>NC_090931.1:1543684656-1544987989 GCF_040938575.1 Ambystoma mexicanum
GATGCGTTCATATTACAAGACACGTAGAAGCAGACCTGCCAGGGGAAGATCTGTTCATATTACAAGACACGTAGAAGCAGACCTGCCAGAGGAAGATGCGTTCATATTACAAGACACGTAGAAGGAGACCTGCCAGGGGTAGATGTGTTCATATTACAAGACACGTAGAAGCAGACCTGCCAGAGGAAGATGCGTTCATATTACAAGACATGTAGAAGCAGACCTGCCGAGGAAGATGCGTTCATATTAAAAGACATGTAGAAGCAGACCTGCCAGAGAAAGATGCGTTCATATTACAAGACACATAGAAGCCGACCTGCAAGGGGAAGATGCATTCATATTACAAGACACGTAGAAGCAGACTTGCCAGGGGAAGATGCGTTCATATTACAAGACACATAGAAGCAGACATGCCAGAGAAAGATGCCTTCATATTACAAGACATGTAGAAGCAGACCTGCCAGGGGAATATGCGTTCATATTACAAGACATGTAGAAGCAGACCTGTCGGAGGAAGATGCGTTCATATTACAAGATACGTAGAAGCAGACCTGCCACAGAAAGATGCGTTCATATTACAAGACATGTAGAAGCAGACCTGCCGGAGGAAGATGCGTTCATATTCCAAGACACGGCGAAGCAGTCATGCCACAGGAAGATGCATTCATATTACAAGACACGTAGAAGCAGACCTGTCAGAGGAAGATGCGTTCATATTACAAGACACGTAGAAGCAGACCTGCCAGAGAAAGATGAGTTCATATTACAAGACACGTAGAAACAGACCTGCCAGAGGAAGATGCATTCATATTCCAAGACACGGCGAAGCAGTCATGCCACAGGAAGATGCATTCATATTACAAGACACGTAGAAGCAGACCTGCCAGAGGAAGATGCGTTCATATTACAAGACACGTAGAAGCAGACCTGCCAGAGGAAGATGCGTTCATATTACAAGACACGTAGAAGCAGACCTGCCGAGGAAGATGCGTTCATATTACAAGACATGTAGAAGCAGACCTGCCAGAGGAACATGCGTTCATATCACAAGACACGTAGAAGCAGACCTTCCAGAAGTGCAAGACACGTAGAAGCAGACCTGCCAGAGGAAGATGCATTCATATTACAAGACACGTAGAAGCAGACCTGCCAGAGGAAGATACATTCATATTACAAGACATGTAGAAGCAGACCTGTCAGAGGTAGATGCATTCATATTACAAGACACGTAGAAGCAGACCTGCCAGAGGAAGATGCATTCATATTACAAGACACGTAGAAGCATACCTGCCAGAGAAAGATGCGTTCATATTACAAAACACGTAGAAGCAGACCTGCCAGAGGAAGATGCATTCATATTACAAGACACGTAGAAGCAGACATGCCAGAGAAAGATGGGTTCATATTACAAGACACCTAGAATCAGACCTGCCAGAGGAAGATGCGTTCATATTACAAGACACGTAGAAGCAGTCCTGCCAGAGGAAGATGCGTACATATTACAAGACACGTAGAATCAGATCTGCCAGAGGAAGATGCGTTCATATTACAAGACACGTAGAAGCAGACCTGCCTCGAGGAAGATGCATTCATATTACAAGACACGTAGAAGCAGACCTGCCAGAGGAAGATGCATTCATATTACAAGACACGTAGAAGCAGTCATGCCAGAGGAAGATGCATTCATATTACAAGACACGTAGTAGCAGACCTGCCAGAGGAAGATACATTCGTATTACAAGACACGTAGAAGCAGACCTGCCAGAGGAAGATGCGTTCATATTACAAGACACGTAGAAGCAGACCTGCCAGAGGAAGATGCATTCATATTACAAGACACGTAGAAGCAGACCTGCCAGAGGAAGATGCGTTCATATTACAAGACACGTAGAAGGAGACCTGCCAGGGGAAGATGCGTTCATATTACAAGACACGTAGAAGCAGACCTGCCAGGGGAAGATGCGTTCATATTACAAGACACGTAGAAGCAGACCTGCCAGAGGAAGATGCGTTCATATTACAAGACACGTAGAAGCAGACCTGCCAGAGGAAGATGCATTCATATTACAAGACACGTAGAAGCAGACCTACCAGAGGAAGATGCGTTCATATTACAAGACACGTAGAAGCAGACCTGCCAGAGGAAGATGCGTTCATATTACAAGACACGTAGAAGCAGACCTGCCAGAGGAAGATGCGTTCATATTACAAGACACGTAGAAGCAGACCTGCCAGAGGAAGATGCGTTCATATTACAAGACACGTAGAAGCAGACCTGCCAGAGGAAAATGCGTCCATATTACAAGACACGTAGAAGCTGACCTGCCAGAGGAAGATGCGTTCATATTACAAGACACGTGGAAGATGACCTGCCAGAGGAAGATGCGTTCATATTACAAGACCCGTAGAAGCAGACCTGCCAGAGAAAGATGCGTTCATATTACAAGACACGTAGAAGCAGACCTGCCAGAGGAAGATGCGTTCATATTAAAAGACACGTAGAAGCAGACCTGCCAGAGAAAGATGCGTTCATATTACAAGACACGTAGAAGCAGACCTGCCAGTGGAAGATGCGTTCATATTACAAGACACGTAGCAGCAGACCTGCCAGAGGAAGATGAATTCATATTACAAGACACGTAGAAGCAGACCTGCCAGAGGAAGATGCGTTCATATTACAAGACACGTAGAAGCAGACCTGCCTGAGGAAGATGCATTCATATTACAAGACACGTAGAAGCAGACCTGCCAGAGAAAGATGCATTCATATTCCAAGACACGTAGAAGCAGTCATGCCAGAGGAAGATGCATTCATATTACAAGACACGTAGAAGCAGACCTGCCAGAGAAAGATGCATTTATATTACAAGACACGTAGAAGCATACATTCCAGAGGAAGATGCATTCATTATTCCAAGACACGTATAAGCAGTCGTGCCAGAGGAAGATGCATTCATATTAGATGACACGTAGAAGCAGACCTGCCAGAGGAAGATGCGTTCATATTAAAAGACACGTAGAAGCAGACCTGCCAGAGAAAGATGCATTCATAGTCCAAGACACGTAGAAGCAGTCATGCCAGAGGAAGATGCATTCATATTACAAGACACGTAGAAGCAGACCTGCCAGAGGAAGATGCATTCATATTACAAGACACGTAGACGCAGACCTGCCAGAGGAAGATGCATTCATATTTCAAGACACGTAGAAGCAGACCTGCCAGAGGAAGATGCGTTCATATTACAAGACACGTAGAAGCAGACCAGCCAGAGAAAGATGAGTTTATATTACAAGACACGTAGAAGCAGACTTGCCAGAGGAAGATGCATTCATATTACAAGACACGTAGAAGCAGACCTGCCAGAGGAAGATGCGTTCATATTACAAGACACGTAGAAGCAGACCTGCCAGAGAAAGATGCGTTCATATTACAAGACACGTAGAAGCAGTCCTGCCAGAGGAAGATGCGTTCATATTACAAGACACGTAGAAGCAGATCTGCCAGAGGAAGATGCGTTCATATTACAAGACACGTAGAAGCAGACCTGCCAGAAGAAGATGCATTCATATTACAAGACACGTAGAAGCAGACCTGCCAGAGGAAGATGCATTCATATTACAAGACACGTAGAAGCAGTCATGCCAGAGGAAGATGCATTCATATTACAAGACACGTAGTAGCAGACCTGCCAGAGGAAGATGCATTCATATTACAAGACACGTAGAAGCAGACCTGCCAGAGGAAGATGCATTCATATTACAAGACACGTAGAAGCACACTGCCAGAGGAAGATGCATTCATATTACAAGACACGTAGAAGCAGACATGCCAGAGAAAGATGTGTTCATATTACAAGACACGTAGAAGCAGACCTGCCAGGGGAAGATGCGTTCATATTACAAGACACGTAGAAGCAGACCTGCCAGAGGAAGATGCGTTCATATTACAAGACACGAAGAAGCAGACCTGCCAGAGAAAGATGCATTCATATTCCAAGACACGTAGAAGCAGTCATGCCAGAGGAAGATGCATTCATATTACAAGACACGTAGAAGCAGACCTGCCAGAGGAAGATGCATTTATATTACAAGACATGTAGAAGCAGACCTACCAGAGGAAGATGCATTCATATTCCAAGACACGTAGAAGCAGTCATGCCAGAGGATGATGCATTCATATTACATGACACGTAGAAGCAGGCCTGCCAGAAGAAGATGCGTTCATATTACAAGACACGTAGAAGCAGACCTGCCAGAGAAAGATGCATTCATAGTCCAAGACACGTAGAAGCAGTCATGCCAGAGGAAGATGCATTCATATTACAAGACACGTAGAAGCAGACCTGCCAGAGGAAGATGCATTCATTTTACAAGACACGTAGAGGCAGACCTGCCAGAGGAAGATGCGTTCATATTACAAGACACGTAGAAGCAGACCTGCCAGAGGAATATGCATCCATATTACAAGACACGTAGAAGCAGACCTGCCAGAGGAAGATGCGTTCATATTACAAGACACGTAGAAGCAGACCTGCCAGAGAAAGATGAGTTCATATTACAAGACACGTAGAAGCAGACCTGCCAGAGGAAGATGCGTTCATATTACAAGACACCTAGAAGCAGACCTGCCAGAGGAAGATGCATTCATATTACAAGACACGTAGAAGCAGACCTGCCAGAGGAAGATGCGTTCATATTACAAGACACGTAGAAGCAGACCTGCCTGAGGAAGATGCATTCATATTCCAAGACACGTAGAAGCAGTCATGCCAGAGGAAGATGCATTCATATTACAAGACACGTAGAAGCAGACCTGCCAGAGGAAGATGCATTTATATTACAAGACACGTAGAAGCAGACCTGCCAGAGGAAGATGCATTCATTTTACAAGACACGTAGAGGCAGACCTGCCAGAGGAAGATGCGTTCATATTACAAGACACGTAGAAGCAGACCTGCCAGAGGAATATGCATCCATATTACAAGACACGTAGAAGCAGACCTGCCAGAGGAAGATGCGTTCATATTACAAGACACGTAGAAGCAGACCTGCCAGAGAAAGATGAGTTCATATTACAAGACACGTAGAAGCAGACCTGCCAGAGGAAGATGCGTTCATATTACAAGACACCTAGAAGCAGACCTGCCAGAGAAAGATGCATTCATAGTCCAAGACACGTAGAAGCAGTCATGCCAGAGGAAGATGCATTCATATTACAAGACACGTAGAAGCAGACCTGCCAGAGGAAGATGCATTCATTTTACAAGACACGTAGAGGCAGACCTGCCAGAGGAAGATGCGTTCATATTACAAGACACGTAGAAGCAGACCTGCCAGAGGAATATGCATCCATATTACAAGACACGTAGAAGCAGACCTGCCAGAGGAAGATGCGTTCATATTACAAGACACGTAGAAGCAGACCTGCCAGAGAAAGATGAGTTCATATTACAAGACACGTAGAAGCAGACCTGCCAGAGGAAGATGCGTTCATATTACAAGACACCTAGAAGCAGACCTGCCAGAGGAAGATGCATTCATATTACAAGACACGTAGAAGCAGACCTGCCAGAGGAAGATGCGTTCATATTACAAGACACGTAGAAGCAGACCTGCCTGAGGAAGATGCATTCATATTCCAAGACACGTAGAAGCAGTCATGCCAGAGGAAGATGCATTCATATTACAAGACACGTAGAAGCAGACCTGCCAGAGGAAGATGCATTTATATTACAAGACACGTAGAAGCATACATTCCAGAGGAAGATGCATTCATATTAGATGACACGTAGATGCAGACCGGCCAGAGGAAGATGCATTCATATTAAAAGACACGTAGAAGCAGACCTGCCAGAGAAAGATGCATTCATAGTCCAAGACACGTAGAAGCAGTCATGCCAGAGGAAGATGCATTCATATTACAAGACACGTAGAAGCAGACCTGCCAGAGGAAGATGCATTCATATTACAAGACACGTAGACGCAGACCTGCCAGAGGAAGATGCATTCATATTACAAGACACGTAGAAGCAGACCTGCCAGAGGAAGATGCGTTCATATTACAAGACACGTAGAAGCAGACCAGCCAGATAAAGATGAGTTTATATTACAAGACACGTAGAAGCAGACCTGCCAGAGGAAGATGCATTCATATTACAAGACACGTAGAAGCAGACCTGCCAGATGAAGATGCGTTCATATTACAAGACACGTAGAAGCAGACCTGCCAGAGAAAGATGCGTTCATATTACAAAACACGTAGAAGCAGTCCTTCCAGAGGAAGATGCGTTCATATTACAAGACACGTAGAAGCAGACCTGCCAGAGGAAGATGCATTCATATTAGAAGACACGTAGAAGCAGACCTGCCAGAGGAAGATGCATTCATATTACAAGACACGTAGAAGCAGTCATGTCAGAGGAAGATGCATTCATATTACAAGACACGTAGTAGCAGACCTGCCAGAGGAAGATGCATTCGTATTACAAGACACGTAGAAGCAGACCTGCCAGAGGAAGATGCGTTCATATTACAAGACACGTAGAAGCAGACCTGCCAGAGGAAGATGCATTCATATTACAAGACACTTAGAAGCACACTGCCAGAGGAAGATGCATTCATATTACAAGACACGTAGAAGCAGACATGCCAGAGAAAGATGTGTTCATATTACAAGACACGTAGAAGCAGACCTGCCAGAGGAAGATGCATTCATATTATAAGACACGTAGAAGCAGACCTGCCAGAGGAAGATTCGTTCATATTACAAGGCACGTAGAAGCAGACCTGCCAGAGGAAGATGCATTCATATTACAAGACACGTAGATGCAAACCTGCCAGAGGAAGATGCATTTATATTACAAGACACGTAGAAGCAGACCTGCCAGAGGAAGATGCATTCATATTCCAAGACACGTAGAAGCAGTCATGCCAGAGGAAGATGCATTCATATTACATGACACGTAGAAGCAGGCCTGTCAGAGGAAGATGCGTTCATATTACAAGACACGTAGAAGCAGACCTGCCAGAGAAAGATGCATTCATAGTCCAAGACACGTAGAAGCAGTCATGCCAGAGGAAGATGCATTCATATTACAAGACACGTAGAAGCAGACCTGCCAGAGGAAGATGCATTCATTTTACAAGACACGTAGAGGCAGACCTGCCAGAGGAAGATGCGTTCATATTACAAGACACGTAGCAGCAGGCCTGCCAGAGGAAGATGCATTCATATTACAAGACACGTAGAAGCAGACCTGCCAGAGGAAGATGCATTCATATTACAAGACACGTAGAAGCAGACCTGCCAGAGAAAGATGCATTCATAGTCCAAGACACGTAGAAGCAGTCATGCCAGAGCAAGATGCATTCATATTACAAGACACGTAGAAGCAGACCTGCCAGAGGAAGATGCATTTATATTACAAGACACATGGAAGCAGACCTGCCAGAGAAAGATGCGTTCATATTAAAACAGATGTAGAAGCAGACCTGCCAGAGGAAGATGCGTTCATATTACAAGACACGTAGAAGCAGACATGCCAGAGGAAGATGCATTCATATTACAAGACACGTAAAAGCAGACATGCCAGAGAATGATGCATTCATATTACAAGACACGTAGAAGCAGACCTGCCAGAGGAAGATGCATTCATATTAAAAGACACGTAGAAGCAGACATGCCAGAGAAAGATGCGTTCATATTACAAGACATGTAGAAGCAGACCTGCCAGAGGAAGATGCGTTCATATTACAAGACACGTAGAAGCAGACCTGCCTGAGGAAGATGCATTCATATTCCAAGACACGTAGAAGCAGTCATGCCAGAGGAAGATGTGTTCATATTACAAGATACGTAGAAGCAGACCTGCCAGAGGAAGATGCGTTCATATTACAAGACACGTAGAAGCAGACATGCCAGAGGAAGATGCATTCATATTACAAGACACGTAAAAGCAGACATGCCAGAGAATGATGCATTCATATTACAAGACACGTAGAAGCAGACCTGCCAGAGGAAGATGCATTCATATTAAAAGACACGTAGAAGCAGACATGCCAGAGAAAGATGCGTTCATATTACAAGACATGTAGAAGCAGACCTGCCAGAGGAAGATGCGTTCGTATTCCAAGACACGTAGAAGCAGTCATGCCAGAGGAAGATGCATTCATATTACAAGACATGTGGAAACTGACCTGCCAGAAGAAAATGCATTCGTATTACAAGACACGTAGAAGCAGTCATGCCAGAGGAAGATGCGTTCATGTTACAAGACACGTAGTAGCAGACCTGCCAGAGGAAATTGCATTCGTATTACAAGACACGTAGAAGCAGACCTGCCAGAGGAAGATGCGTTCAAATTACAAGACACGTAGAAGCAGACCTGCCAGAGGAAGATGCATTCATATTACAAGACACGTAGAAGCAGACCTGCCAGAGGAAGATGCGTTCATATTACAAGACACGTAGAAGCAGACCTGCCAGAGGAAGATGCGCTCATATTACAAGTCACCTAGAAGCAGACCTGCCAGAGGAAGATGCGTTCATATTACAAGACACATAGAAGCAGACCTGCCAGAGGAAGATGCGTTCATATTACAAGACATGTAGAAGCAGACCTGCCGAGGAAGATGGGTTCATATTACAAGACATGTAGAAGCAGACCTGCCAGAGGAAGATGCGTTCATATCACAAGACACGTAGAAGCAGACCTTCCAGAAGTGCAAGACACGTAGAAGTAGACCTGCCAGAGAAAGATGCGTTCATATTACAAGACATGTAGGAGCAGACCTGCCAGAGGAAGATGCATTCATATTACAAGACACGTAGAAGCAGACCTGCCAGAGGAAGATGCATTCATATTACAAGACATGTAGAAGCAGACCTGTCAGAGGTAGATGCATTCATATTACAAGACACGTAGAAGCAGACCTGCCAGAGGAAGATGCATTCATATTACAAGACACGTAGAAGCATACCTGCCAGAGAAAGATGCGTTCATATTTCAAGACACGTAGAAGCAGACCTGCCAGAGGAAGATGCGTTCATATTACAAGACACGTAGAAGCAGACCTGCCAGAGGAAGATGCGTTCATATTACAAGACACGTGGAAGATGACCTGCCAGAGGAAGATGCGTTCATATTACAAGACACGTAGAAGCAGACCTGCCAGAGAAAGATGCGTTCATATTACAAGACACGTAGAAGCAGACCTGCCAGAGGAAGATGCGTTCATATTAAAAGACACGTAGAAGCAGACCTGCCAGAGAAAGATGCGTTCATATTACAAGACATGTAGAAGCAGACCTGCCAGTGGAAGATGCGTTCATATTACAAGACACGTAGCAGCAGACCTGCCAGAGGAAGATGCATTCATATTACAAGACACGTAGAAGCAGACCTGCCAGAGGAAGATGCGTTCATATTACAAGACACGTAGAAGCAGACCTGCCTGAGGAAGATGCATTCATATTACAAGACACAAAGAAGCAGACCTGCCAGAGAAAGATGCATTCATATTCCAAGACACGTAGAAGCAGTCATGCCAGAGGAAGATGCATTCATATTACAAGACACGTAGAAGCAGACCTGCCAGAGGAAGATGCATTTATATTACAAGACACGTAGAAGCATACATTCCAGAGGAAGATGCATTTATTATTCCAAGACACGTATAAGCAGTCGTGCCAGAGGAAGATGCATTCAAATTAGATGACACGTAGAAGCAGACCTGCCAGAGGAAGATGCGTTCATATTAAAAGACACGTAGAAGCAGACCTGCCAGAGAAAGATGCATTCATAGTCCAAGACACGTAGAAGCAGTCATGCCAGAGGAAGATGCATTCATATTACAAGACACCTAGAAGCAGACCTGCCAGAGGAAGATGCATTCATATTACAAGACACGTAGACGCAGACCTGCCAGAGGAAGATGCATTCATATTTCAAGACACGTAGAAGCAGACCTGCCAGAGCAAGATGCGTTCATATTACAAGACACGTAGAAGCAGACCAGCCAGAGAAAGATGAGTTTATATTACAAGACACGTAGAAGCAGACTTGCCAGAGGAAGATGCATTCATATTACAAGACACGTAGAAGCAGACCTGCCAGAGGAAGATGCGTTCATATTACAAGACACGTAGAAGCAGACCTGCCAGAGAAAGATGCGTTCATATTACAAGACACGTAGAAGCAATCCTGCCAGAGGAAGATGCGTTCATATTACAAGACACGTAGAAGCAGATCTGCCAGAGGAAGATGCGTTCATATTACAAGACACGTATAAGCAGACCTGCCAGAAGAAGATGCATTCATATTACAAGACACGTAGAAGCAGACCTGCCAGAGGAAGATGCATTCATATTACAAGACACGTAGAAGCAGTCATGCCAGAGGAAGATGCATTCATATTACAAGACACGTAGTAGCAGACCTGCCAGAGGAAGATGCATTCGTATTACAAGACACGTAGAAGCAGACCTGCCAGAGGAAGGTGCGTTCATATTACAAGACACGTAGAAGCAGACCTGCCAGAGGAAGATGCATTCATATTACAAGACACGTAGAAGCACACTGCCAGAGGAAGATGCATTCATATTACAAGACACGTAGAAGCAGACATGCCAGAGAAAGATGTGTTCATATTACAAGACACGTAGAAGCAGACCTGCCAGGGGAAGATGCGTTCATATTACAAGACACGTAGAAGCAGACCTGCCAGAGGAAGATGCGTTCATATTACAAGACACGTAGAAGCAGACCTGCCAGAGGAAGATTCGTTCATATTACAAGACACGTAAAAGCAGACCTGCCAGAGGAAGATGCATTCATATTACAAGACACGAAGAAGCAGACCTGCCAGAGAAAGATGGATTCATATTCCAAGACACGTAGAAGCAGTCATGCCAGAGGAAGATGCATTCATATTACAAGACACGTAGAAGCAGACCTGCCAGAGGAAGATGCATTTATATTACAAGACATGTAGAAGCAGACCTACCAGAGGAAGATGCATTCATTTTCCAAGACACGTAGAAGCAGTCATGCCAGAGGATGATGCATTCATATTACATGACACGTAGAAGCAGGCCTGCCAGAAGAAGATGCGTTCATATTACAAGACACGTAGAAGAAGACCTGCCAGAGAAAGATGCATTCATAGTCCAAGACACGTAGAAGCAGTCATGCCAGAGGAAGATGCATTCATATTACAAGACACGTAGAAGCAGACCTGCCAGAGGAAGATGCATTCATTTTACAAGACACGTAGAGGCAGACCTGCCAGAGGAAGATGCGTTCATATTACAAGACACGTAGAAGCAGACCTGCCAGAGGAATATGCATCCATATTACAAGACACGTAGAAGCAGACCTGCCAGAGGAAGATGCGTTCATATTACAAGACACGTAGAAGCAGACCTGCCAGATAAAGATGAGTTCATATTACAAGACACGTAGAAGCAGACCTGCCAGAGGAAGATGCGTTCATATTACAAGACACCTAGAAGCAGACCTGCCAGAGGAAGATGCATTCATATTACAAGACACATAGAAGCAGACCTGCCAGAGGAAGATGCGTTCATATTACAAGACACGTAGAAGCAGACCTGCCTGAGGAAGATGCATTCATATTCCAAGACACGTAGAAGCAGTCATGCCAGAGGAAGATGCATTCATATTACAAGACACGTAGAAGCAGACCTGCCAGAGGAAGATGCATTTATATTACAAGACACGTAGAAGCATACATTCCAGAGGAAGATGCATTCATTATTCCAAGACACGTATAAGCAGTCGTGCCAGAGGAAGATGCATTCATATTAGATGACACGTAGATGCAGACCTGCCAGAGGAAGATGCGTTCATATTAAAAGACACGTAGAAGCAGACCTGCCAGAGAAAGATGCATTCATAGTCCAAGACACGTAGAAGCAGTCATGCCAGAGGAAGATGCATTCATATTACAAGACACGTAGAAGCAGACCTGCCAGAGGAAGATGCATTCATATTACAAGACACGTAGACGCAGACCTGCCAGAGGAAGATGCATTCATATTACAAGACACGTAGAAGCAGACCTGCCAGAGGAAGATGCGTTCATATTACAAGACACGTAGAAGCAGACCAGCCAGATAAAGATGAGTTTATATTACAAGACACGTAGAAGCAGACCTGCCAGAGGAAGATGCATTCATATTACAAGACACGTAGAAGCAGACCTGCCAGATGAAGATGCGTTCATATTACAAGACACGTAGAAGCAGACCTGCCAGAGAAAGATGCGTTCATATTACAAAACACGTAGAAGCAGTCCTTCCAGAGGAAGATGCGTTCATATTACAAGACACGTAGAAGCAGATCTGCCAGAGGAAGATGCGTTCATATTACAAGACACGTAGAAGCAGACCTGCCAGAGGAAGATGCATTCATATTACAAGACACGTAGAAGCAGACCTGCCAGAGGAAGATGCATTCATATTACAAGACACGTAGAAGCAGTCATGCCAGAGGAAGATGCATTCATATTACAAGACACGTAGTAGCAGACCTGCCAGAGGAAGATGCATTCGTATTACAAGACACGTAGAAGCAGACCTGCCAGAGGAAGTTGCGTTCATATTACAAGACACGTAGAAGCAGACCTGCCAGAGGAAGATGCATTCATATTACAAGACACGTAGAAGCACACTGCCAGAGGAAGATGCATTCATATTACAAGACACGTAGAAGCAGACATGCCAGAGAAAGATGTGTTCATATTACAAGACACGTAGAAGCAGACCTGCCAGAGGAAGATGCATTCATATTATAAGACATGTAGAAGCAGACCTGCCAGAGGAAGATTCGTTCATATTACAAGGCACGTAGAAGCAGACCTGCCAGAGGAAGATGCATTCATATTACAAGACACGTAGAAGCAGTCATGCCAGAGGAAGATGCATTCATATTACAAGACACGTAGAAGCAAACCTGCCAGAGGAAGATGCATTTATATTACAAGACACGTAGAAGCAGACCTGCCAGAGGAAGATGCATTCATATTCCAAGACACGTAGAAGCAGTCATGCCAGAGGAAGATGCATTCATATTACATGACACGTAGAAGCAGGCCTGCCAGAGGAAGATGCGTTCATATTACAAGACACGTAGAAGCAGACCTGCCAGAGAAAGATGCATTCATAGTCCAAGACACGTAGAAGCAGTCATGCCAGAGGAAGATGCATTCATATTACAAGACACGTAGAAGCAGACCTGCCAGAGGAAGATGCATTCATTTTACAAGACACGTAGAGGCAGACCTGCCAGAGGAAGATGCGTTCATATTACAAGACACGTAGCAGCAGGCCTGCCAGAGGAAGATGCATTCATATTACAAGACACGTAGAAGCAGACCTGCCAGAGGAAGATGCATTCATATTACAAGACACGTAGAAGCAGACCTGCCAGAGAAAGATGCATTCATAGTCCAAGACACGTAGAAGCAGTCATGCCAGAGGAAGATGCATTCATATTACAAGACACGTAGAAGCAGACCTGCCAGAGGAAGATGCATTTATATTACAAGACACATGGAAGCAGACCTGCCAGAGAAAGATGCGTTCATATTAAAACAGATGTAGAAGCAGACCTGCCAGAGGAAGATGCGTTCATATTACAAGACACGTAGAAGCAGACATGCCAGAGGAAGATGCATTCATATTACAAGACACGTAAAAGCAGACATGCCAGAGAATGATGCATTCATATTACAAGACACGTAGAAGCAGACCTGCCAGAGGAAGATGCATTCATATTAAAAGACACGTAGAAGCAGACATGCCAGAGAAAGATGCGTTCATATTACAAGACATGTAGAAGCAGACCTGCCAGAGGAAGATGCGTTCATATTACAAGACACGTAGAAGCAGACCTGCCTGAGGAAGATGCATTCATATTCCAAGACACGTAGAAGCAGTCATGCCAGAGGAAGATGTGTTCATATTACAAGATACGTAGAAGCAGACCTGCCAGAGGAAGATGCGTTCATATTACAAGACACGTAGAAGCAGACATGCCAGATGAAGATGCATTCATATTACAAGACACGTAAAAGCAGACATGCCAGAGAATGATGCATTCATATTACAAGACACGTAGAAGCAGACCTGCCAGAGGAAGATGCATTCATATTAAAAGACACGTAGAAGCAGACATGCCAGAGAAAGATGTGTTCATATTACAAGACATGTAGAAGCAGACCTGCCAGAGGAAGATGCGTTCGTATTCCAAGACACGTAGAAGCAGTCATGCCAGAGGAAGATGCATTCATATTACAAGACATGTGGAAACTGACCTGCCAGAAGAAAATGCATTCGTATTACAAGACACGTAGAAGCAGTCATGCCAGAGGAAGATGCGTTCATGTTACAAGACACGTAGTAGCAGACCTGCCAAAGGAAATTGCATTCGTATTACAAGACACGTAGAAGCAGACCTGCCAGAGGAAGATGCGTTCAAATTACAAGACACGTAGAAGCAGACCTGCCAGAGGAAGATGCATTCATATTACAAGACACGTAGAAGCAGACCTGCCAGAGGAAGATGCGTTCATATTACAAGACACGTAGAAGCAGACCTGCCAGAGGAAGATGCATTCATATTACAAGACACGTAGAAGCAGACCTGCCAGAGGAAGATGCGTTCATATTACAAGACACGTAGAAGCAGACCTGCCAGAGGAAGAAGCGTTCATATTACAAGACATGTAGAAGCAGACCTGCCGAGGAAGATGCTTTCATATTACAAGACATGTAGAAGCAGACCTGCCAGAGGAAGATGCGTTCATATCACAAGACACGTAGAAGCAGACCTTCCAGAAGTGCAAGACACGTAGAAGTAGACCTGCCAGAGAAAGATGCGTTCATATTACAAGACATGTAGGAGCAGACCTGCCAGAGGAAGATGCATTCATATTACAAGACACGTAGAAGCAGACCTGCCAGAGGAAGATGCATTCATATTACAAGACATGTAGAAGCAGACCTGTCAGAGGTAGATGCATTCATATTACAAGACACGTAGAAGCAGACCTGCCAGAGGAAGATGCATTCATATTACAAGACACGTAGAAGCATACCTGCCAGAGAAAGATGCGTTCATATTACAAAACACGTAGAAGCAGACCTGCCAGAGGAAGATGCATTCATATTACAAGACACGTAGAAGCAGACATGCCAGAGAAAGATGGGTTCATATTACAAGACATGTAGAATCAGACCTGCCAGAGGAAGATGGGTTCATATTACAAGACACGTAGAAGCAGTCCTGCCAGAGGAAGATGCGTTCATATTACAAGACACGTAGAAGCAGATCTGCCAGAGGAAGATGCGTTCATATTACAAGACACGTAGAAGCAGACCTGCCTCGAGGAAGATGCATTCATATTACAAGACACGTAGAAGCAGACCTGCCAGAGGAAGATGCATTCATATTACAAGACACGTAGAAGCAGTCATGCCAGAGGAAGATGCATTCATATTACAAGACACGTAGAAGCAGACCTGCCAGAGGAAGATGCGTTCATATTACAAGACACGTAGAAGCAGACCTGCCAGAGGAAGATGCATTCATATTACAAGACACGTAGAAGCAGACCTGCCAGAGGAAGATGCGTTCATATTACAAGACACGTAGAAGGAGACCTGCCAGGGGAAGATGCGTTCATATTACAAGACACGTAGAAGCAGACCTGCCAGAGGAAGATGCGTTCATATTACAAGACACGTAGAAGGAGACCTGCCAGGGGAAGATGCGTTCATATTACAAGACACGTAGAAGGAGATTTGCCAGGGGAAGATGCGTTCATATTACAAGACACGTAGAAGCAGACCTGCCAGAGGAAGATGCGTTCATAATACAAGACATGTAGAAGCAGACCTGCCAGAGGAAGATGCATTCATATTACAAGACACGTAGAAGCAGACCTGCCAGAGGAAGATGCATTCATATTACAAGACACGTAGATGCAGTCATGCCAGAGGAAGATGCGTTCATATTACATGACACGTAGAAGCAGACCTGCCAGAGGAAGATGCGTTCATATTAAAAGACACGTAGAAGCAGACCTGCCAGAGAAAGATGCGTTCATATTACAAGACACGTAGAAGCAGACCTGCCAGGGGAAGATGCGTTCATATTACAAGACACGTAGAAGCAGACCTGCCAGTGGAAGATGCGTTCATATTACAAGACACGTAGAAGCAGACATGCCAGAGAAAGATGTGTTCATATTACAAGACACGTAGAAGCAGACCTGCCAGAGGAAGATGCGTTCATATTAAAAGACACGTAGAAGCAGACCTGCCAGAGAAAGATGCGTTCATATTACAAGACATGTAGAAGCAGACCTGCCAGTGGAAGATGCGTTCATATTACAAGACACGTAGAAGCAGACCTGCCAGAGGAAGATGCGTTCATATTACAAGACACGTAGAAGCAGACATACCAGAGAAAGATGTGTTCATATTACAAGACACGTAGAAGCAGACCTGCCAGAGGAAGATGCATTCATATTACAAGACACGTAGAAGCAGACCTGCCAGAGGAAGATGCGTTCATATTACAAGACACGTAGAAGCAGACCTGCCAGAGGAAGATGCATCCATATTACAAGACACGAAGAAGCAGACCTGCCAGAGGAAGATGCATTCATATTCCAAGACACGTAGAAGCAGACCTGCCAGAGGAAGATGCATTCATATTACAAGACACGTAGAAGCAGACCTGCCAGAGGAAGATGCATTTATATTACAAGACATGTAGAAGCAGACCTACCAGAGGAAGATGCATTCATATTCCAAGACACGTAGAAGCAGTCATGCCAGAGGATGATGCATTCATATTACATGACACGTAGAAGCAGGCCTGCCAGAAGAAGATGCGTTCATATTACAAGACACGTAGAAGCAGACCTGCCAGAGAAAGATGCATTCATAGTCCAAGACACGTAGAAGCAGTCATGCCAGAGGAAGATGCATTCATATTACAAGACACGTAGAAGCAGACCTGCCAGAGGAAGATGCATTCATTTTACAAGACACGTAGAGGCAGACCTGCCAGAGGAAGATGCGTTCATATTACAAGACACGTAGAAGCAGACCTGCCAGAGGAATATGCATCCATATTACAAGACACGTAGAAGCAGACCTGCCAGAGGAAGATGCGTTCATATTACAAGACACGTAGAAGCAGACCTGCCAGAGAAAGATGAGTTCATATTACAAGACACGTAGAAGCAGACCTGCCAGAGGAAGATGCGTTCATATTACAAGACACCTAGAAGCAGACCTGCCAGAGGAAGATGCATTCATATTACAAGACACGTAGAAGCAGACCTGCCAGAGGAAGATGCGTTCATATTACAAGACACGTAGAAGCAGACCTGCCTGAGGAAGATGCATTCATATTCCAAGACACGTAGAAGCAGTCATGCCAGAGGAAGATGCATTCATATTACAAGACACGTAGAAGCAGACCTGCCAGAGGAAGATGCATTTATATTACAAGACACGTAGAACCATACATTCCAGAGGAAGATGCATTAATATTAGATGACACGTAGATGCAGACCGGCCAGAGGAAGATGCATTCATATTAAAAGACACGTAGAAGCAGACCTGCCAGAGAAAGATGCATTCATAGTCCAAGACACGTAGAAGCAGTCATGCCAGAGGAAGATGCATTCATATTACAAGACACGTAGAAGCAGACCTGCCAGAGGAAGATGCATTCATATTACAAGACACGTAGACGCAGACCTGCCAGAGGAAGATGCATTCATATTACAAGACACGTAGAAGCAGACCTGCCAGAGGAAGATGCGTTCATATTACAAGACACGTAGAAGCAGACCAGCCAGATAAAGATGAGTTTATATTACAAGACACGTAGAAGCAGACCTGCCAGAGGAAGATGCATTCATATTACAAGACATGTAGAAGCAGACCTGCCAGATGAAGATGCGTTCATATTACAAGACACGTAGAAGCAGACCTGCCAGAGAAAGATGCGTTCATATTACAAAACACGTAGAAGCAGTCCTTCCAGAGGAAGATGCGTTCATATTACAAGACACGTAGAAGCAGACCTGCCAGAGGAAGATGCATTCATATTACAAGACACGTAGAAGCAGACCTGCCAGAGGAAGATGCATTCATATTACAAGACACGTAGAAGCAGTCATGTCAGAGGAAGATGCATTCATATTACAAGACACGTAGTAGCAGACCTGCCAGAGGAAGATGCATTCGTATTACAAGACACGTAGAAGCAGACCTGCCAGAGGAAGATGCGTTCATATTACAAGACACGTAGAAGCAGACCTGCCAGAGGAAGATGCATTCATATTACAAGACACGTAGAAGCACACTGCCAGAGGAAGATGCATTCATATTACAAGACACGTAGAAGCAGACATGCCAGAGAAAGATGTGTTCATATTACAAGACACGTAGAAGCAGACCTGCCAGAGGAAGATGCATTCATATTATAAGACACGTAGAAGCAGACCTGCCAGAGGAAGATTCGTTCATATTACAAGGCACGTAGAAGCAGACCTGCCAGAGGAAGATGCATTCATATTACAAGACACGTAGAAGCAAACCTGCCAGAGGAAGATGCATTTATATTACAAGACACGTAGAAGCAGACCTGCCAGAGGAAGATGCATTCATATTCCAAGACACGTAGAAGCAGTCATGCCAGAGGAAGATGCATTCATATTACATGACACGTAGAAGCAGGCCTGCCAGAGGAAGATGCGTTCATATTACAAGACACGTAGAAGCAGACCTGCCAGAGAAAGATGCATTCATAGTCCAAGACACGTAGAAGCAGTCATGCCAGAGGAAGATGCATTCATATTACAAGACACGTAGAAGCAGACCTGCCAGAGGAAGATGCATTCATTTTACAAGACACGTAGAGGCAGACCTGCCAGAGGAAGATGCGTTCATATTACAAGACACGTAGCAGCAGGCCTGCCAGAGGAAGATGCATTCATATTACAAGACACGTAGAAGCAGACCTGCCAGAGGAAGATGCATTCATATTACAAGACACGTAGAAGCAGACCTGCCAGAGAAAGATGCATTCATAGTCCAAGACACGTAGAAGCAGTCATGCCAGAGCAAGATGCATTCATATTACAAGACACGTAGAAGCAGACCTGCCAGAGGAAGATGCATTTATATTACAAGACACATGGAAGCAGACCTGCCAGAGAAAGATGCGTTCATATTAAAACAGATGTAGAAGCAGACCTGCCAGAGGAAGATGCGTTCATATTACAAGACACGTAGAAGCAGACATGCCAGAGGAAGATGCATTCATATTACAAGACACGTAAAAGCAGACATGCCAGAGAATGATGCATTCATATTACAAGACACGTAGAAGCAGACCTGCCAGAGGAAGATGCATTCATATTAAAAGACACGTAGAAGCAGACATGCCAGAGAAAGATGCGTTCATATTACAAGACATGTAGAAGCAGACCTGCCAGAGGAAGATGCGTTCATATTACAAGACACGTAGAAGCAGACCTGCCTGAGGAAGATGCATTCATATTCCAAGACACGTAGAAGCAGTCATGCCAGAGGAAGATGTGTTCATATTACAAGATACGTAGAAGCAGACCTGCCAGAGGAAGATGCGTTCATATTACAAGACACGTAGAAGCAGACATGCCAGAGGAAGATGCATTCATATTACAAGACACGTAAAAGCAGACATGCCAGAGAATGATGCATTCATATTACAAGACACGTAGAAGCAGACCTGCCAGAGGAAGATGCATTCATATTAAAAGACACGTAGAAGCAGACATGCCAGAGAAAGATGCGTTCATATTACAAGACATGTAGAAGCAGACCTGCCAGAGGAAGATGCGTTCGTATTCCAAGACACGTAGAAGCAGTCATGCCAGAGGAAGATGCATTCATATTACAAGACATGTGGAAACTGACCTGCCAGAAGAAAATGCATTCGTATTACAAGACACGTAGAAGCAGTCATGCCAGAGGAAGATGCGTTCATGTTACAACACACGTAGTAGCAGACCTGCCAGAGGAAATTGCATTCGTATTACAAGACACGTAGAAGCAGACCTGCCAGAGGAAGATGCGTTCAAATTACAAGACACGTAGAAGCAGACCTGCCAGAGGAAGATGCATTCATATTACAAGACACGTAGAAGCAGACCTGCCAGAGGAAGATGCGTTCATATTACAAGACACGTAGAAGCAGACCTGCCAGAGGAAGATGCGCTCATATTACAAGTCACCTAGAAGCAGACCTGCCAGAGGAAGATGCGTTCATATTACAAGACACATAGAAGCAGACCTGCCAGAGGAAGATGCGTTCATATTACAAGACATGTAGAAGCAGACCTGCCGAGGAAGATGCGTTCATATTACAAGACATGTAGAAGCAGACCTGCCAGAGGAAGATGCGTTCATATCACAAGACACGTAGAAGCAGACCTTCCAGAAGTGCAAGACACGTAGAAGTAGACCTGCCAGAGAAAGATGCGTTCATATTACAAGACATGTAGGAGCAGACCTGCCAGAGGAAGATGCATTCATATTACAAGACACGTAGAAGCAGACCTGCCAGAGGAAGATGCATTCATATTACAAGACATGTAGAAGCAGACCTGTCAGAGGTAGATGCATTCATATTACAAGACACGTAGAAGCAGACCTGCCAGAGGAAGATGCATTCATATTACAAGACACGTAGAAGCATACCTGCCAGAGAAAGATGCGTTCATATTTCAAGACACGTAGAAGCAGACCTGCCAGAGGAAGATGCGTTCATATTACAAGACACGTAGAAGCAGACCTGCCAGAGGAAGATGCGTTCATATTACAAGACACGTGGAAGATGACCTGCCAGAGGAAGATGCGTTCATATTACAAGACACGTAGAAGCAGACCTGCCAGAGAAAGATGCGTTCATATTACAAGACACGTAGAAGCAGACCTGCCAGAGGAAGATGCGTTCATATTAAAAGACACGTAGAAGCAGACCTGCCAGAGAAAGATGCGTTCATATTACAAGACATGTAGAAGCAGACCTGCCAGTGGAAGATGCGTTCATATTACAAGACACGTAGCAGCAGACCTGCCAGAGGAAGATGCATTCATATTACAAGACACGTAGAAGCAGACCTGCCAGAGGAAGATGCGTTCATATTACAAGACACGTAGAAGCAGACCTGCCTGAGGAAGATGCATTCATATTACAAGACACGTAGAAGCAGACCTGCCAGAGAAAGATGCATTCATATTCCAAGACACGTAGAAGCAGTCATGCCAGAGGAAGATGCATTCATATTACAAGACACGTAGAAGCAGACCTGCCAGAGGAAGATGCATTTATATTACAAGACACGTAGAAGCATACATTCCAGAGGAAGATGCATTCATTATTCCAAGACACGTATAAGCAGTCGTGCCAGAGGAAGATGCATTCATATTAGATGACACGTAGAAGCAGACCTGCCAGAGGAAGATGCGTTCATATTAAAAGACACCTAGAAGCAGACCTGCCAGAGGAAGATGCATTCATATTACAAGACACGTAGACGCAGACCTGCCAGAGGAAGATGCATTCATATTTCAAGACACGTAGAAGCAGACCTGCCAGAGCAAGATGCGTTCATATTACAAGACACGTAGAAGCAGACCAGCCAGAGAAAGATGAGTTTATATTACAAGACACGTAGAAGCAGACTTGCCAGAGGAAGATGCATTCATATTACAAGACACGTAGAAGCAGACCTGCCAGAGGAAGATGCGTTCATATTACAAGACACGTAGAAGCAGACCTGCCAGAGAAAGATGCGTTCATATTACAAGACACGTAGAAGCAGTCCTGCCAGAGGAAGATGCGTTCATATTACAAGACACGTAGAAGCAGATCTGCCAGAGGAAGATGCGTTCATATTACAAGACACGTATAAGCAGACCTGCCAGAAGAAGATGCATTCATATTACAAGACACGTAGAAGCAGACCTGCCAGAGGAAGATGCATTCATATTACAAGACACGTAGAAGCAGTCATGCCAGAGGAAGATGCATTCATATTACAAGACACGTAGTAGCAGACCTGCCAGAGGAAGATGCATTCGTATTACAAGACACGTAGAAGCAGACCTGCCAGAGGAAGGTGCGTTCATATTACAAGACACGTAGAAGCAGACCTGCCAGAGGAAGATGCATTCATATTACAAGACACGTAGAAGCACACTGCCAGAGGAAGATGCATTCATATTACAAGACACGTAGAAGCAGACATGCCAGAGAAAGATGTGTTCATATTACAAGACACGTAGAAGCAGACCTGCCAGGGGAAGATGCGTTCATATTACAAGACACGTAGAAGCAGACCTGCCAGAGGAAGATGCGTTCATATTACAAGACACGTAGAAGCAGACCTGCCAGAGAAAGATGCGTTCATATTACAAGACACGTAGAAGCAGACCTGCCAGAGGAAGATGCGTTCATATTAAAAGACACGTAGAAGCAGACCTGCCAGAGAAAGATGCGTTCATATTACAAGACATGTAGAAGCAGACCTGCCAGTGGAAGATGCGTTCATATTACAAGACACGTAGCAGCAGACCTGCCAGAGGAAGATGCATTCATATTACAAGACACGTAGAAGCAGACCTGCCAGAGGAAGATGCGTTCATATTACAAGACACGTAGAAGCAGACCTGCCTGAGGAAGATGCATTCATATTACAAGACACGTAGAAGCAGACCTGCCAGAGAAAGATGCATTCATATTCCAAGACACGTAGAAGCAGTCATGCCAGAGGAAGATGCATTCATATTACAAGACACGTAGAAGCAGACCTGCCAGAGGAAGATGCATTTATATTACAAGACACGTAGAAGCATACATTCCAGAGGAAGATGCATTCATTATTCCAAGACACGTATAAGCAGTCGTGCCAGAGGAAGATGCATTCATATTAGATGACACGTAGAAGCAGACCTGCCAGAGGAAGATGCGTTCATATTAAAAGACACCTAGAAGCAGACCTGCCAGAGGAAGATGCATTCATATTACAAGACACGTAGACGCAGACCTGCCAGAGGAAGATGCATTCATATTTCAAGACACGTAGAAGCAGACCTGCCAGAGCAAGATGCGTTCATATTACAAGACACGTAGAAGCAGACCAGCCAGAGAAAGATGAGTTTATATTACAAGACACGTAGAAGCAGACTTGCCAGAGGAAGATGCATTCATATTACAAGACACGTAGAAGCAGACCTGCCAGAGGAAGATGCGTTCATATTACAAGACACGTAGAAGCAGACCTGCCAGAGAAAGATGCGTTCATATTACAAGACACGTAGAAGCAGTCCTGCCAGAGGAAGATGCGTTCATATTACAAGACACGTAGAAGCAGATCTGCCAGAGGAAGATGCGTTCATATTACAAGACACGTATAAGCAGACCTGCCAGAAGAAGATGCATTCATATTACAAGACACGTAGAAGCAGACCTGCCAGAGGAAGATGCATTCATATTACAAGACACGTAGAAGCAGTCATGCCAGAGGAAGATGCATTCATATTACAAGACACGTAGTAGCAGACCTGCCAGAGGAAGATGCATTCGTATTACAAGACACGTAGAAGCAGACCTGCCAGAGGAAGGTGCGTTCATATTACAAGACACGTAGAAGCAGACCTGCCAGAGGAAGATGCATTCATATTACAAGACACGTAGAAGCACACTGCCAGAGGAAGATGCATTCATATTACAAGACACGTAGAAGCAGACATGCCAGAGAAAGATGTGTTCATATTACAAGACACGTAGAAGCAGACCTGCCAGGGGAAGATGCGTTCATATTACAAGACACGTAGAAGCAGACCTGCCAGAGGAAGATGCGTTCATATTACAAGACACGTAGAAGCAGACCTGCCAGAGGAAGATTCGTTCATATTACAAGACACGTAAAAGCAGACCTGCCAGAGGAAGATGCATTCATATTACAAGACACGAAGAAGCAGACCTGCCAGAGAAAGATGGATTCATATTCAAAGACACGTAGAAGCAGTCATGCCAGAGGAAGATGCATTCATATTACAAGACACGTAGAAGCAGACCTGCCAGAGGAAGATGCATTTATATTACAAGACATGTAGAAGCAGACCTACCAGAGGAAGATGCATTCATATTCCAAGACACGTAGAAGCAGTCATGCCAGAGGATGATGCATTCATATTACATGACACGTAGAAGCAGGCCTGCCAGAAGAAGATGCGTTCATATTACAAGACACGTAGAAGCAGACCTGCCAGAGAAAGATGCATTCATAGTCCAAGACACGTAGAAGCAGTCATGCCAGAGGAAGATGCATTCATATTACAAGACACGTAGAAGCAGACCTGCCAGAGGAAGATGCATTCATTTTACAAGACACGTAGAGGCAGACCTGCCAGAGGAAGATGCGTTCATATTACAAGACACGTAGAAGCAGACCTGCCAGAGGAATATGCCTCCATATTACAAGACACGTAGAAGCAGACCTGCCAGAGGAAGATGCGTTCATATTACAAGACACGTAGAAGCAGACCTGCCAGATAAAGATAAGTTCATATTACAAGACACGTAGAAGCAGACCTGCCAGAGGAAGATGCGTTCATATTACAAGACACCTAGAAGCAGACCTGCCAGAGGAAGATGCATTCATATTACAAGACACATAGAAGCAGACCTGCCAGAGGAAGATGCGTTCATATTACAAGACACGTAGAAGCAGACCTGCCTGAGGAAGATGCATTCATATTCCAAGACACGTAGAAGCAGTCATGCCAGAGGAAGATGCATTCATATTACAAGACACGTAGAAGCAGACCTACCAGAGGAAGATGCATTTATATTACAAGACACGTAGAAGCATACATTCCAGAGGAAGATGCATTCATTATTCCAAGACACGTATAAGCAGTCGTGCCAGAGGAAGATGCATTCATATTAGATGACACGTAGATGCAGACCTGCCAGAGGAAGATGCGTTCATATTAAAAGACACGTAGAAGCAGACCTGCCAGAGAAAGATGCATTCATAGTCCAAGACACGTAGAAGCAGTCATGCCAGAGGAAGATGCATTCATATTACAAGACACGTAGAAGCAGACCTGCCAGAGGAAGATGCATTCATATTACAAGACACGTAGACGCAGACCTGCCAGAGGAAGATGCATTCATATTACAAGACACGTAGAAGCAGACCTGCCAGAGGAAGATGCGTTCATATTACAAGACACGTAGAAGCAGACCAGCCAGATAAAGATGAGTTTATATTACAAGACACGTAGAAGCAGACCTGCCAGAGGAAGATGCATTCATATTACAAGACACGTAGAAGCAGACCTGCCAGATGAAGATGCGTTCATATTACAAGACACGTAGAAGCAGACCTGCCAGAGAAAGATGCGTTCATATTACAAAACACGTAGAAGCAGTCCTTCCAGAGGAAGATGCGTTTATATTACAATACACGTAGAAGCAGATCTGCCAGAGGAAGATGCGTTCATATTACAAGACACGTAGAAGCAGACCTGCCAGAGGAAGATGCATTCATATTACAAGACACGTAGAAGCAGACCTGCCAGAGGAAGATGCATTCATATTACAAGACACGTAGAAGCAGTCATGCCAGAGGAAGATGCATTCATATTACAAGACACGTAGTAGCAGACCTGCCAGAGGAAGATGCATTCGTATTACAAGACACGTAGAAGCAGACCTGCCAGAGGAAGTTGCGTTCATATTACAAGACACGTAGAAGCAGACCTGCCAGAGGAAGATGCATTCATATTACAAGACACGTAGAAGCACACTGCCAGAGGAAGATGCATTCATATTACAAGACACGTAGAAGCAGACATGCCAGAGAAAGATGTGTTCATATTACAAGACACGTAGAAGCAGACCTGCCAGAGGAAGATGCATTCATATTATAAGACACGTAGAAGCAGACCTGCCAGAGGAAGATTCGTTCATATTACAAGGCACGTAGAAGCAGACCTGCCAGAGGAAGATGCATTCATATTACAAGACACGTAGAAGCAGTCATGCCAGAGGAAGATGCATTCATATTACAAGACACGTAGAAGCAAACCTGCCAGAGGAAGATGCATTTATATTACAAGACACGTAGAAGCAGACCTGCCAGAGGAAGATGCATTCATATTCCAAGACACGTAGAAGCAGTCATGCCAGAGGAAGATGCATTCATATTACATGACACGTAGAAGCAGGCCTGCCAGAGGAAGATGCGTTCATATTACAAGACACGTAGAAGCAGACCTGCCAGAGAAAGATGCATTCATAGTCCAAGACACGTAGAAGCAGTCATGCCAGAGGAAGATGCATTCATATTACAAGACACGTAGAAGCAGACCTGCCAGAGGAAGATGCATTCATTTTACAAGACACGTAGAGGCAGACCTGCCAGAGGAAGATGCGTTCATATTACAAGACACGTAGCAGCAGGCCTGCCAGAGGAAGATGCATTCATATTACAAGACACGTAGAAGCAGACCTGCCAGAGGAAGATGCATTCATATTACAAGACACGTAGAAGCAGACCTGCCAGAGAAAGATGCATTCATAGTCCAAGACACGTAGAAGCAGTCATGCCAGAGGAAGATGCATTCATATTACAAGACACGTAGAAGCAGACCTGCCAGAGGAAGATGCATTTATATTACAAGACACATGGAAGCAGACCTGCCAGAGAAAGATGCGTTCATATTAAAACAGATGTAGAAGCAGACCTGCCAGAGGAAGATGCGTTCATATTACAAGACACGTAGAAGCAGACATGCCAGAGGAAGATGCATTCATATTACAAGACACGTAAAAGCAGACATGCCAGAGAATGATGCATTCATATTACAAGACACGTAGAAGCAGACCTGCCAGAGGAAGATGCATTCATATTAAAAGACACGTAGAAGCAGACATGCCAGAGAAAGATGCGTTCATATTACAAGACATGTAGAAGCAGACCTGCCAGAGGAAGATGCGTTCATATTACAAGACACGTAGAAGCAGACCTGCCTGAGGAAGATGCATTCATATTCCAAGACACGTAGAAGCAGTCATGCCAGAGGGAGATGTGTTCATATTACAAGATACGTAGAAGCAGACCTGCCAGAGGAAGATGCGTTCATATTACAAGACACGTAGAAGCAGACATGCCAGAGGAAGATGCATTCATATTACAAGACACGTAAAAGCAGACATGCCAGAGAATGATGCATTCATATTACAAGACACGTAGAAGCAGACATGCCAGAGAAAGATGCGTTCATATTACAAGACATGTAGAAGCAGACCTGCCAGAGGAAGATGCGTTCGTATTCCAAGACACGTAGAAGCAGTCATGCCAGAGGAAGATGCATTCATATTACAAGACATGTGGAAACTGACCTGCCAGAAGAAAATGCATTCGTATTACAAGACACGTAGAAGCAGTCATGCCAGAGGAAGATGCCTTCATGTTACAAGACACGTAGTAGCAGACCTGCCAAAGGAAATTGCATTCGTATTACAAGACACGTAGAAGCAGACCTGCCAGAGGAAGATGCGTTCAAATTACAAGACACGTAGAAGCAGACCTGCCAGAGGAAGATGCATTCATATTACAAGACACGTAGAAGCAGACCTGCCAGAGGAAGATGCATTCATATTACAAGACACGTAGAAGCAGACCTGCCAGAGGAAGATGCATTCATATTACAAGACACGTAGAAGCAGACCTGCCAGAGGAAGATGCGTTCATATTACAAGACACGTAGAAGCAGACCTGCCAGAGGAAGATGCGTTCATATTACAAGACATGTAGAAGCAGACCTGCCGAGGAAGATGCGTTCATATTACAAGACATGTAGAAGCAGACCTGCCAGAGGAAGATGCGTTCATATCACAAGACACGTAGAAGCAGACCTTCCAGAAGTGCAAGACACGTAGAAGTAGACCTGCCAGAGAAAGATGCGTTCATATTACAAGACATGTAGGAGCAGACCTGCCAGAGGAAGATGCATTCATATTACAAGACACGTAGAAGCAGACCTGCCAGAGGAAGATGCATTCATATTACAAGACATGTAGAAGCAGACCTGTCAGAGGTAGATGCATTCATATTACAAGACACGTAGAAGCAGACCTGCCAGAGGAAGATGCATTCATATTACAAGACACGTAGAAGCATACCTGCCAGAGAAAGATGCGTTCATATTACAAAACACGTAGAAGCAGACCTGCCAGAGGAAGATGCATTCATATTACAAGACACGTAGAAGCAGACATGCCAGAGAAAGATGGGTTCATATTACAAGACATGTAGAATCAGACCTGCCAGAGGAAGATGGGTTCATATTACAAGACACGTAGAAGCAGTCCTGCCAGAGGAAGATGCGTTCATATTACAAGACACGTAGAAGCAGATCTGCCAGAGGAAGATGCGTTCATATTACAAGACACGTAGAAGCAGACCTGCCTCGAGGAAGATGCATTCATATTACAAGACACGTAGAAGCAGACCTGCCAGAGGAAGATGCATTCATATTACAAGACACGTAGAAGCAGTCATGCCAGAGGAAGATGCATTCATATTACAAGACACGTAGAAGCAGACCTGCCAGAGGAAGATGCGTTCATATTACAAGACACGTAGAAGCAGACCTGCCAGAGGAAGATGCATTCATATTACAAGACACGTAGAAGCAGACCTGACAGAGGAAGATGCGTTCATATTACAAGACACGTAGAAGGAGACCTGCCAGGGGAAGATGCGTTCATATTACAAGACACGTAGAAGGAGACCTGCCAGGGGAAGATGCGTTCATATTACAAGACACGTAGAAGCAGACCTGCCAGAGGAAGATGCGTTCATATTACAAGACATGTAGAAGCAGACCTGCCAGAGGAAGATGCATTCATATTACAAGACACGTAGAAGCAGACCTGCCAGAGGAAGATGCATTCATATTACAAGACACGTAGATGCAGTCATGCCAGAGGAAGATGCATTCATATTACATGACACGTAGAAGCAGACCTGCCAGAGGAAGATGCGTTCATATTAAAAGACACGTAGAAGCAGACCTGCCAGAGAAAGATGCGTTCATATTACAAGACACGTAGAAGCAGACCTGCCAGGGGAAGATGCGTTCATATTACAAGACACGTAGAAGCAGACCTGCCAGTGGAAGATGCGTTCATATTACAAGACACGTAGAAGCAGACATGCCAGAGAAAGATGTGTTCATATTACAAGACACGTAGAAGCAGACCTGCCAGAGGAAGATGCGTTCATATTAAAAGACACGTAGAAGCAGACCTGCCAGAGAAAGATGCGTTCATATTACAAGACATGTAGAAGCAGACCTGCCAGTGGAAGATGCGTTCATATTACAAGACACGTAGAAGCAGACCTGCCAGAGGAAGATGCGTTCATATTACAAGACACGTAGAAGCAGACATGCCAGAGAAAGATGTGTTCATATTACAAGACACGTAGAAGCAGACCTGCCAGAGGAAGATGCATTCATATTACAAGACACGTAGAAGCAGACCTGCCAGAGGAAGATGCGTTCATATTACAAGACACGTAGAAGCAGACCTGCCAGAGGAAGATGCATCCATATTACAAGACACGAAGAAGCAGACCTGCCAGAGAAAGATGCATTCATATTCCAGGACACGTAGAAGCAGACCTGCCAGAGGAAGATGCATTCATATTACAAGACACGTAGAAGCAGACCTGCCAGAGGAAGATGCATTCATATTACACGACACGTAGAAGCAGGCCTGACAGAGAAATATGTGTTCATATTACAAGACACGTAGAAGCAGACCTGCCAGGGGAAGATGTATTCATATTACAAGACAAGCCAAAGCCGACCTGCCAGAGAAACATGTATTCATATTACAAGACACGTAGAAGCAGATCTGCCAGGGGAAGATGCGTTCATATTACAAGACACGCCGAAGCAGACCTGCCAGAGAAACATGTATTCTTATTACAAGACACGTAGAAGCAGACCTGCCAGGGGAAGATGCGTTCATATTAAAAGACACGTAGAAGCAGAACTGCCAGAGGAAGATGCGTTCATATTACAAGACATGCAGAAGCAGACCTGCCAGAGAAAGATGCATTCATATTACAATTCACGTAGAAGCAGACCTGCCAGAGGAAGATGCGTTCATATTACAAGACACGTAGAAGCAGACCTGCCAGAGGAAGATTCGTTCATATTACAAGACACGTAGAAGCAGACCTGCCAGAGGAAGATACATTCATATTACAAGACACGAAGAAGCAGAACTGCCAGAGAAAGATGCATTCATATTCCAAGACACGTAGAAGCAGTCATGCCAGAGGAAGATGCATTCATATTACAAGACACGTAGAAGCAGACCTGCCGAGGAAGATGCATTTATATTACAAGACATGTAGAAGCAGACCTGACAGAGGAAGATGCGTTCATATTACAAGACACATAGAAGCAGACCTGCCAGAGGAAGATGCGTTCATATTACAAGACACGTAGAAGGAGACCTGCCAGAGGAAGATGCATTCATATTTCAAGACACGTAGAAGCAGACCTGCCAGAGGAAGATGCGTTCATATTACAAGACACGTAGAAGCAGACCAGCCAGAGAAAGATGAGTTTATATTACAAGACACGTAGAAGCAGACTTGCCAGAGGAAGATGCATTCATATTACAAGACACGTAGAAGCAGACCTGCCAGAGGAAGATGCGTTCATATTACAAGACACGTAGAAGCAGACCTGCCAGAGAAAGATGCGTTCATATTACAAGACACGTAGAAGCAGTCCTGCCAGAGGAAGATGCGTTCATATTACAAGACACGTAGAAGCAGATCTGCCAGAGGAAGATGCGTTCATATTACAAGACACGTAGAAGCAGACCTGCCAGAAGAAGATGCATTCATATTACAAGACACGTAGAAGCAGACCTGCCAGAGGAAGATGCATTCATATTACAAGACACGTAGTAGCAGACCTGCCAGAGGAAGATGCATTCGTATTACAAGACACGTAGAAGCAGACCTGCCAGAGGAAGGTGCGTTCATATTACAAGACACGTAGAAGCAGACCTGCCAGAGGAAGATGCATTCATATTACAAGACACGTAGAAGCACACTGCCAGAGGAAGATGCATTCATATTACAAGACACGTAGAAGCAGACATGCCAGAGAAAGATGTGTTCATATTACAAGACACGTAGAAGCAGACCTGCCAGGGGAAGATGCGTTCATATTACAAGACACGTAGAAGCAGACCTGCCAGAGGATGATGCGTTCATATTACAAGACACGTAGAAGCAGACCTGCCAGAGGAAGATTCGTTCATATTACAAGACACGCAGAAGCAGACCTGCCAGAGGAAGATGCATTCATATTACAAGACACGAAGAAGCAGACCTGCCAGAGAAAGATGCATTCATATTCCAAGACACGTAGAAGCAGTCATGCCAGAGGAAGATGCATTCATATTACAAGACACGTAGAAGCAGACCTGCCAGAGGAAGATGCATTTATATTACAAGACATGTAGAAGCAGACCTACCAGAGGAAGATGCATTCATATTCCAAGACACGTAGAAGCAGTCATGCCAGAGGATGATGCATTCATATTACATGACACGTAGAAGCAGGCCTGCCAGAAGAAGATGCCCTAGAAGACACGTAGAAGCAGACCTGCCAGAGAAAGATGCATTCATAGTCCAAGACACGTAGAAGCAGTCATGCCAGAGGAAGATGCATTCATATTACAAGACACGTAGAAGCAGACCTGCCAGAGGAAGATGCATTCATTTTACAAGACACGTAGAGGCAGACCTGCCAGAGGAAGATGCGTTCATATTACAAGACACGTAGAAGCAGACCTGCCAGAGGAATATGCATCCATATTACAAGACACGTAGAAGCAGACCTGCCAGAGGAAGATGCGTTCATATTACAAGACACGTAGAAGCAGACCTGCCAGAGAAAGATGAGTTCATATTACAAGACACGTAGAAGCAGACCTGCCAGAGGAAGATGCGTTCATATTACAAGACACCTAGAAGCAGACCTGCCAGAGGAAGATGCATTCATATTACAAGACACATAGAAGCAGACCTGCCAGAGGAAGATGCGTTCATATTACAAGACACGTAGAAGCAGACCTGCCTGAGGAAGATGCATTCATATTCCAAGACACGTAGAAGCAGTCATGCCAGAGGAAGATGCATTCATATTACAAGACACGTAGAAGCAGACCTGCCAGAGGAAGATGCATTTATATTACAAGACACGTAGAAGCATACATTCCAGAGGAAGATGCATTCATTATTCCAAGACACGTATAAGCAGTCGTGCCAGAGGAAGATGCATTCATATTAGATGACACATAGATGCAGACCTGCCAGAGGAAGATGCGTTCATATTAAAAGACACGTAGAAGCAGACCTGCCAGAGAAAGATGCATTCATAGTCCAAGACACGTAGAAGCAGTCATGCCAGAGGAAGATGCATTCATATTACAAGACACGTAGAAGCAGACCTGCCAGAGGAAGATGCATTCATATTACAAGACACGTAGAAGCAGACCTGCCAGAGGAAGATGCGTTCATATTACAAGACACGTAGAAGCAGACCAGCCAGATAAAGATGAGTTTATATTACAAGACACGTAGAAGCAGACCTGCCAGAGGAAGATGCATTCATATTACAAGACACGTAGAAGCAGACCTGCCAGATGAAGATGCGTTCATATTACAAGACACGTAGAAGCAGACCTGCCAGAGAAAGATGCGTTCATATTACAAAACACGTAGAAGCAGTCCTTCCAGAGGAAGATGCGTTCATATTACAAGACACGTAGAAGCAGATCTGCCAGAGGAAGATGCGTTCATATTACAAGACACGTAGAAGCAGACCAGCCAGATAAACATGAGTTTATATTACAAGACACGTAGAAGCAGACCTGCCAGAGGAAGATGCATTCATATTACAAGACACGTAGAAGCAAACCTGCCAGATGAAGATGCGTTCATATTACAAGACACGTAGAAGCAGACCTGCCAGAGAAAGATGCGTTCATATTACAAAACACGTAGAAGCAGTCCTTCCAGAGGAAGATGCGTTCATATTACAAGACACGTAGAAGCAGATCTGCCAGAGGAAGATGCGTTCATATTACAAGACACGTAGAAGCAGACCTGCCAGAGGAAGATGCATTCATATTACAAGACACGTAGAAGCAGACCTGCCAGAGGAAGATGCATTCATATTACAAGACACGTAGAAGCAGTCATGCCAGAGGAAGATGCATTCATATTACAAGACACGTAGAAGCAGACCTGCCAGAGGAAGATGCATTCATATTACAAGACACTTAGAAGCAGTCATGCCAGAGGAAGATGCATTCATATTACAAGACACGTAGTAGCAGACCTGCCAGAGGAAGATGCATTCGTATTACAAGACACGTAGAAGCAGACCTGCCAGAGGAAGGTGCGTTCATATTACAAGACACGTAGAAGCAGACCTGCCTGAGGAAGATGCATTCATATTCCAAGACACGTAGAAGCACACTGCCAGAGGAAGATGCATTCATATTACAAGACACGTAGAAGCAGACATGCCAGAGAAAGATGTGTTCATATTACAAGACACGTAGAAGCAGACCTGCCAGGGGAAGATGCGTTCATATTACAAGACACGTAGAAGCAGACCTGCCAGAGGAAGATGCGTTCATATTACAAGACACGTAGAAGCAGACCTGCCAGAGGAAGATTCGTTCATATTACAAGACACGTAGAAGCAGACCTGCCAGAGGAAGATGCATTCATATTACAAGACACGAAGAAGCAGACCTGCCAGAGAAAGATGCATTCATATTCCAAGACACGTAGAAGCAGTCATGCCAGAGGAAGATGCATTCATATTACAAGACACGTAGAAGCAGACCTGCCAGAGGAAGATGCATTTATATTACAAGACATGTAGAAGCAGACCTACCAGAGGAAGATGCGTTCATATTACAAGACACGTAGAAGCAGACCTGCCAGAGAAAGATGCATTCATAGTCCAAGACACGTAGAAGCAGTCATGCCAGAGGAAGATGCATTCATATTACAAGACACGTAGAAGCAGACCTGCCAGAGGAAGATGCATTCATTTTACAAGACACGTAGAGGCAGACCTGCCAGAGGAAGATGCGTTCATATTACAAGACACGTAGAAGCAGACCTGCCAGAGGAATATGCATCCATATTACAAGACACGTAGAAGCAGACCTGCCAGAGGAAGATGCGTTCATATTACAAGACACGTAGAAGCAGACCTGCCAGAGAAAGATGAGTTTATATTACAAGACACGTAGAAGCAGACCTGCCAGAGGAAGATGCGTTCATATTACAAGACACCTAGAAGCAGACCTGCCAGAGGAAGATGCATTCATATTACAAGACACATAGAAGCAGACCTGCCAGAGGAAGATGCGTTCATATTACAAGACACGTAGAAGCAGACCTGCCTGAGGAAGATGCATTCATATTCCAAGACACGTAGAAGCATACATTCCAGAGGAAGATGCATTCATTATTCCAAGACACGTATAAGCAGTCGTGCCAGAGGAAGATGCATTCATATTAGATGACACATAGATGCAGACCTGCCAGAGGAAGATGCGTTCATATTAAAAGACACGTAGAAGCAGACCTGCCAGAGAAAGATGCATTCATAGTCCAAGACACGTAGAAGCAGTCATGCCAGAGGAAGATGCATTCATATTACAAGACACGTAGAAGCAGACCTGCCAGAGGAAGATGCATTCATATTACAAGACACGTAGACGCAGACCTGCCAGAGGAAGATGCATTCATATTACAAGACACGTAGAAGCAGACCTGCCAGAGGAAGATGCGTTCATATTACAAGACACGTAGAAGCAGACCAGCCAGATAAAGATGAGTTTATATTACAAGACACGTAGAAGCAGACCTGCCAGAGGAAGATGCATTCATATTACAAGACACGTAGAAGCAGACCTGCCAGATGAAGATGCGTTCATATTACAAGACACGTAGAAGCAGACCTGCCAGAGAAAGATGCGTTCATATTACAAAACACGTAGAAGCAGTCCTTCCAGAGGAAGATGCGTTCATATTACAAGACACGTAGAAGCAGATCTGCCAGAGGAAGATGCGTTCATATTACAAGACACGTAGAAGCAGACCTGCCAGAGGAAGATGCATTCATATTACAAGACACGTAGAAGCAGACCTGCCAGAGGAAGATGCATTCATATTACAAGACACGTAGAAGCAGTCATGCCAGAGGAAGATGCATTCATATTACAAGACACGTAGTAGCAGACCTGCCAGAGGAAGATGCATTCGTATTACAAGACACGTAGAAGCAGACCTGCCAGAGGAAGTTGCGTTCATATTACAAGACACGTAGAAGCAGACTTGCCAGAGGAAGATGCATTCATATTACAAGACACGTAGAAGCACACTGCCAGAGGAAGATGCATTCATATTACAAGACACGTAGAAGCAGACATGCCAGAGAAAGATGTGTTCATATTACAAGACACGTAGAAGCAGACCTGCCAGAGGAAGATGCATTCATATTATAAGACACGTAGAAGCAGACCTGCCAGAGGAAGATTTGTTCATATTACAAGGCACGTAGAAGCAGACCTGCCAGAGGAAGATGCATTCATATTACAAGACATGTAGAAGCAGTTATGCCAGAGGAAGATGCATTCATATTACAAGACACGTAGAAGCAAACCTGCCAGAGGAAGATGCATTTATATTACAAGACACGTAGAAGCAGACCTGCCAGAGGAAGATGCATTCATATTCCAAGACACGTAGAAGCAGTCATGCCAGAGGAAGATGCATTCATATTACATGACACGTAGAAGCAGGCCTGCCAGACGAAGATGCGTTCATATTACAAGACACGTAGAAGCAGACCTGCCAGAGAAAGATGCATTCATAGTCCAAGACACGTAGAAGCAGTCATGCCAGAGGAAGATGCATTCACATTACAAGACACGTAGAAGCAGACCTGCCAGAGATAGATGCATTCATTTTACAAGACACGTAGAGGCAGACCTGCCAGAGGAAGATGCGTTCATATTACAAGACACGTAGCAGCAGGCCTGCCAGAGGAAGATGCATTCATATTACAAGACACGTAGAAGCAGACCTGCCAGAGGAAGATGCATTCATATTACAAGACACGTAGAAGCAGACCTGCCAGAGAAAGATGCATTGATAGTCCAAGACACGTAGAAGCAGTCATGCCAGAGGAAGATGCATTCATATTACAAGACACGTAGAAGCAGACCTGCCAGAGGAAGATGCATTTATATTACAAGACACATGGAAGCAGACCTGCCAGAGAAAGATGCGTTCATATTAAAACAGATGTAGAAGCAGACCTGCCAGAGGAAGATGCGTTCATATTACAAGACACGTAGAAGCAGACATGCCAGAGGAAGATGCATTCATATTACAAGACACGTAAAAGCAGACATGCCAGAGAATGATGCATTCATATTACACGACACGTAGAAGCAGACCTGCCAGAGGAAGATGCATTCATATTAAAAGACACGTAGAAGCAGACATGCCAGAGAAAGATGCGTTCATATTACAAGACATGTAGAAGCAGACCTGCCAGAGGAAGATGCGTTCATATTACAAGACACGTAGAAGCAGACCTGCCTGAGGAAGATGCATTCATATTCCAAGACACGTAGAAGCAGTCATGCCAGAGGAAGATGTGTTCATATTACAAGATACGTAGAAGCAGACCTGCCAGAGGAAGATGCGTTCATATTACAAGACACGTAGAAGCAGACATGCCAGAGGAAGATGCATTCATATTACAAGACACGTAAAAGCAGACATGCCAGAGAATGATGCATTCATATTACAAGACACGTAGAAGCAGACCTGCCAGAGGAAGATGCATTCATATTAAAAGACACGTAGAAGCAGACATGCCAGAGAAAGATGCGTTCATATTACAAGACATGTAGAAGCAGACCTGCCAGAGGAAGATGCGTTCGTATTCCAAGACACGTAGAAGCAGTCATGCCAGAGGAAGATGCATTCATATTACAAGACATGTGGAAACTGACCTGCCAGAAGAAAATGCATTCGTATTACAAGACACATAGAAGCAGTCATGCCAGAGGAAGATGCGTTCATGTTACAAGACACGTAGTAGCAGACCTGCCAGAGGAAATTGCATTCGTATTACAAGACACGTAGAAGCAGACCTGCCAGAGGAAGATGCGTTCAAATTACAAGACACGTAGAAGCAGACCTGCCAGAGGAAGATGCATTCATATTACAAGACACGTAGAAGCAGACCTGCCAGAGGAAGATGCGTTCATATTACAAGACACGTAGAAGCAGACCTGCCAGAGGAAGATGCGCTCATATTACAAGTCACCTAGAAGCAGACCTGCCAGAGGAAGATGCGTTCATATTACAAGACACGTAGAAGCAAGACTGCCAGAGGAAGATGCGTTCATATTACAAGACATGTAGAAGCAGACCTGCCGAGGAAGATGCGTTCATATTACAAGACATGTAGAAGCAGACCTGCCAGAGGAAGATGCGTTCATATCACAAGACACGTAGAAGCAGACCTTCCAGAAGTGCAAGACACGTAGAAGTAGACCTGCCAGAGAAAGATGCGTTCATATTACAAGACATGTAGGAGCAGACCTGCCAGAGGAAGATGCATTCATATTACAAGACACGTAGAAGCAGACCTGCCAGAGGAAGATGCATTCATATTACAAGACATGTAGAAGCAGACCTGTCAGAGGTAGATGCATTCATATTACAAGACACGTAGAAGCAGACCTGCCAGAGGAAGATGCATTCATATTACAAGACACGTAGAAGCATACCTGCCAGAGAAAGATGCGTTCATATTACAAAACACGTAGAAGCAGACCTGCCAGAGGAAGATGCATTCATATTACAAGACACGTAGAAGCAGACATGCCAGAGAAAGATGGGTTCATATTACAAGACATGTAGAATCAGACCTGCCAGAGGAAGATGGGTTCATATTACAAGACATGTAGAAGCAGACCTGTCAGAGGTAGATGCATTCATATTACAAGACACGTAGAAGCAGACCTGCCAGAGGAAGATGCATTCATATTACAAGACACGTAGAAGCATACCTGCCAGAGAAAGATGCGTTCATATTACAAAACACGTAGAAGCAGACCTGCCAGAGGAAGATGCATTCATATTACAAGACACGTAGAAGCAGACATGCCAGAGAAAGATGGGTTCATATTACAAGACATGTAGAAGCAGACCTACCAGAGGAAGATGCATTCATATTCCAAGACACGTAGAAGCAGTCATGCCAGAGGATGATGCATTCATATTACATGACACGTAGAAGCAGGCCTGCCAGAAGAAGATGCGTTCATATTACAAGACACGTAGAAGCAGACCTGCCAGAGAAAGATGCATTCATAGTCCAAGACACGTAGAAGCAGTCATGCCAGAGGAAGATGCATTCATATTACAAGACACGTAGAAGCAGACCTGCCAGAGGAAGATGCATTCATTTTACAAGACACGTAGAGGCAGACCTGCCAGAGGAAGATGCGTTCATATTACAAGACACGTGGAAGCAGACCTGCCAGAGGAATATGCCTCCATATTACAAGACACGTAGAAGCAGACCTGCCAGAGGAAGATGCGTTCATATTACAAGACACGTAGAAGCAGACCTGCCAGATAAAGATAAGTTCATATTACAAGACACGTAGAAGCAGACCTGCCAGAGGAAGATGCGTTCATATTACAAGACACCTAGAAGCAGACCTGCCAGAGGAAGATGCATTCATATTACAAGACACATAGAAGCAGACCTGCCAGAGGAAGATGCGTTCATATTACAAGACACGTAGAAGCAGACCTGCCTGAGGAAGATGCATTCATATTCCAAGACACGTAGAAGCAGTCATGCCAGAGGAAGATGCATTCATATTACAAGACACGTAGAAGCAGACCTACCAGAGGAAGATGCATTTATATTACAAGACACGTAGAAGCATACATTCCAGAGGAAGATGCATTCATTATTCCAAGACACGTATAAGCAGTCGTGCCAGAGGAAGATGCATTCATATTAGATGACACGTAGATGCAGACCTGCCAGAGGAAGATGCGTTCATATTAAAAGACACGTAGAAGCAGACCTGCCAGAGAAAGATGCATTCATAGTCCAAGACACGTAGAAGCAGTCATGCCAGAGGAAGATGCATTCATATTACAAGACACGTAGAAGCAGACCTGCCAGAGGAAGATGCATTCATATTACAAGACACGTAGACGCAGACCTGCCAGAGGAAGATGCATTCATATTACAAGACACGTAGAAGCAGACCTGCCAGAGGAAGATGCGTTCATATTACAAGACACGTAGAAGCAGACCAGCCAGATAAAGATGAGTTTATATTACAAGACACGTAGAAGCAGACCTGCCAGAGGAAGATGCATTCATATTACAAGACACGTAGAAGCAGACCTGCCAGATGAAGATGCGTTCATATTACAAGACACGTAGAAGCAGACCTGCCAGAGAAAGATGCGTTCATATTACAAAACACGTAGAAGCAGTCCTTCCAGAGGAAGATGCGTTTATATTACAAGACACGTAGAAGCAGATCTGCCAGAGGAAGATGCGTTCATATTACAAGACACGTAGAAGCAGACCTGCCAGAGGAAGATGCATTCATATTACAAGACACGTAGAAGCAGACCTGCCAGAGGAAGATGCATTCATATTACAAGACACGTAGAAGCAGTCATGCCAGAGGAAGATGCATTCATATTACAAGACACGTAGTAGCAGACCTGCCAGAGGAAGATGCATTCGTATTACAAGACACGTAGAAGCAGACCTGCCAGAGGAAGTTGCGTTCATATTACAAGACACGTAGAAGCAGACCTGCCAGAGGAAGATGCATTCATATTACAAGACACGTAGAAGCACACTGCCAGAGGAAGATGCATTCATATTACAAGACACGTAGAAGCAGACATGCCAGAGAAAGATGTGTTCATATTACAAGACACGTAGAAGCAGACCTGCCAGAGGAAGATGCATTCATATTATAAGACACGTAGAAGCAGACCTGCCAGAGGAAGATTCGTTCATATTACAAGGCACGTAGAAGCAGACCTGCCAGAGGAAGATGCATTCATATTACAAGACACGTAGAAGCAGTCATGCCAGAGGAAGATGCATTCATATTACAAGACACGTAGAAGCAAACCTGCCAGAGGAAGATGCATTTATATTACAAGACACGTAGAAGCAGACCTGCCAGAGGAAGATGCATTCATATTCCAAGACACGTAGAAGCAGTCATGCCAGAGGAAGATGCATTCATATTACATGACACTTAGAAGCAGGCCTGCCAGAGGAAGATGCGTTCATATTACAAGACACGTAGAAGCAGACCTGCCAGAGAAAGATGCATTCATAGTCCAAGACACGTAGAAGCAGTCATGCCAGAGGAAGATGCATTCATATTACAAGACACGTAGAAGCAGACCTGCCAGAGGAAGATGCATTCATTTTACAAGACACGTAGAGGCAGACCTGCCAGAGGAAGATGCGTTCATATTACAAGACACGTAGCAGCAGGCCTGCCAGAGGAAGATGCATTCATATTACAAGACACGTAGAAGCAGACCTGCCAGAGGAAGATGCATTCATATTACAAGACACGTAGAAGCAGACCTGCCAGAGAAAGATGCATTCATAGTCCAAGACACGTAGAAGCAGTCATGCCAGAGGAAGATGCATTCATATTACAAGACACGTAGAAGCAGACCTGCCAGAGGAAGATGCATTTATATTACAAGACACATGGAAGCAGACCTGCCAGAGAAAGATGCGTTCATATTAAAACAGATGTAGAAGCAGACCTGCCAGAGGAAGATGCGTTCATATTACAAGACACGTAGAAGCAGACATGCCAGAGGAAGATGCATTCATATTACAAGACACGTAAAAGCAGACATGCCAGAGAATGATGCATTCATATTACAAGACACGTAGAAGCAGACCTGCCAGAGGAAGATGCATTCATATTAAAAGACACGTAGAAGCAGACATGCCAGAGAAAGATGCGTTCATATTACAAGACATGTAGAAGCAGACCTGCCAGAGGAAGATGCGTTCATATTACAAGACACGTAGAAGCAGACCTGCCTGAGGAAGATGCATTCATATTCCAAGACACGTAGAAGCAGTCATGCCAGAGGAAGATGTGTTCATATTACAAGATACGTAGAAGCAGACCTGCCAGAGGAAGATGCGTTCATATTACAAGACACGTAGAAGCAGACATGCCAGAGGAAGATGCATTCATATTACAAGACACGTAAAAGCAGACATGCCAGAGAATGATGCATTCATATTACAAGACACGTAGAAGCAGACATGCCAGAGAAAGATGCGTTCATATTACAAGACATGTAGAAGCAGACCTGCCAGAGGAAGATGCGTTCGTATTCCAAGACACGTAGAAGCAGTCATGCCAGAGGAAGATGCATTCATATTACAAGACATGTGGAAACTGACCTGCCAGAAGAAAATGCATTCGTATTACAAGACACGTAGAAGCAGTCATGCCAGAGGAAGATGCCTTCATGTTACAAGACACGTAGTAGCAGACCTGCCAAAGGAAATTGCATTCGTATTACAAGACACGTAGAAGCAGACCTGCCAGAGGAAGATGCGTTCAAATTACAAGACACGTAGAAGCAGACCTGCCAGAGGAAGATGCATTCATATTACAAGACACGTAGAAGCAGACCTGCCAGAGGAAGATGCGTTCATATTACAAGACACGTAGAAGCAGACCTGCCAGAGGAAGATGCATTCATATTACAAGACACGTAGAAGCAGACCTGCCAGAGGAAGATGCGTTCATATTACAAGACACGTAGAAGCAGACCTGCCAGAGGAAGATGCATTCATAGTACAAGACATGTAGAAGCAGACCTGCCGAGGAAGATGCGTTCATATTACAAGACATGTAGAAGCAGACCTGCCAGAGGAAGATGCGTTCATATCACAAGACACGTAGAAGCAGACCTTCCAGAAGTGCAAGACACGTAGAAGTAGACCTGCCAGAGAAAGATGCGTTCATATTACAAGACATGTAGGAGCAGACCTGCCAGAGGAAGATGCATTCATATTACAAGACACGTAGAAGCAGACCTGCCAGAGGAAGATGCATTCATATTACAAGACATGTAGAAGCAGACCTGTCAGAGGTAGATGCATTCATATTACAAGACACGTAGAAGCAGACCTGCCAGAGGAAGATGCATTCATATTACAAGACACGTAGAAGCATACCTGCCAGAGAAAGATGCGTTCATATTACAAAACACGTAGAAGCAGACCTGCCAGAGGAAGATGCATTCATATTACAAGACACGTAGAAGCAGACATGCCAGAGAAAGATGGGTTCATATTACAAGACATGTAGAATCAGACCTGCCAGAGGAAGATGGGTTCATATTACAAGACACGTAGAAGCAGTCCTGCCAGAGGAAGATGCGTTCATATTACAAGACACGTAGAAGCAGATCTGCCAGAGGAAGATGCGTTCATATTACAAGACACGTAGAAGCAGACCTGCCTCGAGGAAGATGCATTCATATTACAAGACACGTAGAAGCAGACCTGCCAGAGGAAGATGCATTCATATTACAAGACACGTAGAAGCAGTCATGCCAGAGGAAGATGCATTCATATTACAAGACACGTAGAAGCAGACCTGCCAGAGGAAGATGCGTTCATATTACAAGACACGTAGAAGCAGACCTGCCAGAGGAAGATGCATTCATATTACAAGACACGTAGAAGCAGACCTGACAGAGGAAGATGCGTTCATATTACAAGACACGTAGAAGGAGACCTGCCAGGGGAAGATGCGTTCATATTACAAGACACGTAGAAGGAGACCTGCCAGGGGAAGATGCGTTCATATTACAAGACACGTAGAAGCAGACCTGCCAGAGGAAGATGCGTTCATATTACAAGACATGTAGAAGCAGACCTGCCAGAGGAAGATGCATTCATATTACAAGACACGTAGAAGCAGACCTGCCAGAGGAAGATGCATTCATATTACAAGACACGTAGATGCAGTCATGCCAGAGGAAGATGCATTCATATTACATGACACGTAGAAGCAGACCTGCCAGAGGAAGATGCGTTCATATTAAAAGACACGTAGAAGCAGACCTGCCAGAGAAAGATGCGTTCATATTACAAGACACGTAGAAGCAGACCTGCCAGGGGAAGATGCGTTCATATTACAAGACACGTAGAAGCAGACCTGCCAGTTGAAGATGCGTTCATATTACAAGACACGTAGAAGCAGACATGCCAGAGAAAGATGTGTTCATATTACAAGACACGTAGAAGCAGACCTGCCAGAGGAAGATGCGTTCATATTAAAAGACACGTAGAAGCAGACCTGCCAGAGAAAGATGCGTTCATATTACAAGACATGTAGAAGCAGACCTGCCAGTGGAAGATGCGTTCATATTACAAGACACGTAGAAGCAGACCTGCCAGAGGAAGATGCGTTCATATTACAAGACACGTAGAAGCAGACATGCCAGAGAAAGATGTGTTCATATTACAAGACACGTAGAAGCAGACCTGCCAGAGGAAGATGCATTCATATTACAAGACACGTAGAAGCAGACCTGCCAGAGGAAGATGCGTTCATATTACAAGACACGTAGAAGCAGACCTGCCAGAGGAAGATGCATCCATATTACAAGACACGAAGAAGCAGACCTGCCAGAGAAAGATGCATTCATATTCCAGGACACGTAGAAGCAGACCTGCCAGAGGAAGATGCATTCATATTACAAGACACGTAGAAGCAGACCTGCCAGAGGAAGATGCATTCATATTACACGACACGTAGAAGCAGGCCTGACAGAGAAATATGTGTTCATATTACAAGACACGTAGAAGCAGACCTGCCAGGGGAAGATGTATTCATATTACAAGACAAGCCAAAGCCGACCTGCCAGAGAAACATGTATTCATATTACAAGACACGTAGAAGCAGATCTGCCAGGGGAAGATGCGTTCATATTACAAGACACGCCGAAGCAGACCTGCCAGAGAAACATGTATTCTTATTACAAGACACGTAGAAGCAGACCTGCCAGGGGAAGATGCGTTCATATTAAAAGACACGTAGAAGCAGAACTGCCAGAGGAAGATGCGTTCATATTACAAGACATGCAGAAGCAGACCTGCCAGAGAAAGATGCATTCATATTACAATTCACGTAGAAGCAGACCTGCCAGAGGAAGATGCGTTCATATTACAAGACACGTAGAAGCAGACCTGCCAGAGGAAGATTCGTTCATATTACAAGACACGTAGAAGCAGACCTGCCAGAGGAAGATACATTCATATTACAAGACACGAAGAAGCAGAACTGCCAGAGAAAGATGCATTCATATTCCAAGACACATAGAAGCAGTCATGCCAGAGGAAGATGCATTCATATTACAAGACACGTAGAAGCAGACCTGCCAGAGGAAGATGCATTTATATTACAAGACATGTAGAAGCAGACCTGACAGAGGAAGATGCGTTCATATTACAAGACACATAGAAGCAGACCTGCCAGAGGAAGATGCGTTCATATTACAAGACACGTAGAAGGAGACCTGCCAGAGGAAGATGCATTCATATTTCAAGACACGTAGAAGCAGACCTGCCAGAGGAAGATGCGTTCATATTACAAGACACGTAGAAGCAGACCAGCCAGAGAAAGATGAGTTTATATTACAAGACACGTAGAAGCAGACTTGCCAGAGGAAGATGCATTCATATTACAAGACACGTAGAAGCAGACCTGCCAGAGGAAGATGCGTTCATATTACAAGACACGTAGAAGCAGACCTGCCAGAGAAAGATGCGTTCATATTACAAGACACGTAGAAGCAGTCCTGCCAGAGGAAGATGCGTTCATATTACAAGACACGTAGAAGCAGATCTGCCAGAGGAAGATGCGTTCATATTACAAGACACGTAGAAGCAGACCTGCCAGAAGAAGATGCATTCATATTACAAGACACGTAGAAGCAGACCTGCCAGAGGAAGATGCATTCATATTACAAGACACGTAGTAGCAGACCTGCCAGAGGAAGATGCATTCGTATTACAAGACACGTAGAAGCAGACCTGCCAGAGGAAGGTGCGTTCATATTACAAGACACGTAGAAGCAGACCTGCCAGAGGAAGATGCATTCATATTACAAGACACGTAGAAGCACACTGCCAGAGGAAGATGCATTCATATTACAAGACACGTAGAAGCAGACATGCCAGAGAAAGATGTGTTCATATTACAAGACACGTAGAAGCAGACCTGCCAGGGGAAGATGCGTTCATATTACAAGACACGTAGAAGCAGACCTGCCAGAGGATGATCCGTTCATATTACAAGACACGTAGAAGCAGACCTGCCAGAGGAAGATTCGTTCATATTACAAGACACGCAGAAGCAGACCTGCCAGAGGAAGATGCATTCATATTACAAGACACGAAGAAGCAGACCTGCCAGAGAAAGATGCATTCATATTCCAAGACACGTAGAAGCAGTCATGCCAGAGGAAGATGCATTCATATTACAAGACACGTAGAAGCAGACCTGCCAGAGGAAGATGCATTTATATTACAAGACATGTAGAAGCAGACCTACCAGAGGAAGATGCATTCATATTCCAAGACACGTAGAAGCAGTCATGCCAGAGGATGATGCATTCATATTACATGACACGTAGAAGCAGGCCTGCCAGAAGAAGATGCCCTAGAAGACACGTAGAAGCAGACCTGCCAGAGAAAGATGCATTCATAGTCCAAGACACGTAGAAGCAGTCATGCCAGAGGAAGATGCATTCATATTACAAGACATGTAGAAGCAGACCTGCCAGAGGAAGATGCATTCATTTTACAAGACACGTAGAGGCAGACCTGCCAGAGGAAGATGCGTTCATATTACAAGACACGTAGAAGCAGACCTGCCAGAGGAATATGCATCCATATTACAAGACACGTAGAAGCAGACCTGCCAGAGGAAGATGCGTTCATATTACAAGACACGTAGAAGCAGACCTGCCAGAGAAAGATGAGTTCATATTACAAGACACGTAGAAGCAGACCTGCCAGAGGAAGATGCGTTCATATTACAAGACACCTAGAAGCAGACCTGCCAGAGGAAGATGCATTCATATTACAAGACACATAGAAGCAGACCTGCCAGAGGAAGATGCGTTCATATTACAAGACACGTAGAAGCAGACCTGCCTGAGGAAGATGCATTCATATTCCAAGACACGTAGAAGCAGTCATGCCAGAGGAAGATGCATTCATATTACAAGACACGTAGAAGCAGACCTGCCAGAGGAAGATGCATTTATATTACAAGACACGTAGAAGCATACATTCCAGAGGAAGATGCATTCATTATTCCAAGACACGTATAAGCAGTCGTGCCAGAGGAAGATGCATTCATATTAGATGACACATAGATGCAGACCTGCCAGAGGAAGATGCGTTCATATTAAAAGACACGTAGAAGCAGACCTGCCAGAGAAAGATGCATTCATAGTCCAAGACACGTAGAAGCAGTCATGCCAGAGGAAGATGCATTCATATTACAAGACACGTAGAAGCAGACCTGCCAGAGGAAGATGCATTCATATTACAAGACACGTAGAAGCAGACCTGCCAGAGGAAGATGCATTCATATTACAAGACACGTAGAAGCAGACCAGCCAGATAAAGATGAGTTTATATTACAAGACACGTAGAAGCAGACCTGCCAGAGGAAGATGCATTCATATTACAAGACACGTAGAAGCAGACCTGCCAGATGAAGATGCGTTCATATTACAAGACACGTAGAAGCAGACCTGCCAGAGAAAGATGCGTTCATATTACAAAACACGTAGAAGCAGTCCTTCCAGAGGAAGATGCGTTCATATTACAAGACACGTAGAAGCAGATCTGCCAGAGGAAGATGCGTTCATATTACAAGACACGTAGAAGCAGACCAGCCAGATAAACATGAGTTTATATTACAAGACACGTAGAAGCAGACCTGCCAGAGGAAGATGCATTCATATTACAAGACACGTAGAAGCAAACCTGCCAGATGAAGATGCGTTCATATTACAAGACACGTAGAAGCAGACCTGCCAGAGAAAGATGCGTTCATATTACAAAACACGTAGAAGCAGTCCTTCCAGAGGAAGATGCGTTCATATTACAAGACACGTAGAAGCAGATCTGCCAGAGGAAGATGCGTTCATATTACAAGACACGTAGAAGCAGACCTGCCAGAGGAAGATGCATTCATATTACAAGACACGTAGAAGCAGACCTGCCAGAGGAAGATGCATTCATATTACAAGACACGTAGAAGCAGTCATGCCAGAGGAAGATGCATTCATATTACAAGACACGTAGAAGCAGACCTGCCAGAGGAAGATGCATTCATATTACAAGACACTTAGAAGCAGTCATGCCAGAGGAAGATGCATTCATATTACAAGACACGTAGTAGCAGACCTGCCAGAGGAAGATGCATTCGTATTACAAGACACGTAGAAGCAGACCTGCCAGAGGAAGGTGCGTTCATATTACAAGACACGTAGAAGCAGACCTGCCTGAGGAAGATGCATTCATATTCCAAGACACGTAGAAGCACACTGCCAGAGGAAGATGCATTCATATTACAAGACACGTAGAAGCAGACATGCCAGAGAAAGATGTGTTCATATTACAAGACACGTAGAAGCAGACCTGCCAGGGGAAGATGCGTTCATATTACAAGACACGTAGAAGCAGACCTGCCAGAGGAAGATGCGTTCATATTACAAGACACGTAGAAGCAGACCTGCCAGAGGAAGATTCGTTCATATTACAAGACACGTAGAAGCAGACCTGCCAGAGGAAGATGCATTCATATTACAAGACACGAAGAAGCAGACCTGCCAGAGAAAGATGCATTCATATTCCAAGACACGTAGAAGCAGTCATGCCAGAGGAAGATGCATTCATATTACAAGACACGTAGAAGCAGACCTGCCAGAGGAAGATGCATTTATATTACAAGACATGTAGAAGCAGACCTACCAGAGGAAGATGCGTTCATATTACAAGACACGTAGAAGCAGACCTGCCAGAGAAAGATGCATTCATAGTCCAAGACACGTAGAAGCAGTCATGCCAGAGGAAGATGCATTCATATTACAAGACACGTAGAAGCAGACCTGCCAGAGGAAGATGCATTCATTTTACAAGACACGTAGAGGCAGACCTGCCAGAGGAAGATGCGTTCATATTACAAGACACGTAGAAGCAGACCTGCCAGAGGAATATGCATCCATATTACAAGACACGTAGAAGCAGACCTGCCAGAGGAAGATGCGTTCATATTACAAGACACGTAGAAGCAGACCTGCCAGAGAAAGATGAGTTTATATTACAAGACACGTAGAAGCAGACCTGCCAGAGGAAGATGCGTTCATATTACAAGACACCTAGAAGCAGACCTGCCAGAGGAAGATGCATTCATATTACAAGACACATAGAAGCAGACCTGCCAGAGGAAGATGCGTTCATATTACAAGACACGTAGAAGCAGACCTGCCTGAGGAAGATGCATTCATATTCCAAGACACGTAGAAGCATACATTCCAGAGGAAGATGCATTCATTATTCCAAGACACGTATAAGCAGTCGTGCCAGAGGAAGATGCATTCATATTAGATGACACATAGATGCAGACCTGCCAGAGGAAGATGCGTTCATATTAAAAGACACGTAGAAGCAGACCTGCCAGAGAAAGATGCATTCATAGTCCAAGACACGTAGAAGCAGTCATGCCAGAGGAAGATGCATTCATATTACAAGACACGTAGAAGCAGACCTGCCAGAGGAAGATGCATTCATATTACAAGACACGTAGACGCAGACCTGCCAGAGGAAGATGCATTCATATTACAAGACACGTAGAAGCAGACCTGCCAGAGGAAGATGCGTTCATATTACAAGACACGTAGAAGCAGACCAGCCAGATAAAGATGAGTTTATATTACAAGACACGTAGAAGCAGACCTGCCAGAGGAAGATGCATTCATATTACAAGACACGTAGAAGCAGACCTGCCAGATGAAGATGCGTTCATATTACAAGACACGTAGAAGCAGACCTGCCAGAGAAAGATGCGTTCATATTACAAAACACGTAGAAGCAGTCATGCCAGAGGATGATGCATTCATATTACATGACACGTAGAAGCAGGCCTGCCAGAAGAAGATGCCCTAGAAGACACGTAGAAGCAGACCTGCCAGAGAAAGATGCATTCATAGTCCAAGACACGTAGAAGCAGTCATGCCAGAGGAAGATGCATTCATATTACAAGACACGTAGAAGCAGACCTGCCAGAGGAAGATGCATTCATTTTACAAGACACGTAGAGGCAGACCTGCCAGAGGAAGATGCGTTCATATTACAAGACACGTAGAAGCAGACCTGCCAGAGGAATATGCATCCATATTACAAGACACGTAGAAGCAGACCTGCCAGAGGAAGATGCGTTCATATTACAAGACACGTAGAAGCAGACCTGCCAGAGAAAGATGAGTTCATATTACAAGACACGTAGAAGCAGACCTGCCAGAGGAAGATGCGTTCATATTACAAGACACCTAGAAGCAGACCTGCCAGAGGAAGATGCATTCATATTACAAGACACATAGAAGCAGACCTGCCAGAGGAAGATGCGTTCATATTACAAGACACGTAGAAGCAGACCTGCCTGAGGAAGATGCATTCATATTCCAAGACACGTAGAAGCAGTCATGCCAGAGGAAGATGCATTCATATTACAAGACACGTAGAAGCAGACCTGCCAGAGGAAGATGCATTTATATTACAAGACACGTAGAAGCATACATTCCCGAGGAAGATGCATTCATTATTCCAAGACACGTATAAGCAGTCGTGCCAGAGGAAGATGCATTCATATTAGATGACACATAGATGCAGACCTGCCAGAGGAAGATGCGTTCATATTAAAAGACACGTAGAAGCAGACCTGCCAGAGAAAGATGCATTCATAGTCCAAGACACGTAGAAGCAGTCATGCCAGAGGAAGATGCATTCATATTACAAGACACGTAGAAGCAGACCTGCCAGAGGAAGATGCATTCATATTACAAGACACGTAGAAGCAGACCTGCCAGAGGAAGATGCGTTCATATTACAAGACACGTAGAAGCAGACCAGCCAGATAAAGATGAGTTTATATTACAAGACACGTAGAAGCAGACCTGCCAGAGGAAGATGCATTCATATTACAAGACACGTAGAAGCAGACCTGCCAGATGAAGATGCGTTCATATTACAAGACACGTAGAAGCAGACCTGCCAGAGAAAGATGCGTTCATATTACAAAACACGTAGAAGCAGTCCTTCCAGAGGAAGATGCGTTCATATTACAAGACACGTAGAAGCAGATCTGCCAGAGGAAGATGCGTTCATATTACAAGACACGTAGAAGCAGACCAGCCAGATAAACATGAGTTTATATTACAAGACACGTAGAAGCAGACCTGCCAGAGGAAGATGCATTCATATTACAAGACACGTAGAAGCAAACCTGCCAGATGAAGATGCGTTCATATTACAAGACACGTAGAAGCAGACCTGCCAGAGAAAGATGCGTTCATATTACAAAACACGTAGAAGCAGTCCTTCCAGAGGAAGATGCGTTCATATTACAAGACACGTAGAAGCAGATCTGCCAGAGGAAGATGCGTTCATATTACAAGACACGTAGAAGCAGACCTGCCAGAGGAAGATGCATTCATATTACAAGACACGTAGAAGCAGACCTGCCAGAGGAAGATGCATTCATATTACAAGACACGTAGAAGCAGTCATGCCAGAGGAAGATGCATTCATATTACAAGACACGTAGAAGCAGACCTGCCAGAGGAAGATGCATTCATATTACAAGACACTTAGAAGCAGTCATGCCAGAGGAAGATGCATTCATATTACAAGACACGTAGTAGCAGACCTGCCAGAGGAAGATGCATTCGTATTACAAGACACGTAGAAGCAGACCTGCCAGAGGAAGGTGCGTTCATATTACAAGACACGTAGAAGCAGACCTGCCTGAGGAAGATGCATTCATATTCCAAGACACGTAGAAGCACACTGCCAGAGGAAGATGCATTCATATTACAAGACACGTAGAAGCAGACATGCCAGAGAAAGATGTGTTCATATTACAAGACACGTAGAAGCAGACCTGCCAGGGGAAGATGCGTTCATATTACAAGACACGTAGAAGCAGACCTGCCAGAGGAAGATGCGTTCATATTACAAGACACGTAGAAGCAGACCTGCCAGAGGAAGATTCGTTCATATTACAAGACACGTAGAAGCAGACCTGCCAGAGGAAGATGCATTCATATTACAAGACACGAAGAAGCAGACCTGCCAGAGAAAGATGCATTCATATTCCAAGACACGTAGAAGCAGTCATGCCAGAGGAAGATGCATTCATATTACAAGACACGTAGAAGCAGACCTGCCAGAGGAAGATGCATTTATATTACAAGACATGTAGAAGCAGACCTACCAGAGGAAGATGCGTTCATATTACAAGACACGTAGAAGCAGACCTGCCAGAGAAAGATGCATTCATAGTCCAAGACACGTAGAAGCAGTCATGCCAGAGGAAGATGCATTCATATTACAAGACACGTAGAAGCAGACCTGCCAGAGGAAGATGCATTCATTTTACAAGACACGTAGAGGCAGACCTGCCAGAGGAAGATGCGTTCATATTACAAGACACGTAGAAGCAGACCTGCCAGAGGAATATGCATCCATATTACAAGACACGTAGAAGCAGACCTGCCAGAGGAAGATGCGTTCATATTACAAGACACGTAGAAGCAGACCTGCCAGAGAAAGATGAGTTTATATTACAAGACACGTAGAAGCAGACCTGCCAGAGGAAGATGCGTTCATATTACAAGACACCTAGAAGCAGACCTGCCAGAGGAAGATGCATTCATATTACAAGACACATAGAAGCAGACCTGCCAGAGGAAGATGCGTTCATATTACAAGACACGTAGAAGCAGACCTGCCTGAGGAAGATGCATTCATATTCCAAGACACGTAGAAGCATACATTCCAGAGGAAGATGCATTCATTATTCCAAGACACGTATAAGCAGTCGTGCCAGAGGAAGATGCATTCATATTAGATGACACATAGATGCAGACCTGCCAGAGGAAGATGCGTTCATATTAAAAGACACGTAGAAGCAGACCTGCCAGAGAAAGATGCATTCATAGTCCAAGACACGTAGAAGCAGTCATGCCAGAGGAAGATGCATTCATATTACAAGACACGTAGAAGCAGACCTGCCAGAGGAAGATGCATTCATATTACAAGACACGTAGACGCAGACCTGCCAGAGGAAGATGCATTCATATTACAAGACACGTAGAAGCAGACCTGCCAGAGGAAGATGCGTTCATATTACAAGACACGTAGAAGCAGACCAGCCAGATAAAGATGAGTTTATATTACAAGACACGTAGAAGCAGACCTGCCAGAGGAAGATGCATTCATATTACAAGACACGTAGAAGCAGACCTGCCAGATGAAGATGCGTTCATATTACAAGACACGTAGAAGCAGACCTGCCAGAGAAAGATGCGTTCATATTACAAAACACGTAGAAGCAGTCCTTCCAGAGGAAGATGCGTTCATATTACAAGACACGTAGAAGCAGATCTGCCAGAGGAAGATGCGTTCATATTACAAGACACGTAGAAGCAGACCTGCCAGAGGAAGATGCATTCATATTACAAGACACGTAGAAGCAGACCTGCCAGAGGAAGATGCATTCATATTACAAGACACGTAGAAGCAGTCATGCCAGAGGAAGATGCATTCATATTACAAGACACGTAGTAGCAGACCTGCCAGAGGAAGATGCATTCGTATTACAAGACACGTAGAAGCAGACCTGCCAGAGGAAGTTGCGTTCATATTACAAGACACGTAGAAGCAGACTTGCCAGAGGAAGATGCATTCATATTACAAGACACGTAGAAGCACACTGCCAGAGGAAGATGCATTCATATTACAAGACACGTAGAAGCAGACATGCCAGAGAAAGATGTGTTCATATTACAAGACACGTAGAAGCAGACCTGCCAGAGGAAGATGCATTCATATTATAAGACACGTAGAAGCAGACCTGCCAGAGGAAGATTCGTTCATATTACAAGGCACGTAGAAGCAGACCTGCCAGAGGAAGATGCATTCATATTACAAGACATGTAGAAGCAGTTATGCCAGAGGAAGATGCATTCATATTACAAGACACGTAGAAGCAAACCTGCCAGAGGAAGATGCATTTATATTACAAGACACGTAGAAGCAGACCTGCCAGAGGAAGATGCATTCATATTCCAAGACACGTAGAAGCAGTCATGCCAGAGGAAGATGCATTCATATTACATGACACGTAGAAGCAGGCCTGCCAGACGAAGATGCGTTCATATTACAAGACACGTAGAAGCAGACCTGCCAGAGAAAGATGCATTCATAGTCCAAGACACGTAGAAGCAGTCATGCCAGAGGAAGATGCATTCACATTACAAGACACGTAGAAGCAGACCTGCCAGAGGAAGATGCATTCATTTTACAAGACACGTAGAGGCAGACCTGCCAGAGGAAGATGCGTTCATATTACAAGACACGTAGCAGCAGGCCTGCCAGAGGAAGATGCATTCATATTACAAGACACGTAGAAGCAGACCTGCCAGAGGAAGATGCATTCATATTACAAGACACGTAGAAGCAGACCTGCCAGAGAAAGATGCATTGATAGTCCAAGACACGTAGAAGCAGTCATGCCAGAGGAAGATGCATTCATATTACAAGACACGTAGAAGCAGACCTGCCAGAGGAAGATGCATTTATATTACAAGACACATGGAAGCAGACCTGCCAGAGAAAGATGCGTTCATATTAAAACAGATGTAGAAGCAGACCTGCCAGAGGAAGATGCGTTCATATTACAAGACACGTAGAAGCAGACATGCCAGAGGAAGATGCATTCATATTACAAGACACGTAAAAGCAGACATGCCAGAGAATGATGCATTCATATTACACGACACGTAGAAGCAGACCTGCCAGAGGAAGATGCATTCATATTAAAAGACACGTAGAAGCAGACATGCCAGAGAAAGATGCGTTCATATTACAAGACATGTAGAAGCAGACCTGCCAGAGGAAGATGCGTTCATATTACAAGACACGTAGAAGCAGACCTGCCTGAGGAAGATGCATTCATATTCCAAGACACGTAGAAGCAGTCATGCCAGAGGAAGATGTGTTCATATTACAAGATACGTAGAAGCAGACCTGCCAGAGGAAGATGCGTTCATATTACAAGACACGTAGAAGCAGACATGCCAGAGGAAGATGCATTCATATTACAAGACACGTAAAAGCAGACATGCCAGAGAATGATGCATTCATATTACAAGACACGTAGAAGCAGACCTGCCAGAGGAAGATGCATTCATATTAAAAGACACGTAGAAGCAGACATGCCAGAGAAAGATGCGTTCATATTACAAGACATGTAGAAGCAGACCTGCCAGAGGAAGATGCGTTCGTATTCCAAGACACATAGAAGCAGTCATGCCAGAGGAAGATGCATTCATATTACAAGACATGTGGAAACTGACCTGCCAGAAGAAAATGCATTCGTATTACAAGACACATAGAAGCAGTCATGCCAGAGGAAGATGCGTTCATGTTACAAGACACGTAGTAGCAGACCTGCCAGAGGAAATTGCATTCGTATTACAAGACACGTAGAAGCAGACCTGCCAGAGGAAGATGCGTTCAAATTACAAGACACGTAGAAGCAGACCTGCCAGAGGAAGATGCATTCATATTACAAGACACGTAGAAGCAGACCTGCCAGAGGAAGATGCGTTCATATTACAAGACACGTAGAAGCAGACCTGCCAGAGGAAGATGCGCTCATATTACAAGTCACCTAGAAGCAGACCTGCCAGAGGAAGATGCGTTCATATTACAAGACACGTAGAAGCAAGACTGCCAGAGGAAGATGCGTTCATATTACAAGACATGTAGAAGCAGACCTGCCGAGGAAGATGCGTTCATATTACAAGACATGTAGAAGCAGACCTGCCAGAGGAAGATGCGTTCATATCACAAGACACGTAGAAGCAGACCTTCCAGAAGTGCAAGACACGTAGAAGTAGACCTGCCAGAGAAAGATGCGTTCATATTACAAGACATGTAGGAGCAGACCTGCCAGAGGAAGATGCATTCATATTACAAGACACGTAGAAGCAGACCTGCCAGAGGAAGATGCATTCATATTACAAGACATGTAGAAGCAGACCTGTCAGAGGTAGATGCATTCATATTACAAGACACGTAGAAGCAGACCTGCCAGAGGAAGATGCATTCATATTACAAGACACGTAGAAGCATACCTGCCAGAGAAAGATGCGTTCATATTACAAAACACGTAGAAGCAGACCTGCCAGAGGAAGATGCATTCATATTACAAGACACGTAGAAGCAGACATGCCAGAGAAAGATGGGTTCATATTACAAGACATGTAGAATCAGACCTGCCAGAGGAAGATGGGTTCATATTACAAGACACGTAGAAGCAGTCCTGCCAGAGGAAGATGCGTTCATATTACAAGACACGTAGAAGCAGATCTGCCAGAGGAAGATGCGTTCATATTACAAGACACGTAGAAGCAGACCTGCCTCGAGGAAGATGCATTCATATTACAAGACACGTAGAAGCAGACCTGCCAGAGGAAGATGCATTCATATTACAAGACACGTAGAAGCAGTCATGCCAGAGGAAGATGCATTCATATTACAAGACACGTAGAAGCAGACCTGCCAGAGGAAGATGCGTTCATATTACAAGACACGTAGAAGCAGACCTGCCAGAGGAAGATGCATTCATATTACAAGACAGGTAGAAGCAGACCTGCCAGAGGAAGATGCGTTCATATTACAAGACACGTAGAAGGAGACCTGCCAGGGGAAGATGCGTTCATATTACAAGACACGCAGAAGGAGACCTGCCAGGGGAAGATGCGTTCATATTACAAGACACGTAGAAGCAGACCTGCCAGAGGAAGATGCTTTCATATTACAAGACATGTAGAAGCAGACCTGCCAGAGGAAGATGCATTCATATTACAAGACACGTAGAAGCAGACCTGCCAGAGGAAGATGCATTCATATTACAAGACACGTAGATGCAGTCATGCCAGAGGAAGATGCATTCATATTACAAGACATGTGGAAACTGACCTGCCAGAAGAAAATGCATTCGTATTACAAGACACGTAGAAGCAGTCATGCCAGAGGAAGATGCGTTCATGTTACAAGACACGTAGTAGCAGACCTGCCAGAGGAAATTGCATTCGTATTACAAGACACGTAGAAGCAGACCTGCCAGAGGAAGATACGTTCAAATTACAAGACACGTAGAAGCAGACCTGCCAGAGGAAGATGCATTCATATTACAAGACACGTAGAAGCAGACCTGCCAGAGGAAGATGCGTTCATATTACAAGACACGTAGAAGCAGACCTGCCAGAGGAAGATGCGCTCATATTACAAGTCACCTAGAAGCAGACCTGCCAGAGGAAGATGCGTTCATATTACAAGACACGTAGAAGCAGACCTGCCAGAGGAAGATGCGTTCATATTACAAGACATGTAGAAGCAGACCTGCCGAGGAAGATGCGTTCATATTACAAGACATGTAGAAGCAGACCTGCCAGAGGAAGATGCGTTCATATCACAAGACACGTAGAAGCAGACCTTCCAGAAGTGCAAGACACGTAGAAGTAGACCTGCCAGAGAAAGATGCGTTCATATTACAAGACATGTAGGAGCAGACCTGCCAGAGGAAGATGCATTCATATTACAAGACACGTAGAAGCAGACCTGCCAGAGGAAGATGCATTCATATTACAAGACATGTAGAAGCAGACCTGTCAGAGGTAGATGCATTCATATTACAAGACACGTAGAAGCAGACCTGCCAGAGGAAGATGCATTCATATTACAAGACACGTAGAAGCATACCTGCCAGAGAAAGATGCGTTCATATTACAAAACACGTAGAAGCAGACCTGCCAGAGGAAGATGCATTCATATTACAAGACACGTAGAAGCAGACATGCCAGAGAAAGATGGGTTCATATTACAAGACATGTAGAATCAGACCTGCCAGAGGAAGATGGGTTCATATTACAAGACACGTAGAAGCAGTCCTGCCAGAGGAAGATGCTTTCATATTACAAGACACGTAGAAGCAGATCTGCCAGAGGAAGATGCGTTCATATTACAAGACACGTAGAAGCAGACCTGCCTCGAGGAAGATGCATTCATATTACAAGACACGTAGAAGCAGACCTGCCAGAGGAAGATGCATTCATATTACAAGACACGTAGAAGCAGTCATGCCAGAGGAAGATGCATTCATATTACAAGACAAGTAGAAGCAGACCTGCCAGAGGAAGATGCGTTCATATTACAAGACACGTAGAAGCAGACCTGCCAGAGGAAGATGCATTCATATTACAAGACACGTAGAAGCAGACCTGCCAGAGGAAGATGCGTTCATATTACAAGACACGTAGAAGGAGACCTGCCAGGGGAAGATGCGTTCATATTACAAGACACGCAGAAGGAGACCTGCCAGGGGAAGATGCGTTCATATTACAAGACACGTAGAAGCAGACCTGCCAGAGGAAGATGCTTTCATATTACAAGACATGTAGAAGCAGACCTGCCAGAGGAAGATGCATTCATATTACAAGACACGTAGAAGCAGACCTGCCAGAGGAAGATGCATTCATATTACAAGACACGTAGATGCAGTCATGCCAGAGGAAGATGCATTCATATTACATGACACGTAGAAGCAGACCTGCCAGAGGAAGATGCGTTCATATTAAAAGACACGTAGAAGCAGACCTGCCAGAGAAAGATGCGTTCATATTACAAGACACGTAGAAGCAGACCTGCCAGGGGAAGATGCGTTCATATTACAAGACACGTAGAAGCAGACCTGCCAGTGGAAGATGCGTTCATATTACAAGACACGTAGAAGCAGACATGCCAGAGAAAGATGTGTTCATATTACAAGACACGTAGAAGCAGACCTGCCAGAGGAAGATGCGTTCATATTAAAAGACACGTAGAAGCAGACCTGCCAGAGAAAGATTCGTTCATATTACAAGACATGTAGAAGCAGACCTGCCAGTGGAAGATGCGTTCATATTACAAGACACGTAGAAGCAGACCTGCCAGAGGAAGATGCGTTCATATTACAAGACACGTAGAAGCAGACATGCCAGAGAAAGATGTGTTCATATTACAAGACACGTAGAAGCAGACCTGCCAGAGGAAGATGCATTCATATTACAAGACACGTAGAAGCAGACCTGCCAGAGGAAGATGCGTTCATATTACAAGACACGTAGAAGCAGACCTCCCAGAGGAAGATGCATCCATATTACAAGACATGAAGAAGCAGACCTGCCAGAGAAAGATGCATTCATATTCCAAGACACGTAGAAGCAGACCTGCCAGAGGAAGATGCATTCATATTACAAGACACGTAGAAGCAGACCTGCCAGAGGAAGATGCATTCATATTACAAGACACGTAGAAGCAGGCCTGACAGAGAAATATGTGTTCATATTACAAGACACGTAGAAGCAGACCTGCCAGGGGAAGATGTATTCATATTACAAGACAAGCCAAAGCCGACCTGCCAGAGAAACATGTATTCATATTACAAGACACGTAGAAGCAGATCTGCCAGGGGAAGATGCGTTCATATTACAAGACACGCCGAAGCAGACCTGCCAGAGAAACATGTATTCTTATTACAAGACACGTAGAAGCAGACCTGCCAGGGGAAGATGCGTTCATATTACAAGACACGTAGAAGCAGAACTGCCAGAGGAAGATGCGTTCATATTACAAGACATGCAGAAGCAGACCTGCCAGAGAAAGATGCATTCATATTACAATTCACGTAGAAGCAGACCTGCCAGAGGAAGATGCGTTCATATTACAAGACACGTAGAAGCAGACCTGCCAGAGGAAGATTCGTTCATATTACAAGACACGTAGAAGCAGACCTGCCAGAGGAAGATGCATTCATATTACAAGACACGAAGAAGCAGACCTGCCAGAGAAAGATGCATTCATATTCCAAGACACGTAGAAGCAGTCATGCCAGAGGAAGATGCATTCATATTACAAGACACGTAGAAGCAGACCTGCCAGAGGAAGATGCATTTATATTACAAGACATGTAGAAGCAGACCTGACAGAGGAAGATGCGTTCATATTACAAGACACGTAGAAGCAGACCTGCCAGAGGAAGATGCGTTCATATTACAAGACACGTAGAAGGAGACCTGCCAGGGGAAGATGTGTTCATATTACAAGATACGTAGAAGCAGACCTGCCAGAGGAAGATGCGTTCATATTACAAGACATGTAGATGCAGACCTGCCGAGGAAGATGCGTTCATATTAAAACAGATGTAGAAGCAGACCTGCCAGAGGAAGATGCGTTCATATTACAAGACACGTAGAAGCAGTCATGCCAGAGGAAGATGCATTCATATTACAAGACACGTAGAAGCAGACCTGCCAGAGGAAGATGCATTAATTTTACAAGACACGTAGAGGCAGACCTGCCAGAGGAAGATGCGTTCATATTACAAGACACGTAGAAGCAGACCTGCCAGAGGAAGATGCGTTCATATTACAAGACATGTAGAAGCAGACCTGCCAGTGGAAGATGCGTTCATATTACAAGACACGTAGAAGCAGACCTGCCAGAGGAAGATGCGTTCATATTACAAGACACGTAGAAGCAGACATGCCAGAGAAAGATGTGTTCATATTACAAGACACGTAGAAGCAGACCTGCCAGAGGAAGATGCATTCATATTACAAGACACGTAGAAGCAGACCTGCCAGAGGAAGATGCGTTCATATTACAAGACACGTAGAAGCAGACCTGCCAGAGGAAGATGCATCCATATTACAAGACACGAAGAAGCAAACCTGCCAGAGAAAGATGCATTCATATTCCAAGACACGTAGAAGCAGACCTGCCAGAGGAAGATGCATTCATATTACAAGACACGTAGAAGCAGACCTGCCAGAGGAAGATGCATTCATATTACAAGACACGTAGAAGCAGGCCTGACAGAGAAATATGTGTTCATATTACAAGACACGTAGAAGCAGACCTGCCAGGGGAAGATGTATTCATATTACAAGACAAGCCAAAGCCGACCTGCCAGAGAAACATGTATTCATATTACAAGACACGTAGAAGCAGATCTGCCAGGGGAAGATGCGTTCATATTACAAGAAACGCCGAAGCAGACCTGCCAGAGAAACATGTATTCTTATTACAAGACACGTAGAAGCAGACCTGCCAGGGGAAGATGCGTTCATATTACAAGACACGTAGAAGCAGACCTGCCAGAGGAAGATGCGTTCATATTACAAGACATGCAGAAGCAGACCTGCCAGAGGAAGATGCATTCATATTACAATTCACGTAGAAGCAGGCCTGCCAGAGAAAGATGCGTTCATATTACAAGACACGTAGAAGCAGACCTGCCAGGGGAAGATGCATTCATATTACAAGACACGCCGAAGCAGACCTGCCAGAGAAACATGTATCCATATTACAAGACACGCCGAAGCAGACCTGCCAGAGAAACATGTATTCATATTACAGGACACGTAGAAGCAGACCTGCCAGAGGAAGATGCGTTCATATTACAAGACACGTAGAAGCAGACCTGCCAGAGGAAGATGCATTCATATTACAAGACACGTAGAAGCAGACCTGCCAGAGGAAGATGCGTTCATATTACAAGACACGTAGAAGCAGACCTGCCAGAGGAAGATGCATCCATATTACAAGACACGAAGAAGCAGACCTGCCAGAGAAAGATGCATTCATATTCCAAGACACGTAGAAGCAGACCTGCCAGAGGAAGATGCATTCATATTACAAGACACGTAGAAGCAGACCTGCCAGAGGAAGATGCATTCATATTACAAGAAACGTAGAAGCAGGCCTGACACAGAAATATGTGTTCATATTACAAGACACGTAGAAGCAGACCTACCAGTGGAAGATGTATTCATATAACAAGACAAGCCAAAGCCGACCTGCCAGAGAAACATGTATTCATATTACAAGACACGTAGAAGTAGATCTGCCAGGGGAAGATGCGTTCATATTACAAGAAACGCCGAAGCAGACCTGCCAGAGAAACATGTATTCTTATTACAAGACACGTAGAAGCAGACCTGCCAGGGGAAGATGCGTTCATATTACAAGACACGTAGAAGCAGACCTGCCAGAGGAAGATGCGTTCATATTACAAGACATGCAGAAGCAGACCTGCCAGAGGAAGATGCATTCATATTACAATTCACGTAGAAGCAGGCCTGCCAGAGAAAGATGCGTTCATATTACAAGACACGTAGAAGCAGACCTGCCAGGGGAAGATGCATTCATATTACAAGACACGCCGAAGCAGACCTGCCAGAGAAACATGTATCCATATTACAAGACACGCCGAAGCAGACCTGCCAGAGAAACATGTATTCATATTACAGGACACGTAGAAGCAGACCTGCCAGAGGAAGATGCAATCATATTACAAGACACGTAGAAGCAGACCTGCCAGAGAAAGATGCATTCATATTACAAGACACATAGGAGGTCATTACAACCTTGGTGCTAAGTGCACCAACTTTACCACCATGGTGTAAACTATGTTTACACCATGGTGGATGGTGGATTTACCGCCCCATTCCAAGGTGAGTGGGGCGGTAAATCCTCATTTCCCATTTTCCCTTCCCCATTCCCATTTTTGCCCCATAGGGCATAATGGGAGTGGGGAAGGCGCTAATTACGCCGCCGTAAATTACGGCGGCGTAATTAGCACCATGGCGGGTTAGCACCATGGACTTTAACGCCTGCCAAAAGCAGGCGTTAAAGTGGGAATCCGGCGTTAAGGGTTAACGCCGTCGTTAACCCTTAACGCCGGGGTTGTAATGACCTCCCTAGAAGCAGACCTGCCAGAGGAAGATGCATTCATATTACAAGACACGTAGAAGCAGACCTGCCAGGGGAAGATGCGTTCATATTACAAGACACGTAGAAGCAGACCTGCCAGGGGAAGATGCGTTCATATTACAAGACACGTAGAAGCAGACCTGCCAGAGGAAGATGCGTTCATATTACAAGACACGTAGAAGCAGACCTGCCAGGGGAAGATGCGTTCATATTACAAGACACGTAGAAGCAGACCTGCCAGAGGAAGATGCGTTCATATTACAAGACATGCAGAAGCAGACCTGCCAGAGGAAGATGCATTCATATTACAATACACGTAGAAGCAGGCCTGCCAGAGAAAGATGCGTTCATATTACAAGACACGTAGAAGCAGACCTGCCAGCGGAAGATGCATTCATATTACAACACACGCCGAAGCAGACCTGCCAGAGAAACATGTATTCATATTACAAGACACGCCGAAGCAGACCTGCCAGAGAAAGATGCATTCATATTACAAGACACGTAGAAGCAGACCTGCCAGAGGAAGATGCGTTCATATTACAATCACGTAGAAGCAGACCTGCCAGGGGAAGATGCGTTCATATTACAAGACACGTATAAGCAGACCTGCCAGAGGAAGATGCGTTCATATTACAAGACACGTAGAAGCAGAGCTGCCAGAGGAAGATGTGTTCATATTACAAGACACGTAGAAGCAGAACTGCCAGAGGAAGACGTGATCATACGGCCGGTGAGGGTGGATGGTGAGCTGCTAGTGCCATCCCATGGAAAACAAAGACGTCCTTCTGGCCTGGTGAAAGGGCAGTAAAGGGTGTCACAGTAATGTTTAGCAAATCTGTTCAGTGATATAATGCAATATTCACTTACTAGTGGCAACACCTGGTTGCGCAGTGACCCAATAAAGGGGCGGGCACCACAGAGTTCATTCCATTGAAAGACACGCCGCTGCATAACGCCCAGGAGGAGAGGATAGAATAGTGGGACGCTCCCACGGATCTAATGCGGGCCTCATTTCACAGCAGTGGCAGTGATGCCCACTGGCCAGGAAACCCGCCCCCAGTGCCACTGCCTGGCTCTGCTGGTTCTGCCACTGCCATGTCTCCACCTGCGCCCTTGAGCTGAAACATGGATCCAGGAAGAGCTGCCGTGGCCACTGTGACTGCTGGATTAAAGATGCAATGGTGATGGCAGCCGAGAGAAGACATATACCAGCTCCGACATTGTCATGACAACATGTCTTTGCATTTGCGAATGATGCATCAATGGTAGTCAAACAGTGTTTTACACTATTAAGTCGAAAGGGATACGTGGAGAAGAGGCGCACACCGCAAGCTTTCCCAATACTAAAGTGAACACACCTCGGCCGATCACAGGTGCAGGAAAGATCAGCAGATAGATATTAAGATACTGTGAAAAAATAAACATAATATGAGTCCGGGAAGCCCAAAAGAAACACACCAACACAGGTTACAAAGGACATACAAGTGGTTTATTTAAAAGCTGCAACAGTTACCAAAGTCAATTGACAAACGGATAGCTATTCGGTTCTCAGAGTAACGTAACGAACTTCAACGAGGGTTCGATGCATTAGTAGAGAGACCCTACATTGGAATACTTGGGTCTTTTATATGATTTGTCCAGCCCTTGGCCAACCCTTTCGCGGGTTAACCATTCTTGGGATCGGGCCTTGGGTTCCTTGCCAGGTCAATCCTTTAATTTATGCATTTTGATCAGTTTCGCTGATATAGTTGTACATTTACACATAGGTCAGCAATAGGACATGGTCTCAGTTCGCGACCCCGACAAGTGGCCTGCAGGCATATTAATTATTCGTATGTACGGAGGTCACAATGGCCAGAATCTTACTCAGAATGTCATTCGGCCTCCATTTTGATGTTCAGGGTGACTTCCACATTACAAGAGAACCTAAAATGGCAGCTTAATCCAAGATGGCGACTTACATTACTTTCTCTAAGGTCAAGACCTTGCCGCAGAGTCTATTCGCATGATATTTTAGACGACTTGGCGTAGGCCAATACACATACAATTGCTGTGATAGGAGGCATAAGATTATTTCAATTCCGACAGACCTTCCTTTTGGCCTATACCAAGTGCTAATATCATTTCTAATACTTTTGCAAATAACTCCATGCATTGTCGTCGATACATCCTGAATCCTTATCTGTAATGTCTAAAGCCATTAGGTCGTTCATCAGAACCTCTTGTAACACAAACTCTTTAGATGCTGTATCTGGGGCATACATTCTGTGCCCTACTGTGCTCACTGCTTGAGCACAACATCCCCCTAGCATTACACATATACTAGGTAGACATTGAAAACAGCAACAAAGGAATAGGCCCCCCTACATCCAGAGGCCTGTTCTCTCCAGTCAAATTTACAATGTTCATACAACCTTCAAAATCTCCCATTGGCCGAGTGCCATTTCTTTGTACACAAAAGGGGACTGAATCATGGCTATGATTTATAGAGTAGGAAGGAGGCACGGCGTCCTTATTGCCTATCGGAGCCATTTTAAAGGAAATTAGAGTTTGAAAGGGAAGAGATAGTTTATCAGACGGCCTAACAGAAGCAACATTAGGTTTACTTCTATTTGCAAAAAGCGAGCATCCTAGGGGAGTTAATTCACGTTTCTCAAAATCATTCAAATTAGTTCCATCAAAGTTCCCTGAGATGCTATCATTCCAACAGCCAAAGAATAGTGTTCTAAGAGAGGCATAGCAAGCAGTCGTTAAAGGTAAAGGGTGAATATACCATCCTAGCCCCTTGTTCCCATGTTGCGGTAAATGAGTGCAAATCCAACAATTACTCTTATTAAAAATGGCATGTGTTGCATTCATCACTATCATTAGAGTGTTATTATGATACTTTCGTCTATGCTGGGAGTCGCTAGGTGACAGAGTGTGAAGGTGTACAGAGGGAGTCAAAGCAGTAGGTATAATCTCAATTGGCAGTACAGGTTTTAGAGGGTACATTTCTTCGAAGTACCAAAGTCCTACAGCAGTAATCGCACAAATACCAATTATCATTAACACAACACAGCAATACGTTTTCGGGGCCCAGGCACATTGTTCGTTGTCCAAGTTGGTCACCCCCCTATTTACAAGTCCAGTGCGGGGAGCAGCGGTGGAGATGGCAGGCATTGCATTTTCTCAATCGACGACCCCAATGTTCGTTGCTGGCGACACTACGGTCGCGCGACTTCTTAGTCCTTCCCAACCCTAGCCAGCAGAATCCCTTTTTTGCTCCTTTTGTTCGAAAGGAACTTTTTTATACAAGAGAAAACTTTCAATCATTTCTCCTTTCCAAATGCACGGAAAGACCCGTGCCGTAGTTCTATTTTCTTCGTCGAAGGTCGTACCTGGTGGTACCCAAAACTGTTTGATCCGAAACTAAGGCGTCGTCACTTCCTGAGGGAAGCGACGTATCGGAGACGACCGAAGTCGCAGAACTTGAAACAGTGTTTTTCGGAAGTGACTTTTCGAAAGAGTGCGGAGACGAAATGGACTGTTCCCCAAGCTCCACGGGCTCAGAGAAATTCTCCGACGCACTCACAGCGCTGTTTGATACTCCAAGATCAGAGATTGTAGCATCAGCGAGGGGTTCTGCTTCTTCTGTAACGTGTGGCGTCGGGTGAGGAAGTTTCTTGACATGCGTCGCGTGGATCCAGTGTTTTTTCCCAGCCACCTGCACTGCTGTCCGGGTGACCAACAGGCCCTGGTAGGGTCCCCTCCAGCGAGGAGCGAGACAGGAAGATCTTTCGTAGGTCTTCACTAGGACCCAACTTCCAGGCTGAATATCGTGTCGTGGGCCCGTGAACTGTACAGGTAAAGCCGAGTAAACCTGATGGTAAATGAAATACAGGTTTTTAGTCAACTGGTTGCAGTAGTCTACAAGCAATACATTTTCCACCTCCCTCAGGGCTTTAGGCTTTGGGAGAACCCAAATGTTAGCAGGTCTCCCCATCACTACCTCAAATGGAGAAAGACCAGTCTTAGTTTGAGGTGTGGTACGCATGGCTAATAATACAATAGGTAAGGAAGGCATCTGGCCATTTCAGTTTGGTATCGGCACATGTTTTTGCAAGCTTATTCTTTAAGATACCATTATGTCTTTCTACCAACCCAGCACTTTGAGGATGTCTGGCTGAGTGAAATCGTTTCTCAATATGTAACGCTGTGCATATCTGCAAAATTACTGCTGCAACAAAATGGGGACCATTGTCTGACCAAATGACCCTTGGGAGCCCAAATCGTGGAAAGAATTCTTTTACCATAATCTTTGCAGTGGTCATGGCAGTAGCATCTTTAACGGGGAAAGCCTCGACCCATTTACTAAAAGCACAAATAATTACAAGAACATATTTTTAATTGTTACACCGTTCCATCTCAATAAAATCAAAGTGGATGACCTCGAAGGGAACAGAAGAGGGCCCAAAGCTTCCCCTTGGAGTTACTGTCCCCTTCCCCACATTGTGCTGTAAGCAAATCATACAGTTCTGAACATATCGTTGTGCAGTCTTCAGAATTTTGTCATTCACCCAAACTTGTTCTAACATTTTCGTGATCTGCTGAGCACACACATGCATGGGACCGTGTGCCATTGTAACCATTGCCAGTACATATGAATCAGGGAGCAACCACTTTCCTTCAGATGTATCCACCCAACACCCATCATCATCCAGTTTCCCCATTCCTTCGGCCCACCTTTTAGACTCTTCTATTGTGGCATCAGTTTGAATATCTCGCACAGACCCGATACCCTCATCCATTACATAGGCATCTTTTGTTTCCCTTAGAGCATACATGTCCGTGCTAAGGTCTGTGGCCGTTTGCCTGGCTATCTGGTCAGCGAAAGCGTTCCCTTCTCCCACATCATCTATGACCTTACGATGTGCTGCACATTTCATGATCGCTAACTGCCTATGGAGTGAAAGTGCCGAGAGCAATTGCACTATCAGGGGACCATGCTGGATCTTGGTCCCATGTGAGGTTAGGAACCCTCTTTCCGACCAGAGCCTCCCGAAGTTGTGAGCCACCCCAAAGGCGTACTGGCTATCAGTATATATGTTTACTATACGCCCTTCGGAGAGTTCACAAGCTCGGGTCAACGCTATAATCTCTGCGGCCTGCGTGGAGTTATACGAAATTCTCTTAGTTTCAACAACTGTACTCAACGTAGTAACTGCGTAAGCAGCTGTAGATGTACCATCTGGAAGTTTGAAGCAGGAGCCATCACAAAACAGCTCCCCTTCTGCATTGTCCAAAGGAGCACCTATAAGATCTATCCTGCCCTTCGTTTCCTGTTCAGTGGTATACAGGCAGTCATGTAATTCTTCGTCACCGCAAACAGTATTTTGCGGGAAAGGTAGGAGTTCAGCCTGATTAAGAACACAACACCTCTTAATTTGAATGTGAGGGGCAAACAGAATTAATTCATACCTTGTTAGCCGTGCAGAGGTGAGGTGTTGCGTTTGGGTTTTGTTCAATAGGATATCTACAGAGTGAGGTACCATCAAAATCAAATCATGGCCTAGGACCATTCCCTCACTCTGTTTTACAGACGCGGCAGCAGCAGCGACAGTTCGCAAACATCTAGGCAAAGCGCATGCGACAGGATCAAGGGCGGAGGAGTAGTAGCCGCACTGCCTATTCTTCCCTCCGTGTTCCTGTGTTAACACAGCCAAAGCACATCAATCACATTCATGCACAAACAACACAAAGGCCTTGTCATAATTTGGAGTACCCAGAACCGGTGCAGAGCATAACGCGGTTTTGAGAAGCTCAAATGATCGTTGAGGTTCCGATTTCCATGGCAGTGGCAGAGAAATGCCCTTCTTCGTCAAAGCCAACATCGGTTTTATCACTAGTGAAAAGTTCGGGATCCACAACCTACAGTAAGAAGCCATACCTATTAAGGCTCTGACTTCCTTCTGTGTATTTGGAACAGACATGCCAGAAATGTGTTTTATTCTTTCAGGTGTCAATCTTCTCCCCTCCTTTGACAGGAGGTAGCCTAAATAGGTGACCTCCTGACAACAATATTGACATTTTTTGAGCGAAGCTTCATGACCATTTTTAGCTAGATGAACAAGCAACAGTACAGTGCCTTCTTTACAAGCACTTTCAGAATCTGCAGCCAAAAGCAAATCATCGACATACTGAAGCAGTGTACAAGTAGGTGGCAATTCAAGGGTGTCGAGCTGCTCTTTCAAAGCTCTACTAAAAATGCTTGGACTTTCAGTATACCCTTGAGGTGCCCGAGTAAATGTAAATGAACGTCCCCCCAAGGTGAACGCAAACAAATATCTACTCTCTTTGTGTATAGGAATGCTAAAGAAAGCATTTTTTAAATCCACAACGCTGAAGTGCGTAGCCGTAGTAGGGATCATTGTCAGTATTGTTGTTACATCAGGCACAATTGGAAATTGTGGGGCGACAACTCTGTTAATAACACGAAGATCAATTATGAACCGGTATGGGATTGCATTGTCGCCTTTCTTGTATACAGGCAAAATCGGACTGTTACATAAACTACCTGCAATCTCCTCGATCACCCCACGATGCACAAAATCGGAGACAATGCACTTCACGCTCGCCCTCAACTGATATTTTATACTGCGGAATGCGTGGTAATTTTACTCCATGTTTCAAAACTATTTTCACGGGCTCAATCTGTAGTACCCCGACATCATTGTCGTCAACCGCCCATAAACATTCCGGGACAACGCTAAACTCAGGAGGCAATGGTCGAATCAGAAATTGAGAATTGGGAAGTTGCTGTGGTGAAACCGTCAGTCGTACTCCATCAGAGGAACAATGAATTACTGCATTCAATTTCTTTAACAAATTTAACCCCAGCAAATTCTCTCCACAGTTCGAAGTCAGAAGGAAAGGGCAGTGGTCCATAAAGGGACCCAAAGAAACAGACACCGGCGAAGAAACCGGACAGACAATTGGTATACCAGAAAACCCCACAGAAACATTTGTTTGCCCAGACAGTGGAATGTTTGGAACCCGGGAATGATCAATGGAGCACTTCTGTGCTCCAGCGTCTATCAAAAACTGGTGTTTCCTATTCCCCACTAATAATTCAACGTAGGGGCCTTTCTGATTAACGGGAATAGGTGAAGGTTCCAAACCCTGCTTCGGGCAGTCCTAATGAAATAGAGTATCGTCGGAAGGAAGCTCTTCAGAAAGGTAGGCAGCAGAAGGGTGATCAAATATGTTCCTCGAGTCCACACTCGAAGTCTGATTTTCCCGTGAAAAAGGTTGCTGAGGATCTTGTAAAAACTGACCCCTATCAGGGCCCCCTGCTCCAGGGCGACCTCTAGGTCGTCTACCCATACTCCCAAACGCATTATTTGACCTTTGTCGAAGGACGGGGCACTGTGCTCGCCAATGACCTTCCTGGCGGCAATAGGCACATTGATTAATATTCACAGAACCCAAAGGAGCGTTTCCTTTTGGGACATACTGACCTCTGGTCTGTGTCGTGCCTCCTCTGGGGTTTCTAACAATTTGTTGTAATAATACTTTAGTTTTCAGATCTCCTTTCTTCTTCTCTATTTTCTCCTTTTCATTATTAACACGGTTCTCATAATACTGAGCCATGTACAAAACTTCAGATTGAGATTTTGCCTGCCAAACGCTCTCAGAGGACATAATCTGTGACTGAATGTCGGGCAACAATCCACGTACAAATTTGTCCACAAACAACCTTTTCCCAGACTCTGTACCCAAGTCCTGTCCACTGAAGTCAGAAAATACGGGTTCGAATCTATTAAAGAATTTGGTGGCACCTTCAGTTTTTCCTTGAACACAGGCCGTAACTTGTCCCAAATAATTATTTTCTCTGGAATTATAGTTTTTAATTTTGCAACAATTCTATCAGGCAAAGTGAGTATTGCCTGAGGTGGTTTCTCACCAGCTGGTCTTTCCCCATCAACCCTAATCATATTAGCCCATGTATCTCCCAACCCTGGCACATCGTCTATTGTCCGAACCGCTTCCATACATCTACGGGTAGGAGTACAGGGAATAGCAAGTCAATATCACTTAAGGTGAACACAGAGGACTGCAAAACGGACTCTATCTCTTTGTAAAACCCTGTCGGGTTTTTCCTGATATCGGGAACTGATTGTTTAATAGTGTTCACTTCCTGTTGTGAAAACGGGACGTGAACAAATTGCGATACATAATGCGCAGGGATATCCACAGCGGGTGCACCAGTCCCAGCGTTAGCGGGAATCTCAACCTTTGGGACAAATGTCGGAGGAACCTCTCTCATAGGCAACTGAGATATAGGTAACTCCGACCGCTTACTAAGCAACAGAGCCAGGTCGAGCGCTAAGGCAGTCGAAGAAGTGTCGGGCGAAAAAGCCCTTTTACAAATTCCCAACAACTCTATAGGACAACTAACCTTCTTCCTTACACATTCTTCCTGCAGGTACTGTACCATTACCTGAATCACCTTCCTTTGCATTTCTACTGTAAACTGACTATACGTGTCATATACTTCATCTGGCGATATCGATGAATCCGAGATCGATCGAATCGCATCTTTGGTACAAATTCGTACTTCCTCAGGTGCCGATCTACGACACGGAAGGAACCGTTTCTGTACATACATACTGTCATCTTCATCATCCTCATCTCGTGACTTTTCAAAGTCCCTCCTATACTCAAGCAATCTTTCAACATGACCATGTACTTTCTTCTCTGTGTCCCTCGAAAGTTCTAAAGCATTTAGATCCCTCACTCCTTGTGGGAGATCCGAATTTTGTAATCTACCCCACATCACACATTTTTCTCGGGAAAACTGTTCAAATTAGATAATGTGGAAAAAACATTAACTTGATCACCTTTCTCCATACAGTGCTTAGCCCATGCAAACAATTCCCGTTTCTTATCTGCAGAAACAGTATTACGAGTGACAATCTTTGACCCCGCACCTTCATCAACTTCAGTCAATACGGGACCACTCAGGAGCGGAGGTGTGGGCAAATTCAATAAGGGCGCAACTATCGGCGCGGGAGGAAGGGGTGGTGCGATAGGTGGAGGAACAACAGCTAGAGGAATAGGAACAATAGGTTGTACAGCGGGAAAAGGAATAACAGCAGGGACAACAGCAGGAATGGGCAGAGCACCCAGGAGAGGATCATACGGAGGTGGCGCAGAAGCACCAGGCCTGCGTTCGTTTAACAATTTTTCAATAAATTCTTCAGAAACATGGAAATCTTTAGAGGGATACATTTTCTGGATTCCGAGTGAAAAAGCCCTATCCATATTTTTAACTGACTCTGAATGTTTTTCCTTATCATATAACAACGCCTTTTCGGCATTTGTTTTATGACGGCGTGCATGTTTATCCCTACTTTTAAGCTGCTGTAATGCTTCTTTTTTCCAATTCTGCAAAACATCAAAGGCTGCAGGTCTATCCTTCTTTTTTAGCAAGACCGATTCTAGGTATTCAATACGGGGGATCTCAAAACTACCATTGATTGGCCACTGAAATTCGGAGGCATGTCTGGTCTGTCTGTGCCAAATATCATTAAATACTATACTTCCAATGCCATACTTACAGTACGTAGTACATGCCGGCGACCTCTCCTGTGGTGCCGGGTGGCTAAATTCCAAAGATTGTCGATCGCTGCGGAACAGAGCCCTAAAGCAGCTAGACAATTTCCCAGGCATTTCACAAAAAATTGGTGTTACCTGGTCAATAATTGTGTCTGCAGATACAATATGCCAAATTCAAATTGTCAGGGTTAAATTAAGAGCCGGGCCATGACTGCACCTGACCAAACCTAAGGAGGACCATACGGTTTACCAAAGAACTTACCTAACGAATTTTACCTTGTGTTTGGTGGTTTCGACAAATCTGCCCGCCTCAAAAATGGACCCTCGTCAAGATGCCGTGTCAGACCACACGACTATCGTCCAAGGATCGGATCGTGCAGCGCTGCCGAGGTATCGCGTCTCGTTCGGTCGGGCCCGCAGTATCACCCGCAGTATCACACCGTCCGATCCCGGTTTGATAGTCTGCGTCAACCTTCAATGATCCGGCATCAATCTTGAGGGTCCCTGTTCGGGCGCCAACTGTGAAAACATAAAAATAATATGAGGCCGGGAAGCCCAAAAGAAACACACCAACACAGGTTACAAAGGACATACAAGTGCTTTATTTAAAAGCTACAACAGTTACCAAAGTCAATTGACAAACGGATAGCTATTCGGCTCTCAGAGTAACGTAACGAACTTCAACGAGGGTTTGATGCATTAGTAGAGAGACCGTACATTGGAATACTTGGGTCTTTTATATGATTTGTCCAGCCCTTGGCCAACCCTTTCGCGGGTTAACCATTCTTGGGATCGGGCCTTGGGTTCCTTGCCAGGTCAATCCTATAATTTATGCATATTGATCAGTTTCGCTGATATAGTTGTACATTTACACATAGGTCAGCAATAGGACAAGGTCTCAGTTCGCGACCCCGACAAGTGGCCTGCAGGCATATTAATTATTCGTGTGTACGGAGGTCACAACGGCCAGAATCTTACTCAGAATGCAGACGGGACAGCGGGGCACACGTTCAAAGCGAGGTCTCTGGATGCATGCCTGCATGCTTCAGATATTGCTAGCACACACAATGTTCAACAGGTAATCAGACTGAAGCAGCAGGTGTGCGAGTACCGTGCACTTGCACCCAGGTACAGAACGCGAGCTGGTCAAACTAAACAGGAGTCTAAAGCAATACGTCATAAACTGGTACAGACGCCCTTAAGAGGAACGTCCTTAAGAGCAGGCAGAGACTGGGAGCACGAGGGAAGGAGGGAGAAAGAGGAGGGGCTACTAGAGCGCGGGACCAGATTTAGAGAGGGAAATGAAGAGGAGGTTCACACATACAGTGGCTCCTGGCGTCTCTATGTATGAGAATGGTACGCGGGAGAACGATGAAAGCGTGCTACTCATTCCGGGGCATACTAGCCACAACAACTGGCGACCAAGGGAAACGGCCTTGTGTGCACAAGTTTAGAGGAAAGGACAATCTGCCCGTCATTAAAAGGGCAGAATCCTGTGCAGTGCCCTTAGGGACCACTACACACAATTGAGACTACAGGTGGCAATACAAGTTTTACCTTTGGTACAAGCCTGTACTACACTGTTAAAGTGGTATCAGTAGCTGAGCAGCCAGACTTATCTCAAGAGCAAATGAGCAGTAGTAGAGATTACACAAAGGACTACAATTACTGTGACTCAAGCAAACACTGACTCAAGGTTTCAGGTAAAAAATATAAGAACATTTATTTTAAACCATCTGTAAAACACAACCCTTCTATACATTCAAAATCACACGAAAAATACACTACAAACAACCAATTCTCTTGGCATAGAATACCTCAAGGTAAGTACCTTATGTTTTGGCGGATCGGTGTTGTGAAACAAAAGACGTTACCAGGAATACATATGCGATCACTTTTTGACAGTTCGGTCATATTAAAGAAATGCGTATCCGCGGTAAGCAATGTTATCGGGGCAAAAACACACTTAGCACCTGGGCTAACCAGATAGAGTTGGGGGCAAAAATCATAGGCAACACTTTTGTCAAGGCAGACAGAATCACAGAACACTTGCTGATAGGAAGATAAAAGTCAATAGGCCTGCGCCATTGTCAAGTGGAACCGGGTTCCTGTTGTCGAGGATCACAGAGTCAGACAGTTCAAGATTCAGCATTGCCAGGAGTACTTGGATATTGTCAACAGAGGAAGCAAAAGTTATAAGAAGCAGGGAAGACAAGGGCAAGCCTTGGATGAGGAGAAAAGGGATTCACCCTAGTTCCTCGAAGCAGAACACAGTACCTCATTCAAGGAAGAAGCTGGTGCCATGGCAGTTGTTCCTGGTAGTTTCCTGCAGAGCCATGGTTCCTGGAGTTTCGGTCGTGGAGACAAGAAGGAGGACGTCTGGAGGGGTCTGCACTACTCAGGGATGAGGACAGCAGCAGCGACGGCGAATAACAGGTGTGCTCCTTTAAAACAGGAGAGGCTCTTCAGATGGCTATCCGGACCACTACAGCAGTGTGCAGCGATTTCGACCACGAAGAGGATCCTCTGGCTGTGGAAGATGAGCTGGTTGACCCCACCAGGCTCAAAGGAAGAAGACTCCGGACTGGATCTTCTCTGGTCGTCGAAGGGTAGATAACTCAGGACTGCAGCAGGGCTTCACCGGGACGGGGTAGTTGCAGCAGCCGTCTTCTTCTCCGCTTCTCTTGGTTCCTTGTAGTTCCAGTGGCGACTCTGACTTCCAGCCCAAGAGTCCTGCCTTTTATGCGAAAATCCCCCATTCACACAGCCTGTCAATCACGCAGCAGGGGGTTTGTCCAACCCGGACAACCACCTCAGCCAATCATGGTAAAGTGCGACTTGGGTTGATATGATATGATATGATATGATATTTGTAACGCGCCTATACACAAGTGTTTCAAGGCGCGACGAGGCAGGGAGGGAGGGAAACAAGGGGAAGACAGACAAACGATCCTACTAGGCCAGGTGTCATTCAGATCGCGCAAGTGCAGAGGTAAGGGGAAAAGGAGAAAGTGCAGGGGGAGGAGGTGGGGGGGAAGTGCGGTACAAGGTAAGTAGCGTAAAAATAAATAAATAATAAATAATAAATAAAAGGGCCAGCTGGTGGCAAGTGCGAGGTAAGTGCAGAGCAAGTGCTGGGAAGGGGGCTGTAGGGATGCAGTGACAGTCCCACAGTGCAGGGGGAGCCAGGGAGGCAGTGCAAGTGGAGAGTGGCTGGGACCTGGACCGAGGTCGCTGAGAGTGGCTCAGATGCAGGTTTAGTGCAGAATTCAGTGGGGAGTTAAGCAGGTTTAGCAGGGGAGAGGGAGAGAGAAGGCAGAAGCGAAGAGGAAGGTTTTGAGGTGCTTCCGGAACCGGAGATGGTTCTCCTCAAGTTTCAGGGAGGCAGGAAGGCTGTTCCAGAGGGAGGCCCCTGCTGCGGAGAGAGATCTACCCCCAGCTCGTTGCTTCGAGAAGCGGCTGACCATGAGGGAGTTGGAGAAGGATGAGCGAAGGGCTCGTGAAGGAAGATATTTAGGAAGAGAGAGTTGAAGGTATTTAGGCCCCAGGCCCCAGAAGGCCTTGTGGACAATGCAGAGGGTTTTGAACTTAATCCTCGCAGCCACTGGGAGCCAGTGAAGAGATTTCAGTCCTGGAGAGATACGGTCCCTGGGCTTGAGGCCAAGGACAAGTCTCGCAGTTCTGTTCTGGATAAGTTGCAGAGGGCGGAGAGTGGAGGCAGGCAGATTAAGATAGAGGCTGTTACAGTAGTCCAGCCTTGAGAGAACCAGGGCTCGGGAGACAGTGAGCTTCTGGGGGAAGGAGAGGAAGGGAAGAATACCTCTGAGGAGGTGCAGCTGGTAGTGTGACTTCTTAGAGACGTCAGATATATGAGGAGAGAAGGAGAGTGTGGAGTCGAAGATGACCCCAAGGTTTTTAGCCTTGCAGGTAGGGGCAGGAAGGGGGCCAAGGGAGGCCGGCCAGAGAGCTGCAGGGAAGGAGGGAGTGGGTGTGCCGATGAGTAGAATCTCAGTCTTACTGGCGTTAAGGCAGAGGTCATTGGCGGCACACCATTCCTGGATAGCAGACAGACAGTCGGAGATGAGGGAAGGAGAGGAGGAGGCCGAGGGTAGCCTGAAAATGAGCTGGGTATCGTCCGCATAGCACTGGAAGTAGGGGCAGAGAGCGGCGATGTGGTGGGCAAGGAGTGCCAGATACTGGTTGAAAAGCCAGGGAGAGAGGTTGGATCCCTGGGGGACACCACAGGTGGAGAAAAAGATGTCAGAGAGGAAGGAGCCCATTTGGACCTGGGAGGGTCGACCGGAAAGGAAAGAGGTCAGCCATGCCAGAGCCTGACCAGTGATACCCAGGTTATCACGGAGACGGTTGAGCAGGATGGCATGGTTGACAGTGTCAAAGGCAGAGGAGAGATCGAGCAGAATGAGAACACAGGGAGTGTTGGAATCGAGGTTCAGGAGCAGGTCCTCACGGATGTTCAGGAGAGCAGTTTCCGTGCTTCGGGCCGCTCTGAAGCCGGATTGATGGTCATGAAGATTACCAACAGATTCAGCATGGAGGTTAAGCTGGGAGATGGCCAGTTTCTCCAGGAGCTTGCCCAGGAAGGGAGTGATGGAGATTGGGCGATAGTTGGCCGGGCAGGAGGGGTCGGAGGAGGGTTTCTTGAGGAGGGGGTGCACAAGGGAGTGCTTGAGGGGGGATGGGAAGACTCCAGAGGCGAATGAGTGGTTGCAAAAGGCAGCCAAGGCAGGAGCCAGGGAGTCGATGTGGTCCTTGATGGTTTTGGAGGAACAGGGGTGAACCTGTTTAGACGAGGCTTTCATAGATCGGACTTGTCTGGAAACCTCATCAGCAGAAAAAGGTGGAAAAGCAGAGAAGGAGGGCGGAGGGGAGGCTGCAAGAGAGCAAGAGGAAGGGCCGGGAAGAGAGGGAGGGAGGAGAGAGGAGGAGAGCGAGGACAGGATGTCCTGAGTTTTTGAGATGAAGTGCGAGGCCAGTGCGGTGCAGAGGGCCTGGGAGGGGACAGGAGAGGTAGAGACTGCAGCAGGGTTGGCCAGCTCCTTGCAGATTTTAAAGAGTTCGGCCGAGTTGTTAGATGCCTCAGAGATGCGGGCTTGGATAAGGGCTCTCTTCTTGGTGAGAACGGAGAGCCGGTATTGCCTTTGGAGCAGGCGGCAGGCCAGTTTGTCAGAGGATGAGCATGAAGCACGCCATTTCCTCTCTGCCACCCTGCACTTGCGTTTTAGGGTGACGAGATCCGAGTCATACCAGGAGTTACATTTGGCTTTGGGCTTCAGGCGGATTCTCATGACGGGGGCAAGGATATCGAGAGTATCAGATATAGAGGAATAGAGGATGGAGAGGGCTGTGTCAGGGTGGGAGTCAGCCGAGGGGGGAGGAGGGGGCGAGAAGGTAGCAGCGAAAGCCTCAACTGACACGCGCTTCATGGGTCGGATGACCGAGAAGGTGGGTGGCAATGACGAGGGTGGCTTTGCCTGTGGGGTAGGGAGGGAGAGGTGGGAGGATAGGAGAAAGTGATCACTCCAGGAGAGAGGAGTGGAGAGAGGGAGGGAGAGGGGAAGGTCAGAAGAGATCAGAGCATCAAGAGTGTGCCCTGCAGAGTGAGTAGGCCCAGAGGGGAGGATAGAGAGTGAGAGAGAGTTGCAGAGTTCGCGAAAGAGACCAGTGGGGGGACAGGAGGCATCGAGGTGGATGTTGAAGTCACCGAGAAAGAGGAGTTGGGTGGTTGAGGACAGGAGTGAGGAGGAGAGGTCAGCCCACTCAGAGAGGAAGGATGAAATTTGACCAGGTGGCCGATAGATAGTAGCCACGGTAAGGGAATGGCTAGGAGAGAGAGAGAGTCGGCAGACAAGACATTCAAAAGAGGAGTAGGTCTGCGTAGGAGTGACAGTGGCAGGAATCCACTCAGGGAAGATAAGGGCAACACCACCCCCTGAGCGGTTTGGCCTAGGCATGGAGAGGATCTTGTAGCCGTCAGGTAGGAGTGTGTCGAAGCTGGTGGCAGAGCTGGCAGTGAACCATGTCTCAGTGAGACCGAGGACGTCGAGGTCCAGTTCCTCAAGAAGGCGACAGATATCAGAGGAGTGCTTGATGGCAGAGCGAGAATTTAGAGTGGCAATGTGGAGAAGGTTGCCACCCTTGAAAAACTTCCGGGGAGGGGTACAGATCAGAGGTACGCCCTGCGGAGGTGTTAGAGAAGGAGTTGAAGAGGGAGCAAGAGAAGGGGCAGGGAGGGGGGGGAGAGGCAAGGTAGCCGAGGACAGAGGAGGGGGGACAGCGGGAGCGGAGAGGAAGTTGATGAGGCGTGGGAAGCGTCTATCAAAGAGGTGAAGGTTGGCCTGCGGGCCTTGGACCAAGACGGTCCCGTTAGCATAGACATTAATGATGGCCTTAGAGGAGTGGAAAGGGGCCAAGAGGACATCCCAACGGGTGCCACCATTAATGGGAGAGGAGGAGAAAGGAGAGAGCACAGCGACCATGTGAGGGGTCCATAGGTCAGGTGAAGGCACGAAAAAGAGAATGTCAGTAAGAGTTTCCCTGGAGCAGGCGCTCGTGTAGGTGTCAGCGATAGGGAGGCCTGGGTTGGAGACCAGGATGTCCTTTTTAAACTTTTTCCTACCAGATTTAGTGAGGAGAGCAGGATAGTCAATAGAGAAGCAGTTAGAGTAGATAGGCGAGATAGAGAGCACCATGGAGAAGGAGGGGAGGCGGATGACACGAGTATGCAGACAGGAAGTGGGTGGAGGGCACTAGTTTACCACAATGCAGAGCAAACAGTAATGCGTAGTAGGTCAAGGCCACCTAAGTTTGAGAATCCTGCGAGGGGAGAAAAGCACCCTAGTTTAACAATAAAATGGAATAGGGGGGCGAGGCATCATGCGGATGAGGTGAGCAAGGTGAGGAGGGGTGGGCCGGAGAACAGGTGGAACTGGCGCCTGGCGTCCCCTGCGGACACCTGCAGACACACAGTCGCCCTTGGCCTGGGGCCCTTAGCCGCAGGGGCTGCCGGGCAGAGGGCTGCCCAGAAGGGGGGAGGTTATAGGCAGAGGGAGAGGAGGGGGGGGGTGTGGGCGGGCAGGGAGGCGGGGAGGGAGAGGAAGACCAGGAAGTGGGAGGGGGGAGCAGGAGGAGGCCAAAAACACCGCGCTAGGAGCGCGAACAAACAATTCTACTTTCTTTTTCTTCCTGTTCAAAAAACACAAAGCACAGAACTCACGGAGGCCCAGGCAGGGCTTTCCAGGCCTGCTGATCCCCTCAGGCCACCGGCGACCGCTCTCCACGCTCAGCTGGAGAAAAGAAGCGAGCGTGGGGAACGGCCGTCGAGTAGGCCAGAGGGGAGGCAGGCACACCCAATCAGAGGGGGGGGTGGGCGGGCAGGGAGGCGGGGAGGGAGAGGAAGACCAGGAAGTGGGAGGGGGGAGCAGGAGGAGGCCAAAAACACCGCGCTAGGAGCGCGAACAAACAATTCTACTTTCTTTTTCTTCCTGTTCAAAAAACACAAAGCACAGAACTCACGGAGGCCCAGGCAGGGCTTTCCAGGCCTGCTGATCCCCTCAGGCCACCGGCGACCGCTCTCCACGCTCAGCTGGAGAAAAGAAGCGAGCGTGGGGAACGGCCGTCGAGTAGGCCAGAGGGGAGGCAGGCACACACCCAATCAGAGGGGGGGGTGGGCGGGCAGGGAGGCGGGGAGGGAGAGGAAGACCAGGAAGTGGGAGGGGGGAGCAGGAGGAGGCCAAAAACACCGCGCTAGGAGCGCGAACAAACAATTCTACTTTCTTTTTCTTTCTGTTCAAAAAACACAAAGCACAGAACTCACGGAGGCCCAGGCAGGGCTTTCCAGGCCTGCTGATCCCCTCAGGCCACCGGCGACCGCTCTCCACGCTCAGCTGGGTTGCCTAGGATACCCTGTGCAGGGGGTGACTACACCCCTCCCTCACATTCAGCCCACCTAGACACCCAGGTGCCCAGAGGAGTGTCTCTTGGCAGAAGCCCACCAAAGGACGGTGAACAAAGAAGGCAAACCTGGTTTGCCGCACAAAGTAAAACACAAGAAGGACTTTAACAAAAAGAAATGGCGAATAAACCCGACTGGAGCAAAAAGAAAGAGTATTTGGTCAAGCGGGTTTATGTTCGAGGCTAATATAATAGCCTAAAACAATACCACGTTTATATAGTATAATCGCGGTAGAAAATGTAGGGTAGATACCACTACCACCAGCCAAGTCTAAGGGCCTCTAATACACGGAAGGCGGTAAGGGTTAACGGTCACCGGTAATGGTACCGGTGACCGTTAACCCTTACCGCCTTACTACGAGGTCCCTTTGCGGGTAGGTACTTTAACACCTGCTGTTTAGCAGGCGTTAAAAACCAACCCGCAAAGGGACCAGGGTGCTAATTACGGTACCGCAATTTGCGGCACCGTAATTAGTGCCTTCCCCATTCCCATAGAGCCCTATGGGGTAAAAATGGGAATGGGGAAGGGCAATGGCGGAAGGGTGAATTACCGCCCCGCCAACCTTGGAATAGGGCGGTAATTCCCGTTTCCACCAAGGCGGTGCCGGTATTTTACTGGCATGGACCAAGGTGCTAATAGCCCCTTGGTCCTCCGCCTACCGTGTACTGAGGCCCTAAATGTTAAAAGAGCAAACCAATGCTCCAGGAGGGACAGATAAAAAGGGCTAAGGATTAACCCTTTCCAATACTCCATGTAAGATGGGGTGTACTGGATCTGTGGTTATTTGACTATGTAAAGTTAATGGCAACTTTACCTGTTTCTGGGGGACGGTAGTCAGCCCCAGAAAAAGGAGTCCTTGGGAAGTCTTCGAGACAACCCTATGTTACTGCACTGAAAGGTGCTGTGCAACACACACAACAAGTTGGGCTCATGGAGTGGTATGCTCCAGAGCCCAAGATCACACAACAAGTAGAAATGCACATGACAAAACACAGGTAAGAGTGGGAAAAAGAGGCACACTCTTACCAAGTGGAAAAAATAAACTCCAGAAATCCAGCAAAGCTGCTGGGGGACTCACTAGTTCAGGACGCTGATCCAGGCCACAGAACGGAATATTGGGCAATCTGCCCGTGTTAAGAAGTGATAAGGGCACTGCGCCAGTGAAGAGAACAGCAGTCCGCCCAGGAAGCTGATCCGGGCCACAGTGAAGTGATAAGGGCACTCCGCCAGTGAAGAGAAGGGCTGTCCGCCCCCAAAGCCGATCCCGGCCACAGTGAAGTGATAAGGGCACTGCCTGGGTCGTAATGAGGCCCACAGACTCTGTGCCAGACCCCAATCCTGAAGGTAGTCGACTTCTCTAAAGAGTTTGTATTACAGACGGATGCCTCCCTTACAGGATTAGGAGCCGTCCTGTCTCAGGTTTGCGACGGATTAGAACACTCCATATTATTTGCTAGTTGCAAGCTGTTCCCACGTGAAAGAATTACTCTGTGTTGGAACTAGAGGCCCTAGACATCAAGTGGCCCACTATCCATCTTAGATACTACCTATTAGGATGAAAATTCACACTTGTTATAGATCACTCACACGTAGTTTGGATTAGCCAACGCAAAGACTCCAATCCTCGGGTCATGCAATGATTTCTAGACCTACAACTCTATTGTTTCACCGTGGAACACCGAAAAGGAAAAGACCAGGGAAATGTACATTTTCCTTCCTGGTTCCCCTGTGAAACAACTGTAGCTACATCGCAGGGAAGAAGGGTATGTGAGAATCCTGAAGGTGTCTCCCTGACTAGTGGCTGGGGATCTGTCATCCAGGTGGCCAGGTCAAGGCCATCGATATTTGATCCAGTTCCTGGGGGTGGACCAGTGCGGGATGATTACCTGGATGAGGGGTCCTCAGGGAGTGCAAGCGGGACACTGACGGGTGAGACGTGGTACCCACTTTCATATAACACCTTTTCCCCATCCAACCTCATAGGATACTCCGAAGTTCTTCCCCCTCCCCCTTTCCCAATACAAACACTTTCCTACACCAGACAGACAACGGACCAACACCCAGGCCGTTTACCAGACATGTCCCAGCAAGGGTCAGGCATAGTCAGGCAATTAACCATAACTATGCACACCTGACGTCCCTTTCCCTTCCCCACAGGGATAAAAGGCAGGGCACAAAAGCACACTTTGAGCAAGGCCGAACGCACAAGGAAGCAGCCATACTGGACCGGCAGTTCAAGAGGAGGAATAAGGCAGAAATATTTGAAAGGACCACCAGAAGGGAATTGCCCTTCACTTTTTCAACCTAGACCCGCAAAACCTCTGTGAAAGCAAACGTAAGACCGGGAGTTACAGCTGGCGAGTGGCGTATCGGAGGTCCGCGGTACATGGAACCCTCCCGCACTGATTGCCAGGGCGGGGAGAGACGGATCTCATCGTGGTACCACCCTTGACTCCTGCAAAAAAGGGAAACGCCGACAAGTTCAACCCGCCGGTGAGTCGGAAGCAAGTGATAGCGAACTGGACTGTGTTGAGCCCAAGGTTGCAGTGGCAGCATTGTACATGCATAAAGAAGACAATAGACAGAGGACTTTTTTGAGTGAAGTTGGAACCAGGCATAGATTGGTCCGGCGCCACGTGGTTGTTCTTTCGAAGGACTCTACATGGTATTCCACTGCTGAAAGAAAGAAACTGAGAAAAATATTCTGCTAACAAAACTACTAAAACCAAGGAGCCTTAAGGGAGGCTGTGTTTAGTTTCAAAGTGGTCATACGAGGGTCAAGTAAAGTCCCTCATACAATTTGAAAGTCTATGACACATGGTGAACACCAAGTGAGTTGTGAAAACTGTGGCAAGTGTGAACCTGACGGAGGGATCCCAAAAGAAAGCTAGGGGAAGGGAACCCCCGCTTTCGGATGAGAATGAGCAAATCATGAACTGTATAATTAAAGGCCGTAGTGAACCCGACGGAGGAATGCCCACAATGTAGAATGGTTGTTCAATAAGACATTGAGACTCTGGAATGTCACATTGTGAATGAAAGACCGTAGTGAACCTGGCGGAGGGAGGCCCACGTTGTAAGAGGGATCTGGGCGTGGCAGAGGGGGATCCTAATGCGAAGAGTAATTGCCCCATGAAGATTTGTTTGTTTGTTTGTTAAAATACATCAGGCCCTCTGAATGAAGAGACTTTTTGTATGAAAGAGACTTGGGCACACAAGGCCCTGATATTGATACAAGGAACTGTGAGCTCGTGCTGGCAAGGCCCAGGAGTGTGCTGTGCTCAAAGGTCCTGCCTTTTCCTATGCAAACAATGTGGGGAAGGGAGGCCCCGGCTATAACATCCTGACCTATCATTTGTGAACATTTCTTTGTTTTTCTTGTGAACATTATCCCACACTTTTTTTTAATTAGCTGTAAGGATTGGCTATAGGTTTTTATAGTATAGGCCCTTTTATTTGACAAGCTCCACTAGGACTGCCTTATTATTATTTGATGGACGTAACTTGCTCCAATCTTAGATTTAGGTTTAGATTAGGCGTTTATCTCACCCATTATACAGTGTAATAAACAGCCAAATTAACTAACTTCGCCAACTCGTACAAAAAAGAAATTATCCTGACCAAAAAGAACACCTTTAATGACAGAATCACTAAGGCTAACTCCAACACCAAGGAGCTATCACCATCCTCCGTGAAATGGAAACCCCCATTCCACCCCTAGACAATGGCCCTCATTAGGACTCCGGCGCTAAACCATGGTGCTATTAGCACCATGGTCCATGCCGGAGTCCGCCATGGCGGAATGGGGAATTACCACCCCATTCCGAGGTTGGCGGGGCGGTAATTCCCCATGTCGCCATGGCCCTTCCCCATTCCCATTTCTGCCCCATAGGGCTCAATGGTAATGGGGAAGGCGGCAATTACGGTACTGCAAATTGTGGTACCGTAATTGCTATCAAGGTCCCTTTGCGGGTCCCTACTTTAACGGCTGGTCTAGACCAGCCGTTAAGGTCGGGTCCCGCAAAGGGACCTCGTAATGAGGCACTAAGTGTTTCATGGCGCCGCAGCCTTTTACGGAGCCGATAAACACTTAGCACCAGGGTCCTAATGAGGGCCAATGTCCCTAGAGACAAGCAATGGTGCACTAGCATCCAGAATGCTCTTACGAACAAAATAGCTACTCTTCAAACTAAAATAGCTAACAAAAAAAGCATCCCTGCCCTCCACTGGGACACAACATACCCTACCCGCAGTAACACCTAGCACTGACAAAACCTTCCAATTCACTAGTATCTCCATACTAGAAACAGAAAAAAGTCATACTCTCCCTCAAGCCTTCAAATTTTCAGGGTGACAGTTGCCCAGCACAAATAATCAAGTACGCAGCTAGGGACCTAGCGCCATTCAATACTAAATTAATTAATGCATCCTTCAAGACAAGCACGTACCCAACAACCTCAAAGAATCTTCGGTCCTACCACTACTGAAGAAACAGACACTTGACCCAACTACCCCAACGAACTATAGACCAATCACCACAGTCCCGTTCCTTCTAAAAATAATCGACAGAGTAGCTTATCTCCAAATTCAGCATCACCTTGAAGCTAACCACTTACTAGGTGTCTGCCAATCCGGATTCAGACCACAATTTGGTACGGAAACGGCACTAATTGACCTTAAGACTCAAATTGAAGAGTTGAAGGATAAAGGTAAAACAGCTATGCTACTCCTCCTCGATCTATCGGCAGCCTTCGACCTGGTGGATCACGCAGTACTTTGCAAACACTTGGCGTCAGCTGCCCATTTCTCGAGTGATGCCATAGCCTGGGTTCAATCCTTTTTAGCCAACCGTACGATGAGAGTGTTTTCCCCCTTGGCATCCGCAGACCTAATCCAAATCACCTGTGGGTCTCACAGGGTTCATGTGTCTCACCTACTATGTATAACATCTTTACCAAGCCACTCTTTGACAAATTGGATAGAATGGGTGTCACCTACACGAATTATGCAGATGATACCCAGATCTTCATACCCCTTTCGGGCAATTTTGCTGAAGACACAGCCTTGGTAAACAAGATATACCTCCTCATTCAGGCATGGATGGCATCCCACAGCCTCTGCCTGAATGATGACAAAACTGAGATCCTGATATTGGGTTCTGACGCCAAACTAAAAAAACATAGCCCCAGTTACACTGCCTTCAATATTGACGGCAATGTAATCAAAGCAGTAACCCTGGTAAAAACACTAGGATTTTACCTAGACTGTACCCTGTCATTAAAAAAACAAGTTAGCGCCATGGCCTCATCAACGTCATACACATGCAAACTCATCAGGGCATGCAAACCATTCCTCTCCAACGCTAATTGTGTCACACTTGCCAATGCGCTGATAATGTCTAAATTAGACTATTGTAACACCTTATACATAGGAGTCAACAAAACCATCTTAAACAAAATGCAAACACTACAAAACAATGCCCTCAGAGCAGCTTTGAGCATACCCAGTAGAGAGCACATCTCCAACATTAGAAGTGACCAACACTGGCTAAAAATTAGTGACATAATCCTTCTGAAAACAGTATCCCTTACTTTCAAGTGCCTGAATAATGCCGCACCCCCATACCTCTCAGACTGTATGATCAGAAGAACCCCGACCCGCCTCACCAGATCATCCAACTCCCTCTGCTTAGAAGTCTCAAGATTCAAACTTTCCAAATCTGGAGGTACCAGCTTCCCGGTACAAGCAGCCTTAGCTTGGAATGCTCTCCCGCTAGCCGTCAGAACCGAACAACCATACCCCAGATTTAGACGCAACATGATAAACAGACTTCGATCTAATGACAACTAAGATCGGCCTTCTGCACGGTTGCCCTAGGTGTATTCGGTGACTCTACCACTCTTATCATCTGAACTTTTATTTCTATATTTTATCACTTGTCGACTTTGCACGTGCCGTGTACTTTACTTCGACCTATTGTAATTAATCTGTATTCACTGCATCTATTCATATGCTGTAACTAAGCTTCAAGTATACTTGTCTGAGTCGCGCCCAGCTACCCAAGGGTTCGGTGCGCATTACCAAATAAATAAATAAACAAACAACAATCTCCCTTGAACTGTGATCACTTGTCCCCCGGGATCTGTCATCCAGGTGGCCAGGACACGGCCATCGCTATTTGATCCAGTTCCTGGGGGTGGACCAGTGCGGGAGGATAACCTGGATGAGGGGTCCTTGGAAGGGGAAGTGGGACATCGACGGGTGAGACACGGTACCCCCTTTCATATAACACCTTTTCCCCATCCAACCTCTTGGATAATCCGAAGTTATACCCCCCTTACCCTTTTCCAACACGAACACTTTCCTACATTGAGACAGACAATGGACCAACATCTGGGCCGTTTACCGACATGTCCCAACACAATGGTCAGGCATAGTGAGACAATTAACCATTACTATGCACACCTGATGGCCCTTTCCCTTCCCCACAGGGATAAAAGGCAGAGCATGAAAGCACACTTTGAGCAAGGCCGAACGCACAAGGAAGCAGTCATACCGGACCGGCGGTTCAACAGGAGGAAAAAGGCAGAAAGATTTGAAAGGACGACCAGAAGGGAATTGCCCTTCATCTTTTCAACCCACGCTCGTAAATCCTCAGTGAAAGTAAACGTAAGACCGGGAGTTAAAGCTGGCGAGTCGCGTATCGGAAGTCCGTGATACATGGAACCCTCCTGCAACGATTGCCAGGGCAGGGAGAGACGGTTCTCCTCGTGGTACCGCCCTTGACTCCAGTGACAACGGGAAACGCCAACGAGTTCAACCCAGCCGGTGAGTCGGAAGCAAGTGATAGCAAACTGAACTGTGTTGAGCCCAAGGTTGCAATGGCAACATTGTACATACAGAAAGAAGACAATAGAAGTCTCTTGTGAGTGAAGTTGGAACCAGACATAGAGTGGTCTGGCGCCACGTGGGTGCTCATTTGAAGGACTCTATATGGTATTCCACTGCTGAAAGAAAATGAAAGTATTGAACTGAGAACAATTGTCTGCTAACAAAACTACAAGGACTGAGGGGCCTTAAGGGAGGTTGTGTGTAGTGTCAAACAGTTTAATAAACAACCTTGAAGTGTGATCTCTTTCAGTCTGTTCTTGATACCATGCCTTCCTTAAATGACCAAAGCTAGAGATCAGATGATCTTCTACTGGGAATGTCCACTATGACCCAGCATACAGCAGTTCAAGCTATCCTGTTGGATTTCTAGTGAAAGCAAGAATACGCAGTAGCCATAAAGTCTTAATAGCATTGCACTACTCAGTCACTTCCCAGGACCACGCCAGGCCCTTTGATCATCTGCTGCCCTTCGAGATGTCAGATGCACAAGCATCAGGGTATACATGGGAATGGTTTGAGAGCTAAAGGCGCAGCAGGAACCATATACTGCCAATATGCCCAATGTTTATTCATCAATTTAGTTGGTGATGAAATGGAAGACCTCATTTGTGCTGTCCTGCAAGAGACAGCAACATCTTAGAAAGGCCCCCACAAATGCTTGGCCGAATAGTTTTATCCCGAGAGGAACAGTGATCATCAGACAAACTTTCAACTCAGCAAGAATCCTTGGACGTGTTTGCCACTACAAAAGGCAAACTAGTCGCCACTGCAATGTTCACAATTTCAATAACAATGAGGTCATACATCTACATAGTATCATATGGTGCTTATCATTGCCCTTTGGGAAACTATTACAGTGACCAACATCCCACCAAATACTTCCTCCGGCTCTTGCGTCCACTAACTCAGGGCGACCGCCGGCTCCTTGATCCAGTGAACTGTCAATCCCTAGATTAGGCAGGCGACTCCATTCCTAAGGACAGATGTGAATTCAGTACAACAAAGCAACCATTCTTTGGACACAATTGTCCTAACAAAGGGATGCAACCCAACCTGAATTAAATGGAAGCTATCAGAGGGACCCCGGCTGTTTCGGATATTATTGATGTATGTTCTTTTTTAGTAACAGCCAGCTTCTGTAGTCACTATATCAAGGACTTTCCTGCAACCAGCAACTCATTATCCAACCGCAAAATGGAAAAATAATAGAGAGAACAGTTCAACCAACAGGACAAAAATAAAATACCAGGGACAACGCAGACTATACAAATCAACAGTACTCAAAGCAACAAAGAAATACTACACTTCAAAAATGGAATCGGCAACCAACCCACAAAAAGAACTCCTCAGAATCATCAAATAGAGACAAAAAACCTTCACTCTGCAAGAAAGTCGCCATCGCAACACAAGCACTATGTGACAGCATCACCAACCACTTAAAATCAAAAATAGAAACAATCCAACAGACCATCAACACAAATCAAGCTAATACAACCACAACTGCTGAACCACAGACAATGGGCGAAAAACTGACTACAGCAAGACTCATCTCTCTTAAACCAATTACCGAAGAAACCTTCGCCACACTGATCAAGGACTCCAACCTTGCAGCAACTTCCCGAACCTAATGAATCAATTACTCAAAGGAGGAATAGTTCCCCCTCCTTCAAATCGACATACTTCTAAACGCTGGTAAAAAAAGGAATCAGAAATTGCAGAAGATCCAAGCAACTACAGACCAATGTCCAACTTGCCCTACCCAGCGAAGATCCTGGAGATCCATGTAAACAAGATCAGACTTAAATAAGTTGAAACAAACGGAATACTCAACGGTCTCAAGTTGGCTTCAGACCAATGAGAAGAACAGAATCAGCACTCCTATCGATATGTGACGACTTGAAAATAAATGCAGATGACCAATCGGCCCTCATACTACTACTGGACATATCTGTGGCATTTGGCACAATTAGCCACGCACAACTAATAAAAAGACGGATGGAATGAGGCATGCAGGAATCTGCCCTAAACTGGCAAACCTCATCCCTAAAAAATCGAACCGAAAGAACCTATTTACCACCTTTCACCTCAAACACCCAAAACATTTCCTGCAGAGTCCCACAGGGATCCACCATCTCCCCTCTGCTTTTCAACATCTACATCTCCCCCCTGATGAAAATCATTCCAACCCACGGATCGTCTGCCCATAACTACGCAGACGACACGCAATTGATTGTGAATATGAACAAGACCCAGGAACCAAACAACAACCTAAACAACGTCTATCTCCTGAGACTACTCAGGGGGCTGAGCCTATACCTCGCCTTTCCAGACAGAACCCTTACAATCATATCCCTGATACTAACAAGAATGGACTACGCAAACAGTCTCTACCTAGGAATGCTGGAAAGACTCACCAAGAAACTCCAATGGGTCTAAAACACTGCAGCCAGGATTCTACTGAGATTAAACAGAAGATACCACATCACTCCAGCTTTGAGAAGCCTTCACTGGCTACCAATACAAAAATGCATCAGATTCAACGCCCTCTGCATTGCCCATAAATTCCTACACAGACAAGGAGCCAAATTCCTAAGGCCAAGCTCAGCCTCTACCAGCCAAAAAGGAACCTGAGATCAAGCGACGACCTATAAATAGAGACAAAACAATATGAAAAGAGGACATTTGGAGGAACAGCATTCTCATGTCTAATTGCTAACCTATGGAACACCATAAGAAATGCTTAAAAACCTGGTTATTCAACAGACAATGCCAAGTGCAAAGGGACAACAACAGCAAAAAAATTGCAGACCAAAAGTAACACACAAATGAATGCAGTCACAAATAACAGCGGTGAAATCAAGGAGGACCATAACACTCCACCGCCCACATTCCCCACTTCCCCCCCCCAGTCATGCCCCACAACTAGAGAGATTGGCAAGGAGTAGCCAACCCAATCAACAGACAGACTCAGCGAAAGACAACCCCACGCGCAATGTATGCACTCAAGAAAGCCCAGACAAGTAATGCATTAAATTAAAACATCAGTCTAACAATTACTCAACCACATGACTAGGGATGCCCGGTCGTGCACCACTTCCTCAAATGTATCACATTACCAGCTGTTCACCTATTTAGCAGCCAACCGCACAACAGAACAAAATGCAAATGCTCCGACTAATCCTTGCTGAGTAATTAGGAAAACACTAAGTACAACCAACCCTCTGCCCTCAAAACCATAGGGGATGTTAGGCTTCATGCTTGGAGAGGGGGCGGGCTGGCCGATGGACTGCAACCAAGAACGTTGGAAGGTAGCATCCAGTGGCAGCCCAAGATGCACTTCAGAGGCACTGTCAAAATAACGGACTTACTAACCAATTACCCCTTTCCTGCTCCTCCAACATAACCCAAGCCACTATACACTACTGGGGATAGCCACACTACACACAGACACACTGAGAACTAACCTAATACCCACACTCAACCACCTCTGTGACTCTGGAAATAGCCTTAGAGGGAACATACCCATGCAGATAGTCCATAAATCCATCAACACCACACAAACGCACACCAACACAATTCAATCAAACACCTAACGGTCATCCACGACTCTGGACGTCCTTATGGAAACCGCAACCCGACCCTAACCTCATATGACTCACACACCGAACACAAACACTAGCACACATCCCAGGTACTCAGTTCTACCATTACAGTTAAGACAAGCAGGGCCTCACGAACCAACTCAAACCAACTCCCACGCGCAAGACAACGCACACAGATGCCAGTTTCTCCTGGTTCTGAACCTATCCTATCCTCACTAACACACCCGCCCTATTCTCTTGCAGAGCCACGGGAGCACCTGGAGACTGCCTTGGGTGTAAGTGGTGCGCAGTATTACCCAACATACCAACATTGCTAGAGTTGATGAAACAAGGTGTTCCGTTCCTATGGCCATTGTTATGTGATCAACACGGCTTACTTTAATTCTTCTCCACACAGGAAGCGGTGACGGGTCTGAAAAAGAAGACAGACACTGGGTTGTTTACTTCACAATATCTTTTATTTAAATATTAAAAGGGTTTTGAAAAATGGCTTACTAACTCTATGAGGGGTACCCCGCCTCAACAATACGAACTAATGAGATGGTTGTCATCATGCAAGCATGTTTCCCTGGTTTATAGGCAGGCTTGGTTTCGTTCCCTGCCAATGTTGTTTTCCCAGAACCACTGGGACGAGGAAGGGTAGCCATGATTAATCTTCTCCCTCTAGGTTCAAGTGTTGTGTCCAGATTATGCCTATTTACTTATTCATGTTTCTTTTGTCTGCCCACGCCAGCATTTAGTTATCTCGGCTGATGTTGTATGGGACTGAGTCTGCCCATGCCGTTCTGCTGTCCCACTTCGTGTTGACTTTGCGTCGCTTCCGTCAAGATGTTGCCAGCTGTGGTCCCGGTAGGAAGCGGAGAAGCAGTGAGCCTCCCGGCGCCGCAGGGCTTCACTCCGCCCTCCTCGGGCTGTGCCTCACGAAACGCAGGCAGCGGCACCTCCTCTATTGTGCCTGCCAAGCACACGCAGCACCCCTTAACCCTGGCCTGGTTTCTGCCGTCACCTGAGCTGGGTAAACAGTTTCCCGCCGCTCTCTGCAATAATATTGTTTGCAATTTCTTCTGCTGCGCTTCTTTGCTTCTTCCCTTTTTAGTCACGGCCCGCAACACATACGGCCTTCCGTCTCCCTCCTGCTACAGTTTCGCCTTCTGCAGCCACTACTATCTAGTCGCCTAGGACCACTACAACTGCTGCTCCCACTACTACAACATCATACTTGCCAAACCTACAGATTTAGGCAGTAGGCTACTGCTTTTGAAGTAGCCCTACCGCCTACAGATTTCAGTGACAGATCCTACTGCTTTTTACAGGGGCAAGTAATTTATGTGATTCTAAGGCAGCCTGCAGGACAGAGCATGAAACACATTAATTAGTCTGTCTGTACAGTGGGCTGGTAGGTGATTACTTTGAATGCGCTCAGACCAATCCACTGACCTGACAGCTACATGACTCTGTCCTGCACTCTTGCCGGGACAACCCTTAGGTGATCCAGCAGTGAAAGCAAGTGGCGGAGTGTAACACCATCACACAGCATCTGCTGACAATTTGGTGTTAGCATTCAGAATTATACATTTTTAACATTTCAACATCTTTCCATGTTGTGCTGTTTGTATGTTTTGTATTTTCCTGTGATGTCATTGTTATGGGAATTATTATTTTTCAAACTTGAAAAATCCTACATCTTTTTGGTCACAGAATGTTGGCAAGTATGCAACATTGTCCATTTTCAACTTCCCTTTTATTCCGATGAGCACCTGCACCTACCTAAAACAGCATTTTTTTTCTTTTCGGAAGAACCGGAAAACGAACGCTTCAGAGCTGCCAAGGGGCTCTTTCAAGTCCTCTGTCCCGTGCCTGCTTCCTGGAGGAGGCGTGGCCTGACAGACACACGTGAGGCATCACGTGACCCCCAGCTGCCTCAAAACACGGAGACACCCACCCTCGCGGCGTTAAGCCCGAGGGAGTAAAGCACATCGGCTGTTGTGCGGCTGTTTGGCGCTGGGGTGCACCACCTAAACTTGGGGAGACTGCGGAGATATAACCTCATTGAACCCCTTCTTGAACGTAAACCCATGACATTACAGTTATAATTTCCAGCCGGGAAGGAAACGATTTTCAAATAAGTCCTGCGGCACAAGGGCTGTGCTTGAAAGCAACAAGACAATCACAAAGAGAGGCATTGAACGATGGCCTCGACTACAACAGTAACAGAAGACAGCAGCAACATCTCTTTAGGAGGGGCTACAGCCCGCCCACTCACAAGAGCAACCTCAAGACTTCCACTGCAACAACGAGAGAAGCCGGGGAATATCCACGATATACACAAAGAAAGAGGTAAGATTGCTGCCTTTCCCAGAATATCGAACAATGACAACATCAGCAATCGCACACATAAATACAATCATAAAAGTTCATGAAGAAGGAAACGCTTTTTGTGAGAAAGCCTATAGAGAAAGTCTGACAACTGAGTGTGCAGAAAAAGTCCAGATCTCATCCACAGGCGAAAACGTTTTAGTACAGCAGTGTATAAACGAAAAGGAATCACATTGTGAAGACTTAGATTCAACATTACCATTGCCAGCTGAACTCCTAAACGTGACAGACGCCGAACTCACAGATCTTGGAATGTTGTTGGAAGCTCAGCAAAACAGAACTGACTTAAGAACGGAAGAGGTTGAAACAAGAGAAAATCTGCCCGTGGAAGAAAGGAACGAGGGTAGTCTAACAATGACAAACAGAGAACATGTTGCAGTATATCCACCAGAATCTCTGTTAGAGCAAAATCTAAAAAACAAAGTACTAACGACAATCGAAGATGAAGATACCACCAGCGAAAGCAACACTGAAAAAGTCATACAACCACTTAACAAAGACTTGGACGAATCAGTTTACTCAGATGCTTCCGAAATACTATCAATAAGTGACAAAGGAGAGAATCATAAGACAGATAACAGCAGAATACCACATGACGACTTGAATGTCTCCAAAGAACAAATAACTAATATAAAGGCACAATTGGAAGCAGGACCAAATGAGAATGACTACAAAAAATTGGAATCATTAATCAAGCAAAGATCGCAGAAAACTGGAATCAGTCAGAAAGAGGGGACTGAGCCACACAGACAGACAATCCAGCTCCTTCAATCAGCAAAGAAAAAACTGCATTCCCCCTTAATAGGGAAAAGATCTGTTGCTAAAAATGGTGGTCAGGAAAACTCAATTGCCGAAGAGATTGGAGAACATGAATGGAGAGAACACTTTATTAAAACAATGGAAGGAAACACAATGAAGAGAATAACAACAGGTAACAGATTAAAAGCCAGCCAGGAAAGCAGTCCCTCTCTAGGGAGAGGTGAACTTAAAGACCTGGGAGCACGAACAAAAACTACGACCAGCGCGTACGGACTTCGAACCGAGAAGACCCCATGTAGGGCACTAAGAACCCAGCAGTTTCTTAATTTTGAAGATGCTGACTTATCGACATATTCACCAACTGACAAAAGATGCTTGCATTCAACATTCGAAAAGAGGCGCCGGTTCCTTGACGCTCAAATACAACAAGGGGAAAAGTCCTGCGAGAACATCATGACGAGATGCACCGCAACACAGACAGATGAATGCTCACCACATAGAAAGACTCAATACATCATTCACTCGCAAAGTACTAAAAAAAAACCAACAGGAAACACAAAAGAGAGCATAAACATCAACGAAGAAGTAGTTGTAGGTCCAACTTCATTCCCACAACTGGGAACACAATTGCAGAATAATGTAATGGCCGCCTTGACAATTTCGTTAGCCCTATACATGAAACTGTACGAATCCATCAGTGAAAATGTAAAGGACAACAACGCTCTCGTAGCTTTAATGCTCACCAAGCTAACCGCCCAAGAATTAACAGCTTTAAAACTGGAAGCAAGGTTAAATCAAGAAGCAGAAACCTCAGCGGCATGGCAAAGGAGACTGTTTGACCTTGCAAGTGGAGATAGACAAGAAAAAGACATCTTGACAAATGCCTTGCTAGACTCACTAAAATGGATGCGGAAATCCATAGAGTCTGCAGAGAGGAACCAAAATCTCCAGAGGCAGGTTGCAACTACTAAACAAATGGTCACGATGGAAAATAGATCCGATACAAAGAGTCTCGAGGACTATGATAAAGAAAATCAAGAAGACTGCCCAGTACTAACACATAGTGAAAAATTGAATAAAGTTACGTTAGCAAAAATTAGAGTGCAAGATCCAGACGATGCAGGAATTCGACCAAGTAGCACTAGCGAAAACATGAACTGTAAGGAAAAAACCTCTGAAGGTCTGGTTGAAGACCCGAGAAAGAACAACAAGACTAAACGAGCCGACGACCTCTTAGCTGAAACAAGAGACAACGAGTTTACAAAGAAAATCTTGAACAAAGAGGAGCACTATCCCGTGTTCGGTCGTAAACAAAGGCAGGAGACCCAAAACAAAAACACGGTCGAAGCTACAAAATCATCGAAAAAAATTCTCAAAATAACTAAAACAGTAGAGACTAAAGAAAAGAGCTTTTCGAAAACCTCAAAAAAAGGAGAGGGATCTACAAAAAGCATACGGCCAATATTTAGTAACGTTAAACAAACAAGAGAAAATGAAGACGTGACCTTAAGTAAAGAATTAGAACGAACAACTCGACCGCCTTCCAAACAAAGTGAAAGGCACGTAGTGCTGATCACTGAGGACGAAGAAAGCGTCCTAGAGTCGCAAGATAATTCAAGAGATCTGATCGAGGATGCCTCTTTCTACATTGAAGAGGTGGAAGCAAACTACAGGCAAAATGTAATGGAAGTGGCTGAGTCGCCATGTCAAGTGCAAAATGAAGTAAGTCCACCACAAGGTGAAGAAAAAACAAAGGACGACGAAAGCGCGTACTGGGAATCGGAGGAAGACGACTACCATGAACGTTCAGGATTTCTAACATTAGATGAAAAAAGAAATAGAATTAACAGGGAAAAACTTCCGACTGAAAAAGCAAAGATCAAGAGCAAACTTTTAGGAGAAACGTATAATCCATGGAACCCAAAGCACCCGAGGAAAAAACAGTCCAATATGCAGAATCACAACCACATGAAAAAACTGCAAAACGAAAGAGGCCAGTCTCCGAAAAAGGTGCTGGTCGAAAACTTGCTTGAAGAAAACGAAGGAAAAAACCTAAATCGGAAAAACGTGATTGCCCTGCTTCACTGTGTGGACAAATTGAGAAAGATAAGAAATGAAGACATAGCGGTGGTTGAATACATTGACGAAGAACGTGTGGACAAAGTGGTTTTACATCTGAAATCTACAACACTCAAAGAATTAATTTTAAAAGATGGAAAAGAGTTGTTGAAACGAGGCTACGAGATTGTCACAATCACTCCCTGGGTCAATCGACTCCTCACCACTATCCAAAGTGACCCTTATGCCCTCCTGCTCACCTGCCGACTCTTCTTCTGTTTGGAGTCCAAATCTCCTTCTTCTCAAAGCCTCTTCTCTGGAATGCAGATGGGGTCTGCCTCGAGAGGAAGCCACCCTGCCCCTCTGACTCGGGGCCTAGGGGGGCCCCCGAAACGGGGCAGACCAATGAAGGGGAAAAAGCCAAAAGGCACAAAAAACCCCTCTTGGATGAGTACGATGACAGGATGCCAGGCCGAAATGATTGGAATGAGAGGACCCAACAGAATGAAAAGCCTACCCAATGAGGGTAGGATGGGAGTGGTGAGTAACAATCAGACAGAGAAAGAAAGGGAAGAAATGTTGGAGCTACGAACGTAGCGAGGACGGAGGGACTGCAGAGGAAGAGGGAAGCCAGAGAGGAACGGGAGTAGCCGATATAACAAGGCTGGACGGCACAAAAACACAGGAGAAGGTAGCGGGAGAAGGCTCGAACACAGAGGAAAGGACTGGAGCGTACCAACCCGGAAGCCTAACGCGAGTAGGTTGCAACGCGCGGGCTTCCGGGTTGGCGCTCGTAATAAAGCGCGCCGCTGGTCCGACAGCGGAAAGCTGGACCGCGGCTGGAGAACGTGCAGCGTCGTAACGGCCATTTCAATGGCCGCTCCAGCGCCAGCGTCTCCACAACTGCCAGCGGCCGCCGCCGCCGTGCGTGACAGTATGCCCCCCTCCAGATCCGAACCCTCTGGGCTTCCCAGGATGTGTTCGGTGAAAACTCTTAAGCAGTCGAGGAGCATGTACATATGACCTGGGTTCCCAAGAATCCTCTGAACTGGGATAGTTCTTCCACGACACAAGGTATTCCAATCTGCCTCTACGATATCTGGAATCTAAGATAGCAGACACCTCATATTCTTCTGGTATATACTTAGGAGTACCCACTATACCTGTAGCTTTTCTAACAGGGGTGCTCGAATCAACTGGACGGAGTAGGGAGGAGTGAAAGACTGGGTGTATCCGAGACATGGACTTGGGAAGTTGTAATCTATAAGCCACTGGGTTAATTCTCTTGATTATTTTAAAAGGTCCGATAAACCGGGGGGTTAGTTTGGTCGGGTGTACCCATCTAGGCAAATATCTCGTGGACAACCAGACCCGCTCTCCTTCCTTCCAATCAGGACCTGGTAAACGACCTCGATCAGAAACGTCCTTATACCTGCGTCTGGCAGATACCAAGCTTTGTTGGGCGGTAGTGTGGGCTGTGGTTATTTGATCTAAGGTGGATTCGATGGTGGGTATATTGGTGGGTGAGAAGAAAACCGGTAGAATACCGCGAGGGTGGAAACCATAAGAACAAAAAAAGGGGCTGAGTCCCGTTGCCGAGTGAACAGCGTTGTTATACGCGAATTCGGCGGTGGGCAGAAGACTCACCCAATTGTCCTGATTCTTATTGACGTAACATCGGAGGTATTGCTCCAGAGAGGCATTAATGCGTTCTGTCTGACCATTAGTCTGAGGATGGAAACCGGATGACAAGGCCCTCTCTATACCTAACCGTTGACATAGGGCGCCCCAAAATCGAGAGGTATATTGAGTGCCTCGGTCAGAAATGATCTTATCAGGCAGACCGTGGAGCCTAAATACGTCTCTAAGGAAAACTTCGGCCATTTCAGTAGCGGATGGCACTCCTTGCAGTGCTGAGAAATGAGCCAGCTTGGTAAATGTATCGATGGTAACCATAAAACATGTCAATCCCTGGGATCGGGGCAGGTCTACAATAAAGTCTGTGGATATTTGGGACCATGGCCGGCTTGGCAAGTCCGGTTGCATCAGCAACCCATAGGGCTTGTGAGTGGAGTTCTTACTTCGGGCGCACACCATACACGACTTACAATGTTGCTTCACGTCGCGAGAAAGAGAAGGCCAAAAAAAAGAGCGAGAAATCAACTCTAATGTACCTTTGACACCTCTATGTCCAGCGGTAACATGGTTGTGACCCCATTCCAAAACCTTCAGTTGTAAGGACTTAGAGGGAATGTACAAACGCTGTCCCACCAGTAAAAGACCTTCAGACCAACGAAGTTGAGGGTGTAAGCCACCCGGCACAGTGGTTGCCAAATCAGGTTGGGTTGCTGTCTTAACCTCTTGAAGGAATGACGAGATTATCCCCACTATCCGGTTCCGGGGAAACATAGTATGACTAAGTGAAGAAGAGTGATATTCGGAAGACTGACACCTCGACAAGGCGTCTGCCAAGCTGTTTTGGGTGCCTGGAATGTAGGTGATAGAAAAGTCATAATGGCTGAAGAAATGAGCCCAGCGCACCTGCCTGGAGTTGACACATTCCATATTCCGGAGAATTTTCAAATTCTTATGATCAGTACGTAAAGTGAATGGATGTGAACCGCCTTGAAGTAGGTGTCTCCACTCCTCACATGCCACCTTGAGAGCCAGAAGTTCCTTTTCAATCACAGAGTAATTCTGTTGACTTGTAGATAGTGTTTTAGAAAGATATGCGATAGGATGTTCCAGTCCATCTTTGAGTTGAAGAGGTACTGCTCCTAAGGCGCTAGCAGAAGCATCAGCCTCTACTACAAAGGGGTGATTCTGATCAGGTTGGGATAGAATGGGTGCGGAACAGAGTCTCCCCTTTAGATCAATAAAGGCTTGATTGGCTGTTTCCGACCATTGAAATGGCTTGGCATCTTTCTTAAGTAACGAAGTAATGGGCAGCACTATTTGCGAAAAATGTCCGATAAACTTCCTATAGAAGTTGGCTAGACCTAAGAACCGTTGGACATCTTTCAAAGACGTGGGTGGAGTCTAGTCCATGATGGCAGACACCTTCCTGGGATCCATGGTTATGCCTTCATGGGATAAGATATAACCCAAATAAGGAACCCAAATATAAAAGAGGCACTTCTCAGGTTTAATCAATAAGTGTTGAGATTGTAACCTATGCAACACTGTCTGAAGATGCGATGTATGTTCGGAGGAGGATTTTGAAAAAACCAAGATGTCATCAAGGTAAACTATGATACAGATGAATAATAGGTCAGAAAACAGGCGATCCATGAAACGCTGGAATATGGCCGGAGCGTTAACCAAGCCAAATGGCATCACTCGATATTCAAAAAGGCCAAACGGAGTCCGAAAGGCAGTCTTCCATTCATCCCCATCTCTTATCCGGAGAAGGTGGTAGGCACTCCGGAGATCTAATTTAGAGAAGATGGTCGCGCCTTGTACAGCTTCCAATATGTCTGCTATCAAAGGCATTGGATAACGGTCGCGTACTGTGACCTTGTTCAGACCCCGATAGTCAATACATGGCCTTAATTCTGAGGAATCCTTTTTTGGTATGAAAAATAAAGAGGCTCCAGCCGGTGATTTGGAGGGACGAATGAGGCCATTGGTCAGATGAGAGTCCAAGTAATTTCGAAGCGCCCTCTTCTCCAATAGAGACAAGGAAAACATGCGACTAAACGGAACCAGGGCATCTGGCACCAGCTCGATGGCGCAGTCTTCCGGCCGATGCGGAGGGAGATCCAAGACAGGTTTGTCTTTAAAAACTCCTTTGAACTTATCCAATTCTGAGGGAATTTTACAAACTTCATGTACTCCTTCTTGTTGGGGGGTAAGGACTTGTACCAAATCTTCTGAGGCATGGAGTAAACAGTTCTGTTTACAATATGAGGAGGTAAAAGCCAGGGTGTTCTGTGCCCAATCGATGAGCGGGTTATGCCTCCTTAGCCAGGGAATTCCGAGGATAACTGGGAAATGGGCTGCTCGTATTAGGTCAAATTGTATCTGTTCCGAATGCTGGAGAAAGCACGCCTTCAAGGAAACAGTGGAATGGGTGATAGGCCCCGATGACAGGGGAGAACCGTCAACTCCTTCTACCTTCTGGACCTCTTCCAGTTGCAGCAGAGGGAGACCATGTTTGTGTGCCCACTCGGTATCCATAAATACCCCTGCGGCGCCACAATCCAATAGCGCCATGGTGGTGAAGGCTTTTGTCGGGGTTTCCAACAGGATGGGAACAGCCATAAGGCGAGAGTCCATGGTGGTGGAATGAGAAGCTACAGTCATCGTAACATAGGGACTTGTGGTCGGACCTCGGGTACTCGTCCCTTTCAGTTCCGAGGTCGATCGTTTCCCGAGCGTCTAGGCGGGACTTCAGTACAGTTCCGAAGCAAGTGGGAATTGGATCCACAATACATGCAGAGGCCCGCATCTCTCCGACGTCTTCTTTCTTCGGGTGTCAAAGAGGATCGTGCGGACCCAACTTGCATTGGTTCCTCCTTATTACTGGAGTGAGGCAGTGAGGGCATTGGGTAGGCACTAGGTAGAGGGGTGACCGACGCTTTCTGCTTCTTCTTTTCAGCCTTGCGTTCACTAAGGCGGTAGTCGATCTGTGTTACAATGGAGAATAAGTCCGACAGGGTAGTGGGACGGGCTATCCTGGCCAGCTCATCCTTTATCTCCTCCTTCAATCCTCGACGGAAAATTGTATACTGGGCCCTTTCTGGCCAACCTGCCTCAGAGGCCGCATTATCTGCCTTTACATTCTGCAATTCAACATTCATGGCCTGGACCGCAGCCACTAATTCTTGTATTTGCTCGGGGGAGGCCATACTTCTTCTCAGGCGTTGCAAACTGTCACAATCACTCCCTGGGTCAATCAACTCCTCACCACTATCCAAAGTGACCCTTATGCCCTCCTGCTCACCTGCCGACTCTTCTTCTGTTTGGAGTCCAAATCTCCTTCTTCTCAAAGCCTCTTCTCTGGAATGCAGATGGGGTCTGCCTCGAGAGGAAGCCACCCTGCCCCTCTGACTCGGGGCTTAGGGGGGCCCCCGAAACGGGGCAGACCAATGAAGGGGAAAAAGCCAAAAGGCACAAAAAAACCCTCTTGGATGAGTACGATGACAGGATGCCAGGCCGAAATGATTGGAATGAGAGGACCCAACAGAATGAAAAGCCTACCCAATGAGGGTAGGATGGGAGTGGTGAGTAACAATCAGACAGAGAAAGAAAGGGAAGAAATGTTGGAGCTACGAACGTAGCGAGGACGGAGGGACTGCAGAGGAAGAGGGAAGCCAGAGAGGAACGGGAGTAGCCGATATAACAAGGCTGGACGGCACAAAAACACAGGAGAAGGTAGCGGGAGAAGGCTCGAACACAGAGGAAAGGACTGGAGCGTACCAACCCGGAAGCCTAACGCGAGTAGGTTGCAATGCGCGGGCTTCCGGGTTGGCGCTCGTAATAAAGCGCGCCGCTGGTCCGACAGCGGAAAGCTGGACCGCGGCTGGAGAACGTGCAGCGTCGTAACGGCCATTTCAATGGCCGCTCCAGCGCCAGCGTCTCCACAACTGCCAGCGGCCGCGGCCGCCGTGCATGACAGAGATTCGAGAAGTTTCAAACAATCCAAAATCAGACGACAACAAGAAAAAAGAGCAAACACCTCGTGAACAGAAAAGAGCATCAATAACTCCCGTACCGCAAAAGGGAGCAGTCAGAAAGCAAAAAGAAAACTTCAAAATAACAGTGACAAACATGAAGGGAGAACTTGAGGAAATGGTGAAAGATGACTTAAGAAAAACAGAAAAAACAAATAGGGACAGAAAAGACAGTCTGAAAAGGAATGTAGAGCTCCAAGAAGACTGGCTATGGTTAGCACGTTCCCTTGCCTCAGATGGAAAAGACCGATAGCAAAGAAAGTCCAAAGTAATAAACAAGGAATCACTGTTCTCTTGGAACACGAGGGGATTTAAGCACTTGATGACGAAGGAGAACCCACTTTTGAACAACGCCACAATAATATGTTTACAGGAGACCTGGTTACGTGAAATGCCGGTATGCAGAAATTTCGAGATCGCCATGAACCCCGCAAAAAAAGAACGAGATGGGAGACCTTATGCCGGCCTAATCACATTAATAAGAAAGGGAAGTGGCTGGCGGATCATGGAGAAAGGTAATGCAACCCACCTTATACAATGGACTCTGTTAGAAACCGACAGCGACTCTAAGATTGTGGAAATGTCGTCATTACTAGTGATAAACGTCTATTGGAACCCAGCAGGAACAACAACCATCCAGTTCCTTCAAGCAATAACAGACATAATAGTCAAAAGAAGGGAACAGAATTCAACGTGTCAAATAATTGTATGTGGTGATTTAAACATAAAATGTCTGACAAAAAATGGGCTCCCGCGATTAGAAGAACTACAGATGGGGAACTCAAACGCGGCCAGATGGGCACAGATGGCAAAAGGTTTTAACCTGCAGATGATAAACGGTCAAACACGTGGCGACATTCCAGGTAAACACACGTGGACGAATGGCCAAGCATCGACAACAATAGACTATATTTGGGTCTCTTTACCCCTGGCGTTGGAAATAGAAAACTTTGAAATACTAATTCAAAATGACAGTGACCATACCATCCTTAAAACATCATGGAGGAGAGAGAAAAACTTAAAATCTTACGGGAAGAGTACTAACTTAGCCTTAAATCCATCAGTAAATCGAATAAGGCTGACAATGAAAAATATTCTATCGCTGAAAGAGGTCTTCGTCGAACCAGAAAATAATTTGACGGGACACCTCAATTATGAAATATTACTAGAAGCCTACAAAACAACGAGCTCTGGACTTAAAACTGACGCATTAACACACAAGCACAAATACAGCAGAGAATTAGTTGAAAGGAGGAAACAACTAAGAAAGGAAATAAGAGCCTGTAAAAAAAGAAAAAAAGACTCAAATATAGACAAACAAAGGAACATCAAAGTATGCCGAAATCAATATAAAAACTGGCTCACAGACTTCAAAACAAGACGACTTCAAGAGCAAGGGGAGTCAATGCTAAAGACCATACAAAAGGCCAATACCAGAGAAACATGGGACCTAATAAACAATTGTACCCTGAACCACCAAAGTAGATTAATATGTGGAGTATCTGAGAATGACTGGATAAAACATTACACAGAAGTCTTCTCAGCCAGAGATGAGGACATAGACTTACCTGAAGATATAACAACACTTCCTTGGATGAAAATGATGGACGAGGAGGAAATTGAAATCGCTATTCGGAAATTAAAAGACTCCTCCGCTGCAGGACCTGATGGGTTGACGAATATCCACCTGAAGAAAGATCCAAAATCATGGGCAGTGATAATAAACATCTTATTCAAGAGAATTGTACTACAAAGAAAGATCCCAGACACATGGACAAAAAGCATAACAGTGCCAATATATAAAAAGGGTCAACGTGATTTGCCTATAAATTATCGACCAATCTCGTTACTCGCAACAACAGGAAAGCTTTTTGCAGCAGACTTACAGAAAAACCTGTCAAAATGGGCAGAGACGAATAACATCATTGACCCGCGCCAAACAGGGTTCACAAAGCGTACAGGAACTGATCTAAACCTATTTATCATATCAATGCTAAAAACCAACGCAATAGAGTTCAAAAAAGAACTACATTTGGCATTTATTGATCTAAGCCAAGCATTTGACACCATAAACAGAAGAAAGCTATGGGAAAAGTTAAAATCTTGGTCATGTCCTGCGGAATTATTGAACCCAATAAGGGCTTTACATCAAAACACGACCACTCAAATCAGAGTAAATGATCGAGGGGATTTGACGGCCAACATCAGAATCAACAAGGGTGTGAAGCAAGGTTGTCCGCTTGCAGCAACATTGTTCAAACTGTTTATAGCCGACATTCCAGAAATAACATCATGCACAAGACATTTCAGTCCGAAAATAAACAACCAAGAAGTGGCGATAATATGCTATGCAGACGACATAGTAATATTAGATGAAACAAGAATCGGGCTGCAACGACTCATAAACAACCTACGAATCTACATGCAAAAAAATGACCTGATGATCAACGTGGGAAAATCAAAGATCCTGACTATAAACGGCAAGAACAACGCCATAATGAAAAAATTTAGATGGCATATAGCAGGAGAATCTCTTGAACGAATACAGACGATAAAATACTTAGGAGTCGGAATCAACGCCTCGACAGTGGAAAAGAGCTGGGCAGAAACTCTGCTTGTAAAAGTCAGAAATCTAAGTGCACAAGGAAGGGTCCTAGATGGCAAATATGGAAAATTTTCATTGGCTCCAGTAAGATTGTTCTACGTTCAAAAAGTTCTGCCCTCCTTAACATACGGAAGTGAAGCCGGTTTGAATCTATCATATAAAATATGGTCGAAACTGGAAAGTGGATTTTGGAAACCAGTATTGAAGCTTCCAAGGTGCACTCCGATAGTGGCAATAAGAGCGGAACTAGGGCTCGAGTCACTAGAAGCCATAATGAAATGGAAATCATTATGCCTGTTGAGAAAGATCTGTGAAACCAGTCCGGCTGAGAGCTATAAAATACTGGCAACCAAAGGAGTAGACAAAAGCTCAACTTACCTTAACCATTGGAAAAGAGAATGGTCCCAAGTACTAATAAAAATGGACTCATCTAAAGAAGAACTGGTTACAAATCCCAATAAAGTAAAAGAAAAGCTCATGAGACAGGATTGGATTGCAACAAGAGAGGCCAAAATGAAGCTAACGAACATAAAAACAATGGCAGTCGAACACAGAAAAAGAAATGTGCTTCCAGAGTATCCAGTAAAATTTCCATCATACACACATAGAGCAACATTACTAAAAATCCGGTTGGGAGTCTACCCAACAAATGAATATAAAAACAGAACTGGAGGAAGAGGCATCAATGAAGGGCGCTGCAGGTTCTGTCAAAAAGAGTGTCAACTGGAGACACCGATGCATCTCATGTTAAATTGCACCGCCGTTTCAAAGGACAGAAAGCGTTTGTTATCAAGGTATATGTTAAAATTAACCCAAAGCAACGATGAGGAACGATGGGACTATTTTATTCAAGGACACAATCCCAGATTCTCATGTGCGGGTATAAACTTTTTGGATAAAATCATCAAAGAAAAAGATGATGAACTAGCGGATGAAAACATGCAAACATCTAGACACACCAAGTGAACAAACAAACATATACCTTAGGAGGTGATGGACGTAAAGACAGTCACGACGAAACGAAAGAAAAAAGAGATGAATTGAAATAAAACGGAAAGTGTGATAAAAGTTTAAATTTAAACTAAAACACTACACTTTAAAAAAAATAAAAAAAATAAAAAATATGTTGTTTCAAAACAACTAGAATGTTACTTGAGCTTCCTTTTTGCCTCCATGTAGGGCCTCCTCGTCACAGTAGGAGTGTATTTATTATACATTGAAAGGCTTTCTGGTTTCTTCCTTATTGCAGAATTGTGTAGTCTGGGCGATAGTTCACTTCTCCACAGACCCTAGTTTCATTAATAGGGAAGGTTGTACAAAGATTTTGATAAGGGTGGGACTTAGTTACGGGAAGAGTATTCGCCTATTGGCAGATAAGAGGTGTAACCTCTGGGTTTGTCACAGGGCTCACTGTGGACTTTAGCTGAGTTTGGCTGGGGCCCTTCTGATACAGCACAAGCTATCTTACCAGCAACGATTTGGATGCATCTCCTTTAGTCAGTAAAAGCAGACAGTTTTGCAATGCAGAGGTTATAAAAATCCAGAAATAAAACGGGTGTTTGAGTATTTTCTTGTAAACACATATAAATGCATGGTCTCAAATGTCACTTTTTACTTAAGTTTCACAAATGCATTTTCCGAGCTCACGGGTTGGCCAAAGGCATGCTTTAGAAGGCTATTTGCTGCTGGTTCTTTCTTTGAATTCTGGGACTTGTAGTCCTAAAGTTCAAAAAGGGACAAGCACAACTAATGTCTCAGAATAGAAATAAAAAATGAGTACTGGCTGCCCTTCTGTCAAACAGGAAACCTGAGGACACTGCAGTTTCATTCCTTTCTTTACTTGTAGAGAGGTCCTGTGATCGACAGAACAAGCATCAGGGCACTATTCCTAAAAAAAAGCGGAGGGACTCAAACATATGCATTGATAAGTGACGATACAGGAGGTGAACAGGTGTTAGAGTGAAATATGTTTATGCAGGACAAAGACACATTTGCCTCTCACGAGGTTACACAAAAGTAACCCAAGACAGATGCATTTCCAGCAAAGGCATAAGTCGCACATCTGCAGCCTATTAACTATTAATCAAATCAAAGGATTTCTTCCCGAATGACAACACACACACAACTAATGGAAACTGCAGTATACACACTGCTAACAACAAATGACAGTTTCATGAATGTGCAGAGGCTGGATTGGAAAAGGCACTGTTGGTGCCACCTATGTATCAAGAGTATTGAAAACTAACGAAGAATAGAAGGTTTAGCACCAATCATCACTACACGCGATTCCTGTCAGCAAATGTCCTTCTATGACCTGACACACGCAGTCTAAAGAACACATGAACACAACTCTTGTTTGCAGCACAAAAGGGGCAATCCAGAATGAACTGCTATATCACACCGCAAACACTACATGACATATTTTGCTATCAATGGCAGTCATGAGCGCTGTGTGGCTCGTGACTGTAGGCATAGGGAGCTTGGGAAGTGTAGACCCACAAGAAAATCCAAACAATGACGATGAGGCCCGAATTGTACAAAAAACAACTTTATTGCAAATGCAAAATAATGGCAGAGAGAGTCAGTCAGTCGTGTAGGAACGAAAACTGAAAACTCGCCCTGCCCACATCTGACAGTAGTGTTTAAAGACAAAAAACACCAAACTATAATACATTTGTATACAATGTAAACATTATTTGTAATTATATTCTAAGGGCCTCATTACACGGTAGGCGGTAAAGCATGGCGCTGTTAGCGCCATGGTTCATGCCGGTAATTTACCGGTACCGCCTTGGAGGAAAGGGGAATTACCGCCCCATTCCAATGTTGGAGGGGCGGTAATTCCCCCTTCCACCATTGCCCTTCCCTATTCCCATTTTTGCCCCATAGGGCTCTATGGGAATGGGGAAGGCGCTAAGTACGGCACCGCAATTTTGCGGTGCCGTAATTAGCTCCGAGGTCCCTTAGCGGGTTGGATTTTAACGCCTGCAAAAAGCAGGCGTTAAATTCCCCAACCCGCAAAGGGACCTCGTAGTAAGGCGGTAAGGATTTACCGGTACCGGTAAAATAACGGTACCGGTAAACCCTTACCGCCTACCGTGTAATGAGGCCCTAAGCGTCCTATTGGCTCTTGCCTATATAAAACCTAAATCAGCATAAAATGCCCTATTCTAATTGGTTAGTACATTGCCCTGTTCTGATTGGTTGGTATAGTAGCAGGTTACATTGTAGATGTGCTTCCCCCCACAGATGGGCTAAGCAGGCACAGTCAGTACGAAGAGCCACATCTGCCCTCCTCAGCAACAAACTGAATACAAGGCCTTTCTCGTCCATGCGACCAGATATCTTGGCATCCCATGCTGCTCTCCCACGTTAAGGCATGTCCTTGTTGCCATTGCATACTTGTCTGTCTATGCGAAGGACGGGATCCATGATTCCATAGTGTGTTCGACTCCCTAGGAAAAGATTTCATGAGAAAGTGTAATAGAGGCCTAACTCTTAGAATCATAGCTAATATTTGTGCTGCCAGGCCATCCAGTCACGAACACGGCAGCCCAAAGGCTTTCTTGGATAAGAACTAGAAATTAAACTTGATTCAACATGGCAGACACACTAAAATAAAATGGCTGAATGCTAAGAGGCCTATTACTTAATACATTGGTTAATATATGTGCTGCTAGCTCACACTGCCACGTACCTGCCAGTCATTGGACTCTCTAGAGTGATGCAGAAACAAGGCCTAATTCAAAATTAATGGCAAAAGCCTTCATGTTAACAGCGGTCCCTTAGCCTGTATTTTCTCTTACCTTTACAAAACTGTACCACCATATTAACAGTAGCACATCTGGGCACTTTGTATTTCTGAAAACAAAAAAGGTAGATCACAATAAAAGGTGTTTTTAACAATGTTGTGCATGTCCACTTCACTCTATCATCACAGCTTTTAATCAGTTTCGCATGTTTGAGATCCGACAGGCACACGAGGGTGCAAAACAGTCAGTAAAACTGCATAACCATATATGCAAAATACTAGAAATCAGGGTGAGAGATCCGTAGACAGCTGTCTAGTTTTGAAGCTATTTTATTTTGTCTTCAAAACGATTTTGCACAGATGAATAGAATTAAACATTTACAAGATTTTCGATAAGCACAAAAGCTTTTTAGAACAAACGTTTGTTTTTCAAGGGAAATACAGGTGAGTATCGTCCTCTTCAATTATCGAGAGACAATTTCCACAGTGGTGCACGAGTATACAATACAGGTAAGTAGGGACATAGAATTGTGTGTGAGAAAAGTCAAGGTAGGCGGAAGATGGAGTCAGAGAGGTGCTGTGGTAACAGCGAGGCCAGTGTGTTAGCAGGGCAGGAGTAACGCCAATATGGAAGTAGAGGCATAAGAATATTATTAACAGAATAGAACACAGTTCCTGATGTGGGGCTGTGGCTCTGTGTAGTTATTTTGAAAATAAATCCCCTTTGCCGTCTCCCAGGAGAGAAGCCGTGGTCAGAGGCACCCGAGGTGCACAGATAAGTGCCAATTGTATCCAGTTTCAGGGCCTGAACGTGGTGGGAATGGCATGTGAGCTGGTAGGGATGAGCCTTGTGAAGGACCAATTCATGATAAATTGGATGCAATTGGGATCGCATACACAAACTATGCTGATGATACCCAGGTGCTCCTTCCTCTAACAGGCTCATACCACCAAGACGCTACAGCCGTAAGACAAATATACTCCACCATCCAAGCCTGGAAGACCTCAAACGGCTTATGCCTCAACGGGGACAAGACTGAGATTCTTATTCTTGGCCAAAAGTCCACACAAGCCAAGCTTGACTGTCTCTATGCCAACTTCAACATTGACAACTGCATCATCCCAGTCTTATCCTCTGTCAAGACTTCAGGGCTCCATGTTGATGCTACACTGTCCATGAATAAACACGTCAGTGCCATTGCCTCCGCCTCCACCCTTAGCACTAAACTCATCAACACCATAAAACCTTTCCTAACTAAGGACAACTGTCTCTCAATAGCAAGAGCTACCATAGGGGCCAAGCTAGGCTACTGCCGGCACCTCCTTAAAAAACATAGACAAACTCCAAATCACCCAAAAGAACTCACTTAGAGCAGCCAGCCCTTAGCATTCCAAATAGAAACCACATCTCACAAGCAAGAAAGAATGCTCATTGGCCCCCTGTCAAAGACCGCATTACTTTTAAAATTCTCACAACCACGCACAAATGCATTAACCTTACAGCTCCATCCTACCTTTCTGACACACTAGCCAGAGCCACCTCAACTAGGCCCACTAGAACATGCTACACTAATTAACTCATCCCACCACGCATTAACAGGGCCAAAGCAGGAGGGATTGGCTTCCCTTACCTAGCGCCCAAGCTATGGAATGCCCTCCCGACGGCCCTCGGAGCAGAAACCTCTCTCACTGCCTTTCGAATAAAACTCAAAACTGCCCTCTTTAACTAACCTTCCCTCCCCTCCCACCCCGTCACAGGCACCAGCAAACTGTACAAAAAATATATATGCCTGTATGTTGTTATATGTAACTAAGCTTTTCTACGTTACTGTAACAAGCGCTACGAGGCCTTCGGGCTGTTGCGCGCTCTACAAATATGGATAAATAAATAAATAAATACATAAATAAATAAATGAGAGCCGGGCATAAGGTTCTGGGATGCCAAGAAGCCACGCAGAGATTTAAGAGCACTACTGGCCTCTCCAAGAGCGGTCATCCCATATGAATTACACAAAGATACACAACCAAAGCGGTCCTCCAGTCACGTCATTACGAGGCACCTGGGGCCAGGAAGAGATAAGGGGCGAACCGTGTCTGGAACGTCCTGTGATTTGGGTACTGTAAGGGAGATGTCTAAGGGTGGCATGGTATCACAAGTAGACACTGACACAAGAGTTGTACATTTTTTTCAACTGTTATTGTTAGATTCAAGGGAATTGGAAAAGCTCCTGTCTGGCCCTAGAAATAAGATGGGAGTAGCCTCGACCATCAAATAATAAAGAAACAGTCTCACTCAGTCTTAGTCAAACAATAAAGGCCTATACTACCAAAACAAAAACTTAATGCCTGCCCTCACTCCTATACAAACTAATGTGGCATTGGGATATGTATCTAAAAAAGGAAAAATCAGTGGTGAGACGAAATGTCAGAATGGCAATATAAATCAGTATTCATTCTCGTCCCAACGTTGTATAGTACGGGGTTAGATGGACCACTTGATGCATGAACATCGGCTTGTGAACACAGTTAGGTGGCTGGCTCTGCCCTCCGGAGCCTTCTTGGCCGTTCAAGTCTGAGTCACAAGTTAATGGGTTTAACCTATCAGGTTCCCATCACCCAAGTCCAGGCCACCCTTCAAGCTCTACACAGTTGCAACACAAAGTTTCTAAGTATAGTATTTGGTCGCAGTTCACTATATGTTCCCCTCAATCGGGCTCAAACCTTTTCTCCATGGTGGGTTTCCCTTCCCCAAGCTTTCATCACATTCCACACATGGGCTTCCCTCCGTCGGGGTCGAGCCACCTTTCGTGTTTTGATTTTTGTGTCAAAGACATTCGAAAACAGGAGGATTTTTGCTCTCACATCCACATGACCATTTCGACCCTCCTTTCTTTCTTTACTTCCACTTTACATATTTTCCTTCAGTTCCAATGTCTCTTGGAAAATGTACTTGCAATGCCTGACTTGCTTTCATATCAATTGCTCCTAGATCAAGTCTTTCAAACTTTTCTTTCATGCAGTTTTGTGGTTACTTTCTTTCTCTTGCTTCCCGCTGCCTCTGCAGCTTTAAAACATTTAACTGAGACTTTCGATTGGGCAATCTCACTTCGATGGACCACTCTGCTACCTTGTATTTTGTATTCACAGTTCTTAACTATGGATTCACTTTCTCTTGCAGCTTATCAGCGCTCGTGTAACCTTCATCCCTCGGATACTGTTGCAAGCATTTCAATTAAACACAGACCGGGCTTTCTTTGCTTCTTTCAACTCACCGGTCGTGCTAAGATGCTTTCCGTCTTTCGCGCCTTTGATGTAACATTAAAGGTTGTTACCAATGCCGCTTCTGCACCTCCCCAACTCTGTTGTTCACCCGGGAGGGTGGATGGTAACCTTGTAGCACTCGGAAGACTCTTTCTCCCTTCCAGATGGGCTGTTGTGCGCAATCCTCACAGCCATCTAACCATCTCTCGCCGGGGGCTGTCTCTGGCTTCCTGCCCCTTCGGTTCAATCCTTCGGTTTGATGCTCTCCTTCGCCTGGTTCACCATAACCCTGGGGGTACTAGTCCTGCTTGTGCACCTCTCAAAGTGTGTCTCAGTGTTCCACCTTTTAACCATGTGCAGAGAGTTAATAGGTATTAGGTGTGTGTGATTAAAGTCAAGTGCCTGACCCTGCCTGATCTCGCTTGAGGGACATGTCCACTGTATTGCATGGGTGGTAATCCTTTCAGCCTTAGACCTCCTCTTCCTCAGCTCAGTGTTTGTGTTAGAAAGGTGGTGGGTTTGGGAAGTTGGAATATCCTATGAAATATGATATGATATGATATGGCATTTATAACGCACCTGTACACAAGTGTTTCTAGGCACGAGAAGAAAAGGAGGGGGAAACAGAGGGAGGACAAAACAACGATCCTACTAGGCCTTGGGCCTCATTACGAGTTTGGAGGCAACCGTGGCGCTATTAGCGCCATGGCTGCCTCCAAACCCATACCGACTCCGCCTTGGTGAATGGAGCAATTACCGCCCCATTCCAAGGTTGGCGGGGGCGGTAATTCCCCATTCACCAAGGCCCTTCCCCATTCCTATTTGAACCCCCACTGGGCTCAATGGGAATGGGGAAGGCAGTAATTACAGTACCGCAAATTGCGGTACCGTTATTACCTCCAAAGTCCCTTTGCAGGTCCCGTCCTTAACGCCTGGTAAAACCAGGCATTAAGGGAGGACCCGCAAAGGGACCTCGGAATAGGGCAGTAAGGGATTACTCCCTTACCGCCCGGGTCATAATGAGGCCCCTTGTATCATTCAAATCGCTCAAGCGCAGGGAAGGGGAGAAGTGCAAAGGGGAGGGTGGAGAAGTGCAGGTAATCAAAAGTGCAGCCAGCTGACGACTCAGTGCAGGTAATCAGAAAGTGCAGCCAACGGGTGGCTCATAAGTGCAGAGAGAGGGGACTGTAGGGTTACAGATACAGACCACAAGTGCTGGGGGAAAGAAGAGGCAGTGCGAGGTGCAACTGGACAGGCAGGGACCTGGGCCCAAATTCAGAGGGTGGCCAGGTGACCAATGCATGGAACAGACAGGTCATCAGCAGGGGAGAGGAAGAGAGAAAGCGGAAGCAAAGAGGAAGGTATTGAGTTGCTTCCGGAAACAGAGATGGTTCCGCTCAAGTTTGAGAGAGGCAGGGAGGCTGTTCCAGAGGGAGGCCCCAGACGAAAAAAGAGATCTGCCCCCAACTCTCTGCTTGGAAAAGCAACTGACCCTCAGAGAGTTGGAGGTGGAGGCGCGGAGAGCTTGAGATGGGAGATACTTAGGAAGAGAGAGTTGGAGGTAGTGCGGTCCTAGGCCCCAGAAAGCCTTGTGGACAATGCAGAGGGTCTTGAACTTCATCCTTGCTGCCACTGGGAGCCAATGAAGAGATTTCAGAGTTGGAGAGATACGATCCCTGGGCTTGAACCCAAGGACAGAGGCTGTTGCAGCAGTCCAGCCTGGAGAAGACCAGAGCTCTGGAGAGAGTGAGCTTCTGGGGGAAAGCGAGCAAACAAAGAATACCTCTGAGAAGGTGCAGCTGATATTTTGACTTCTTAGAGACGTCGGAGATGTGAGGAGAAAAGGAGTGGGTGGAGTTGAAGATGACCCCAAGGTTCTTAGCCTCACAGGTAGGAGCAGGAAGAAGGCCCAGAGTGTGAGGCCAAGGAGAGAGAGGAAAGGAGGGAGCTGGTGTTCCGATGAGGAGGATCTCTGTCTTACTGGCATTAAGGTTGGGATTATTCCTTTACTTTCCGCTAGGATTGGATAGGGGTATTTGTAAAGGGGGGAAACCATGTCTCGCCATCGAGTGTCTCTTCCCCACTCCCCGAGTACCCTTCACCCAGGTGATCCTCCTACACTTGTCCACCCCCAGGGTCTGGATCCAAAGGTGATGGCCGTGCACTGGCCACCTGAGTAAGAGATCCCTGGGGTCTTGGCAGTGAAACACCCTCTGGTTTTTGACAGGTAGGAGAAGCAGATGTGATGCTTGTAAATTAAGTACAAGGTCGGGGAGGCAACTTGTGTGCGCCACTGTGTCTGGTATAATGAGAAGGCCTATTGTCTTGTTAAAGTGGAGTTGGTCTCGTCAGCATACTTCGGTCATGTCTGGAATGGAGGTGTGCATGCCATGTGGCAGTCTCAATTTATCAATATGCCATTATGTTTGAGAAGCCAATCCCATACCTGGATCCGACAGTGATGATCTAGAGCGACCACGTGTTAGGAGAGTGGGTTTAGATAGTGTGTGGCCAATCGGTCCAGGGACTATATTTGGGGTATCACCATGTTCTATAGGTGGGAGCCAATGAGGGTGGAGGGATAATATTGTAACCTGTGTAATCAAATGTGGTATTCTCCCACTATATAATCTGTAACTTATGGGATGCAAGGAGCTCCATGTCAGTTCAGTTCTATGGTTCTGTTTGAGACCTTTTGCATGTAATGAACCTCGGTTTCCTTTGAGAAACGGTTCAGTTTCTGTTTAGCCTTTGAATTCTTTTTGTGTGCAGTTTTTGGGCCATTGCTCCTCTACAATTGTCTTTTGCTGTTTTACGGTGTTAAATCACAAGCACAGGGCAATTTACAAATGTCTATCATAACTATAACAGCGGGCAGAGATGTTGCACATAAGCCAAAAATAAACATGAGTTACCAAGTTTGTCGTAAGGCTGCCAGGAGCACTGCTTGTTTGAAAATAATGTGGGCCTAGATCCTCTGCCCCTCAAGGTGCGCTGCACTCACAGAAAACAGTTTGCCCCACACTGCCAGCAATGCTCCTTTAGAAAGCACCACCAGTTTCTGTTACCACACTGACTCAAAGCTATTACAAGCCTATATTCACTCACTGTCCCCTCTTTGCATGCGCTTCGGCTCTCTCACTCTCCCACTGCGTGCTGCTTCATATCACGTTTATTGTGCTCGCACCACTCCCCACAAGATATGCTGTATTCCATCTGTAAATCCCTTATGAGTTATAAAGCCCTTCAGCCCTGCCAAATAAATGCTTACGCACGTTTCACTTAAACACGCCGCCCCACACACAGCAACACCAGCAACGCTATTTTTTATGTCACCAGTGGTCGCACATGCGATCCCTGAGGTTTCCCTTGCTACCCCTAAACAAATTATTTTAAAAAGATTTCTTTTTTTTAAATAGCACCATGTGGCTCTTTATTACTGGGGTGGGTGACTTTCTTGTTCAGGCCTCTTAAAAAAAAAGAGGGGTTTCCACAAGTGTAACACCTTGAGCAGTGACCCTAAATAAGAAAGAATGGGAATAACAAATAATTTGAGTTTCTGGAATTCTATACAATAATTACTAGACTCATTAAAGGTCTAATTTAGGCCCACTTCAGTGGGTGAGTCACTGATTAAGTCTGTTCTTAAACACCTCAACTCAGCCTTTCCTGATACATATGGTGAGCCATTCTTGTATGAAACGTATATCACATTATAGTGATATCGAAACCATATTTTTCGTAGTGTACTTAGGAACAATGCTATGTGATGCCACTTCCTGTTTTGTCAAAATGGGTGAAAGGTCATGTTCCATTGCTTCCCTTGATTTCACTTTGGGTGGGATTAAATGACATCACTTCCTGTAATGTCATCGGATGTCAAGGGTCATGTGATGTCACTTACACTACCCATGGCATTTTGGTGAAATTACGTCCCTGAGCAACATTTGCACAAACATTCACACAAACATTCAATAAATACATGGCCAAAGTCACACGTATACACACAGACTACATTACATTTAAAGAAGCATGCCATGCATACACATTTCTTTCCAATTTACCTTTACAATGTAATGCTCACCTGGTATCCACAGGGATGCCCCGCAATCTGCCTGGACTGCTTCCGACCTGGACCCACTCCCTCAGGTTCTTGTTCTGCCGAGGACCTAGTCTGGAATACAGAAGTACTGATTTTAGATTATAGTCTCTTTTCCTTTGAGCCCACTTCCCTTGTGGACCCAACGACCCCCTGAGTGTTTTCCTCACCTTGGTTTTCGATATGGTGCGCTCTCCGTCCTGCTGTTCTGTGCAGGGGTGCATTGTGAATGGGCGCGCCGCAACCGAGTTTCTTTACTGGTGCAGGCCCTGTGAGTCCAGTCCTGCTGCGACTCAGTCTCTCAGGTAAGTCTGCTGTTTTGAGAGCTTGTCCTTAATTGCAGTTGCCCCTGTTAATGTCTTTCCTTCTCTTTTTGGTGCGGAAGGAGTTCTGAGGAAGCCGTGCTGGCTGGGGCTGTTCTCGAGATGGTAAGTGAAAGCGCGGAGCGCGGCGCTATGTGCTTTTCTTGCCGTGCACTGACCTGTATTGTCCCTCTCTTGCAGGCTGCCGTGATGTCCCGGATGATAGCTGCTGAGAGGATGCGGAGCGGTGAGTAGATGTTGTTCGAATTGCCTCCGAGTAATTATGCGTGTTAAACAGTCTTGCCCTTTTCTCTTGCAGATAGACGGAAGACCGAAATGGCCTTCAACCAGCAATTTCAACTCAGGTAAGCATGAGGCTGCCGATGGTTGTTTAAATGTGAAGAATAAACGCTTACTAATGCTGCTTTTCTTTCCCCAGGTTGCATCTTCCAAGGAAGAGAGCGAGCGTTCGCTGAGAAGCTGGATGTTCTGGACACTGGAGCGGATGACAGGAGCTGGCTCGCAAACAGGTAAGAGTATTAATGATGTTCTTCTTGTTGTTGCAGGTGTCGGCCCGGAATGCTGAAGAAGATCCGACAGGTCGTGGTGAACATCACGCTGCGAGAGCAGAGCACCGCGAAGCGTGTTCTCCAGCTTGGGCGTGGCTCAAATAGCCTGCAGGTATCCCAGGTGCCTTCAGGCCAGACCACACCTTAAATGCTAGACCGCATGGTTCAGTTCTAGAATTGAACCATGTGCGGGCATCCATGTTGTGACACTGCCATTGAGAGCTCCAACTCCCCTTTCTGCCATATGAGCCTGGCACCAACGGCGCCAGGACTGACTCCAAGAGAGTCTTGGGGGACATGACTGGGCCCTTGGGCCATGATGAGACACCGTGGTGCGGCCCAGGGGGGCCTGACTGCCAGGGCGAGGGGTAGTGGTCATGACATACAACCACAGTCATCTGCACCTTAATTATTCTCTCTGGACGGAGCAGGCGGGCAGCATGAAAGAGCAGCACCCACAGTAGTAGCAGTTCAATGCACACACACAAATCATTTCTTTTCATTTCAACTTCCCTTGGTGGAGCCATGTGCCAGCCGGCTTCAACTTAATACACTGCTGCTTCCTGATCTCCAGTCATGTCCCAGGCTGGGAAATGACAGCGTCAGCAATGTGCTTCTCTCAAAAACGGTTCGCAGGTGCAGGAGGGTACTTGGTTGCCCAACAACCAATTGTAAAGTGAAATTACTTGTAAATTTGTTAAGGATTTAAATCAGGCGACACACACCTTGGTCTCGGCCTAGTATGCAGCACACTACTGAAATGCTTATCTTTTTCAATTGATTCAATATTGAGATGGTGCACCACTCATATCACACACCCTTTTCAAATTTCCTGGGTCACAATGGACCATCAACTAGGCTGGTCGGTAAAATACAAGATTTATTTATTTATTTTGAAATTCAAAAGAAATCATACACTTTTTAATATGGGGCAGCAATCACCAATGGGGTGATAATTACAATGAGAATGTGAACAAATGCACTGTATTTAACCTTCTAGTGAAACAGATATGCAGCACAGCGGAATAGGAGCACTTTTTGGTTTGGGAAAGATAGCACCCAAGTTAGGATTTCCCCCTGCAATGTTCCCTCAACCCACAAATAATCAATTCTGAGTGGATAAACATAAGCAGCAGGTAATCAGGAATAAGAAACCAGAAATAGAATCCAAATATGACCTTCCCTCCCCAAATAAGAGAGAAAAACGGAGTTTAAACCCCTTGCAATGTTATGAAATGACACTCGGAAATGGACAAATAAATAATGAATGTGTGTGAAAACCCTTGAAGCAAATATAATTCCTCACTAAAGCCACAATGCAAATACACTAACAATCACAAAGAATGGATTACCAAAAGCATACAGTTAAAAAATGAGTGGCAGGGTTAAAAATTATTTCAGCAAAATGACACGTTGGAAACTTTGCAATTTTGCAATTCCCGCCTGAAAGTACCCAAATGATTTTTTTTGGTTGGGGTGTAGCTATAGATCACAGGTACAATGTGGAAGTGAAAGTAAGACTCTAGCTGGTAAATTGGATGAGTTATGCAAGATCTAGAAAGGTGCGCTTTGAGTAAAATGGAGCGGTGAAAAAGGAAAGGGAATCAGTTGTGACAAGAACAGTTTTACTCTACACTAGAGTATTCAGGCGAGGCCACCAAGGAGGGACACAGTCAGCTCCAGGGTTGATTCACGAGTTCAACCCTATCGCCCCTGCGCCCAACCCTGGCAGAACAAGTCTGATCACTCGAAATAGGATTAATGGCTTAGAATTTACACAAGACAAAATTACTAAAGAGATAGTGCTAGCACTAGAAATCAAGGGCAGGGTTGCAAGAATGATTGTGACAGTTTGAACAAGGTATCAGGATAAGGATAGGGTGACTTAGAGAGTGGGATAAGGACAAAGACAAGATGGGCTATGGGTTTAGATGGGGTGGCAATTGATACTCAAAGTCCACTTTTTAGTTTGGGGATTTTGGACAGTCAACGATTCTGGTCACTACACGGCAGGGCCCTGGCAAACAGCTGGGCAGCTCTGGTCACCGGATGGCACTGGACTGGAATGGCAATTCTGGTCACTGGATACTAAAGATCAGCTGGATGTCAGGATGGCAGGATGCATGCAGTTAGTGGTATCAGGATGCTTCCCAAAAACACCACAGCTTTCCCCTTTGGTTGTTTGGGAATTTTAGTGGGGTTTCAGATTTGAGGCCTTGATGGAGCAGGATCAACAATGCTTGGGTTTTTCAGTGGGCCCTAGAGTAGGGTCAGCTATGCTTTGGCCTTGTAGTTGTAATCTGGAATCTGGATGGAAGAAACAGGAACGCAGCGCAGGCACTTCAGGAAGAGTGTGTGTCTTGTCAGGGACTCTTATTTATAATGCACAGTGACATCATCAAAGTATATGATTGGGGCAGGCTTAAATAAACACGCCTCTAACAAAGGGATTGGACAAGGATGAAGTCTCCGCCTCGCTCTCAGCTGTTTGGATTTCAGAAAAATTAAGTCAGATTTATGATGTAAATTTTACAATGTCCAAAAACCTCCCATGGTTACTTTAACTAAAATCCGATTTTGCCACAAACATACATTCATACAATTGAAATCTCTTAGCAATTTATATACACATGTTACATATTTTGTGCAGCACATTGCAGTCCAATCATCCAGTTCGTGAGACCTTGTTTCATCCTTCTAACAGTTTTTCGAGCTTTTCAATGGGATTTATATTACTCAAAATTCTATAACTTAACTGGATGTGGATTATCATAAGGGATGTATGTACAAAAATTCGCATTTGCAACATGAACGTTTTTCTTGTAATCCGCCATACATCGCTATTTCTGTCCCCAAGGTGTCAATGAATTCTACCAAGTCTTAAAATAAAGCCCAAAAATTCACTTTTACACTGCGAAAATTCTACATTTTTTCAAAGTCTTGCTGCAGAGATAAAAGTCTTTAAAGTTTCTTTATGAAATAGTCTTTGGAAACCAATGTAGTCCTTTGTCAGTGGATCATTTTTTTCCTTCCTTCAACTGTAACCAACTGTCATTTCCTTCGAAGCAAGGTGGGGGTTTCTCAGCCTGATTGAAGGTTTTATTGCCCCTTCACACTTCAAACTTCCTTGACCTGGGAGTCCCATTTTCAGTGGGTTGGCCTAGACAAGATTCTTTCCAACCCCGTAATTATCATTCAAGTGTTAGTATCTGCTGAGAGTTTCTGGTGTGGCTCCCTTCCTTAGGGGGAAGTTTCAGGCACTGCCATCTGGAATAACTGGTTTTTGGGAGCTTCCAAATTCAGCCCATGTGTTTAAAATCTTTATTTTCTTATTTTGGGTCCTGAATTAAACAAACCTGCAGAAGAAAATAGCCCATGTGTGTATTATCACCAACAACAAACCCCTTTACATTGCTAAATAAGGCAAGCTTTCATTCACCAATTTCCCTTTAAACAGACACTTTTTTTTTCCTTCAGTTTGCAAAGGCCCATTTTTACATGTGTGGTGAAAGCTAGCATTTCTTTCCTTAATTCGGTTTGGCAGCGCCATCCGATTCCCACACTGTCCCTGCAGCCAAAGTCAGTTTTGTCTGAAGCCCAGATATTGTCATGCCACGAGGCGGGTGGAGCTTGTGGAGCCGCTGGCGGAGCGGGAGATGATCATCTTCCCGTTGCGCCGTGACTGTCTACCCGTCACGATCTTTCTATCACCGGACTAGTTGTTGCACATAGGCGCGGCCCGGAGTTATTATTCCACCTATTCTGGGTTGCGGATGCGTTGCAACGCTTCCGGTTACTCCGCTTGTTGCTATCACTCCCTGTGTTTTCCGTCCAGCCCGCCAACTTTGATTTCAGTGCCTTTTCTCTTGTTCCTGCTTTGTTCGGTTCAGTTTTCCCTTATTGACCTCTCTTCCTTTCCTTTCTTCTTGTCTTACCTCTCTTCCTGTCTTTTCTCCCTGTCCTCTTCTTTTTCCTGCCTTCGCCCACGTTAGAATCTTCTTTCTACTTTCGTGGGTTTTCTTTTCTCTGTTACTGCTCACACGTGTACCAGATCCCGGCCTGCATATTGGATTGCATTATTCTGCTCGTTCTAATTGCTGGTTGCCTGCTACCCCATGTACTGGGTCAAAGCTGCCTCTCTGACTTCATCCCTCCAGGATCTTAACCGCCATCTCTCCTTGGATTGATTTCTCCTTGCCCTGCATTCATGTCCCTTCTGACACTCTTTGACTCCCCCTTCACCCCTTGTCTCCCCTCTCTCCTCACCTGAGATGCTTGGGTGGAGGCTTATGGTAGACAGGTTTCGTCGGGCGGAGTAGTCCTTCTCCTTTATCGCTGAAAATTGCCTACCACGGAGGGAAGCCACCGTGACTGCTGAAGGCATAGCGAGTCCGTGGCTCTCTCTCCGGGATCAAGCCGTAAGCAAGGGAAAAAGCCAGATGGTGTAAAAAACCCTTGTCAGGCACGACGATGCGCTCTGTTCCACTTCCAACTGGATCTAGTGTAGAGGTGAGTAGCTGAAGTGAATGTTCGTAGCTGGAGGAGACGTGATCTGGAGCAGGAGAGGAAGAACCGTTCCGGACTGGGAGCAGGAAGGCGTGGATGTGGAGAAGATCAACAGCGGCAGGACTGAGGAGCAACAGGAAGAGGAGAGAGAAAGAGAGAGAGAGAGAAGAACCCGGGAAACCAAGAGTGAGAAACCCGGAAGGGAGAGACCGGCCCCCGAAGGAGGGAGAGGACTCGATCGGAGGACCGGAGAAAGCTGGTAGAAAAGGGGTAGCAAGGGGGAAAGTGAACTTCGTACAGGTACGAAGCCCGAGAGCGAGAGGAAAGGCACTGACGTTCCGGACGAAGTGTCAGCTGAGCGTAAACCCGGAAGTAGAGGAAAGAATCCACAGGGGTTGCAACGCAGGGTTGACCGGGAGAGGGAGGAGTAAATACTCCGGCGGCAGGGCGTTGAGAACAACTAGAACAGCAACTAGAGCCGTGAACAGAGAGGAAGGACTACCGACCTCTAAACCTCCGCTGCCACCGATAACGCGGAAGTATCCGCCAGTCACGGCGGTGGCCGATGACAGTATGCCCCCCTCCAGTGCGGGAAAATCCTGGCTTGCCCGGGTGTAATTGGTGAAACCTAAAAAGCAATCTAGCGGCATGAACCTGGGAGGCTGGCTCCCACGAGTCCTCCAATTCGGGGTAGCCCTTCCAGGACAGTAAGTACTCCAAACGGCCTCTATAATACCTAGAGTACCGTATGGAGGATATCTCATATTCATCCTCGATCTTCTCAGGGGAGAGGTTTTGACGGGGAACCTTCCTTCTGTGTGGATCAGCTATGAAAGGTTTAAGGAGAGAAGAATGGAAGACAGGATGGATGCGACTGAGTGCAGGAGGGAGCTGAAGCCTGAAAGTGACAGGATTGATTTGAGAGAGGATAGAAAAGGGTCCCAAGAAGCGGGGAGATAGTTTTGAAGGACAACCACACCTTTTCACCCGCCTTGAACTTTGGACATTCTTTGCGGTGTTTGTCGGCCTGAACCTTATTGTGTCTCCGGCTGTCCTCAAGGCTCTGAATGGCTGAAGTCTGAGCTGCCGCTATGTTCTGTAGGACCTCTTCGGCTGCGGGCGAGTTGCAGAGACTCGGAACATGTAGCAGAAAAGCCTTGGGATGAACTCCATAGGTACAATAAAAAGGGGAAAGGCCAATAGCAGAATGCTTGGTGTTATTATACGTGAATACCGCTGTGGGAAGTAATGAAACCCAATCGTCTTGATGTAGATTAATGTAGCATCTCAGATACTGCTCCAATGTGGCATTAAGGCGTTCGGTCTGGCCGTTCGTCTGAGGATGAAACCCTGAGGAAAGCGCTCTTTCGATTCCGAGTCTGGCACACAAAGCTTTCCAAAACTTAGAGATAAACTGGCTCCCTCGATCTGAAATGATCTTATCCGGGATTCCATGTAATCAGAAGTTCTCTTTAGCAAAGACTTACTGCCATGACGGCTACGTTTGGAAGTCCGGTAAGGGGGGAAAAATGGGCCATTTTGGAAAATGTGCCCACGGTGACCATGATACACGTACATGCGTTCGAACGAGGACGGTCCACAATAAAGTCCGTGGAGATAAGTCCCCATGGTCGACTAGGGAGTTCCGTTTGTGTCAGAAGGCCAAGGGGTTTACCCGTAGGGTATTTGGCTCTGGCGCAGATGGGACATGCTCGAACATATTCCAATGTCTCTCTTCTCAGATTAGGCCAGAGGAATGACCTTGAGATCAGGTCTATAGTACCTTCCGAACCTCTATGGCCTGCTGTTCGGGAGTTGTGGCACTGGTTCAGTATCTTCTGGCGTAATGGACCTGCTGGGATGTATAAACGTTTTTTGTAGAACACCCAACCATCCTTGTTCTGCTAATGAGAGTTGGGGCGAAGTGGTAATTGAGCTAACTCCGGAGCAACCGCCGCTTTAACCTCCTGAAGAAAAGTGCCTACAAGGACCAAGATGCGATTCCTCTGAAACAAGGGCTCCGAATGATCAGACTTCCTCTCCTTATATGGATCCTTGCAGGACAGGGCGTCCGCTAAGCGATTCATCGTACCAGGGATGTAGGTGATACGGAAATCAAATTGCGAAAACTAGTAAGCCCATCAGGCCTGGCGGGAGTTGGAACACTCCATGTCTTGCAGTACCCTCAGATTCTTGTGATCTGTTCGAATAGTGAATTGATGTCTTGCTCCCATGAGGAGGTGCCGCCACTCTTCGCAGGCTAACTTCATCGCCAGAAGTTCTTTCTCCAGAACCGAGTAGTTGAGTTGGCTGGGTGAGAGAGTTTTCGATAGGTACGCAACTGGATGCTCCACTCCCTTCACCGTTTGTAATAAAACTGCTCCGATGGCTACTGCTGAGGCATCAGTCTCCAAGATGAAGGGTAATGTCTGATCTGTATACAAACTTGGGGAGCTTTTTCTAACCGCACTCTTACACCTCCGCGACTATTATCCTTAAATAACAGCTTAAACGTGTCGCAATGATGTGTGTAGAAAACGAAGACCCAGAGTTCCCCCACTTCGTTTGTTGAAAGTGAAACTAGAAAATTCCACATGCATCCATTATTGCGCCACAAGAAATATTGTTCGAGACCAGTTTAGTTTGATTTTTTTATATAAAGCATTGTTTCGTATGCTTTTTTAATTTTGGTTGTAGCCCATGTTGATGACACGTGTTTCGGCACTCATTTGCCTTTCTCAAATCTGGGCAATAACTTTCAATAACTTTCTATACCGAAATAGTAATATCCACATTCATCAAGAAAAACCAATTTAAATGAAAAATAAAAAAAACAAAAATTAATAATTTTCAATGACATTATTTTGAAACATATAATGCAAAACAAAAATACCACATACCATAGTATTGTCCATTTGCAGGGTTGATACATACGTAATAGTTTAGTATTCCAAAGGAAATGGAAGGAGAGAGAAACAGGAGGGTATGAGGGGGAGGGTAATAAAATGAAAGGAAAAAGAAATAATAAATAGCACGAGAGGAGAGAAAAACAACAAAATATAACAGTGGAGTTAGTGCTATTTGTCTTCTAAGGTTCCATTTGTCTATTAGGTGCAAGTGTTAGTTAAAATGGAGCTTACCAATCTTTGGTGTTCATGATCTCACTAATAACATGTGTAGAGCATAAGGAGTCCCGTCAGACTCATGGACGATGTACGTCCTAGTCGGATAAAGAAAGATAGTATTGGGAATAGATTAGTTCCCTCATCTTGGCGCTCACAACATTGCTTCTTTCCTATAGATAGAAATTTTAAACTAGGCGATAGATGCATTTGCTTTGTTTTACGATCCTATATAAAATAGAATGCAACATTGAATTAAATCTAGTCTTTTTGTTTCATTTTACTATATTTCTACATGCCTAATGCATCTTGAAAGAAAAATAGGGGCCTGCTATGGCCGCCTCCTTCTTTCACACATAAACCCTTGTGCTTCCTAACAGCGGTTCATTTCATAATTAACTTGTCATTCAAGAAACAATGCGCCGTTCTGACCGTCTCGTCTTTTTTGCGGATCCAATCCAGATAGGAAATGGCAATGGGTGGTCTCATGCTCTGTTAGGGCTTACCTGCAAAGTCACAGTACCGGCCTCAAGCGTCGTGTCCTACTAGGTGTCTGCCGCATTCGAAATGGGGAGTATGTATTCTGTTGCTAAGGCAATCATTTTTGTCCTACTTCGCTTTCCATATTCTTCCTGCCGTCCGCCATACTTTGGGATACTTTGACTTTACAGATCTATATCGTGTTGTTTTCAAAGTTCCATTCTCATTTTCTAATGCATTTATACGGACACATTGTTTCCTATTTCGGTTTGAACATGTATTTAGAAAACGGGTGCTCTTGTTTTTGCACATGTGAAAATAAAACATATTTTGGTTTTTATATAGCGATGTCACATATGTCTAATTCTCACAAAGCATCATGGGAACTGTAGTTCCTACTGTATTCAAGAAATATTTAAGGCAATCTATTAGCTATGTATGTATTGTTTTTGGATATTGCGGTTTGAACATGTGTTTGAAAACAGTTACTCCTGTTCTCACTCATGTGGAAATTAAACATATCTTTTGTTTTAATATATAGCGATATCATGTGTGTCTGATTCTCGCAAAGCCTTATGGGAGCTGTGGTTCCTATTGTGTTCAAGAAATATTTAAGTCAATCAGTTGGCTATATATGTGTTGGTTTTACATCTGGTTGCCAAATATAAGTTGAAAGTTACCATTTTTCTTCCGGACATTCCTGATATCATGGAAATCTAAACAATTATCAGATTTCATGCGAGGAGTAAATACATAAAATAATTACCTATATATAGACACAATAATGACATATGGTTCAATAGTTACATTAGTTGTGAGGATACATAAAATATATCAAATGCATGTCAAGATATCATATATAGTCATATTGCGGCATAGGTCCATGTTGCTGCACACAATTTTTTCTTACAAAAAACTGGACATCTCATTGTCTGTGTTTAAACCTGTTTCAATACATCTAAAATACTTGATTAATTTTGCTTCTTCTTGTCTCAATCTGAGTTCTTGATTTCCACCTCGGCATCCCAAGGACACCTTTCTTAGACCAATGAATTTAATGTCTTGTTTGCAATCCATCTGATGATGTCTCTGCCAGTGTTCCGGCAATGGTAGATTTTTGTCTTGACTTCCAATCACTGCCAAATGGTCACAAATTCTCGTGCGTATTTCTCGGATCGTGCTTCCTATGTAGATTTTGCTGCAAGTGCATATAATCGCATAGATCACGTACTTTGTACAGCAGTTAATCTGCTCACGTATTTTCATTTTGATGCCATTTTTGTTCTCAAAATGGTCACTCATATTAACCGCATGCCTACACAGGGTGCATGTTCCACATTTTCTGAACCCTAATTTGGGTTGTAACCAGTTCTCTTTTGTTTCCTCCTTATCGTCAGGTAATAGTGATGGGCTAAGGCTCAGTTTTAATGTTCTCGCCTGTCGATACACTATCGAAGGGTAATCTTGTATTTGTGGTCCAATATATGGGTCCAATTTCAGCAGGCCCCAGTGTCTTCTGAGGATTTTTTTCATCACCTGGTTATTAGTACAGAAGGTGGTAATAAATTGTACCTCCTTGCCTTAAACTGGTTTGTTACGTTGTGTGAGTGTTTGAAGTCTTGTCATTTGATGCGCTTTTTTGTAAGCGGTTTTGATGCTTGTTCTCGGATAGCCCCTAGCTTTGAATCTAGTAGACAGGATTTCACATTCCTTCTCAAAGTCTGTTTGTTCACAGCAGTTCCTTCTAGCTCTAATATATTCGCCCTTGGGAATGTTACGAATAACAGGTGCATAATGACAGCTGGTGGCATGTAATGTAGAATGTACCTCTGTGCTCTTGCGAAATGTTCGAGTCTGCAGACTGTGGCCTGATACATAGATTGTTAAGTCTAAAAAGTTAATTTCAGTATTACTATGTTCTCCTGCAAACTCAATACCCAAATCATTGGTATTTATTTCCTGTCGAAAAAGCTCTAATTGTTGTGGTGTTCCTTGCCATATTAGAAAAACATTGTCAGTGTACCTGGTCCATTTTACAACATGTTGGCTGTATGTCTCGGTTGTGCAAATCCTAAGATCTTCAAACATGCCCATTACTAAGTTTGCTAGGGCCGGTGCATATTTTACTCCCATAGCTACACCACGTTTTTGTTTGTAAAAACTGTTGTCAAACATAAAGATGCTGTTGTCTAGAGTAGCCATAAGCATTTCTTTGAGCATGCAGACAAATGGCAGATAGGATGCTGATTCATTTTTAAAGGTATGGTCAATTGCATCTAGTGCAAGGTCGTGGCTTATAGACGTGTAAAGCGCCTTCACATCCCAGGTTGCCAGTAAATAAGTCGGATGCCATGGAATAGTCTCAATAATGTTTATTGCTAAGGTTGAATCCTTCAAGTAAGCTTGTACATTTGTAACTTTCGGTCTTAATAAATTGTCAATATATTCCGAAATGTGTTCCGTGGCCCAGCCTATTCTGCCTTCTGGAATTATTGAAAATGGTTTGTGTATTTTCGGGAGAAAATAAATAGTTGGTAGTCTTTAATAGTCTATCATAGCAATAGACTATTAAAGAATCCTAAGGAGGAAATGATTCAGGATCTTGGAAATGCAATAGATGGATGGTACAGGCAAGGCCTCATAACTGAGGAGGAGAAAAAATATCTCTTCATTCCAAAACCGATTCTACCAACTATTTATGTATTTGTATTTGTATTTATTTTATTTATAACGCGCAAACCCGCAGGCCCGGAGGCTAAGCAGCAAGTTTTGTTGCAAATAGCCTCTCCGTCCATCCAGTGCCTTATGAGTGGGAAAGCAGCTGGAGCCAGCCCTGAGCCTTGAAGGGACAAGCATAGAGGAGAGCAACAGGGGGATAGCAGGAGCCTTGAAGGGGCAAGCGTAGAGGAGAGCAACAGGGGGACAGCAGGAGCCTTGAAGGGGCAAGCGTAGAGGAGAGCAACAGGGGGATAGCAGGAGCCTTGAAGGGCAAGCGTAGAGGAGAGCAACAGGGGGACAGCAGGAGCCTTGAAGGGGCAAGTGTAGAGGAGAACAGGGGGACAGCAGGAGCCTTGAAGGGGCAAGCGTAGAGGAGAGCAACAGGGGGACAGCAGGAGCCTTGAAGGGGCAAGCGTAGAGGAGAGCAACAGGGGGATAGCAGGAGCCTTGAAGGGCAAGCGTAGAGGAGAGCAACAGGGGGACAGCAGGAGCCTTGAAGGGGCAAGTGTAGAGGAGAACAGGGGGACAGCAGGAGCCTTGAAGGGGCAAGCATAGAGGAGAGCAACAGGGGGATAGCAGGAGCCTTGAAGGGGCAAGCGTAGAGGAGAGCAACAGGGGGACAGCAGGAGCCTTGAAGGGGCAAGCGTAGAGGAGAACAGGGGGACAGCAGGAGCCTTGAAGGGGCAAGCGTAGAGGAGAGCAACACGGGGGCAGCAGGAGCCTTAAAGGGGCAAGAATAGAGGAGAGCAACAGGGGGATAGCAGGAGCACCCGTGGAGCCTCATAAGGATCCCGACAAGTGCAACCCCGACGAGAGCAACAGGTGAGGCACCTCTATTAATGCGAACACACAGAGGAAGATACCGTAGGATATAGCAAGGGAGGGAGGAGGCTCCGGACCACAGAACAGTCAGCTATACAAAGAGGACTACCTCACAACCCCCACCACACCAACCACCCAGGAGAAGATTGAGGCCAGGAAGGGCCAAGGCACCGCACTGTGGAGGCCCTGGCGAAATCTGATCAAGGGCCCACAAGAGTGACGCCAGACACCACGGTTCCCCAGAGCAGGATAAAGGAGCTAAGGTGGAGCTTCCGGGGGCAGGCACGCCTAACCAGACAAACAGTGGCAACCACAGGAGATGAAGCCTCTAATATCAAGAGGGGCAAAGCGGACACCCCAGGCAGGGGAGTCGCTGGGAGACATTGCCCCCTAAAAGCGGGGGATGTAAAGGACTAGGGGCCCTGCAGACCTGGTCCAGGAGAGAGAGACAACCCGCCAGGTATAGCCCCATGACCTACACGAGGAGAGAATCCCCAAGTAGCTGCAGAACATAGGTCCCACAAAAGGAGGCCCACGGGAGAAGGAGGGGGGCCAACCAGCACCTCATCGCCACAAGACCGGACCTCGAAGACATTACATAGAGGAGTTTCTTCTGCCCCCCCATGAGGCTCGAGGGGTCCGAGAGGCCCAGAACCAGAATAAAAGAGAGGCCCAGAACCAGAATAAAAGCACCAGGGAGGCTAAACTTTAAAGGCAAAATGAAAGCCCGGGGAGGGCAACCACCACAATAGATAACACCAAAAAGGGTTGGGGGGGGGCCTTGGAATTAAAAATGGGCCCGGACAAGCCTGCAGGTTGTACAGCTGGGGAAAGGAAAAGACTCAATTTTTTGTAAAAACATTTTTTATTGTGTTTGGTTAAAATGTACCTTTACAAAACAATCATCACATTAACAGTAAAATGTGTAAACTTCTAAGCAAAAACAGCCTTAATACTCTAAAAGAACAAAAGAAAAAATGAAAGGACTCAATACCCGCGATTCCACAGCGGATTCGCCACCAGAATTTGCTTAGGCTGGCGAAATGATGCAACATGGGGTTAAACATGCTGAGGCACAGCTCCAGTTGCCCGGGAAGGACGGCGCCAAGCCACCATAGGGTTATATTGCCACAATTCCACACAGGCGCATTTGCAGGGCAGCAGAAAATGGCATTTTATGTGCCGTCAGAATTTGCTTAGGCTGCTGTCTGATTTTGCAATCGCACCATAAATGATGTAACATAGGGTACAAAATTGCCACCATAGGGTTAATGCTGCACTGCCCTGTACAACACAGGTTTAAAATTGATAACACAAATTGCTAACATAGCGTTAATGCTGACTGCTCCGTACAACATATGGTTGGCTACAAAAAACACTGTCAAAAAATGGCATCGAAGCATTTTCTGCCGGGATAATGTTATGCTGCACTGCCCTGCACAACATAGGGTCAAAATAGATAATATGCCCTGTGGAAATACAGGGTTAATGTAGCGCTGCCCCTGCCCCCGCTGCCCCGTAGACCAGAAAGCATTTTCTGACGGGTTAATGCTATGCTGCACTGCCCTGCACAACATAGGGTTCAAATAGATAATATGCCCTGTGGAAACACAGGGTTAATGTAGCGCTGCCCCTGCCCCTGCCCCCGCTGCCCCGTAGAACAGAAAGCATTTTCTGACGGGTTAATGCTATGCTGCACTGCCCTGCACAACATAGGGTTAAAATAGATAATATGCCCTGTGGAAACACAGGGTTAATGTAGCGCTGCCCCTGCCCCTGCCCCCGCTGCCCCGTAGAACAGAAAGCATTTTCTGACGGGTTAATGCTATGCTGCACTGCCCTGCACAACATAGGGTTAAAATAGATAATATGCCCTGTGGAAACACAGGGTTAATGTAGCGCTGCCCCTGCCCCTGCCCCCGCTGCCCCGTAGAACAGAAAGCATTTTCTGACGGGTTAATGCTATGCTGCACTGTCCTGCACAACATAGGGTTAAAATAGATAATATGCCCTGTGGAAACACAGGGTTAATGTAGCGCTGCCCCTGCCCCTGCCCCCGCTGCCCCGTAGAACAGAAAGCATTTTCTGACGGGTTAATGCTATGCTGCACTGCCCTGCACAACATAGGGTTAAAATAGATAATATGCCCTGTGGAAACACAGGGTTAATGTAGCGCTGCCCCTGCCCCTGCCCCCGCTGCCCCGTAGAACAGAAAGCATTTTCTGACGGGTTATTGCTATGCTGCACTGCCCTGCACAATATAGGGTTAAAATAGATAATATGCCCTGTGGAAACACAGGGTTAATGTAGCGCTGCCCCTGCCCCCGCTGCCCCGTAGACCAGAAAGCATTTTCTGACGGGTTAATGCTATGCTGCACTGCCCTGCACAACATAGGGTTAAAATAGATAATATGCCCTGTGGAAACACAGGGTTAATGTAGCGCTGCCCCTGCCCCCGCTGCCCCGTAGACCAGAAAGCATTTTCTGACGGGTTAATGCTATGCTGCACTGCCCTGCACAACATAGGGTTAAAATAGATAATATGCCCTGTGGAAACACAGGGTTAATGTAGCCCTGCCCCTGCCCCTGCCCCTGCCCCCGCTGCCCCGTAGAACAGAAAGCATTTTCTGACGGGTTAATGCTATGCTGCACTGCCCTGCACAACATAGGGTTAAAATAGATAATATGCCCTGTGGAAACACAGGGTTAATGTAGCGCTGCCCCTGCCCCTTCCCCCGCTGCCCCGTAGAACAGAAAGCATTTTCTGACGGGTTAATGCTATGCTGCACTGCCCTGCACAACATAGGGTTAAAATAGATAATATGCCCTGTGGAAACACAGGGTTAATGTAGCGCTGCCCCTGCCCCTGCCCCCGCTGCCCCGTAGAACAGAAAGCATTTTCTGACGGGTTATTGCTATGCTGCACTGCCCTGCACAACATAGGGTTAAAATAGATAATATGCCCTGTGGAAACACAGGGTTAATGTAGCGCTGCCCCTGCCCCCGCTGCCCCGTAGACCAGAAAGCATTTTCTGACGGGTTAATGCTATGCTGCACTGCCCTGCACAACATAGGGTTAAAATAGATAATATGCCCTGTGGAAACACAGGGTTAATGTAGCGCTGCCCCTGCCCCCGCTGCCCGTAGACCAGAAAGCATTTTCTGACGGGTTAATGCTATGCTGCACTGCCCTGCACAACATAGGGTTAAAATAGATAATATGCCCTGTGGAAACACAGGGTTAATGTAGCGCTGCCCCTGCCCCTGCCCCCGCTGCCCCGTAGAACAGAAAGCATTTTCTGACGGGTTAATGCTATGCTGCACTGCCCTGCACAACATAGGGTTAAAATACATAATATGCCCTGTAGAAACACAGGGTTAATGTAGCGCTGCCCCTGCCCCCGCTGCCCCGTAGACCAGAAAGCATTTTCTGACGGGTTAATGCTATGCTGCACTGCCCTGCACAACATAGGGTTAAAATAGATAATATGCCCTGTGGAAACACAGGGTTAATGTAGCGCTGCCCCTGCCCCTGCCCCCGCTGCCCCGTAGAACAGAAAGCATTTTCTGACAGGGTTAATGTAGCTCTGCCCCTGCCCCCGCTGCCACGTAGACCAGAAAGCATTTTCTGACGGGTTATTGCTATGCTGCACTGCCCTGCACAACATAGGGTTAAAATAGATAATATGCCCTGTGGAAACACAGGGTTAATGTAGCGCTGCCCCTGCCCCCGCTGCCCCGTAGACCAGAAAGCATTTTCTGACGGGTTAATGCTATGCTGCACTGCCCTGCACAACATAGGGTTAAAATAGATAATATGCCCTGTGGAAACACAGGGTTAATGTAGCGCTGCCCCTGCCCCTGCCCCCGCTGCCCCGAAGACCAGAAAGCATTTTCTGACGGGTTAATGCTATGCTGCACTGCCCTGCACAACATAGGGTTAAAATAGATAATATGCCCCGTGGAAACACAGGGTTAATGTAGCGCTGCCCCTGCCCCTGCCCCCGCTGCCCCGTAGACCAGAAAGCATTTTCTGACGGGTTAATGCTATGCTGCACTGCCCTGCACAACATAGGGTTAAAATAGATAATATGCCCCGTGGAAACACAGGGTTAATGTAGCGCTGCCCCTGCCCCGCTGCCCCCGCTGCCCCGTAGACCAGAAAGCATTTTCTGACGGGTTAATGCTATGCTGCACTGCCCTGCACAACATAGGGTTAAAATAGATAATATGCCCCGTGGAAACACAGGGTTAATGTAGCGCTGCCCCTGCCCCGCTGCCCCCGCTGCCCCGTAGACCAGAAAGCATTTTCTGACGGGTTAATGCTATGCTGCACTGCCCTGCACAACATAGGGTTAAAATAGATAATATGCCCTGTGGAAACACAGGGTCAATGTAGCGCTGCCCCTGCCCCTGCCCCCGCTGCCCCGTAGAACAGAAAGCATTTTCTGACGGGTTAATGCTATGCTGCACTGCCCTGCACAACATAGGGTTAAAATAGATAATATGCCCTGTGGAAACATAGGGTTAATGTAGCGCTGCCCCGCTGCCCCCGCTGCCCCGTAGAACAGAAAGCATTTTCTGACGGGTTAATGCTATGCTGCACTGCCCTGCACAACATAGGGTTAAAATAGATAATATGCCCTGTGGAAACACAGGGTTAATGTAGCTCTGCCCCTGCCCCGCTGCCCCGTAGACCAGAAAGCATTTTCTGACGGGTTAATGCTATGCTGCACTGCACTGCACAACATAGGGTTAAAATAGATAATATGCCCTGTGGAAACATAGGGTTAATGTAGCGCTGCCCCCGCTGCCCCGTAGAACAGAAAGCATTTTCTGACGGGTTAATGCTATGCTGCACTGCCCTGCACAACATAGGGTTAAAATAGATAATATGCCCTGTGGAAACACAGGGTTAATGTAGCGCTGCCCCTGCCCCTGCCCCCGCTGCCCCGTAGACCAGAAAGCATTTTCTGACGGGTTAATGCTATGCTGCACTGCCCTGCACAACATAGGGTTAAAATAGATAATATGCCCTGTGGAAACACAGGGTTAATGTAGCGCTGCCCCTGCCCCCGCTGCCCCGTAGACCAGAAAGCATTTTCTGACGGGTTATTGCTATGCTGCACTGCCCTGCACAACATAGGGTTAAAAAAGATAATATGCCCCGTGGAAACACAGGGTTAATGTAGCGCTGCCCCGTAGAACAGAAAGCATTTTCTGACGGGTTATTGCTATGCTGCACTGCCCTGCACAACATAGGGTTAAAATAGATAATATGCCCTGTGGAAACACAGGGTTAATGTAGCGCTGCCCCTGCCCCGCTGCCTCTGCCCCGTAGACCAGAAAGCATTTTCTGACGGGTTAATGCTATGCTGCACTGCCCTGCACAACATAGGGTTAAAATAGATAATATGCCCTGTGGAAACACAGGGTTAATGTAGCGCTGCCCCTGCCCCCGCTGCCCCGTAGACCAGAAAGCATTTTCTGACGGGTTATTGCTATGCTGCACTGCCCTGCACAACATAGGGTTAAAATAGATAATATGCCCTGTGGAAACACAGGGTTAATGTAGCGCTGCCCCTGCCCCTGCCTCCGCTGCCCCGTAGAACAGAAAGCATTTTCTGACAGGGTTAATGTAGCTCTGCCCCTGCCCCCGCTGCCACGTAGACCAGAAAGCATTTTCTGACGGGTTAATGCTATGCTGCACTGCCCTGCACAACATAGGGTTAAAATAGATAATATGCCCTGTGGAAACACAGGGTTAATGTAGCGCTGCCCCTGCCCCCGCTGCCCCGTAGACCAGAAAGCATTTTCTGACGGGTTAGTGCTATGCTGCACTGCCCTGCACAACATAGGGTTAAAATAGATAATATGCCCTGTGGAAACACAGGGTTAATGTAGCGCTGCCCCTGCCCCCGCTGCCCCGTAGACCAGAAAGCATTTTCTGACGGGTTATTGCTATGCTGCACTGCCCTGCACAACATAGGGTTAAAATAGATAATATGCCCTGTGGAAACACAGGGTTAATGTAGCGCTGCCCCTGCCCCGCTGCCCCCGCTGCCCCGTAGACCAGAAAGCTTTTTCTGACGGGGTTATTGCTATGCTGCACTGCCCTGCACAACATAGGGTTAAAATAGATAATATGCCCCGTGGAAACACAGGGTTAATGTAGCGCTGCCCCTGCCCCGCTGCCCCGTAGACCAGAAAGCATTTTCTGACGGGTTATTGCTATGCTGCACTGCCCTGCACAACATAGGGTTAAAATAGATAATATGCCCTGTGGAAACACAGGGTTAATGTAGCGCTGCCCCTGCCCCTGCCCCCGCTGCCCCGTAGAACAGAAAGCATTTTCTGATGTGTTAATGCTATGCTGCACTGCCCTGCACAACATAGGGTTAAAATAGATAATATGCCCTGTGGAAACACAGGGTTAATGTAGCTCTGCCCCTGCCCCCGCTGCCCCGTAGACCAGAAAGCATTTTCTGACGGGTTATTGCTATGCTGCACTGCCCTGCACAACATAGGGTTAAAATAGATAATATGCCCCGTGGAAACACAGGGTTAATGTAGCGCTGCCCCTGCCCCGCTGCCCCCGCTGCCCCGTAGACCAGAAAGCATTTTCTGACGGGTTAATGCTATGCTGCACTGCCCTGCACAACATAGGGTTAAAATAGATAATATGCCCTGTGGAAACACAGGGTTAATGTAGCGCTGCCCCTGCCCCTGCCCCCGCTGCCCCGTAGACCAGAAAGCATTTTCTGACGGGTTATTGCTATGCTGCACTGCCCTGCACAACATAGGGTTAAAATAGATAATATGCCCTGTGGAAACACAGGGTTAATGTAGCGCTGCCCCTGCCCCCGCTGCCCCGTAGAACAGAAAGCATTTTCTGACGGGTTAATGCTATGCTGCACTGCCCTGCACAACATAGGGTTAAAATAGATAATATGCCCTGTGGAAACACAGGGTTAATGTAGCTCTGCCCCTGCCCCGCTGCCCCGTAGACCAGAAAGCATTTTCTGACGGGTTATTGCTATGCTGCACTGCCCTGCACAACATAGGGTTAAAATAGATAATATGCCCCGTGGAAACACAGGGTTAATGTAGCGCTGCCCCTGCCCCGCTGCCCCCGCTGCCCCGTAGACCAGAAAGCATTTTCTGACGGGTTAATGCTATGCTGCACTGCCCTGCACAACATAGGGTTAAAATAGATAATATGCCCTGTGGAAACACAGGGTTAATGTAGCGCTGCCCCTGCCCCTGCCCCCGCTGCCCCGTAGAACAGAAAGCATTTTCTGACGGGTTAATGCTATGCTGCACTGCCCTGCACAACATAGGGTTAAAATAGATAATATGCCCCGTGGAAACACAGGGTTAATGTAGCGCTGCCCATGCCCCTGCCCCCGCTGCCCCGTAGACCAGAAAGCATTTTCTGACGGGTTAATGCTATGCTGCACTGCCCTGCACAACATAGGGTTAAAATAGATAATATGCCCCGTGGAAACACAGGGTTAATGTAGCGCTGCCCCTGCCCCCCCTGCCCCCGCTGCCCCGTAGACCAGAAAGCATTTTCTGACGGGTTAATGCTATGCTGCACTGCCCTGCACAACATAGGGTTAAAATAGATAATATGCCCTGTGGAAACACAGGGTTAATGTAGCGCTGCCCCTGCCCCCGCTGCCCCGTAGACCAGAAAGCATTTTCTGACGGGTTATTGCTATGCTGCACTGCCCTGCACAACATAGGGTTAAAATAGATAATATGCCCTGTGGAAACACAGGGTTAATGTAGCGCTGCCCCTGCCCCCGCTGCCCCGTAGAACAGAAAGCATTTTCTGACGGGTTATTGCTATGCTGCACTGCCCTGCACAACATAGGGTTAACATAGATAATATGCCCTGTGGAAACACAGGGTTAATGTAGCGCTGCCCCTGCCCCTGCCCCCGCTGCCCCGTAGAACAGAAAGCATTTTCTGACGGGTTATTGCTATGCTGCACTGCCCTGCACAACATAGGGTTAAAATAGATAATATGCCCCGTGGAAACACAGGGTTAATGTAGCTCTGCCCCTGCCCCGCTGCCCCGTAGACCAGAAAGCATTTTCTGACGGGTTAATGCTATGCTGCACTGCCCTGCACAACATAGGGTTAAAATAGATAATATGCCCCGTGGAAACACAGGGTTAATGTAGCGCTGCCCCTGCCCCGCTGCCCCGTAGACCAGAAAGCATTTTCTGACGGGTTAATGCTATGCTGCACTGCCCTGCACAACATAGGGTCAAAATAGATAATATGCCCTGTGGAAACACAGGGTTAATGTAGCGCTGCCCCTGCCCCTGCCCCCGCTGCCCCGTAGAACAGAAAGCATTTTCTGACGGGTTATTGCTATGCTGCACTGCCCTGCACAACATAGGGTTAAAATAGATAATATGCCCTGTGGAAACACAGGGTTAATGTAGCGCTGCCCCTGCCCCCGCTGCCCCGTAGACCAGAAAGCATTTTCTGACGGGTTAATGCTATGCTGCACTGCCCTGCACAACATAGGGTTAAAATAGATAATATGCCCTGTGGAAACACAGGGTTAATGTAGCTCTGCCCCTGCCCCGCTGCCCCGTAGACCAGAAAGCATTTTCTGACGGGTTATTGCTATGCTGCACTGCCCTGCACAACATAGGGTTAAAATAGATAATATGCCCCGTGGAAACACAGGGTTAATGTAGCGCTGCCCCTGCCCCCGCTGCCCCGTAGACCAGAAAGCATTTTCTGACGGGTTAATGCTATGCTGCACTGCCCTGCACAACATAGGGTTAAAATAGATAATATGCCCTGTGGAAACACAGGGTTAATGTAGCGCTGCCCCTGCCCCTGCCCCCGCTGCCCCGTAGACCAGAAAGCATTTTCTGACGGGTTAATGCTATGCTGCACTGCCCTGCACAACATAGGGTTAAAATAGATAATATGCCCTGTGGAAACACAGGGTTAATGTAGCTCTGCCCCTGCCCCGCTGCCCCGTAGACCAGAAAGCATTTTCTGACGGGTTATTGCTATGCTGCACTGCCCTGCACAACATAGGGTTAAAATAGATAATATGCCCCGTGGAAACACAGGGTTAATGTAGCGCTGCCCCTGCCCCCGCTGCCCCGTAGACCAGAAAGCATTTTCTGACGGGTTAATGCTATGCTGCACTGCCCGCACAACATAGGGTTAAAATAGATAATATGCCCCGTGGAAACACAGGGTTAATGTAGCGCTGCCCCTGCCCCCGCTGCCCCGTAGACCAGAAAGCATTTTCTGACGGGTTATTGCTATGCTGCACTGCCCTGCACAACATAGGGTTAAAATAGATAATATGCCCTGTGGAAACACAGGGTTAATGTAGCGCTGCCCCTGCCCCCGCTGCCCCGTAGAACAGAAAGCATTTTCTGACGGGTTATTGCTATGCTGCACTGCCCTGCACAACATAGGGTTAAAATAGATAATATGCCCCGTGGAAACACAGGGTTAATGTAGCGCTGCCCCTGCCCCCGCTGCCCCGTAGACCAGAAAGCATTTTCTGACGGGTTATTGCTATGCTGCACTGCCCTGCACAACATAGGGTTAAAATAGATAATATGCCCTGTGGAAACACAGGGTTAATGTAGCGCTGCCCCTGCCCCGCTGCCCCGTAGACCAGAAAGCCTTTTCTGACGGGTTAATGCTATGCTGCACTGCCCTGCACAACATAGGGTTAAAATAGATATGCCCTGTGGAAACACAGGGTTAATGTAGCTCTGCCCCTGCCCCCGCTGCCCCGTAGACCAGAAAGCATTTTCTGACGGGTTAATGCTATGCTGCACTGCCCTGCACAACATAGGGTTAAAATAGATAATATGCCCTGTGGAAACACAGGGTTAATGTAGCGCTGCCCCTGCCCCTGCCCCCGCTGCCCCGTAGAACAGAAAGCATTTTCTGACGGGTTAATGCTATGCTGCACTGCCCTGCACAACATAGGGTTAAAATAGATAATATGCCCTGTGGAAACACAGGGTTAATGTAGCGCTGCCCCTGCCCCCGCTGCCCCGTAGACCAGAAAGCATTTTCTGACGGGTTATTGCTATGCTGCACTGCCCTGCACAACATAGGGTTAAAATAGATAATATGCCCTGTGGAAACACAGGGTTAATGTAGCGCTGCCCCTGCCCCCGCTGCCCCGTAGAACAGAAAGCATTTTCTGACGGGTTATTGCTATGCTGCACTGCCCTGCACAACATAGGGTTAAAATAGATAATATGCCCCGTGGAAACACAGGGTTAATGTAGCGCTGCCCCTGCCCCTGCCCCCGCTGCCCCGTAGACCAGAAAGCATTTTCTGACGGGTTATTGCTATGCTGCACTGCCCTGCACAACATAGGGTTAAAATAGATAATATGCCCTGTGGAAACACAGAGTTAATGTAGCGCTGCCCCTGCCCCGCTGCCTCGTAGACCAGAAAGCCTTTTCTGACGGGTTAATGCTATGCTGCACTGCCCTGCACAACATAGGGTTAAAATAGATATGCCCTGTGGAAACACAGGGTTAATGTAGCTCTGCCCCTGCCCCCGCTGCCCCGTAGACCAGAAAGCATTTTCTGACGGGTTAATGCTATGCTGCACTGCCCTGCACAACATAGGGTTAAAATAGATAATATGCCCTGTGGAAACACAGGGTTAATGTAGCGCTGCCCCTGCCCCCGCTGCCCCGTAGACCAGAAAGCATTTTCTGACGGGTTAATGCTATGCTGCACTGCCCTGCACAACATAGGGTTAAAATAGATAATATGCCCTGTGGAAACACAGGGTTAATGTAGCGCTGCCCCCGCCCCGCTGCCCCGTAGACCAGAAAGCATTTTCTGACGGGTTAATGCTATGCTGCACTGCCCTGCACAACATAGGGTTAAAATAGATAATATGCCCTGTGGAAACACAGGGTTAATGTAGCGCTGCCCCTGCCCCCGCTGCCCCGTAGACCAGAAAGCATTTTCTGACGGGTTATTGCTATGCTGCACTGCCCTGCACAACATAGGGTTAAAATAGATAATATGCCCTGTGGAAACACAGGGTTAATGTAGCGCTGCCCCTGCCCCCGCTGCCCCGTAGAACAGAAAGCATTTTCTGACGGGTTATTGCTATGCTGCACTGCCCTGCACAACATAGGGTTAAAATAGATAATATGCCCCGTGGAAACACAGGGTTAATGTAGCGCTGCCCCTGCCCCTGCCCCCGCTGCCCCGTAGACCAGAAAGCATTTTCTGACGGGTTATTGCTATGCTGCACTGCCCTGCACAACATAGGGTTAAAATAGATAATATGCCCTGTGGAAACACAGGGTTAATGTAGCGCTGCCCCTGCCCCGCTGCCCCGTAGACCAGAAAGCCTTTTCTGACGGGTTAATGCTATGCTGCACTGCCCTGCACAACATAGGGTTAAAATAGATATGCCCTGTGGAAACACAGGGTTAATGTAGCTCTGCCCCTGCCCCCGCTGCCCCGTAGACCAGAAAGCATTTTCTGACGGGTTAATGCTATGCTGCACTGCCCTGCACAACATAGGGTTAAAATAGATAATATGCCCTGTGGAAACACAGGGTTAATGTAGCGCTGCCCCTGCCCCCGCTGCCCCGTAGACCAGAAAGCATTTTCTGACGGGTTAATGCTATGCTGCACTGCCCTGCACAACATAGGGTTAAAATAGATAATATGCCCTGTGGAAACACAGGGTTAATGTAGCGCTGCCCCTGCCCCTGCCCCCGCTGCCCCGTAGAACAGAAAGCATTTTCTGACGGGTTAATGCTATGCTGCACTGCCCTGCACAACATAGGGTTAAAATAGATAATATGCCCTGTGGAAACATAGGGTTAATGTAGCGCTGCCCCTGCCCCTGCCCCCGCTGCCCCGTAGACCAGAAAGCATTTTCTGACGGGTTAATGCTATGCTGCACTGCCCTGCACAACATAGGGTTAAAATAGATAATATGCCCTGTGGAAACACAGGGTTAATGTAGCGCTGCCCCTGCCCCCGCTGCCCCGTAGACCAGAAAGCATTTTCTGACGGGTTAATGCTATGCTGCACTGCCCTGCACAACATAGGGTTAAAATAGATAATATGCCCTGTGGAAACACAGGGTTAATGTAGCGCTGCCCCTGCCCCTGCCCCCGCTGCCCCGTAGACCAGAAAGCATTTTCTGACGGGTTATTGCTATGCTGCACTGCCCTGCACAACATAGGGTTAAAATAGATAATATGCCCCGTGGAAACACAGGGTTAATGTAGCGCTGCCCCTGCCCCTGCCCCCGCTGCCCCGTAGACCGGAAAGCATTTTCTGACGGGTTAATGCTATGCTGCACTGTCCTGCACAACATAGGGTTAAAATAGATAATATGCCCTGTGGAAACACAGGGTTAATGTAGCGCTGCCCCTGCCCCCGCTGCCCCGTAGACCAGAAAGCATTTTCTGACGGGTTAATGCTATGCTGCACTGCCCTGCACAACATAGGGTTAAAATAGATAATATGCCCTGTGGAAACACAGGGTTAATGTAGCGCTGCCCCTGCCCCCGCTGCCCCGTAGACCAGAAAGCATTTTCTGACGGGTTATTGCTATGCTGCACTGCCCTGCACAACATAGGGTTAAAATAGATAATATGCCCCGTGGAAACACAGGGTTAATGTAGCGCTGCCCCTGCCCCCGCTGCCCCGTAGACCAGAAAGCATTTTCTGATGGGTTAATGCTATGCTGCACTGCCCTGCACAACATAGGGTTAAAATAGATAATATGCCCTGTGGAAACACAGGGTTAATGTAGCGCTGCCCCTGCCCCTGCCCCCGCTGCCCCGTAGACCAGAAAGCATTTTCTGACGGGTTATTGCTATGCTGCACTGCCCTGCACAACATAGGGTTAAAATAGATAATATGCCCCGTGGAAACACAGGGTTAATGTAGCGCTGCCCCTGCCCCTGCCCCCGCTGCCCCGTAGACCAGAAAGCATTTTCTGACGGGTTAATGCTATGCTGCACTGTCCTGCACAACATAGGGTTAAAATAGATAATATGCCCTGTGGAAACACAGGGTTAATGTAGCGCTGCCCCTGCCCCGCTGCCTCTGCCCCGTAGACCAGAAAGCATTTTCTGACGGGTTAATGCTATGCTGCACTGCCCTGCACAACATAGGGTTAAAATAGATAATATGCCCTGTGGAAACACAGGGTTAATGTAGCGCTGCCCCTGCCCCGCTGCCCCCGCTGCCCCGTAGACCAGAAAGCATTTTCTGATGGGTTAATGCTATGCTGCACTGCCCTGCACAACATAGGGTTAAAATAGATAATATGCCCCGTGGAAACACAGGGTTAATGTAGCGCTGCCCCTGCCCCTGCCCCCGCTGCCCCGTAGACCAGAAAGCATTTTCTGACGGGTTAATGCTATGCTGCACTGTCCTGCACAACATAGGGTTAAAATAGATAATATGCCCTGTGGAAACACAGGGTTAATGTAGCGCTGCCCCTGCCCCGCTGCCTCTGCCCCGTAGACCAGAAAGCATTTTCTGACGGGTTAATGCTATGCTGCACTGCCCTGCACAACATAGGGTTAAAATAGATAATATGCCCTGTGGAAACACAGGGTTAATGTAGCGCTGCCCCTGCCCCGCTGCCCCGTAGAACAGAAAGCATTTTCTGACGGGTTAATGCTATGCTGCACTGCCCTGCACAACATAGGGTTAAAATAGATAATATGCCCTGTGGAAACACAGGGTTAATGTAGCGCTGCCCCTGCCCCGCTGCCCCGTAGAACAGAAAGCATTTTCTGACGGGTTAATGCTATGCTGCACTGTCCTGCACAACATAGGGTTAAAATAGATAATATGCCCTGTGGAAACACAGGGTTAATGTAGCGCTGCCCCTGCCCCTGCCCCCGCTGCCCCGTAGAACAGAAAGCATTTTCTGACGGGTTAATGCTATGCTGCACTGCCCTGCACAACATAGGGTTAAAATAGATAATATGCCCTGTGGAAACATAGGGTTAATGTAGCGCTGCCCCTGCCCCTGCCCCCGCTGCCCCGTAGAACAGAAAGCATTTTCTGACGGGTTAATGCTATGCTGCACTGCCCTGCACAACATAGGGTTAAAATAGATAATATGCCCTGTGGAAACATAGGGTTAATGTAGCTCTGCCCCTGCCCCCGCTGCCCCGTAGACCAGAAAGCATTTTCTGACGGGTTAATGCTATGCTGCACTGCCCTGCACAACATAGGGTTAAAATAGATAATATGCCCTGTGGAAACACAGGGTTAATGTAGCGCTGCCCCTGCCCCTGCCCCCGCTGCCCCGTAGACCAGAAAGCATTTTCTGACGGGTTAATGCTATGCTGCACTGCCCTGCACAACATAGGGTTAAAATAGATAATATGCCCTGTGGAAACACAGGGTTAATGTAGCGCTGCCCCTGCCCCGCTGCCCCCGCTGCCCCGTAGACCAGAAAGCATTTTCTGATGGGTTAATGCTATGCTGCACTGCCCTGCACAACATAGGGTTAAAATAGATAATATGCCCTGTGGAAACACAGAGTTAATGTAGCGCTGCCCCTGCCCCGCTGCCCCGTAGACCAGAAAGCCTTTTCTGACGGGTTAATGCTATGCTGCACTGCCCTGCACAACATAGGGTTAAAATAGAGAATATGCCCTGTGGAAACACAGGGTTAATGTAGCGCTGCCCCTGCCCCTGCCCCCGCTGCCCCGTAGACCAGAAAGCATTTTCTGACGGGTTAATGCTATGCTGCACTGCCCTGCACAACATAGGGTTAAAATAGATAATATGCCCTGTGGAAACACAGGGTTAATGTAGCGCTGCCCCTGCCCCTGCCCCTGCCCCCGCTGCCCCGTAGAACAGAAAGCATTTTCTGACGGGTTATTGCTATGCTGCACTGCCCTGCACAACATAGGGTTAAAATAGATAATATGCCCTGTGGAAACACAGGGTTAATGTAGCGCTGCCCCTGCCCCTGCCCCGCTGCCCCGTAGACCAGAAAGCATTTTCTGACGGGTTAATGCTATGCTGCACTGCCCTGCACAACATAGGGTTAAAATAGATAATATGCCCCGTGGAAACACAGGGTTAATGTAGCGCTGCCCCTGCCCCTGCCCCCGCTGCCCCGTAGACCAGAAAGCATTTTCTGACGGGTTATTGCTATGCTGCACTGCCCTGCACAACATAGGGTTAAAATAGATAATATGCCCCGTGGAAACACAGGGTTAATGTAGCGCTGCCCCTGCCCCCGCTGCCCCGTAGAACAGAAAGCATTTTCTGACGGGTTAATGCTATGCTGCACTGCCCTGCACAACATAGGGTTAAAATAGATAATATGCCCTGTGGAAACACAGGGTTAATGTAGCGCTGCCCCTGCCCCTGCCCCCGCTGCCCCGTAGACCAGAAAGCATTTTCTGACGGGTTATTGCTATGCTGCACTGCCCTGCACAACATAGGGTTAAAATAGATAATATGCCCCGTGGAAACACAGGGTTAATGTAGCGCTGCCCCTGCCCCTGCCCCGCTGCCCCGTAGACCAGAAAGCATTTTCTGACGGGTTATTGCTATGCTGCACTGCCCTGCACAACATAGGGTTAAAATAGATAATATGCCCCGTGGAAACACAGGGTTAATGTAGCGCTGCCCCTGCCCCTGCCCCCGCTGCCCCGTAGACCAGAAAGCATTTTCTGACGAGTTATTGCTATGCTGCACTGCCCTGCACAACATAGGGTTAAAATAGATAATATGCCCCGTGGAAACACAGGGTTAATGTAGCTCTGCCCCTGCCCCGCTGCCCCCGCTGCCCCGTAGAACAGAAAGCATTTTCTGACGGGTTATTGCTATGCTGCACTGCCCTGCACAACATAGGGTTAAAATAGATAATATGCCCCGTGGAAACACAGGGTTAATGTAGCTCTGCCCCTGCCCCGCTGCCCCGTAGACCAGAAAGCATTTTCTGACGGGTTAATGCTATGCTGCACTGCCCTGCACAACATAGGGTTAAAATAGATAATATGCCCTGTGGAAACACAGGGTTAATGTAGCGCTGCCCCTGCCCCCGCTGCCCCGTAGAACAGAAAGCATTTTCTGACGGGTTAATGCTATGCTGCACTGCCCTGCACAACATAGGGTTAAAATAGATAATATGCCCTGTGGAAACACAGGGTTAATGTAGCGCTGCCCCTGCCCCTGCCCCCGCTGCCCCGTAGAACAGAAAGCATTTTCTGACGGGTTAATGCTATGCTGCACTGCCCTGCACAACATAGGGTTAAAATAGATAATATGCCCCGTGGAAACACAGGGTTAATGTAGCGCTGCCCCTGCCCCCGCTGCCCCGTAGACCAGAAAGCATTTTCTGACGGGTTAATGCTATGCTGCACTGCCCTGCACAACATAGGGTTAAAATAGATAATATGCCCCGTGGAAACACAGGGTTAATGTAGCGCTGCCCCTGCCCCTGCCCCCGCTGCCCCGTAGACCAGAAAGCATTTTCTGACGGGTTAATGCTATGCTGCACTGCCCTGCACAACATAGGGTTAAAATAGATAATATGCCCCGTGGAAACACAGGGTTAATGTAGCGCTGCCCCTGCCCCTGCCCCCGCTGCCCCGTAGACCAGAAAGCATTTTCTGACGGGTTAATGCTATGCTGCACTGCCCTGCACAACATAGGGTTAAAATAGATAATATGCCCCGTGGAAACACAGGGTTAATGTAGCTCTGCCCCTGCCCCGCTGCCCCGTAGACCAGAAAGCATTTTCTGACGGGTTAATGCTATGCTGCACTGCCCTGCACAACATAGGGTTAAAATAGATAATATGCCCTGTGGAAACACAGGGTTAATGTAGCGCTGCCCCTGCCCCCGCTGCCCCGTAGAACAGAAAGCATTTTCTGACGGGTTAATGCTATGCTGCACTGCCCTGCACAACATAGGGTTAAAATAGATAATATGCCCTGTGGAAACACAGGGTTAATGTAGCGCTGCCCCTGCCCCTGCCCCCGCTGCCCCGTAGACCAGAAAGCATTTTCTGACGGGTTAATGCTATGCTGCACTGCCCTGCACAACATAGGGTTAAAATAGATAATATGCCCTGTGGAAACACAGGGTTAATGTAGCTCTGCCCCTGCCCCGCTGCCCCGTAGACCAGAAAGCATTTTCTGACGGGTTAATGCTATGCTGCACTGCCCTGCACAACATAGGGTTAAAATAGATAATATGCCCTGTGGAAACACAGGGTTAATGTAGCGCTGCCCCTGCCCCCGCTGCCCCGTAGAACAGAAAGCATTTTCTGACGGGTTAATGCTATGCTGCACTGCCCTGCACAACATAGGGTTAAAATAGATAATATGCCCTGTGGAAACACAGGGTTAATGTAGCGCTGCCCCTGCCCCTGCCCCCGCTGCCCCGTAGACCAGAAAGCATTTTCTGACGGGTTAATGCTATGCTGCACTGCCCTGCACAACATAGGGTTAAAATAGATAATATACCCTGTGGAAACACAGGGTTAATGTAGCACTGCCCCTGCCCCCGCTGCCCCGTAGACCAGAAAGCATTTTCTGACGGGTTATTGCTATGCTGCACTGCCCTGCACAACATAGGGTTAAAATAGATAATATGCCCCGTGGAAACACAGGGTTAATGTAGCGCTGCCCCTGCCCCTGCCCCCGCTGCCCCGTAGACCAGAAAGCATTTTCTGACGGGTTAATGCTATGCTGCACTGCCCTGCACAACATAGGGTTAAAATAGATAATATGCCCCGTGGAAACACAGGGTTAATGTAGCGCTGCCCCTGCCCCGCTGCCCCCGCTGCCCCGTAGACCAGAAAGCATTTTCTGACGGGTTAATGCTATGCTGCACTGCCCTGCACAACATAGGGTTAAAATAGATAATAAGCCCCGTGGAAACACAGGGTTAATGTAGCGCTGCCCCTGCCCCTGCCCCCGCTGCCTCTTCCCCGTAGACCAGAAAGCATTTTCTGACGGGTTAATGCTATGCTGCACTGCCCTGCACAACATAGGGTTAAAATAGATAATATGCCCCGTGGAAACACAGGGTTAATGTAGCGCTGCCCCTGCCCCCGCTGCCCCGTAGACCAGAAAGCATTTTCTGACGGGTTAATGCTATGCTGCACTGCCCTGCACAACATAGGGTTAAAATAGATAATATGCCCCGTGGAAACACAGGGTTAATGTAGCGCTGCCCCTGCCCCTGCCCCCGCTGCCCCGTAGAACAGAAAGCATTTTCTGACGGGTTAATGCTATGCTGCACTGCCCTGCACAACATAGGGTTAAAATAGATAATATGCCCCGTGGAAACACAGGGTTAATGTAGCGCTGCCCCTGCCCCCGCTGCCACGTAGACCAGAAAGCATTTTCTGACGGGTTAATGCTATGCTGCACTGCCCTGCACAACATAGGGTTAAAATAGATAATATGCCCTGTGGAAACACAGGGTTAATGTAGCGCTGCCCCTGCCCCTGCCCCCGCTGCCCCGTAGAACAGAAAGCATTTTCTGACGGGTTATTGCTATGCTGCACTGCCCTGCACAACATAGGGTTAAAATAGATAATATGCCCTGTGGAAACACAGGGTTAATGTAGCTCTGCCCCTGCCCCCGCTGCCCCGTAGAACAGAAAGCATTTTCTGACGGGTTAATGCTATGCTGCACTGCCCTGCACAACATAGGGTTAAAATAGATAATATGCCCCGTGGAAACACAGGGTTAATGTAGCGCTGCCCCTGCCCCTGCCCCCGCTGCCTCTTCCCCGTAGACCAGAAAGCATTTTCTGACGGGTTAATGCTATGCTGCACTGCCCTGCACAACATAGGGTTAAAATAGATAATATGCCCCGTGGAAACACAGGGTTAATGTAGCGCTGCCCCTGCCCCGCTGCCCCCGCTGCCCCGTAGACCAGAAAGCATTTTCTGACGGGTTAATGCTATGCTGCACTGCCCTGCACAACATAGGGTTAAAATAGATAATATGCCCTGTGGAAACACAGGGTTAATGTAGCGCTGCCCCTGCCCCTGCCCCGCTGCCCCGTAGACCAGAAAGCATTTTCTGACGGGTTAATGCTATGCTGCACTGCCCTGCACAACATAGGGTTAAAATAGATAATATGCCCTGTGGAAACACAGGGTTAATGTAGCGCTGCCCCTGCCCCTGCCCCGCTGCCCCGTAGACCAGAAAGCATTTTCTGACGGGTTAATGCTATGCTGCACTGCCCTGCACAACATAGGGTTAAAATAGATAATATGCCCTGTGGAAACACAGGGTTAATGTAGCGCTGCCCCTGCCCCTGCCCCCGCTGCCCCGTAGACCAGAAAGCATTTTCTGACGGGTTATTGCTATGCTGCACTGCCCTGCACAACATAGGGTTAAAATAGATAATATGCCCTGTGGAAACACAGGGTTAATGTAGCTCTGCCCCTGCCCCGCTGCCCCGTAGACCAGAAAGCATTTTCTGACGGGTTAATGCTATGCTGCACTGCCCTGCACAACATAGGGTTAAAATAGATAATATGCCCTGTGGAAACACAGGGTTAATGTAGCGCTGCCCCTGCCCCCGCTGCCCCGTAGAACAGAAAGCATTTTCTGACGGGTTAATGCTATGCTGCACTGCCCTGCACAACATAGGGTTAAAATAGATAATATGCCCCGTGGAAACACAGGGTTAATGTAGCGCTGCCCCTGCCCCTGCCCCCGCTGCCCCGTAGAACAGAAAGCATTTTCTGACGGGTTAATGCTATGCTGCACTGCCCTGCACAACATAGGGTTAAAATAGATAATATGCCCCGTGGAAACACAGGGTTAATGTAGCGCTGCCCCTGCCCCGCTGCCCCGTAGACCAGAAAGCATTTTCTGACGGGTTAATGCTATGCTGCACTGCCCTGCACAACATAGGGTTAAAATAGATAATATGCCCTGTGGAAACACAGGGTTAATGTAGCGCTGCCCCTGCCCCTGCCCCGCTGCCCCGTAGACCAGAAAGCATTTTCTGACGGGTTAATGCTATGCTGCACTGCCCTGCACAACATAGGGTTAAAATAGATAATATGCCCCGTGGAAACACAGGGTTAATGTAGCGCTGCCCCTGCCCCTGCCCCCGCTGCCCCGTAGACCAGAAAGCATTTTCTGACGGGTTATTGCTATGCTGCACTGCCCTGCACAACATAGGGTTAAAATAGATAATATGCCCCGTGGAAACACAGGGTTAATGTAGCGCTGCCCCTGCCCCCGCTGCCCCGTAGAACAGAAAGCATTTTCTGACGGGTTAATGCTATGCTGCACTGCCCTGCACAACATAGGGTTAAAATAGATAATATGCCCTGTGGAAACACAGGGTTAATGTAGCGCTGCCCCTGCCCCTGCCCCCGCTGCCCCGTAGACCAGAAAGCATTTTCTGACGGGTTATTGCTATGCTGCACTGCCCTGCACAACATAGGGTTAAAATAGATAATATGCCCCGTGGAAACACAGGGTTAATGTAGCGCTGCCCCTGCCCCTGCCCCGCTGCCCCGTAGACCAGAAAGCATTTTCTGACGGGTTATTGCTATGCTGCACTGCCCTGCACAACATAGGGTTAAAATAGATAATATGCCCCGTGGAAACACAGGGTTAATGTAGCGCTGCCCCTGCCCCTGCCCCCGCTGCCCCGTAGACCAGAAAGCATTTTCTGACGGGTTATTGCTATGCTGCACTGCCCTGCACAACATAGGGTTAAAATAGATAATATGCCCTGTGGAAACACAGGGTTAATGTAGCGCTGCCCCTGCCCCTGCCCCCGCTGCCCCGTAGAACAGAAAGCATTTTCTGACGGGTTAATGCTATGCTGCACTGCCCTGCACAACATAGGGTTAAAATAGATAATATGCCCTGTGGAAACACAGGGTTAATGTAGCGCTGCCCCTGCCCCCGCTGCCCCGTAGAACAGAAAGCATTTTCTGACGGGTTAATGCTATGCTGCACTGCCCTGCACAACATAGGGTTAAAATAGATAATATTCCCTGTGGAAACACAGGGTTAATGTAGCGCTGCCCCTGCCCCTGCCCCCGCTGCCCCGTAGACCAGAAAGCATTTTCTGACGGGTTAATGCTATGCTGCACTGCCCTGCACAACATAGGGTTAAAATAGATAATATGCCCTGTGGAAACACAGGGTTAATGTAGCTCTGCCCCTGCCCCGCTGCCCCGTAGACCAGAAAGCATTTTCTGACGGGTTAATGCTATGCTGCACTGCCCTGCACAACATAGGGTTAAAATAGATAATATGCCCTGTGGAAACACAGGGTTAATGTAGCGCTGCCCCTGCCCCCGCTGCCCCGTAGAACAGAAAGCATTTTCTGACGGGTTAATGCTATGCTGCACTGCCCTGCACAACATAGGGTTAAAATAGATAATATGCCCTGTGGAAACACAGGGTTAATGTAGCGCTGCCCCTGCCCCTGCCCCCGCTGCCCCGTAGACCAGAAAGCATTTTCTGACGGGTTAATGCTATGCTGCACTGCCCTGCACAACATAGGGTTAAAATAGATAATATACCCTGTGGAAACACAGGGTTAATGTAGCACTGCCCCTGCCCCCGCTGCCCCGTAGACCAGAAAGCATTTTCTGACGGGTTATTGCTATGCTGCACTGCCCTGCACAACATAGGGTTAAAATAGATAATATGCCCCGTGGAAACACAGGGTTAATGTAGCGCTGCCCCTGCCCCTGCCCCCGCTGCCCCGTAGACCAGAAAGCATTTTCTGACGGGTTAATGCTATGCTGCACTGCCCTGCACAACATAGGGTTAAAATAGATAATATGCCCCGTGGAAACACAGGGTTAATGTAGCGCTGCCCCTGCCCCGCTGCCCCCGCTGCCCCGTAGACCAGAAAGCATTTTCTGACGGGTTAATGCTATGCTGCACTGCCCTGCACAACATAGGGTTAAAATAGATAATAAGCCCCGTGGAAACACAGGGTTAATGTAGCGCTGCCCCTGCCCCTGCCCCCGCTGCCTCTTCCCCGTAGACCAGAAAGCATTTTCTGACGGGTTAATGCTATGCTGCACTGCCCTGCACAACATAGGGTTAAAATAGATAATATGCCCCGTGGAAACACAGGGTTAATGTAGCGCTGCCCCTGCCCCCGCTGCCCCGTAGAACAGAAAGCATTTTCTGACGGGTTAATGCTATGCTGCACTGCCCTGCACAACATAGGGTTAAAATAGATAATATGCCCCGTGGAAACACAGGGTTAATGTAGCGCTGCCCCTGCCCCTGCCCCCGCTGCCCCGTAGAACAGAAAGCATTTTCTGACGGGTTATTGCTATGCTGCACTGCCCTGCACAACATAGGGTTAAAATAGATAATATGCCCCGTGGAAACACAGGGTTAATGTAGCTCTGCCCCTGCCCCGCTGCCCCGTAGACCAGAAAGCATTTTCTGACGGGTTAATGCTATGCTGCACTGCCCTGCACAACATAGGGTTAAAATAGATAATATGCCCTGTGGAAACATAGGGTTAATGTAGCTCTGCCCCTGCCCCCGCTGCCCCTGCCCCGTAGACCAGAAAGCATTTTCTGACGGGTTAATGCTATGCTGCACTGCCCTGCACAACATAGGGTTAAAATAGATAATATGCCCTGTGGAAATACAGGGTTAATGTAGCGCTGCCCCTGCCCCCGCTGCCCCGTAGAACAGAAAGCATTTTCTGACGGGTTATTGCTATGCTGCACTGCCCTGCACAACATAGGGTTAAAATAGATAATATGCCCTGTGGAAACACAGGGTTAATGTAGCTCTGCCCCTGCCCCCGCTGCCCCCGCTGCCCCGTAGAACAGAAAGCATTTTCTGACGGGTTATTGCTATGCTGCACTGCCCTGCACAACATAGGGTTAAAATAGATAATATGCCCCGTGGAAACACAGGGTTAATGTAGCTCTGCCCCTGCCCCGCTGCCCCGTAGACCAGAAAGCATTTTCTGACGGGTTAATGCTATGCTGCACTGCCCTGCACAACATAGGGTTAAAATAGATAATATGCCCTGTGGAAACACAGGGTTAATGTAGCGCTGCCCCTGCCCCCGCTGCCCCGTAGAACAGAAAGCATTTTCTGACGGGTTAATGCTATGCTGCACTGCCCTGCACAACATAGGGTTAAAATAGATAATATTCCCTGTGGAAACACAGGGTTAATGTAGCGCTGCCCCTGCCCCTGCCCCCGCTGCCCCGTAGACCAGAAAGCATTTTCTGACGGGTTAATGCTATGCTGCACTGCCCTGCACAACATAGGGTTAAAATAGATAATATGCCCTGTGGAAACACAGGGTTAATGTAGCGCTGCCCCTGCCCCTGCCCCCGCTGCCCCGTAGACCAGAAAGCATTTTCTGACGGGTTAATGCTATGCTGCACTGCCCTGCACAACATAGGGTTAAAATAGATAATATGCCCTGTGGAAACACAGGGTTAATGTAGCGCTGCCCCTGCCCCCGCTGCCCCTGCCCCGTAGACCAGAAAGCATTTTCTGACGGGTTAATGCTATGCTGCACTGCCCTGCACAACATAGGGTTAAAATAGATAATATGCCCTGTGGAAACACAGGGTTAATGTAGCGCTGCCCCTGCCCCCGCTGCCCCGTAGAACAGAAAGCATTTTCTGACGGGTTAATGCTATGCTGCACTGCCCTGCACAAAATAGGGTTAAAATAGATAATATGCCCTGTGGAAACATAGGGTTAATGTAGCTCTGCCCCTGCCCCCGCTGCCCCTGCCCCGTAGACCAGAAAGCATTTTCTGACGGGTTAATGCTATGCTGCACTGCCCTGCACAACATAGGGTTAAAATAGATAATATGCCCTGTGGAAACACAGGGTTAATGTAGCGCTGCCCCTGCCCCTGCCCCCGCTGCCCCGTAGAACAGAAAGCATTTTCTGACGGGTTAATGCTATGCTGCACTGCCCTGAACAACATAGGGTTAAAATAGATAATATGCCCTGTGGAAACACAGGGTTAATGTAGCGCTGCCCCTGCCCCTGCCCCCGCTGCCTCTTCCCCGTAGAACAGAAAGCATTTTCTGACGGGTTAATGCTATGCTGCACTGCCCTGCACAACATAGGGTTAAAATAGATAATATGCCCTGTGGAAACACAGGGTTAATGTAGCTCTGCCCCTGCCCCTGCCCCGTAGACCAGAAAGCATTTTCTGACGGGTTAATGCTATGCTGCACTGCCCTGCACAACATAGGGTTAAAATAGATAATATGCCCCGTGGAAACACAGGGTTAATGTAGCGCTGCCCCTGCCCCCGCTGCCCCGTAGACCAGAAAGCATTTTCTGACGGGTTAATGCTATGCTGCACTGCCCTGCACAACATAGGGTTAAAATAGATAATATGCCCTGTGGAAACACAGGGTTAATGTAGCTCTGCCCCTGCCCCGCTGCCCCGTAGACCAGAAAGCATTTTCTGACGGGTTAATGCTATGCTGCACTGCCCTGCACAACATAGGGTTAAAATAGATAATATGCCCCGTGGAAACACAGGGTTAATGTAGCGCTGCCCCTGCCCCGCTGCCCCGTAGACCAGAAAGCATTTTCTGACGGGTTAATGCTATGCTGCACTGCCCTGCACAACATAGGGTTAAAATAGATAATATGCCCCGTGGAAACACAGGGTTAATGTAGCGCTGCCCCTGCCCCTGCCCCCGCTGCCCCGTAGAACAGAAAGCATTTTCTGACGGGTTAATGCTATGCTGCACTGCCCTGCACAACATAGGGTTAAAATAGATAATATGCCCTGTGGAAACACAGGGTTAATGTAGCGCTGCCCCTGCCCCTGCCCCCGCTGCCCCGTAGAACAGAAAGCATTTTCTGACGGGTTAATGCTATGCTGCACTGTCCTGCACAACATAGGGGCAAAATAGATAATATGCCCTGTGGAAACATAGGGTTAATGTAGCGCTGCCCCTGCCCCTGCCCCCGCTGCCCCGTAGAACAGAAAGCATTTTCTGACGGGTTAATGCTATGCTGCACTGCACTGCACAACATAGGGTTAAAATAGATAATATGCCCTGTGGAAACATAGGGTTAATGTAGCGCTGCCCCCGCTGCCCCGTAGAACAGAAAGCATTTTCTGACGGGTTAATGCTATGCTGCACTGCCCTGCACAACATAGGGTTAAAATAGATAATATGCCCTGTGGAAACACAGGGTTAATGTAGCGCTGCCCCTGCCCCTGCCCCCGCTGCCCCGTAGAACAGAAAGCATTTTCTGATGGGTAAGCAAAATCCGACGTTGCACCGGCACCTGGTCTTTATTACATGCCAGGCGCCCCGTAGTGGGCGCAGGGGTTAATAATTCATCCTCAGGCCAGGACTGATCACACATAAAACCAGCGCTTTGAGTGGACCGGCTCGAGCCTGGCCTCTGCAGGGCACCCCGTGACCCCGCTAGCCCCGCCCCCTGCTGGCAGCTCTTCCTGCCTTAGTGAGCATGCGCAGGATTCACACACTGCTTATCGGCACACCTGCCTTTGTGAGCATGCGTAGGATTCACACACTGCTTATCGGCACACCTGCCTTTGTGAGCATGCGCAGGATTCACACACTGCTTATCTGCACACGCGCAGTAGGATTCCAGCTAAATGTCCGGATCGCGTCCTCCAGCTTCTTAATTATAACGTCTTCGGAGAGTTGAACTGACTCTGATGTGATTGAGCGTTTTATTCCTGTGAATTCTCGAAGTCTCTGAGCAGCTCTGGTGATTAGTGTCTTCTACCGTGTGATTAGTGTCTCTCGCCCTGGTGATTGCGTCATCGCGTTGCGGTGACACGTGGCTCATGATCTGCGCAGCCGCACTCACTGCTAGAACCCCGCGATCCCTCTCCTCTTAGTCTGGGGGCCCAGGTCGGTCTCCGTCCTATCCCGCTTAGTTTTGCGCTAATTGAGGGAAGTTCATGATCCACAATTACTAGAGAGAGCTCCATCCAAGATCACTGCGGAGGAATCCATGTAGACTCACTCATCCAACACCCTGGGGAGAAACCCATCCAGGATTACTGGGGAGACATCCCTCCAATATCACTGGAGAGGAATCCATCCACTATCACTGAACTGAAATCCACCGAGGATCATTGAACTTAAATCCACCCGAGGATCACTGAACTTAAATCCACCCGAGGATCACTGAACTGAAATCCACCCAAGATCCCAGAACTTAAATCCACCCGAGGATCACTGAACTGAAATCCACCCAAGATCCCAGAACTGAAATCCATCCAGGATCCCTGAATTTAAACCCATCCTGGATCACTGAACTTAAATCCACCCGAGGATCACTGAACTTAAATCCACCCGAGGATCACTGAACTGAAATCCACCCAAGATCCCAGAACTGAAATCCACCCAGGATCACTGAGCTGAAATCCATCCAGGATCCCTGAATTTAAACCCATCCTGGATCACTGAACTGAAATCCACCCAGGATCACTGAACTGAAATCCATCCAGGATCCCTGAATTTAAACCCATCCAGAATCCCTGAGCTGAAACCATCCAGGATCCCTGAACTGAAATCCACCCAAAATCACTGAACTGAAATCCATCTATCCAAGATCACTGGCGGAGATGCCTGGACAGGGGTCAGATGAGGTGAGTTGTCTCCATTGTTGTGTGCTTGTGGACAGCAGCCGTTGCTGCCATCTCGACCCATGCCACAAGGTCCTCAGCCAACTGGAACTATCCTTTGGACGGTCACTAAATATGTTATGTACCATCTGTGTATGTGTGATAGATGCTGGGGAGATAATGAGGAGAGCCGAGCCAATGGGTCTGATTTGGCCAAAAGGCCGACTTAGGAGAGCAGTCTGCCTCTCTGGCCACCTCTTCAGTGCCCTGTACATCTCACATACCACCTGTTACAATTGATCCGTGCCCTCGGTGGGGCCCCGTGAGCATGCCCCCATCCCCACGTACCTTAACGAAGAGGCGGACACAGGTCTGCCTTCTTTGGGCCCCAGGGCACTCTGACACACAGCAGGCCATGCCTTTATTTTGCGCATGCGCGACGGCGAACCTTGCCTTCATGCCCACGTAACTTGCTCTGTCACATCCCTCCTTTTTCCTAACAAGACAACAATTTTCATTATTAACATTAACTTGGTATCAACGTGACACAGTGAACATGAGTCTGATACAGTAAAAAGTGTTTCATCCCAACGTGGGCAAGTACCGTCTGCTTGTGGTCCTCGTTAGCCTGAGTCCAAGATGTAGTCCTTGAATCAGACCACTCTTCGACTGGTTACCTGCAGGGACTGGGTCACTCAGGTTCAGGGTCTCCTGGGTCCACCTCGAGAGCAGGTCCACTCGACGCTGCCCGAGCCAGGAATAGCCCCATGGCAGGTTCCTGCCAGGGTTCTCTCGTGGCAATCTTCTTGAAAAAGCATGAGTTTCTTGTAACAGTTTCCCGTTGATCAGCCACCGTCACCATGGACCCATTGACATGGATTACCCCCATGGGGGTGGACTCATAGTTGAGGCACAGCTTCCCTTCTTGGTGTCGATTCCTCACTTCAATGTCCTACCACTCCAAGTTTCCCCTGACGTTCTCGCTCTCATTGTGAGCCCATCGGTCCTCCAGTGTCTTTTGATCATCTATGACACCTGGTGGTCGGCCATCGATTTCTGCTATGAGCCCCCTCGGGCATCGGCTGAACAGCGCCTCGGCTGGGGCCACCCCTGTAGACTGATGGGGCATTGATCGATATTCTCGAAGGAACTGATACAGGTTTCTCTTTAGTTCCCCTTCTTGATTCTGTGAGATTCTAAAAATCTTATTGAGGGTGCGCATGAATCGCTCCACCTCCCTATTGGCCCTTGGCCATGCTGGAGTGACTTTCCGGTGTACGATGTCGTAGTCATGCATGAATTCCGCAAACCATCTGCCGTGAAACGGCCGCCCATTGTCTGAGCACACGACCCGGGTAAGCCCATGGGTTGCGAAGATCTTCTCCATTGCCTGTATGGTGTGATCACTTGACGTTGATTCGACAATCTCCACCTCTGGATAGCGTGACCACTGGTCAGTTAGTACTAAGAAGTGCATACCCCTCCCAGTGGATCCAAAGTCAGCGTGCACCATACCCCATGGGGTTCCGCTCCGTTGCATCGACTCGATGCATGGCTCCTTGTTTACTGGTGCGGCCGCTTGGCACCAGGCACATTGTCGAATGTACTCATTGACCTTTCCTTCTAATTCCGGGAACCATACCTTTGGTCTCAGCCTTGCTTTGGTCTTCGCAGTGCCCTGGTTGCCACTGTGGGATAGTTCGAGCACCCTCCCAATCAATTTCCGAGGTACCACTATTTGTCTCCCTCGGAGTAACAGTCCTTCGTCTGATCATGACAGCTCGTGTCAGGCCCTCCACAGTGACTGTAAATCGCGCTGACTGTCTCTATCCCTGCGGGAAAATGTCTACAGCCCCACAGAATTGCCAGCGCTTCTCTTTCAATTTGAGAATATCTTTGCTCAGTGTCTGTCAACGCCTTGCTGGCGTATACAATGGGTTTCATTTGGACTTGCGAGTCAGTCTGGAGCAGCAGGTCTGCTGCTACGTGTCTTGTAATATGAACGCATCTTTCTCTGGCAGGTCTGCTTCCATGTGTCTTGTAATATAAATGCATCTTCCTCTGGCAGGTCTTCTTCTACGTGTCTTGTAATATGAATGCATCTTCCTCTGGCATGACTGCTTCTACGTGTCTTGGACTATGAATGCATCTTTCTCTGGCAGGTCTGCTTCTACGTGTCTTGTAATATGAATGCATCGTTCTCTGGCAGGTCTGCTTCCATGTGTCTTGTAATATGAATGCATCTTCCTCTGGCAGGTCTGCTTCTACGTGTCTTGTAATATGAACGCATCTTCCTCTGGCACGTCTGCTTCTACGTGTCTTGTAATATGAATGCATCTTCCTCTGGCAGGTCTGCTTCTACGTGTCTTGTAATATGAACACATCTTCCTCTGGCAGGTCTGCTTCTACGTATCTTGTAATATGAATGCATCTTCTCCTGGCAGGCCTGCTTCTACGTGTCTTGTAATATGAACGCATCTTCCTCTGGCAGGTCTGCTTCTACGTGTCTTGTAATATGAATGCATCTTTCTCTGGCAGGTCTGCTTCTACATGTCTTGTAATATGAATGAATCTTCCTCTGCCATGACTGCTTCTACGTGTCTTGTAATATGAATGCATCTTCCTCTGGTAGGTCTGCTTCTACGTGTCTTGTAATATGAATGCATCTTCCTCTAGCATGACTGCTTCTACGTGTCTTGTAATATGAATGCATCTTCCTCTGGCAGGTCTGCTTCTACGTATCTTGTAATATGAATGCATCTTCCTCTGACAGGTCTGCTTCTACGTGTCTTGTAATATGAACGCATCTTCCTCTGGCAGGTCTGCTTCTATGTGTCTTGTAATATGAACGCATCTTTCTCTGGCAGGTCTAATTCTACGTGTCTTGTAATATGAACGCATCTTTCTCTGGCAGGTCTGCTTCTACGTGTCTTGTAATATGAATGCATCTATCTCTGGCAGGTCTGCTTCTACGTGTCTTGTAATATGACCACATCTATCTCTGGCAGGTCTGCTTCTACGTGTCTTGTAATATGACCACATCTTCCTCTGGCATGACTGTTTCTACATGTCTTGTAATATGAACGCATCTTTCTCTGGCAGGCCTGCTTCTACGTGTCTGGTAATATGAATGCATCGTCCTCTGGCAGGTCTGCTTCTACGTATCTTGTAATATGAATGCATCTTCTCCTGGCAGGCCTGCTTCTACGTGTCTTGTAATATGAACGCATCTTCCTCTGGCAGGTCTGCTTCTACGTGTCTTGTACTCCCTTTTAGAAACTCACATTTTTCCCAGTGCAGCGTCAAACCCAGGTCTCGGCTCTTTTTCTATGCCTTTTCCAGCCTGGTCGTGTGTTCTGTTTCTGAGGTTGCGTACACCAATATGTCTTCACTTAGATTGATTATGCCCTACAGGCCAGTGAGGGCGCCCCTGATGACATTCTGGAACACCTCAGCGGCAGAGGAAATCCCAAAGCTCAAACATTTATACTGGTATATGCCATTGTGTGTTGTAAAAATAGTTATACACCTGGATTCGGGGGTGCAGTTCAAGTTGGTGATAACCCAAACGCAAATCAAGCTTTGAGAAGAACTTGGCACCCAGAAGCTCACCCACTAAATTGTCCAGTGTCAGCGTGAGGTGAGGTTCCTTTTTTATCGCGAGGTTACTTTTTTATCGTGAGGTTGGGTAGCCTCATGTCCACGCAAATGCGTACGGCTCATGGCTGATTGGGCTTAGCCACCACGACGATCGGGGACACCCATGGGGTGGGGCCATCAACTTTCTCGATGATATCCGAGTCTACTAGATTTTGTAGCTCTTGCTCCACTTGAGTTCGTAGGTGGAAGGGTATGCGCCTGTGCTTCAATGCTGTTGGGCGCACTGATTCATCTATATGCAGTTTGATTGCCTCCCCTTTTAGTTTCCCTACTCCCTGAAAGACGTCTGCGAATCTGGTGACAATGTCTTTGATGTCTGCTTCATATACTGAGAGCACAAAATGCACAATGTCTAGCGCCTTAGATGCGGCACAACTCAGGAGCGAGTGTGGGCTGACGTCTGTCACAAAGAACCTTGCCCTGATGGTGTTGTTGGCGTGGGTGACTGGATCCACAAACGTTCCTCGGAGTGGAAGTGGATGATCTCCACCAAATGAGTAGATCTTTGCTTTGGTTTCCCCAAGCACTCGTGGTCCTGGTCGTGACTCGTTATGTCTTGTCGCCAGCACACATACTGACTAGCCTGTGTCTATTAACGCGGGAGTTGGAGTCTCACAAATGTCCACCACGCATGTGGGCTGCCTCCTTTTCTTGGTTTTAGAGTCAATGTTTGATACGAAGAACACCTCTTCATCTTCTTCTTCCTCCGCAATCTTCAGCTCCTGGCGCTCCTGCTCCACCACGGCTAGGTGTCTTGGTCTGCGCCACCCACAATTGCAGCTGGCTGGCTATTCTTTTATTTTAGAAAAAAGTGACCACTCAGACACATGTGCAGTGTGCTTCCTGGTCTCTAGGTGGCTGAGCACAGAGCTGAGAGAGCCAGGGAATTCATGAGTAGCACCGAGGCAGTGCCCAATCAGGGGTCTGTTGAAACATAATCTTTTAGAAAAATCAGTGCGTGGGTGTCCATTGTAACGAAAGCAGAGACACATGTGGCAGCCACACCAATTGTACGGCCTTCTGGTGGGTGGCAGACACCTTTTAGCTTTTGTCATCGCAAAACGTGGCAGCAATGCGTGCCAACAACCAGAGACAGTTTCACGCAGTGGCCGTTTCAAAATGTGTCATTGTGCACTCACTTACAATCCACATAGGAGAACCTAGCATATTTAGTGTCATGTACTTTCTTAATATTCTTTTTTTACAAACTGTCAAAACTTTGACTTTGACAAATTAATACTAATGCCATCTACAATATTAATATATAATCTAGCGTGAGTGCAGATAACATCTGTGGTTTAAAAAATATTGAAATATTAATTTTTCATTCGCTTAAACATGTTTCTAATAAAGGAAAAAGGCTCAGGCATTACATGGTGCAATATTTTACCTAGCAGTTTTCCCCATTGTTGTCCAGTTTGCGGAGTGCAGTTTGTGCAGGGCCTGTCACCCATGCATATCCCCTACTCTGCCCTCCACCCCAAACAATGGGGTGTATGGTCGTGTTAATCATCAAAAGCAAAATCCACAAGGTTCTACAAGGGTTTTGGGGAGGCCCTGCCAGGCCCTTTTATTGAAGAAGGCGAGCACTGCGGCTGAGCACTGCAATTCAACAGAAGTGCTGTTTCGTCCAGGAACTGGAAAGTGGGTCAGGTGGGAGTGGGTGTGGGGAAGAAGGGATGTCGGGATGGGCCTTTTTCTGAATGAATCTTTCTGCTGAGGGTGGGAAAGGGAATTGCGGAGAGACTGCCTGCCCTAGAATAAGCACCATAATGATGTATTTGTACATTTTTGTTCTGGACAAGCAGGTGCCAGGAGGGTCTTGGCTTGGTTTCAAGGACCCATTGGCTTGAACCTTGTGCTGAGCTCCAAGGAGCAACTTGACCTGAGCGGGCTCGAGCTCCACCTGGCTTTCTCACAGCTGAGCATCCAGCAAGTTGAGAGCCCAGTGGGCCCTGTGTGTTGGTGCCCACTTGATCTTGGCACTGCAGACAGAAGATAAGGTCAGAAGGTTAAACAAAGGTTTTGTGGTTTTGTATTTTATGTGTGCATGCATGTCTGATTGTAATGCACACAGTTTTGTGCGTGAAGGCACAAGAGTTTTTGGGTGATTCCATAGTGCGTGTCTGTGTGCATGTTAGTATCAGAGTGAGTGTATGTGTGTGTACCTGAGCATCTGGGTGTGTAAATTCAATGCATGCACATGTTTGCGTAGTAGGTGGTGTAGAGTAAATCCTGATAAATTCTGGTCAAAGCTTCATGAAAGTGACTTAAAGTGATAATTATTTACTGGCTTAGATGCATTGTGGCTGCAGCCTCATGCAAGTGATTTACAGGCAACATTACTGGCATATATTGTGGATGCAGCTTCATGAAGTGATTTACAGCAACCATTACTGGCACAGATGACCATAACTTTCATAGATAGATTGTGCAAACAGCCCTGTGCAAGTGTTTTACAGTGACCACTACTGGCATAGAAATATTGTGAGCACAGAGCTACCGTATGCGAGTGGCTTACAGGTAATATTACTCATGTAGATTGTGGCTGCAGCCTCGTGCAACTGAATTATGGTGCCCATTACTGGCATCATATATTGATTGTCCACACAACTTCATGCAACCAATTTACAGTGAACATTACTTGCGTTAATTGGAGGTTTTGTAATATTTTATTGCAAAATGATATGTCCATTGCAAGAATCTTTATTTTATGACTTAAACGTTTTGGCTAATGAAAAGAATGTTGTTTTTTTTAAAGAGAATTGACTGGATTTGGCACTAATCTTTTGAGTGAATTGAGCATGACTGACTTGGATTTGATAACCAATCCTGTTAAAGTTAAGTTGTTTTTAAATAAGTTCCTCTGGCAATGTACCCTGGAGGGCCTTCAATCACATGAATCTTTAAGTCATATGAACATGGAGCACAAAAAGCTTGGAATGCTGGCACCATATTTGTCCATTCATCCAAATCGATGTTTAAGATCTTGTTTGAAATTTAAATCGAATTTGTATTTGACAATGGAAATATTGGTCAAATACAGCAGAATTCTGTAGATTTTGTGGGAAAACTGAGTCTCTGGAAACCGTTAGACATTTGATATCTGCTTGCACTGCACTTAATGGAAAGAGAGTAATGTTTTTAAAAACATTTATTGGTGTCAATATACAATATGTCACAAGTCTCTCCCCTTCTCACCTGTTTTTGTTGTGTACTTGAGACCTTCTGGGATTTCTTCTTTTTCACGGTCTGGGATTTGTATAGACCCGAACGCTGATCCTCGGCGTCCAGCGTGAGGCTAGCGGTTCTGTTTCCGGGAGCATTCAGAAGTCTAGGGTAAATACCAGGATGTAAATAAGGTACGCTCGGGGGCACGGAAGTCCGTGACTCGAGCGCGGAAGGGGTTCCAGGAAGTTAGGAGAGGAATTTGGGGACAGGACGGGGATTCAAGGAACTGGGAACAAGGATTCAAGCGAGAGCCCCGATCGAACTCCAGCTAAACACGTCCGACTACATGTAGCGGTAGCGTTGAGACGCGCAGAGCCGCAGGGGCATGTCTCTTTTGTAAGGCGAGCAGCGTGGAACGCATAGACTGACCAGGAACGTTCCGTTCCGGGCGGCCATGTTGGAAGGATCACTGCATTCAATCCCCTGCGAGCCAGGGACCAGGAGGTCCAGAAAGGACGCAGACGACGGTTCATGACAGTATGCCTCCTCTGAAAACCAGCTCCTCCGGGTTTGCCCGGATGGATCAGATGAAATCGTCGAACCAGCCTGGGAGCATTCATGTTTGACACTGGTTCCCAGGTACGCTCACTGGAAGGGTAAACTTTCCACTCAACCAGATATTGTAGTTGACCACGTCGATATCTTGAGTCACAAATCCTGGAAACCTCGTATTCCAGTTGATCATTTACAATAACGGGTAGATCTAGGAGCTGTTCGGGATGACTGAATGTATGGTTTTAACAGAGAAGTGTGAAATACTGGATGGATTCTTTTCCAGGATTCGGGTAACTGAAGCCGAAAGGCCACTGGGTTGATGATTTCCTGTATAGAAAAGGGACTGTAATATCTGGGAGCCAGTTTATTAGGGCGTAGATGTCAAGGAAGGAGCTTCGAGGATAACCAAACCTTATCTCCTACTGAGTAGGAAGGTCCAGGTCTTCTTTTGGAGTCAGCATAACGTTTGACATCTTTTCGGGCCCTTTCTAGGTATTCCTTAACATCCTTGTGTACTGTGATGAGGTTTCCGATCCAGGAGTCTACTGCAGGCACTGGGGTAGGGTGTGGGAGTACGGAGGGTAGGACAGATGGATGGAATCCTTGACTACAGAAGAAGGGACTGGTCTTGATAGCTGAATGATCTGAATTGTTATAAGCGAATTCGGCCATAGCTATTAGGAGTGACCAATCATCCTGAACTTTGGTGGCGAAGCAACAAAGGTATTGTTTGAGAGTCTGGTTCACACGTTCAGTGGCCCCATTGGTTTGTGGGTGGTAGCCAGAAGATAGGGCACGTTGGATTCCCAGAATACGACTTACTTACTTCCAGAACTGAGATATGTACTGGGCTCCTCAGTCTGAAATGATCTTGGGAGGCAGCCCATGAAGTCGGAATATGTGTTCCAGGAAGATTCCGGCAAGGTCAGATGAGGACGGCAGTTTGGATAAGGGTGTAAAATGAGCCATATGAGTAAACAAATCAATAGTGACCATGATTGTCGTGTAGCCTCTAGAGGGTGGTAATTCCACAATAAAACCAGTGGCGATGATTTCCCAGGGTCTTGTTGGTATTGCTGGTTGAAGTAGGAGTCCTGCTGGCTTCTTATTATCATGTTTGTTCTGATTGCAAAATGCGCACGTTTGGACATGGATCCTAATGTCATCCTTCATCTTCGGCCACCAAAACTGTCTTTGTACTAGATGGGGAGTGTTGGTAATCCCACGATGTCCCGAATGTAAGGTATCATGATATAGACTTGTGAACCTTTGTCTCAGTCCAGGAGTGGGAATGACTAAGCGGTTGTCCTTGAATAGATACCCGTCCTTTGCTGTGAGATTCCATCTATTATTTCTCTTGTGCTCCTTCCAGATATCTGAAATTCGAGTTTGGCTCTGGATATTCTCCAGGAGAGTGAGTGCTTGGGCAACAAAGATTGTGTGGGGAAACATCTTTGGAAAGGTCCGATCCTCAGGGTTTTCGTAGTCTGGACGTCTGGATAAGGCATCAGCAATTTATGTTATGTGTTCCGGGAATGTGATGGATTTGGAACTGATATTGAGCAAAAAAGAAAGCCCAACGGGCTTGATGACTGTTTCTGCATTCCAGGGATTGTAGGACTTGACGTTTTCGATGATCCGTGTGGACCTGCACTGGGTGTTTGGCTCCCAGGAGGAGATAGCGCCAATCAGTAAAGGCTTGACGAATGGCAAGCAATTCCTTTTCCAGAATGGAGTAATGGGTTTCACTGGGAGTTGGAGTGCAAGAAAGATAGGCGATGGGGTGTTCTAACTTGTCGTCCAATTCTTGTTTTAGGACGGCCCCAATGGCGTAGTTGGAAGCATCAGTTTCAACAAGAAAGGGTCGATCTATGTCAGGTTGGGCTAGGATGGGGGCTTGTGTGAACTCTGACTTCAGATGGTGAAAGGCCGCGTCTTGGGTTGAGGTCCACAAGAAGGGGGTGTCTTTCTTTAATAATGAGACGATAGGGTGCACAATCTCAGAAAAGGTTGGTATGAATTTCCGATAAAAATTTGCAAGTCCTAGGAAGGATTGTATCTGTTTCACGGTGGTTGGAGTAGGCCAGGATAAAATGGAGTCTACCTTTGAGGAATCCATACCAATTCCTTTAGGGCTAAGGACAAATCCGAGATAGTGAACAGTTGAAACGTGAAAAAGACACTTCTCAGGCTTGGCCAGGAGCTTATGTTCTCGTAGACGTTGCAAGACTGCCTTCACGTGCTCTTCATGTCTACGATGGTCCTTTGAATATATCAGTATATCGTCTAGATATACTATAACGAAGATGAACAACATATCAGAGAACACTCGATCCATGAAACGTTGGAAAACTGCTGGGGCATTAGCAAGTCCGAAGGGCATGACCAGGTATTCAAAATGGCCGAAGGGGGTTCTAAAGGCTGTTTTCCATTTGTCACCCTCCTTTATACGAATGAGATGGTAGGCACCCTTTAGGTCTAATTTTGTAAAGATTACTGCACCTCTGACTGCTTCTAGGATATCCGAGATGAGGGGCAGGGGATAACGGTCCTTGAGAGTGCACTGATTTTAGACGGTAGTCCAAACATGGTCTGAGCTCCTTGGTATCTTTCTTGGGAACAAAGAACAATGAAGCACCCGCTGGAGATTTGGATGGTCGTATGGTGCCATTTTCCAAGTTAGTATCCAGGTATTCTCGGAGAGCCCTCTTTTCAGGTTCAGATAATATAAACATTCTGCCGAAAGGAATCACTGCTGAGGGTTCGGTATCGATGGCACAATCCTCTGACCTGTGAGGAGGAAGAGCTTGAACTATAGCGGTTGAAAAGACATCAGAAAAGGCTTGGTAGGCTCTGGGAATCTGGGTGATGTTAGAAACGGTGACTGGATTTTGTTGGCTCTCTAGGAAGTCTTCAGAAGGCTTTGGTAAGGTATTCAGGGATAAGCAGTGAGCCATACAATGTTCATATCCAAGGAACAGGGAGCCTGCTGCCGAATTGTTGTAGGGATTGTGCCTTTGTAGCCAGGGCATTCCAAGAACCATCGGATAATGGGCTGAAATAATGATGCCAAATTTGATCCTTTCTCGATGGTGATTTATAGAGAGTAGAAGCTCTTTAGTCTGAAGGGTTATGGGTCCTGAAGAAAGAGGTCTCCCATCAATTGCCTCTACTGGTTGCATTGTTACTCGGCTTTCATGTGGGATGTTGTGAGCAGTGACCCAATCTTGATCTAGGAATACGCCCATAGCTCCGCAGTCTACTAATGCCAGAATGGGGTAGGATTCTGTCTTGGAAGGCGATAGTAGGGCCTGAAGAACCACAAGATTATTTTGTCCAGGAGAGTTCAAGGATGGAATTGATGTGGAGCAAACATCTCTCTCCCGACACTGTGCTCCATCTAGGATCGGGAGCTGGCGTTTCCCGAACGCCGTGGAGGAGCAACAGGACATTCTCTCACAAGATGTTTATCGGAGGCGCAATACATGCACAGACCAGTGTGGATTCGTCGCATCCTTACTTGAGGGGTAATGGGTACCCGGAAGGCTCCTAGTTGCATAGGTTCTGGGTCCGGGGTAGAAGGAACAGTAGGCTCTGATCTAGGCGCATGTTCCGTGATGGTCTTTTGGAAACTCACTTTAGACTTCTTTTTCTCTGCTCTTCTTTCTTGGATTCGGAAATCTATTTGTAAGGAAAGGTCCATAAGAGCCTGGAAGGAGCTTGGGCGGGCAACCCTTGCTAACTCATCTTTTATTTCTTCGTTCAGCCCCCTTCAGAAGAGAGTAAAGCTAGCTTCTGGAGACCAGTCTGCTTCCTTCACGAGTTGTTTGAAACAAGTAACATAGGTGAGCATATCCTGGGACCCTTGTTGAAACTCGAGCAGTCTCTCTTGAGCACTGTACACCTGTTCTGGGTGATCAAACATTTCCTTAAGGGCTCTCACAAAGCCATCATAGTCATCCAGGAGGGCGTCACCTGAATTAACTAGGGGGGTTGCCCAAGTCAATGCATTTCCAGTGAGGTGTGAGATCATAAAGCCCACCTTTGCCCTAGGAGTGGAGAAATAGTAGGGCTTGAAGGTGAAGTGAACTAAACACGAATGAAAAATGCGCAGAGAGTCTTGGAGGAACCGTCATACTTGTCCACTATTCCTCCCAATACCACACTTTCTTTGGTTGCAGAATCACGTGATAAGACTAGCTGTTTTAATGCAGCGTTCTCTTCCTTGAGGTTCTGTACCTCCATAGTTAATTCCTGCATACCTCGCATGAGGTCTTGAACGGCGGCTTCCATCTCTGTGTCTGTATCGTTTTTAAGGCATCTCAATCTGTCACAAATCTCTCCCCTTCTCACCTGTTTTTTGTTGTGTACTTGCGACCTTCTGGGATTTCTTCTTTTTCACGGTCCGGGATTTGTATAGACCCAAACGCTGATCCTCGGCGTCCAGCGTGGCGCTAGCGGTTCTGTTTCCGGGAGCGTTCAAAAGTCCAGGGTAAATACCAGGATGTAAATAAGGTACGCTCGGGGGCACGGAAGTCCGTGACTCGAGCGCGAAAGGGGTTCCAGGAAGTTAGGAGAGCAATTTGGGGACAGGACAGGGATTCAAGGAACTGGGAACAAGGATTCAAGCGAGAGCCCTGATCGAACTCCGGCTAAACACGTCTGACTACAGGTAGCGGTAGCGTTGAGACGCGCAGAGCCGAGGGGTGTGTCTCTTTTGTAAGGCGAGCAGCGTGGAACGCATAGACTGACCAGGAGCGTTCCGTTCCGGGCGGCCATGCTGGAAGGATCACTGCATTCAATCCCCTGCGAGTCAGGGACCAGGAGGTCCAGAAAGGATGCAGACGACTGTTCATGACAATGAAGGTAAGGCTGGGGAATTCTGCAACGTTTCTTTAGCAGGTCGCATTACCGCAATGGTTTTATAAATAGCAGTCATTTGGAAGAGGATGTATAGTTTTAATAATATTTTTTTAATATTGTAAAGTGTTATGTTTTATGAAATCATAGAGGTTCATTTTAATGTTGATAGAATTTGCTGTGTTGTTTAACGGATTGTGCGTTATTGTGTATTATGAACTTGTATATTGGTCTGTTTTGTTTTGGTGCAATACTTTTTATTTTTTATTTTGTAAAGGTTAAAGGTTATTTGATTAACCACAAAACCTAATTAAAAAAACAATAGTAATAATAACTCACCAAATGTAAATTGTATGGCTTTTTACCCCATGTTGTTCAAAATGTTGCTGTCAAATGTAGCATATCAACACATTTTTTACAAATCTTCTCAAGGGAGTGGGGAGCCTCCCAAGCTCCCCAACATTATTACTGGCATATGTATATTAGTGGTCGCAGCCTTACACAAGTGATTTACAGTAATAATCATTACTGGCATATATAGATCATGGTTTCAGCCTCACCATTACTGGCATAGGTAAATAGTGCATAGCTGAAAAGCAGGGACCCCCATCCCTGGATTGAGGGAACACAATATTCAACAGCAGAACAAAACATCCTGAGGGATTAATTACAAAAGTATTTTTTAAAAATGTATTGATACAAAATATTGATTTAATCAAGAAGAAATCCAAAGTAAATTGAATTAAAGCAGGACAATAATGAGGAGAACAATGGGCCTCATTACGAGGTTGGAGGTAGCCATGCCCTTAATAAGGGCATGGCTACCCCTAAACCCAGGTCCGGGTCCCGCAAAAGGGGACTTACCGACCCATTCCGACCTTGGAGGGCCCGGTAATTCCCTTTCGGGGGACCCGGACCCGGTACATCCACATTCCCATTTGAGCCCCCATAGGGCTCTATGGGAATGGGGAGGATGGTAACAATGGTCCCGTTAATAACGGGGCCGTTGCTACCATCTGGTACTGCTCGCTGTTAGGGAGAATTCTCTGTTTAGGCTGAATTTCCTAACCTAGTGAGTCCCCCAGCAGCTTTTCTGGATTTCTGGAGTTTGTTTTTTCCATCCTGCCAAGAGTGAGACTCTTTTTCTCCCACTCTTGGACATGAATGTGTGTAATTCCTTGAAATGTCAATGTGTTCTATGGGCTATGGGGTCTCCATAGGGTCTCATATGTTTTTGCTATGTGTGTTACACTGCACCCTCCGTGCCGTAGCACTGGGGCGTCCTAGAGGACCTCCATAATAGACTCCATACCCGGGGACTGACTACTGTCTCTCCGGGCATGTAAAGTCACCATTGGCTTTACTAGAGCTAAATTTACTAACAGAACTAGTACAAACCATCCTATTGTGGACATACTAGTAGGGGTAATTCGATTACTCCTGGGTCTGTTATTCGAGGGGGCACTGTCCCGTCCCCCCTCGTCGAGTTTTGGCTGGTGGCAGTGGAAACTACTTGTTATATTCGACCCCGAATGTAACCCTATGGGATTCGTCCCATTGTTGGAGATTGATACTTTTTCCCGTCAATCTCTAACATACCACCGGTCTACTTATCTTAAATAAGTCTATCGGATGGTATTTTCTGCCAGAACTCGGCTTTCTAAAATAGCGTCTGTGTTCGTCTCTGTGACTCCTAAACCAAAGGTTGAGCCCTTTGTTCCTCTTTTGGCGGGCCTCTGTACAGAGACCCTCCAAAGTGATGCCATTCTGTCTGGGTTACCACAGGGGTGTAGGAGGGGGTTTAGGCACCCTGGACCGAGTTGCCTTGCCAACTCCGGTCGCACTCTGGTGTGATTGGCCCAAGTGGTGAGCTTCCCCGCTCACCACTTAGCATGGTTTGAGTGACAGCTAGGCTGAATGAATGGGGGTTTTCTGCATAAAAGCAGGGCTTTTGGGACCGGATCTTCAGAAGTCACCACAGGACCTAAGAATCCGACGAGGGTAAAGCTGAGCCGACCTGCAACGACGACACCTCCGGTGGAGCCCTGCTGAACCGACTCGCCACTTCCGGACGACAGAGGAGATCTCCCTGCCGGAGAGTCTCTTCCCCTGACTGGTGGGAACAACCAGTCCCCTTTGCTTTTTGTTCGCCTCAGGACGCAGTGGTCGAATTGCCCGTGCAGAGCACCTCGGCAACCGGATAGCCACTACCCTTGTACCGCGACCAAAAGGTGGTGCCTTGTGACGGAGCACTCCGCGGCTGGTCTCTTCCCTGGTGGTACAACGGTCTTCAACTTTCCTTCGACGACGAGATCATCTCTTCTCTTGGCAAAGACCGGACGTGCATCCATCACCAGGAACAACTGCCCCCGCCGGAGCAGTCTCTCCACAACCAAGGTACTGTGTCCGCCTGGCTTCCCTTGTTGCTGGATAGAGTGAGGTGTCTTAATCCTCGCCTCTCCATAGGGTCGCCTCCAAGCTTTCTCTAGCGTGTTGTTCTGAACTGGTCCAATCTGCCGATAACAATTTGCTACAAAGACTCGAACGCATTTCCACTAAGATACTTTTTGGGACATACCGCCTTGCCTCTCTCCGAGTGGGCCTGGCCTCTGAACTTTATGATCTACAGTTGTTCTTGTCTTCTTGCCTTGCATTTGTCCGTAAAGTATTGGTACCGTGTTGATTTCGTAACCTACCTTACTTTTCTCTCCCGTCCTAACGAATACTAGAGTGCCATCTAGGGTAACGCATACACCTCTGTCTGCAAATAAGTGATGCTGATAAACCTAGACTTGTCGAACTATTGTTAGGGGGATTGATCTTTTTCTTCGTATAGTAATTGTAATTGAAGTTGTTTGCCGTATTAGTGCCAGAGTGTTTTATATAGATGTGTCGTTAGAAATAAATACCTTTATATCTTTACGCCGAAGCCTTGTTCCGTGTTTACTTGTTTTACTGTGTGGATTGCCCGATTTTGTATACTCCACATACTGCCTAACTCTTCTTGAGGGAAGTCTGACTGCTCAGCCACAGCTACCAAGTGAATCTGTGTGGTACAGACTGCTACCAAGTGGGTTTTACACCTGTAGTCCTAAATCTTTTGCAGTGGTCCCAGAGGGAACTGCACAGGTTTCCGCCTAACACTCGTAAGTGCTGCTCTGCACGCCTGGTCTGACCAGGTGTTTCAGAGCGGCACCCGCGAGCCTACACGGAATGTTACGGCGAGGTAACAACGGCACCGGTAGCACTACCAGCACCATTGTTGCCTTACCGCAACACTCCTAATGAGGCCCAATGTTTTCTCTTACAACCATAATGACACAAACTCATTACAGTCAACAATACCCTTACCTACACCCGCCACACACAATCATACACAAGCATTTTATGTTCAAGACAAAAACCTATATTTATTTATTTATTCGATATTTATATAGCACGCTTAACCCGGAGGCATCTAGGCGCTGTTCTTTGCATGCATAAAGGAAACGAGGTAACGCGCCTTGAAACACCTGTATATAGGCGCGTTATAAATGCCATATCATATCATATATCATATCATGGGTTGACAGGAATTGTACGGTTCCTGAGGCCCAGTTCACTGTTGTATTGTGAAGTCTTAGCCAAGATAGTCCTAAGGTTAAACCAAACTGCGGAGCTGCAATTACATCAAACTGAGTCTCTTGGTGTTGTAACCCACATTCCAATCGCACGGGTTGTGTTTGCAAGATTTACAAACATAAGCCGAAGAAGGTACCTCGCATTCGTCAATATGGGCTCTCGTATACATGTAGTTGTTACTCGCGTGTGGGTTTCTGCTGGAGGGTTATTTACGTAGTTCTTGTGTGAAAATAAAGCCATGGCACAAATAACAGATTCTGTGACATATGTAGCCTGGAGTGGACACAAAGTGATTTGCATAACCCCATTTGCAAGCAGTTTAACAGGACCGGCTGGTTTCAACGTATAAGGAAACATTTTACCATATCATCACAGGGAGACCCAGTTAACCTAAAAGAATACAAATAAAAGTAAATACCTCATCAGCCCACACGATATACATACTACACATCCTCTCAATCTACAGGGACACAAATTAAGAAAACACTCAGTGTCCCATGTGCCCCACCCTTCCCTGGCTCCTCTGCTACCCCTGCACCATACCTGTCACCCTGGGTGTGTCCCCTTCCCTGGCTCCTCTGCTACCCCTGCAACATACCTGTCACCCCTGGGTGTGTCCCCTTCCCTGGCTCCTCTGCTACCCCTGCACCTCACCTGTCGCCCCTGGGTGTGTCCCCTTCCCTGGCTCCTCTGCTACCCCTGCACCCCACCTGTCGCCCCTGGGTGTGTCCCCTTCCCTGGCTCCTCTGCTACCCCTGCACCATACCTGTCGCCCCTGGGTGTGTCCCCTTCCCTGGCTCCTCTGCTACCCCTGCACCATACCTGTCGCCCCTGGGTGTGTCCCCTTCCCTGGCTCCTCTGCTACCCCTGCACCTCACCTGTCGCCCCTGGGTGTGTCCCCTTCCCTGGCTCCTCTGCTACCCCTGCACCCCACCTGTCACCCCTGGGTGTGTCCCCTTCCCTGGCTCCTCTGCTACCCCTGCACCCCACCTGTCACCCCTGGGTGTGTCCCCTTCCCTGGCTCCTCTGCTACCCCTGCACCATACCTGTCACCCCTGGGTGTGTCCCCTTCCCTTGCTCCTCTTCTACCCCTGCACCCCACCTGTCTCCGCTGGGTGTGTCCCCTTCCCTGGCTCCTCTGCTACCCCTGCACCCCACCTGTCACCGCTGGGTGTGTCCCCTTCCCTGGCTCCTCTGCTACCCCTGCACCCCACCTGTCACCCCTGGGTGTGTCCCCTTCCCTGGCTCCTCTGCTACCCCTGCACCCCACTTGTTACTGTGTGGCGTATGCCCTGTGTACATCGCTCCATTGCCTCCCAGCTCCTCTGCTACCCCTGCACCCTACCTGTCACCCTTTCGTGTGTCTCCTTTATACAGCGCTCTGTTGACTCCCAGCTAGGGAATTATTATAGCAAATGAGGAGGGAGGGAAGGTTGTAAAAAAGTAAGGAAAAGTGTATTCCTTGGACACTGTGTTTACCTGAATGGAATTCATAACTGATGTCACATGTTCTGTTCCAGGTGCAGGTCACCTTCCATGATGCCTCATCCTATTTCTCTGAAGAGGAGTGGACGGTTTTGAAGGAGTGGCAGAAGGAACTTTACAGGAATGTGATGAAGGAAGTTCACCAAGCTCTGCTCTCTCTGGGTAAAGTTATTTTATGTATTTATTTTATTGAGCATATGTTAGGCACTTTATACAACAGAATTGTGTTTCAAAGTGCTACAAGGCTAAATGGGAAGGGAACAGGGTAAATAATAACAACGGCAAAATCAGAAAAATATACAGTTGTGGTCCTACCAGGTCTTGTGGCATTTGGACGTGCAAGTGCAGTGAGGAGAAGTGCAGGGGATGGGGATGTAAAGGGGCGGGGGGTAGAGGAGTGGGCAAGTGCTGGTGGAGGGCCCAGGAGGGAAGTGCTAAGGGGAGCCAAGGAGGACCTCAGGCGAACTTTACTTTGAAGATTTATACTGCGCAACCTATGGACCCGAAGGCTTATGGGCGCAACACACGTAAACGTAACCTACGAAATGAAAATATTGGCAGATCGGCTACTGCCCTATGTCTCTGAGGTAGTGCATATGAATCACTCTGGATTCATACCGAAAAGATCAACCTCCCTGAACCTCCCAGATAAAACCCAGCACCCAGGCAGTGGCGGTCCTGCTTGACATGGAGAAGGCATTTGATTCTGTGGAGTGGGGTTATCTGTTTGAAGTCTTGACTCAATTCGGGGTCCCGGGCTCTTTCCTCACGTCAGTACAGCTAATCTACTCAGGTTCAAGTGCTCAGATAAATGTGGGTAGCAGTCGCTCTCAGGTTTTTAAATTAGGCCGGGGCACAAGACAGGGCTGCCCTCTGTCGCCCTTGCCATTCGCTATGGTAATAGAAATACTAGCGGCCCGTAAGAGGAAATACCATGGACATAGAGGTCTGGCGATGGGATGGGTAAGAGAACTCATTTCATTGTATGCAGATGATGCAGTTGTCTACATTAAGGACCCCAGAAATAACCTGGCCCACTGTCCAGGGAGATAGAAGAATTCAGTACAGTGTCAGTGCTGCGAATCAACAAGGCTAAATCCTCCTTATTCCGTCTAAATGAAAAAACAGCCCGACCCCTTAACACACAGGGCTACAGTTGGAACAGCGGGCGGCCACATACTTGGGAGTTCGGGTTAGTAGGGATGCAAAATTATTGCTAGAAGGCAACCATACCAAATATCTGCAAGCATTGCGATCCAGCTTGGAGAGGTGGTGTGGTATGTCCCTCTCCCTCCTGGGGGAATAAGTATCGCTCAAATTATAGTTATCCCTAAACTATTGTAGACTTTTCAAAATGTCCCCTTATGGCCTGGGGTAGGATTCTTCCAGGAGGTACGCTCGCTACTGAGCAAGCTGACGTGGTACCCCAAGATCCCATGCATAGGGTGGGAGTCACTTGCACAACCTTGGGAAGGGGGGGGTCGGGTGCCTGACGTGGAACTGTACTTCATGGTGGCGCAACTGACATTTACAAAATATTGGATGACAGGCACTCGGCTGACTCCCCATGTTAGGATCGAGCAATGCTTGGTACAACCGTTTTTCCTGCAAGGTTTACTGATCTCAGATAGTACCGACGATAAGTGCAGTTTCGACCCACTAGCGTGTTCAATACACGCCTGGAAGAGAGCTATGAAGAGGATGGTGGTGGATTGCCCCTTTGACCCAGGCATTTCATTTTGGGACATAGACACCCTGGTACCAACCTGCGATAAGGCAATTGCAAGAGATTGGTGTGGGGCGGGCATTGCACGTATCGAAGACATGTACCCTCAAGGACAGTTCGTCTCCCATGACTTGTTTAAGGAAAAAATAGGAGGGGATCTCAACGCACCCTGCAGTACTTCCGAATGAGGGCAGCCTTCAGAGAATGGTCCCCGGAATTACCTAAAATGCCACGCACTACCCCAGTGCTGCAGCTCATTCGGAACTCTCCTGGATGTAGAGGTACACTATCCACACTGTATAAATCGCTGCAGAAAGATGCACCCAGGGAGACATTCAAGTGTAGAGGGAAGTGGGAGGAGGACTCAGGAAAGACCCTGTCGGATAATCAATGGGCTGTGTGTTGTATGGTACCACGCATAAAGGGGCCTTTAACACCAGGTTGCAGGTGATCTAGCTAAAAACGCTGCACAGAGTATACATCTCCCCAGCGCGTACGCACCAATATGATCCCAAAAGGCCCGCTACTTGCTCGAGATGTAACATGGAGCCGGACAATATGTTGCATATGCTGTGGCTATGTGTGGAACTGAGCTCCTTCTGAGAGGGGGTGGTAAAAGTGATGTCTGAGGTGTTAAGTCGGCCAGTACCGAGAGAGCTGCTGTGCTGCATGTTTGGGTGGCTTCTGGGTTTGCCAAAACAATACCTTAAATTATTATCCACCTGTATGATCTTAGCAAGACGCTGCATCCTGATGATGTGGACAAGTCCACCCCCCCCCCCTGGGGAGTGCAGGGTTAATTGAGAGAGTTGATATGGTTTAGTGACACTGATATGGAGTATGCCAATATGTGTGGTGTACAAAATCGCCCCAAAAATATCTGGCACCCTTTCACGGCATATCTACTGACGCAGGAGGCCCCTCACATGATGGCCCTGTTTGTTGTTGAAGCAGGGAAAAAACGGCTGGGGGGTGGGGGGGTGAGACCCTCCTCAGGAGTGACAGTCAACTATGGCATGTTCCTACTCCCGCTTGGAACCCATCTGGGTTACTGTGGTGGTCGACTGCTCATATGTATGTGATGAGGTCTTTCATTTCTCCAATGTTGGCATGAATAGTGTAAGATACCTACATGCTGTGCTGCGAGGACGATCATGATATCCGTCATTGTAAAAGATTGCATGAAATGTATGGCCATTGTTGGTGAGGTATGAATCACTAGAGATACAGGGGGGAATGATACCAAACAGACTGAACAAGTGTGGGTGCAGGCGGGTCCCAAGGGTGGGATGCAGAGCTGCCAAGCAGGGGCCCGCAAGGACAGTGCAGTTGGGGGGGAGGCTGCTGGTATCGACTGGGAACAAGAGCCTGGGATCCTGTGAGATTCATGAGGGTCAGGCCACAGGTCACAGCGGCAGTAGGGTGATTAACAGTGAATGGAAAGAGGTAGAGAACAGCAGCGTTTTGAGCAGTTTCTGGAACTTAAGGAGGTCCGGCTCAAGTCTGAGAGGGGCAGGGAGGCTGTTCCACTGATCCACTGGTCTTTTATAAATGGTCTTGGAGTCAATGAAATGTCTCAGTTGTTATTTCAGACTCTAGGAATCAGTTCTGCTGCCCTGACTTTGATGTATATCCTTAAATAATCATAAGATTGCCTCATGCTTCTGGGGGGTTCCTGTGCCGGTGAGTCGGGAAGCTCCACATCGTAGCACCAATTCAGGCATGAGGAGCAGTGAAAGGGGGGGGGGCAACCTTGTCCGCATTGTGCCCTAGAGGAAGGCTTGCATTCACCACCGCTAGGGGCAGATAGAAGGGAGCAAATAGCACCCTGAAAATGATTCGCCCAAATCGCCCAGAGTTTGATGTCTGCTAAGTGGTTCTTGGTTGTTTTGGGTGTGGAAGATGTGGCAAAGTCTGCTTCCTGCGGGAAGAGGGCTGACTTTTCATGTATGGTTGTTCCTCTTTTCTAATTGCGCAGCTAAGCTGAATACAGTGTTGGAACTGTTCTTGCTGTGATTGACCCTGTGAATGATGTCAGGGCTTCAAGGCAGGAGTACTGTAAGAGTGTGCCTTATAAGTGCCTTAAATCAGTCAGTTGGCCTTCTTTGCTGTACGTAGAGAATACGAAACTGATAACACCCAGCACAACCCTGAAACATGTCCTGTTTGCTTGTTCTCCTGTGTAGGGGCCAGGTGCTGGGCATATTATTGGTTCTCGCTCATAAGTCTACAGCTGCTGAGGGTTTCACTTCAATAGGCAGGAGGCAAAGTCACACTGACTGATCACAGTTGTGCCCCATGGTAAAATGAGTGCACCATGTGCAGGTACTAGCAGGCCTTTAACCTCACTCTTAGGAGCTGGGACACATTCCCCTGGTGCCATTTACATGGCTTGGGAATGTGGGGACGGTTTATGAGTACACCATGTGCAGACAATACCAGGCCTTTAGCCTCACTCCTAACAGCTGGGACACATTCCCCGGTGCTATTTACATGGCTTGGGAATGTGGGGAGGGTTTATGAGTACACCATGTGCAGACAATAGCAGGCCTTTAGCCTCACTCCTACCAGCTGGGACACGTTCCCCAGTGCTATTTACATGGCTTGGGAATGTGGGAGGATTTATGAGTACACCATGTGCAGACACTAGTAGGTCTTTAGCCTCACTCCTAACAGCTGGGACACATTCCCCGGTGCTATTTACATGGCTTGGGAATGTGGGGAGGGTTTATGAGTACACCATGTGCAGACAATAGCAGGCCTTTAGCCTCACTCCTAGGAGCTTCAGCACATTCCCTGATGCTATTTACATGGCTTGGGAATGTGGGGAGAGTTTATGAGTACACCATGTGCAGACACTAGCAGGCCTTTAGCTGCACTCCTAGGAGCTGGGATACATTCCTGGTGCTATATATATGGCTTGGGAATGTGGGGAGGGTTTATGAGTACACCATGTGCAGACACTAGCAGGTCTTTAGCCTCACTCCTAGGAGCCAGGGACATTCCCCGGTGCTATTTACATGGCTTGGGAATGTGGGGAGGGTTTACGAGTACACCATGTGCAGACACTAGAAGGTCTTTAACCTCACTCCTAGGAGCCAGGGACATTCCTGGTGCTATTTACATGGCTTGGGAATGTGGAGAGGGTTTATGAGTACACCATGTGCAGACACTAGCAGCTCTATAGCCTCATTCCTACTAGCTGGGACACATTCCCCAGTGATTTTTACATGGCTTGGGAATGTGGGGAGGGTTTATGAGTACACCATGTGCAGACACTATCAGGTCTTTAGCCTCACTTCTAGGAGCTGGGACACATTCCCTGGTGCTATTTGCATGGCTTGGGAATGTGGGGACGGTTTATGAGTATACAATGTGCAGACACTAGAAGGTCTTTAGCCTCACTCCTAGGAGCTTCAGCACATTCCCTGATGCTGTTTACATGGCTTGGGAATGTGGGGAGGGTTTATGAGTGCACCGTGTGCAGACACTAGCAGGTCTATAGCCTAACTCCTAGGACCTGGGACACATTCCCTTGTGCTATTTACACAGCTTGGGAATGTGGGGAGGATTTACGAGTACACCACCTCAAGAAACTAGCAGCTCTTTAGCCGCACTCCTAGGAGCTGGGACACATTCCCTGGTGCTGTTCAAATGGCGTGGGAATGTGGGGAGGGTTTATGAGTGCACCATGTGCAGACACTATCAGGTCTTTAGCCTCACTCCTAGGAGCTGCAGCCCATTCCCTGGTGCTATTTACATGGCTTGGGAATGTAGGGAGGATTTACGAGTACACCATGTGCAGACACTAGCAGGTCTTTAGCCTCACTCCTAGCAGCTGGGACGCATTCCCCGGCGCTATTTACATGGCTTGGGAATGTGGGGAGGGTTTATGAGTACACCATGTGCAGACAATAGCAGGCCTTTAGCCTCACTCCTACTAGCTGGGACACGTTCCACGGTGCTATTTACATGGCTTGGGAATGTGGGGAGGGTTTATGAGTACACCATGTGCAGACACTAGCATGTCTTTAGCCTCACTCCTGCCAGCTGGGACACGTTCCCCCGTGCTATTTACATGGCTTGGGAATGTGGGAGGGTTTATGAGTACACCATGTGCAGACACTAGCAGGTCTTTAGCCTCACTTCTAACAGCTGGGACGCATTCCCCGGTGCTATTTACATGGCTTGGGAATGTGGGGAGTGTTTATGAGTTCAACATGTGCAGTCACTAGCAGGCCTTTAGCTGCACTCCTAGGAGCTGGGATACATTCCTGGTGCTATTTACATGGGTTGGGAATGTGGGGAGGGTTTATGAGTACACCATGTGCAGACATTAGCAGGTCTTTAGCCTCACTACTAACAGCTGGGACGCATTCCCCGGTGCTATTTACATGGCTTGGGAATGTGGGGAGGGTTTAGGAGTACACCATGTGCAGACACTAGCAGGTCTTTAGCCTCACTTCTAACAGCTGGGACGCATTCCCCGGTGCTATTTACCTGGCTTGGGAATGTGGGGAGTGTTTATGAGTTCAACATGTGCAGACACTAGCATGCCTTTAGCTGCACTCCTAGGAGCTGGGATACATTCCTGGTGCTATTTATATGGCTTGGGAATGTGGGGAGGGTTTATGAGTACACCATGTGCAGACACTAGTAGGTCTATAGCCTCACTTCTACTAGCTGTGACACATTCCCTGGTGCTATTTACATGTCTTGGCAATGTGGGGAGGGTTTATGAGTACACCATGTGCCGACACTATCAGGTCTTTAGCCTCACTCCTAGGAGCTGGGACACATTCCCTGGTGCTATTTGCATGGCTTGGGAATGTGGGGAGGGTTTATGAGTACACAATGTGCAGACACTAGAAAGTCTTTAGCCTGACTCCTAGGAGCTTCAGCACATTCCCTGATGCTATTTACATGGCTTGGGAATGTGGGGAGGGTTTATGAGTGCACCATGTGCAGACACTAGCAGGTCTTTAGCCTCACTCCTAGGACCTGGGACACATTCCCTCGTGCTATTTACACAGCTTGGGAATGTGGGGAGGATTTACGAGTACACCACCTCAAGAAACTAGCAGCTCTTTAGCCGCACTCCTAGGAGCTGGGACACATTCCCTGGTGCTGTTCAAATGGCGTGGGAATGTGGGGAGGGTTTATGAGTGCACCATGTGCAGGCACTAGCAGCTCTTTAGCCTCACTCCTAGGAGCTGGGACACATTCCCTAGTGCTTTTTGCATGGCTTGAGAATGTGGTGAGGGTTTATGAGTACACCAATACAGACACTAGCAGCTCTTTAGCCTCACTCCTAGGAGCTGCAGCACATTCCCGGGTGTTATTTATATGGCTTGGGAATGTGTGGGAGGGTTTATGAGTAAGCCATGTGCAGACACTAGCAGGTCTTTAGCCTCACACCTAGGAGCTGCGACACATTCCCCGACACAGACACTTTGTTACAAACAACTCACTGTGAACGACAACAGGACTACCCCACTTTCTCAACAGTATTTTTCTGGATTTTCCTAAATTTACTAGTGAAAACTACAATCCCCATAATTCCTCCCCTCTGTTCTTTTCTAAAGTCACTGAGACGAGGAGGAGAGAGATTGGTTGGATGATGATTACCAACAGGAACAGGGAACCACAGACACAGAAAACAGACTCTCCCCTTTCTACAGCAGACTGTCCCATTAATGAGGACAGGCTAAGTGAGACCTCCCTCTTTATATTACTCGCACCTGACTCCACTTGTCTCTCCCAGGCAGCATAAAAGGCGGAGCAGGAAAGCATACTTTGAGCGAGTCGGGTATGCTGGGAGGTGCAGGAGCGAAGGAGAAAGCCCTGGTGAGCAGCAAAAGCCCTGGAGGACCTGGAGGAAGAGAGAACTACCCAAACACTGGCCCCGCTATTTGAGAGGAGACTGTAGTGTGGAGGAGGGAGCTGTACTTAAAGAAGGCAAGACCATGGGCAGCTGGGGGTTGCCTGGTGGTTCCTACAGCAGAACTCCTCCCCTGGTGCCAGATGGGCGAACCCAGGGACATGAGGGGCAGGAGGTAAGACCCTGACCTCATTGAAACATCCCCCTTCTGGCTCCCACAGCTCCCGAAAAACATGGAATGCCGTTTTAGGGAGCTGTGAAGTGGGAGCAAAATTATCACAAGTGCACTCTGGTACTGGGAGTCCAAAAACATTCCTTTGAAGATTGTGAACTTTGTGAGAGTGTTCCGAGCCCGGCAGAAGGAGACCCTTGTGAACTTTGAGAGAAGCGTCCAAGCCCAGCAGAGGGAGACCCCTGTGAACTTTGTGACTGGCACTAGAGGTCCGGCAACATTCGAAGGTCTCTGGCTGGTGCCCCCTCTCCCGAACCAGGAGAAACAACAAGTACCAAGAGGATTTAGGGGAGGCCAACATGAGGTGTCAAGGTGGTCATACAAGGGTCAAACCAAACGCCTTGTACAGTCAAAAGTCTTTGACACATTGTGAAGGCAGACGTGAACCCGACTGAGGGATGCCTGCGAATTGGGGTGAACCCTAACACACCCTAGGACATGATGATGAATGAACTGTGCGAAGCCTAACTGGGGGCTGAAACCCGGACTTGGATAAAGGGAAGAACCTAAGGGGTCTAGAATGACTTTTTGTTGAAATGTGAACTGTGGGAAATGTGAACACGACAGAGGGATGCCAAGAGAAAGCTTGGGGAAGGGAACCCCCGCTTTCTGATGAGATTTAGAAATTGTGAACTGTGGAAAGTGTGAACCTGACTGAGGGAATTGTGAAACTGTCGTTTGTGCCCGGCTTGGGGGAACGCTGTGCGAACTGTAATATTGTGAAGCACGCAATTGCCATAGAATAACAGAGCGATCCAGCGAGACGTGATCACCCTTCGGAAGCCTCTGTTTAAATTGGCAAGTGCTTTCAGAGGCGAACGCTTAAAGAAGGATCGGAGCCCGGCTGAGTGGGATCCTAGGGTGAAGAGTTATCACCCGACGTGAAGGTTACCAGAAGGAACTGTTTGTTTTGTTGTTTTTGGCATATCAGGCCATCTGAAGCAAGAGACTTTACATGAGAAGAGACTTGGACACAGAAGGCCCCGATAAAGAGAAAAGGAACTGTAAGCTCATACCAGAGAAGCCCAGGAGTGTGCTGTGCACCAGAGTCACTCCTTGTCCTGTGCTAAAAACGTAGGGAAGGGAGACCCCAGCCATAATATCCTGACTTATCATTTTGTGAACACTTCTTTCTTTTCTTGTGAACATTATCCCACATTATTTTGACTAGACACTACTAGGACTGTATTATTATTGTTTGATGTTGTAGCTTGCTCCTATCTTAGATTTAGGTTTAGATTAGGCATTTATCTCACCCATTTTACAGTTGAATAAACACCCTTGAACTGTGATCCCTTGCGTCTGTCTTGCTTTGATTCCATGCCTTCCTTACACACCCTTGAACTGTGATCCCTTGCGTCTGTCTTGCTTTGATACCATGCCTTCCTTACGCACCCTGGAACCGTGATCCCTTGTGTCTGTCTTGCTTTGATTCCATGCCTTCCTTATACAGTCTTGAACTGTGATCCCTTGCGTCTGTCTTGCTTTGATTTCATGCCTTCCTTACACAGCTTTCAACTGTGATCCCTTGCGTCTGCCTTGCTTTGATTCCATGCCTTCCTTACACAGCTTGGAACTGTGATCCCTTGCGTCTGTCTTGCTTTGATTCCATGCCGTCCTTACTCAGCATTGAACTGTGATCCCTTGCATCTGTCTTGCTTTGATTCCATGCCTTCCTTACACACCCTTGAACTGTGATCCCTTGCGTCTGTCTTGCTTTGATTCCATGCCTTCCTTACACAGCCTTGAACTGTGATCCCTTATGTCTGTCTTGCTTTGATTCCATGCCTTCCTTACACAGCATTGAACTGTGATCCCTTGCGTCTGTCTTGCTTTGATTCCATGCCTTCCTTATACAGCCTTCGACTGTGATCCCTTGCGTCTGTCTTGCTTTGATTCCATGCCTTCCTTACACAGCTTTGAACTGTGATCCCTTGCGTCTGTCTTGCTTTGATTCCATGCCTTCCTTACACAGCATTGAACTGTGATCCCTTGCGTCTGTCTTGCTTTGGTTCAATGTCTTCCTTACACACCCTTGAACTGTGATCCCTTGCGTCTGTCTTGCTTTGATTCCTTGCCTTCCTTACTCAGCATTGAACTGTGATCCCTTGCGTCTGTCTTGCTTTGATTCTATGCCTTCCCTACACACCCTTGAACTGTGATCCCTTGCGTCTGTCTTGCTTTGATTCCATGCCTTCCCTACACACCCTTGAACTGTGATCCCTTGCGTCTGTCTTGCTTTGATTCCATGCCTTCCTTACATACCCTTAAACTGTGATCCCTTGCGTCTGTCTTGCTTTGATTCCATGCCTTCCTTACATACCCTTAAACTGTGATCCCTTGCGTCTGTCTTGCTTTGATTCCATGCCTTCCTTACACAGCTTTGAACTGTCTTGCTTTGCCTTCCTTACACAGCCTTGAACTGTGATCCCTTGCGTCTGTCTTGCTTTGATTCCATGCCTTCCTTACACAGCATTTAACTGTGATCCCTTGCGTCTGTCTTGCTTTGATTCCATGCCTTCCTTACACAGCATTGAACTGTGATCCCTTGCGTCTGTCTTGCTTTGATTCCATGCCTTCCTTACACAGCATTGAACTGTGATCCCTTGCGTCTGTCTTGCTTTGATTCCATGCCTTCCTTACTCAGCATTGAACTGTGATCCCTTGCGTCTGTCTTGCTTTGATTCCATGCCTTCCTTACACAGCATTGAACTGTGATCCCTTGCGTCTGTCTTGCTTGGATTCCAAGCCTTCCTTACTCAGCATTGAACTGTGATCCCTTGCGTCTGTCTTGCTTTGATTCCATGCCTTCCTTACTCAGCATTGAACTGTGATCCCTTGCGTCTGTCTTGCTTTGATTCCATGCCTTCCTTACACAGCTTTGAACTTTGATCCCTTGTGTCTGTCTTGCTTTGATTCCATGCCTTCCTTACACAGCATTGAACTGTGATCCCTTGCGTCTGTCTTGCTTTGATTCCATGCCTTCCTTACACAGCATTGAACTGTAATCCCTTGCGTCTGTCTTGCTTTGATTCTATGCCTTCCTTACACAGCATTGAACTGTGATCCCTTGCGTCTGTCTTGCTTTGATTCCATGCCTTCCTTACTCAGCATTGAACTGTGATCCCTTGCGTCTGTCTTGCTTTGATTCCATGCCTTCCTTACACAGCTTTGAACTGTCTTGCTTTGATACCATGCCTTCCTTACACAGCCTTGAACTGTGATCCATTGCGTCTGTCTTGCTTTGATTCCATGTCTTCCTTACTCAGCATTGAACTGTGATCCCTTGCGTCTGTCTTGCTTTGATTCCATGCCTTCCTTACTCAGCATTGAACTGTGATCCCTTGCGCCTGTCTTGCTTTAATTCCATGCCTTCCTTACTCAGCATTGAACTGTGATCCCTTGCGTCTGTCTTGCTTTGATACCATGCCTTCCTTACGCACCCTGGAACTGTGATCCCTTGCGTCCGTCTTGCTTTGATTCCATGCCTTCCTTACTCAGCATTGAACTGTGATCCCTTGCGTCCGTCTTGCTTTGATTCCATGCCTTCCTTACACAGCATTGAACTGTGATCCCTTGCGTCCGTCTTGCTTTAATTCCATGCCTTCCTTACTCAGCATTGAACTGTGATCCTTGCGTCTGTCTTGCTTTGATACCATGCCTTCCTTACGCACCCTGGAACTGTGATCCCTTGCGTCTGTCTATTCTTGATATCATGCCTTCCCTACATACCTTTGAACTGTGATCACTTGTGGCTGTCTATTCTTGATACCAGGCCTTCCTTACACACTCTTGAACTGTCTGTGGAAATTGTGCCCCCCCTTCATAAACTCTCCTCGCCTGTGCGAGTGGGTGGTGAGATTCTGCGAGTCCTTCCACTCTCACAGCCTCCACAAAAGCAGTTACACACTCGTACTGCTTCTTTCAATCATTCAAGTGCCTCCCACCAGAATACTTACTCACACAGACACACACACACAGCATTCACACAAGCAGTCGGGCACCCGTACAGTCTCTCTCTCAATCATACACATGGCATTCACCAGAACACATACTCACACAGACACACATATTCACAGCATTCACACAAGCAGTCACGCACTCCTACAGTCTCTTTCTCAGTCATGCACATGGCACTCACCAGAACACATACTCACACAGACACACACATTCACAGCATTCACACAAGCAGTCACGCACCCATACAGTCTCTCTCAGTCATACACATGGCACTCACCAGAACACTTACTCACACTTACTCACACAGACACACACATTCACAGCATTCACACAAGCAGTCACGCAACCATACAGTCTCTCTCTCAGTCTTACACATGGTACTCACCAGAACACATACTCACACAGACACACACATTCACAGCATTCACACAAGCAGTCACGCACTCATACAGTCTCTCTCAGTCATACACATGGCACTCACCAGAACACATACTCAGACAGACACACACATCCACAGCATTCACACAAGCAGTCACGCACCCATACAGTCTCTCTCAGTGATACACATGGCACGCACCAGAACACTTACTCACACAGACACACACATTCACAGCATTCACACAAGCAGTCACGCAACCATACAGTCTCTCTCAGTCTTACACATGGTACTCACCAGAACACATACTCACACAGACACACACATTCACAGCATTCACACAAGCAGTCACGCACCCATACAGTCTCTCTCAGTCATACACATGGCACGCACCAGAACACTTACTCACACAGACACACACATTCACAGCATTCACACAAGCAGTCACGCACTCATACAGTCTCTTTCTCAGTCATACACATGGCACTCACCAGAACACATACTCACACATTCACAGCATTCACACAAGCAGTCACGCACCTATACAGCCTCTCTCAGTCATACACATGGCACTCACCAGAACACTTACTCACACAGACACACACATTCACAGCATTCACACAAGCAGTCACGCACCCATACAGTCTCTCTCAGTCATGCACATGGCACTCACCAGAACACTTACTCACACAGACACACACATTCACAGCATTCACACAAGCAGTCACGCACCTATACAGTCTCTCTCAGTCATACACATGGCACTCACCAGAACATTTACTCACACAGACACACACATTCACAGCATTCACACAAGCAGTCACGCACCCATACAGTCTCTCTCAGTCATACACATGGCACTCACCAGAACACTTACTCACACAGACACACACATTCACAGCATTCACACAGGCAGTCACGCACCCCTACAGTCTCTCTCAGTCATACACATGGCACTCACCAGAACACTTACTTACACAGACACACACATTCACAGCATTCACACAAGCAGTCACGCACCCATACAGTCTCTCTCAGTCATACACATGGCACGCACCAGAACACTTACTCACATAGACACACACATTCACAGCATTCACACAAACAGTCACGCACCCATACAGTCTCTCTCAGTCATACACATGGCACTCACCAGAACACATACTCACACAGACACACACATTCACAGCATTCACACAAGCAGTCAGTCATGCACATGGCACTCACCAGAACACATACTCACACAGACACACACATTCACAGCATTCACACAAGCAGTCACGTACCCATACAGTCTCTTTCTCAGTCATGCACATGGCACTCACCAGAACACATACTCACACAGACACACACATTCACAGCATTCACACAAGCAGTCACGTACCCATACAGTCTCTTTCTCAGTCATGCACATGGCACTCACCAGAACACATACTCACACAGGCACACACATTCACAGCATTCACACAAGCAGTCACGCACCTATACAGTCTCTCTCAGTCTTACACATGGCACTCACCAGAACACATACTCACACAGACACACACATTCACAGCATTCACACAAGCAGTCACGCACTCATACAGTCTCTCTCAGTCATACACATGGCACTCACCAGAACACATACTCACACAGACACACACATTCACAGCATTCACACAAGCAGTCACGCACCCATACAGTCTCTCTCAGTCATGCACATGGCACTCACCAGAACATATACTGACACAGACACACACATTCACAGCATTCACACAAGCAGTCACGCACCCATACAGTCCCTCTCAGTCTTACACATGGCACTCACCAGAACACATACTGACACAGACACACACATTCACAGCATTCACACAAGCAGTCACGCACTCATACAGTCTCTCTCAGTCATACACATGGCACTCACCAGAACACTTACTCACACAGGCACACACATTCACAGCATTCACACAAGCAGTCACGCACCCATACAGTCTCTCTCAGTCATACACATGGCACTCACCAGAACACTTACTCACACAGACACACACATTCACAGCATTCACACAAGCAGTCACGCACCCATACAGTCTCTCTCAGTCTTACACATGGCACTCACTAGAACACATACTCACACAGACACACACATTCACAGCATTCACACAAGCAGTCACGCACCCATACAGTCTCTCTCAGTCTTACACATGGCACTCACCAGAACACATACTCACACAGACACACACATTCACAGCATTCACACAAGCAGTCACGCACCTATACAGTCTCTCTCAGTCATACACATGGCACTCACCAGAACACTTACTCACACAGACACACACATTCACAGCATTCACACAAGCAGTCACGCACGCATACAGTCTCTCTCAGTCATGCACATGGCACTCACCAGAACACTTACTCACACAGACACACACATTCACAGCAATCACACAAGCAGTCACGCAACCATACAGTCTCTCTCAGTCTTACACATGGAACTCACCAGAACACATACTCACACAGACACACACATTCACAGCATTCACACAAGCAGTCACGCACCTATACAGTCTCTCTCAGTCATACACATGGCACTCACCAGAACACTTACTCACACAGACACACACATTCACAGCATTCACACAAGCAGTCACGCACCCATACAGTCTCTCTCAGTCATGCACATGGCACTCACCAGAACACATACTGACACAGACACACACATTCACAGCATTCACACAAGCAGTCACGCGCCCATACAGTCTCTCTCAGTCATACACATGGCACGAACCAGAACACTTACTCACATAGACACACACATTCACAGCATTCACACAAGCAGTCACGCACCCATACAGTCTCTCTCAGTCATACAGATGGCACTCACCAGAACACTTACTCACACAGACACACACATTCACAGCATTCACACAAGCAGTCACGCACCCATACAGTCTCTCTCAGTCATACACATGGCACTCACCAGAACACTTACTCACACAGACACACACATTCACAGCATTCACACAGGCAGTCACGCAACCATACAGTCTCTCTCAGTCTTACACATGGCACTCACCAGAACACTTACTCACACAGACACACACATTCACAGCATTCACACAAGCAGTCACGCACCCATACAGTCTCTCTCAGTCATACACATGGCACTCACCAGAACACTTACTCACACAGACACACACATTCACAGCATTCACACAGGCAGTCATGCAACCATACAGTCTCTCTCAGTCTTACACATGGCACTCACCAGAACACATACTCACACAGACACACACATTCACAGCATTCACACAAGCAGTCACGCACCTATACAGTCTCTCTCAGTCATACACATGGCACTCACCAGAACACTTACTCACACAGACACACACATTTACAGCATTCACACAAGCAGTCACACACCCATACAGTCTCTCTCAGTCATACACATGGCACTCACCAGAACACTTACTCACACAGACACACACATTCACAGCATTCACACAGGCAGTCATGCAACCATACAGTCTCTCTCAGTCTTACACATGGCACTCACCAGAACACATACTCACACAGACACAAACATTCACAGCATTCACACAAGCAGTCACGCACCTATACAGTCTCTCTCAGTCATACACATGGCACTCACCAGAACACTTACTCACACAGACACACACATTCACAGCATTCACACAAGCAGTCACGCACCCATACAGTCTCTCTGAGTCATGCACATGGCACTCACCAGAACACTTACTCACACAGACACACACATTCACAGCATTCACACAAGCAGTCACGCACCTATACAGTCTCTCTCAGTCATACACATGGCACTCACCAGAACACTTACTCACACAGACACACACATTCACAGCATTCACACAAGCAGTCACGCACTCATACAGTCTCTCTGTCATACACATGGCACTCACCAGAACACATACTCACACAGACACACACATTCACAGCATTCACACAAGCAGTCACACACTCATACAGTCTCTCTCAGTCTTACACATGGCACTCACCAGAACACTTACTCACACAGACACACACATTCACAGCATTCACACAAGCAGTCACGCACCCATACAGTCTCTCTCAGTCATACACATGGCACTCACCAGAACACTTACTCACACAGACACACACATTCACAGCATTCACACAGGCAGTCATGCAACCATACAGTCTCTCTCAGTCTTACACATGGCACTCACCAGAACACATACTCACACAGACACACACATTCACAGCATTCACACAAGCAGTCACGCACCTATACAGTCTCTCTCAGTCATACACATGGCACTCACCAGAACACTTCCTCACACAGACACACACATTCACAGCATTCACACAAGCAGTCACGCACCCATACAGTCTCTCTGAGTCATGCACATGGCACTCACCAGAACACTTACTCACACAGACACACACATTCACAGCATTCACACAAGCAGTCACGCACCTATACAGTCTCTCTCAGTCATACACATGGCACTCACCAGAACACTTACTCACACAGACACACACATTCACAGCATTCACACAAGCAGTCACGCACTCATACAGTCTCTCTGTCATACACATGGCACTCACCAGAACACATACTCACACAGACACACACATTCACAGCATTCACACAAGCAGTCACACACTCATACAGTCTCTCTCAGTCTTACACATTGCACTCACCAGAACACATACTCACACAGACACACACATTCACAGCATTCACACAAGCAGTCACGCACCCATACAGTCTCTCTCAGTCATACACATGGCACTCACCAGAACACTTACTCACACAGACACACACATTCACAGCATTCACACAAGCAGTCACGCAACCATACAGTCTCTCTCAGTCTTACACATGGCACTCACCAGAACACATACTCACACAGGCACACACATTCACAGCATTCACACAAGCAGTCACGCACTCATACAGTCTCTCTGTCATACACATGGCACTCACCAGAACACATACTCACACAGAAACACACATTCACAGCATTCACACAAGCAGTCACACACTCATACAGTCTCTCTCAGTCTTACACATGGCACTCACCAGAACACATACTCACACAGACACACACATTCACAGCATTCACACAAGCAGTCACACACCCATACAGTCTCTCTCAGTCATACACATGGCACTCACCAGAACACTTACTCACACAGACACACACATTCACAGCATTCACACAAGCAGTCATGCAACCATACAGTCTCTCTCAGTCTTACACATGGTACTCACCAGACCACATACTGACACAGACACACACATTCACAGCATTCACACAAGCAGTCACGCACCCATACAGTCTCTCTCAGTCATACACATGGCACTCACCAGAACACTTACTCACACAGACACACACATTCACAGCATTCACACAAGCAGTCACGCAACCATACAGTCTCTCTCAGTCTTACACATGGCACTCACCAGAACACATACTCACACAGACACACACATTCACAGCATTCACACAAGCAGTCACGCACCCATACAGTCTCTCTGTCATGCACATGGCACTCACCAGAACACTTACTCACACAGACACACACATTCACAGCATTCACACAGGCAGTCATGCAACCATACAGTCTCTCTCAGTCTTACACATGGCACTCACCAGAACACATAGTCACACAGACACACACATTCACAGCATTCACACAAGCAGTCACGCACCCATACAGTCTCTCTGTCATGCACATGGCACTCACCAGAACACATACTCACACAGACACACACATTCACAGAATTCACACAAGCAGTCACGCACCCATACAGTCTCTCTCAGTCATACACATGGCACTCACCTGAACACATGCTCACACAGACACACACATTCACAGCATTCACAGAAGCAGTCACGCACTCATACAGTCTCTCTCAGTCATACACATGGCACTCACCAGAACACATACTCACACAGACACACACATTCACAGCATTCACACAAGCAGTCACGCACCCATACAGTCTCTCTGTCATGCACATGGCACTCACCAGAACACATACTGACGCAGACACGCACATTCACAGAATTCACACAAGCAGTCACGCACCCATACAGTCTCTCTCAGTCATACACATGGCACTCACCAGAACACTTACTCACACAGACACGCACATTCACAGCATTCACACAAGCAGTCATGCACCTATACAGTCTCTCTCAGTCTTACACATGGCACTCACCAGAACACTTACTCACACAGACACGCACATTCACAGCATTCACACAAGCAGTCACGCACCTATACAGTCTCTCTCAGTCTTACACATGGCACTCACCAGAACACTTACTCACACAGACACGCACATTCACAGCATTCATACAAGCAGTCACGCACCTATACAGTCTCTCTCAGTCTTACACATGTCACTCACCAGAACACTTACTCACACAGGCACGCACATTCACAGCATTCACACACGCAGTCACGCACTCATACAGTCTCTCTCAGTCATACACATGGCACTCACCAGAACACATACTAACACAGACACACACATTCACAGCATTCACACAAGCAGTCACGCACACATACAGTCTCTCTCAGTCTTACACATGTCACTCACCAGAACACATACTCACACAGGCACACACATTCACAGCATTCACACAAGCAGTCACGCACCCATACAGTCTCTCTAAGTCATACACATGGCACTCACCAGAACACATACTCACACAGACACACACATTCACAGCATTCACACAAGCAGTCACGCACTCATACAGTCTCTCCCAGTCTTACACATGGCACTCACCAGAACACATACTGACACAGACACACACATTCACAGCATTCACACAAGCAGTCACCCACCCATACAGTCTCTCTCAGTCATGCACATGGCACTCACCAGAACACATACTGACACAGACACACACATTCACAGCATTCACACAAGCAGTCACGCACCCATACAGTCTCTCTCAGTCATGCACATTGCACTCACCAGAACACATACTGACACAGACACACACATTCACAGCATTCACACAAGCAGTCACGCACCCATACAGTCTCTTTCTCAGTCATGCACATGGCACTCACCAGAACACATACTCACACAGACACACACATTCACAGCATTCACACAAGCAGTCACGCACCCATACAGTCTCTCTCAGTCATGCACATTGCACTCACCAGAACACATACTGACACAGACACACACATTCACAGCATTCACACAAGCAGTCACGCACCCATACAGTCTCTTTCTCAGTCATGCACATGGCACTCACCAGAACACATACTCAGACAGACACACACATTCACAGCATTCACACAAGCAGTCACGTACCCATACAGTCTCTTTCTCAGTCATGCACATGGCACTCACCAGAACACATACTCACACAGGCACACACATTCACAGCATTCACACAAGCAGTCACGCACCTATACAGTCTCTCTCAGTCTTACACATGGCACTCACCAGAACACATACTCACACAGACACACACATTCACAGCATTCACACAAGCAGTCACGCACTCATACAGTCTCTCTCAGTCTTATACATGGCACTCACCAGAACACATACTCACAGAGACACACACATTCACAGCATTCACACAAGCAGTCACGCACCCATACAGCCTCTCTCAGTCATACACATGGCACTCACCAGAACACATACTCACACAGACACACACATTCACAGCATTCACACAAGCAGTCACGCACCCATACAGTCTCTCTCAGTCTTACACATGTCACTCACCAGAACACATACTCACACAGGCACACACATTCACAGCATTCACACAAGCAGTCACGCACCCATACAGTCTCTCTCAGTCATACACATGGCACTCACCAGAACACATACTCACACAGACACACACATTCACAGCATTCACACAAGCAGTCACGCACCCATACAGTCTCTCTCAGTCATGCACATGGCACTCACCAGAACATATACTGACACAGACACACACATTCACAGCATTCACACAAGCAGTCACGCACCCATACAGTCCCTCTCAGTCTTACACATGGCACTCACCAGAACACATACTGACACAGACACACACATTCACAGCATTCACACAAGCAGTCACGCACTCATACAGTCTCTCTCAGTCATACACATGGCACTCACCAGAACACTTACTCACACAGGCACACACATTCACAGCATTCACACAAGCAGTCACGCACCCATACAGTCTCTCTCAGTCATACACATGGCACTCACCAGAACACTTACTCACACAGACACACACATTCACAGCATTCACACAAGCAGTCACGCACCCATACAGTCTCTCTCAGTCTTACACATGGCACTCACTAGAACACATACTCACACAGACACACACATTCACAGCATTCACACAAGCAGTCACGCACCCATACAGTCTCTCTCAGTCTTACACATGGCACTCACCAGAACACATACTCACACAGACACACACATTCACAGCATTCACACAAGCAGTCACGCACCTATACAGTCTCTCTCAGTCATACACATGGCACTCACCAGAACACTTACTCACACAGACACACACATTCACAGCATTCACACAAGCAGTCACGCACCCATACAGTCTCTCTCAGTCATGCACATGGCACTCACCAGAACACTTACTCACACAGACACACACATTCACAGCAATCACACAAGCAGTCACGCAACCATACAGTCTCTCTCAGTCTTACACATGGAACTCACCAGAACACATCTCACACAGACACACACATTCACAGCATTCACACAAGCAGTCACGCACCTATACAGTCTCTCTCAGTCATACACATGGCACTCACCAGAACACTTACTCACACAGACACACACATTCACAGCATTCACACAAGCAGTCACGCACCCATACAGTCTCTCTCAGTCATGCACATGGCACTCACCAGAACACATACTGACACAGACACACACATTCACAGCATTCACACAAGCAGTCACGCGCCCATACAGTCTCTCTCAGTCATACACATGGCACGCACCAGAACACTTACTCACATAGACACACACATTCACAGCATTCACACAAGCAGTCACGCACCCATACAGTCTCTCTCAGTCATACAGATGGCACTCACCAGAACACTTACTCACACAGACACACACATTCACAGCATTCACACAAGCAGTCACGCACCCATACAGTCTCTCTCAGTCATACACATGGCACTCACCAGAACACTTACTCACACAGACACACACATTCACAGCATTCACACAGGCAGTCACGCAACCATACAGTCTCTCTCAGTCTTAAACATGGCACTCACCAGAACACTTACTCACACAGACACACACATTCACAGCATTCACACAAGCAGTCACGCACCCATACAGTCTCTCTCAGTCATACACATGGCACTCACCAGAACACTTACTCACACAGACACACACATTCACAGCATTCACACAAGCAGTCACGCACCCATACAGTCTCTCTGAGTCATGCACATGGCACTCACCAGAACACTTACTCACACAGACACACACATTCACAGCATTCACACAAGCAGTCACGCACCCATACAGTCTCTCTCAGTCTTACACATGGCACTCACCAGAACACATAGTCACACAGACACACACATTCACAGCATTCACACAAGCAGTCACGCACCCATACAGTCTCTCTGTCATGCACATGGCACTCACCAGAACACATACTCACACAGACACACACATTCACAGAATTCACACAAGCAGTCACGCACCCATACAGTCTCTCTCAGTCATACACATGGCACTCACCTGAACACATACTCACACAGACACACACATTCACAGCATTCACAGAAGCAGTCACGCACTCATACAGTCTCTCTCAGTCATACACATGGCACTCACCAGAACACATACTCACACAGACACACACATTCACAGCATTCACACAAGCAGTCACGCACCCATACAGTCTCTCTGTCATGCACATGGCACTCACCAGAACACATACTGACACAGACACGCACATTCACAGAATTCACACAAGCAGTCACGCACCCATACAGTCTCTCTCAGTCATACACATGGCACTCACCAGAACACTTACTCACACAGACACGCACATTCACAGCATTCACACAAGCAGTCATGCACCTATACAGTCTCTCTCAGTCTTACACATGGCACTCACCAGAACACTTACTCACACAGACACGCACATTCACAGCATTCACACAAGCAGTCACGCACCTATACAGTCTCTCTCAGTCTTACACATGGCACTCACCAGAACACTTACTCACACAGACACGCACATTCACAGCATTCATACAAGCAGTCACGCACCTATACAGTCTCTCTCAGTCTTACACATGTCACTCACCAGAACACTTACTCACACAGGCACGCACATTCACAGCATTCACACACGCAGTCACGCACTCATACAGTCTCTCTCAGTCATACACATGGCACTCACCAGAACACATACTAACACAGACACACACATTCACAGCATTCACACAAGCAGTCACGCACACATACAGTCTCTCTCATCTTACACATGTCACTCACCAGAACACATACTCACACAGGCACACACATTCACAGCATTCACACAAGCAGTCACGCACCCATACAGTCTCTCTAAGTCATACACATGGCACTCACCAGAACACATACTCACACAGACACACACATTCACAGCATTCACACAAGCAGTCACGCACTCATACAGTCTCTCCCAGTCTTACACATGGCACTCACCAGAACACATACTGACACAGACACACACATTCACAGCATTCACACAAGCAGTCACCCACCCATACAGTCTCTCTCAGTCATGCACATGGCACTCACCAGAACACATACTGACACAGACACACACATTCACAGCATTCACACAAGCAGTCACGCACCCATACAGTCTCTCTCAGTCATGCACATTGCACTCACCAGAACACATACTGACACAGACACACACATTCACAGCATTCACACAAGCAGTCACGCACCCATACAGTCTCTTTCTCAGTCATGCACATGGCACTCACCAGAACACATACTCACACAGACACACACATTCACAGCATTCACACAAGCAGTCACGCACCCATACAGTCTCTCTCAGTCATGCACATTGCACTCACCAGAACACATACTGACACAGACACACACATTCACAGCATTCACACAAGCAGTCACGCACCCATACAGTCTCTTTCTCAGTCATGCACATGGCACTCACCAGAACACATACTCACACAGACACACACATTCACAGCATTCACACAAGCAGTCACGTACCCATACAGTCTCTTTCTCAGTCATGCACATGGCACTCACCAGAACACATACTCACACAGGCACACACATTCACAGCATTCACACAAGCAGTCACGCACCTATACAGTCTCTCTCAGTCTTACACATGGCACTCACCAGAACACATACTCACACAGACACACACATTCACAGCATTCACACAAGCAGTCACGCACTCATACAGTCTCTCTCAGTCTTATACATGGCACTCACCAGAACACATACTCACAGAGACACACACATTCACAGCATTCACACAAGCAGTCACGCACCCATACAGCCTCTCTCAGTCATACACATGGCACTCACCAGAACACATACTCACACAGACACACACATTCACAGCATTCACACAAGCAGTCACGCACCCATACAGTCTCTCTCAGTCTTACACATGTCACTCACCAGAACACATACTCACACAGGCACACACATTCACAGCATTCACACAAGCAGTCACGCACCCATACAGTCTCTCTCAGTCATACACATGGCACTCACCAGAACACATACTCACACAGACACACACATTCACAGCATTCACACAAGCAGTCACGCACCCATACAGTCTCTCTCAGTCATGCACATGGCACTCACCAGAACATATACTGACACAGACACACACATTCACAGCATTCACACAAGCAGTCACGCACCCATACAGTCCCTCTCAGTCTTACACATGGCACTCACCAGAACACATACTGACACAGACACACACATTCACAGCATTCACACAAGCAGTCACGCACTCATACAGTCTCTCTCAGTCATACACATGGCACTCACCAGAACACTTACTCACACAGGCACACACATTCACAGCATTCACACAAGCAGTCACGCACCCATACAGTCTCTCTCAGTCATACACATGGCACTCACCAGAACACTTACTCACACAGACACACACATTCACAGCATTCACACAAGCAGTCACGCACCCATACAGTCTCTCTCAGTCTTACACATGGCACTCACTAGAACACATACTCACACAGACACACACATTCACAGCATTCACACAAGCAGTCACGCACCCATACAGTCTCTCTCAGTCTTACACATGGCACTCACCAGAACACATACTCACACAGACACACACATTCACAGCATTCACACAAGCAGTCACGCACCTATACAGTCTCTCTCAGTCATACACATGGCACTCACCAGAACACTTACTCACACAGACACACACATTCACAGCATTCACACAAGCAGTCACGCACCCATACAGTCTCTCTCAGTCATGCACATGGCACTCACCAGAACACTTACTCACACAGACACACACATTCACAGCAATCACACAAGCAGTCACGCAACCATACAGTCTCTCTCAGTCTTACACATGGAACTCACCAGAACACATCTCACACAGACACACACATTCACAGCATTCACACAAGCAGTCACGCACCTATACAGTCTCTCTCAGTCATACACATGGCACTCACCAGAACACTTACTCACACAGACACACACATTCACAGCATTCACACAAGCAGTCACGCACCCATACAGTCTCTCTCAGTCATGCACATGGCACTCACCAGAACACATACTGACACAGACACACACATTCACAGCATTCACACAAGCAGTCACGCGCCCATACAGTCTCTCTCAGTCATACACATGGCACGCACCAGAACACTTACTCACATAGACACACACATTCACAGCATTCACACAAGCAGTCACGCACCCATACAGTCTCTCTCAGTCATACAGATGGCACTCACCAGAACACTTACTCACACAGACACACACATTCACAGCATTCACACAAGCAGTCACGCACCCATACAGTCTCTCTCAGTCATACACATGGCACTCACCAGAACACTTACTCACACAGACACACACATTCACAGCATTCACACAGGCAGTCACGCAACCATACAGTCTCTCTCAGTCTTAAACATGGCACTCACCAGAACACTTACTCACACAGACACACACATTCACAGCATTCACACAAGCAGTCACGCACCCATACAGTCTCTCTCAGTCATACACATGGCACTCACCAGAACACTTACTCACACAGACACACACATTCACAGCATTCACACAAGCAGTCACGCACCCATACAGTCTCTCTGAGTCATGCACATGGCACTCACCAGAACACTTACTCACACAGACACACACATTCACAGCATTCACACAAGCAGTCACGCACCTATACAGTCTCTCTCAGTCATACACATGGCACTCACCAGAACACTTACTCACACAGACACACACATTCACAGCATTCACACAAGCAGTCACGCACCCATACAGTCTCTCTCAGTCATACACATGGCACTCACCAGAACACTTACTCACACAGACACACACATTTACAGCATTCACACAAGCAGTCACACACCCATACAGTCTCTCTCAGTCATACACATGGCACTCACCAGAACACTTACTCACACAGACACACACATTCACAGCATTCACACAGGCAGTCATGCAACCATACAGTCTCTCTCAGTCTTACACATGGCACTCACCAGAACACATACTCACACAGACACAAACATTCACAGCATTCACACAAGCAGTCACGCACCTATACAGTCTCTCTCAGTCATACACATGGCACTCACCAGAACACTTACTCACACAGACACACACATTCACAGCATTCACACAAGCAGTCACGCACCCATACAGTCTCTCTGAGTCATGCACATGGCACTCACCAGAACACTTACTCACACAGACACACACATTCACAGCATTCACACAAGCAGTCACGCACCTATACAGTCTCTCTCAGTCATACACATGGCACTCACCAGAACACTTACTCACACAGACACACACATTCACAGCATTCACACAAGCAGTCACGCACTCATACAGTCTCTCTGTCATACACATGGCACTCACCAGAACACATACTCACACAGACACACACATTCACAGCATTCACACAAGCAGTCACACACTCATACAGTCTCTCTCAGTCATACACATGGCACTCACCAGAACACTTACTCACACAGACACACACATTCACAGCATTCACACAAGCAGTCACGCACCTATACAGTCTCTCTCAGTCATACACATGGCACTCACCAGAACACTTACTCACACAGACACACACATTCACAGCATTCACACAAGCAGTCACGCACCCATACAGTCTCTCTCAGTCATACACATGGCACTCACCAGAACACTTACTCACACAGACACACACATTCACAGCATTCACACAGGCAGTCATGCAACCATACAGTCTCTCTCAGTCTTACACATGGCACTCACCAGAACACATACTCACACAGACACACACATTCACAGCATTCACACAAGCAGTCACGCACCTATACAGTCTCTCTCAGTCATACACATGGCACTCACCAGAACACTTCCTCACACAGACGCACACATTCACAGCATTCACACAAGCAGTCACGCACCCATACAGTCTCTCTGAGTCATGCACATGGCACTCACCAGAACACTTACTCACACAGACACACACATTCACAGCATTCACACAAGCAGTCACGCACCTATACAGTCTCTCTCAGTCATACACATGGCACTCACCAGAACACTTAATCACACAGACACACACATTCACAGCATTCACACAAGCAGTCACGCACTCATACAGTCTCTCTGTCATACACATGGCACTCACCAGAACACATACTCACACAGACACACACATTCACAGCATTCACACAAGCAGTCACACACTCATACAGTCTCTCTCAGTCTTACACATTGCACTCACCAGAACACATACTCACACAGACACACACATTCACAGCATTCACACAAGCAGTCACGCACCCATACAGTCTCTCTCAGTCATACACATGGCACTCACCAGAACACTTACTCACACAGACACACACATTCACAGCATTCACACAAGCAGTCACGCAACCATACAGTCTCTCTCAGTCTTACACATGGCACTCACCAGAACACATACTCACACAGGCACACACATTCACAGCATTCACACAAGCAGTCACGCACTCATACAGTCTCTCTGTCATACACATGGCACTCACCAGAACACATACTCACACAGAAACACACATTCACAGCATTCACACAAGCAGTCACACACTCATACAGTCTCTCTCAGTCTTACACATGGCACTCACCAGAACACATACTCACACAGACACACACATTCACAGCATTCACACAAGCAGTCACGCAACCATACAGTCTCTCTCAGTCTTACACATGGTACTCACCAGACCACATACTGACACAGACACACACATTCACAGCATTCACACAAGCAGTCACGCACCCATACAGTCTCTCTCAGTCATACACATGGCACTCACCAGAACACTTACTCACACAGACACACACATTCACAGCATTCACACAAGCAGTCACGCAACCATACAGTCTCTCTCAGTCTTACACATGGCACTCACCAGAACACATACTCACACAGACACACACATTCACAGCATTCACACAAGCAGTCACGCACCCATACAGTCTCTCTGTCATGCACATGGCACTCACCAGAACACTTACTCACACAGACACACACATTCACAGCATTCACACAGGCAGTCATGCAACCATACAGTCTCTCTCAGTCTTACACATGGCACTCACCAGAACACATAGTCACACAGACACACACATTCACAGCATTCACACAAGCAGTCACGCACCCATACAGTCTCTCTGTCATGCACATGGCACTCACCAGAACACTTACTCACACAGACACACACATTCACAGCATTCACACAAGCAGTCACGCACCCATACAGTCTCTCTCAGTCATACACATGGCACTCACCAGAACACATACTGACACAGACACACACATTCACAGCATTCACACAAGCAGTCACGCACCCATACAGTCTCTTTCTCAGTCATGCACATGGCACTCACCAGAACACATACTCACACAGACACACACATTCACAGCATTCACACAAGCAGTCACGCACCCATACAGTCTCTCTCAGTCATGCACATTGCACTCACCAGAACACTTACTCACACAGACACACACATTCACAGCATTCACACAAGCAGTCACGCACCTATACAGTCTCTCTCAGTCTTACACATGGCACTCACCAGAACACTTACTCACACAGACACGCACATTCACAGCATTCATACAAGCAGTCACGCACCTATACAGTCTCTCTCAGTCTTACACATGTCACTCACCAGAACACTTACTCACACAGGCACTCACATTCACAGCATTCACACACGCAGTCACGCACTCATACAGTCTCTCTCAGTCATACACATGGCACTCACCAGAACACATACTCACACAGACACACACATTCACAGCATTCACACAAGCAGTCACGCACACATACAGTCTCTCTCAGTCTTACACATGTCACTCACCAGAACACATACTCACACAGGCACACACATTCACAGCATTCACACAAGCAGTCACGCACCCATACAGTCTCTCTAAGTCATACACATGGCACTCACCAGAACACATACTCACACAGACACACACATTCACAGCATTCACACAAGCAGTCACGCACTCATACAGTCTCTCCCAGTCTTACACATGGCACTCACCAGAACACATACTGACACAGACACACACATTCACAGCATTCACACAAGCAGTCACCCACCCATACAGTCTCTCTCAGTCATGCACATGGCACTCACCAGAACACATACTGACACAGACACACACATTCACAGCATTCACACAAGCAGTCACGCACCCATACAGTCTCTCTCAGTCATGCACATTGCACTCACCAGAACACATACTGACACAGACACACACATTCACAGCATTCACACAAGCAGTCACGCACCCATACAGTCTCTTTCTCAGTCATGCACATGGCACTCACCAGAACACATACTCACACAGACACACACATTCACAGCATTCACACAAGCAGTCACGCACCCATACAGTCTCTCTCAGTCATGCACATTGCACTCACCAGAACACATACTGACACAGACACACACATTCACAGCATTCACACAAGCAGTCACGCACCCATACAGTCTCTTTCTCAGTCATGCACATGGCACTCACCAGAACACATACTCAAACAGACACACACATTCACAGCATTCACACAAGCAGTCACGTACCCATACAGTCTCTTTCTCAGTCATGCACATGGCACTCACCAGAACACATACTCACACAGGCACACACATTCACAGCATTCACACAAGCAGTCACGCACCTATACAGTCTCTCTCAGTCTTACACATGGCACTCACCAGAACACATACTCACACAGACACACACATTCACAGCATTCACACAAGCAGTCACGCACTCATACAGTCTCTCTCAGTCTTATACATGGCACTCACCAGAACACATACTCACAGAGACACACACATTCACAGCATTCACACAAGCAGTCACGCACCCATACAGCCTCTCTCAGTCATACACATGGCACTCACCAGAACACATACTCACACAGACACACACATTCACAGCATTCACACAAGCAGTCACGCACCCATACAGTCTCTCTCAGTCTTACACATGTCACTCACCAGAACACATACTCACACAGGCACACACATTCACAGCATTCACACAAGCAGTCACGCACCCATACAGTCTCTCTCAGTCATACACATGGCACTCACCAGAACACATACTCACACAGACACACACATTCACAGCATTCACACAAGCAGTCACGCACCCATACAGTCTCTCTCAGTCATGCACATGGCACTCACCAGAACATATACTGACACAGACACACACATTCACAGCATTCACACAAGCAGTCACGCACCGATACAGTCCCTCTCAGTCATACACATGGCACTCACCAGAACACTTACTCACACAGGCACACACATTCACAGCATTCACACAAGCAGTCACGCACTCATACAGTCTCTCTCAGTCATACACATGGCACTCACCAGAACACTTACTCACACAGGCACACACATTCACAGCATTCACACAAGCAGTCACGCACCCATACAGTCTCTCTCAGTCATACACATGGCACTCACCAGAACACTTACTCACACAGACACACACATTCACAGCATTCACACAAGCAGTCACGCACCCATACAGTCTCTCTCAGTCTTACACATGGCACTCACTAGAACACATACTCACACAGACACACACATTCACAGCATTCACACAAGCAGTCACGCACCTATACAGTCTCTCTCAGTCTTACACATGGCACTCACCAGAACACATACTCACACAGACACACACATTCACAGCATTCACACAAGCAGTCACGCACCTATACAGTCTCTCTCAGTCATACACATGGCACTCACCAGAACACTTACTCACACAGACACACACATTCACAGCATTCACACAAGCAGTCACGCACCCATACAGTCTCTCTCAGTCATGCACATGGCACTCACCAGAACACTTACTCACACAGACACACACATTCACAGCAATCACACAAGCAGTCACGCAACCATACAGTCTCTCTCAGTCTTACACATGGAACTCACCAGAACACATACTCACACAGACACACACATTCACAGCATTCACACAAGCAGTCACGCACCTATACAGTCTCTCTCAGTCATACACATGGCACTCACCAGAACACTTACTCACACAGACACACACATTCACAGCATTCACACAAGCAGTCACGCACCCATACAGTCTCTCTCAGTCATGCACATGGCACTCACCAGAACACATACTGACACAGACACACACATTCACAGCATTCACACAAGCAGTCACGCGCCCATACAGTCTCTCTCAGTCATACACATGGCACGCACCAGAACACTTACTCACATAGACACACACATTCACAGCATTCACACAAGCAGTCACGCACCCATACAGTCTCTCTCAGTCATACAGATGGCACTCACCAGAACACTTACTCACACAGACACACACATTCACAGCATTCACACAAGCAGTCACGCACCCATACAGTCTCTCTCAGTCATACACATGGCACTCACCAGAACACTTACTCACACAGACACACACATTCACAGCATTCACACAGGCAGTCACGCAACCATACAGTCTCTCTCAGTCTTAAACATGGCACTCACCAGAACACTTACTCACACAGACACACACATTCACAGCATTCACACAAGCAGTCACGCACCCATACAGTCTCTCTCAGTCATACACATGGCACTCACCAGAACACTTACTCACACAGACACACACATTCACAGCATTCACACAGGCAGTCATGCAACCATACAGTCTCTCTCAGTCTTACACATGGCACTCACCAGAACACATACTCACACAGACACACACATTCACAGCATTCACACAAGCAGTCACGCACCTATACAGTCTCTCTCAGTCATACACATGGCACTCACCAGAACACTTACTCACACAGACACACACATTCACAGCATTCACACAAGCAGTCACGCACCCATACAGTCTCTCTGAGTCATGCACATGGCACTCACCAGAACACTTACTCACACAGACACACACATTCACAGCATTCACACAAGCAGTCACGCACCTATACAGTCTCTCTCAGTCATACACATGGCACTCACCAGAACACTTACTCACACAGACACACACATTCACAGCATTCACACAAGCAGTCACGCACCCATACAGTCTCTCTCAGTCATACACATGGCACTCACCAGAACACTTACTCACACAGACACACACATTTACAGCATTCACACAAGCAGTCACACACCCATACAGTCTCTCTCAGTCATACACATGGCACTCACCAGAACACTTACTCACACAGACACACACATTCACAGCATTCACACAGGCAGTCATGCAACCATACAGTCTCTCTCAGTCTTACACATGGAACTCACCAGAACACATACTCACACAGACACACACATTCACAGCATTCACACAAGCAGTCACGCACCTATACAGTCTCTCTCAGTCATACACATGGCACTCACCAGAACACTTACTCACACAGACACACACATTCACAGCATTCACACAAGCAGTCACGCACCCATACAGTCTCTCTCAGTCATGCACATGGCACTCACCAGAACACATACTGACACAGACACACACATTCACAGCATTCACACAAGCAGTCACGCGCCCATACAGTCTCTCTCAGTCATACACATGGCACGCACCAGAACACTTACTCACATAGACACACACATTCACAGCATTCACACAAGCAGTCACGCACCCATACAGTCTCTCTCAGTCATACAGATGGCACTCACCAGAACACTTACTCACACAGACACACACATTCACAGCATTCACACAAGCAGTCACGCACCCATACAGTCTCTCTCAGTCATACACATGGCACTCACCAGAACACTTACTCACACAGACACACACATTCACAGCATTCACACAGGCAGTCACGCAACCATACAGTCTCTCTCAGTCTTAAACATGGCACTCACCAGAACACTTACTCACACAGACACACACATTCACAGCATTCACACAAGCAGTCACGCACCCATACAGTCTCTCTCAGTCATACACATGGCACTCACCAGAACACTTACTCACACAGACACACACATTCACAGCATTCACACAGGCAGTCATGCAACCATACAGTCTCTCTCAGTCTTACACATGGCACTCACCAGAACACATACTCACACAGACACACACATTCACAGCATTCACACAAGCAGTCACGCACCTATACAGTCTCTCTGAGTCATGCACATGGCACTCACCAGAACACTTACTCACACAGACACACACATTCACAGCATTCACACAGGCAGTCATGCAACCATACAGTCTCTCTCAGTCTTACACATGGCACTCACCAGAACACTTACTCACACAGACACACACATTCACAGCATTCACACAAGCAGTCACGCACCCATACAGTCTCTCTGAGTCATGCACATGGCACTCACCAGAACACTTACTCACACAGACACACACATTCACAGCATTCACACAAGCAGTCACGCACTCATACAGTCTCTCTGTCATACACATGGCACTCACCAGAACACATATTCACACAGACACACACATTCACAGCATTCACACAAGCAGTCACACACTCATACAGTCTCTCTCAGTCTTACACATGGCACTCACCAGAACACTTACTCACACAGACACACACATTCACAGCATTCACACAAGCAGTCACGCACCCATACAGTCTCTCTCAGTCATACACATGGCACTCACCAGAACACTTACTCACACAGACACACACATTCACAGCATTCACACAGGCAGTCATGCAACCATACAGTCTCTCTCAGTCTTACACATGGCACTCACCAGAACACATACTCACACAGACACACACATTCACAGCATTCACACAAGCAGTCACGCACCTATACAGTCTCTCTCAGTCATACACATGGCACTCACCAGAACACTTCCTCACACAGACACACACATTCACAGCATTCACACAAGCAGTCACGCACCCATACAGTCTCTCTGAGTCATGCACATGGCACTCACCAGAACACTTACTCACACAGACACACACATTCACAGCATTCACACAAGCAGTCACGCACCTATACAGTCTCTCTCAGTCATACACATGGCACTCACCAGAACACATACTCACACAGACACACACATTCACAGCATTCACACAAGCAGTCACGCAACCATACAGTCTCTCTCAGTCTTACACATGGTACTCACCAGACCACATACTGACACAGACACACACATTCACAGCATTCACACAAGCAGTCACGCACCCATACAGTCTCTCTCAGTCATACACATGGCACTCACCAGAACACTTACTCACACAGACACACACATTCACAGCATTCACACAAGCAGTCACGCAACCATACAGTCTCTCTCAGTCTTACACATGGCACTCACCAGAACACATACTCACACAGACACACACATTCACAGCATTCACACAAGCAGTCACGCACCCATACAGTCTCTCTGTCATGCACATGGCACTCACCAGAACACTTACTCACACAGACACACACATTCACAGCATTCACACAGGCAGTCATGCAACCATACAGTCTCTCTCAGTCTTACACATGGCACTCACCAGAACACATAGTCACACAGACACACACATTCACAGCATTCACACAAGCAGTCACGCACCCATACAGTCTCTCTGTCATGCACATGGCACTCACCAGAACACTTACTCACACAGACACACACATTCACAGCATTCACACAAGCAGTCACGCACCCATACAGTCTCTCTCAGTCATACACATGGCACTCACCAGAACACTTACTCACACAGACACACACATTCACAGCATTCACACAAGCAGTCACGCACCCATACAGTCTCTCTGTCATACACATGGCACTCACCAGAACACATACTCACACAGACACACACATTCACAGAATTCACACAAGCAGTCACGCACCCATACAGTCTCTCTCAGTCATACACATGGCACTCACCTGAACACATACTCACACAGACACACACATTCACAGCATTCACAGAAGCAGTCACGCACTCATACAGTCTCTCTCAGTCATACACATGGCACTCACCAGAACACATACTCACACAGACACACACATTCACAGCATTCACACAAGCAGTCACGCACTCATACAGTCTCTCCCAGTCTTACACATGGCACTCACCAGAACACATACTGACACAGACACACACATTCACAGCATTCACACAAGCAGTCACCCACCCATACAGTCTCTCTCAGTCATACACATGGCACTCACCAGAACACTTACTCACACAGACACGCACATTCACAGCATTCACACAAGCAGTCATGCACCTATACAGTCTCTCTCAGTCTTACACATGGCACTCACCAGAACACTTACTCACACAGACACGCACATTCACAGCATTCACACAAGCAGTCACGCACCTATACAGTCTCTCTCAGTCTTACACATGGCACTCACCAGAACACTTACTCACACAGACACGCACATTCACAGCATTCATACAAGCAGTCACGCACCTATACAGTCTCTCTCAGTCTTACACATGTCACTCACCAGAACACTTACTCACACAGGCACGCACATTCACAGCATTCACACACGCAGTCACGCACTCATACAGTCTCTCTCAGTCATACACATGGCACTCACCAGAACACATACTCACACAGACACACACATTCACAGCATTCACACAAGCAGTCACGCACACATACAGTCTCTCTCAGTCTTACACATGTCACTCACCAGAACACATACTCACACAGGCACACACATTCACAACATTCACACAAGCAGTCACGCACCCATACAGTCTCTCTAAGTCATACACATGGCACTCACCAGAACACATACTCACACAGACACACACATTCACAGCATTCACACAAGCAGTCACGCACTCATACAGTCTCTCCCAGTCTTACACATGGCACTCACCAGAACACATACTGACACAGACACACACATTCACAGCATTCACACAAGCAGTCACCCACCCATACAGTCTCTCTCAGTCATGCACATGGCACTCACCAGAACACATACTGACACAGACACACACATTCACAGCATTCACACAAGCAGTCACGCACCCATACAGTCTCTCTCAGTCATGCACATTGCACTCACCAGAACACATACTGACACAGACACACACATTCACAGCATTCACACAAGCAGTCACGCACCCATACAGTCTCTCTCAGTCATACACATGGCACTCACCAGAACACTTACTCACACAGACACACACATTCACAGCATTCACACAAGCAGTCACACACCCATACAGTCTCTCTCAGTCATACACATGGCACTCACCAGAACACTTACTCACATAGACACACACATTCACAGCATTCACACAAGCAGTCACGCACCCATACAGTCTCTCTCAGTCATACACATGGCACTCACCAGAACACATACTCACACAGACACACACATTCACAGAATTCACACAAGCAGTCACGCACCCATACAGTCTCTCTCAGTCATACACATGGCACTCACCTGAACACATACTCACACAGACACACACATTCACAGCATTCACAGAAGCAGTCACGCACTCATACAGTCTCTCTCAGTCATACACATGGCACTCACCAGAACACATACTCACACAGACACACACATTCACAGCATTCACACAAGCAGTCACGCACCCATACAGTCTCTCTGTCATGCACATGGCACTCACCAGAACACATACTGACACAGACACGCACATTCACAGAATTCACACAAGCAGTCACGCACCCATACAGTCTCTCTCAGTCATACACATGGCACTCACCAGAACACTTACTCACACAGACACGCACATTCACAGCATTCACACAAGCAGTCATGCACCTATACAGTCTCTCTCAGTCTTACACATGGCACTCACCAGAACACTTACTCACACAGACACGCACATTCACAGCATTCACACAAGCAGTCACGCACCTATACAGTCTCTCTCAGTCTTACACATGGCACTCACCAGAACACTTACTCACACAGACACGCACATTCACAGCATTCATACAAGCAGTCACGCACCTATACAGTCTCTCTCAGTCTTACACATGTCACTCACCAGAACACTTACTCACACAGGCACGCACATTCACAGCATTCACACACGCAGTCACGCACTCATACAGTCTCTCTCAGTCATACACATGGCACTCACCAGAACACATACTCACACAGACACACACATTCACAGCATTCACACAAGCAGTCACGCACACATACAGTCTCTCTCAGTCTTACACATGTCACTCACCAGAACACATACTCACACAGGCACACACATTCACAGCATTCACACAAGCAGTCACGCACCCATACAGTCTCTCTAAGTCATACACATGGCACTCACCAGAACACATACTCACACAGACACACACATTCACAGCATTCACACAAGCAGTCACGCACTCATACAGTCTCTCCCAGTCTTACACATGGCACTCACCAGAACACATACTGACACAGACACACACATTCACAGCATTCACACAAGCAGTCACCCACCCATACAGTCTCTCTCAGTCATGCACATGGCACTCACCAGAACACATACTGACACAGACACACACATTCACAGCATTCACACAAGCAGTCACGCACCCATACAGTCTCTCTCAGTCATGCACATTGCACTCACCAGAACACATACTGACACAGACACACACATTCACAGCATTCACACAAGCAGTCACGCACCCATACAGTCTCTCTCAGTCATACACATGGCACTCACCAGAACACTTACTCACACAGACACACACATTCACAGCATTCACACAAGCAGTCACACAAGCAGTCACACACCCATACAGTCTCTCTCAGTCATACACATGGCACTCACCAGAACACTTACTCACATAGACACACACATTCACAGCATTCACACAAGCAGTCACGCACCCATACAGTCTCTCTCAGTCATACACATGGCACTCACCAGAACACATACTCACACAGACACACACATTCACAGCATTCACACAAGCAGTCACGCACCCATACAGTCTCTCTCAGTCATACACATGGCACGCACCAGAACACTTACTCACACAGACACACACATTCACAGCATTCACACAAGCAGTCACGCACCTATACAGTCTCTCTCAGTCATACACATGGCACTCACCAGAACACTTACTCACACAGACACACACATTCACAGCATTCACACAAGCAGTCACGCACCCATACAGTCTTTCTCAGTCATACACATGGCACGCACCAGAACACTTACTCACACAGACACACACATTCACAGCATTCACACAAGCAGTCACGCACTCATACAGTCTCTTTCTCAGTCATACACATGGCACTCACCAGAACACATACTCACACAGACACACACATTCACAGCATTCACACAAGCAGTCACGCACCTATACAGTCTCTCTCAGTCATACACATGGCACTCACTAGAACACTTACTCACACAGACACACACTGTCACAGCATTCACACAAGCAGTCACGCACCCATACAGTCTCTCTCAGTCATGCACATGGCACTCACCAGAACACTTACTCACACAGACACACACATTCACAGCATTCACACAAGCAGTCACGCACCTATACAGTCTCTCTCAGTCATACACAAGGCACTCACCAGAACACTTACTCACACAGACACACACATTCACAGCATTCACACAAACAGTCACGCACCCATACAGTCTCTCTCAGTCATACACATGGCACTCACCAGAACACTTACTCACACAGACACACACATTCACAGCATTCACACAAGCAGTCACGCACCCATACAGTCTCTCTCAGTCATACACATGGCACTCACCAGAACACTTACTTACACAGACACACACATTCACAGCATTCACACAAGCAGTCACGCACCCATACAGTCTCTCTCAGTCATACACATGGCACGCACCAGAACACTTACTCACACAGACACACACATTCACAGCATTCACACAAGCAGTCACGCACCCATACAGTCTCTTTCTCAGTCATGCACATGGCACTCACCAGAACACATACTCACATAGACACACACATTCACAGCATTCACACAAGCAGTCACGTACCCATACAGTCTCTTTCTCAGTCATGCACATGGCACTCACCAGAACACATACTCACACAGACACACACATTCACAGCATTCACACAAGCAGTCACGCACCCATACAGTCTCTCTCAGTCATACACATGGCACTCACCAGAACACTTACTCACACAGACACACACATTCACAGCATTCACACAAGCAGTCACGCACCCATACAGTCTCTCTCAGTCATACACATGGCACTCACCAGAACACTTACTTACACAGACACACACATTCACAGCATTCACACAAGCAGTCACGCACCCATACAGTCTCTCTCAGTCATACACATGGCACGCACCAGAACACTTACTCACACAGACACACACATTCACAGCATTCACACAAGCAGTCACGCACCCATACAGTCTCTTTCTCAGTCATGCACATGGCAATCACCAGAACACATACTCACACAGACACACACATTCACAGCATTCACACAAGCAGTCACGTACCCATACAGTCTCTTTCTCAGTCATGCACATGGCACTCACCAGAACACATACTCACACAGACACACACATTCACAGCATTCACACAAGCAGTCACACACCCATACAGTCTCTTTCTCAGTCATGCACATGGCACTCACCAGAACACATACTCACACAGACACACACATTCACAGCATTCACAAGCAGTCACGTACCCATACAGTCTCTTTCTCAGTCATGCACATGGCACTCACCAGAACACATACTCACACAGACACACACATTCACAGCATTCACACAAGCAGTCACGTACCCATACAGTCTCTTTCTCAGTCATGCACATGGCACTCACCAGAACACATACTCACACAGACACACACATTCACAGCATTCACACAAGCAGTCACGTACCCGTACAGTCTCTTTCTCAGTCATGCACATGGCACTCACCAGAACACATACTCACACAGGCACACACATTCACAGCATTCACACAAGCAGTCACGCACCTATACAGTCTCTCTCAGTCTTACACATGGCACTCACCAGAACACATACTCACACAGACCCACACATTCACAGCATTCACACAAGCAGTCACACACTCATACAGTTTCTCTCAGTCTTACACATGGAACTCACCAGAACACATACTCACAGAGACACACACATTCACAGCATTCACACAAGCAGTCACGCACCCATACAGCCTCTCTCAGTCATACACATGGCACTCACCAGAACACATACTCACACAGACACACACATTCCCAGCATTCACACAAGCAGTCACACACCCATACAGTCTCTCTCAGTCTTACACATGTCACTCACCAGAACACATACTCACACAGGCACACACATTCACAGCATTCACACAAGCAGTCACGCACCCATACAGTCTCTCTCAGTCATACACATGGCACTCACCAGAACACATACTCACACAGACACAGACACACACATTCACAGCATTCACACAAGCAGTCACGCACCCATACAGTCTCTCTCAGTCATGCACATGGCACTCACCAGAACACATACTGACACAGACACACACATTCACAGCATTCACACAAGCAGTCACGCACCCATACAGTCTCTCTCAGTCTTGCACATGGCACTCACCAGAACACATACTGACACAGACACACACATTCACAGCATTCACACAAGCAGTCACACACTCATACAGTCTCTCTCAGTCATACACAAGGCACTCACCAGAACACTTACTCACACAGACACACACATTCACAGCATTTACACAAGCAGTCACGCACCCATACAGTCTCTCTCAGTCTTACACATGGCACTCACTAGAACACATACTCACACAGACACACACATTCACAGCATTCACACAAGCAGTCACGCACCCATACAGTCTCTCTCAGTCTTACACATGGCACTCACCAGAACACATACTCACACAGACACACACATTCACAGCATTCACACAAGCAGTCACGCACCTATACAGTCTCTCTCAGTCATACACATGGCACTCACCAGAACACTTACTCACACAGACACACACATTCACAGCATTCACACAAGCAGTCACGCACCCATACAGTCTCTTTCAGTCATGCACATGGAACTCACCAGAACACTTACTCACACAGACACACACATTCACAGCAATCACACAAGCAGTCACGCAACCATACAGTCTCTCTCAGTCTTACACATGGAACTCACCAGAACACATACTCACACAGACACACACATTCACAGCATTCACACAAGCAGTCACGCACCTTTACAGTCTCTCTCAGTCATACACATGGCACTCACCAGAACACTTACTCACACAGACACACACATTCACAGCATTCACACAAGCAGTCACGCACCCATACAGTCTCTCTCAGTCATGCACATGGCACTCACCAGAACACATACTGACACAGACACACACATTCACTGCATTCACACAAGCAGTCACGCGCCCATATAGTCTCTCTCAGTCATACACATGGCACGCACCAGAACACTTACTCACATAGACACACACATTCACAGCATTCACACAAGCAGTCACGCACCCATACAGTCTCTCTCAGTCATACAGATGGCTCTCACCAGAACACTTACTCACACAGACACACACATTCACAGCATTCACACAAGCAGTCACGCACCCATACAGTCTCTCTCAGTCATACACATGGCACTCACCAGAACACTTACTCACACAGACACACACATTCACAGCATTCACACAGGCAGTCATGCAACCATACAGTCTCTCTCAGTCTTACACATGGCACTCACCAGAACACATACTCACACAGACACACACATTCACAGCATTCACACAAGCAGTCACGCACCCATACAGTCTCTCTCAGTCATACACATGGCACTCACCAGAACACTTACTCACACAGACACACACATTCACAGCATTCACACAAGCAGTCACGCAACCATACAGTCTCTCTCAGTCTTACACATGGCACTCACCAGAACACATACTCACACAGACACACACATTCACAGCATTCACACAAGCAGTCACGCACCCATACAGTCTCTCTGTCATGCACATGGCACTCACCAGAACACTTACTCACACAGACACACACATTCACAGCATTCACACAGGCAGTCATGCAACCATACAGTCTCTCTCAGTCTTACACATGGCACTCACCAGAACACATAGTCACACAGACACACACATTCACAGCATTCACACAAGCAGTCACGCACCCATACAGTCTCTCTGTCATGCACATGGCACTCACCAGAACACTTACTCACACAGACACACACATTCACAGCATTCACACAAGCAGTCACGCACCCATACAATCTCTCTCAGTCATACACATGGCACTCACCAGAACACTTACTCACACAGACAAACACATTCACAGCATTCACACAAGCAGTCACGCACCCATACAGTCTCTCTGTCATACACATGGCACTCACCAGAACACATACTCACACAGACACACACATTCACAGAATTCACACAAGCAGTCACGCACCCATACAGTCTCTCTCAGTCATACACATGGCACTCACCTGAACACATACTCACACAGACACACACATTCACAGCATTCACAGAAGCAGTCACACACTCATACAGTCTCTCTCAGTCATACACATGGCACTCACCAGAACACATACTCACACAGACACACACATTCACAGCATTCACACAAGCAGTCACGCACCCATACAGTCTCTCTGTCATGCACATGGCACTCACCAGAACACATACTGACACAGACACGCACATTCACAGCATTCACACAAGCAGTCATGCACCTATACAGTCTCTCTCAGTCTTACACATGGCACTCACCAGAACACTTACTCACACAGACACGCACATTCACAGCATTTACACAAGCAGTCACGCACCTATACAGTCTCTCTCAGTCTTACACATGGCACTCACCAGAACACTTACTCACACAGACACGCACATTCACAGCATTCACACAAGCAGTCACGCACCTATACAGTCTCTCTCAGTCTTACACATGTCACTCACCAGAACACTTACTCACACAGGCACGCACATTCACAGCATTCACACAAGCAGTCACGCACTCATACAGTCTCTCTCAGTCATACACATGGCACTCACCAGAACACATACTCACACAGACACACACATTCACAGCATTCACACAAGCAGTCACGCACCCATACAGTCTCTCTCAGTCATGCACATGGCACTCACCAGAACACATACTGACACAGACACACACATTCACAGCATTCACACAAGCAGTCACGCACCCATACAGTCTCTCTCAGTCATACACATGGCACTCACCAGAACACTTCCTCACACAGACACACACATTCACAGCATTCACACAAGCAGTCACACACCCATACAGTCTCTCTCAGTCATACACATGGAACTCACCAGAACACTTACTCACATAGACACACACATTCACAGCATTCACACAAGCAGTCACGCACCCATACAGTCTCTCTCAGTCATACACATGGCACGCACCAGAACACTTACTCACATAGACACACACATTCACAGCATTCACACAAGCAGTCACGCACCCATACAGTCTCTCTCAGTAATACACATAGCACTCACCAGAACACATACTCACACAGACACACACATTCACAGCATTCACACAAGCAGTCACGCACCCATACAGTCTCTCTCAGTCATACACATGGCACGCACCAGAACACTTACTCACACAGACACACACATTCACAGCATTCACACAAGCAGTCACGCACCTATACAGTCTCTCTCAGTCATACACATGGCACTCACCAGAACACTTACTCACACAGACACACACATTCACACAAGCAGTCACGCACCCATACAGTCTCTCTCAGTCATACACATGGCACGCACCAGAACACTTACTCACACAGACACACACATTCACAGCATTCACACAAGCAGTCACACACTCATACAGTCTCTTTCTCAGTCATACACATGGCACTCACCAGAACACATACTCACACAGACACACACATTCACAGCATTCACACAAGCAGTCACGCACCTATACAGTCTCTCTCAGTCATGCACATGGCACTCACCAGAACACTTCCTCACACAGACACACACATTCACAGCATTCACACAAGCAGTCACACACTCATACAGTCTCTTTCTCAGTCATACACATGGCACTCACTAGAACACTTACTCACACAGACACACACATTCACAGCATTCACACAAGCAGTCACGCACCCATACAGTCTCTCTCAGTCATGCACATGGCACTCACCAGAACACTTACTCACACAGACACACACATTCACAGCATTCACACAAGCAGTCACGCACCTATACAGTCTCTCTCAGTCATACACATGGCACTCACCAGAACACTTACTCACACAGACACACACATTCACAGCATTCACACAAGCAGTCACGCACCCATACAGTCTCTCTCAGTCATACACATGGCACTCACCAGAACACTTACTCACACAGACACACACATTCACAGCATTCACACAAGCAGTCACGCACCCATACAGTCTCTCTCAGTCATACACATGGCACTCACCAGAACACTTACTTACACAGACACACACATTCACAGCATTCACACAAGCAGTCACGCACCCATACAGTCTCTCTCAGTCATACACATGGCACGCACCAGAACACTTACTCACACAGACACACACATTCACAGCATTCACACAAGCAGTCAGTCATGCACATGGCACTCACCAGAACACATACTCACACAGACACACACATTCACAGCATTCACACAAGCAGTCACGCACCCATACAGTCTCTTTCTCAGTCATGCACATGGCACTCACCAGAACACATACTCACACAGACACACACATTCACAGCATTCACACAAGCAGTCACGTACCCATACAGTCTCTTTCTCAGTCATGCACATGGCACTCACCAGAACACATACTCACACAGACACACACATTCACAGCATTCACACAAGCAGTCACACACCCATACAGTCTCTTTCTCAGTCATGCACATGGCACTCACCAGAACACATACTCACACAGACACACACATTCACAGCATTCACACAAGCAGTCACGTACCCATACAGTCTCTTTCTCAGTCATGCACATGGCACTCACCAGAACACATACTCACACAGACACACACATTCACAGCATTCACACAAGCAGTCACGTACCCATACAGTCTCTTTCTCAGTCATGCACATGGCACTCACCAGAACACATACTCACACAGGCACACACATTCACAGCATTCACACAAGCAGTCACGCACCTATACAGTCTCTCTCAGTCTTAAACATGGCACTCACCAGAACACATACTCACATAGACCCACACATTCACAGCATTCACACAAGCAGTCACACACTCATACAGTCTCTCTCAGTCTTACACATGGAACTCACCAGAACACATACTCACAGAGACACACACATTCACAGCATTCACACAAGCAGTCACGCACCCATACAGCCTCTCTCAGTCATACACATGGCACTCACCAGAACACATACTCACACAGACACACACATTCACAGCATTCACACAAGCAGTCACACACCCATACAGTCTCTCTCAGTCTTACACATGTCACTCACCAGAACACATACTCACACAGGCACACACATTCACAGCATTCACACAAGCAGTCACGCACCCATACAGTCTCTCTCAGTCATACACATGGCACTCACCAGAACACTTACTCACACAGACACACACATTCACAGCATTCACACAAGCAGTCACGCACCCATACAGTCTCTCTCAGTCTTGCACATGGCACTCACCAGAACACATACTGACACATACTGACACATTCACACAAGCATCACACACTCATACAGTCTCTCTCAGTCATACACATGGCACTCACCAGAACACTTACTCACACAGGCACACACATTCACAGCATTCGCACAAGCAGTCACGCACCCATTCAGTCTCTCTCAGTCATACACATGGCACTCACCAGAACACTTACTCACACAGACACACACATTCACAGCATTCACACAAGCAGTCACGCACCCATACAGTCTCTCTCAGTCTTACACATGGCACTCACTAGAACACATACTCGCACAGACACACACATTCACAGCATTCACACAAGCAGTCACGCACCCATACAGTCTCTCTCAGTCTTACACATGGCACTCACCAGAACACATACTCACACAGACACACACATTCACAGCATTCACACAAGCAGTCACGCACCTATACAGTCTCTCTCAGTTATACACATGGCACTCACCAGAACACTTACTCACACAGACACACACATTCACAGCAATCACACAAGCAGTCACGCAACCATACAGTCTCTCTCAGTCTTACACATGGAACTCACCAGAACACATACTCACACAGACACACACATTCACAGCATTCACACAAGCAGTCACACACCTATACAGTCTCTCTCAGTCATACACATGGCACTCACCAGAACACTTACTCACACAGACACACACATTCACAGCATTCACACAAGCAGTCACGCACCCATACAGTCTCTCTCAGTCATGCACATGGCACTCACCAGAACACATACTGACACAGACACACACATTCACTGCATTCACACAAGCAGTCACGCGCCCATACAGTCTCTCTCAGTCATACACATGGCACGCACCAGAACACTTACTCACATAGACACACACATTCACAGCATTCACACAAGCAGTCACGCACCCATACAGTCTCTCTCAGTCATACAGATGGCACTCACCAGAACACTTACTCACACAGACACACACATTCACAGCATTCACACAAGCAGTCACGCACCCATACAGTCTCTCTCAGTCATACACATGGCACTCACCAGAACACTTACTCACACAGACACACACATTCACAGCATTCACACAGGCAGTCAAGCAACCATACAGTCTCTCTCAGTCTTACACATGGCACTCACCAGAACACATACTCACACAGACCCACACATTCACAGCATTCACACAAGCAGTCACGCACCCATACAGTCTCTCTCAGTCATACACATGGCACTCACCAGAACACTTACTCACACAGACACACACATTCACAGCATTCACACAAGCAGTCACGCAACCATACAGTCTCTCTCAGTCTTACACATGGCACTCACCAGAACACATACTCACACAGACACACACATTCACAGCATTCACACAAGCAGTCACGCACCCATACAGTCTCTCTGTCATGCACATGGCACTCACCAGAACACTTACTCACACAGACACACACATTCACAGCATTCACACAGGCAGTCACGCAACCATACAGTCTCTCTCAGTCTTACACATGGCACTCACCAGAACACATACTCACACAGACGCACACATTCACAGCATTCACACAAGCAGTCACGCACCCATACAGTCTCTCTGTCATGCACATGGCACTCACCAGAACACTTACTCACACAGACACACACATTCACAGCATTCACACAAGCAGTCACGCACCCATACAGTCTCTCAGTCATACACATGGCACTCACCAGAACACTTACTCACACAGACACACACATTCACAGCATTCACACAAGCAGTCACGCACCCATACAGTCTCTCTCAGTCATACACATGGCACTCACCAGAACACTTACTCACACAGACACACACATTCACAGCATTCACACAAGCAGTCACGCACCCATACAGTCTCTCTCAGTCATACACATGGCACTCACCAGAACACATACTCACACAGACACACACATTCACAGCATTCACACAAGCAGTCACGCACCCATACAGTCTCTCTCAGTCATACACATGGCACTCACCAGAACACATACTGACACAGACACACACATTCACAGCATTCACACAAGCAGTCACGCACCCATACAGTCTCTCTCAGTCATGCACATGGCACTCACCAGAACACATACTGACACAGACACACACATTCACAGCATTCACACAAGCAGTCACGCACCCATACAGTCTCTCTCAGTCATACACATGGCACTCACCAGAACACTTACTCACACAGACACACACATTCACAGCATTCACACAAGCAGTCACGCAACCATACAGTCTCTCTCAGTCATACACATGGTACTCACCAGAACACATACTCACACAGACACACACATTCACAGCATTCACACAAGCAGTCACGCACCCATACAGTCTCTCGCAGTCATACACATGGCACTCACCAGAACACTTACTCACACAGACACACACATTCACAGCATTCACACAAGCAGTCACGCAACCATACAGTCTCTCTCAGTCTTACACATGGCACTCACCAGAACACATACTCACACAGACACACACATCATTCACACAGGCAGTCATGCAACCATACAGTCTCTCTGTCATGCACATGGCACTCACCAGAACACTTACTCACACAGACACACACATTCACAGCCTTCACACAGGCAGTCATGCAACCATACAGTCTCTCTCAGTCTTACACATGGCACTCACCAGAACACATACTCACACAGACACACACATTCACAGCATTCACACAAGCAGTCACGCACCCATACAGTCTCTCTGTCATGCACATGGCACTCACCAGAACACTTACTCACACAGACACACACATTCACAGCATTCACACAAGCAGTCACGCACCCATACAGTCTCTCTCAGTCATACACATGGCACTCACCAGAACACTTACTCACACAGACACACACATTCACAGCATTCACACAAGCAGTAATGCACCCATACAGTCTCTCTCAGTCATACACATGGCACTCACCAGAACACTTACTCACACAGACACACACATTCACAGCATTCACACAAGCAGTAACGCACTCATACAGTCTCTCTCAGTCATACACATGGCACTCACCTGAACACATACTCACACAGACACACACATTCACAGCATTCACAGAAGCAGTCACGCACTCATACAGTCTCTCTCAGTCATACACATGGCACTCACCAGAACACATACTCACACAGACACACACATTCACAGCATTCACACAAGCAGTCACGCACCCATACAGTCTCTCTGTCATGCACATGGCACTCACCAGAACACATACTGACACAGACACGCACATTCACAGAATTCACACAAGCAGTCACGCACCCATACAGTCTCTCTCAGTCATACACATGGCACTCACCAGAACACTTACTCACACAGACACGCACATTCACAGCATTCACACAAGCAGTCACGCACCTATACAGTCTCTCTCAGTCTTACACATGGCACTCACCAGAACACTTACTCACACAGACACGCACATTCACAGCATTCACACAAGCAGTCACGCACCTATACAGTCTCTCTCAGTCTTACACATGGCACTCACCAGAACACTTACTCACACAGACACGCACATTCACAGCATTCACACAAGCAGTCACGCACCTATACAGTCTCTCTCAGTCTTACACATGTCACTCACCAGAACACTTACTCACACAGGCACGCACATTGACAGCATTCACACAAGCAGTCACGCACTCATACAGTCTCTCTCAGTCATACACATGGCACTCACCAGAACACATACTCACACAGACACACACATTCACAGCATTCACACAAGCAGTCACGCACCCATACAGTCTCTCTCAGTCTTACACATGTCACTCACCAGAACACATACTCACACAGGCACACACATTCACAGCATTCACACAAGCAGTCACGCACCCATACAGTCTCTCTCAGTCATACACATGGCACTCACCAGAACACATACTCACACAGACACACACATTCACACAAGCAGTCACGCACTCATACAGTCTCTCCCAGTCTTACACATGGCACTCACCAGAACACATACTGACACAGACACACACATTCACAGCATTCACACAAGCAGTCACCCACCCATACAGTCTCTCTCAGTCATGCACATGGCACTCACCAGAACACATACTGACACAGACACACACATTCACAGCATTCACACAAGCAGTCACGCACCCATACAGTCTCTCTCAGTCATACACATGGCACTCACCAGAACACTTACTCACACAGACACACACATTCACAGCATTCACACAAGCAGTCACACACCCATACAGTCTCTCTCAGTCATACACATGGCACTCACCAGAACACTTACTCACATAGACACACACATTCATAGCATTCACACAAGCAGTCACGCACCCATACAGTCTCTCTCAGTCATACACATGGCACGCACCAGAACACTTACTCACATAGACACACACATTCACAGCATTCACACAGGCAGTCACGCACCCATACAGTCTCTCTCAGTCATACACATGGCACTCACCAGAACACATACTCACACAGACACACACATTCACAGCATTCACACAAGCAGTCACGCACCCATACAGTCTCTCTCAGTCATACACATGGCACGCACCAGAACACTTACTCACACAGACACACACATTCACAGCATTCACACAAGCAGTCACGCACCTATACAGTCTCTCTCAGTCATACACATGGCACTCACCAGAACACTTACTCACACAGACACACACATTCACAGCATTCACACAAGCAGTCACGCACCCATACAGTCTCTCTCAGTCATACACATGGCACGCACCAGAACACTTACTCACACAGACACACACATTCACAGCATTCACACAAGCAGTCACGCACTCATACAGTCTCTTTCTCAGTCATACACATGGCACTCACCAGAACACATACTCGCACAGACACACACATTCACAGCATTCACACAAGCAGTCACGCACCTATACAGTCTCTCTCAGTCATACACATGGCACTCACTAGAACACTTACTCACACAGACACACACATTCACAGCATTCACACAAGCAGTCACGCACCCATACAGTCTCTCTCAGTCATGCACATGGCACTCACCAGAACACTTACTCACACAGACACACACATTCACAGCATTCACACAAGCAGTCACGCACCTATACAGTCTCTCTCAGTCATACACATGGCACTCACCAGAACACTTACTCACACAGACACACACATTCACAGCATTCACACAAGCAGTCACGCACCCATACAGTCTCTCTCAGTCATACACATGGCACTCACCAGAACACTTACTCACACAGACACACACATTCACAGCATTCACACAAGCAGTCACGCACCCATACAGTCTCTCTCAGTCATACACATGGCACTCACCAGAACACTTACTTACACAGACACACACATTCACAGCATTCACACAAGCAGTCACGCACCCATACAGTCTCTCTCAGTCATACACATGGCACGCACCAGAACACTTACTCACACAGACACACACATTCACAGCATTCACGCAAGCAGTCAGTCATGCACATGGCACTCACCAGAACACATACTCACACAGACACACACATTCACAGCATTCACACAAGCAGTCACGCACCCATACAGTCTCTTTCTCAGTCATGCACATGGCACTCACCAGAACACATACTCACACAGACACACACATTCACAGCATTCACACAAGCAGTCACGTACCCATACAGTCTCTTTCTGAGTCATGCACATGGCACTCACCAGAACACATACTCACACAGACACACACATTCACAGCATTCACACAAGCAGTCACACACCCATACAGTCTCTTTCTCAGTCATGCACATGGCACTCACCAGAACACATACTCACACAGACACACACATTCACAGCATTCACACAAGCAGTCACGTACCCTTACAGTCTCTTTCTCAGTCATGCACATGGCACTCACCAGAATACATACTCACACAGACACACACATTCACAGCATTCACACAAGCAGTCACGTACCCATACAGTCTCTTTCTCAGTCATGCACATGCCACTCACCAGAACACATACTCACACAGACACACACATTCACAGCATTCACACAAGCAGTCACGTACCCATACAGTCTCTTTCTCAGTCATGCACATGGCACTCACCAGAACACATACTCACACAGGCACACACATTCACAGCATTCACACAAGCAGTCACGGACCTATACAGTCTCTCTCAGTCTTACACATGGCACTCACCAGAACACATACTCACACAGACCCACACATTCACAGCATTCACACAAGCAGTCACGCTCCATACAGCCTCTCTCAGTCATACACATGGCACTCACCAGAACACATACTCACACAGACACACACATTCACAGCATTCACACAAGCAGTCACGCACCCATACAGTCTCTCTCAGTCTTACACATGTCACTCACCAGAACACATACTCACACAGGCACACACATTCACAGCATTCACACAAGCAGTCACGCACCCATACAGTCTCTCTCAGTCATACACATGGCACTCACCAGAACACATACTCACACAGACACACACATTCACAGCATTCACACAAGCAGTCACGCACCCATACAGTCTCTCTCAGTCATGCACATGGCACTCACCAGAACACATACTGACACAGACACACACATTCACAGCATTCACACAAGCAGTCACGCACCCATACAGTCTCTCTCAGTCTTACACATGGCACTCACCAGAACACATACTGACACAGACACACACATTCACAGCATTCACACAGGCAGTCATGCAACCATACAGTCGCTCTCAGTCTTACACATGGCACTCACCAGAACACATACTCACACAGACACACACATTCACAGCATTCACACAAGCAGTCACACACCCATACAGTCTCTCTGTCATGCACATGGCACTCACCAGAACACATACTCACACAGACACACACATTCACAGCATTCACACAAGCAGTCACGCACTCATACAGTCTCTCTCAGTCTTACACATGGCACGCACCAGAACACTTACTCACACAGACACACACATTCACAGCATTCACACAAGCAGTCACGCACTCATACAGTCTCTTTCTCAGTCATGCACATGGCACTCATCGGAACATTGAATTCACTCACACACACTGTCATGAATGGTCTTGGATTATTCTGCCTTCTGGTTTCCTTGGTTTTCTGCCCTTGTGGGATTTCTGCCCCAAAGATGTGCGCCCCTGTCTGCATCTACAGCAGTCGTGCCCCCACTTCCCGTAATAACAGGCTGTTCATGTTGCTTTTTACTGTCTGTAGTAGTAGCACCCCCTTTGCTGGGATTGAGGTGTTTCTGGGAACATTTTCTGCCAGCGTCATCAGACACTCTAGACCCGTTGTCGAATGGTTGCTTTGTGGTGTCTTTCATTTCCTTCCTCCAGCGAATGCCAGGTGGGAAATAACAGATCATTCTAGGCAAATAGAAGAACTGATAACATGACTTTTGTGTTTTATTTACAGGTCCCCTTATTGTCACCACTGTCCTAGCATTAGGAACCAAAGAAAAGCCAGACCTGGAGGCGGGGAGAATTCACGGTAAGCCTTGTGCACTAGCTGTGACCAGGCAGGCATACTTATGCATATGTTCCCACAGTCACGGTCGGCAGCTGTTGCAGGCCCCCTCGTCCCGCATCACTCAGCTTGGTGTGGGAAGGGGAACGTCTGAGAGGAGTTTAGTTATGGTCTGCTGATAATAAGCCTCTGCAACTGTTAAACTTAGAAACGTGGCATGAGTGGAAGAGGCAGAGGCTGGGCCAGAGGTTTGGAGAGAAAGAAAGAACAAGAAGGATGCCAGAGAGTAATGGATAACCGTGAATAAGAAAGGAATAAAGGAACTGAGGGATGAGGTAGGACAGAAGAGTAGGAAGGATAAGGAGGGCTCAATGGAATGGGAAAAACAGGTGAAAAATCAAGGAAAGGTTGGGGTGAGAGAGTTACAGGACCAGATGCAATGCTGTAGTGAGGGAGAGCGGAATGAAGGATGGATTCTATCACAGAACCAGAATCTTGGAGCATCAATCGTGTCACTGACCCCTGCCACAGCCAAGGCCTCCTCATCATCATTACCCTTCATCTCAGAGTTGCACTGAAACTCACATCAATGGTAGCGCAGGCTGACCCGAGAAATGTCCCTTAAAATCATGGATGCAAGATCTCAGTGTAATGCATTCCAAAGAGTAAAATAACTAAATAACAGGCAACCTCGCACTTCAGGGACAATTTACACTGATATTTTGGTAAACAGTGTTTGCTCTTTTACCAAGTGAAACCAGTTCAAGAATTTGAGGAGAAACACAAAAAGGAAGAGGGAATAAGTAGCGCAAGTTCAGTATTCAAGAAGTGCTCTGACCCTCTCAGGTTTTACAAATGACATCACTTCCTCCCTGAGTGTACTGCTTCCTGGTCAGTGGGTCAGTTCTAGCAAAAAATATGATGAATTAGTTTGTGCGTGAAAGGGAAGCATATTTTTTAATATTCCTCTTTCTTCTCTGTGGTCCTATCACAAAGTCAAGTGTCCACGCACAAAAAGGCAAAACCCCAGAGCTTCTTCCCTTTACAAGAGTACATTTGAGGTACGGAAAGTGAGTATGGAAAACAGGATGACGTGTCGTTCAGCGATAAGAAAAGAAGGCAAACCAAATGTTTCTGGAATTCTCTCTGGGCGTGTCCCAGGTCACTCACAGTTCAGGGTTTGCAAAAGAACACCTCACTTCTTGATATTCTTGTTTTCTTGACATTTATATATTGTTCCAGTCTGGGTAGGGAGAATGTTCCCTTGGTCTCTGAAGAAGGTGGGCGTCGGCAGTTGGGGTGTGCAGGGTGTTAGGGTACTCCAGCTACTCATGGGGTCCCATATGCCTCGGCACGCAGGGTTCCTCCAAGTTGCTGTCCACTGGGTTGGATCTCAAGAGTTTCACCACCTCCCTGTGCCTGGGTCTAGCTTCTACTCTCCACCAATTTGCTGTTTCTATCCTACTTCGCTCTTCCCTCATGCCTGTACCTAACATAACCTTTAATAGGCCTTCTCTCTCCCCGTCACCGTCCCCGTGATTCCACTGCACCTCCTCACAACAGGCTACTGTAGGATTATTCTCTGCATCCTTCAAAGCTTCCCCCACAGGAGTCTTCTCTCCCCGTCACCATCCCTGTGATTCCACTGCACCTCCTCACCACAGGCTGCCATAGGATTATTCTCTGCATCCTTCAAAGCTTCCCCCACAGGAGTCTTCTCTCCCCGTCACCGTCCCCGTGATTCCACTGCACCTCCTCACCACAGGCTACTGTAGGATTATTCTCTGTGTCCTTCAAAGCTTCCCCCACAGGAGTCTTCTCACCCCGTCACCCTCCCCGTGATTCCGCTGCACCTCCTCAACACAGGCTGCCAGAGGATTATTCTCTGTGTCCTTCAAAGCTTCCCCCACTGCAGTCTCCTCACCCCGTCACCGTCCCTGTGATTCCACTGCACCTCCTCACCACAGGCTGCCATAGGATTATTCTCTGCATCCTTCAAAGCTTCCGCCACAGGAGTCTTCTCTCCCCGTCACCCTCCCCGTGATTCCACTGCACCTCCACACCACAGGCTACCATAGGATTATTCTCTGCGTCCTTCAAAGCTTCCCCCACTGGAGTCTTTCTTCTCTCCCCGTCACCGTCCCTGTGATTCCACTGCACCTCCTCACCACAGGCTGCCATAGGATTATTCTCTGTGTCCTTCAAAGCTTCCCCCACAGGAGTCTTCTCTCCCCGTCACCGTCCCTGTGATTCCACTGCACCTCCTCACCACAGGCTACTGTATGATTATTCTCTGCATCCTTCAAAGCTTCCCCCACAGGAGTCTTCTCTCCCCGTCACCCTCCCCGTGATTCCACTGCACCTCCTCACCACAGGCTACTGTAGGATTATTCTCTGCATCCTTCAAAGCTTCCCCCACAGGAGTCTTCTCTCCCCGTCACCCTCCCCGTGATTCCACTGCACCTCCTCACCACAGGCTGCCATAGGATTATTCTCTGCATCCTTCAAAGCTTCCCCCACAGGAGTCTTCTCTCTCCGTCACCCTCCCCGTGATTCCACTGCACCTCCTCACCACAGGCTGCCATAGGATTATTCTCTGCATCCTTCAAAGCTTCCCCCACAGGAGTCTTCTCTCCCCGTCACCCTCCCCGTGATTCCACTGCACCTCCTCACCACAGGCTACTGTAGGATTATTCTCTGTGTCCTTCAAAGCTTCCCCCACAGGAGTCTTCTCACCCCGTCACCCTCCCCGTGATTCCGCTGCACCTCCTCAACACAGGCTGCCAGAGGATTATTCTCTGTGTCCTTCAAAGCTTCCCCCACTGCAGTCTCCTCACCCCGTCACCGTCCCTGTGATTCCACTGCACCTCCTCACCACAGGCTGCCATAGGATTATTCTCTGCATCCTTCAAAGCTTCCGCCACAGGAGTCTTCTCTCCCCGTCACCCTCCCCGTGATTCCACTGCACCTCCACACCACAGGCTACCATAGGATTATTCTCTGCGTCCTTCAAAGCTTCCCCCACTGGAGTCTTTCTTCTCTCCCCGTCACCGTCCCTGTGATTCCACTGCACCTCCTCACCACAGGCTGCCATAGGATTATTCTCTGTGTCCTTCAAAGCTTCCCCCACAGGAGTCTTCTCTCCCCGTCACCGTCCCTGTGATTCCACTGCACCTCCTCACCACAGGCTACTGTATGATTATTCTCTGCATCCTTCAAAGCTTCCCCCACAGGAGTCTTCTCTCCCCGTCACCCTCCCCGTGATTCCACTGCACCTCCTCACCACAGGCTACTGTAGGATTATTCTCTGCATCCTTCAAAGCTTCCCCCACAGGAGTCTTCTCTCCCCGTCACCCTCCCCGTGATTCCACTGCACCTCCTCAGCACAGGCTGCCATAGGATTATTCTCTGCATCCTTCAAAGCTTCCCCCACAGGAGTCTTCTCTCTCCGTCACCCTCCCCGTGATTCCACTGCACCTCCTCACCACAGGCTGCCATAGGATTATTCTCTGCATCCTTCAAAGCTTCCCCCACAGGAGTCTTCTCTCCCCGTCACCCTCCCCGTGATTCCACTGCACCTCCTCACCACAGGCTGCCATAGGATTATTCTCTGCGTCCTTCAAAGCTTCTCCCACAGGAGTCTTCTCTCCCCGTCACCCTCCCCGTGATTCCACTGCACCTCCTCACCACAGGCTGCCGTAGGATTATTCTCTGTGTCCTTCAAAGCTTCCCCCACAGGAGTCGTCTCTCCCCGTCACCATCCCCGTGATTCCACTGCACCTCCTCACCACAGGCTACTGTAGGATTATTCTCTGCGTCCTTCAAAGCTTCCACCACAGGAGTCTTCTCCCGCATCACCATCCCCGTGATTCCACTGCACCTCCTCACCACAGGCTACCATAGGATTATTCTCTGTGTCCTTCAAAGCTTCCCCCACAGGAGTCTTCTCCCGCATCACCATCCCCGTGATTCCACTGCACCTCCTCACCACAGGCTACTGTAGGATTATTCTCTGCATCCTTCAAAGCTTCCACCACAGGAGTCTTCTCTCCCCGTCACCATCCCTGTGATTCCACTGCACCTCCTCACCACAGGCTACTGTAGGATTATTCTCTGCATCCTTCAAAGCTTCCCCCACAGGAGTCTCCTCACCCTGTCACCATCCCCGTGATTCCACTGCACCTCCTCACCACAGGCTACTGTAGGATTATTCTCTGCATCCTTCAAAGCTTCCCCCACAGGAGTCTTCTCTCCCCGTCACTCTCCCCGTGATTCCACTGCACCTCCTCACCACAGGCTGTCATAGGATTATTCTCTGCATCCTTCAAAGCTTCCCCCACAGGAGTCTTCTCTCCCCGTCACCATCCCCGTGATTCCACTGCACCTCCTCACCACAGGCTGCTTTAGGATTATTCTCTGTGTCCCTGTGTCCTTCAACGCTTCCCCCACAGGAGTCTTCTCTCCCCGTCACCATCCCTCTGATTCCACTGCACCTCCTCACCACAGGCTACTGTAGGATTATTCTGTGTCTTTCAAAGCTTCCACTACAGGAGTCTCCTCAGCCAGTCGCCATCCCCGTGATTTCACTGCACCTCCTCACCACAGGCTACCGTAGGATTATTCTCTTTGTCCTTCAAAGCTTCCCCCACTGGAGTCTTCTCTCCCCGTCACCATCCCCGTGATTTCACTGCACCTCCTCACCACAGGCTACTGTAGGATTATTCTCTGTGTTCTTCAAAGCTTCCCCCACAGGAGTCTCCTCACCCCGTCACCATCCCCGTGATTTCACTGCACCTCCTCACCACAGGCTACTGTAGGATTATTCTCTGTGTCCTTCAAAGCTTCTGCCACAGGAGTCTCCTCACCCAGTCACCATCCCCGTGATTTCACTGCACCTCCTCACCACAGGCTACTGTAGGATTATTCTCTGTGTCCTTCAAATCTTCCCCCACTGGAGTCTTCTCTCCCCGTCACCATCCCCGTGATTTCACTGCACCTCCTCACCACAGGCTAATGTAGGATTATTCTCTGTGTTCTTCAAAGCTTCCCCCACAGGAGTTTCCTCACCCCGTCACCATCCCCGTGATTTCACTGCACCTCCTCACCACAGGCTACTGTAGGATTATTCTCTGTGTCCTTCAAAGCTTTCCCCACAGGAGTCTTCATCCCATCACCATCCCTGTGATTCCACTGCACCTCCTCACCACAGGCTACCGTAGGATTATTCTCTGTGTCCTTCAACGCTTCCCCCACAGGGGTCTTCTCTCCCCGTCACCATCCCTGTGATTCCACTGCACCTCCTCACCACAGGCTACTGTAGGATTATTCTCTGTGTCCTTCAACGCTTCCCCCACAGGGGTCTTCTCTCCCCGTCACCATCCCCGTGATTTCACTGCACCTCCTCACCACAGGCTACTGTAGGATTATTCTCTGTGTCCTTCAAAGCTTCCCCCACAGGAGTCTTCTCACCCCGTCACCCTCCCCGTGATTCCGCTGCACCTCCTCACCACAGGCTACTGTAGGATTATTCTCTGTGTCCTTCAAAGCTTCCCCCACAGGAGTCTTCATCCCGTCACCATCCCTGTGATTCCACTGCACCTCCTCACCACAGGCTACTGTAGGATTATTCTCTGTGTCCTTCAACGCTTCCCCCACAGGGGTCTTCTCTCCCCGTCACCATCCCTGTGATTCCACTGCACCTCCTCACCACAGGCTGCCATAGGATTATTCTCTGTGTCCTTCAAAGCTTCAACCACTGGAGTCTTCTCTCCCCGTCACCATCCCCGTGATTCCACTGCACCTCCTCACCACAGGCTACCATAGGATTATTCTCTGCGTCCTTCAAAGCTTCCCCCACTGGAGTCTTTCTTCTCTCCCCGTCACCGTCCCTGTGATTCCACTGCACCTCCTCACCACAGGCTGCCATAGGATTATTCTCTGCATCCTTCAAAGCTTCCCCCACAGGAGTCTTCTCTCCCCGTCACCATCCCTGTGATTCCACTGCACCTCCTCACCACAGGCTACCATAGGATTATTCTCTGCATCCTTCAAAGCTTCCCCCACAGGAGTCTTCTCTCCCCGTCACCATCCCTGTGATTCCACTGCACCTCCTCACCACAGGCTACCATAGGATTATTCTCTGCATCCTTCAAAGCTTCCCCCACAGGAGTCTTCTCTCCCCGTCACCCTCCCTGTGATTCCACTGCACCTCCTCACCACAGGCTACTGTAGGATTATTCTCTGCATCCTTCAAAGCTTCCACCACAGGAGTCTTCTCTCTCCGTCACCATCCCTGTGATTCCACTGCACCTCCTCACCACAGGCTACTGTAGGATTATTCTCTGCATCCTTCAAAGCTTCCCCCACAGGAGTCTCCTCACCCTGTCACCATCCCCGTGATTCCACTGCACCTCCTCACCACAGGCTACTGTAGGATTATTCTCTGCATCCTTCAAAGCTTCCCCCACAGGAGTCTTCTCTCCCCGTCACTCTCCCCGTGATTCCACTGCACCTCCTCACCACAGGCTGTCAAAGGATTATTCTCTGCATCCTTCAAAGCTTCCCCCACAGGAGTCTTCTCTCCCCGTCACCATCCCCGTGATTCCACTGCACCTCCTCACCACTGGCTGCTTTAGGATTATTCTCTGTGTCCCTGTGTCCTTCAACGCTTCCCCCACAGGAGTCTTCTCTCCCCGTCACCATTCCTCTGATTCCACTGCACCTCCTCACCACAGGCTACTGTAGGATTATTCTGTGTCTTTCAAAGCTTCCACTACAGGAGTCTCCTCAGCCAGTCACCATCCCCGTGATTTCACTGCACCTCCTCACCACAGGCTACCGTAGGATTATTCTCTGTGTCCTTCAAAGCTTCCCCCACTGGAGTCTTCTCTCCCCGTCACCATCCCCGTGATTTCACTGCACCTCCTCACCACAGGCTACTGTAGGATTATTCTCTGTGTTCTTCAAAGCTTCCCCCACAGGAGTCTCCTCACCCCGTCACCATCCCCGTGATTTCACTGCACCTCCTCACCACAGGCTACTGTAGGATTATACTCTGTGTCCTTCAAAGCTTCTGCCACAGGAGTCTCCTCACCCAGTCACCATCCCCGTGATTTCATTGCACCTCCTCACCACAGGATACTGTAGGATTATTCTCTGTGTCCTTCAAATCTTCCCCCACTGGAGTCTTCTCTCCCCGTCACCATCCCCGTGATTTCACTGCACCTCCTCACCACAGGCTACTGTAGGATTATTCTCTGTGTCCTTCAAAGCTTCCCCCACAGGAGTCTTCATCCCATCACCATCCCTGTGATTCCACTGCACCTCCTCACCACAGGCTACCGTAGGATTATTCTCTGTGTCCTTCAACGCTTCCCCCACAGGGGTCTTCTCTCCCCGTCACCATCCCCGTGATTTCACTGCACCTCCTCACCACAGGCTACTGTAGGATTATTCTCTGTGTCCTTCAACGCTTCCCCCACAGGGGTCTTCTCTCCCCGTCACCATCCCTGTGATTCCACTGCACCTCCTCACCACAGGCTGCCATAGGATTATTCTCTGTGTCCTTCAAAGCTTCAACCACTGGAGTCTTCTCTCCCCGTCACCATCCCCGTGATTCCACTGCACCTCCTCACCACAGGCTACCATAGGATTATTCTCTGCGTCCTTCAAAGCTTCCCCCACTGGAGTCTTTCTTCTCTCCCCGTCACCGTCCCTGTGATTCCACTGCACCTCCTCACCACAGGCTGCCATAGGATTATTCTCTGTGTCCTTCAAAGCTTCCACCACAGGAGTCTTCTCTCCCCGTCACCATCCCCGTGATTCCACTGCACCTCCTCACCACAGGCTACTGTAGGATTATTCTCTGCATCCTTCAAAGCTTCCCCCACAGGAGTCTCCTCACCCTGTCACCATCCCCGTGATTCCACTGCACCTCCTCACCACAGGCTACTGTAGGATTATTCTCTGCATCCTTCAAAGCTTCCCCCACAGGAGTCTTCTCTCCCTGTCACCATCCCCGTGATTCCACTGCACCTCCTCACCACAGGCTGTCATAGGATTATTCTCTGCATCCTTCAAAGCTTCCCCCACAGGAGTCTTCTCTCCCCGTCACCATCCCCGTGATTCCACTGCACCTCCTCACCACAGGCTGCTTTAGGATTAATCTCTGTGTCCCTGTGTCCTTCAACGCTTCCCCCACAGGAGTCTTCTCTCCCCGTCACCATCCCTCTGATTCCACTGCACCTCCTCACCACAGGCTACTGTAGGATTATTCTGTGTCTTTCAAAGCTTCCACTACAGGAGTCTCCTCACCCCGTCACCATCCCCGTGATTTCACTGCACCTCCTCACCACAGGCTACCGTAGGATTATTCTCTGTGTCCTTCAAAGCTTCCCCCACTGGAGTCTTCTCTCCCCGTCACCATCCCCGTGATTTCACTGCACCTCCTCACCACAGACTACTGTAGGATTATTATCTGTGTTCTTCAAAGCTTCCCCCACAGGAGTCTCCTCACCCCGTCACCATCCCCGTGATTTCACTGCACCTCCTCACCACAGGCTACTGTAGGATTATTCTCTGTGTCCTTCAAAGCTTCTGCCACAGGAGTCTCCTCACCCAGTCACCATCCCCGTGATTTCACTGCACCTCCTCACCACAGGCTACTGTAGGATTATTCTCTGTGTCCTTCAAATCTTCCCCCACTGGAGTCTTCTCTCCCCGTCACCATCCCCGTGATTTCACTGCACCTCCTCACCACAGGCTAATGTAGGATTATTCTCTGTGTTCTTCAAAGCTTCCCCCACAGGAGTTTCCTCACCCCGTCACCATCCCCGTGATTTCACTGCACCTCCTCACCACAGGCTACTGTAGGATTATTCTCTGTGTCCTTCAAAGCTTCCCCCACAGGAGTCTTCATCCCATCACCATCCCTGTGATTCCACTGCACCTCCTCACCACAGGCTACCGTAGGATTATTCTCTGTGTCCTTCAACGCTCCCCCCACAGGGGTCTTCTCTCCCCGTCACCATCCCTGTGATTTCACTGCACCTCCTCACCACAGGCTAATGTAGGATTATTCTCTGTGTTCTTCAAAGCTTCCCCCACAGGAGTTTCCTCACCCCGTCACCATCCCCGTGATTTCACTGCACCTCCTCACCACAGGCTACTGTAGGATTATTCTCTGTGTCCTTCAAAGCTTCCCCCACAGGAGTCTTCATCCCATCACCATCCCTGTGATTCCACTGCACCTCCTCACCACAGGCTACCGTAGGATTATTCTCTGTGTCCTTCAACGCTTCCCCCACAGGGGTCTTCTCTCCCCGTCACCATCCCCGTGATTTCACTGCACCTCCTCACCACAGGCTACTGTAGGATTATTCTCTGTGTCCTTCAAAGCTTCCCCCACAGGAGTCTTCTCACCCCGTCACCCTCCCCGTGATTCCGCTGCACCTCCTCACCACAGGCTACTGTAGGATTATTCTCTGTGTCCTTCAAAGCTTCCCCCACAGGAGTCTTCATCCCGTCACCATCCCTGTGATTCCACTGCACCTCCTCACCACAGGCTACTGTAGGATTATTCTCTGTGTCCTTCAACGCTTCCCCCACAGGGGTCTTCTCTCCCCGTCACCATCCCTGTGATTCCACTGCACCTCCTCACCACAGGCTGCCATAGGATTATTCTCTACATCCTTCAAAGCTTCTGCCATAGGAGTCTCCTCACCCCGTCACCATCCCTGTGTCACGGCTCGCTCCCTTCGCTCCCGTTCCCGTCACTTGGGGGCATGTTTTGGGGTTTATTCCCTACTGGACATTTCCTCCGAACCTTATGCTACAGTGCTGTGATGAATTGGGAGTGCTAAAACCTTATTTTCCAAGTTACTTCCCTTCCGGATCCATTCCAGGTTTTTGGAAGCCAGCATGCTACTTTAATCTAATGACTATGCTTCCCAGAATGCCTGGCTCACTGCTTCACCTCCTCCCTTGCAGCACAACGCTGGGAGGAGGATAGGCAACACCTGTGGCTGCAGGTGCAGCAGGCGGCACGCCTGAGGGGTGTGCTCGTTAAGCAGCTTTAAAAGCCTCAGTTTGCTTCAGTCCAGCGCTGGTCATTGTTGCAGTGTTCCTGTTGTGACTGGTCCCTTGTTCCTGGTTCCTAGTTTTTGTGCCTGGTTCCTAGTTCCTGTTTCTTGTTCCTCTGCCCTGGATTTCGAATTTATGTGCTTAATTGATTTCTGCTTTCTGGATTTCCCTTTCTGTCTTCCTCTGTCTGCAGGCAGCCTTTCTCTGTGCTTTACCCTTTGATGCTGCCCAATTTGCCAATGTTCTCTGTCTCTTTGATGCTGTCCTTTGCTACTGAAAAACCTGATGCTTTAGTCTTTCCCTTAGATTTAGCTTCCTGCCCTTTCTCCTTGGATGGGTAGGAAAGGTTTCCTTTTGGGATATCATTTTCCCTGCTCCTGATCCTTACTTTCTATTGGGATCCATTCCATGTTTTCCATTGCACTTCTGCATTTATTTCCTATTGATTATTAGGTGTGGGGGGCTGTTGTAACTAGTCCCTGTGTGAATACCTTTTGTTTTCCTCACTATTCTATAATCACAATTCCTACTTGCCCCTTGACTTGGGTCTTATGTATTTAGTTATCCTCCACCCATTGCTGTTATAGCCTTCTGGGTCCCTGTTTGATCAACTGGGTTCGTGGGTTTACTGACATTCAAGTGGTCTTTTCCGGTCCTCGTGAGTATTGTTTCTAAGTTCCTTATTCAGTATCATCCAGAGTGTCAGCTCACAGATCCTGTCCTTGCTTGCCCTCTACGTGGGCTTAGCGCTGTCAGTATCTGTAATAAGTCAGTCATAAGGAGGTTCTAAGTGCTTACCCCACATCCCTTTTCATATATTGGTATCATTGTTTCACTCTATTTGCACTCCTGGGTTTTAGTATACACGAGTCTTGGGTATTGTATGCATGTTGTTAGATTCAAAGTTGTTCACTGTGCGATTCCGTGCACATTTCCCTTGCCATATTCATTGCCTTCTTCCTTTCTTAACACCCTGTGATTCCACTGCACCTCCTCACCACAGGCTACTGTAGGATTATTCTCTGCGTCCTTCAAAGCTTCCACCACTGGAGTCTTCTCACCCTGTCACCATCCCTGTGATTCCACTGCACCTCCTCACCACAGGCTGCCATAGGATTATTCTCTGCATCCTTCAAAGCTTCCACCACAGGAGTCTTCACTACTTTCACAATGTGTTCCTCTGCCAACTAGGAGGGTAATGCAGAGTGCCTTATTCTTTTTACAGGGCCTCGGGTGTTGACGTCTTCTGTGCACTGCCGAGGATAATGGGGACATGGAAACATGCCTCTTCTTCTTTAATGCCCTCCATTTTACCCAGACTGATATAGGCACAGGCACTAGGGGATGCACCATTTTATGGTCTGTGCCACCAAAGACCCAGTGCTCAGTCTGCCAGAAGGAGATTAAATTGGCTTAACTTTTTCATTACTGGTGAAGACGATCCTGCACGGTTTTAGCTCCTATAGCAGCGTTTATTTTTCTGAATGCCACCTTTAGCATAAATATAACATTGTGTGTCCCTCCAGTAACTATACCAGGTCCACAATATGTTGCAATTGCTGATAAGTAGCAGAAATAAAATCTGTTAGTCCCAATGTATTTTCTGGGGATGTAATGATTATGGGATCTCTACACGCTCTGCTGCAGTCCTCCGCATGGCGCATGGCTCACAGACAGTTCTCTACATGCAAGGCAGCACATCCACACGCTCTGCTGCAGTCCTCCGCATGGCTCACAGACAGTTCTCTACATGCAAGGCAGCACGTCCACACACTCTGCTGCAGTCCTCCGCATGGCTCACAGACAGTTCTCTACATGCAAGGCAGCACATCCACACGCTCTGCTGCAGTCCTCTGCATGGCTCACAGACAGTTCTCTACATGAAAGGCAGCACGTCCACACGCTCTGCTGCAGTCCTCCGCATGGCTCACAAACAGTTCTCTACATGCAAGGCAGCACGTCCACACGCTCTGCTCCAGTCCTCCGCATGGCTCACAGACAGTTCTCTACATGCAAGGCAGCACGTCCACATGCTCTGCTGCAGTCCTCCGCATGGCTCACAGACAGTTCTCTACATGCAAGGCAGCACGTCCACACGCTCTGCTGCAGTCCTCCGCATGGCTCACAGACAGTTCTCTACATGCAAGGCAGCACATCCACACGCTCTGCTGCAGTCCTCCGCATGGCTCACAGACAGTTCTCTACATGCAAGGCAGCACGTCCACACGCTCTGCTGCAGTCCTCCGCATGGCTCACAGACAGTTCTCTACATGCAAGGCAGCACGTCCACACGCTCTGCTGCAGTCCTCCGCATGGCTCACAGACAGTTCTCTACATGAAAGGCAGCACGTCCACACGCTCTGCTGCAGTCCTCCGCATGGCTCACAAACAGTTCTCTACATGCAAGGCAGCACGTCCACACGCTCTGCTCCAGTCCTCCGCATGGCTCACAGACAGTTCTCTACATGCAAGGCAGCACGTCAACACGCTCTGCTGCAGTCCTCCGCATGGCTCACAGACAGTTCTCTACATGCAAGGCAGCACGTCCACACGCTCTGCTGCAGTCCTCCGCATGGCTCACAGACAGTTCTCTACATGCAAGGCAGCACGTCCACACGCTCTGCTGCAGTCCTCCGCATGGCTCACAGACAGTTCTCTAAATGCAAGGCAGCACGTCCACACGCTCTGCTGCAGTCCTCCGCATGGCTCACAGACAGTTCTCTACATGCAAGGCAGCACGTCCACACGCTCTGATGCAGTTCTCCGCATGGCTCACAGACAGTTCTCTACATGCAAGGCAGCACGTCCACACGCTCTGATGCAGTTCTCCGCATGGCTCACAGACAGTTCTCTACCTGCAAGGCATCGCATCCACATGCTGTGATCCCACTGTTTTACCGGAGATACAGCCCTCTGCATGCATCGCTGACAGATCTCGACATGCCAGGCAGCACGTGCACATGTGAGCTGTGCTACATGTGCTTGCTGGTGCCTGTAAATCGCCCCACAACAGTGTGACATTCTTTGGAGACATGCTAATGTTGAGTATGACATAATTATGTATATTTCTATGTTAATGTCACAACAGCACGACTGACGGGCCTCTAATTTCCCCATACTCCTCATCTGCTAGGGTCCGCAACAGCGCAACTATTTGCATAAAGGTTTTGAAAGAAATGGAGAAACACCTTCAACCTGCAACAGTACAGCCATGGGGAGGGAGTGAAATGCGGGGGTTAGAGGGATCGAAGTGCACAACAGCACTAGCACCCTGTCACCTTTTTCATCCTGGAACGGGGGACAGCCTGGTCCCAAGCTTGTTTGTTGGTCTACTGGAGACAGAAATAACCCAGGCAGAGGACAGCGCAGTGTGGGGGGTTTGTGTTTCCCTCAGGACTAGGGTCTAGAAGGCCAGAGGCTTCTTTAGTAGTAGCTGGGTGATGAGACTGGGGTCTATAGAAGGTAATGCATATTTTGTACTGCTTATCGCTCACCATCTTTTTACCTCCTGGCTTATCTGTGGTTAACTATTTGCATCTGGTTTCTTTTTCTAAATACTGCCACTTGTTCGAGGAAAGATGAAGATTCAGCTTCACTTTGCATCCATAATCGTGGAGGCGTGATTGGAGGGCGGAGCCTGGATCCAGACGCGGGTGAGTTAGCAATGCTCTGGAGCACTTCTGATGCTTGCACTGAGTGGGGCAGGACACCTAGCCTGCACAGCTAGCCCCGTCTGTCTGAACCGGCTGCGGCCACTCTCCTGATTCGTTCTCTAGAGCTGGCTCCTTTGATCGTCTCTACTCAGCCGGGTTCCGTGATCCTAGTTTGCTCCCAAGTCTTGGATTGGACAGTTGGTGAGATGGTGATCTCTTCACAGCTTGTTAAATGTGCTTTTGCGTTGTTGCATGTCTTGGGGTGAATTGGAGGTTTTCTTTTCTTGCCATGATACAAGTCCTTTTGTGTTGTATGTATTGTGGGACAGTCCTCAATCACCCTGATTAATGAAATCCAGACTGTGCATTGTGGGTGAAGTATGGTGTCATGATGAGGGCAGCGAAGGGAACACAAGATGTGCGGGTGGTGCGTGATGCAGTGGCTGGGTTGGAACACGCCAGAGTGTGGGTGGGGATGGATGGATGGATGGATGGATCAGGAATAGTGGGTGTAATGAGAGTGGTTGCCATGAGTGTTCTATGATGTGTGGTTGTCGCATCCAGGTCTGTGTTTAAAGGTGTAATGAGGCCCCGAGGGGACTGTTGACTCTGGGGGGCAATGGAAAGCACTTGCTGTGTAATACATCCCCTGGAAGTGGTGTGTGGGGGTCCCTCAGAGCCGCACCAGTCTACCCCCTCACCTGCAGGAACCCCCACAACAACCCCATTAGGATAGTTTGTCTCATTGTGACCCATTGTAAGATGTGTTATGTAGGTGGTACAGAATTGTCCCCTACTCGGGGGCGGGGGGGAGGGGTGATTCCAGGGAATAAAGATACGTAGCACGACAGGGTGAGAGAACAGACATGAGAACCATAGTCCATGAGGTAAGCTTTCTGCTCTCTCTGTGCCCGCTCCATGAACCTGATCACACGGCAGGCAACCCCTCGCTGTGTACCTCAAGGCTGCAGAGACCCCAGAGGGATTTCCCAATTGGAGTCGCAAGAGGAACTGGTGCTTGCAAAGTCACGTAAATAAAAGAAAACACCATCAGTGGTGAAACAGGGAGACAGAGTGCAGGGCCGCAAGAAAGCCATCTTAGTTTTGCCTGGTATAAAATGGCGGACTGTGTTTCTGAACATAAACACCCAAACTACAAGAGATCATGAGAGAAACAGGGGCAACACTCAGCAGGGAGGTGGGCACACAGGAGGGCCACAGGATGCCAGCCGAAAAGCTGACCCAGAGTTAAGGAGAAAGTGCCCATCCAGTTCCTAGCTACAGAAGGGGGCAGTGGTGTGGGAGTTAGGATGGCATTCCAGAAGGTTATGTGTCACCAGAGAGAATAGCGGAGGGCAGAATAGCGCATGCTAAGCCAGCTATCCCAGACCTGGGACAAACTTAGGCGGGAGAGGAGCGAGAGACTGCTGGGAGCTGTATCCCAGAAGCTGGCAAGAGCCAGAACCTATTGGGAAGCAGCAGCTTTAGTTGCCTGTTCGGACTAGAGCCCAGATCCTGAGTCCTTAGTCCATCAGAGCTGCAGAGAAAGTGAAGCCTTGCCACCCTACTCAGGCTGGAGCCTGGCAGGTACTAGAGACCTTCAGAGCCTGGAGAAGAGCCAGTCTGCTAGACATTCAATTTTTGCTGTTTTTTATTAACTTTTGTACAACACCTTGTTATCCCTGCACACCTCTGGCATGTTATTACATGTTTAAAAATAAAATAAAAAAGTATAAGGAAAAGAAAAAGAAAACTGGAGGGATAAGAAGAAGAAGGGGGAAGGTAGTAGGGCGGAAGAGACAGAATGAGGGTAAAAGATAGCAAGAGATGCAGGAAAAAAGGGATTGATGGAGGAGCGAGAAGAGAAGAAGAGAACGCCAGAGAAGGAGGCAAACCGCAAATAACCTGGGAGGGATTTAGGTGGGAGGACTGTTATGTGGAGACACAGTAACAGGTCATCTTTTTGGGTCTGCCCTCCTTGGTTGAAAATCCAATTCCTAAATAATTTAGAGAGGAATACAGACAGTTACAGTTTCCGCTCAGTCTTTGTTTTTTGCAAGCAGATCACTTAAATATATTTAGTGTGAACAACAGTTGTTCTCCCACCCAGAGGATGGTGGACAAGGGATCGGGTGGTACATGGGTCTGAAATTAGGATTCTATTCATGTCCAGAGGGTGTAAATCATGGATATTTATTTTATACAACAGGCAACACAATCACTGCTCCTGAAGAGTCCTTCATTATAAAGAGAGAGGAAAACCTTTACCTGATCCATCCTCCGGACAGAGAAGGAAGAGAGAAAACGAGAGACTGTCTCGGCCCGAGTGAAAGAGAAGGTATGGTATCCATGCTGTACAAATTCAAAATACACTACAAGTCTCCCTATCCCTCACCCTTCTCTGTCCCAATTTCCAAAGCAAGATTGCATATTTTTTATTTTATTTTAACATTTGTATATCGCCCAGACCCACATCTATCACAGCGTTTCTACAGGGTAGTAACAGAGTAATTACTTTACAGATCATTGCATTAGTAGGAAGTAGTACGGGAAATTAAAGTAGGAGACAGTTCATGCTTAGAGTGTTAGTCATACTTATTGAACAGCCAGGTTTTCAACAGTCGCTTGAATGCTGGGCAGGAGGGCTCACTTCTTAAGTGTGGAAGTAAGGAGTTGCACAGGGCGGGGGGCTGTGGTGCTCAAACTAACCCCTCCTGCTCCGGATAGTTTACAGTGTGAAACAGCTAGGGTGAGATGGTCAGAGGAGCGGAGTGAGCGACGGTGCTGTTTCTTTGTGATGCAATGGTTTCAAGTATATGGGGACTTCATTGTAGACGCAACAGTGTGCTATAGTCAAGGTTTTGAAGTCAATCCGTGCTTTTTTTGGTAGCCAGTGGACTTCTCGTCCAGTTGCAGAAATGTGGTCTGATTTGCAGAGGGCTTTGTTTTGAAGCAGCCGTAGCTTGGCTAGATTGGACGCGGATGTTCCCTTGAATAGGGCATTACAATAGTCTAGTTTGCTCAGGATAATGGCTCTGGAGAGTGGCTCACATACTGTACATCACAAATAATTATAAAATGATACAATGGTCAGAATTATGATAGGCGTGCGCTTACATTTTAACATACTAGATCTGAAACATGCCTGTAAAGCTGCAGGGATGGGGGTTTCACTTAAGGTTTGCTGGCACGTGTGGATTCCTGTTTCTGTTTGAGGTGATGTATCCTCATAGGGTACACCTGAATACAGCATCTCGGAGGGGAGGGTGAGGCCCAGGTAATCCCATTCCTTCCAACCTCTAGTAGGAACATCAGCAAGTGGTCGGACTAACCCAGACCCTGTGGCTCGGCTCCGCCATAGTAAAGGATCGGGAGTTCCCTTGCCTTTCTTTCTGCCCCCTTCTCTTTTCTTAGGAGAGTGTACCTATATAAACGCGTGCCCAGGTTTTCCATATTCTCTAACATCCCACGCTGATCTTTGGGATTTAATCCTGCATTCTCCATCCATGTGTCTAGTACTCCATCTTCTAGGAGACCTGGCACCGCAGCGGCTGGTATAATGTATTCTCTCCATAAACCTGGAATCACAATCCTCGCAGAACACTGCTTATTACCACATCTGATTACCACCTCTTGGCGCGGAAGGGGGGCCCAGGAATCCAACTCCACCCCCCTGTGGGAGGCACAATGGGTAGTGGCCAGACCAACGGATTCCCCTGTGGGTCCTGCATATTAAAGGAGGGGAAGTTGTGCAAACACCAAAGTTGTTGTTAGGCAGAATCCTGTGCAGTTCCCTTAGGGAGCACTACAGAAGATTAAGACTACAGGTATATGCAATAAATCCCCTTTGGTATCAGTCTGTACCACAAAGATTTAGTTGGTAGCTGTGGCTGAGCAGTCAGACTCATCTCAAGAGGGAGATGAGCAGTATTCAGGGTTAACACAATAGGACTACAATAATATGGAACAAGGAAACACTGACCAAAGCTTTGTATCAAAAAGAATATATATTTATTTTACACACTCTCAAGTCCAACACACAATTCACTATTATTAAAAAATACACACTAGAACCAAACCATTGATATCTCAAATGCGTATAATTATGGCAAAATATTGTGAATTTTCACTTTTGCCTATTATACAGTTCTATCTCCTAAAAATCGAACCAATAATTATTTACCTAATTGACATATGCCTATATGAGGTCGATGATATATTGGATACAGTTCAAGGGACAATATGGAAAAGGGTACTTGGCTTGCCTCTCGCTATACCGAATGACATCGTTCGACATGAATTAGGCCTCTTACCACTATCTGCCAAAAGAAACCTGCGATTGTTGAACAATTATGCTAAAATACTTGACCCTCCGAGCAATTCTCTTTATGAAGACCTAAATAATTTGCTGGAAATAGGGAATGTGAGATCAATAAATGATTATGCGAAAAAAATGAATGATCTAATGTCAATACTGGGAATTCTAAAAGAAGACTTAATATTGGGACTACCAAGTTGTAAACGAAAATTGCACTTATTTTATTGGTGCTGTCAGGCAGACAGAATAGGGTGTTATAGTTCTTATTATGAATATGCCCAGTATAGAAGAAAGTGGGGGGAGAGGTTGAAATATATTGCACAATTTCCATCCTCTGTTGCTCGAAGGTTATATCTTCGCTTCAAACTTAACTTGTATCATACCAATGAAAAGTTATATCAATGGGGGAAATGTGATGAAAAGTTCATGTCTGGCTCATGTCGATTCTGCAATAATTCGAAGGTTTTGGAGACTCTAAAACATCTAGTAATATATTGTACATTTTTTGAAGATCTACGTCAAGATAGGTTTGCTAATTTTTTGGATTCTGGTATAATTCTATCTCGTGAAGTACTATGGCAAAAATGTATGAATGGCAATAGTACCAAATTTATTATTAGACTAACACAGATTTTAACAAATATTGATATTAAATTAAATGAACTAAATTGTGATATGTAAAAAGAGAAGGGGAATAGAATGCATATAAGCTTTAAAGGATATTAATTGTTCTAAATTATTGTTTTATATGTGTAACAGCAATTTATAGGAAACTTACTGATTAATGTGTGATTCTTTTCAAATTGTTTTTATTATATGATAAATTATGTACCAAATTTGTAAAGGTTTTTTACCATATACAAATAAAAAACAAAAAAAAAAAAAAAAAAAAAAAAATTATTAAAGCAAGTTAAAACAGTCAAGAAAAGTATACACAACTCCCTATTTAAATTGTAGACAAGTTTGAGCAAGAGTGAAAAACGGCAGTGTAAACCAAGCAGAAATGACACTCTACCAATTTCTCAAAAGGGAGGGAAAGGACATGTTATATAGATTTAGACTCTTTGACACACCAACAACACTTCCCAAGTAGATTGTGAACAAGTTAGGCAAGGCAGTACTTTAGCATATGCAATACTGAGGTGAAAACCGAGCAAAATGGCACTTCACAATATTAAAAAGGGGAAGGAAAAAGGTGTTTATAAGAGTTAGGTGCACCAACACATTTCTAGGTGAAAAGCAATCTAGAGAAGGCAGTTGTAACAGATTTAGCCAGAGTCAATAGGCCTGTGCCAGAGTCAGTGGTACAAGGCAAAGTGCCCAGGATCAAATGGTTCTAGTAGCTGCAGTCAAGTCTTTGTTTAACGATTTGAAAAGGCGGTTGCAGAAGGTAAACGACAATGTTAGACGAGAGGGGCGGCCAACCAAGTAGGTAAGTAAAGGATTTAAAACACCTTTAGCGATACCCAACGAAACGGGAGGCCTGGCGGAACAGTGTACCTTTAAAGTGGAAGAGGCTCCTGCGGTGGCGGTAGTTCCTGGCAGTTCCTGCAGTTCGGGAGATCCAGCAGTAGAAGAGAGGTTCTCGTCATGGAGGAAGGTTTGAGTTACTGCACTGCCCAGGGATGATGCCAGCCGCGGTGCTGCCAAAACGTATAAAAGGTACGCTCCTTTAAATCGCGGTCGTGGTGGACGGGTGCCTGGCTATCCGGTCTCCAAGTGCAGGGCACTGGCAATTCGACCAAGACAGGTCCTGGAAGGCGATTGGTGAACTGGTTGGCCCCACCAGCTCAAGGGAAGAAGACTCTTGCAGGCGAAGATCTTCTCGAGTCATTGGAGAAAAGTGGTGACGATCTTCAGCAGGGCGCCAACGGTGGTTCAGTCGTTGCAGATGTCTTCAGCTTCTCTCCTCTTCGGGTTTCAAGTTCCAGTGGTGACATCTTGTCCTCCAGTCCTCGGAGCCCTGCTTTTATGCAGAAAAACCCCCATTCATACAGCCTAGCTGTCACTCACACAGTGGGGTGGCTATCCTGGCGGGATAACCCCCAGCCTATCAGGGCAGAGTGCGACTTGGGCTGCCTAGGTAACCCTGTCCAGGGTGCCTATTCCCCCTCCCACACATCCTGACTACCCCAGACTCAGTGGCGCCGAGAGGAGGGCTTCTGTGCAGAAGCCCGCCAAAAAGGACGAACAAAGGATCCCCGACCCGGGTTAGGATTTCAGAGAAAGACACGAGAAAGAAATATTATGAAAGTCTGCAATAAAAACCTACCGGAGTAAAGTTAATATTAAAATAAACCGGCGGTATGTTAGAGGCTGTCAGTAAAAGTGGTAGCCTCGAACAATGGGAAAATCCCATAGGGAAATATTTGCGGTCGAATATTTACGGTAATAACCACTGCCACCAGCCAGAAACTTTGGAGAGAGGGACTGTACGGTACCCTCTCGAAAATGAACACCAGGGAAAAACTATTAACCCTTGCCAGTACTTCCATAGTAAGATAGGTTGTACTGGTTTTGTTCATAATTTTTGACTAGTAAAGTCAATGGGGACTTTACATGCCCTGGGAGACAGTTGTCAGTCCGAGGTATGGAGTCTATGTTTGGGGGTCACTATGACACCCCTGTGTTACTGCACTGAGGGTGCTGTGTAACACACATGTAACAAGATGATACCTATGAGGGTGAGAAAAACCCCATAGACCATAAGCACAAAAATAGCCTAAAACACACACTAGCAATCTGTCTAAGAGTGGGAAAAAAGGGTCGAACTCTTAGCAGGAGAAAAAAATAAACCCTTCAAATCCAGCAAAGCTGCTGGGGGACTCTATAGGTAATGGAAATTAGCCTTAGAAGAGAATTCTCCCCAAGAGTCGTTGAAACACACCAAAGAGAGTTTAGGGGAGAGAGAGTCATAATAAATGCAGCCCACGAATGTGACAAACATGGCATGTGTATGTACAGCGTTGACTACCGATAGAGCACATCAACTGATGTGAGCTGGCACTGACCCTCTCAGCTTCCACATGCTCCCCCAAGAGATACTGAGGGGCATCAGAAACCAAGTAGGCTGAGATTGTCTGGTCTGGAAAGGACAGGGGTGGGCACCTCTTACCTCGAGTATGAGGCATAGAGATTGGAAGAGTTGAGACAGCAACAGCGCAGTGAAACCAGTGAGTCGAGGGAGACCTGAAGAACAATTAATCACGTTGCTCGGATCACGGGCTGAATCCCACAATCTCAGCCCACGTTCTGAACAGCCTGATGGCTGCTTCCTCTGCCCACTATCTTCCGCTCACCCCCACCTTGCTACCTCTAGGTGCTGCGCTCCATTGGCACCCCCACTTCCCTGATAGGTTTGGCGGCATCGCTGCAACTACAGCTCGTCCTCCCCAGAGCAGGAGCTCTGGGCCACCATCAGGATCATCCCTGCTGCACCCCTACCGGCCGACACATGCAGGGAAGTGAGGACCTTCTCCCCCACCCGCTCCCAGCCCAGCGCGAGCGCTCTGGAAAATCTCAGAAATTTGCAGAATAATTTATTTAATTTCCGTGACATGAATCCTGCAAGACTTCACCCAGTTCCCAGGCCACAGAAAGGTGCTGCCTTTCCCCTGCAGACACTGGATGCCCTTTGGCCTTTGTTTGCAGCACAAGGCTTTTTGCCATTCTAAGATGGCTGCCTCGAGTGCCTGTACCTCCTCACCCCTCCGAGTTTGCTGTAACAAGCCCTGATTGGCTCCCTCTGTTGTTAAGAGGCCAATCTGGACACCGGGCAGGCGTGAGCCGGCCTCCGTGAGAAGGCATCGTAAAAAGGCTCAGGTCCTGACTGAGCTGCAGGCTGCACCAGGACACTGAGCCCTATCGCCACTAACCCTGTTTAGTGCCCTACTTGCCCTTGCCCCTCTGGCTCCTGAGCCTACCCAGATCACCCAGAGCTTGGACATCGCCCTCGCAGCACAGCAGACTTCATTGGTGTCCGACGCCGCACTCTATTCCATAGAGGTAACCTACATGTGATTATTGAGCGCCTGTAACTTGCAACTGTGATACCATCTGTCCCATTTGCTGTAACACTTGATATCTGCTCCCAAGCTTGCCACATGCTATCTTTACCCAGCCATCTGCTGTATCATCTCCTGTTAGCTATATTCATTGTATTGCCCTACAGTTGCACATGCATTTAGCCATTTGAAAGTGCATTGCCACTGAAAGCTGCATTTAGCCTGTCACTACATTGTGTTCTCTAGTTGCTTTTAGCCTGCCACTACATTGTAATTTGATAGTCGCTCTTAGCCCATTAGTGCAGTGCTATCTGAACTGCCTCCAATTCCAGGTGAACATCTAACGTTGTGTGCACTGTGCCTGCCAATAGCTCTACAGCTACCAACACGCTACACTATACTCTAATATTAGACAGCCAATGCCTTAATCCATGTTAAGCCTGCCCATATTATCCTAGCATACTACGCTGCATGTATAACACGTACCCAATATGCCTTGCATAACGGACTTCTTAAACTCATGTACTACAATGCCTACTTTTTTCCATGCTCTTTATCATGCCTACTTGCCATTGTGAACATTGACGTGTCTACCACACTGCATTGCCTATTATGATCTGTGGCTACAGCACACAAATCTGACTAGCGCCTAGCCTCATTAGCGAAGTTAGAATTATGAATAGTTGTTTTACCTCTATTTTAGTCAACTGTGCCCCAATCGAGTGACCGCCTACTGTGCCACCGCTGGGATCCTGTGCTCTCAGCCTACCTATCTATATGTCACAGTATATTGTATAACATCCTCTACTTCAGCAGAATGCATTTTAGCACGACTCTATCAACATACGCCCCTCTGCTGTTACTACAATTAATACTGGCAACTATGGACCAATTTAAACATGTACCCTGTCCTACTCTCCATAGAAACTCTAGGCTTCGCGCTAGACTCTCCACCCTCTATGAACCACAGGTACCCAGCAACGCCTATTTGAACCGTCACACCACTCCCAAAAACCAGACTAGGAACTCAACGCACCCTAACCCACAAATACCTGCTAGCACCATAACGAAAGAACCCATCCTGGTTACCTCTAATACCAACTGTCTTCCCAAAACAACTTCCTTAACAGGAGCACTGATCAATGCTAGATCAGTCGTGGCCCACGCCACTGAAATAGCCGACCTCCGTGCCTTAGATAACCTTGACTTCCTAGCAGTCACAGAAACCTGGCTACATGACGCAGCAGGTCCAGCCCTCTCCCGAGCAATACCCAAAGAATACCAACTACTAAGACTAGACTGCCAGAGCACCAGAGGTGGTGGCTTAGCCATCATCTCCAAATCCAACCTGGAATGTAAGATTAACAACACCGCCCACCCTAAAATCCTGCGAACTTCTAACCGCTAAATTACCGATATCCCCATGCCAAACCCTAACTATCTATCTCATATACAGGCCACCAGGGCCGCTAGGCCTATTTGAAGAGGAACTATCCAGCCTCCTAGCGAGCAACACAAAAAAGTAATCCCAGGCGATGATCCTTGGTGATCTTAACCTAGGTCTTAACGACCCAGATGACAAACAAGCGCAAGTTATTGCCACCATGCTTGAGGGACACGGCCTCACCCAAAAGGTTCTCACTCCCTCCCACGACAAAGGGAGAATATTAGACTGGGTAGCCACCTCCAACTGCCCTACTACTATAACCAAAATTACACCCCAGCCGCGGACTGATCACTTCCTCATTCATTTCTACCTAACAGTCAACAAGATGCGCAGAACTGAAAAAATAATGGCACCTTCGGTTCCCACGAGATCCAGAAAAAACATCACACCTGACAATATCCTACCCCTGCTCCTCCCAACCATCAATGCCCTGCCAACTGACTCTGACCCAGACACCATGGTCAAAATATACAAAGACACCATGGCCATAGCCATGGACACCGTTGCCCCACCGAAGAACTGTAAAAGTAAACAACAATCCCATCTCAATACTTGGTTCACCCCCCCACCTAAAAGAACTGAGATTGGAAAAAAGGAAGATTGAAACTGTATGGCGACACACCCCTACAGCTGAAAACAAACTTAAACTCAAACTATGCGCTACTAACTACAAGAAAACAATCATCCAAGCTAAAAAAGACATCTATAACGACAGAATCTCCAACGCATGCTCCAACACAAAGGAATTATTTGCAATCCTGCGAGAACTTTGATCTCCCATACCACCACCCGATAACGTACCCAAAGACAAGCAACGGTGTACCAATATCCAAAATGCCCTCGCTAATAAAGTGAAAACATTGCATTCTAAAATTACTATTAGAAAAAACCTTGCTCCCTCTCAGCGAAACTCCCAGTACACCCACGCCAACGCCCAAACCTAGCCTAACACCTTTCAAATTCGCTAAAGTTTCCACTCACGAAACTGAAAAAATCATTGCCTCACTAAAACCTTCCCATTGCAAAGACAATTACTGCCCGGCCCAGTTAATCAAGAATTCCGCCAGAGACCTAGCCCCCTTCGTCACCAAACTCATCGACGCCTCCTTCTCATCTAGCACAGTCCCAAGCAGCTTAAAAGAGCCCTAGACCCCTCCATCCCCACCAACTATAGGCCCATCACTACTGTCCCTTTCCTCCTGAAGATAATTGACAGAGTGGCCTATCTCCAAATCTAAAAATACCTGGAGACTAACCAACTCCTTGGCACTCGTCAATCGGTCTTCAGACCTCAGCACGGCACTGAGACCACACTTATAGATCTTAAAGCCCAAATCGACGAGCTCAACGACAGAGGAAACACAGCTATTCTACTTCTCCTTGATCTATCGGCGGCTTTTGACCTAGTGGACCACGCAGTACTCTGCAAACACCTAGCGTCAGCCGCCCACTTCTCAAGTGAAGCTATAGCCTGGGTCCAATCCTTTCTCGACAATAGAAGCATGCAAGTTTTCTCCACCTTAGACTCTGCAGACCCTATCCAGACAACATGTGGAGTCCCACAGGGTTCCTGTGTCTCACCAACAATGTACAATATCTTTACTAAACCTCTATTCGACAAATTGGACAGACTGGGTGTCACCTACACAAATTATGCAGACAACACCCAGATCCTCATCCCCCTTTCGGGCAATTTCATTACGGATACAGCTTTAGTAAACAAAATGTACACCCTCATTCAGGCATGGATGGCAACCCATGGCCTCTGCCTGAATGACGAAAAAACAGAGATCCTTATTCTAGGCTCACCTAACAACTTAAAAAAACTCGATTCCAACTACAGCTCCTTCAATATCGATAGCAATATAATCCCTGTCGCCAAAGAGGTGAAGACCCTTGGTTTCTATATGGACTCCACTTTATCCCTAAGGAAACAAGTGAACTCCCTGGCCTCATCCATTGCCTATACTGGTAAACTTATTAAAGCATGCAGACCCTTCATCTCACCAGCTAGCTGCATTATCCTTGCCAATGCACTGATCCTCTCAAAATGGGATTACTGTAATGCACTTTATGCAGGCGCTAACAAATACATCATCAATAAACTTCAAACCCTGCAAAACAACGCGCTCAGAACGGCCCTGAACCTCCCAGTCCGAGAGCACATTTCGAATGTGCGCAGAAATCACAACTGGCTAAAAATTAGCGATAGGATCACCTTCAAAATTGTCACGCTAACATTCAAATGCCTGAACAATGCAGCCCCCCCATACCTCAGAGACAGAATAATAAGGACACTTCTGCACCACCAACCAGAACAGCCAACTCCTTCTGTCTCCAAACCCTGAGATTCCGTCTAAAAAAAAAAACAGGAGGCAATAGCTTCCCTGTGCAAGCAGCTCAATACTGGAATGCCCTACCAGTTGAACTAAGAAGGGACCAACCCTACAACAGCTTCAGGCACCACACCCGCACCTGGCTCCGACGCAATGACCTTTGAAACCTGAGACCATGTGCATTGGGATCTGATGTCATACGTACCCCTCCACTCTCACATGTAAAATGTACATAATGTGTTTACTGTTTATAATATGTTTCCCTCTATCCTCACATGTAAAGAATGTATATAATGTAATTACTGTATATAACATATGATACCAACAACCTGTAACCTGTAACCAAGCTCTAGTATTCTTGTTATTCTGTGCGCCCAGCAACCCAAGGGTTTTCTGGCGCACTATAAATAAACAAACAAACAAACAAACATACTGCTGCCACTCTGTGTCCCTTCCAGCCACCATGGAAACAAACAAAATACATTGCTGTTAGCACCTCGGGTTTCCGGATTGCAAACCTGGGGTGCTAATAGCAATGAGACCCTTGCTGCCGGGCCATTACCACCGGATGCGGCCCTCCGGCTCGGGTCTTATTTCTTAATTAGTGACTTGGACTGGGGCTTCTGCTCCCAAGGAAGCTGTGGTCGGAATCCCGCCCTCAGTTAAAGTGCCCATATTGCCAGCTTTGCCATCTATAGAACGTCTGGGGCTTACGGGAGTAAGTAAGAGGGGCTTTGCATGCAGTGTTTTTTACTTGCCTTGTCTCACCATGACACCCGGTAAGGATCAAAGACTGGCCATAGGCACTTTGCGCCCAAGCCTAGTGTTTTGGTAACCATTACAGAAATGAGGAATCCAAAAATGAGAATTTCTTTGCTCACTTTTCAGGCAGCTTTTGCAATCTTTGCAAATTCTGATATACAACCCCAGCCAAATGTTGGTGGGGGCCTAGGGAAGTAAGCATAAGGGCGCTGCTGCATGTGTTTGCTTGGGCTTCAACATGCCCAGGCTCACCATGCAGTGAATACTTTGCAGACCTGCCCCCCCCTTGCGCAGAGAAGACCTGGTCTCCAACTATCTCTCCTCTTGGCGCTGCGCCCCATAGAATACAGTGGAACCCCACGATACATGTGGTCCAATCGTACACAGAACTCCTCTACCTTTTCCTCCTTGTCCATTTCTGTCCATCTTATCCATCACCCTCATCCAACTATCTGCCCGACTTTGTTTCTCCCTACACTACTTCTAATCTGTCATACTTCTCCTTTGCCACTCTGAGAAGTAAAGTGCTTTGAAGCGATAAACTGTTTCAGGTGGTGCTATACAAAGGCAAGATAATGTAACTTGCCTAGGACCCTCCTGCTCCCCCAGGTGTGCTGGCCACTCGCAGGCTCCTGACTCACTGAGTTGGAATGACCGGTAGTTAATCCCACTGGTCAAAGAAACACCTGGCTGATTGGCAGGACCTGGTGATCTTGGCTGAAGGCAGCAGCAGGGATGTACACAGAGATGAAGCATTGGCAGAAGAGGAGTTTTACTTTAATCACAGCAGGCCACGAGATTCCAATGGTGAATGATATTGTGAGGTGATGGGCCTGGGCAGAGAACCAGGTTTTGTCATCTTGTAAGCTAACATTGCATTACATACAGGTGGGCTGTGTCTTCTCCTTAACAGTTCAGCTTGTGCAAAGAACACATTAACCCCTGCAGTACCACCATAGAGCGGAGTCAGTGATCTGTGGGAAGACGTGTGCTGATTGCTGACAGTGCAATCCACAACCAAGATGCACTACTGTGGCTCTGCTGGGTCAAGGATCCCATTAACGGTCAGCAGCAGGGCTCAGGAACTGAATGCAGAGGAATGACTTAAACGGCGGTGGCAATACACAAGCAGCCCTTGCAGGCATGCTCGGAAGCCTGAAGGGAAGAGGGGAGAGCAGTAGACAGAAGGGAAGAGGGGAGAGCAGAAGACAGAAGGGAAGAGGGGAGGGAGAGCAGTAGACAGAAGGGAAGAGGGGAGAGCAGAAGGGAAGAGGGGAGGGGGAGCAGTAGACAGAAGGGAAGAGGGGAGGGAGAGCAGTAGACAGGAGGGGAGGGAGAGCAATAGACAGAAGGGAAGAGGGGAGGGAGAGCAATAGACAGAAGGGAAGAGGGGAGGGAGAGCAATAGACAGAAGGGAAGAGGGGAGGGAGATCAGTAGACAGAAGGGAAGAGGGGAGGGAGAGCAGCAGACAGAAGGGAAGAGGGGATGGAGAGCAGTAGACAGAAGGGAAGAGGGGAGAGCAGAAGACAGAAGGGAAGAGGGGGGGGAGAGCAGTAGACAGAAGGGAAGAGGGGAGGGAGAGCAGTAGACAGAAGGGAAGAGGGGAGGGAGAGCAATAGACAGAAGGGAAGAGGGGAGGGAGATCAGTAGACAGAAGGGAAAAGGGGAGGGAGAGCAGTAGACAGAAGGAGAGAGGGGAGATCAGTAGACAGAAGGGAAGAGGGGAGAGCAGCAGACAGATGGGAAGAGGGTAGGGAGAGCAGTAGAAGGAAGGGAAGAGGGGAGAGCAGCAGATAGAAGGGAAGAGGGGAGGGAGAGCAGTAGACAGAAGGGAAGAGGGGAGAGCAGCAGACAGAAGGGAAGAGGGGAGGGAGAGTAGTAGACCGAAGGGAAGAGGGGAGAGCAGCAGATAGAAGGGAAGAGGGGAGGGGGAGCAGTAGACAGAAGGGAAGAGGGGAGAGCAGCAGACAGAAGGGAAGAGGGGAGGGAGAGTAGTAGACAGAAGGGAAGGGGGAGAGCTGTAGACAGAAGGGGAGGGACAGCAGTAGACAGGTGGGAAGGGGGAGAGCAGTAGATGGAAGGGAAGAGGGGAGAGCAGTAGACAGAAGGGGAGGGAGAGCAGTAGACAAGAGGGGAAGAGCCGTAGAAAGAGAGGAGAGCAGTAGGCAGAGGGGAAGAGGGGAGAGCAGTAGGCAGAAGCGAAGAAGGGAGATCATTAGAGAGGAGGGGAGCGCAGTAGACAGAAGGGAATAGGGGAGAGCAGTAGACAGAGGGAAAGATGGGAGAGCAGTGGACGGAAGGGACAGAAGGGACGAGCGGAAAGCATTAGGCAAAAGGGAAGTGGGGAGAGCAGTAGACAGAAGGGGAGAGTAGTAGAAGGGAAGAGGGGAGACCAGTAGACAGAGGGGAAGAGGGGAGAGCAGCAGACAGAAGGGAAGAGGGGAGATCAGTAGACAGAAGGAGAGAGGGTAGATGAGCAGTAGACAGAAGATGGGGGACCAGTAGACAGGGGAAGAGGAGAGAACAGAGGGGAGAGCAGTAGACAGGAGAGAAAAGGGGAGAGCAGTATACAGAAGGGGAGAGGGGTGATCAGTAGACAGAAGGGAAGAGGGTAGAGCAGTAGACAGAAGGGGAGAGGGTAGATCAGTAGACAGAAGGGAAGAGGGGAGAGCAGTAGACAGAAAGGGAGAGGGGGGAATCAGTAGACAGAAGGGAAGAGGGGAGAGCAGTAGACAGAAGGGGAGGGAGAGCAGTACATAGAAGGGAAGGGGGAGAGCAGCAGACAGATGGGAAGAGGGGAGGGAGAGCAGTAGACAGAAGGGGAGAGGGGAGATCAGTAGACAGAAGGGAAGAGGGCAGAGCAGTAGACAGAAGGGAAGAGGGGGGAATCAGTAGACAGAAGGGAAGAGGGGAGAGCAGCAGACAAGGGAAGAGGGGATGGAGAGCAGTAGACAGAAGGGAGGAGGGGAGGGAGAGCAGTAGACAGAAGGGAAAAGGGGAGAGCATTAGACAGAAGAGAGGAGGGGAGATCAATAGACAGAAGGGAAGAGGGGAAGGAGAGCAGTAGACAGAAGGAGAGAGGGGAGAGCAGCAGACAAGGGAAGAGGGGAGGGAGAGCAGTAGACCGAAGGGAAGAGGGCAGAGCAGTAGACAGAAGGGAAGAGGGGAGAGCAGTAGACAGAAGGGGAGAGGGGTGATCAGTAGACAGAAGGGAAGTGGGCAGAGCAGTAGACAGAAGGGAAGAAGGGAGGGAGAGCAGTAGACAGAAGGGAAGAGGGGAGCGAGAGTGTCAATGCGAGGGGAGAGTATTCGACACTCTCTCCCGAACCACAGAAGCCGAATGAAAGTCGACCCTCCACCCGTGGTTGGCACAGGCGCCTGATAGTATAAACAGGACACCACGTGGCAGCCAGTGGGGGGAAGAGGAGTTAGGGAGAGGTTGTGGATGGGTAGGGGAGTATAGGAACACCGGAAAGAGGTTGAGGGAACACCTAACGTGAATAGGACGAGGTGAAACCACAGGGAAAACACCCTACCTGTCTCTACTTGTAACACCCTGTACTCGTAGCATTCATACCAAACCATACATATCTCTCCCTAAGGCTTGACAACTCTTAATACGTGTCGAAACCACAGGGTACTAGCAACATAAGCTTACATACACCTTATTCAGTATATCTGGGTCTGGGATGCCAGACTGACAGCACTAGTCTCATATCAACATGTAAGTAGATTGCCATCTACCAAACTGGTTGTACTCACATTGATCACAATGACATTAAATACAATGATAGACAAGAACACATGGCCATCAGGCACGTATAAGCAATGAACATAAAACATGACATGCAACGTGGACTTGATAACATAACTGAAGGCACCATATCCCCTTTGGAATGCAGAGAGTTCCCTACACCCCCAGCAGAGTCCTTCCTTGTTCTGCACGGGTTAAACTCCAACCCGTACTTAGACCTGAACACAAGAAATGCTGTGCAATAAATCCAACATTATCCGCAATTGAAAAGAAGAAACGAGTTTCTAAACAAACTCGTGTAACACTTATCTGAAGTCCGGGAGACCCGCAGGTCATCCCGGACACTACAGTAATCCGCCCGTAACTGGCAGCCAGGAACCTCCGCCTGCCGCCGCCGCCCAATATATTCACACAGTCTCCCCAGTACTTATCTCATGTCCAGGAGGCCTGTGCGCCGCCCCGGACGCAACAATCACTGCGTTTGCTGTCCACTCGCCGCCGCTGCCAATCGTCTGAGCTTCTTCATACAACGTGCTGCAGCCGCCGCATCCCGAAGTCCTGGCACGCACGTCTCCTGTTGCCGATACAAAATAAGCCACACCTGCCGTATGCCGCTTTCCCATTTATTGCTTTTGCTGATTGTTCACAGCTGCTCCAACGGGCGCACGGCTAGGACTACACCCTTCCCAAGTGCTGCTGGGAGTTGTAGTTTTACTGCAGATTTTCCCATTTCTACATGTTTTTACACACACCTTTCTTGCTCCAGCCCTTAATCCTAACATTACCTCCTCTCCCACAGCCCTTCCTCAGGCCAGCCTTGAACAAATGTTGCTTATGAAATTGTGTGACTAACCGAGGAGCATGCACAGCTCCTGCTGGCTCCCAAGAACAATCCTCCGGTCCATAGCATTTCCATTTAATCAAATACCAAGCCTTCTGGCCCCGTTTCTTGATGTCCAAGATTCGTTCTACTTCATATTCCTTTTGTCCTTCTTTCAGTATTGCTGGCGGCCGTTTAGTCGTCATCCCGGGATCTGCGGGTTTAAGTAAAGATACATCGAACACGGGGTGTATGGGCACATTTTTAGGCAAACGTAATTTCATAGCAGTTTCAGAAACACATTGAATAATGGTATATGGCCCAATGAATCTAGGCATGAATTTACGTGATCCTATCATAGATAAATCTCGAGTCGACAACCACACTCTGTTCCCCACTTGATATTTAGGGCTGTCCTGCCTATGCTTATCAGCTTGTGTTTTATATTGTCTTTTGGCATACTCCAAATTGGCCCCAGCTCTTTGTCTGACTTCCAGAAGCAACTGTTTTCGCTCTTGTAACACTGACATGCTGTTTACCTCTAGCAAATGTTCAGGTATCATATTCTGCTCATAACCATACAAACACTCATTAGGAGCCATTCCCAGTGAACTATGAAAGGTGTTGTTATATGTGAATTCTGCCAACCATAAGGCTTGAACCCAGGATTCTCTTCCATCTCCCAAATACCCTCGCAAATACTGCTCAAGTGTTTGATTCACCCTTTCTGTCTGACCATGTGTTTCAGGGTGATAGCTGGTGGATAGAGCACAGTTGATTCCCAAAAGTCGACAAAAAGCACGCCAAAACCTGGAAGTGAACTGAGAACCCCTGTCTGAAACGATACTCTTTGGGAGGCCATGTAATCTCACTATATGTTGCAGAAATAACTCCGCCAACTGGCCTGCCCCTGGTATAACAACACAAGGCACAAAATGAGCCTGTTAGACAAAAAATCCACTACTACCAAAATTGTGTCAAATTGATTGTCAGGAGGCAAATCCGTGATGAAATCCATGGAAATGTGAGTCCATGATTTCTCAGGAGTGGGTAATGGCTGTAACAATCCCCTTTTCTTAACATAATCTGCCTTATTTCGTAAACAATTTTCACATTGTACCAAGTAAGTCATTATATCTTGCCTTAAGGTGGGCCACCAGAAATATTTTTCCAAGAACATTTTCATTTTTCTCTGACCTGCATATCCCGCCGAGGGGGATTTATGACACCAGAATAACGCCCTGTCTTGTAGCATTTTGGTTGGTAAATACAATCTACCCTGATGGTATGGTAATCCTTCCCGTTCTGTTCTTGTCGGATGACTATTCCACCACACCTGCAATTGTCTAGCGGGTAATGCTTTTTTCACCTGCTCAATGAATTGCTTAGTAATAGACCCAATGATCTTGTTGGGCGCAATTATTGCTTTCTTTTCACTGACAATATTGTCTAAATTCTGTTGCCGAGTTAAGGCATCCGCCTTCCCATTCTTATTTCCTGGTCTGAATGTCATCACAAAATCAAATTAATTGAAATACTGAGACCACCTTAATTGCCTTGGACTTAAAGTTTGAGCTGTCTTAAAGTACTGCAAATTTTTGTGATCGGTTACCACCACCACCTGATGCCGTGCTCCCAGTAAATAATGTCTCCACTCAAGGAATGCTGATCGGATAGCCAATAATTCTTTATCAGTGATGGAATAATTTTGTTCACAACCTGACAGTTTCCTAGAATAGAATGCCACCGGGTGCCATGCTCCTGTCTCATCCTTTTGAGACAGAATAGCTCCTATGGCCACATTACTGGCATCTGTCGCCACCTGAAAAACCCTTTCAGTGTTTGGATGTCTTAAAACAGGTGCAGTAGTAAATGACACCTTCAACTCCTGAAAGGCTTTTTCTGCCTCAGCACTCCACTTAAAACTCACTGCTTTCTTAAGCAATTGTGTAATGGGTGTTACAATTTCCGAGAAATTGCCAATGAATCTTCTGTAAAAGTTGGCAAACCCCAAAAACGACAGAATGTGCATTGTGGTGATGGCCAATCCCTTACGGCCTGCACTTTCTTGGGATCCATCACAATTCCTGTTGCAGTCAAAATAAAACCCAAAAACTCTACTTGAGTCACATGGAAGGCACATTTCTCCAATTTAACACATAATTGATGCCCTTGCAACCATTGCAATACCTTTTGTACATGTTGTACATGTTGCTCTGGAGAGTCTGAATAAATTAAAATATTGTCAATATAAACAATAACAAAAACATCAATGAAATCATGCAATACCTCTTGCATAAAGAACTGAAAAGCCGCTGGAGCATTACATAAACCAAAAGGCATAACCAAATACTCAAACAACCCAAACGTTGTCTTGAAAGCGGTTTTCCACTCATCGCCCTCTTTAACTTGTATCAGGTGATATGCTCCTCTCAAATCCAACTTAGTATACATCTTGGCTGTCCTCACTTGATCCAAGCGAACCGCAATCAATGGCAAGGGAAATCTGTTCTTAATTGTTATCTTATTTAAGGCACGATAATCTATGCATGTTCGTAAAGTTCCTTCCTTCTTAGGAACAAAAAACAATGGTGAGGAGACTGGGGACGTGGACTGCCGTATAAACCCCTTAGCCAACATCTCATCCAAATAGTCACGGAAATACTGGTTTTCTTTTTCTGTAAGAGCGTAAATCCTACTGCAAGGCAATTTTGCTTCTTCTTCCAATTCGATAACGCAATCATAAGATCTATGGGGAGGTAATTGTTCTGCCACCCTTTTGTCAAACACCTTAACAAACTCTTGATACTGTGGAGGAATCTCTCCAATCATAGCCCCCACCATCTGGTTGTCCAATCCCCTCTCTGTCAACACTTTGACTGGTCCTGCTTCTGCTACTGTATGTCCCTGACAATGTTCCTCCTCAAACCACAATAGTTGTCTTCTCCAATCAATTCTAGGATTATGCAATACCAACCATGACATGCCCAAAATCAATCTGAACTGCGGGGCTGTAATCAAATCAAATGTGATTTCCTCCCTATGACCTGATTCACATATCATCTCCAAACTTTGATTCTTTTTCCGTATGGGCCCAGATACTAACGGTGACCCATCCACCGATTGCACACCTTCCATCTTTAGTTTCTCCACTACTGGCAATCCTAACTGTTTAGCAAAAGAAATATCTACAAAAAATTACCTGTAGCCCCTGAATCAACCATGGCCATCACCTCTTGTTTAGTGCACGAAAAACATAATGTTACCAAAATGTAAAAATGAGAAGTTTTACCCCCCACTGTATTTGCCAAACATCTTTCGGGCCTGACACCTGTGTTCCCCATAAGGTCGGCCCATCTCTTTTCCCGCTTCCTTGGTACTCTTTTCACCTCCCACCTTCTTCTGCGGAGTTTTGGGACAAGTGCGTATAAAATGTCCCACCTGCCCACAATAAAGACATAACTTGTTCATTTTACGTTGTTCCTTTTCACTTGCTGATAATGGCTCTCTTATACTTCCAATCTGCATGGGCTCTACTTCACTCATCCTGCCTCCCCGCCCACGATCCAATCGTGCAAAGGGGACTACCTCTGGCCTTTTCTTGTCCCCTTTTCTCTCATTCATCCTATGATCCAAACATAAAGCCAAGTCGATCATTGCCGTACACGTACTGGGTTGCGGCTCAACTTGAGCAATGGCATCTTTAAACTCCTCACGTAACCCCTGATAAAACAACAGTCTGCTTGGCCACCGGCCACTCTGTTTCAATTACCAGCCGATTAAACTGTGTTACATAGGTGACCAAGTCCCCAGTTCCTTGTTTTAATCCCAACAGTTCCTTATCCTGAGCTAACGACACCTCCCGTCGTCAAATAGTCTGCCAAATTCCGCTAAAAAACCATCCCAGTTATATAACAACGGATCGTCCTTTTGTACCAATGGCATAGCCCAAGCAGCGGCGTCCCCAGTTAAATAGGAGATTACAAACGCGGTGCTTGCCTGTATTGTCTCAAAAGCTGTAGGTTTACATAAAAAATGCAGTCTACATTGAGTGAGAAACATCATATATTTTTGGGGATCTCCCGCAAAACGCTCTGGTGCTGCCAGCGGAACACTACTTGGAGGTTGAACAATTACCGTGGGGTTTTGACTAGTAGAAGCTCCTGTTGCCCGATTACTCTCCAATGGTGTTCTCTGGGCTACCAAACTCTGAACTTGTGTCTTTAGATTATCCAACTCTTGTCGAGCATGTGCCAACTCTACCTGAATATCCTGTAGTGCCTTTAGCACATCGGCTAAAGGCGACGGTGTCGCTTCCATTTGGCGTGGGTGGCTTATTATGTCAATGCGAGGGGAGAGTATTCGACACTCTCTCCCGAACCACAGAAGCCGAATGAAAGTCGACCCTCCACCCGTGGTTGGCACAGGTGCCTGATAGTATAAACAGGACACCACGTGGCAGCCAGTGGGGAAAAGAGGAGTTAGGGAGAGGTTGTGGATGGGTAGGGGTGTATAGGAACACCAGAAAGAGGTTGAGGGAACACCTAAAGTGGATAGGACGAGGGGAAACCACAGGGAAAACACCCTACCTGTCTCTACTTGTAACACTCTGTACTCGTAGCATTCATACCAAACCATACATATCTCTCCCTAAGGCTTGACAACTCTTAATACGTGTCGAAACCACTGGGTACTAGCAACATAAGCTTACATACACCTTATTCAGTATATCTGGGTCTAGGATGCCAGACTGACAGCACTAGTCTCATATCAACATGTAAGTAGATTGCCATCTACCAAACTGGTTGTACTCACATTGATCACAATGACATTGAATACAATGATAGACAAGAACACATGGCCATCAGGCACGTATAAGCAATGAACATAAAACATGACATGCAACGTGGACTTGATAACATAACTGAAGGCACCATATCCCCTTTGGAATGCAGAGAGTTCCCTACACCCCCAGCAGAGTCCTTCCTTGTTCTGCACGGTTAAACTCCAACCCGCACTTAGACCTGAACACAAGAAATGCTGTGCAATAAATCCAACATTATCCGCAATTGAAAAGAAGAAACAAGTTCCTAAACAAACTCGTGTAACACTTATCTGAAGTCCGGGAGACCCGCAGGTCGTCCCGGACACCACAGTAATCCGCCCGTAACTGGCAGCCAGGAACCTCCGCCCGCCGCCGCCCAATATATTCACACAGTCTCCCCAGCACATATCTCATGTCCGGGAGTTGTGTGAGCCGTCCCGGACGCAACAATCACTGCGTTTGCTGTTCACTCGCGGCCGCTGCCAATCGTCTGAGCTCCTTCATAGAACGTGCTGCAGCCGCCGCATCCCGAAGTCCTGACACGCACGTCTCCTGCTGCCGATACAAAATAAGCCACACCTGCCATATGCCGCTTGCCCATTTATTGCTTTTGCTGATTGTTCACAGCTGTTCCAACGGGCGCACGGCTAGGACTACACCCTTCTGAAAGTGCTGCTGGGAGTTGTAGTTTTACTCCAGATTTTCCCATTTCTGCATGTTTTTACGCACCATCCCTTAATCCTAACAGAGAGCAGTAGACCGAAGGGAAAAGGGGAGAGCATTAGACAGAAGAGAGGAGGGGAGATCAGTAGACAGAAGGGAAAAGGGGAAGGAGAGCAGTAGACAGAAGGAGAGAGGGGAGATCAGTAGACAGAAGGGAAGAGGGGAGAGCAGCAGACAGATGGGAAGAGGGGAGGGAGAGCAGTAGACAGAAGGGAAGAGGGGAGAGCAGTAGAGAGAAGGGAAGAGGGGAGAGCAGCAGACAGAAGGGGAAGATGGGAGGGAGAGCAGTAGACAGAAGGGAAGAGGGCAGACCAGTAGACAGAAGGGAAGAGGGGAGGGAGAGCAGTAGACAGATGGGAAGAGGGGCGGGAGATCAGTAGACAGAAGGGAAGGGGGACAGCAGTAGACAAAAGGGAAGAGGGGAGAGCAGAAGAGAGAAGGGAAGGGAAGAGCAGAAGAGGGAAGGGGAGAGCAGTAGACAGAAGGGAAGAGGGCAGAGCAGTAGACAGAAGGGGAGGGACAGCAGTAGACAGGTGGGAAGGGGGAGAGCAGTAGACGAAAGGGAAGAGGGGAGAGCAGTAGACAGAAGGGAAGAGGGGAGAGCAGTAGACAGAAGGAAAGAGGGGAGAGCAGTAGACAGAAGAGGAGGGAGAGCAGTAGACAGAAGGGAAGAGGGAAGAGCCGTAGAAAGAGGGGAGAGCAGAAGACAGAAGGGAAGAGGGGAGGGAGAGCAGTAGACAGAAGGGAAGAGGGGAGAGCAGAAGACAGAAGGGAAGAGGGGAGGGGGAGCAGTAGACAGAAGGGAAGAGGGGAGGGAGAGCAGTAGACAGAAGGGAAGAGGGGAGGGAGAGCAATAGACAGAAGGGAAGAGGGGAGGGAGAGCAATAGACAGAAGGGAAGAGGGGGGGAGAGCAATAGACAGAAGGGAAGAGGGGAGGGAGATCAGTAGACAGAAGGGAAAAGGGGAGGGAGAGCAGTAGACAGAAGGAGAGAGGGGAGAGCAGTAGACAGAAGGAAAGAGGGGAGAGCAGCAGACAGATGGGAAGAGGGTAGGGAGAGCAGTAGAAGGAAGGGAAGAGGGGAGAGCAGCAGATAGAAGGGAAGAGGGGAGGGAGAGCAGTAGACAGAAGGGAAGAGGGGAGAGCAGCAGACAGAAGGGAAGAGGGGAGGGAGAGTAGTAGACCGAAGGGAAGAGGGGAGAGCAGCAGATAGAAGGGAAGAGGGGAGGGGGAGCAGTAGACAGAAGGGAAGAGGGGAGAGCAGCAGACAGAAGGGAAGAGGGGAGGGAGAGTAGTAGACAGAAGGGAAGGGGGAGAGCTGTAGACAGAAGCGGAGGGACAGCAGTAGACAGGTGGGAAGGGGGAGAGCAGTAGATGGAACGGAAGAGGGGAGAGCAGTAGACAGAAGGGAAGGGAAGAGCAGTAGACAGAAGGGAAGTGGTGAGAGCAGTAGACAGAAGGAAAGAGGGGAGAGCAGTAGACAGAAGGGGAGGGAGAGCAGTAGACAGGAGGGGGAAGAGCCGTAGAAAGAGAGGAGAGCAGTAGGCAGAGGGGAAGAGGGTAGAGCAGTAGGCAGAAGCGAAGAAGGGAGATCATTAGAGAGGAGGGGAGCGCAGTAGACAGAAGGGAATAGGGGAGAGCAGCAGACAGAGGGAAAGATGGGAGAGCAGTGGACGGAAGGGACAGAAGGGACGAGCGGAAAGCATTAGGCAGAAGGGAAGTGGGGAGAGCAGTAGACAGAAGGGGAGAGTAGTAGAAGGGAAGAGGGGAGAGCAGTAGACAGAAGGAGAGAGGGTAGCTCAGTAGACGGAAGGGAAGAGGGGAGAGCAGCAGACAAGGGAAGAGGGGATGGAGAGCAGTAGACAGAGGATGGGGGACCAGTAGACAGGGGAAGAGGAGAGAACAGAGGGGAGAGCAGTAGACAGGAGAGAAGAGGGGAGAGCAGTATACAGAAGGGAAGAGGGTAGAGCAGTAGACAGAAGGGGAGAGGGTAGATCAGTAGACAGAAGGGAAGAGGGCAGAGCAGTAGACAGAAGGGAAGAGGGCAGAGCAGTAGACAGAAGGGAAGAGGGGAGAGCAGCAGACAGAAAGGGAGAGGGGGGAATCAATAGACAGAAGGGAAGAGGGGAGAGCAGTAGACAGAAGGGGAGGGAGAGCAGTACATAGAAGGGAAGGGGGAGAGCAGCAGACAGATGGGAAGAGGGGAGGGAGAGCAGTAGACAGAAGGGGAGAGGGGAGATCAGTAGACAGAAGGGAAGAGGGGAGGGAGAGCAGTAGACAGAAGGGAAGAGGGGAGGGAGAGCAATAGACAGAAGGGAAGAGGGGAGGGAAAGCAATAGACAGAAGGGAAGAGGGGGGGAGAGCAATAGACAGAAGGGAAGAGGGGAGGGAGATCAGTAGACAGAAGGGAAGAGGGGAGGGAGAGCAGCAGACAGAAGGGAAGAGGGGATGGAGAGCAGTAGACAGAAGGGAAGAGGGGAGAGCAGAAGACAGAAGGGAAGAGGGGAGGGAGAGCAGTAGACAGAAGGCAAGAGGGGAGGGAGATCAGTAGACAGAAGGGAAAGGGGGAGGGAGAGCAGTAGACAGAAGGAGAGAGGGGAGATCAGTAGACAGAAGGGAAGAGGGGAGAGCAGCAGACAGATGGGAAGAGGGTAGGGAGAGCAGTAGAAGGAAGGGAAGAGGGGAGAGCAGCAGATAGAAGGGAAGAGGGGAGGGAGAGCAGTAGACAGAAGGGAAGAGGGGAGAGCAGCAGACAGAAGGGAAGAGGGGAGGGAGAGTAGTAGACCGAAGGGAAGAGGGGAGAGCAGCAGATAGAAGGGAAGAGGGGAGGGGGAGCAGTAGACAGAAGGGAAGAGGGGAGAGCAGCAGACAGAAGGGAAGAGGGGAGGGAGAGTAGTAGACAGAAGGGAAGGGGGAGAGCTGTAGACAGAAGCGGAGGGACAGCAGTAGACAGGTGGGAAGGGGGAGAGCAGTAGATGGAAGGGAAGAGGGGAGAGCAGTAGACAGAAGGGAAGGGAAGAGCAGTAGACAGAAGGGAAGTGGTGAGAGCAGTAGACAGAAGGGGAGGGAGAGCAGTAGACAGGAGGGGGAAGAGCCGTAGAAAGAGGGGAGAGCAGTAGGCAGAGGGGAAGAGGGGAGAGCAGTAGGCAGAAGGGAAGAAGGGAGAGCAGTAGAGAGGAGGGGAGCGCAGTAGACAGAAGGGAATAGGGGAGAGCAGTAGACAGAGGGAAAGATGGGAGAGCAGTGAACGGAAGGGACAGAAGGGACGAGCGGAAAGCATTAGGCAGAAGGGAAGTGGGGAGAGCAGTAGACAGAAGGGGAGAGTAGTAGAAGGGAAGAGGGGAGACCAGTAGACGAAGGAGAGAGGGTAGATCAGTAGACAGAAGGGAAGAGGGGAGAGCAGCAGACAAGGGAAGAGGGGATGGAGAGCAGTAGACAAAAGATGGGGGACTAGTAGACAGGGGAAGAGGAGAGAACAGAGGGGAGAGCAGTAGACAGGAGAGAAGAGGGTAGAGCAGTAGACAGAAGGGAAGAGGGTAGAGCAGTAGACAGAAGGGGAGAGGGTAGATCAGTAGACAGAAGGGAAGAGGGCAGAGCAGTAGACAGAAGGGAAGAGGGCAGAGCAGTAGACAGAAGGGAAGAGGGGAGAGCAGCAGACAGAAAGGGAGAGGGGGGAATCAGTAGACAGAAGGGAAGAGGGGAGAGCAGTAGACAGAAGGGGAGGGAGAGCAGTACATAGAAGGGAAGGGAGAGAGCAGCAGACAGATGGGAAGAGGGGAGGGAGAGCAGTAGACAGAAGGGGAGAGGGGAGATCAGTAGACAGAAGGGAAGAGGGCAGAGCAGTAGACAGAAGGGGAGAGGGGGGAATCAGTAGACAGAAGGGAAGAGGGGAGAGCAGCAGACAAGGGAAGAGGGGATGGAGAGCAGTAGACAGAAGGGAGGAGGGGAGGGAGTGCAGTAGACAGAAGGGAAAAGGGGAGAGCATTAGACAGAAGAGAGGAGGGGAGATCAATAGACAGAAGGGAAGAGGGGAAGGAGAGCAGTAGACAGAAGGAGAGAGGGGAGAGCAGCAGACAAGGGAAGAGGGGAGGGAGAGTAGTAGACCGAAGGGAAGAGGGCAGAGCAGTAGACAGAAGGGAAGAGGGGAGAGCAGTAGACAGAAGGGGAGAGGGGTGATCAGTAGACAGAAGGGAAGTGGGCAGAGCAGTAGACAGAAGGGAAGAGGGGAGTGAGAGCAGTAGACAGAAGGGAAGAGGGGAGCGAGAGTGTCAATGCGAGGGGAGAGTATTCGACACTCCCGAACCACAGAAGCCGAATGAAAGTCGACCCTCCACCCATGGTTGGCACAGGCGCCTGATAGTATAAACAGGACACCACGTGGCAGCCAGTGGGGGGAAGAGGAGTTAGGGAGAGGTTGTGGATGGGTAGGGGAGTATAGGAACACCGGAAAGAGGTTGAGGGAACACCTAAAGTGAATAGGACGAGGTGAAACCGCAGGGAAAACACCCTACCTGTCTCTACTTGTAACACCCTGTACTCGTAGCATTCATACTAAACCATACATATCTCTCCCTAAGGCTTGACAACTCTTAATACGTGTCGAAACCACAGGGTACTAGCAACATAAGCTTACATACACCTTATTCAGTATATCTGAGTCTGGGATGCCAGACTGACAGCACTAGTCTCATATCAACATGTAAGTAGATTGCCATCTACCAAACTGGTTGTACTCACATTGATCACAATGACATTAAATACAATGATAGACAAGAACACATGGCCATCAGGCACGTATAAGCAATGAACATAAAACATGACATGCAACGTGGACTTGATAACATAACTGAAGGCACCATATCCCCTTTGGAATGCAGAGAGTTCCCTACACCCCCAGCAGAGTCCTTCCTTGTTCTGCACGGGTTAAACTCCAACCCGCACTTAGACCTGAACACAAGAAATGCTGTGCAATAAATCCAACATTATCCGCAATTGAAAAGAAGAAACGAGTTTCTAAACAAACTCGTGTAACACTTATCTGAAGTCCGGGAGACCCGCAGGTCTTCTCACCAGTACTTATCTCATGTCCAGGAGGCCTGTGAGCCGCCCCGGACGCAACAATCACTGCGTTTGCTGTTCACTCGCGGCCGCTGCCAATCGTCTGAGCTCCTTCATAGAACGTGCTGCAGCCGCCGCATCCCGAAGTCCTGACACGCACGTCTCCTGCTGCCGATACAAAATAAGCCACACCTGCCGTATGCCGCTTGCCCATTTATTGCTTTTGCTGATTGTTCACAGCTGTTCCAACGGGCGCACGGCTAGGACTACACCCTTCTGAAAGTGCTGCTGGGAGTTGTAGTTTTACTCCAGATTTTCCCATTTCTGCATGTTTTTACGCACCATCCCTTAATCCTAACAGAGAGCAGTAGACCGAAGGGAAAAGGGGAGAGCATTAGACAGAAGAGAGGAGGGGAGATCAGTAGACAGAAGGGAAGAGGGGAAGGAGAGCAGTAGACAGAAGGAGAGAGGGGAGATCAGTAGACAGAAGGGAAGAGGGGAGAGCAGCAGACAGCTGGGAAGAGGGGAGGGAGAGCAGTAGACAGAAGGGAAGAGGGGAGAGCAGTAGAGAGAAGGGAAGAGGGGAGAGCAGCAGACAGAAGGGAAGATGGGAGGGAGAGCAGTAGACAGAAGGGAAGAGGGCAGACCAGTAGACAGAAGGGAAGAGGGGAGGGAGAGCAGTAGACAGAAGGGAAGAGGGGCGGGAGATCAGTAGACAGAAGGGAAGGGGGAGAGCAGTAGACAAAAGGGAATAGGGGAGAGCAGAAGAGAGAAGGGAAGGTGAGAGCAGAAGATAGAAGGGAAGGGGAGAGCAGTAGACAGAAGGGAAGAGGGCAGAGCAGTAGACAGAAGGGGAGGGACAGCAGTAGACAGGTGGGAAGGGGGAGAGCAGTAGACGAAAGGGAAGAGGGGAGAGCAGTAGACAGAAGGGAAGAGGGGAGAGCAGTAGACAGAAGGAAAGAGGGGAGAGCAGTAGACAGAAGAGGAGGGAGAGCAGTAGACAGAAGGGAAGAGGGAAGAGCCGTAGAAAGAGGGGAGAGCAGTAGGCAGAGGGGAAGAGGGGAGAGCAGTAGGCAGAAGCAAAGAAGGGAGACCAGTAGAGAGGAGGGGAACGCAGTAGACAGAAGGGAAGAGGGCAGAGCAGTAGACAGAAGGGGAGGGACAGCAGTAGACAGGTGGGAAGGGGGAGAGCAGTAGACGGAAGGGAAGAGGGGAGAGTTGTAGACAGAAGGGGAGATGGGAGACCAGTAGGCAGAAGGGAAGAGGGCAGAGCAGTAGACAAAAGGGGAGCTGGGAGATCAGTAGACTGAAGGGAAGAGGGCAGAGCATTAGACAGAAGGGAGGAGGGGAGATCAGTAGACAGAAGGGAAGAGGGGAAGGAGAGCAGTAGACAAAAGGAGAGAGGGGAGATCAGTAGACAGATGTGAAGAGGGGAGAGCAGCAGACAGATGGGAAGAAGGGAAGGAGAGCAGTAGACAGAAGGGAAGAGGGGAGAGCAGTAGAGAGAAGGGAAGAGGGGCGAGCAGCAGACAGATGGGGAGGGAGAGCAGTAGACAGAAGGGAAGAGGGGAGAGCAGCAGACAGAAGGGAAGATGGGAGGGAGAGCAGTAGACAGAAGGGAAGAGGGGAGACCAGTAGACAGAAGGGAAGATGGGGAGGTAGAACAGTAGACAGAAGGGAAAAGGGGCGGCAGAGCAATAGACAGAAGGCAAGGGGGAAAGCAGTAGACTTAAGGGAAGAGGGGAGAGCAGAAAAGAAAAGGGAAGGGAGAGAACAGTAGACAGAAGGGAAGAGGGCAGAGCAGAAGAGAGAAGGGAAGGGGGAGAACAGTAGAGAGAAGGGAAGGGGGAGAACAGTAGACAGAAGGGAAGAGGGCAGAGCAGTAGACAGAAGGGGAGGGACAGCTGTAGACAGGTGGGAAGGAGAGAGCAGTAGACGGAAGGGAAGAGGGGAGAGCAGTAGACAGAAGGAAAGAGGGGAGAGCAGTAGACAGAAGGGGAGGGAGAGCAGTAGATAGAAGGGAAGAGCCGTAGAAAGAGGGGAGAGCAGTAGGCAGAAGCGAAGAAGGGAGACCAGTAGAGAGGAGGGGAATGCAGTAGACAGAAGGGAAGAGGGGAGAGCAGTAGACAGAGGGAAAGATGGGAGAGCAGTGGACAGAAGGGATGAGCGGAAAGCATTAGGCAGAAGGGAAGTGGGGAGAGCAGTAGATGAAGGGGAGAGTAGTAGACAGGAGGGAACAGGGGAGACCAGTAGACAGAGGGGAGAGCAGCAGAAAGAAGGGAAGAGGGGAGAGCAGTAGACAAAAGGGAAGAGGGGTGAGCTGTAGACAGAAGATGGGGGACCAGTAGACAGGGGAAGAGGAGAGAACAGAGGGGAGAGCAGTAGACAGAAGAGAAGAGGGGAGAGCAGTAGACAGAGGGAAAGAGGGTAGAGCAGTAGACAGTAAGGAAGAAGAGAGATCACTAGACCGAAGGGAAGAGAGGAGAGCATTAGACGGGAAGAGGGGAGACCAGTAGAAAGAAGGGGAGAGTAGTAGACAGAAAGGGAGAGTAGTAGACAGAGGAGAAGAGGGGGAGCAGTAGACGGAAGAAAGAGGGGAGAGCAGTGAACAGAAGGGAAGAGGGGAGATCAGTAGACAGAGGGGAAGAGGGAGGGCAATAGAAAGAAGGGAAGATGGGGAGGCCAGTAAACAGAACTTGAGAGGGGAGAGCAGTAGACAGATGGGAAGAGGGGGAGAGCAGTAGACAGAAGGGAAGAGGGGAGAGCAGTAGACAGAAGGGAGTAGGGAGCGCTGAAGACGGAAAGGAAGAGGTGAGAGCAGTAGAGAGAAAGGAAGAGAGTAGAGCAATAGATAGAGGAGCTGGAGGAAAAGGCAAGATAAAGAGTGAGAGGAGAGGAGGAGGAAAATGACACAAGGGCTGCGTAAAACTCAAAGATGAAAGGAGTAAGGAGAAAAGGACAGAGGAACAAGTGGTGAAGGTCACAGTGGAGAATTAATTCAATATGTGAGAGGAGAATGAGATCAGAGACAAAGCAGGATGTAGGGCCTCTTCTTTCTCTCCTCGATCGTGGACCAGTCTTGCAACCTCCAATAGATCAGGAATGTCCCTCTTTCCAGAGCTCATTTGAGAAATGGGGATACCTGGTAGTAGTGGTGGTTGTTGCTGGAGTTCAGAACTAGGTGTTTTCCATTCTCATTGGATCCTCATCAGCAGCCCCTGCCCCTCTACTGGACGATTGTACGCAATTGCTGATTTGGGGACCTTTCCCCTATAGGTTCCCAGAGAGACAGTGATTGTATACAGCCCTTTCTATAGGGGCTATGGTGCTATTCTGGGTAATATATCAATAGTACCTGCTTGCTTTGGAGGTAGTACATCGTCTGTCGTGAGGGAGAGAGAACGGCGTCCTAGGACCTGAGCAGAGATAGAAACTGATGCTATTATGCCTCTGAGCCGTTCTGTTAGAAGACCAATCTAATTGGTAATCATTGGACTTCTGTTCGAAATTAGTCACATTTCGGTGAGAATCCACTTCGGGTTTCTCAATCTGCGCTCCTAACGTTGACTGTTAGCTCAATGCAGACTCTTGTCTGACTCGAATGAAACGAGACCACCAAAGAATCGATATTGGACCTCTTAGCGGCCCGGATCGGTCTTCTGGCTGTAGACAAGAACAACCATCTCTTTGGCCATTTTGACTTTGTATGCTGTTGACAAAGAACAGACAGGGCTCCCCTGATGAATTTCCCTGTTTTTATTGTGTTAATAGAGTGTGAGGAATGAAACATGTTGGGATGAACGTGTATGAATTGGTTTGACTTTGAGTGTAACAACTTTAGTTCGGTATGAGAAAACTGAATATTAATATTTACTCTCCGATTATAAATTTGTGTTGACTTAATTTTCACAATTTTTTGTGGAGTACAGTGAATTTCCACCTCTACGATTATTTCTTTACAATATCTGTCTGCTCAATGTACAACCATCTACTGTTTGACAAACAATTGAATATGTTTTGTCTCTTAAAACCTAATTTTATCTGATATTTAGATTAATACAAATTTATATTTTTGATACCAAATTGGACTGGTGCTAAGTTTAATTTTCCATAAACCACCAGTGACGCTCAATAACAAAGCACTTCTTAGTGAGTTCATGAGGAATTAGTACCCTTTCCTGAAATAGATTGCTGCCTACAAGCTCTGGCGTGTTAGTTAAAGGTTTGATACCTATATTTTAGAGTTTGTGCTTGTAAAGCAGGATAAATTAAATCTTTCTCTTACACCTCCCTTTGTGTTGTTGTTTTGGAGGTAGCACAGCAGATCATGGCAGGATACTGATCCGGGGAGCAAATACTCACTAAGCATCTGGCTCTGGGTTTGCAGCTGCATGGCTGTTGCCATGGATTCAGTTGGATTCCTAAAGATTACAATGTACATGGAATAATAAATCGACAAATCAGCATATAGTATACTAATTAGTGCCTGTAGATCATGGTGAAGACTACCTGTTTTCAGATAGTTATTCCTGCGGGTGCTTTTTTCTGATCACAATTATCAGCATACAGTATTTATTATTCTGCTTTCATTGGACTAATCTCTCCTTGTGATTACAGGACACGCCGGGATCACAGCCATGGACACAGTGTGCATTAAAGACGAGACTGACGCCTATTCCATGGAACCCTATGAATCAGAGACTGCAGGTCCTGCAGGTGAGTAGAAAGGACTTACCTGCTCAAAGTATTCCAGTGTCCCTGTGCCACCCATTGCATATTTAGATGCTGTTTGATTTCTGTGTTGTTAAAGCATGTGGGAATCTTTGATGCTGCTTGAAAATCTTTCACAGTGTTATCCTTCTCATTTCATGAGCACAGCTGCTTATCCGGGACAATTTAAACTACAAGGTATAAGCATTCGCCCCAATTACAAATTGGGAAGATTCCAGGGGTAGGTGCAAAAAGATTGGCCCCAACTAAACCGGGAACTCTAGCCATGTTCAAAGTCTCATCCAGCAGAGCAACAGCGATTGAACCTAAACCTGCAAGGCTGCCCCAACCACGTATCTGATCAAGCAGAGTGCCTGGAAGCAGGCCTAGTCCTGGAACACTGCCCGTACAATGTCCCATGGGGCAAAGCTGCGGGAAGCAGGCTTTATGCAGGAACACTACCCGTGCTGCAAGTCTGATCTGGCAGAGCCCCTGGGTGTGGGCCTAGTGCTGGAATACTACATGTGCCGCATGTCTGATCTGGCAGAGCAGTAGGGAGGGGGTTACATCCTGGGACACTACATGTACTGCATGTCTGTTCTGGCAGCGTGCCTGGGTGTGGGTCTAGTGCTGGAACACTACATGCACCACATGTTTGATCTGGCAGAGCAGTCGGGAGGGGGTCAAATCCTGGGACACTATATGTGCCGCATGTCTGATCTGACAGAGCGCCTGGTGGTGGGTCGAGTCCTGGAGTACTGCCCGTATCACACGTCTCATGGGGCAGAGCAGTAGGGAGGGGGGTCAAATCCTGGGGCACTACATGTACTGCATGTCTGATCTTGCAGAGCAGTAGTGAGGGGGTCAACTCCTGGGACACTACATGCATTGCATGTCTGATCTGGCAGAGCAGTAGGGAGGGAGTCAAATCCTGGGACACTACATGCATTGCATGTCTGATCTGGCAGAGCAGTAGGGAGGGAGTCAAATCCTGGGACACTACATGTACCGCACGTCTGATCTGGAGAGCAGCAGGGAGGGGGTTCACATCCAAGGACACTAAATGTACCGCACGTCTGATCTGACAGAGCAGCAGAGAAGGGGTCAAATCCTGGGACACTACATGCACTGCATGTCTGATCTGGCAGAGCAGTAGGCAGGAGTCAAATCCTGGGACACAACATGTACCGCATGTCTGATCTGGCAGAGCAGTAGGGAGGGGGTCAAATTCTGGGACACTACATGCACCGCATGTCTGATTTGGCAGAGCAGTCGGGAGGTGGTCCAATCCTGGGACACTACATGTACTGCATGTCTGATCTGGCAGAGCAGTAGAGAAGGGGTCCAATCCTGGGACACTACATGTACTGCATATCTGATCTGGCAGAGCAGTAGAGAAGGGGTCAAATCCTGGGACACTAAATGCACTGCATGTCTGATCTGGCAGAGCAGTAGGGAGGGGGTCAAAACCTGGGACAGTACATGTACCGCATGTCTGATGTGGCAGAGCAGTAGGGAGGGGGTCAAATCCTGGGACACTACATGTACCGCATGTCTGATCTGGCAGAGCAGTAGGGAGGGGGGGTCAAATCCTGGGACACTACATTTCTCCAGCTTGGATTCACATGCTCATGAATATTCCCCGTCGTCAGGCTGGGAATCCTCGGTACAGAAAAAATCAGTTTCAGTTTTGTTTCTGAACTGTCTTTCTCCTATTAACCAATCACTGGTCTCTGGGTCATACTGCCCCCAGCCAATGACTGCCCTCTACCTAAGCCCCTCCTCTGGCAGCCATCTTCAGATTTTTACCGCACGTTCAAGTGTTGGGAGTCCTCGTGCTATAGCTCTCGAGCTTTTACTGCGTTTTGCGATTTTTCAAAGAGTTTAACCTCTTTTTTTTCGGTCAATCGAGCCTCAAGCTCCACCATTTCTACTTCCGATCAATGGAGACCTGTTTCGGAATTTTCAACGCCCCTCAAGGGTGAGATTTCATTGAGTTTCACTTCTCTGAGGCTTCTGGAAGATCTTTGAGGCCTACCCCGCGTGACATGGCCCAGGACAAAGGAAACACGACGCCCGGATCCAAGGTGTTCAGAAGCTGCCCTGGATGCGGATTACAAAAGGTTTTCAAGGACGATGAGCATTCCCGATGTCTCTACTGCCTTCACGAAGACAAAACGCACGTGGAAAAGGACTGTGCGTTTTGCAAGAACATGTCCGAATGGACTATGAGGGATCGTCCTGTCCGCCTCACCAACTGGCTGGAAGGGAAAAGCCCAGCGGCAGGTGAGAAGAAGAAGAAGTCCGAGCGGTCTTCTAAGACCTTTGAGGCCACCCCGGCGAAGGGGGCCCAACAGAAGGCAAAGCACCGCGAGACCGCGGGCACCGGGAGTGCCGATCGGTCGGGCTCCTCGGCTGCCAGGCAGGGCGCATTATCACCGACGCTATCAACCACGAGCCAACGCTCTGGCTCGAGGAAGAGAAAGTCGGAGAACCCGGGTAAGCTTTGGGAGAAGTCCCGGTCGATCCCGACGGAGACAACCGAGGCAGTGACCCTCCCCCCAAGGTGAAGGCCTCAGGCGCGCCTAAAGTCGTGAAGGCGACCTCGGGGCCTAGAGTTTCCCTGCCACCGCGGAGGGAATCCTCTTTTCAGCCCATCGATAAGAACCCCGTGAAACCCCAGGCACAAAAAGAGGGGGGGGGCCCGGTGGCCATTACGGACACAGATTCAGCCTCTGAAGAGGATCTGGCAGGCGTTGCAAAGGTCCTGAACAAGAAGTTCGAGGAGGCCCGGTCATATGGGAGGGTTCCCGACGAGTCGGACGAAGAAAGCGACGGCGGTGCCGATGAGGAACCGAGAGCCATGGAGGGGTCAGAGTCTGCTCCCCAACCGTCGCTCCTGTCGCAGCCGGTGCCTATGCCACAAGACAACTCGGGGGCGATCTTCATGGCGATTCAGGCATTGTGTACGGAGATAAGGACAAGGTTGCCCTTACTCCCTACGGACAATCCAGCAGAGCCTGGACCGTCGGAAAGTCCACCAAGCAAGCGGAGGAGAATTCATCCTCGCCCTCCCTTCCAGCCTTCACAGCCTTCATCTCCTTCCCCTGTTCCGAGGGATGAGACGGGAACAGAGACATCGACGACGGGGACAGATGACGACGGTGGTGACGACGGAATGGACCTTCCTTCACCACCCCCTCGGGCCTCCATGCCCGACGAAATTGGCTCCTTCCATGCCATGATCACCAGGGCATCCGAGCTTTTCCAGCTCTGCCCCGAAGAGCAGAAGAAGGAAGGGTTCCTCTACCAACGGCGTGAGGCCAAAAGGAAGACGGTCCTCTCTTTTCCATTACTGGACGACATCTGGGACAAAGGGCTGACGCTCCTGAAGAACCTTCCATGGCTCCTGCTAAGAGAGACCAGTACAAGAAGAAGTACCAGGTCCCTGATTCTGCCCCATGTGCCTTAGGGCTCAGCCGTCCCCGGATTCGGTCGTCTCGGCAGCAGCCAAGAAGAAAGCGGCAGGGGCGACGACTTCAACTTTGACTTCCCCGCCGGCAGCGAGGGGGAGAAACTGGACACCATGGGACAACGGGTCATCTCGTCTGTGGCGACGACGATTAAATCGGCCAACGCCCTCGCGATTGTGGCACGGTACGACAGGGAGCTGTGGTTTAAGATCGCTCCCCTGCTGGACTTCCTCCCAGACGACAAGAGGACTGAGGCCCTGGAGATCCTACAGGAAGGCGAAGTGGCCTCGGACCACGCCATTACGGTGGCCATGGATATTGCTGACACCGGATTTTGCCAGATGGGCAACAGCGTTTGCCTCTGTCGGCACGGCTGGCTCAAGGGACCGATTTCCGCCAGGGCGTTCAGACCAGGGTTCTGGACATGCCCTTTGACGGGAACAACCTGTTTGGCAAGACAGTAGACGATTCACTGCAGGCCATCAAGGCAGACACAGAGACTGCTCGGGCCTTAGGTGTCCTTCATCAGCGACAGCCGTCCTTTCGGAACACCGGAGGCAAGCAAGTTGCCACCAAAGGATTTGGCAGCGGCTCCTCATCGTACTGCCAGGCTGCCTGCTCCTCGTCGCAAGAGGCTTACAGAGGACGCGGCAAGACAGGAGGATCTCGTCATCATCGTCAAGGAGGCCAAGGCAGCAAGGCTGCGGCCAAGCAGGACTGAACCGGCCGTAGCGTCGGGCCCCCACCTGAGCACCTCAGTGGGAGGCCGGCTGGCGAGATTCGTCAGCGTGTGGGAGTCCATCTCCACCGACCGTTGGGTGCTGGATGCCCTGGCCCGCGGGCACACTCTGGAATTTCTAAGTGCCCCCGTATTCCACCTGTGGCCAGGAAGGAAAACCACGTCCCTCAACTCCTACTGGAGGTACGTGCGATGCTAAAAAAGGGAGCCATCAAACTCGTCCCAAAGAGGCTCCGGGGCTCCGCGTATACTCTTGCTACTTCCTCGTAAGGAAAAAGACTGGCGGATGGCGGCCCCTGCTTGACCTTCGTCGTCTAAACAAGTACATCAAGTCCCAGAAGTTCCGGATGGTCACCCTCCAGCACGTGCTGGAACAGCTGGAGGAAGGCGACTTCCTATCGTCGCTGGACTTGGAGGATGCCTACTTTCACATCCCCATTCTAAAAGGACATCGAAAGTTCCTGCGATTCGTGGTCCAAGGGCGACACTATCAGTTCAAGGCCCTTCCTTTCGGATTGAAGTCGGCCCCCCGGGTGTTCACCAAGTGCCTAGTACCAGTGGCGGCACGGCTGCGCCTGCAGGGGATCCACCTCTACCCCTACCTGGACGATTGGCTCATCCGAGCGAAGACAAGAGAACTCGCCGTCGTGCACACAGCAAAGACCATCCAACTGCTCACAGATCTGGGATTCTCGATCAACTTCGCAAAATCCCACTTGGTACCATCGCAAGTCGCCCTGTTCCTGGGAGCCAGGCTCGACACAGTGGCGCGATTGGCTTCTCCGTCGGAGGAAAGGACGAAGGCCATCTTGGGCAAGGTGCAACGACTGTCAACCATGGACGCGGCCAGGGTGAGGTCCATCAAGTCCCTGCTCGGCATGATGTCCTCGTGCATCTACCTCGTGCACCTGTGCAGGCTGCGGATGCGGCCAGTGCAAGAGTTCCTCGACGCCCGTTGGATGCAAGCGGCGGGCACCTTCGAAGACAGGATCTCGCTCAACGAGACCTTCCAGCAAGCGATCTGGTAGTGGGGCACCCGCACGCATCTGGCGGTGGGCATGGGCTTCCAGACCCCGGCACATCAGGAGACGGTGACAACGGACACCTCCCTGGAGGGATGGGGAGCGCACACCGGAGATCTCCACGCAAGAGGCCTTTGGCTTCCAGAGGAGAGGTCACTGCACATCAATGTCCTGGAGCTCCGAGCCGTGTTCTGGGCCCTCAGGTTGTTCCTTCCATCCCTCAAGGGCAAGGTGGTAAGGATCTTCGACAACACCACCACGATGTTCTACATCCGGAAACAGGGAGGCACCAGATCCCCAGCCCTATCCAAGGAGGCCCAGGATCTGTGGCACTGGGCCGTCGCCCACGGGATGTTTCTGGTACCCTTCCACCTGGCAGGAATAAAGAACACCATTGCTGACTCACTCAGCAGGGAGCTGCGCTCGTGCCACGATTGGGAACTGTGGCAGGATCAAGTGGATCTCCTATTCCAACGATGGGGCAATCCCCAGATCGACCTATTCGCAACGGCGACGAACACCAAGTGCCGGAGGTTCGCCAGCAGGTTTCCCCAGCCGGGGAGCATGGGCAATGCCTTCTCTTTCCCGTGGGACGGCCTATTCCTGTATGCGTTCCCACCGTTGCCGTTGCTACTGCGACTCATCAACCAACTCAAGACGGTCCCGGTGCAGGATGATCCTCGTTGCACCGGCGTGGCCGAGGCAGATCTGGTTCCCGGACCTTCTGGACATGTCAGCGTCCCCCCCGATCAAGCTGCCGACGGACGCGGATCTTCTCGCCAGTGAAGGGGGCGCCATCCTCCACCACGACCCGGGGTCGCTAAACTTGAAGGCCTGCCTCCTGCAGCGCTAGAGTTTGGAGGGTACGATATCCCAGCGGACTGCAAGGAGGTGCTTGCAAAGCCCAGGGCGTCCTCGACTCTCAAGTGCTATGGACACAAATGGAAGAGGTTCTGTGTCTGGTGCCGTGCACAGAAGATTAACCCTCTGCGGATTACGGCCCCTCAAGTGCTGCAGTACCTATTGTCGCTGGCCAAGGCAGGGCTAGCTCATGCCTCCATCAAGATCCATCTAGCGGCGATTTCCCGCTACACCAGTGTTAAGGAGAATTCTCTGTAAAGGCTAATTTCCCAAACCTAGTGAGTCCCCCAGCAGCTTTGCTGGATTTTTGGGGTTATTTTTTTCTCCTGCTAAGAGTGAGACTCTTTTCCTCCCACTCTTAGGCATGATTTGAGATGTACCTTTGGCTTTGTATGTGTTCATGTGCTATGGGGTAACCTCTTTTTACTCCATAGGGCATCATCTGTTTTCCTATGTGTGTTACACAGCACCCTCAGTGCAGTAACACAGGGGTGTCATAGTGACCCCCAAACATAGACTCCATACCCTGGGACTGCCTACTGTCTCCCAGGGCATGTAAAGTCACCATTGGCTTTACTAGTCCAAATCTGTGAACAGAACCAGTACAAACCATCATATTGTGGAAGTACTGGGTAGGGGTAATTCGATTGCCGCTGGGTCTGTTTTCAAGGGGGCACTGTCCAGTCCCCCCTTGTCGAGTTTCTGGCTGGTGGCAGTGGTTACCACGCAAAATATTCCTTCGGAATATTCTCTATGGGATTTTCCCATTGCTTTTAAACGCACAACTTTTTGGTGCAATGTTAAAGATACCGCCGGTTTATTTATTTAATATCAATTCCCTGGTTGGGTCTTTTTGCCAGAACTCGGTTCCAAAATGGTGTTTGTGTCCGTCTCTGTGACTCCAACAAAGGTCGAGCCCTCTGTTCCACTATTTTGGCGGGCTTCTCCACAGAAGCCCTCCAAGTGGTGCCACTCTGTCTGGGTTCCTTAGGAGGGTTGGAGGGGGGTTTAGGCACCCTGGACTGCATTGCCTCTGCAACCCAAGTCGCACTCTCTTCTGATTGGCCCAGTGGTGAGCCGCCCGGCTCACCACTTAGCATGTGTGATTGACAGCTAGGCTGAATGAATGGGGGTTTTCTGCATAAAAGCAGGCCTTTGGGACTGGAACTTCAGAAGTCGCCACAGGACCTAAGAATCCGACGAGGAAGAAGCTGAGCCACCTGCAACCCGACGACACCACCGGTGAAGCCCTGCTGCACAAACTCACCACTTTCCAACGACAAGGAAGATCTTCATCTGGAGAGTCTGTCCCCCTTAGAGCTGATAGGAACAACCAGTTCACCTTCTTTCGCTCCCAGAAGCGTTCCTTGGTCGAATCGCCCGTGCCAAGCACCCCGCCGGCCAGATAGCCAAGCTCACCACTTTTGACCGCGAATAAAAGGACCGCACCTTTTAATCGGAAACTCTGTGGCTGGTTTCATCCCTGGGCAGTGCAACGACTCCAAACTTCCTCTACGACGAGATCCTCTCTTCCTCTGACTGGAACACCGAGCTGCAACCACTGCCAGGAACAACTGCCTCCGCTGGAGCCTCCTTCCCGCTTAAGGTACTGTGTCCTGCCTGGCCTCCCTTTCTACAGAGTGCTCAAGGTGTCCCCTAAATCCTTGTCCTCTATACTGGGTTGGCCCCAGACCTGCTAACCTTGCCTTTCTGAAGTATTCCTACTCCTTTTTGACTTTTCTACAAAGACTTTAAGTGCATTTCCACTGTGTGATGTTGGGCACATTCCGCCTTGCTCTCTCCAAGAGTGGGCCTGGCCTATGCACTTTTTGCTCTACAGTAGACCCTTCCTTTCTTGACTTGCTGTGGTTCCTTAAAAGTGTTGGTATTGTGATATTTCCAAACTCTGCCTTTTCTCTCCATTTTTAAACTGAATTATTGGAGTGCCATCTAACGTTACACGCTCACCTCTGTTTTGCAAATAAGTGGTGTCTCAACTTAGACTTTTCGAATAATTTAATCAGGGAGGTGTATATACTTCTAGTGACTGTGTTTGAACTTGCTTGACATAAGTGCCAGTGTATTTTTACAAGTGTGTTTTTAAATAAATAATTATATACTTTTATACCAAAGCTCTGGTCAGTGTTTGCTTGTGCTACTGTCTTTTTGTACCTAATGTCTATGCTCTATATACTGCCTAACTCTTCTTGAGAGAAGTCTGACTGCTCAGCCACAGCTACCAGGTAAATCTGGGTGGTGCAGACTGCTACCATTTGGGTTTACTGCCAACACCTGTAGTCTTAATCTTTTTGCAGTGCCCCCTAAGGGAACTGCACAGGATTTTGCCTAACAACCAGAACTCTGGGGCGGTCATCACTATGGTCCAACCGCCTGGTGAAGGAGTTCATGAAAGGACTGTTCCAGTCATTCCCACCGGTGAAGGGTCCGGCCCCGGCCTGGTAGCTCAACGTGGTGCTGAGCAGGCTCATGGGGCCGCCATTTGAGCCGCTACACTCGGCACCGTTGAAGTTCCTTTCGTGGAAGATAGTGTTTCTTGTGGCCATCACCTCCGCACGACGAGTGGGAGAGATCCAGGCCCTCTCCTGTAAGCCTCCATACCTGACTTTCCACGGGACAAGGGTAGTGCTGAAAACGCACCCCTCCTTCATGCCCAAGATGCCGTCGGATTTCCATCTCAATGAGCCCTTGGTTTTACCTGTTATCTTTCCGTCGCCTTCGTCACCGGCCGAGAGGACTTCGCACTCGCTGGATGTGGCTAGAGCACTGAAGTTCTACGTGGACAGCTCGAAGACCCTTCGGAAGACATCACAGCTGTTTGTGAACTTTGGACCTGTGAACCAAGGGAACGCTCTCTCAAAGGCTTCCATTTCCAGATGGCTCTCCGGTGCAGTAAGGAGGGCATCAAATCCTGGGACACTACACGCACCGCATGTCTGACCTGGCAGAGCAGTCGGGAGGGGGTCACGTCCTGGGACACTAAATGTACTGCATGTCTGACCCGGCAGAGCAGTGGGGGGTTCAAATCCTGGGATACTACATGTGCCGCATGTCTCATCTGGCAGAACGCCTGGGTGTGGGCTGAGTCCTGGAGCACTGCCCCTATCACACGTCTCATGGGGCAAAGCAGTAGGGATGGGGTCACCTATTGAGACACTACATGTACTGCATGTATGACCTGATTGAGCAGCAGGGAAAGGGTAAACTCTTGGGACATGTAAAGAGGGCATGGTATCAAAGCAAGACAGACACAAGTGATCACAGTTCAAGGGTGTTTATTAAATTGTAAAATGGGTGAGATAAACGCCTAATCTAAACCTAAATCTAAGATTGGAGCAAGCTAAGACCATAAAATAATAATAATACAGTCCTAGTGGAGTCTAGTCAAATAAAAAGTCTGTATACTAAAAAACCTATTGCCAATCCTTAACGTTATGTTATAAAAATAGTGTGGGATAATGTTTCACAAGAAAAGAACAAAGTTTTCACAAAATGATAGTCAGCATGTTATGGTCTCCCTTCTCCATGTTTTTAGCTTGGGACAAGGTGGGAATCTTGAGCACAGCACTCTCCTGGGCTTCTGGCACAAGCGTACAGTTCCTTTTCTCTACATCAGGGCCTTCTGTGCCGAAGTCTCTTCTCATCCAAAGTCTCTTGCTTCAGAGGGCCTGATGTGCTAAAACAACAAAACAAACAGTTCCTTCTGCTAATCTTCACATCGGGTGGTTACCCTCCACCCTTGGATCACCCTCAGTTGGGCTCCGATCCGCCTCTCACTCGTCAGCCTCCCTCAATCGCGCTCAGACCAACCATTCACTCTGGACATCCCCCAGTTGGGTTCATACTTGTCATCACAATGTTGTTCACTTGGCTTCTTCACACCTTTTCTCCTGACGTCCCTCAGTCGGGTTCACTATCGCCTTTCAATCACAATTTCCTTATTTGTAATATTCAAGAGTCTCAATGGGCCTCATTACAAGTTTGCCGGTCTGGTAACAATGGTGCCGGTAAGCTACCAGCACCGTTGTTACTGGACCGGCAAACTACGAGTTCTGCGGGTGGGCGCCCACCTTCCCGCCCAATGTCTTTTTACACAACTACCTTTTTAGTTAAGTCCCCCCCTAGTTAAGCTCAGACCTTTCACAGCAATTGACAACTTTAAACAAAGACTTCTGAAGGGCGATCAGGTCTCATTGGGTCATTCTGTTAGCCTATGGCAAGTGAATGTTTATTCTCAAAGTCATAGTTCACACTGTGTTCTCCTTCGCCGGGCCTAAACGCCTGTTTCACAATTCCCTCAGTCAAGTGCACAATTTCACAATTGCCAAATTCTTCTACAACGTGTCAAGGACTTTGATTGTACAAGGTATTTGGCTTGACCCTTGTATGACCGCCTTGACACCTCACGTCGGCCTTCCCTATGGCCTCTTGGTACTCGTAGTTTTAATACCCTTTTCGATCAATACAGTCTCTTTGTGAAGGAGAGGGGTACTAGCTAGAATTTTTTGAATGAGCGCCCACAAATGGCGCCGGACCACTCTATCTCTGGTACCAAGTTCGTTCACAAAAGACCTCTGTATCTTAATCTTCTTAATGTTGCCACTGCAACCTCGAGCCTAACACAGTCTGACCCACTATCAGGTTCTTCCGACTCACCGGCTGTGCTGAACTCGGCATTTCTTTTGCTGCTGGAATCAAAGACGGTACCACAATGCAAACCACATTTCCCCGCCCTGGCTATCAGTGAGGGGGGGTTCCATGTACCGCTGACATCAGTCACACGATTCGCCAGCTGTGATTCCTGGTCTTATGTTTCTTTTGTCAGAGGCTTCGTGGGTCTGGGTTGAAAAGGGCAAGGGAGACTCCCCCCCCCCCTTGACGTCCTTTCAGGTCTTGCTGCCTTTCCCCTCCGTTTGAACTGCCGTCCTGGAATAACTGCTTCCTCGTGCATTCGGCCTTGCTCAGCGTGTGCTCTTGTGCTCCTCCTTTTATCCCAGTGGAGAAGGGAAAGGGCATTCAGGTGTGTGTAGTTGGCGATAATTGCCTGACTCTGGTGTTGGGACATGTCAGGTAAACAGCTCTGTTGCCGTTCACTGTGAGGGAAAGTGTTCGTGTTGGAAAGTGGGGGGAGGGGTAGAGTTTTTATGTATCCTACTGGGCAGGATGGGGAAAAGGTGTCATAAGGAAGGGGATACTGCGTCTCACCATTCAGTGCCCCACTTCCACTCCCCGAAGACCCCTCATCCAGGTGACCCTCCTGCACTGGTCCACCCCCAGGAACTGGATCCAATAGCGATGGCTGTGTTTTGGCCACCTGGATGACAGATCCCTGGGGGCTAGTGAGTGAGACACTTTCAGGTTTCTCACAGACACTACATGTACTGCATGTCTGATCTGGCGGAGCAGTAGGAAGGTAGTCAAATCCTGGGACACTACATGTACTGCATGTCTGATCTGGCGGAGCAGTAGGAAGGTAGTCAAATCCTGGGACACTACATGTACTGCATGTCTGATCTGGCAGAGCAGTAGGGAGGGGATCAAATCCTGGGATACTACATGCACTGCATGTCTGATCTGGCAGAGCAGTAGGGAGGGAGTCAAATCCTGGGACACTACATGTGCCGCATGTCTGATCTGGCAGAGCATTAGGGAGGGGGTCCAATCCTGGGACACTACATGTTCTGCATGTCAGACCTGGCAGAGCAGTAGAGAGAGAGAGTCAAATCCTGGGACACTACATGCACCGCATGTCTGATCTGGCAGAGCAGTAGGGAGGGAGTCAAATCCTGGGATACTACATGCACTGCATGTCTGATCTGGCAGAGCAGTAGGGAGGGTGTCCAATCCTGGGACACTACATGTACCGCATGTCTGATCTGGCAGAGCAGTAGGGAGGGAGTCAAATCCTGGGATACTACATGCACTGCATGTCTGATCTGGCAGTGCAGTAGGGAGGGAGTCAAATCCTGGGATACTACATGCACTGCATGTCAGACCTGGCAGAGCAGTAGAGAGAGAGAGTCAAATCCTGGGACACTACATGCACCGCATGTCTGATCTGGCAGAGCAGTAGGGAGGGAGTCAAATCCTGGGATACTACATGCACTGCATGTCTGATCTGGCAGAGCAGTAGGGAGGGAGTCAAATCCTGGGATACTACATGCACCGCATGTCTGATCTGGCAAACCAGAGAAGCAGGGAGCCAGTTCAATCTGTCAACACTACATGTATCACAGTAGGCTAGGCAATGGGACGGGACACTGTGGTTGTGTGGATCCCACCCGCTTTGTGTTGCTGGTCCCAGAGATGGTAGACAGTGGATCACCAAGGCTCCCCAGCCTCTTGTGTTTGCTGAGCAAGTCACAGGTGTGGGATAAACGAAGATCCACACAATATAATGTTGAAGAGTAGCAAAGAATCGAGACAGGTTATTCTATTCAAATGTAATAATAACAAACATACAGTCTGTCTGCTTCCAACATTCCATCAGCCAACCTGACCCCATCTATAAAATCTGATGGGTATTAAATAGAATATGACGACAAACAGGAGAACATATCTCTAATAATGATGCCTAAGTCCCTTTTCTATTTCTCCATTAGTCCATCATCGGTCGCTGATGGACCTGCTACGCTCATTGCATGACTCGAAAGCTTCTGGATTGTTAGTCTCTGCGGTAACTCTGGGGCCACCTGCCAGCTTCCTCTCTGTCTAGTACATGTCCACAGTCCCATATTCTGATACCAGGATCTCAGTGTTTAAGTGTCCAGGCCTTGTGGTGCTTCCTGGTGTCATGGCCTTCATGTGCAGAATCCGCAGTCTAGCATGCTAGCTGCCTAATGCAGCACTGGCCGCATATTAATGCACCGTCTGCTCTAATAATAGTGGTCTCCGGTAACTGGACAGAAGGCCTAACGGATGCAGTCTCATAATGTTACTTATTTGTGCAAACACACTTTTATGTTCAGTATCCATGCTGTAAGTGAAAAGTGTGCAACCCTAACTAAGAGGAAACCTAAAATGATGGAATGCTGAAACCTGTTGAGGATGAACGGAAATGGCGGAATTATATGACGCCATCACACCGTTTACCTTGGAAAGATGACTGTACTGCAATTTTAGGAGCCAATTCAGTATCCAGTGAAAATAGTGAAAACAATTATAGAGAATACAATAACAGCAAATAGAAAAAAGAGAAAAATAATCACACATGTTTAAAAATATATATAAGGGGTGGGGTAAGGGGCTACAAGTGGTGGGGCGGGTAGGATAGGGTTACACGCATAGGGAATCGGGGGGGGCTTGGAGAGGAGGGCCCAAATGGACAAAAGAAAAAATGGGATATTCTTTTCTCTGTTTTTAATTCACTGTTTTCTATTGGATAAACTCAATACGATCCACCAATTCTACCTTACCCTGATCCTGGATGCAGGCCCATTTTCAAGGATGGATGAGATTGATATTTCCAAAGATTTTGCTGTTCATGAAATAAAAAATGATCCGAACATGTTATGTAACTAATAGGAACACATCATGTTCATACTGTAGCTCTTTTACTGAGCATGAAAGTGAAGGGTGCAAGGTGCTGCATTCCTGCATATCGTATCATACTGTACCTCTTTTACTGAGCATGAAAGAGAAGAGTGGAAGGCGCTGCATTCCTGCATATCGTATCATACTGTACCTCTTCTAGTGAGCATGAACGAGAAGAATGGAAGGCGCTGTATTCCTGCATATCGTATCATACTGTACCTCTTTATCGTATCATACTGTACCTCTTTTACTGAGCATGAAAGAGAAGAGTGGAAGGTCCTGTATTCCTGCATATCGTATCATACTGTACCTCTTTTACTGAGCATGAAAGAGAAGAGTGGTAGGCGCTGAATTCCTGCATATCGTATCATACTGTACCTCTTTTACTGAGCATGAACGAGAAGAGTGAAAGGCGCTGCATTCCTGCATATCGTATCATACTGTACCTCTTTTTGTGAGCATGAAAGAGAAGAGTGGAAGGCGCTGCATTCCTGCATATCGTATCATACTGTACCTCTTTTAGTGAGCATGAAAGAGAAGAGTGGAAGGTGCTGTATTCCTGCATATCGTATCATACTGTACCTCTTTTAGTGAGCATGAGAGAAGAGTGGAAGGTGCTGTATTCCTGCATATCGTATCATACTGTACCTCTTTTACTGAGCATGAAAGAGAAGAGTGGAAGGCGCTGCATTCCTTCAAATCGTATCATACTGTACCTCTTTTACTGAGCATGAACGAGAAGAGTGGAAGGCGCTGTATTCCTGCATATCGTATCATACTGTACCTCTTTTACTGAGCACGAAAGTGAAGGGTGCAAGGCTCTGCATTCCTGCATATCGTATCATACTGCACCTCTTTTACTGAGCATGAATTGAGAAGAGTGGTAGGCGCTGCATTCCTGCATATCGTATCATACTGTACCTCTTTTACTGAGCATGAAAGAGAAGAGTGGAAGGTGCTGTATTCCTGCATATCGTATCATACTGTACCTCTTTTACTGAGTATGAAAGAGAAGAGTGGAAGGTGCTGTATTCCTGCATATCGTATCATACTGTACCTCTTTTACTGAGCATGAAAGAGAAGAGTGGAAGGCGCTGTATTCCTGCATATCGTATCATACTGTACCCCTTTTACTAAGCATGAAAGAGAAGAGTGGTAGGGGCTGCATTGCTGCATATCGTATCATACTGTACCTCTTTTAGTGAGCATGAAAGAGAAGAGTGGAAGGTGCTGTATTCCTGCATATCGTATCATACTGTACCTCTTTTACTGTGCATGAAAGAGAAGAGTGGAAGGCGCTGCATTCCTTCAAATCGTATCATACTGTACCTCTTTTACTGAGCATGAACGAGAAGAGTGAAAGGCGCTGCATTCCTTCATATCGTATCATACTGTACCTCTTTTACTGAGCATGAAAGAGAAGAGTGGAAGGCGCTGCATTCCTTCAAATCGTATCATACTGTACCTCTTTTACTGAGCATGAACGAGAAGAGTGAAAGGCGCTGCATTCCTGCATATTGTATCATATTGTACCTATTTTACTGAGCATGAAAGAGAAGAGTGGAAGGCGCTGTATTCCTGCATATCGTATCATACTGTACCCCTTTTACTGAGCATGAAAGTGAAGGGTGCAAGGCGCTGCATTCCTGCATATCGTATCATACTGCACCTCTTTTACTGAGCATGAAAGAGAAGAGTGGTAGGCGCTGCATTCCTGCATATCGTATCATACTGTACCTCTTTTAGTGAGCATGAAAGAGAAGAGTGGAAGGCGCTGTATTCCTGCATATCGTATCATACTGCACCTCTTTTACTGAGCATGAAAGAGAAGAGTGGTAGGCGCTGTATTCCTGCATATCGTATCATACTGCACCTCTTTTAGTGAGCATGAAAGAGAAGAGTGGAAGGTGCTGTATTCCTGCATATCGTATCATACTGTACCTCTTTTACTGAGCATGAAAGAGAAGAGTGGTAGGCGCTGTATTCCTGCATATCGTATCATACTGTACCTCTTTTACTGAGCATGAAAGAGAAGAGTGGAAGGTCCTGTATTCCTGCATATCGTATCATACTGTACCTCTTTTAATGAGCATGAAAGTGAAGAGTGGAATGTTCTGTATTCCTGCATATCGTATCATACTGTACCTCTTTTACGGAAAGTGAAGAGTGGAAGGTGCTGTATTCCTGCATATCGTATCATACTGTACCTCTTTTACTGAGCATGAAAGAGAAGAGTGGAAGGTCCTGTATTCCTGCATATCGTATAATACTGTACCTCTTTTACTGAGCATGAAAGTGAAGAGTGGAATGTTCTGTATTCCTGCATATCGTATCATACTGTACCTCTTTTACTGAGCATGAAAGAGAAGAGTGGAAGGTGCTGCATTCCTTAATATCGTATCTTTCTGTACCTCTTTTACTGAGCATGAACGAGAAGAGTGGAAGGCGCTGTATTCCTGCATATCGTATCATACTGTACCTCTTTTACTGAGCATGAAAGAGAAGAGTGGAAGGTGCTGTATTCCTGCATATCGTATCATACTGTACCTCTTTTACTGAGTATGAAAGAGAAGAGTGGAAGGCGCTGTATTCCTGCATATCGTATCATACTGTACCTCTTTTACTGATCATGAAAGAGAAGAGTGGTAGGCGCTGCATTGCTGCATATCGTATCATACTGTACCTCTTTTAGTGAGCATGAAAGAAAAGAGTGGAAGGCGCTGTATTCCTGCATATTGTATCATACTGTACCTCTTTTACTGAGCATGAAAGAGAAGAGTGGAAGGTGCTGTATTCCTGCATATCGTATCATACTGTACCTCTTTTACTGAGCATGAAAGTGAAGGGTGCAAGGCGCTGCATTCCTGCATATCGTATCATACTGCACCTCTTTTACTGAGCATGAAAGAGAAGAGTGGTAGGAGCTGCATTCCTGCATATCGTATCATACGGTACCACTTTTACTGCGCATGAAAGAGAAGAGTGGAAGGCGCTGTATTCCTGCATATCGTATCATACTGTACCTCTTTTACTGAGCATGAAAGAGAAGAGTGGAAGGCACTGTATTCCTTCATATCGTATCATACTGTACCTCTTTTACTGAGCATGAAAGAGAAGAGTGGAAGGTGCTGCATTCCTTAATATCGTATCTTACTGTACCTCTTTTACTGAGCATGAACGAGAAGAGTGGAAGGCGCTGTATTCCTGCATATTGTATCATACTGTACCTCTTTTACTGAGCATGAAAGAGAAGAGTGGAAGGTGCTGTATTCCTGCATATCGTATCATACTGTACCTCTTTTACTGAGCATGAAAGAGAAGAGTGGAAGGCGCTGTATTCCTGCATATCGTATCATACTGTAGCTCTTTTACTGAGCATGAAAGAGAAGAGGGGAAAGCGCTGCATTCCTTCATATCATACCATACTGTACCTCTTTTACTGAGCATGAAAGAGAAGAGTGGTAGGCGCTGCATTCCTGCATATCGTATCATACTGTACCTCATTTACTAAGCATGAAAGAGAAGAGTGGTAGGCGCTGCATTGCTGAATATCGTATCATACTGTACCTCTTTTAGTGAGCATGAACGAGAAGAGTGGAAGGCGCTGTATTCCTGCATATCGTATCATACTGTACCTCTTTTACTGAGCATGAAAGAGAAGAGTGGTAGGCGCTGCATTCCTGCATATCGTATCATACTGTACCTCTTTTACTAAGCATGAAAGAGAAGAGTGGAAGGCGCTGTATTCCTGCATATCGTATCATACTGTACCTCTTTTACTGAGCATGAAAGAGAAGAGTGGAAAGCGCTGCATTCTTTCATATCGTACCATACTGTACCTCTTTTACTGAGCATGAAAGAGAAGAGTGGTAGGCGCTGCATTCCTGCATATCGTATCATACTGTACCTCTTTTACTGAGCATGAAAGAGAAGAGTGGTAGGCGCTGCATTGCTGCATATCGTATCATACTGTACCTCTTTTACTGAGCATGAAAGTGAAGAGTGGAAGGCGCTGCATTCCTGCATATCGTATCATACTGTACCTCTTTTAGTGAGCATGAAAGAGAAGAGTGGTAGGTCCTGTATTCCTGCATATCGTATCATACTGTACCTCTTTTACTGAGCATGAAAGTGAAGAGTGGAAGGCGCTGTATTCCTGCATATCGTATCATACTGTATCTCTTTTAGTGAGCATGAAAGAGAAAAGTGGAAGACGCTGCATTCCTTCATATCGTATCATACTGTACCTCTTTTACTGAGCATGAACGAGAAGAATGGAAGGCGCTGTATTCCTGCATATCGTATCATACTGTACCTCTTTTACTGAGCATGAAAGAGAAGAGTGGAAGGTCCTGTATTCCTGCATATCGTATCATACTGTACCTCTTTTACTGAGCATGAAAGAGAAGAGTGGAAGACGCTGCATTCCTTCATATCGTATCATACTGTACCTCTTTTACTGAGCATGAACGAGAAGAATGGAAGGCGCTGTATTCCTGCATATCGTATCATACTGTATCTCTTTTAGTGAGCATGAAAGAGAAAAGTGGAAGGCGCTGTATTCCTGCATATCGTATCATACTGTACCTCTTTTACTGAGCATGAACGAGAAGAATGGAAGGCGCTGTATTCCTGCATATCGTATCATACTGTACCTCTTTTACTGAGCATGAAAGAGAAGAGTGGAAGGCGCTGTATTCCTGCATATCGTATCATACTGTACCTCTTTTACTGAGCATGAAAGAGAAGAGTGGAAGACGCTGCATTCCTTCAAATCGTATCATACTGTACCTCTTTTACTGAGCATGAACGAGAAGAATGGAAGGCGCTGGATTCCTGCATATCGTATCATACTGTACCTCTTTTACTGAGCATGAAAGAGAAGAGTGGAAGGCGCTGTATTCCTGCATATCGTATCATACTGTACCTCTTTTACTGAGCATGAAAGTGAAGAGTGGAAGGCGCTGTATTCCTGCATATCGTATCATACTGTACCTCTTTTACTGAGCATGAAAGAGAAGAGTGGAAGGTCCTGTATTCCTGCATATCGTATCATACTGTACCTCTTTTACTGAGCATGAACGAGAAGAATGGAAGGCGCTGTATTCCTGCATATCGTATCATACTGTACCTCTTTTACTGAGCATGAAAGAGAAGAGTGGAAGGTCCTGTATTCCTGCATATTGTATCATACTGTACCTCTTTTACTGAGCATGAAAGAGAAGAGTGGAAGGCGCTGCATTCCTTCATATCGTATCATACTATACCTCTTTTACTGAGCATGAACGAGAAGAATGGAAGGCGCTGCATTCCTGCATATCGTATCATACTGTACCTCTTTTACTGAGCATGAAAAAGAAGAGTGGAAGGTCCTGTATTCCTGCATATCGTATCATACTGTACCTCTTTTACTGAGCATGAAAGTGAAGAGTGGAAGGTGCTGTATTCCTGCATATCGTATCATACTGTACCTCTTTTACTGAGCATGAAAGAGAAAAGTGGAAGGCGCTGTATTCCTGCATATCGTATCATACTGTACCTCTTTTACTGAGCATGAAAGAGAAGAGTGGAAGACGCTGCATTCCTTCATATCGTATCATACTGTACCTCTTTTACTGAGCATGAACGAGAAGAATGGAAGGCGCTGCATTCCTGCATATCGTATCATACTGTACCTCTTTTACTGAGCATGAAAGAGAAGAGTGGAAGGTCCTGTATTCCTGCATATCGTATCATACTGTACCTCTTTTACTGAGCATGAAAGTGACGAGTGGAAGGTGCTGTATTCCTTCATATCGTATCATACTGTACCTCTTTTACTGAGCATGAACGAGAAGAATGGAAGGCGCTGTATTCCTGCATATCGTATCATACTGTACCTCTTTTACTGAGCATGAAAGAGAAGAGTGGAAGGCGCTGCATTCCTTCAAATCGTATCATACTGTACCTCTTTTACTGAGCATGAACGAGAAGAATGGAAGGCGCTGTATTCCTGCATATCGTATCATACTGTACCTCTTTTACTGAGCATGAAAGAGAAGAGTGGAAGGCGCTGCATTCCTTCAAATCGTATCATACTGTACCTCTTTTACTGAGCTTGAACGAGAAGAGTGAAAGGCGCTGCATTCCTGCATATCGTATCATATTGTACCTATTTTACTGAGCATGAAAGAGAAGAGTGGTAGGCGCTGCATTCCTTCATATCGTACCATACTGTACCTCTTTTACTGAGCATGAAAGAGAAGAGTGGTAGGCGCTGCATTCCTGCATATCGTATCATACTGTACCTCTTTTACTAAGCATGAAAGAGAAGAGTGGTAGGCGCTACATTGCTGCATATCGTATCATACTGTACCTCTTTTAGTGAGCATGAAAGAGAAGAGTGGAAGGCGCTGCATTCCTGCATATTATATCATACTGTACCTCTTTTAGTGAGCATGAAAGAGAAGAGTGGTAGGCGCTGCATTGCTGCATATCCTATCATACTGTACCTCTTTTAGTGAGCATGAAAGAGAAGAATGGAAGGCGCTGCATTCCTGCTTATCGTATCATACTGTACCTCTTTTAGTGAGCATGAAAGAGCAGAGTGGAAGGTGCTGTATTCCTGCATATCGTATCATACTGTACCTCTTTTAGTGAGCATGAAAGAGAAGAGTGGAAGGTGCTGTATTCCTGCATATCGTATCATACTGTACCTCTTTTAGTGAGCATGAAAGAGAAGAGTGGAAGGTGCTTTATTCCTGCATATCGTATCATACTGTACCTCTTTTACTGCGCATGAAAGGGAAGAGTGGAAGGCGCTGCATTCCTGCATATCGTATCATACTGTACCTCTTTTACTGAGCATGAATGTGAAGAGTGGTAGGCGCTGCATTGCTGCATATCGTATCATACTGTACCTCTTTTAGTGAGCATGAAAGAGAAGAGTGGAAGGCGTTGTATTCCTGCATATCGTATCATACTGTACCTCTTTTACTGAGCATGAAAGAGAAGAGTGGAAGGCGCTGCATTCCTTAATATCGTATCTTACTGTACCTCTTTTACTGAGCATGAAAGAGAAGAGTGGAAGACGCTGCATTCTTTCATATCGTATCATACTGTACCTCTTTTACTGAGCATGAACGAGAAGAATGGAAGGCGCTGTATTCCTGCATATCTGTCACGCCGCTTGTCCAGGGGTCTCCTTTCCCGCTGCGGCGCTCCCCGTCTTGGAGATTGTATCCCCGCTTTCGGCTTCGGGGTCCGGTGTGGTCCTTGGTCTCGGGCGCTTCCGGGTCTCCTGTGCGCACTGCTTTGCGCATGCGCGGGCGTCCGCTCTCCGCTCTCCGCGCATGCGCGGTGCGCAGGATGCTCGATTCAGGGAGATATGCGGCTCAAGCCTCGTTGTGGGGTATTCAATGCCTGGGAGACGGCACGGCTTGCGTTGCAGGCCTCCCAGGTGCTGGTGGGCCTATTTAAGGCGCCCTGATCCTTTTTCAAACCGCGTCTCAACACGGTTTGTTCGGATCGTGTCTTCGCTGCCTTGTGTTGCCTTCCGTTATCCTGTTACCTTTTCCTGCCCTTGTTCTGCCTGGGGCACCCTGCCCTCCTACCTGTTCTGCCTTGCTCCCTTCCTCCTGTTCCTCCCTGATTCTGAGTTCCCGCTGGCCTACCTTGGTTCTGGTCCTTGTCCTCCTTTCCCGCCTGTCCGGCTCAGTCCTCCCTGATTCCATCCGGCTCTAAGTTTCCACTGCTCCTTCTGGTTCCCGTGCTCATCTCGTGTTCCGGCCTGCTCCTCTTGCTGCCTAGTCTTCGCTCCTGGAGGTACTGTTCAGCTTCTGGTCTCCTGATCTTCATCAGCTTCCACCGAGATCACACTGCCTCCTGTGGACCTTGAACCTTCTACTCAGAGGCTCCCCCTGCCAGTGCTTGCACTGTCCTGACGCCACGCAAATCAGGGGTGAGCCAACCCGGGGCGTTGGGAGCCGGTTCACCTCCAATCCGGTTCCATTCGGGCTGGTGTTGGGCTGGTTCCCCGCGCCATCGTTCACGTCCCCTCGGATCATCTGACAGCCTGGCCTCATCACCAAGGAACCCAACCGGACGAACAGGTACGCAGCGTTCTCGTGACGCTATTTACAACAGATTGAGACGCCTGTCTTCTGAAACCTCGGACTCTGCGATGGAAGAGGATCCGGGTCTTCGTAATGAGCTTCAAGCACTTCATGCTGAGATGGCGGCACTCCGTCAGGAGAATGTAGCCTTGCGCCAAATGGTGACACAGAATGTTGGTGCCATTCCACAGCCTGAAGGTCCCATGGCTCACACTGCTCCCATCAAGTTCGATGGAGATCCCCGCCGCGTGGGTGAATTCTGTAATCATTGCCGCATACACTTTCTCTTCCGTTCAACTCATTTCACCAATGACAAGGCCAAGATCGGATACATATTGGGCAACTTGTCTGGAAACGCGCTGGCCTGGGCAACTCCTTTGGTCGTTACCAATAACCCAATCCTGAATGATTTTGTAGCCTTCGAGAAGGCATTCTTGGATGTGTTTCAATCCCCCAATCTGGCTTCAGCAGCACAGAACCAATTGATGGACCTACAACAAGCCAATACTGACATCATCTCTTACATCAGCCGTTTCCGTCAATTAGCAACTGACTCCTTATGGCCAGAGGTAACACAAAAGACCTTGTTTCGCCGGGGATTAAGAGAGGAATACAAGGATGAATTGTTACACATTCCTGAACCTGACGATCTACAGAAACTTATTGATCAAGTTTTGAGAATTGACCAGAGGTTGGCCGAGAGAAAAGGAGAGAGGCGACGGTTTGAGAAGGGAAACCCCAGACCACTAACTCTACCTACTGGGATGTCAGCACCTTCGGATTCTACCCAGGAACCAATGCAACTGGGAGCTGTAAGGGTCCCTTTATCGGAAGAGGAGAAGAAGCGCAGGAGAAGTCAGCGACTGTGTTTGTACTGCGGAGGTGCTGGTCATTTTCTGGGAACCTGCCCTCTGCGTCCTATCAAGAAAGGGGGAAACTAGAAGACCTGTCGTCTAAGGGAAAGGCTACGACAGGTCCTTTCTAGCTTTCAGACCTTTCCAGCCCTGGGTTACAACTGCCCCCAATGCAGCCTGCCGTCTTGATGATTCTTGAGATCACTTTAAAGTGGCTTGATAAAACAGTTAATGTCCATGGTCTTTTAGATTGCGGGGCCTCCGGAAACTATATTGATGAGGCATTCGCCATCAACATTGGTATGCCTTTACTTACCAGAAGAACTGCTATACCGGTAGAGGTCATCGATGGTACACCTTTTGGCTTCCGGTCCCATCCGGTTGCATACAGTCGGCATGCTATTACAGATCAAGGGGCATGAAGAAAGGATAGCCCTCGGCGTCATCAAGTCACCTTCGTATCCAGTGGTTTTGGGACTGCCTTGGCTTTTGCGACACAATCCTGCAATCAATTGGGAGTTCCGCACTTTGAAGTTTGTTTCTGCCTTTTGCCTCCATGAATGTTGCTGCCACAACACATCCTTGAAGTCTACAACCTCGATCCCTCTAGTCCCGGGAGGGGACTCATCTGCTTTATGTTCCCTGTCCTCGATTCCGAATGTTTATGCCGACTTTTGTACAGTGTTTTCTGAGCCCGGAGAAATACCTCTTCCTCCTCACAGGACATTTGACTGTTCCTGTTACTTATTTGTAGGTTTCCAATCAAATGATCTATTTCTCACTCTCAATGTTGGCCGATGGGTAACACAATCAAAGTACAGCCTACCTTGTCTTCGGAGCTGCTGGACGTGATGCAAGTTCACCTGCCGCACTCTCCTCGCGCTTGTAATTAAAGCTCTTGGAGACCACAGCAGGGAAACCCTCGAAAGGGAAAAAACCCTGGGCTGCTTGAGAGCGCTGGTCAATAGAAATTGGGGTGCGTGGCTAGAGAGCGTAGTTTGATCCCCAATGTCTAGCAGGTGTATTCTACTTCACGTGGAGGTAACTATAATACAAGGAGAGAATTACTAAGATGTTTTTGACGGAAAGGTATGTCAAAGGATATAGGAAATGAGGATACCTTTCCAGACTGTATTTCTGTTAGAACGGGAGAATAGACGGATGGGAAGTCCTGCTGTTTGAAACATGCTTATCTCCTTTGGGTAAAAGAGTAAGGAAAAAGAGAGGTTTGAAAGAAGGGGGTAGGAAGTCTTACTCAGAATACCTATTGAGGAGTTTAGTTTACCTAAGTTGACGAGGACAAGGTTCGTGACTTGTGGAGAAGGGGTTATGGGAAATGTAGTCTGATACCACGAATCCTCGTTATCAGAAAGGAACGTAACCTGAAAGGGTCGAGAATTACTAACAGCAAAAAGTAGCCTGATGGGAGTCAAGTATCTGATGAGGTACGCGACCTACTTGAAAAGAATCTTCCTTAACAACAGTGAACGCTGCTTGCAAGGGTTCCTGCGATAAGCTCGGGACCGTGGGAGTACTCTCTGCGCTCGGTGGGCGCGGAGGAAGAGAAAACCTGGAAATATAAAGGAGTTGAAAGGTAAGAAGCAGAGGAGTTGCGGAAAGGTAGGGAAGCGGGAGGAAAGTTCGGAACTATTCGATTACTCACGTAACGTAGCTACAGTAAGCAGTAGCAACGCACCCTCCTCCTGGCTTCTGCTTCAGATGTACCGTCTCCAGGAAAGAGGGAGGAGCCTCTTGTCCACCATTCTGCAGGACTAGACTGTTACTCTCAGTTCGATGCGCCATTTTGGAAGAACTATACGTCAACTTGGGTTTAGAGCGATATGTTGACGAGATGTGACGCCAACGGTGCCAAATCGACCAAGTCCGCCGTTGGTGCATAACAGTATGCCCCCTTCCAAAGGAAGAACCCCCCGGTTTGCCCGGATGATTCCTGTAAAACAAGCGAACCAGGCGCGGGGCATGAACCGCTGAAGCGGGTTCCCAAGAGCGCTCAGCCACGGAATATCCCTTCCAGTCCACCAGGAATTGAAGAACCCCGCGATAGTAGCGGGCGTCACAAATTCCCGACACCTCGTATTCAGGGGCAGAGTCTAGCAAAACAGGGGGAGGCATACCAGAGTGTTTAGGATGAAATTGACTTCTCACATCCAGTTTCAATTGAGACACATGAAAGGTAGGGTGAATGCGACTCCATGACAGTGGTAACTGTAAACGATAAGCCGCTGCTCCCTTCTTTTCCAATACAGTGAATGGGCCATAAAATTTAGGTGACAATTTGGAAGGGACCAGTCTTCTGGGCAGGAACTTGCTTGCCAACCATACTCGGTCTCCGATATTTATAAGCGGTGCTGGAGTCCGGTGTCTGTCCGCTTGCCTCTTGCTTGCTTCTTGGGCAGCTTGTAGGGCCGTAACCGCTTTGGCGTGTCCCTGTCGGATTCCGTCAGCGAGTTTCTCCAAATTCGGAATAGGCAGGGATTGAGGTAGAGAAGCAGGAAATACTGACGGATGAAATCCATATGTACAATAGAAGGGGCTGGAACGGGTTGCGGAATGTTGTGCGTTGTTATACGCAAATTCTGCTAACGGTAGAAGTTCCTTCCAATTGTCTTGGGCCGACGATATGTAACATCTGAGGTAACCCTCTAGGGTCTGATTGAGACGCTCGGTTTGCCCATTGGTTTGTGGGTGGTAGCCCGAACTCAGAGCTCGTGAGATCCCTAAGGCGTTACACAGGTGGCGCCAATAGTTGGAGGTATATTGCGGACCACGGTCTGATATGATAGTATCAGGGAGTCCATGCAATGAAAAAATACGGTCCAGAAAAATTCGAGCCATCGTACTTGCTGAAGGTACGGAAGAGAGAGGAATAAAATGAGCCATCTTGGTCAGAGAGTCAACCGTGACCATAATCGTGTTACAACCCTCTGACAAAGGGAGATCCACTATAAAGTCAGTGGAGATTATTTGCCATGGCTTATTGGGGAGTGGCATTTGAGTCAATTCACCAATGGGGGGTTGACGTGATGACTTGGTTTGAAGACAGACCGGGCAGGAACTGATGTATAGTCGTACGTCCTGTTGCAGAGAAGGCCACCAGAAATGTCTCTGGATCAATTCCGTAGTGTTTACAAAACCCCGATGTCCAGCAACACGAGAATCATGACAGAGTCGTAAGACTTCTTTTTGCAGGATTCCCTCTGGAACAAACATCTTTTCATCCTTGAACAGCAATCCCTTGCTAAGTGTAAGACCATGTCGTGCGATAATCTCGGGGTTAGAAGGGACCCAAATCTTGCTTCGGTCTTTCATCCTTTGCAAGAAGTTATGGAGGACTGAAATGAAAAGCGCCTTGGGAAACAAAGGTTCAGGTTGAAAAGCTTTCTTCTCCCAGGGATCCCGTCGAGATAGTGCGTCCGCCCTTTGGTTGTTTCTTCCTGGAATGAAGGTGAAAACGATGCGAAAAGGAGAAAAGAAATGTGCCCATCTCGCTTGTCTGCTGTTGCAGGTTTGCGCGTATTGTAAGGTGCGGAGGTTTTGATGGTCCGTTCTCACCTCAACAGGATGTTGTGCTCCTAATAAGAGATGGTGCCATTCCTCAAAGGCACGTTTGATGGCCAAGAGTTCTTTCTCGAGGACTGTATAGTTCAGTTCCGCAGGGGTCAGAGTCTTGGAAAGATAGGCGATGGGTTTCTCATTGTTTCTATGGTCCGGTTGTAAAAGAATAGCGCCGATGGCGTGATGAGAAGCATCGGATTCCACAATGAAACGTCTCCTTTGATCAGGGACCGATAAGATAGGTGCAGCAGTAAACAATCCTTTCAGGTCTTGAAAAGACCTTTGTGTTTCAGAAGACCAATTGAAGGCAACTCCTTTTTTCAACAAATGAGTTAAAGGCATGGTAAGCTTAGAAAAATGGGGTATAAAGCGCCTGTAAAAATTTGCGAAACCTAGGAATCTCTGGATATCTTTTACCGATCTTGGTGAGGGCCATTCAATGATGGCTGACACTTTTGTTGGATCCATAGCGATACCCTGAGGGGATAGAATATAACCCAAGTAGGCGACAGTTGTTTGATGGAACTCACATTTCTCCAGTTTACATAATAGGTGATTCTGTTGTAATCGATGTAGGACTTCACGCACATGTCGTATATGTTCGGACAAGGAAGGAGAAAACACCAGTATATCGTCTAAGTAGACGATAACATAATGAAGAGAAATGTCTGAAAAAACATGATCCATAAACCTTTGGAAGACTGCGGGGGCATTTGCTAAGCCAAAGGGCATTACACGATATTGAAAATGTCCAAATGGCGTTCGAAACGCTGTCTTCCATTCGTCTCCAGTACGTATGCGAATCAGATGATACGCACCCCGTAGATCGAGTTTAGTGTAGATTTGGGCTCCTCTGATCGCCTCCAAGATGTCTGGTATAAGCGGCATGGGGTACTTATCAGGTACTGTGATTTTGTTTAGTCCTCTAAAATTGATACACGGACGAAGTTCCGTTGTGTTCTTCTTTGGAATGAAAAACAAAGACGCGGCCGCTGGGGAGGTTGATTCCGTGATCAAACCGTTTTGTAGATGGGTATGAAGGTACTCTTTTAAGGCTTCCTTCTCTTTGGCTGATAGGATATACATGCGACCGAAGGGCAAGGGACAGTCGGGAAGCAATTCGATAGCACAGTCGTCCCTTCGATGTGGTGGGAGAGATGAATATTCTGACTGAGAAAATACTGACTGGTACATCTGGTATTCTGGGGGTATTGAAGAAACCTGATTAAGTATCTTGCTGGAAATGCTGTCTTCTGGAGATCTTTTAGTTTCTTGACAGTGATGAACACAATGTTCTGAACCCAAAAAAAGCGTACCCGCTGACCAGTTGATGTATGGGTTGTGTCTCCTCAACCAAGGTAATCCGAGTATGATCGGATAATGTGCAGTGCGAATTATATCAAGGACCACTATCTCCTGGTGGGCAGATATGTTAAGACCAAGGGAACAAGTCTGTTCCTTAATAGGGCCAGATATTAATGGACTACCATCTACACTTTCAACTGGGATTTCCACGTGTTTGGTTTCTCTGGGTATCCCATGATTTCTGGACCAAGAGTCATCTATAAAGTTACCTGCAGCGCCACTGTCTATCAATGCGGATACTCTCTCTAATCTAATGTTCTTCCAAGACAAGGATACTTCAAGAACCACCATGGAATTATTGATGAAATTGGGAGGATGAGACTCCTTCTTAAGTAGGGAACCAGTAACTGAAAGAAAGCCCTGCCCCGTCGTTCCCTTTACGGTCGGCCTTTGGCGTTTCCCGGCTTCCTTTGTGGAGCCACAGTACATTCTTTCACAGTATGGGTGTTGGAACCACAGTACATGCAAAGTCCCTGTGTCTTTCGCCTAAATCGTTCTTCTGCCGAAAGGGGGCCTCTGGTAGTCCCCAACTGCATAGGTTCTTCAGATGAAGTGCCTTTGTTTGAGGAAGTACCACCTTCTGTCAGCTGTCTAAAAGTACGTCCCTTCCTTCTTTCCTTATTCCGTTCTTGTAGACGAAAATCCAGTTGCATTACTAAGGAAATGAATTCGGCCATGTTGTGGGGTCTCGCTACTCTGGATACCTCGTCTTTAAGTTCCTCAGAAAGACCTCGCCTAAATATGGTGATCTGAGCATCGTCTGCCCAAGAGGTGTCTGCAGCCATTTGTTTAAATTTGGTTATGTATGTTAGGATATCTTGATTTCCCTGTTTTAAATCCAATAGCTTCTCTTGGGATACAATGGTAACTTCTTGTCTCCCGAACATACTTTTAACACTATTACAAAAGGCGGGATAAGAGTCGAGAATGGGATTGTTGTTGGTCACAAGAGGAGTGGCCCATGCCAAAGCGGCTCCCGTCATCTGGGCGATCATGTGACCTACCTTATCCCTGTCGGTAGGAAAAAACGCTGCTTTGAAAGTAAATTGGACTGTGCAGGATTCTAAGAATTCTCTCACCATATGAGGGTTTCCATCAAATCTGCCACAAGGCAAGGGACCCGGGGGAACCCCTGAACTCTGTCCTGACTGCCCTATAGTCTGACGTAAACTGAGATTTTCTTGTTTAAGTTGTTGCATTTCCGCCGATAGTGCTTGCATGGCAGAAACCAACTGTTGCACTTGTTGCTCCATAGTAGGGCTACACTCGGTTGCGTTCTCCAACCGCCAACACTAGGTGATATTCGGGCGTTGCTATCTGTTACTTATTTGTAGGTTTCCAATCAAATGATCTATTTCTCACTCTTAATGTTGGCCGATGGGTAACACAATCAAAGTACAGCCTACCTTGTCTTCGGAGCTGCTGGACGTGATGCAAGTTCACCTGCCGCACTCTCCTCGCGCTTGTAATTAAAGCTCTTGGAGACCACAGCAGGGAAACCCTCGAAAGGGAAAAAACCCTGGGCTGCTTGAGAGCGCTGGTCAATAGAAATTGGGGTGCGTGGCTAGAGAGCGTAGTTTGATCCCCAATGTCTAGCAGGTGTATTCTACTTCACGTGGAGGTAACTATAATACAAGGAGAGAATTACTAAGATGTTTTTGACGGAAAGGTATGTCAAAGGATATAGGAAATGAGGATACCTTTCCGGACTGTATTTCTGTTAGAACGGGAGAACAGACGGATGGGAAGTCCTGCTGTTTGAAACACGCTTGACTCCTTTGGGTAAAAGAGTAAGGAAAAAGAGAGGTTTGAAAGAAGGGAGTAGGAAGTCTTACTCAGAATACCTATTGAGGAGTTTAGTTTACCTAAGTTGACGAGGACAAGGTTCGTGACTTGTGGAGAAGGGGTTATGGGAAATGTAGTCTGATACCACGAATCCTCGTTAGTAGAAAGGAACGTAACCTGAAAGGGTCGAGAATTACTAACAGCAAAAAGTAGCCTGATGGGAGTCAAGTATCTGACGAGGTACGCGACCTACTTGAAAAGAATCTTCCTTAACAACGGGGAACGCTGCTTGCAAGGGTTCCTGCGATAAGCTCGGGGCCGTGGGAGTACTCGCTGCGCTCGGTGGGCGCGGAGGAAGAGAAAACCTGGAAATATAAAGGAGTTGAAAGGTAAGAAGCAGAGGAGTTGCGGAAAGGTAGGGAAGCGGGAGGAAAGTTCGGAACTATTCTATTACTCACGTAACGTAGCTACAGTAAGCAGTAGCAACGCACCCTCCTCCTGGCTTCTGCTTCAGATGTACCGTCTCCAGGAAAGAGGGAGGAGCCTCTTGTCCGCCATTCTGCAGGACTAGACTGTTACTCTCAGTTCGATGCGCCATTTTGGAAGAACTATACGTCAACTTGGGTTTAGAGCGATATGTTGACGAGATGTGACGCCAACGGTGCCAAATCTACCAAGTCCGCCGTCGATGCATAACAGTTCCATAGACCTGATTCCTGGTGCTGTGATTCCTCATGGGAAGTTATACTCTCTAACTCAGTCTGAAAAACAGGTACTCCGGGATTATCTGGATGATTGTTCTAAGAAGGGTTACATCGTACCTTCCAAATCCTCCGCCGGTTTCCCGCTGTTCTTTGTCAAGAAGAAGGAGGGGACCCTGCGGCCCTGTATCGATTACCGCCAATTGAATGACATAACACTCAAGGACAGGTACCCATTACCTTTGATTCGGAACATCATAGAGTCCTTATGTTCTGCCAATATCTTCACTAAGTTGGATCTCCCGGGTGCCTACCACCTGGTTAGAATCAAAGAGAGCGACGAGTGGAAGACGGCATTTAAGACACCCTTTGGGCACTACGAATATAGGGTAATGCCCTTCGGGTTGTGTAATGCCCCAGCCGTCTTCCAACGGTTTATGGACAACGTCTTTGGCGACCTGGTTGGAATCTCGGTCTGGGTTTACCTGGACGACATCCTGATCTTCTCGAACAATCTGAAGGAACATGTCTCACATGTCCGTGAAGTACTTCTGCGATTGTCACGTAATCACCTGTACGCCAAAGCCGAAAAGTGTTCGTTTCATCGGAATAGCATGGAGTTCCTGGGATACGTAATCAGCAATGCAGGTATACACATGGATTCGGGTAAAGTGACGGCTATTCAGAACTGGAAACCACCACATGACTTGAAGTCCCTTCAGCGGTTTTTGGGGTTCGCCAACTTTTATCGGCGTTTTATCCCACAGTTTTCACAGGTCACGGCCCCATTGACACGTCTGACCAGTGTTAAGATACCTTTCCTTTGGGATCAAGAGGCATCAACAGCTTTTGAGTGCTTAAAGACAGCGTTTAGTACAGCTCCTGTTTTGCGCCATCCTAACGATGAGATGCCATATGTCATCGAAGCAGATGCCTCCGACTTCGCTGTTGGAGCAGTCCTCCTGCAAAAGCATCCTACGTCCGGCGACGAACACCCTGTGGCCTATTACTCACGGAAACTCACCTCCAGTGAGCTGAACTACGCAGTCATTGAAAAAGAACTTTTGGCCATCAAGACGGCGTTCAAAGAGTGGAGGCATCACTTACTTGGTGGTCGTTTCCCTGTAGAAGTTCGTACTGACCATCGCAACTTGCAGTTCCTACGATCATTGCAGTGTCGCACTGCCCGCCAAACCCGATGGGCCTTCTTCTTCTCTCACTATGACTTCAATATCACATACATTCCTAGCTCCCAGAACCAGAAGGCTGATGCCTTATCTCGATCCTTGGAAAAGGGAGAAGTGGGAGTCGGTTTGAACACGCCTATGATATCTCCCAAACACTTTCTACTGACCTTAGCTCCGCATCTCCAGAAGATCATTCAAGAGACCTTGAGGGATCCGGAACGTGTCAATCTGCTGAAGAAACCCTAGATCTGCGAACGAGACGGTTTTTTGTTCTTCCTGAACCGGTTATACATACCAACGACTGCCCTTCGCTTGGACATTCTACATGGTTTTCACGATTCTCAAGTAGCTGGTCATCGTGGTATCAAGGCTACCCAGGAGTTGATCTCCAGACAATTCTGGTGGCCTGGATGGGCCAAAGAAGTAAGATCGTATGTGGAAAGTTGTCCGATCTGTGCTCAGACGAAGACGCCCAGAAGAAAGCCTTTGGGGCTACTTAAGCCTACTGAAACACCACCCTACCCTTGGCATACTATCGCCACTGACTTCATTGTTGAGCTTCCACCCTCTGAGGGTCACACTTGTGTCATGGTGGTCGTGGATTGTTTCACTAAATACGCACACTTCATTCCTTTCATGAAGATCCCAACTTCCTCCCAGATGGCTTTGGCATTTCTACATAACATTTATCGGTTACATGGACTCCCAGAGAAGATCATCTCTGATCGTGGTTCACAATTTCTTTCTTCTTTCTGGCATCAGTTGTGTAATCATCTAGGTATCCACAGAGCCCTGAGCTCAGGCTATCACCCGCACACCAATGGTCAGACCGAAAGGACAAATCAAACCCTGGAGCAATACTTACGTTGCTATACCAATGCCACTCAGTCAAACTGGCTAAGGTACCTGGATCTGGCGGAAGTTTCCTACAATAATGCGGCCCATGCTGCCACCGGCATCAGTCCTTTTTTTTGTTCAGCCGGACAACATCCCAAGCTGGTTCCCTTCTCACCTGTGGTGCCCAGCTCTGTTCTGTCTGCGGATCAATTGGTCTTCAATATTCAGAAACAGCATGACCTGGCCCGGAGAACCCTTACGGAGACACGGGAATGCATGAAGAAGCAGGCTGATAGGGGCCGAATCCTGGAGCCCGATTTCCAGGTGGGCGATCTGGTCTGGTTGTCCTCCAAGAACCTACCTGTTCGTAATTTACCCACCAAGTTGGCACCCCGGTTCTATGGGCCCTTCAGGATTGCCAAACGTTTGTCTTCTGTGGCTTTTCGATTAGTGCTGCCCCTCACTTGGAGAATACACCCTGTATTTCATGTCTCCCTTTTGAAGCCCTATGTGAAGGATGTCTTTAAGCGCTCTGGCCCACGACCCTCCTCTGTTCTGGTACAGGGGGTTCCTGAGTTTGAGGTTCAGGAAATCTGTGATTCACGGATTCGTCGGGGTGTGCTCCAGTTCTTAATCGATTGGAAGGGTTATCCTGCTTGTGATCGCACCTGCGAGCCGCACTGTAATGTGCATGCTCCCTGGCTTATCCGTGAATTCTTTCTTCGTTTTCCCTGGAAACCTGGGGCCCCGGGTCTTTCTGGGAGGGGGCATGGTGTCACGCCGCTTGTCCAGGGGTCTCCTTTCCCGCTGCGGCGCTCCCCGTCTTGGAGATTGTATCCCCGCTTTCGGCTTTGGGGTCCGGGGTGGTCCTGGGTCTCAGGCGCTTCCGGGTCTCCTGTGCGCACTGCTTTGCGCATGCGCGGGCGTCCGCTCTCCGCGCATGCGCAGGATGCTCGATTCAGGGAGCTATGCGGCTCAAGCCTCGTTGTGGGGTATTAAATGCCTGGGAGACAGCACGGCTTGCGTTGCAGGCCTCCCAGGTGCTGGTGGGCCTATTTAAGGCGCCCTGATCCTTTTTCAAACCGCGTCTCAACACGGTTTGTTCGGATCGTGTCTTCGCTGCCTTGTGTTGCCTTCCGTTATCCTGTTACCTTTTCCTGCCCTTGTTCTGCCTGGGGCACCCTGCCCTCCTACCTGTTCTGCCTCGCTCCCTTCCTCCTGTTCCTCCCTGATTCTGAGTTCCCGCTGGCCTACCTTGGTTCTGGTCCTTGTCCTCCTTTCCCGCCTGTCCGGCTCAGTCCTCCCTGATTCCATCCGGCTCTAAGTTTCCACTGCTCCTTCTGGTTCCCGTGCTCATCTCATGTTCCGGCCTGCTCCTCTTGCTGCCTAGTCTTCGCTCCTGGAGGTACTGTTCAGCTTCTGGTCTCCTGATCTTCATCAGCTTCCACCGAGATCACACTGCCTCCTGTGGACCTTGAACCTTCTACTCAGCGGCTCCCCCTGCCAGTGCTTGCACTGTCCTGACGCCACGCAAATCAGGGGTGAGCCAACCCGTGGCGTTGGGAGCCGGTTCAGCTCCAATCCGGTTCCATTCGGGCTGGTGTTGGGCTGGTTCCCCGCGCCATCGTTCACGTCCCCTCGGATCATCTGACAGCCTGGCCTCATCACCAAGGAACCCAACCGGACGAACAGGTACGCAGCGTTCTTGTGACGCTATTTACAACAATATCGTATCATACTGTACCGCTTTTACTGAGCATGAAAGTGAAGAGTGGAAGGCGCTGTATTCCTGCATATTGTATCATACTGTATCTCTATTAGTGAGCATGAAAGAGAAGAGTGGAAGGCGCTGTATTCCTGCATATCGTATCATACTGTACCTCTTTTACTGAGCATGAAAGAGAAGAGTGGAAGGTCCTGTATTCCTGCATATCGTATCATACTGTACCTCTTTTACTGAGCATGAAAGAGAAGAGTGGAAGAAGGTCCTGTATTCCTGCATATTGTATCATACTGTACCTCTTTTACTCAGCATGAAAGAGAAGAGTGGAAGACGCTGCATTCCTGCATATCGTATCATACTGTACCTCTTTTAGTGAGCATGAAAGAGAAGAGTGGAAGACGCTGCATTCCTTCATATCGTCTCATACTGTACCTCTTTTACTGAGCATGAACGAGAAGAATGGAAGGCGCTGTATTCCTGCATATCGTATCATACTGTACCTCTTTTACTGAGCATGAAAGAGAAGAGTGGAAGGCGCTGTATTCCTGCATATCGTATCATACTGTACCTCTTTTACTGAGCATGAAAGAGAAGAGTGGAAGACGCTGCATTCCTTCATATCGTATCATACTGTACCTCTTTTACTGAGCATGAACGAGAAGAATGGAAGGCGCTGTATTCCTGCATATCGTATCATACTGTACCTCTTTTACTGAGCATGAAAGAGAAGAGTGGAAGGCGCTTTATTCCTGCATATCGTATCATACTGTACCTCTTTTACTGAGCATGAAAGTGAAGAGTGGAAGGTCCTGTATTCCTGCATATCGTATCATACTGTACCTCTTTTACTGAGCATGAAAGAGAAGAGTGGAAGACGCTGCATTCCTTCATATCGTATCATACTGTACCTCTTTTACTGAGCATGAACGAGAAGAATGGAAGGTGCTGCATTCCTGCATATCGTATCATACTGTACCTCTTTTACTGAGCATGAACGAGAAGAATGGAAGGCGCTGCATTCCTGCATATCGTATCATACTGTACCTCTTTTACTGAGCATGAAAGAGAAGAGTGGAAGACGCTGCATTCCTTCATATCGTATCATACTGTACCTCTTTTACTGAGCATGAACGAGAAGAATGGAAGGCGCTGCATTCCTGCATATCGTATCATACTGTACCCCTTTTACTGAGCATGAACGAGAAGAATGGAAGGCGCTGCATTCCTGCATATCGTATCATACTGTACCTCTTTTACTGAGCATGAAAGAGAAGAGTGGAAGGTCCTGTATTCCTGCATATCGTATCATACTGTACCTCTTTTACTGAGCATGAAAGTGAAGAGTGGAAGGTGCTGTATTCCTGCATATCGTATCATACTGTACCTCTTTTACTGAGCATGAAAGAGAAGAGTGGAAGGTGCTGTATTCCTTCATATCGTATCATACTGTACCTCTTTTACTGAGCATGAACGAGAAGAATGGAAGGCGCTGTATTCCTGCATATCGTATCATACTGTACCTCTTTTACTGAGCATGAAAGAGAAGAGTGGAAGGGGCTGTATTCCTGCATATCGTATCATACTGTACCTCTTTTACTGAGCATGAAAGTGAAGAGTGGAATGTTCTGTATTCCTGCATATCGTATCATACTGTACCTCTTTTACTGAGCATGAAAGTGAAGAGTGGAAGGTGCTGTATTCCTGCATATCGTATCATACTGTACCTCTTTTACTGAGCATGAAAGTGAAGAGTGTAATGTTCTGTATTCCTGCATATCGTATCATACTGTACCTCTTTTACTGAGCATGAAAGAGAAGAGTGGAAGGCGCTGTATTCCTGCATATCGTATCATACTGTACCTCTTTTACTGAGCATGAAAGTGAAGAGTGGAATGTTCTGTATTCCTGCATATCGTATCATACTGTACCTCTTTTACGGAAAGTGAAGAGTGGAAGGTGCTGTATTCCTGCATATCGTATCATACTGTACCTCTTTTACTGAGCATGAAAGAGAAGAGTGGAAGGTCCTGTATTCCTGCATATCGCATCATACTGTACCTCTTTTACTGAGCATGAAAGAGAAGAGTGGAAGACGCTGCATTCCTTCATATCGTCTCATACTGTACCTCTTTTACTGAGCATGAACGAGAAGAATGGAAGGCGCTGTATTCCTGCATATCGTATCATACTGTACCTCTTTTACTGAGCATGAAAGAGAAGAGTGGAAGGCGCTGTATTCCTGCATATCGTATCATACTGTACCTCTTTTACTGAGCATGAAAGAGAAGAATGGAAGGTCCTGTATTCCTGCATATCGTATCATACTGTACCTCTTTTACTGAGCATGAAAGAGAAGAGTGCAAGACGCTGCATTCCTTCATATCGTATCATACTGTACCTCTTTTACTGAGCATGAACGAGAAGAATGGAAGGCGCTGTATTCCTGCATATCGTATCATACTGTACCTCTTTTACTGAGCATGAAAGTGAAGAGTGGAAGGCGCTGTCTTCCTGCATATCGTATCATACTGTTAGGGAGAATTCTCTGTTTAGGCTGAATTTCCTAACCTAGTGAGTCCCCCAGCAGCTTTGCTGGATTTTTGGGGTTTATTTTTTTCTCCTGCCAAGAGTGAGACTCTTTTACCCTCACTCTTGGACATGACTTGAGAGTGTTTTCTGTGACTTGCTACGTGCTTATGGGCTAGGGGGTATTTTTTCCCCATAGGCTATCATTGGTTTTTGAATATGTGTTACACAGCACCCTCAGTGCAGTAACACAGGGGTGTCGTAGAGACCCCCAAACATAGACTCCACACCCTGGGACTGACTACTGTCTCCCTGGGTCTGTAAAGTCACCATTGACTTTACTAGTCTTAACTTAGGAACTTAACCAGTACAAACCATCTTACTGTGGAAGTACTGGTAGGGGCAATTAGATTGCCCCTGGGTCTGTTGTCGAGGGGGTACTGTCCCGTCCCCCCTCGCCGAGTTCTGGCTGGTGGCAGTGGATACCACGGAAATATTTCCACCGGATTTCCCATTGTTTTTAATGCACCACTTTTTGGTGCAATGTTAAAGATACCGCCGGTTTATTTATTTAATAACAGAAGCCCTCCAAAGTGGTGCCATTCTGTCTGGGTACCACAGGGGGTGTGGAAGGGGGGTTTAGGCACCCTGGACTGAGTTGCCTTGCCAACTCATGTCATACTCTGGTGTGATTGGCCCAAGTGGTGAGCCACCCCGCTCACCACTTAGCATGTTTGAGTGACAGCTAGGCTGTATGAATGGGGGTTTGCTGCATAAAAGCAGGGTTTTTGGGACTGGTTCTTCAGAAGTCGCCACAGGACCTAAGAAGCCGAAGAGGGAGAAGCCGAGCCGACCTGCCAAGACGACACCACCGGTGGAGCCCTGCGGAACCGTCTCACCACTTTTCCCGACGACAGAGGAGATCTCCCGCCGGAGAGTCTTCTTCCCTTAACTGGTGGGGACAACCAGTTTCTGCCTTCTTTTCGCCGTCCCGAAGCATCTCGTGGCCGCCTTGCCTGTGCCAAGCACCCTGGCAACCGGGATACCACTTTTTACCTCAACCGCGAAAGAGGGGTAAAATCCTTTGTAACCGGAAAACTCCACGGCTGGTCTCATCCCTGGTAGTGCAACGACCTTCAGCTTTCCTCCACGTCGAGATCACCTCTTCCTCTGGACAACGCCGCGACTTGCACCCACTACCAGGAACAACTACCACCGCTGGAGGATCCTTTCCACTTTTAAAGGTACTGTGTTCCGCCCGGCTTCCCTTGCCACCGATTGTACGGGGTAGATTTAGCCCTCGGCTCTCGAACCTGGGTAAGCCTGGGACACCCTAACTAAACGTTTCTAAACTTAGTAAAACCTTTTCTACTCACCTGCAAAGACTTGTGACATTGTGTGATCTTGGGCATATTTTCGCCTGGCTCTCTCTAAAGCGGGCCTCGAACCAATTCTCCTTGTTCCACAATTGACTGCCTCTCTAACCTTATGTGAAAAAGTGTTTTACCTTGCTGCTTTCATTACTTCTGCCTTTTCCCTCCCTTTTTCAATAACTTGTTGGAGTGCCATCTAACGTTAAGCGCTCACCTCTGTTTGGAAATAAGTGGTGTTAACTTAGACTTGTCCAACAAATGACTAGGGATGTACATATAAGTAATAGTGACTGTGTTTTGACTTACTTACCTTTTTCTGTGCTAGTGTAATTTATGAGTGTGCCTTTAAAATAAATAAGTATATACTTTTACACCTAGCTCTGGTCAGTGTTTGCTTGTACTACTGTGCCTCTGTACCTATTCTGTATCCTCTATATACTGCCTAACTCTTCTTGAGGGAAGTCTGACTGCTCAGCCACAGCTACCACAGTGAATCTGTGTGGTACAGACTGCTACCAAGTGGGTTTACTGCCAACACCTGTAGTCTTAAATCTTTTGCAGTGGTCCCAGAGGGAACTGCACAGGTTTCTGCCTAACACTGGTGTACAGCGGTGGGATTTGTATTGAGTATACACTTTAGTGTACTTTTGAGATACCTTAGTGCAACTAACCACAAAGCTTAAGCACAAGAAAGAAAAAGTCATTTTCTAACCTGTCTACTATGGAAAGTTATAGTCAAGAATCCCTTGCTACAAAAACTGCTGATTGTCTAAGACTTCTCTGTAAGCATAAGAATCTCATGACTAAAGGAAAGAAAATGGAGCTAATAGAAAGGTTGTTAGAAAACCAAAGTCTGGATGATGGTTCAGAGGAACCTAGCACTCCAGCAAATGTAGAGAACAGCAATGATATTGATATTGAACAAAGTATTGATGATCTTGGGTCAGAACCAGAAGAGTAGGATGAAACTGTTGTAGATGTTCCCTCTAGGCCTCTGTCTGCTCTACCAGCTGTACCTACTGGACCTTTGCCAGGTCCCACATTTAACCCTCAATACTTTGAACTAGAGAAAATGAAACTAGAATTAGAGCATAGAAGAATTAGTGCTCAAACAGAACACAAGCAACAAGAACTAAGGCTAAGGGAAATGGAGCTCAAGCATGAGCTAGAAATGAAGAAATTGTCTGTTGAGAATGCTTCTCTCTCTGGCTCCTCTAGAAGTTCCAGTCCTAAAAGACCCCGGATGCCTAAGGAATTGATTGGTATGTATGAGCCTAAGTTGGATGTGTTGGATTGGTTGTCTATGTTTGAGTATAATCATGGGCTCCAGAACATCACAGGTAATGAGTTACTCACCTGGTTGTTCTCAAGGCTTCCCCCTGTTGCAACTGATGTGGTAATGGAGTTGGGGGAGGAGGATAGGAAAGAGTATGAATGTGTGAAACTAGCTTTGATAGCTAGGTTTGGGAAGACCCCTTCCCAGTATCTTAAGAGGTTTAGGAGCCTCAAAAAGCATGATGGTACCCCTTGGGCTACCTGGGTGTGTGAAGGGTTGAAAAACTTAGAGGGATGGATTAAGGGTTACAAAGTGAACACTTATGAAGGAATGAGAAATCTTGTAATGATGGAGTCAATTTATGATGTCTGCTCTCCTGAGCTCAGACAGCACTTGGCTGATTCACGGGAATTAGATCCTAGGAAGCTAGCTAAGGCTGCTGGCTACTCACAAGGATTCTGGGGTAACTCAGAAGAAGGATGAGGGAAGACAGCCTAAGAAAGACTCCAAAGAGAATTCTAATAATTCTAATTCCAAAGAGGGCCCCAAACCAAACCATAAGGGTAAGCCACCTGGGAAACCACAGCAGAGTAGTATACCTTCTGGTGCTAAACCAGAAGGAGGTCAGAACAAGCCTCCATTCCAAAGGACCTTTGGGGCCTGTTATGTTTGTAAGGCTACTGACCATGTGAAAGGAGATCCCAGATGTAAGGGTAAACCTTCAGGGGTCCAGCTTGTCTCCTTAGCCTTCGCTCCAGAGGAGGAAGTCACTATGGCAAGTGGAAACTTTCTACTACTGGCTGATGAACCCACTGGAGTCTCAGCCAGTGTTTCTTTAGTCTCTCTGGGGTTGTGGGAACAACAGAATTTAGATGTGTATAATTCTATCCCAGATAATACTAAAGGGTATTATAAGGACAGTGTCCACGTGAATGGTCAGGAGACTCCTGCCATCAGGGACACTGGGGCCAGCATAACTGTGGTGGATGAATCATTTTTCAAGGCAGAGGATGTTGCTAAGGCACCCAAATGCCTCACCAAGTTAGCTGGAGGGCCTGTGCAGATGTGTCCCCAGTTACCAGTTCTCATCCAGTGTAATGATATGGCTGTGAAGATACCTGTCAGTATACAATGTGAAGTGCCAGGAAGGGTTCTGTTGGGAAATGACCTGAAAGCTCTTGGAGTTGTGTCACATACCCCCAGACCTCCTAGTAAAAGGTTACAGGAGCTCACCAAACCTGCAAGAGAGAAAACCCTGCGAGGTTTATCTCAGGAGATGATGACAGAAATCACTCCTCTCCCACTGGAGCAACTTACTGCAGTAACTACCAGATCAGGAGCAAAGGGGCAACCCAAGACTCCTAGGAAAAAGCCTACAGCAAGCACTCCAGTGCTTCCAACAAGGACTTCCCCAAGGTTGTCCAAAGTTACACCTGTAACTCCACCTCCAGCTGAGGCTGAGAGGGAGGTACAACCCTGTCTGGTTGAACTAGACTCTGAAGAAGAGCTAGTAGGAAGCCCAGAACTTATTGGAGACCTGGACCCGGCTGACCATCCTGAGCTGCAGTCTTTACTGGCAGAAGGTGGACCCAGCAGGACAGCTTTTCGTAAGGGACAAAGAGAATGTCCAACTCTGGAGGGTCTCCGCCAACAGGCCGCTTCTCAGGCTGATGGGCAAGAGCCTGGGAAGTATAGGTTACACTGGGAAGATGGCCTCTTCTACAGTGAACCAACTGAATCTGAACCTGGAGCCTACCAACGCCTGGTAGTGCCCCAAGAGAACAGACAACAGTTCTTGCAACTAGCCCACGAGATTCCTTTGGCTGGTCACTTGAGTTTCAAGAAGACCAAGGAAAGGCTCTCCCTCTACTTTTATTGGCCAAAGATGGGGGCTGAAGTAGATAGATATTGCAGGAGCTGCCATACCTGCCAGACTTCTGGTAAGGTTGGTTCCAAGAATGTGGCACCTTTAGTGCCTCTCCCAGTTGTGGGAGTCCCATTTGAGAGGGTAGGGATTGACATTGTTGGTCCCCTTGATCCCCCAACCTCCTCATGCAACAGGTTTATCCTTGTTGTAGTAGACCATGCTACTAGGTACCCTGAGGCAATTCCTATGAGGACTGTTACAGCTCAGGCTGTGGCTAAGGCCCTCCTTGGTATCTTTACCAGGGTTGGGTTTCCTAAGGAGGTGATCTCTGACAGGGGGTCAAATTTTATGTCCAACTACATGAAAGCCATGTGGAAAACCTGCGGAGTCACCTACAAGTTCTCAACCGCATACCACCCTCAGACAAACGGGTTGGTAGAAAGGTTTAACAGAACTATGAAGAGCATGATAGGTGCTTTAGAAGAACCCCTTAAGAAGAAGTGGGACCTTCTACTGCCATGCCTTCTCTTTGCTTATAGAGAAGTCCCTCAGGAGGGAGTAGGTTATTCTCCCTTTGAACTTCTCTATGGCCATCCAGTCAGAGGCCCCTTGGCCCTGATTAAGGAGGGGTTGGAGAGTGCTCCTTCCCCCAAGCCAGTCAGAGTGACTGACTATGTGATAGGTCTCCGAAGGAGAATGTCACACATGATGGCAGAAGCAAGTGACAACTTGAAAGCTGGCCAAGCTCTGATCAAACATTGGCATGATCAGAAGGCTAACATGGTTGAGTTTACTCAAGACCTGCTGGTTCTAGTTATGCTTCCAACAAGGCAGAGGGCCTTGCAAGACAAATGGATGGGACCCTTCAAGGTTGTGGGAAAACTTGGAGAGGTCAACTCTCTGGTGGATCTGGGCAAACCCAGGGAAGCTCCCAGAGTCTTCCACACCAACCGCCTCAAAGCCTATGTCTCTAGACCAGAAGTAGGAGCATTGCTTCTAGCTTCATCAGAAGAGGAGGAGGAGAGTGAAGCTCTACCTGACCTCCTGAGAGGCTTACCTTTGGACGAAAAGGTTGAAGGAGTTAATCTCTCTTCAGATCTGACCCCTGAGCAACAGGAGGAGTGCAAAGCTATGTTAAATCAGTTTGCCCCCCTGTTCTCACTTTCACCAGGCTTGACCCCTTGGAGACAGCATGATATACTCACTGGTGACTGTCTGCCAGTCAAAAGCAGAGGATATAGAATGTCAGAACATGTCAGAACCCACATCAAAGGTGAGGTCAAGAAGATGCTTGATCTCGGGGTAATAGAGCCCTCTACTAGTCCATGGTCTAACCCAGTGGTGTTAGTACCAAAGGCAGGATCCAAAGAGTTGAGATTCTGTGTGGACTATAGAGCTCTTAATGCAGTCACCAAGACTGATGCCCACCCTTTGCCAAGGACAGATGAGTTGGTGGATAAACTTGGTGCAGCCAAGTACCTCAGCACACTGGACCTTACGTCAGGCTATTGGCAAATAGCCCTGACAGACCATGCCAAGGAGAAAACTGCATTTTCTACCCCAGTTGGCCTATACCAATTCAAGGTTATGCCTTTTGGACTGAAAAATGCACCTGCAACATTCCAAAGGATGGTGAATCAAGTTCTAGCTGGGATGGAGGACTTCTGCATGGCATACTTGGATGACATTGCAGTCTTCAGCCACTCCTGGGAGGAACATGTGACCCAGTTAGGACATGTTTTGCAGGCTCTTGAGCAGGCCAATTTGCCCATAAAGGCAAGCAAATGCCAAATTGGTCAGAGTAAAGTGGTCTACCTTGGACATGAGGTAGGAGGTGGAGAAATAAGGCCTTTGCTCAGCAAGATTGAAGCTGTGCAAAATTGGACAACACCTACTACTCAGACCCAGGTGAGAGCCTTCTTAGGCCTCACTGGGTACTACAGGAATTTCATTGAGAACTATGGGACCATAGCCTCTCCTCTGAATGTAATCTCCTCTCCAAAATTCCCTAAAAAGGTCAAATGGAATGAGGAATGCAATCAGGCCTTTGAAAACCTGAAGAAAGCTCTTTGCCAAGCTCCAGTACTCAGAGCTCCTGACTACCACCAAACTTTCATTGTACAAACAGATGCTTCCAATGTAGGTATAGGTGCAGTTCTTAGCCAACTGGATGAGAAGGGTAGGGAACACCCCATTTGCTTCATCAGTAGAAAACTGAAGTATCCTGAAACAAGGTGGGCAACAATCGAAAGAGAATGCTTTGCTATTGTGTGGGCACTGAAGAAGTTTAGGCCATACTTGTATGGTTCTACTTTTGTCATTCAGACTTACCACCAACCCTTGAGATGGTTAATGCAAATGAAAGGGGAAAATCCAAAACTATTGAGATGGTCAATCTGCCTCCAAGGGTTTGATTTCACCATTGAGCACAGGTCAGGGTGTCACCATCAAAATGCTGATGGACTCTCTAGGATGTATGTCATCGACTAGAGGTATGAGGTTCATCCAGGAGTGGATTAAATCCTCCTGTCCCTTAGTCTGGGGGGGGCGAGTGTTAGGGAGAATTCTCTGTTTAGGCTGAATTTCCTAACCTAGTGAGTGCCCCAGCAGCTTTGCTGGATTTTTGGGGTTTATTTTTTTCTCCTGCCAAGAGTGAGACTCTTTTACCCTCACTCTTGGACATGACTTGAGAGTGTTTTCTGTGACTTGCTATGTGCTTATGGGCTAGGGGGTATTTTTTCCCCATAGGCTATCATTGGTTTTTGAATATGTGTTACACAGCACCCTCAGTGCAGTAACACAGGGGTGTCGTAGAGACCCCCAAACATAGACTCCACACCCTGGGACTGACTACTGTCTCCCTGGGTCTGTAAAGTCACCATTGACTTTACTAGTCTTAACTTAGGAACTTAACCAGTACAAACCATCTTACTGTGGAAGTACTGGTAGGGGCAATTAGATTGCCCCTGGGTCTGTTGTCGAGGGGGTACTGTCCCATCCCCCCTCGCCGAGTTCTGGCTGGTGGCAGTGGATACCACGGAAATATTTCCACCGGAATATTTCCCAATGGGATTTCCCATTGTTTTTAATGGACCACTTTTTGGTGCAATGTTAAAGATACCGCCGGTTTATTTATTTAATATAAATTCACCGGTTGGGATTTTTTGCCAGAACTCGCCGCCAAAATGGCCTCTAGGTTCACTTCAGTAACCCTGAACCCGAGTCGAGCCTTTGTTCCACTTTTGGCGGGCTTCTGCACAGAAGCCCTCCAAAGTGGTGCCATTCTGTCTGGGTACCACAGGGGGTGTGGGAGGGGGTTTAGGCACCCTGGACTGAGTTGCCTTGCCAACTCATGTCGCACTCTGGTGTGATTGGCCCAAGTGGTGAGCCACCCCGCTCACCACTTAGCATGTTTGAGTGACAGCTACGCTGTATGAATGGGGGTTTGCTGCATAAAAGCAGGGTTTTTGGGACTGGTTCTTCAGAAGTCGCCACAGGACCTAAGAAGCCGAAGAGGGAGAAGCCGAGCCGACCTGCCAAGACGACACCACCGGTGGAGCCCTGCGGAACCGTCTCACCACTTTTCCCGACGACAGAGGAGATCTCCCGCCGGAGAGTCTTCTTCCCTTAACTGGTGGGGACAACCAGTTTCTGCCTTCTTTTCGCCGTCCTGAAGCATCTCGTGGCCGCCTTGCCTGTGCCAAGCACCCTGGCAACCGGGATACCACTTTTTACCTCAACCGCGAAAGAGGGGTAAAATCCTTTGTAACCGGAAAACTCCACGGCTGGTCTCATCCCTGGTAGTGCAACGACCTTCAGCTTTCCTCCACGTCGAGATCACCTCTTCCTCTGGACGACGCCGCGACTTGCACGCACTACCAGGAACAACTACCACCGCTGGAGGATCCTTTCCACTTTTAAAGGTACTGTGTTCCGCCCGGCTTCCCTTGCCACCGATTGTACGGGGTAGATTTAGCCCTCGGCTCTCGAACCTGGGTAAGCCTGGGACACCCTAACTAAACGTTTCTAAACTTAGTAAAACCTTTTCTACTCACCTGCAAAGACTTGTGACATTGTGTGATCTTGGGCATATTTTCGCCTGGCTCTCTCTAAAGCGGGCCTCAAACCAATTCTCCTTGTTCCACAATTGACTGCCTTTCTAACCTTATGTGAAAAGTGTTTTACCTTGCTGCTTTCATGACTTCTGCCTTTTCCCTCCCTTTTTCAATAACTTGTTGGAGTGCCATCTAACGTTAAGCGCTCACCTCTGTTTGGAAATAAGTGGTGTTAACTTAGACTTGTCCAACAAATGACTAGGGATGTACATATAAGTAATAGTGACTGTGTTTTGACTTACTTACCTTTTTCTGTGCTAGTGTAATTTATGAGTATGCCTTTAAAATAAATAAGTATATACTTTTACACCTAGCTCTGGTCAGTGTTTGCTTGTACTACTGTGCCTCTGTACCTATTCTGTATCCTCTATATACTGCCTAACTCTTCTTGAGGGAAGTCTGACTGCTCAGCCACAGCTACCACAGTGAATCTGTGTGGTACAGACTGCTACCAAGTGGGTTTACTGCCAACACCTGTAGTCTTAAATCTTTTGCAGTGGTCCCAGAGGGAACTGCACAGGTTTCTGCCTAACACATACTGTATCTCTTTTAGTGAGCATGAAAGAGAAAAGTGGAAGGCGCTGTATTCCTGCATATCGTATCATACTGTACCTCTTTTACTGAGCATGAAAGAGAAGAGTGGAAGGTCCTGTATTCCTGCATATCGTATCATACTGTACCTCTTTTACTGAGCATGAAAGTGAAGAGTGGAAGGTGCTGTATTCCTGCATATCGTATCATACTGTACCTCTTTTACTGAGCATGAAAGAGAAGAGTGGAAGTTCCTGTATTCCTGCATATCGTATCATACTGTACCTCTTTTACTGAGCATGAAAGAGAAGAGTGGAAGACACTGCATTCCTTCATATCGTATCATACTGTACCTCTTTTACTGAGCATGAACGAGAAGAGTGGAAGGCGCTGTATTCCTGCATATCGTATCATATTGTACCTCTTTTAGTGAGCATGAAAGAGAAGAGTGGAAGGTCCTGTATTCCTGCATATCGTATCATACTATACCTCTTTTACTGAGCATGAAAGAGAAGAGTGGAAGACGCTGCATTCCTTCATATCGTATCATACTGTACCTCTTTTACTGTGCATGAACGAGAAGAATGGAAGGTGCTGTATTCCTGCATATCGTATCATACTGTACCTCTTTTACTGAACATGAAAGAGAAGAGTGGAAGGTCCTGTATTCCTGCATATCGTATCATACTGTACCTCTTTTACTGAGCATGAAAGTGAAGAGTGGAAGGTGCTGTATTCCTGCATATCGTATCATACTGTACCTCTTTTACTGAGCATGAAAGAGAAGAGTGGAAGGTCCTGTATTCCTGCATATCGTATCATACTGTACCTCTTTTACTGAGCATGAAAGTGAAGAGTGGAAGGTGCTGTATTCCTGCATATCGTATCATACTGTACCTCTTTTACTGAGCATGAAAGAGAAGAGTGGAAGTTCCTGTATTCCTGCATATCGTATCATACTGTACCTCTTTTACTGAGCATGAAAGAGAAGAGTGGAAGACGCTGCATTCCTTCATATCGTATCATACTGTACCTCTTTTACTGAGCATGAACGAGAAGAATGGAAGGCGCTGTATTCCTGCATATCGTATCATACTGTACCTCTTTTAGTGAGCAGGAAAGAGAAGAGTGGAAGGTCCTTTATTCCTGCATATCGTATCATACTGTACCTCTTTTACTGAGCATGAAAGAGAAGAGTGAAGACGCTGCATTCATTCATATCGTATCATACTGTACCTCTTTTACTGAGCATGAACGAGAAGAATGGAAGGTGCTGTATTCCTGCATATCGTATCATACTGTACCTCTTTTACTGAGCATGAAAGAGAAGAGTGGAAGGTCCTGTATTCCTGCATATCGTATCATACTGTACCTCTTTTGCTGAGCATGAAAGTGAAGAGTGGAAGGTGCTGTATTCCTGCATATCGTATCATACTGTACCTCTTTTACTGAGCATGAAAGAGAAGAGTGGAAGACGCTGCATTCCTTCATATCGTATCATACTGTACCTCTTTTACTGAGCATGAACGAGAAGAATGGAAGGCGCTGTATTCCTGCATATCGTATCATACTGTACCTCTTTTACTGAGCATGAAAGAGAAGAGTGGAAGGTGCTGTATTCCTTCATATCGTATCATACTGTACCTCTTTTACTGAGCATGAACGAGAAGAATGGAAGGCGCTGTATTCCTGCATATCGTATCATACTGTACCTCTTTACTGAGCATGAAAGAGAAGAGTGGAAGGCGCTGCATTCCTTCAAAACATATCATACTGTACCTCTTTTACTGAGCATGAACGAGAAGAATGGAAGGCGCTGTATACCTGCATATCGTATCATACTGTACCTCTTTTACTGAGCATGAAAGAGAAGAGTGGAAGGCGCTGCATTCCTTCATATCGTATCATACTGTACCTCTTTTACTGAGCTTGAACGAGAAGAGTGGTAGGCGCTGCATTCCTGCATATCGTATCATACTGTACCTCTTTTACTAAGCATGAAAGAGAAGAGTGGAAGGCGCTGCATTCCTGCATATCGTATCATACTGTACCTCTTTTAGTGAGCATGAAAGAGAAGAGTGGTAGGCGCTGCATTGCTGCATATCGCATCATACTGTACCTCTTTTAGTGAGCATGAAAGAGAAGAGTGGAAGGCACTGCATTCCTGCATATCGTATCATACTGTACCTCTTTTAGTGAGCATGAAAGAGAAGAGTGGAAGGTGCTGTATTCCTGCATATCGTATCATACTGTACCTCTTTTAGTGAGCATGAAAGAGAAGAGTGGAAGGTGCTTTATTCCTGCATATCGTATCATACTGTACCTCTTTTAGTGAGCATGAAAGAGAAGAGTGGAAGGTCCTGTATTCCTGCATATCGTATCATACTGTACCTCTTTTACTGAGCATGAAAGTGAAGAGTGGTAGGCGCTGCATTGCTGCATATCGTATCATACTGTACCTCTTTTAGTGAGCATGAAAGAGAAGAGTGGAAGGCGCTGCATTCCTTAATATCGTATCTTACTGTACCTCTTTTACTGAGCATGAACGAGAAGAGTGGAAGGGGCTGTACTCCTGCATATCGTATCATACTGTACCTCTTTTACTGAGCATGAAAGTGAAGAGTGTAATGTTCTGTATTCCTGCATATCGTACCATACTGTACCTCCTTTACTGAGCATGAAAGAGAAGAGTGGAAGGGGCTGTATCCCTGCATATCGTATCATACTGTACCTCTTTTACTGAGCATGAAAGTGAAGAGTGTAATGTTCTGTATTCCTGCATATCATATCATACTGTACCTCTTTTACTGAGCATGAAAGAGAAGAGTGGTAGGCGCTGTATTCCTGCATATCGTATCATACTGTACCTCTTTTACTGAGCATGAAAGAGAAGAGTGGAAGGTCCTGTATTCCTGCATATCGTATCATACTGTACCTCTTTTACGGAGCATGAAAGTGAAGAGTGGAATGTTCTGTATTTCTGCATATCGTATCATACTGTACCTCTTTTACGGAGCATGAAAGTGAAGAGTGGAAGGTGCTGTATTCCTGCATATCGTATCATACTGTACCTCTTTTACGGAGCATGAAAGAGAAGAGTGGAATGTTCTGTATTCCTGCATATCGTATCATACTGTACCTCTTTTACGGAAAGTGAAGAGTGGAAGGTGCTGTATTCCTGCATATCATATCATACTGTACCTCTTTTACTGAGCATGAAAGAGAAGAGTGGAAGGTCCTGTATTCCTGCATATCGTATCATACTGTACCTCTTTTACTGAGCATGAAAGAGAAGAGTGGAAGACGCTGCATTCCTTCATATCGTATCATACTGTACCTCTTTTACTGAGCATGAACGAGAAGAATAGAAAGCGCTGTATTCCTGCATATCGTATCATACTGTATCTCTTTTAGTGAGCATGAAAGAGAAAAGTGGAAGGCGCTGTATTCCTGCATATCGTATCATACTGTACCTCTTTTACTGAGCATGAACGAGAAGAATGGAAGGCGCTGTATTTCTGCATATCGTATCATACTGTACCTCTTTTACTGAGCATGAAAGTGAAGAGTGGAATGTTCTGTATTCCTGCAAATCGTATCATACTGTACCTCTTTTACTGAGCATGAAAGTAAAGAGTGGAAGGTGCTGTATTCCTGCATATCGTATCATTCTGTACCTCTTTTACTGAGCATGAAAGTGAAGAGTGGAATGTTCTGTATTCCTGCAAATCGTATCATACTGTACCTCTTTTACTGAGCATGAAAGTGAAGAGTGGAAGGTGCTGTATTCCTGCATATCGTATCATTCTGTACCTCTTCTACTGAGCATGAAAGCGAAGAGTGGAAGGTGCTGTATTCCTGCATATCGTATCATACTGTACCTCTTTTACTGAGCATGAAAGAGAAGAGTGGAAGGTCCTGTATTCCTGCATATCGTATCATACTGTACCTCTTTTACTGAGCATGAAAGAGAAGAGTGGAAGACGCAGCATTCCTTCATATCGTATCATACTGTACCTCTTTTACTGAGCATGAACGAGAAGAATGGAATTCGCTGTATTCCTGCATATCGTATCATACTGTACCTCTTTTACTGAGCATGAAAGAGAAGAGTGGAAGGTCCTGTATTCCTTCATATCGTATCATACTGTATCTCTTTTAGTGAGCATGAAAGAGAAAAGTGGAAGGCGCTGTATTCCTGCATATCGTATCATACTGTACCTCTTTTACTGAGCATGAAAGAGAAGAGTGGAAGGTCCTGTATTCCTGCATATCGTATCATACTGTACCTCTTTTACTGAGCATGAAAGTGAAGAGTGGAAGACACTGCATTCCTTAATATCGTATCATACTGTACCTCTTTTACTGAGCATGAACGAGAAGAATGGAAGGTGCTGTATTCCTGCATATCGTATCATACTGTACCTCTTTTACTGAGCATGAAAGAGAAGAGTGGAAGGTCCTGTATTCCTTCATATCGTATCATACTGTACCTCTTTTACTGAGCATGAACGAGAAGAATGGAATTCGCTGTATTCCTGCATATTGTATCATACTGTACCTCTTTTACTGAGCATGAAAGTGAAGAGTGGAAGGCGCTGTATTCCTGCATATCGTATCATACTGTATCTCTTTTAGTGAGCATGAAAGAGAAAAGTGGAAGGCGCTGTATTCCTGCATATCGTATCATACTGTACCTCTTTTACTGAGCATGAAAGAGAAGAGTGGAAGGTCCTGTATTGCTGCATATCGTATCATACTGTACCTCTTTTACTGAGCATGAAAGTGAAGAGTGGAAGACACTGCATTCCTTAATATCGTATCATACTGTACCTCTTTTACTGAGCATGAACGAGAAGAATGGAAGGCGCTGTATTCCTGCATATCGTATCATACTGTACCTCTTTTACTGAGCATGAAAGAGAAGAGTGGAAGGTCCTGTATTCCTGCATATCGTATCATACTGTACCTCTTTTACTGAGCATGAAAGAAAATAGTGGAAGACGCTGCATTCCTTCATATCGTATCATACTGTACCTCTTTTACTGAGCATGAACGAGAAGAATGGAAGGCGCTGCATTCCTGCATATCGTATCATACTGTACCTCTTTTACTGAGCATGAAAGAGAAGAGTGGAAGGAGCTGTATTTCTGCATATCGTATCATACTGTACCTCTTTTACTGAGCATGAACGAGAAGAATGGAAGGCGCTGTATTCCTGCATATCGTATCATACTGTACCTCTTTTACTGAGCATGAAAGAGAAGAGTGGAAGGTCCTGTATTCCTGCATATCGTATCATACTGTACCTCTTTTACTGAGCATGAAAGAGAAGAGTGGAAGACGCTGCATTCCTTCATATCGTATCATACTGTACCTCTTTTACGGAGCATGAAAGAGAAGAGTGGAAGGCGCTGTATTCCTGCATATCGTATCATACTGTAGCTCTTTTACGGAGCATGAAAGTGAAGAGTGGAAGGCGCTGTATTCCTGCATATCGTATCATACTGTACCTCTTTTACGGAGCATGAAAGTGAAGAGTGGAAGGCGCTGTATTCCTGCATATCGTATCATACTGTACCTCTTTTACTGAGCATGAAAGTGAAGAGTGGAAGGCGCTGTATTCCTGCATATCGTATCATACTGTACCTCTTTTACTGAGCATGAAAGAGAAGAGTGGTAGGCGCTGTATTCCTGCATATCGTATCATACTGTACCTCTTTTAGTGAGCATGAAAGAGAAGAGTGGAAGGCGCTGTATTCCTTCATATCGTATCATACTGTACCTCTTTTACGGTGCATGAAAGAGACGAGTGGAAGGCGCTGTATTTCTGCATATCGTTTTTCTGGAGTTGTTCTCATTGGAATGATAGCTTCATGTTATTTACAGGACATGCTGATATCGCAGCCTTTGCCAAGGTGTTCGTTAAAGAGGAGGGTGACGTCTGTTCCATGGAGTCCCATGGATCAGAGACCAGAAGTCCAACAGGTGAGTAGGAAGTACCCCAGAGGTCCTCCTGCGTGCATTGTATACTCAGATAATGTCTGATCTCTGTATTGATTAATACTGTGGGGGCCTTTCATGCTGCTTGACAATGTTTCACAATGTTTGTATCCTCTCTTCATGAGCACAGAGGCTGAACTGCGAGACCTTTACTACAAAGTACAGACATTCACCCCAATTACAAATGGGAAAGACTCCAGGAGAATGACCCACGAAATCCACAACTCTACCACTAGTGACTGCAGAGGAAGCTAAACATACAGTGTTGCCTGTGTCCTATTTCCTATCAGTCAGAGCAGCTTGGGGGCGGGTCTAGTCCTATAAGACTACCACACACCCACTGGCTCCCAATAAAAGAAAGGATCTTATTCAAAACATTGACACTGACCCACAAATGCATCCACCTCTCTGCACCCGACTACCTATCGCAAAGGATCCACCCCTCCACCTCCACAAGGCCAACAAGAACTCCCGACGCTAACATGCTTTGCATACCCATGGTAAAGAGAACAAGAGCTGGTGCCTCTAGCTTCCCCTACCTTGCACCTTCACACTGGAATGCCCTTCCTCCTACCCTTCCAGGCGAGGTATCCCTCATGGCATTCCAGAAAGCCATGAAAACGGCGCTCTTCGCCTGACATGCGCCACAATCACCTGCTCAGCCTGATAAGCTTCAAATGTATTTATAAATCTACTATGTACCTCAATGTATCGATGTACAACGTGTAAATGCATTTCTCAGCTGTACCTACCCTGTAACTAAGCTCCCCGCAAGTAACAGCGCCTCGATGCCAAAGGGCTATTGTACGCTATACAAATGTAATAAATAAATATCTGTTCGGGCAGAGGAGCAGACAGCAGCACCAATCCTGGAACATCACCTATACTGCGTGTCTGATCTGGCGGAGCAATAGGGAGTGGGCCAAAGGCTGGAACACTACCCATACTGCATGTACCCCCAGTTTGTTGTGTTTGCTGAGCAAGTCACAGGTTACAACCCTTTTGCTACTTATGAAAGCGTACTGCAATTAGAGTCAACAACTGTTGGTAGAATACCCACTAAACTGCAGACCTGCCGCCAGTAGTTGGGGTTATGCGATCTGTAGGTGAGAACCAGATCCAAGTTACTCCAAAAGGCAAAGATTTGTGAGCACTGCTTATGAGAACAACCAGGACCCCACTTTTCCCCACTCACACAAGCCCATGAGCAACCACATAGACTCAGCAATGATACGTTTCATAGATGGAGGACACAGTATCCCACGCAGAAGGCCACAGGAGCACGCAAAGCTTCCTTTGTGGTGCTGTGCATTGTCATGATGCCTACCTCCAAGGAGCCAGGTCCGACCCAGCAACCCCAGAGGCAGGCATCATTCCCCCCAGGGAAGTTCCAGCGGGCCCAAGCTGGGGACATTTTAGACTCCAAGGTGTTAAAGTCGAAACTCTTCTATCTTGTTGACTGGAAGGGATATGGACCTCAGGAGAGATCGTGGGAGCCTAGTAACCATGTTCACGCACCTCGATTAATACAAAGGTTCCACCGGAGATTTCCGAACAAGCCAAAACCCCCGGAGGGAACAACCTTGGGAGGGGCCTTGAGGGGGGATACTGTCATGATGCCTACCTCCAAGGAGCCAGGTCCGACCCAGCAACCCCAGAGGCAGGCATCATTCCCCCCAGGAAAGTTCCAGCGGGCCCAAGCTGGGGCCCTTTGGACGCAGTCCTGGCGCCTTAGGCGCCAGGCTCATGTTGGACCCCAGTCCTGGCGCCTTAGGCGCCAGGCTCATAAAGCTGGACATGTGTTCAAGTGTTTTTATGTGCACTTACCTGATGCAGACCATGCTGCTACATCCAGGACCTCTTGATGCCTGAATGGGACTACTTTACCTGTGGGACTACTTTCCACCTGAGTGTGGTCGGGGAAGGATACAAACCTGATCGGTGGAAGGATACATACCTGGAACTTCTTCCAAAGCTATTTAAACCCCACCCGAACAGCCACACGTGCTTCGCGTTGTTCTGCACCTAGCAGCTGGACGCTCACCGTGTCTGCTCCTGCTTCTGGACTTCAGCCACGCCTGTCAGCATCCTGGGACACCTGCAAAGGGTGATAAGAAGAGAATTCGAGAGGAAGAAGGCCTTACCTGCTAAACCTGCATCACAGAGACATTTCACTGACGATCCTGAAAAGGAAGACATCATTTTTAAAAGCATTTCGCTCTGATCGCTGCAGCGCTGCATTTCACTCACCTTTCTTGGGCGCCTCCATCTTCAGCAGCGATCAACCGGATCCGCAGCCACTTCCCAGAGCCTAGAGAGAAAAAGACAAGAACACAAGGTGAGAGAAGGAAGGGAATAGGAAAAGCTCAGTTTCCTTCTAAGACTTACCTGTTGGGTCATTCCCATTTCATTTCGGGTCTTGCTGCTTCCAGGCATTTTCCGGACCCCGGCCCCTATGGGGAAAAAAGACAAAGACATTAGATGAGCGAATGCAAAAACATTACCTGAGCGCTCATCTAGGACTTACCTGATCTTTACTGGAACTGCACTTTTCACTTCGGGTCGGCGCCATATCTCCGGCATTCCGAACCCCGGCCCCTATGGGGAAAAGACATCAACATTAGCGCTTTGTTGCAAGAAGTCTCCAAAGGAATCTTCATTCATCACCTGAAAAAGACAATGAACATTATTATTTAAAGCTTGAACTTTTGAACTTGCAACAGAACTTTTACAGCGCCTCAAGTTTACCTGAACTCCCATCCAACCTCAATCCAGTGAAGTAACTGGGTTCAACGCGCCCCTGCGTCAGAAGCAGGATGGAGAGCTTGTCCTTTCAGACCCTAAGGTGAGACTTCACGGGGGATCGTGGAAGGGTATCGAGGAGGGTTGGAAGGAAGTGGGAGACTCAAGCATTATTCCGCCAGATTGTAATACTCCCTTTTCACGTACAGGAGGATATTCCTGCGAGCCAGTTTAGCCAGAGTAGAGGGGCCCGTCCTATCCATCTTCAGAGCCCTGCGCTTCACCATTGAAGAGGCATCAGCACTCGAAACCAGGCCAGCGCCCCCGTGGGAATCAGGTGAGCGTGACAGAACGCGAAGCCTACCCACAATTTCCCACCCGGGCGCTATGGAGACTTCAGAGACTGACCAGCTGGCCCAGCTTTTGGGGGAATTACGGGCAGAGGAGCACTCAGCCCGCCAGGAGACTAACGCTCTCAAAAGAGAACTGATCATATCCAAGGAAAGAACAGATGACCTGGCCAAAAGGTTATTGCAGGCCCAGGCAGGGCACACTCCTTTACCGAATTCCGGTGGTACTTCCACATCAATGGGTTTGAATAACCCGGTACAAATCAATCTACCTGGACACATGCCTTTGGCCCCGCCTGAACGTTTTGCGGGGGATCCCAAGAAATATGCCGTCTTTATGAACCAATGTCGTTTACACTTTCTATGCAGACCCGGGCCCTTCCCTAACGACCAGACCAAGGTAGCCTTTATACTATCTTACCTCAGTGGCAGTGCTGCCGATTGGTCTATTCCATTGGTAAATCAGGATGATCCCATTCTCCAGCATTTTCAGAGCTTCCAGGCCAGCATGGAAAGATTGTTTGCTCGACACTCTCAAGGACAGGCCCTTGATAACGAACTGCTATCCTTACGACAAGGTAATCAGGATCTCTTGTCCTACATTGCCACCTTTAATAGACTGGTTGTGGAAACTGGATGGCCAGAAAATAAAAGGATCACATTGTTTCATCGAGGCCTGCGCGGAGAGCTTAAAGACGTTCTAGCTCAGATAGTAAATCCACCCCAGGTCTGCGCAGATTACATAGACTTTGTGGTTCAACTTGATCACAGACTTCAAAATAGAAAAGCAGATCGGTTCAAGTACGAAACTCGAGTACCGATCAAAACCCACGCTAACTCCAAGAGCGCCGATGTATCCGAACCTATGCAAATCGGCGGTGTTAAAGGACCATTAACGCAGAAGGAACGAGAGAGAAGGCGGCAAATGCAACTTTGTCTGTATTGCGGGGCTTCCGGTCACTTTCTTCGAAATTGTCCGGTTAAACCACCTAAGAAGGTGGTTGGAGCCACTGATAACGATTTATTGACACCTGATTCGGGAAACGACCTAGCCCGACAAGCGTAGGGGTCCGCTTGCCGAGCTTGAAAACAAACTCTTTGACCTCGCATTTTGTCATGCCAATGGTGCTCGTGGACCCAAAACAGCCTCAGCAGTTGCATGCTATAAAAGCATACATCGACAGTGGAGCTATTGGAAATTACGTAGACCGTGAATTGGCTTCCAGGATTAAGCTTCTCTCCACCCGAAAGTAACCCAAGATGTCATTACTACAGTAGATGTAACCGAAATAGCCTCAGGGCCTGTGACGCATTCCACTGTTGAATTGACACTGGTGGGTCAGGATGGACATCGGGAAGCAATCGTGTTTGATGTGATCAAGGCCCCACAATTTCAAGTAATTCTTGGAATTCCTTGGTTAGAAACACATAATCCAAGAATAGACTGGCGAGCAAAGAAGATAAGTTTTCCTGATTGTGAACCAACTTGTTATCCAAGAAATCCAGCTATGGGGTTAGCCTCAGCAACTTCCACCTCTATACAGCTACCGTCAGAATACCAAGAATTCCAAGACGTTTTTCAGAAAGAACAGGCTAACACGTTACCTCCCCATCGATCTTATGATTGCCAAATCGATCTGGTACCCAATGCTCAACTACCTTGTAGTAGGATTTATGCTCTTACGGAACCTGAGAACCTGCATTTGCGGCAGTATTTAGATCAGTACCTAGCCAATGGTTTTATTCGCCCGTCCAAGTCTCCTGTCTCTTCAGCTTTGTTCTTCGTGCCGAAAAAAGAGGGCGACCTTAGAACATGTATAGACTATCGCGCCCTAAACCAAATAACGATTAAGAATCTTTATCCTCTGCCCCTGATCCCTGAGCTTATCGACCAGGTGAAAGACGCTAGTGTGTACACCAAGTTAGATCTCCGAGGAGCTTATCACCTGGTGCGTATAAAAGAAGGCGACGAATGGAAGACTGCCTTCCGCACCAAATTTGGGCTCTTTGAATATCAGGTGATGCCCTTCGGTTTGTGCAATGCACCTGCCGCCTTTCAATACTTTATGAATGATGTTTTTCGGGAACTTATTGATGCCTGTGTCATTGTTTATATTGACGACATCCTGGTGTACTCTTCTTCTGAAGCCGATCACAGAAAACATGTTAGGGCAGTTCTTGAGAAATTGCGCCAGCACAAACTATTTGCCAAGCTCGAAAAATGCGTTTTTCATACCACAGAAGTTGAGTTTCTCGGATTCATCCTGACACCTCAAGGAGTCCGAATGGACTCGCGAAAGGTGGACGCCATCCTCAAATGGCCATCTCCTAGCTCGGTGAAGGGAGTTCAGAGCATGCTTGGCTTTGCCAATTTCTATCGAAGATTCATCCCGGAATTTTCCCGAACAGTCCAACCCATCACAGCTCTCCTAAAGAAAAATAAACGCTTCGAATGGACTCTTGAGGCCGAACAAGCCTTTCAGGACCTGAAAACCAAATTCACCTCTGCACCTGTATTGAGGCACCCGCACCCAGATCTCCCTTACATTGTGGAAACCGACGCATCCAGTTCGGCCATGGGAGCTGTCCTGTCGCAAAGAGACCCAGAAACTAACCAACTACACCCTGTGGCCTTTTGGTCCAGAAAATTCTCTCCTCCTGAAATCAACTACGCAATTACCGACAAAGAGTTACTGGCTATTAAATCTGCTTTCAAGGCTTGGCGTCACTACCTTCTCGGGGCAAGACACACCATCACCGTAATTACGGACCACAGAAATTTGCAGTATTTAAAGACGGCCAGAGCTCAATCTTCACGACAACTCCGATGGGCTCTATTCTTTGCGGAATTTAATTTTGTAATTACCTATCGCCCTGGCTGCAAGAATGGTAAAGCAGACGCCTTATCCCGGATTGGCATGGAAGAACCCAATTCGAGTTTAGAACCTGTGCCAATCATATCTGAACAAAGAATCTTAGGTTTAACTTCATTGCAAACTATTGAGGATATCCAAACGCAAGTAAAACAACTTCTAGACTCTTCAGCCTTACTGGAATGGAGTCAAAAGGGTCCTCATTACACCGTTAAGGATGATTTACCCTACTTCCAGGAGCGGTTGTTTCTGCCAAGTAAAGAATTGCAGGAACTTGTTATTGCCCATCATCATGAATCATTAATGGAAGGACACCCTGGTATCGCTAAAACGGAGGAAAAAATCAAACGCCACTTCTGGTGGCCTTCTTGGAGAAAAGACATAAAGTCTTTTGTGTTGTCTTGCAGAATTTGCGCCCAAAACAAGGGTCAAAAGAAAAGGCCTGCCGGCCTACTTCAACCCTTGGATATTCCACCGGCACCATGGCACACCTTGTCAATGGACTTTATAACTGACCTGCCTCCTTGTGGTGGTTACAACACTATCCTTGTAATTGTGGATCTATTCTCCAAAATGGCCCACTTTATCCCTTTAAAAGGGTTGCCTTCAGCTTCCACCTTGGCCAGGAATTTCTGGAGAATATAGTTCGCATACATGGTTTCCCTTCCATATTAGTCTCGGATCGTGGAAGTCAATTTATCTCCCATTTTTGGAAGAGGTGTTGTCAACTAGCACAAATAGATGTGCGGTTATCCACCAGCCACCACCCCCAGACCGACGGACAAACCGAGAGAACCAATCAGACTCTCGAGCAATATCTTCGGTGCATGTTACACCAATCCGAGTTGAATTGGAAAGACATCCTTTGGATCGCAGAATATGCATACAACAATTCAGTGCATTCTGGAACCGGACAAACTCCTTTTTATACTTTGTATGGTCACCATCCTCGGACCTCTGACCTAGATCCACCTCTGACCCTGGAAATTCCCGCAGTAAATCATCTGCATTCCACAATAACCCGAGCCTTCAAAGACGCTGCAACTCATTTACAGCAAGCCAAGAAAAAGTATAAAGAAAACGCTGATTTGCACCGAAGTAAAACTCCTCCTTACCAAGTAGGAGACCAGGTATGGCTAGCAACTAAACACTTACCCCTCAAGGGCCCGCGAACCTTCAATCCCAGATTCATAGGACCTTATCCCATCAAAGCTATAATCAACCCAGTGGCCTTTAAACTGGATTTACCGTCCAACATGCGTATTCATCCAGTTTTTCATGCATCACTTTTGAAGCCAGTACAACAAGGAACCCGACTGTCCAAGCCTCCAGACCCAGTTCTAATTGAAGGGGAATTAGAATTCGAAGTTAAAGACATTTTAGACTCCAAGGTGTTAAAGTCGAAACTCTTCTATCTTGTTGACTGGAAGGGATATGGACCTCAGGAGAGATCGTGGGAGCCTAGTAACCATGTTCACGCACCTCGATTAATACAAAGGTTCCACCGGAGATTTCCGAACAAGCCAAAACCCCCGGAGGGAACAACCTTGGGAGGGGCCTTGAGGGGGGATACTGTCATGATGCCTACCTCCAAGGAGCCAGGTCCGACCCAGCAACCCCAGAGGCAGGCATCATTCCCCCCAGGGAAGTTCCAGCGGGCCCAAGCTGGGGCCCTTTGGACGCAGTCCTGGCGCCTTAGGCGCCAGGCTCATGTTGGACCCCAGTCCTGGCGCCTTAGGCGCCAAGCTGGACATGTGTTCAAGTGTTTTTATGTGCACTTACCTGATGCAGACCATGCTGCTACATCCAGGACCTCTTGATGCCTGAATGGGACTACTTTACCTGTGGGACTACTTTCCACCTGGGTGTGGTCGGGGAAGGATACATACCTGATCGGTGGAAGGATACATACCTGGAACTTCCGCCAAAGCTATTTAAACCCCACCCGAACAGCCACACGTGCTTCGCGTTGTTCTGCACCTAGCAGGTCACAGATCGCTGCTGCTGATAGCTTCAGTCTTGAGCGTTGATTGTTGATACATAATGGTAATTCCCCCGTAGATTTTACCATCCTTTTTCTGGGCCTCGTTGCACAGAGGAGATTGTGGTCACTTGCTGCTGTTTCGATTACTTCAAATAACGTCACAACTGATAGCAAGGTTGTGGATATGAAAATGTAATTTATTGTGGCCCTTGTAGACTCTCTTTTCCAAGTTGGCAAGCGCGAGGGGTCTGGGAAAACACTGTCTATGTTGTGCATTTCTCTAGATGTCATCAATTTGAGCCAAGCCGTACCTCTTTTAGCTGTTGCGCTCATGGAATCGTGGGGTGCTAGCTTGTTTGAATCTTGTATGCACGTGGCGTTGAGATCACCACAAATCATAAGGTAGGGTGCCAAATGGACACCTATGGCTTTGTCAATTGCACTTTCCAGCATTTCCAGGTACTCTAAATCAGTGAGGGTCGCCGGGTTCCAATAGGTGTTTGCAATTATAATTACTGGTGGCTTGCCTTTGTCTCCTTTCTTGATACCCTCTAGCCATATGGCCTTGACCAATAGCAAAGAAGGGTTACTGATCAAGGTTTTTTCCAAAGTGCAGCCACTTCCCTGTCTGCAGGCTATCAGAAGCACCGAAGATGGTCGTTCCCTTGGTCCTTTTTTTGCTGGAGAGAACGCTATTTCGTAGCCATCCAATGTTGGTGCTTGTGTTAACCACGTTTTTTGGAAGCACAGTAGGTCGTAGTCTGCTAATTTTATAGGTCCTTGTGCTGTCAAATGAGTAGGGCCTCTGGTGTTCCATGAGCCTATACGGAAAATTTGCCTGTGTGTTGCTACTTTGTCGTTGACGCCATTCTTTAGATTTTGATCGTTGGATTGCTATCTCTTAGATTCCCTTTGGAAGGCTTTAAGTAGCCAAGACCAAATGCTGTGCGACGATTTTGACTCTAGATTAGGTCCATTGTTGTCTTTGGCTGCTACTTTCTTTATAGTTCTCGTTATCGTAATGACTTTGCTTTTATCACTCCCTCTTCTGGTACTTTTGTTTTCTTGCGTCTCATGCTTGTTGTTGTCCACGCTCTTGTCATCTTCTTCTGAGAATTGTACAAAGTGACGATCCTGGATATGTCCACGAAGTACTGTTTCGTTTCTGTCTTTTTGGGCCGGGATCTCTTCCTCTTGGTTTCCAGATTTGGTGGGTGGCCTTTTTCCATAACGAGTCCCTCGCTGAGCTGACTTGGAGTTTCTTGTTCTTGATTTAAGCTCCTCAGCGCGCTTAATTTTTGGCATCAAGGCTATCGACCTTGACGAGTCGGCAATGTCATAGCCCATTCGTAACAGCGATTTGGTCTCTTCTTTTAACAGGTTGGGCACCCTTTTGGAAGAGAGGTATAGGTGTGATATGGCCTTTTGATGTATCTTGCTGGGATCGACGATCAATAGGTCCTCCGTTTTAATAGATCTTAGTTTCGGGATAAAGGCAAAGAGCCTTAAAACTGACCCTCTATTCAGAATCACGTCATCTTCGTTCCCTGGGATCTGTTCCAATTTGATCACCCATCTCTTTTTCTCGGGGTCAGTCTCCTTTATTTTGATGTTCTCCTTTTTTCTTAGAGGCTGATCATTTCCCCTTTTCTTCTCATATCTCCTGTTTTCACCTGTTACTTTATGCGTGTGATAAATACTTGGTGAAGCTCTGTTAGACCTTTTCCGTTCTCAAGGGTTCTCCTTTTGATGTAATTCCCGGGACTTCCTCCTGATTTCCCTCGGGATAGGTTCTTGTGGTCTCGCCTCTTGCATGCGATTGCAGTATTCTGATGTGCCTTGAGTCCATCCACCCTTCTTAGCTGTCTTCTTACATCGATCTTCCAATGTTAAGAAACCGTCAGCTTTAGTTTTTTCTCTAGGCTCCTTTTTCTGTAAGGCGGTCGCAAGTGTGGGGGATGAAATAGCCTCCCCTCTATTTTCATCCATTATATGTTGGCTTAAGTTCATCATTTCCTTGTCTGCCAGGAAATCTTCTACCGACCTTGGGGAGCCTACAGGTCTAAGAATGACCTTGTGACTTTTAATTTGTGATTCAGTTTCATTCTTCTCATCCATGGTCGGTTTAGGATCACCTTTGTTCGAAGTACAAGCTGTAGATGTAGAGGATCTAGTAGCCTTCGTGATGGGCACTTTTTTGAACATTGGGGCCAATGGAGTTTCATTACCCGCCAGCACGATCGTATTTATACGTTCTTTCGTAATTGCTTTTGTTGTTTTCTCACCGGTAGTTTGATCACGTTGTCCCAATGTTACTTTTCTAGACTTTATTGCACTTAGGTTGTTGTTTGTTGACTCTTCTGTAATACATTCCTTCATATTGCTAATGCACGGGCCCCAGATACTTGAGTTTTTTGTCCACACGTTGTTAGTCTCTTCAGTCAGATCAATTTTTATTTCTGTTTGAGTGCTACTAGATATTTTAGTTTCCAGGTGTGTCAGATCGCCTTGTGTGGATTTGTCAGAGGAGCGTGATTCTGGCCTACCTGAGAGCAGCGCTGCCTCCAGTTGCTCTCGTGCCAGGATATGAGCCTCCAGGCAGATTAGTTTTTTGTTCATTGTAGTTTGAATGTTAGTGTGGTCATTTAAACTGTCACTGATTGTTTCATATAGCTTTAAGAAGGGATTTAAAGCTATTGTAATTGCTGACATTATCGAAAGCATGTCACCTTTCTTCGTTGGTGTGTCTGGAGGTGACAGGTTTTGTTGGCCATTGCTTCTTGTTTTCTCTTGGAGTTCCTGTATCCTGGGCTGTCTCATCGGTTGGTAGATGCCCTGGCTCCGCACTGCCCCAAAAGAATGTCTTCGAGGATCCTGTGGTCGTACATTTTCATTTATGGTTGAAGAACTTATTGAAGGTAAGTTTACATTTTCTTTACTACTTTTTTGAGGTCTTTGTTGAAGGTTCTCCAAGCTTGCAGGGTCTTTTAAGTTTACTGGGGTCGATGTCCCCTTGTTCGTCACTGACTTTTTCACAGGTGTTGTGTTTGTTCCTGTGTTCATGTTTTTCTCACCAATTAGATCTTCTGTAAGGGGCTTGTCGTTTTGTGCCATGATCGCAAGATCTTTTTGACTTACTGGAGGTGAATTCAAGTTTTCACGACCCTGGCTTTGGAAGGGTGCTGTGGTTGCTCCTGTCGATCTGTTTTCCTCGCAGCTGCGTTTTTCAGTGCGGGACGCTATGGAAGATGAGTCTTTATGGGCTACGAGTGTGGTAAGATCTTCCTCTGTTGTCTGTGGGCCTGCTTTTGTTTGGGCTGTCGCATCGCCCCTTGACGGTGTTGCATCGTCGATTTGGCCGGTTGGAGCAGAGCTCAATTTTGATCCCACTTTCTTGCTTGGTGTCAAAGACCTTTCCATTAATTCCTCGGGTCCCATGTTTTCTTCTCCTCTTATAATGTCTGGGGGGTCTCCCCGAGGAGTAAAGTTTGTTTGAGGCTCTGGCACATCCGTTCTACGATGTTTCGAATAAGGCCAACAATCCTTAACAGCCTGGAGGATTTCTGCGTCTGAAAGTTCCTCTATCAATGGCCTGTGTGTTTTGTGGGAAGGTTGGAAATAGTTTTTTAAATTATATCTTTCATTTCGATCCCCATTTTGCTCTTTGAGCATACTATTGTTTTGGGGCCCCCCGCGGGATGTCGCTTAATTTGGTACTTTTCCTTTTAAATTTCTTTTTGGTGCGGCTTTGTTTTTACTCAAAGAGTTCCTATTAATCTGTCTGTTCTTAGATTTTCCCCTATTTACTGTGTCAACCTGTTGCCTTTTTCTTTTTAGGCATTTGTTTCTTTCGACCGCCAGGGAGTCTGGGGTTCCTAGCTCCTGCTCGCTCTCCGTAGGGTTCACCTGGTCGGCCCTGACCTCACGGGGTATCTGGGGAAGGTGGATCATGGCTTCAATCAAGACTGTTCGTCCTGCAAACTCCTGGATTTGCTTTGAATTTGTAGGAGGGGCCCTCGGGACGAGCTCCTTTCCTTCTTCCCAGTTTATGTTTGGAGGCGGGGCTCTAAGGGGCAGCCCCCCCACGTTAGCCTCCACGGCCCTCGATGGCGTAAGCTCGTTGATGGGTATTCTATCCCTTCCCTGCACCTCGGGCGGCTTCCGAGATGCATTTGCCTGGGGACGCGGAGTCGAGGCAGAGGAAGCCCCCCCTCTCCCCCTCGTCCTCCGCTGCTGCCGGCTCCACTCCGTACCCCTCCTCTTCTCTCCATACGCCAGTCCCAGTTACCGCCACAACCGTCGCCAAGTTAAGAGCCCCCAGACTGGTGGGCTCTGGGTCGCCAGCCACGCTGGGGGAGGGCAGCGCAGGATTAGGACTGCACCTACTCAGCACCTACTCCGCTCCGCTGGAGAATGGAGTTTTTGACTGTTGAATTTGCTCTGCTTTGCTCCACCCACAGTAGACACTGCAAACAGACTGCTCCAGAGTAGACTGCAGGACTGCACCTACTCAGCACCTACTGAGTATTTTTTACAGCCCCTTTGGCCTCCGTTCCAGCCTCACGGCTCTTTATCGAAATCCAGAGTTTCCTAGCCTGGACTCACCCCGCGTGCGGGGTCTTTATCCATCCGCAGTTCTCCCTTGCTTGGCCTCACCCAGTCTCCTGGTCAATCCTCCGACCTCCTGTGTCTACTCTCCATAGTCATGAATCTCCTGTCTACGGTCTGCCTCCAACGTCAGCTCATTCTCTGAACTCTGACCTTCTCTCTCCAAGCACCCATACCTCTGCACTCAGTGTGTTGGTTTTTATAGCCCTTTGCTCCCTCCCCCTGAGTTGGGGCACCTGTGTCCTGGAATTGATGGAGGGATTGGAGGACCCAATAGGCTCACATAACCTTTATCTGGGGTTTAGGGGCCAGACAAAGCCTTTATGTGGTCTGTCTGCCATCTTGGATCCACTTCCTCTTTCCTGTTACTGCAATTTAAGGACAGAGCTCCCATGCTTGTGTAGCTTGTGAAACAGGTGCCATTAAACCATTTACAAGTCTTTTTAATCCTTCTGAATGTGAAAGAAATGCTTCTATTCAGTTATATTGCAGCTTTGGACCACTCATGAGTGAAAACTATGCCGGGAAACAATGGATTGCTAGGAATGTATCATTTTCATGTGGGAATGTTGCAGGAAAGCAGTGAAGTGATAACGTATCACACGTGAGAACTCGAGTCTCAGCGAGAAATTCCATGGGCCTTTAAAGTGATTTATTCTCTATAATGGGACCTTTGAGAACAGTATTTTTTTGTATTTGTTTTTGTTTATTACTTATATCGCGCGCCGAACCCTGGGGTAACTGGGCGCTTGAGAATATAGGTTACAGATTTACAGCAGGTATACAGGTTATACAGTTAGATAACAGAAAGAGAGACCCTGGTTACGGCTGGGTCGAGTACGATATACACGGTTGGTTGTACAACGGTGGACGCTGGTTACAGTAGGATCTGTTAAGGGAGGCGGCTAGTCTCTTACTGAGAGGGGTAGCAGTACGCGTTTTAAAAGTATGTTGTGCACAAACCAGAATGTGGTTGAATCTGTGTGTTTGTTATTTCTCTCAGACTTTGGGATCAGCTAGTGGGATCGTCGGGCTTTGTAACCTTGGAAGTGGCATGTATAGATGCATCCTGCGACTATGCCCTGCTACACAGTGGGAACTAAGGGCATGTGACCATGGACTCCTCCCCATACTGCCCCAGGCAATCATCCTCTAGCTTAGGGAGTCACCCGCCCCCCATTGACTTCCCCCAGAGAGAGGCAGGGGATTTCATCACAGTGGGAAAAGGAGGAAATGAAGGGTCAGCCATGAAATGTTACAAAAAGCAGAAGGAGGTGAAAGGGGATGCAAGAGACTTGATCCTGGAATGGGTAATCCCATGGTGGAGAGGCCTCAGAGTATTACCAAAAGCAGGAAAAACCAACTAGATGAGGGGAGAGGGTCTGACAAACAATGAGCATCTACCTGCGTGAAAGCGTCTCAATGCCTTGATCCTGGAAAGAGTCATCCCGTGGTAGAGGGGCCTCTGAGTATTACCAAACGCAGGAAAAAACAACTAGATGAGGTTAACCACCCCTAAAAAGAGGGGAGGAGGTCTGACCAACCTTGAGAATCTACCTGCTTGAAAGAGTCTCGATGCCTGACCCCATCAAGATGACCAAAGGCACCATGGGCGGTGGTGCCAGTTTACCTCCAAGTCAAGGAGGACCTATGAGACTTCTGACCAGACCCGAAACATCCATGAGAAAATACTCAACTAAAAGCCAAGTGCAGGCCCCTAAACCCCCAATGACTGAGTGACAGGGGGTAGACAAACATCAGAGGAGAGAAGGAACGGCTGAAGATCACTGTCCCACCAATTGTCAGAGTATTCTCGTTGAGACCATGTGGTTAGTTAAGACCAAACCAAATGTTTTCTGTAGTGTAAATAAACAGTAAAGTAAACATGGTCTTTTATCTCAAGCTATCTGTTTGAACTCCAGTCAGAACAATTCCCCAAAAAACGAAATCATTCATCCAGTGCTTGACCACTAAACCAATTTGTCAAGCAGAAAAGTTTCAACAGGACAACATTACAAGAGGAGGTACGACTCAGAAACAAGAGGACTACATGGTGATGTAAGACATGAAAGAGTCACTTTCATATTTTCATGCTCAGAAGACACAGAAAATCCCACTGCTTGAAGATAGCTGCTGAACATTACAAGGGGACATTCCGCTCAGAAACAAGAGGACTACATGGTGATGTATTTCATGAAAGAGTCATAGGTTGTGTTTGTGTTGCATACTTACACAATTGGCCCTTTACACATTTGTTATACTTCCTATGTTTTGTGGGGAGTCCTATAGTGATGAAAGATGTAGTGCACTCGTCACCACACACATTATTCACTAAATCACTTATCGCTCTGCACTTTTCACCCTTATGTTTGGATATGATGATCAATATTTGAACATACAATGTATGCGTGATAATGAATGCAGCCTTGATAAAGACCTTTGTGATGGTTGAAACACGTGTCAGCACCCACAGTGATAATACATATCTAATGGTACCAAGCTACAACGAATGGACTACATCTTCAAGAGCCACAAGAGACATGGGTGAACAAGCCTTGGCAAGAACCAAGATAATTTAAGGAACTGAATAATATGAGAAACAAGCATTGGCAGGAGCCAGGAAAAGGAAGCAAGTGTAACAAGTTCTCAGTGGCAAACCAAGCTGTGATACCACATCAAGAGGATGTAATATGTGAGCAAATCAAGCACCATTGCCAAGCTGAGGCAGTGGCAACGAGTTGGTGAAAAGGAAGCAAGCTAGGTATACCGGTTGCGTGACCTGTAATGTGTGGACCGTGTGGTCCAACAACTGCACCTAGACCGAGTACACCCTCTATGGAAAAGCCAATGAAAGCACTGACAAAGAAGCTTGTGTTTCAATACCTTGTGTGACCTGACACACTGAAGCAGTGAATGTGGGAGTGGATGGGAGAGTGAAGAGATGAGGAGAGGGGTACGGAGAGACGAGAGGAAAGGTAAGGATAAAGGTGAAGAGAGCAGTGAAGAGAGAAGTGAGGAGAAGGGTGAAGAGAGGTGGGAAGAGAGAAGTGAGGAGAGAGTGTGAACTTCAGAGGGGGAGAGGGAGAGGGAGAAGGACGACCAGATGGTGCGAGAGAAGGTGAAGGAGAGAGAGGGGTGAGTGAGATTGGAGGAGTAGTGAGATCAAGGAAAGGAGAGGGAGAGAGAATGCAACTAATGAAAGCATCATTTCTATTCAGCAGTCCTGGGGAGGTTTAGGTTCGGGAATCCCAGGAAGAACCATGCAGGGAGCCACACAGATACAGCCAAAGCCTTTAGACCCTCACCTGTAGCAAGATTTAATTAGTAGGGGTTAGCGGTCCATGTATCACAATCACAATTGTTCAAGTAGACGCTTACACTCAAGGTTTTTTGGTAAAATACACTTAAACATTTATTTACACAATCATTTAAAAAACATTCACTAGTAGAAATCAACTCAATATTAAACACCAATATACTACAGTACAAAACTCTTAGTTGTAGGGACAGTTTGAGCTCCCCTGAAAAAGGAGCGAAATGACACTTCAGTACTTTAAAATAGGAATAAAAAGGCAGAGGTTTGTACAATGGGTTAGAAAACACTTCTTTTAGATAATTCAAAGGTTCAATATAACAGGAGGGTCAGCTCAATTCAATAGGCTAGGACAAAGTCAATAGTATAGTGTTCTTGGGTAGGACAGCACAGTTCTGTTAAAGATGGAGAAGTCTTTGTAAAAGTTTCTAGAAGTATTTTAGACAAAAACGAATGATATGTTGGGTCACAAGCTGATTTTCTTTCACCGCGAGAGTTGGGATCTCTCAACCGGATGGCAGAGTACCTTAAAGTGAAGCAGAAACATGCAGCTGAAGATCTCGCTGTTCCTGAGCCTCAGTCAGGGGGACGAGAGGTAGGTTGTCGGGGGACTCCTGCACTGCACGGGATCGTCGTTGGAGCAAACAAAATGGAGTCACTTTGGTTCAGTAGCCGTTGCTTCAAGACACAAACTGGTTTCCCTCTGCCTGGCTAAACCTTAACCAGCATTGAGAATGGTATCCAGGTGTCTTCTGAGCTGATTGGTCCCTTCAACTCAAAGGAAGAAGCCGTCCTCGAAGGAGCTTCTTTGTCGAATGGAGATCTGGCGATTCGGATTTGCAGCAGGGCTTCACCGGGCAAACCAACGGTCCAGTGGTTGCATCAGGCATCCTCTTTCAGCTCGTCTTTGGTTCATTCGTTCCAGTGGTCGACTCTGCCTTCCAGTCCTGGAGACTCGCCTTTTAAACAGTTTTCTCCCTTGCATTCCAGCCTAGCTGTCACTCACCCAGCAGGGTGGCTGTCTTTGCCGGACAGTCAGCCAGCCAATCACACCAGAGTGCATTTGGGCCTCCTAGGAGACCAAGCACAGGGAGTTTCCGGCACCTCCCTCACTTCCTGCCCACCCAAGACACTCAGACACCATGGGTGGACTTCAGTCCTGAAGCCCGCCAAAGGCTCACGAACAAAGGGACCAAAACTGGTTTGGCGCGCAGAGTTAAACACCAGAAGGACCTTTCCACAAAGAAACAGCGAAAAAAGGATGACTGGGGTCTGTTTTTACACAGGGGTCTTGGGCGCCATATTGAAAAACATGGCAGCCCCGATTTTAGCTACCAGTGTTCGCGGTCGGGAAAAATCATGGTAGTTTGTTATAAAACCACTGCCACCAGCCATTTCAAAAGGAAAGGGTAGCTTTTGACAGCTACAATAGTGTTTAGACATAGGGGATACTAAGTAACCCCTCCAGCACTTTATAAGAAGATAGTGTGTGCTGGGTCTATGAATTTAAAAAGACTAGTAAAGTCAATTTAACTTTACATTCTCTGGGTAACAGTAGTTCATCCCAGAGAAGGTATTTCAACCTTGGGAAGTCCAAAGGACAACCCTGTGCCACTGCACTAAAGGTGCTGTGTGACACAACAATAAAAAGATGAAGCCTATGGAGTTATCTAAAACTCCATAATCAAAGAACACAAGAGTAAAATGCATATCAAAATACATGAGAGAGTGGGAAAAAAAGACTCACACTCTCTCCAGGGAAAAAACATGTCCTCAAAAATCCAGCAAAGTTGTTGGGGGGTAATCTAAGGTGAAGGGAATAAGCACATTTCTGATAATTCTCCCTAACAACATAGACTAACAAAGACTCATTTTCTGCAAAATGGCAACACTTCCCCTCCGGGTACCCAGAAGAGGTGTGCCAAGCAATGCCCTGTGGACTACATGTTGCTGGATATCTGGTGACGCCCCACCCTGCACCACTGATCAGAGTGGTGTAAAAATGGCAGGTGGAGAGCCTCACACTCATACTCAGCTGACCAACCTCGGCAAGAGAATGATGGGCAGTCCCTATTGCTGTGGAATGTGCTATGGCAGAGGAGGTTGAAGACCCAGCTCCCTTCAGAGAATGGAACTGTCACCAGTTCTCGGGTGCAAAGACTAGTCTACTAAAAGCAAAGCAGCTTTAAGAATATGAAAGGATGGCAAGATAAACATTGTAATAACGAAGAAAATATAACCCAATGCAATAGATAAACACATAGGGCCTCATTACGACCCAGGCGGTAAGTTACCGCCTGGGTCGTACCTTTACCACCATGGCGTAAACTACGTTTACGCCATGGTGGTTGGCGGACTTACCGCCCCATTCCGAGGTTGGCGGGGCGGTAAGTCCCCAATCCCCATTTACCCTTCCCCATTCCCCTTTTTGCCCCATAGGGCATAATGGGAGTGGGGAAGGCGTTAATTACGCCACCGTAAATTACGGTGGCGTAATTAACAACAAGGTCCCTTAGCGCCATGGATTTTAACACCTGCTAAAAGCAGGTGTTAAGTCCTCCATGGCGCTAAGGGACCTCGGAATCAGGCGGTAAGGGTCGGCGCTGTTTACGCCGCCGTAAACCCCTTACCGCCTGACTCGTAATGAGGCCCATAGAAATAAAACATTGAATGTAATCATTTCATCAAATTATGTCCCAAGCAGATAGATGGGCGTCCTAGTCACTACTCCAGCCCTGCCTTCCTCGGTGATACGCATTAGAATATGCCGCCTCAACTCCTTCTGATCAGGGTTTCACCCCTCAACCAACCTTCTCCAAGCAACAACTCTGTTTTTCAAAACTCTCTTTACATTACCTCCTGTAATTTAACCTCCTCATTTTTCTCCCTGTCATTCACCCAACTTTCACCTCCTGGCCTTGCTCAACCACCTCCTTCTCAACTCTACTTCACTTTAGTTTCTTCTTCCGCCTCCTGATGTTGTGCCACCTGCTCATTGAGTTCTCTAACCAATCCCTTCTCAACTCCACCTCCTTCCACCTCTTAATCTTTCACTAATTCTTCCTTAGCTTTGCCAAATTCCCCCTGCTTCTCAATGTCCTGCTCATACAACCTTCCCACTACATCTGAAATAGTTCCCATCTTCCTTAAACGCAGTCTCAGTTCTTCCTTAAACCCACCCACCTCCCCTGACAACCTTCCCCTTTCCTTCTTTACTTTACTGATTCGCTCCAACCTCCTCTTTAACTTTAACCACCTCCTATAATAACTCTCCACCAACCTCTCCTTAACTTCCCCCAGGGATATAGTGCCCCGCTTACTCACCTCCGCCTCATCCTCATCCTCATCTTACCAACTCCACTCCGTCCCTGCTCGTCCAGTCTCCACCTCATTGTAATACTCCAGTATCTCTTACCAACCTGTCTTCAAACACCACCCGATCAGCTCACCTGTTGGCTAAATGGGCTGGGGTGGGACCAGGCCTGATTTCCATATGGTCTTTCCCCTTTTGTAATGACTTGGCAGGCGAAGAAGGATGGTCTGGAGGGTTGCCCAGAGCAATGCCAGAGGTTAAGTTTAGTTCTAAACCCTCCATCCATCACTTCTGTTGTTTGGCTTTCTCACCCCGAGTGGGACGGGTATGCCCAGACATGGGTCCCCTGCCTGCTGGGGCTAGAGACCTAAGCTACTCCTCGCTGATGAGGCCCAATGAGGCTGACACATGTCTGGGGATGCTTGTGGTCTCGTGCAGAAGGGATGTGACCAAGCAGTTTGGGCTGTACTGCCCAATTTGGGTTGGTACCAAGCCTTATTTGCATATGGTCTTTCGCCTTTTGTAATGGCTTGGCAGGTGAAGAACGAGGGTCTGGAGGGTTGTCCAGAGCAATGCCAGAGGATAAGATTAATTCTAAACCTTCCAGCCATCACCTCTTCTGTTTTTCTTTCGTAACTCCTCACCTTGGCTGGTTCTCCATGTAATGAGTTGCAGCTGTGGCACCCTGGGAGGACTCCATTTTTATTGACTGGGTACACTTTCTTCCTGCTTGTCCATGGGGATGGACTTAAACAGATAGAGGCTATAAGAGGTGGAACGGACATTTTGTATTTCATTAATGTAGCCTGCATGCTCGCTGCCTGCCTCTCCCTACCTGTCTGCTCTGTACCTGCCTGCCTATTTCCTGCATACTCCCTGCTTGCCTCGCCCTATCTGTCTGCTCTCTTCAGCTCCCACACCCTTGCTGGAAAGTTCTATGCTGCTGATCCTAACTCAAACTTAACCCATCCAAGACTAAATTTGACCTTTTTAGTCCCCCACTAAACAGAAACTTGTCTAACTGATACTTAATGAATGCACTTAGAAGGACTTAATCCACAACTCTTGGATTCAGTGAAACCCTTAGCCTTCACCATTGACAGCAGCCTTTCAGAAACACGTAGCCAAGTAGGGCCAAACAGCCTGGATTCTGCTGCAGGAATTGCAGACCGTAGTACAGGGTTTGTGGCCTTGCACATCGATGCGGGAATTGCCCTCTATAACAGGGCTCCCAGCCGCTCACTTGGCTGCCCTGAAAGCAGTCCACCACGCTGCAGCACATCTTATTACGGGTGCACAGAAATTTGACCGAATCACTGCAAATTACATTGGCTTCCTCTGAAGGCCAGGATATTGATCAAGACTGCATGTGTCATCTACAAAGCAGTCACGAGTAACAAATCATGCTATGCCCCACATATCTGGTGGCACATGCTCCTTTCTCTGCAAATCAACCAACCTGCTTGAATCACAACTAGTCCGTAAAGAGAAGACCTGCAAACAATGCTTCACTTAAATGCAGCCACCCTCTGGAACTCTATCCCGGAGTCGGCTCAGAATGCCCCCACAATTCTCCAATTTCGCTAATCTCTTAAAAGGTAGCTTTCTCAACAGCACCTGACCATGGACTAATCTCAAACACAGACTGCAAATCACAGTACTGCGCCACTGGTAAAAGATGCCAGCCCAAACGCTAGCTACTGACACCTTGTACTGCGCTCTGCTGCTCTCGTGCTAGGTCTGCACTATTAACGAATAAATAAAAATAAAATGTGGTGTTTTCTCGTTTTCCCCAGGAAAGTGTACTTTATATCACCTCCTTTGGAGAAGGAAGGATGTTGGGATTTCTGCTTCTCGCCTTTGTTTTTAAGAAGCATCAGGGTGTACTTTCTTCCCTAATGGGGTTAAGGGTTTTGGGATCCCTCTGAGTATTTTCATAGGGTTTTAAAAAGCCCTTCTTTGGGTTGACCCACCCTTTCTCCCCAATTCTCCTCACCTTGCAGTGGTCAGTGGAGTTTGCTAATCTGGTCCAAGTTTGCTTTTAGGCAACCAGGGTGATTGTGGGAGAAGAAGTCCTTCCCTATCTGCTCCCTGCAAACATCCTAGATAGTCTTGGTTTGTAAGCTCTCCCCTGGTGCGCTAATGGCTTCTTGGGTTTAGCTGGCAATTCCCCATGGTGCTCTCACCCCAGTTTCCTTACTTGCTTTATCTGGAACCATTTCAGGTTTTGCATTGGACCCAGTAGGGAATTCTGGGAGCTGTAGCGTTCTCTACCATTCTTTCCCCTATTGACCTGGCTCAATTGGAATGGGGTTCTTACATGTGCAGCTGTGGCTATCATGTGAGCCATGTGCCTTTCCCCTGCTTTGGGGCTGGTGGGGTGCTGAGGAGATGACACAGATGATTTGGGGTCCCACCTGAATCCCAGCAGGGGAACGTATAGCACAGGTACTGTGATGAAACCCCCATGAACATTATTTTAAATATTTCTATTATCTTCCAGTGTAAATGTGTTTCATGTTACTCTTTATTTATTTTACTACATGTTTGAATTTGATGCAATTAAGAATAAGTGATTGCGGAGAGGAAGGGAACAAGCCATCGCATTTCTTTAGCAGTATTTTCTGTGATTACATTTCTATGATAACCTTTGCATTTTGTGGTGAGAGCGGGATGTGTGCCACGGTGTGTCTGATCATCCCACATTGCAATGCACTGTGGAGCAGAGGATAGAAACATAACACTTTTCCCTAAAGTTGTCAGCTAGAACTACAAAATCTACCAACACCTCTTGCCTTGTGGTGCCCAGATACAACCTTAAAAGAGCTGGCGGAACCGGTTTCCCGGTTCTAGCCGCCCAATTATGGAACACACTTCCCCAGGACATCAAATCTATTCAGTCCTTCGTAGAATTCAGAAGTCAGACATGGCTACTTAACAAAAACTAACTTCACATACCAGGACCTACACCAGCACTCATCCTACACAATCGCACTTTTACCCTCTCACATGTATATAGTTCTTCCTTCACATGCATGTTCTTCTTCTCCATTACCCATACACCACTGTATGTTTCCCACACATTTTGGTGCCTTAATTTAGCCCTTCCCCTATTCATTGTAATATCTGTATAAGTACACTTGCTTGAACCTCCTGTAACTCTGTATATCTGTACATATCTGTATCTCTGTAACCATAATCATCTTAAGCGCCCAGATACCCCTGGGACAGGCGCGCTATATAAATAAAATAAACAACCAAACAATTGTTTGAGCTCATTACTATATTTTAAGTATTACAGAATGCACTCAGTAGGTATGTTTTGTCAATTTGTATTTCTTTAATATGGGAAGAATGAATTTAGATTATAAACATATCAACTTTCTTATTAAACATGTGGTTTAATGTGATCTGTTGGACAAGAGACACATGGATTTCCTTTGAACCTTGCACCGTGTTAGTTGGAAATGGGGTCAATAGGTCACAGCTCGGCACTAGGTTTGTTGATTTGTAGGCTTTATGACATGAAATAATATCTAGTAACTCTGCTTCTTTCAACAGATAATGGAGCATTTACCAAAATTGAGAGCCTGCCAACAAACCGTAGAACATACCCAGACTGCGAGCAGAGCTTTATTGAGCACAGCCAACTCATGCTGCATATGAGGGTCCACACGAAAGAGAAGGCATTTACCTGCAGCGCCTGTGGGCAGAGCTTCGATAATAGACCTGGTCTAATCATACACAAGAGATCCCACAGAGGTGAGAGACCCTATAAGTGTATGGATTGTGACAAAAACTTCACCCGCAAGTCAAGTCTTATCCGGCATCACATGATCCACACCAGCGAAAATCCCTCAGAGGGCACCGTATGTGATCAGCAGTTCAATTTAATGTCCCAACTGCGGCAACACCAAAGATCCCACGCTGGAGGGAGACCATTCCAATGTACTCGGTGTGGGAAAAGCTTTGCTTATAGGTCACGTCTGTACCAACATCAGGAGATCCACGCTGAAAAGCGGGCATGCCAGTGTGTGGAGTGTGATAAAAGCTTCATTCAGAGCTCAGCACTGTCCGAGCATCAGAGTAGCCACACTGGGGAGAGACCATACCAGTGCACTGACTGTGAGAAAAGCTTCATTCTGAAATCTCAATTGTACTGCCACCAGAGAATCCATATGAAGGAGAAGCCCTATCAATGCAAAGAGTGCCAGAAAAGCTTCAGCTGCTCCTCAGCCATGAGCTGCCACCTGAGAATCCATGTAAAGGAGAAGCCCCACCAATGCACAGAGTGCCCAAAACGCTTCAGCAGCTCTGCAGCCCTGAGCTGTCATCAAAGAATCCATACTGGGGAGAAGCCCTATGAATGCAGCGAGTGCAAGAAAAGCTTCAGCTGCCACTCAAACCTCAGCTGTCATCGGAGGATTCATACTGGGGAGAAGCCCTATGAATGCTCCGAGTGCAGGAAATGCTTCCGCCACTCCTCAGCTCTGAGAATCCATCAGAGGATTCATACTGGGGAGAAGCCTTATCAATGCGAGGTGTGCACGAAATGCTTCAGTGACCTCTCAACATTGAGAAGCCATCAGAGAATTCATACTGGGGTCAAGCCCTATCAATGCACCGAGTGCAAGAGGAGTTTCAGTGACCGCTCAAATCTGATCAGCCATCAAAGAATTCATACTGCCGAGATGCACAAGAGTGCACATGGTGCATGTAAAGATTCAATAACCCCCGAACCCTCTATTAACACTTAGGATAAACATCAAATGCAAACACTATCCAGATAACATCGCCTAGAAATGCATTGCAGAACGTGGTCATTGTTGTGTTCTTCCTGTAGTTTGCTGGGTATAAAACATGGATTCTTAATCATTTGTATATAAATAGCGGTTAGAAAAGTCACTAACAAACACTTTACGCCCAGATATGGCACCAGTCACACTGAACCGCTAACCTTTAAACCTTGTTCAGTCCATATTTCATCCATCTTGGATGCAGTCAGAGGAAATTACAATAATTTCCTTTTATATAAATAGCTTATACCACGTAATGATGCATATGACGATGTAAGTCTTTATATAAATTGCATCAATACACTTTACTAAATCTAAACAAAAGGCCTACATTCTTAGCAAAATAATGAATGATATATATAGTCCTCAAATGATGTAAAGTTCTTCATTATTAAAAAAAAGCAAGTTAAGTCGCATTCTCAATTAATCTCTCTAGGAATAAGAGGATCCACATTTTTAATCCAGAAATGTCCTTCCTAACTAGTAACCATTTTAAATAACCTCCTCTTAATGTTACTTGAACTTTCTCCAAAATACGTTTAATTTGTGTGATTTCATGTAGAGGGTTTAGGAAATGACATCCGCTGCATCACACGTAGATGAATGGTTCAATCTTAAACTGTTACAAGAGTAAGGGTGTCGAATGCTGTCCACCTTATAACATTATTAAAGTAATGACGTGTTGCACAAGCAAGGTGCCTTGCCTTCTGAAGTTACAGAAATTCCAGTTGGGCTTACTGCCCTAACCAACATATTCAGTGAAGATTGACTCTAGTCAGAGTTAGCTAATTCCTTTAACATAACTGGGTCAAATTCAAATATTTTCCAATTCTTCCGAATTATTTTTTGTTAAGGTTGTTTTTTTTCGAACATGTAGGTATATACACTAAGCTAGGAGCATGTCTACGTTGTTTCTCATGTGTCAACTTTTTCTATGATCTCTGCTCGACCTTCATTAAGTGATGTAACCAGTATTTTTTCTTTATATTCTCTTTTTTTGTATCTAGCTCGAAGTTCTTCATTCTTAACGTGTAACTCTGAATCTTCTGAAATAATAAATAAAATGACTGTTTGGAAAGCCTCTAATCAGACTTGGTGGATAAAAACTAGATGCCAGCAATGTACTATTCTTATCAATAGGTTTCATATAAACCCTTGTTTCAAGTCTAAAGTTCGTACAATATATTTCTAAATCCAAGAGGTTTATTTGATCATACATAGTTTCCTTTGTAAATTTAACCCTTGCATAAATGGCATTAAGATATTTAAAAAATCATACATTCCTTTAATGTTCCACTACAAATACCAACAAGGCCATGTATAAAATGTCTATGGATTTGCAGCTTATTATTCCATGGATCTTCTTCACAGAGAGCATGTTGACTTTCCAGATAATGCATACATTTGCGTATCTATGTCATTTCCTTCTCTGTCCGTGGTAGTGAAACTTAACAAGCTTTAAATTATGAGTATGCTTTAGTTAAAGTGAAATTACAAAATTCAGTTGATCACACCGCATGAGTGCCAAAGCCTATTTCAGAAGCTTCGTCAGTATGTTGTTTTATGTAGTTATAACCAGTGAAAGTTAGTTAAAGCATTGTTATAATGGTTTGTGAATTGCTCATTGCACAATTCCCACCTCATTCCTCCAGACTCAAATCCTGACCTGACTTGGTTGCAGCAGAACATGCTTCAACGTGTATGCACAGCAAAAAGGGGGAGCACGTAGTGCGTGTCTCAACACAATCCTACCCCTTGCTATGGCTCCACTGATGCTATGTACCCATGTCCTTTTCTTCTATTGCTTGATTGGTGAGCTGTCTTGGTGGTGGTGGTGGTTTTGTTTTTCTTTACTCTTTTTGCCTTCCTCTGCTCCCGCCTCAGATTGTGGCTTCTTTGCTCTGCTGCTGTTCCCCTCTCATACAGTTAACACGCAGATTGCCAGCAAAAGTCCAGCCTAATGCATTACTGCTTAAGTAAGAAAACTACACGGGTAAAACAATAAATGCCGAATCAGCATAATGCATAGCACTTTAAAAGCAGTCAAGAATACATTGTTTTGCTCAAAAACAGTACAGAATGCTATCAAAAATATTGCCCATCATAGCAAACAGATAGGCGTCGGCAGCAATCACTGCTGGCAATAATCAACCTTTTTTTAGGATGCACCAGGCTTTGTGAGCTGATTGTGTTCTGCAGCACAGGCACTTTTAGCCAATGGTTAACAGTGGTGTGAAACTGGTGACCTGACCTGCTGTTTCAGTAACCTCTGCATGTATGATTACATATATTCAGGTTTTTCCTCTTGTGAGACTTTCACTGTTTTAAGACTCATTCTTCTCTTGGCCCAAGGTTCTGTCAGACCTCAGTTTAAATCTTGTCCTGACCCATTTCTCCACTAAATCATAGTTTTTCATTGTATCTTTGACTGACTTTTTGCAACCTAGGTTGGCCTGTTATCTAGGCAAGCAGGTTTTCTACACTTGACTCCTTTCTGCAAGGGGTCCTTATTCCTGGACTACTATCTTTATGTTCTCCCGAAGATATCCCTGCTCCTGCTGTTTTTTAGTAGCTCTCCAGTACCATATGCCCACAGAAGACATTCTGATAGCACCATGAGCTACTCCTTTGCATTTTATCGTATGCACAACTCCGTGGATCAAGGCTTTTTTAGTACCTCATAACAGTAGTGGTAGTGGTGATGTGAAGTAGTGTAAGAAGTGAGTGAAAGGAGGGTGTCTGAGTAGGAGGTGGTTGGAGTTGGATAGTAGTGTGGAGAAGGGATTAATGGAGTGGAGGTGGAAGTAGTGGACTGGAGGAGGGAGTAGTAGTGTGGAAGAAGGAGTAGTGGAGTGGAGGAGGGAGTAATGGCAAGGACGATGTAAGAATGTGACCCCAAAATCCAATGCGGAAAAAAACAACAATAAATGCAGGTTGTCTGAAAAGCAAGTTTACTGCAAAATTGATCGCGAGGGGCTAGTCAGTTCCTTGGAGCTGAAAACGAACCAGATTCTCCAAATTACAGCAAAGTTTCCGCTTGTGTACACAGTTAGACAATTTATATAATCACAAATATGTTGTTACAAACTGATCCCCAAACCCCCCATTGGCTAACTGTAATGCAAAGTAATGTAATCCCCCTAGCTGTAAAACCCCTTTGTATACTTTCACAAAGTACAACCAATGACGTGATCTTCTTTCATAGTCCGTTATGACGTAATCCACATAATAGATTTATCATTCATGAATAACTCCGTTTATAATACAGACCTTGCAACAGAAAGCCATTACCCAGATGGTGATTGTGCAAGGCTTTCCATACACACTAGTAAGTGGAGGGAGACAAATATATAAGTACTCCTTTGAAGCAGCAGTAAAATCCTTATCCTTCCATATGTTCAGGCGTCCCATATTATTTTTCCCTGCATTCATTCACGTAATCCTATTTGCGACCACCATCTCAAGTCATATAGCCTTCGGCATACATTCTACATATTTCCCTGAAACCCCATAAACCACCAGCTTTCAATGTAACCCTCCATGTAACTGGCCCTTCCTGGTCATCAAAAACAAGCCGTTGTGCTCCCAGGGAAATTACTCTTTGTATCTCAGAACCCAATCTGCACAAAATGACCTAACAAATGGCTTTCCATTGCGTTCTCGCTTTCATCCGTTTGCAAAGTTATCACAGCTGCCCATATGTAGTTCGCTTCCAACCACCTTTCATGACCACAGACACCCAGCTTTCCAAACCAGGCAAAAAAAAAATCTCTCTGCGAATCCAGGGACTTATGTGGTCTACTAGAACTCCAAGTAGGTGACACATGCATTCTGCGATATCTCCATGTATCCACAAAATATTCAACCCAATATTTCCCAATGCCCTAAATGTGTCTACAGTCTAAACCATTGTCGAATTCCCACATGTTAGTTTTCCCTTTAATGAACCCCTAACTTGCCTGCATAAAGCTCCCCACTACATACTTCACAGCACTACAAATTGTACATTGCACAATACATAGTATCCATGCTACTGCTGCTCATGTTGCTGCCTACTGTAGCTCTAAAATGTATCCAACTAAAGCACAAAGTAACACTCATTTCAATTCTTCTAACTACATTTAACACATATTTAGTTGCAACATTGCATCTAACCCAGCCGCACCATGCCCTAGTGCAATTTACATAGTGTCAACCTCTATCTCATGCGGAGACCTAAAACATCTAGCCTAAGAAGGATGGAGTAGTAGTGTGGAAGTGATATGAGCTATGCACCATGACATCACACACCTTGTCATATCCTACCTCACTCTTGAAGACCAGGCCTTCTAGAATGTGAATAGCTGCTGTAACTTAGTAAAAATCAAATGCCACTGTTCCCTACGCATGCTTTTGAAACAGAAAAAAGCATGACACAATTTCAGTTAGAAAATAGTAAAAAGCACATGTGAAACACCAGCTACCTCTGTTGGGTTTTGTACAAATGAAATTGCGGCCATTGAGCAAGGCCAGCTTCCTTCCTTGCCGAAGAAACATGTTGCTTTGAGCTTCCTGTAAACTGACATTCTAGTTAACATGAATGAATAATTGTCAATCACCCAGGACCCGTTTCCTTAAAATTGCTTTTTTTCATGTAGGGCAAAAGTCACAACAGCAAGCCCTAATAGATTTAGAAACAGAGATGGAAACTTTAAATGTTGAAGATGCCATTTTTGGTGGAAATAAGTAAGTATATATGCCAGGCCTAGACAGCTCACCGGCATTCTTTCAGAAGGCATTACCGCCCCCCCCCCCAGCAAACGGGGGCTGGGAAGACTGGAAAGGTGCTGTCACTTTGCCACCAGGCACAAAGTCTTTATTTCTGCTCCCAGAATGAATCCCCAATTTTATTTTTGTTACTGCTAATTGGTTTCAAGTATAGTATAATAATGCCAGTAGCTGCTCTCAAGGCTAATGTGAAGGCGTCATGACGCAAGACACAGACAACCGATTCAAAGTTTAAACAAAAGTAATGTATTAACTTAAATGTCAGGATGGTGGAAGGCATAACTTGTCCGATGCTAAGGTGGGATTTCCCTACCTAAAGAAACTAAGGAAAGTCTGAGTCAGGAAGTTCAACTTAAAGGTCTAAAACTTATGCTTGCCCTCACAGCTAAAGATAATCTTTACGTAGGGATGCCAGCAATAAAAGAAACAGTGTTCAAAATAAAGTTCTGAGCTTCTTCCTGCTCCTGGCTTACTTTCCAGCCCCCTCTCCCATGTTCAAGACAGTTCCACAAAGTCTCCCTGTTCTCTTCCCCAAGAATACAACACAGTGCCAAAAAGGGGGCCTTGCGGTTCCCTTCCTCAAGGCAGCAACAAAGTTCATAAGGTCTCACGTTTCCCTTCAGCTTGCTCAGCTCGCCAGCTTGTACTTAGTCTCAGTCTCTCAATATTCAAAAATCCGTTCCAGGTTAACTTTACACTCCTTCTGATTTCTTCACAGTTCATACAGATTGCTTTTTTATGCTTCACTTCAACAATTTCTTTCAGACACTTGGATTTGCTCTTTGTATGTTTCTTTGGCTTTCACAGATCGGGTATATCCGGTCAAGGCGATGTTGTCGGACCACACGGTCGACTCATTACAGGTCACGCAACCGGTTACCTTGCTTGCACACACAGGTTCTTTGGTAACGGCACCTGTGTTCTGGTTCACACTCACTTGGCTTTCTACATGCCAGCCTTTTGAGTTTGCCACAATGTGTTTTCCTCTTTGGCAATCTCTTGACTTTGCCACAATTAGTTCTTTCATACAGTTCACTTTGTGGTGCTCTTTCCTTCACCACATTGCTCTCACACTCTTCAGCAAAATACCTTCCTTCTCGAGCCTGATCACTCAGCTACCTCCAACTCTCTAAGGGTTAGACGCTTCTCCGGGTAGAGAGTTGGGGGTAGATCTCTTTCCTGTGCAGGTGCCTCCGTCTGGAATGACCTCACTCCCTCTCTCAAGCTTGAGCTGGACCACCTGAAGTTCCGGAAGCAGCTCAAGACTACTTTTCTCCTTTGCTTTCTCTCGTTGCCTCCCCTGCTGACCTACCTGTATGCTGTGCTGACTGGTTGCTTGGCTACCCTCAGAGTCTCACTACGTACCAGGCTCCTCCATGATCAGTCTTGTAAGGAGGGCATGGTATCAAACAGTGAAGACAGCCCTAAGTGATCAGAGTTCAAAGATGTTTATTCAACTTCAAATAGGATGGTCAAACTCCTATCTAAACCTAAAGCTAAGGATGGGAGCAAGCTATGACCAGCAAATAATAATAATGCAGTCCTAGTCAAGTTTCTGTCAAATAAAAGGCCCTGTACTCATAAACCTATTGCCAATCCTTACTTCTAAATACAAAAGAGTGTGGGACAATGATGTATGCAAAAGAAAAGTGTTCAATAAATAATATGTCAGGACTATTGAGCAGTTGGCTCCCTTTGTTTTCAGCACGGGGCAAGGCTGCATGTTCGTGCTTCACACACATTCTGGCTTCTCAGCCACGAGGATACAGTTCAAAGCATAGACATCAGGGCCTTCTGCCAAAGCCTCTTTTCCAATAAGAGTTTCTTACTGCAGAGGGTCTGTTGGTGCACATAATGTCTCAAAGTTCCATTCCTACCAGGATTTTCACATACTCAATGTTCATCATTGGTCTCCCTCTTCAGGCTGAGACCCCCTTTGATTACAGTATTCACACTTGGTCTCCCCCGTTCGGGCTCAGACCATGGATCTTCCTCATTCGGGCTCAGATCCTCTTGCTATGGAAATCGAAGACTTTTGAATGTGCAATGGGTTGTGCTTAAACAGTCACAGGACCACTTCGATTAATTTCACACAATTATTCTTATCAATCTTCTACTTTCGTTTCTCTAGGCAGGATACCTTACAGAGACTTTCGATTGAGCACATCCATAGTGCTGGACCCCCCTGTCAACAGTATTGTATATTTCCTTCTCAAGTTCAAACATTCATCACCAGTTAGCTTTACTCGAGTCTCATCACAGGCGTTTAACCATGTTCGTTCCAGCACTTGTTATACAATGTTGCTGCTTGCAACCTTGAGTGCAACACAGACCGGTCTTGCATTGGTCTCCCCAACTCACAGGCTGTGTTGCTCTTTCTGGGACTTCTTTTTTCGTGGAGCCAAGGACGCTACCCCAGCGGCTGTTGCTGCTCCTCCCCGCCTTGGTCAGCCATGCTTGCCCTCACCTCCCCAACTCTGTTGTTCACAAAAAGGGTGCTATCTTTTGTTTGTAACAATGATTTAATGTCTGCCCTGTCTTGATTGACAAGGCAACCATATTTTTAAATTTCTTGCTCTTCTTCTAATATGGTTTTAGTCACAAGCAAATATTTCAAATGCACTTGTAACAAGGTGTTTGCGGGCTTGAAAAGGGAAACTAATATACTCAATATCTACTGTGATATCTCTCTCTAGGGCATATATTATACTCAGTAGTCTTCACAAATGTGTTCGATTTAGTACAAGGAGGCTCATCTTTGTAACAGCGAATCCGCCGCCTGATATCCCGGTCCCACCACAACATTACAAGTCCCGGTGGCCCTGCCCTGGATATCAGGCAGCGAATTTTGGAAGTCCCCATTCCCGTAGAGTCCCATAGGACTTCACGGAAATGGGTTCAGAGAAGCACCGGCACCATTAATGGTACCGGTGCTTCTCTGACAACTCTGCCGTCCAGGGCCATTTCGCCCGGCAGGTCAGACCTGCCGGGCACAATGGCCCCAGAAGCCAGCGTTGTAGTGTGGCGGTCCGGAAAGGGTGCCGGCACGGTGCAACAGGCACCCTTATTTCCAGGCCACCACACTTGTAATGAGGCCAAATATCTAGCTCGAGATGAGGGCGAATTTCAAAGTATAATGTCTTTCCTGCTTCTGTGTCTTGGGATATATGAGAACTACCATTTCGAAGGGATTGTGTCCTCCAACGTATTCCATATCTTTGATAATACGTTTCCAGCTTGCTGGCCTCAGAAATTTTTTCTGTAGAGGGCGTTACGCGTCAACGTCCGCCGAATCGATGTCCCTCGACGGCCAACGTATCGGCGCCGACGTCACCATGCCCATAAATAGCCACGCGTGGCGTCCGTTGCTCAGTTCCGTTTTTCCATGCTTCGTGGGGCCTCGGAACGTCGTCGCTCAGTTAAGTCAGGATAACCCTCTATATCTACTTGAATAAATACCAACTCGTTCTCGATGGCATCTTCATCGGAACTGAGGACGCCGCGATCCGGCTTCAAGAAATGTCGAGACTGCGGTAAAAAAAATGTCGATAACGGATCCACACAGGATCTGCTTGTGGTGCTTGGGAGCCGAGCACCATTGTTCGGAGTGTGAGGACTGCATGTCCATGACGGCAAAAGCCTTGAAGGAGCGCAAGGGGAAGCTCGAGAGATGTAAATTAGTCAAAACCTCTTCGAAGGTTTCTTCGGCTGAGTCGAGGCATTCATCTCCTCACCGTCGAAAACATTCCCATTCTAGATCTCGAAGTAGCTCCCATCATTCGTCGAGATCAAGACACTCAAAAAAGAGACGTCGAAGATCCCCTTCCTCGTCATCTTCTGTTTCCCCAGAAAGGGTCTCCTGTCCCACAAAACACAGCTCTCAGGCTGAGTGGGAGGAATTCAGTAAGAAAATGTTAAGCGTCTTCGAGAAAGCGGCCTTGACCCCCTCGAAGACAGCTGAGGGTGATACCCCGGATGAAAAACCCAAAAAATCAAAACGCCGCGAGTCGCTGCACCCGGCGAAACATTCCACCCGAGAGCGCCACGAGCCATCGGGTAAGAAGGCACCATCTTCGACGCCGTCGTCGAAGATTCCTTTGACGCATGGATCGGCGCCATCAACGCCGTTGTCGAAGGGTTCTTCGACGCATCGGTTGATCGACTCGACGCCATCGTCGACGCCGACATCGACGCCGATGAAAGAGAAGACCAAGGCTACTCCACAGCCAACGGTGGTTCCAAGGGCCTCCGGCTCGACGCCGAGACTGTCGTCGACATCCTTGAGTAGGATCCCGATCCTCTCGAGTTCTTTGAGACCTCTTCCAGTCTTCTCGATGCCGTTCTCGGCGCCTTCGAAGCCAGTCACATCGGCGTCGACGACTTCGACGTTTTCTCAGCCAATAATGACGAGTTTGGCTCCTTCTGCCTTAGAGATGGGTTTTACACCATTTCAGAGGTCAGAGTACCCTGGACTATCTTCAATTTATGAAGAAGGGGAAGATTCTGACCGGGAAACATTTGGGTTGCAGAGGACCACACTGCCTATTTCAGAGGATTTCACCTCTGAGGAAAGAAGATTGAAGGACCTACAGGACTCACTTCATGAGGCAAGTGGGCTGGACACTTCCCCAGAAGTGGAATTTGTTAAGCCAGACCCAGGGAAACATGCCGAAACACCCTATAGAACCCTTATGGCAAAAATTATTGAATTTATGGGTTGGCCTGTGCCTTTGCCTGTTTTTCAACAGTATGACCTGGCAGACATATCAGACAAAGGTCCACAGGATGACCCTGTGGTCCCCTTCCATGCAGCCTTACAAAGGAAAATTACATCTAATTGGGAAACTCTTGAAGTTATCCCTGCGGTCAATAAAAGATTGTCAGCCTAGTATAGGGTAGCGGCTGCTGACCCTGAATACTTATCAAAACACCCGACTCCAGAGAGCCTGGTGGTCCAAGCGGCAACTTCATCTAGCAGTAGGACCGCTTACCCTACTGTCCCACAGGATAGAGATGACAAGAGGTACGATTCTATGGCGAAGAAAGTCTTCTCTGCTTGTAGTATGGCGTTGAAGTCCATCAACGCCACCTGTACGCTCGCCAGGTTCAGTCACACACTGTGGGAGTGTGCTTCATCAGCGGCTGACTGCATACCCGAAGGAGAGGAAAAGGAAGCCTTCCTTAACATTATTAAAGATGGCAAAGATGCCATGTGCGAATCACTTCAAACTGGTATCGATTCTGCCGACAGTATCAGCAGGGCCATGGCGGCAAGTACAACAATCCGCAGGCATGCGTGGTTGCGAAAGTCTGGCTTTGCTCCAGATGTACAGGATAGACTTTTGAATATGCCCTTTGACGTCTCTTCGTTATTTGGAAAGAAGGCTGATGACAGTCTGGAAAAGTTGCAGACATCTAAAGCAGCGGCAAAATCGTTAGGAGCTGCAATCCGCCAAACTCCTTTTTTGCCCCTCAGGAACCTCTGGAAGAGGAAAGTCCTTTCGCTATTATTCCGCATTCGGGAAAGGCAGAGGACAGCCGTCTCAAAGAGGCCAAAGAAGACCTACCCGAGGTGGACGGGTCAAAAGTAATAAAGCCGCAGCAGCAGCAGGTGCCTCTTTACCCTCGGCATCTGCATCAGCCGCCCCCAAACCGCTCTGAGGCCTCTCCACACAAAACACTTGTAGGGGGCAGGTTAACTCACCATCTGACGGAATGGCAGGCTATAACGTCAGATGCTTGGGCATTGGAGACAGTTGCCCAGGCTTACTGCCTACCCCTTCTACACATCCCTCAGAGTCATCCACCGGGGCACAGCTCTCTACAAGTTCCAGATCCGCTCCTCTTTCAGGAGATCATAGACCTACTAGAGAAAGGTGCCATAGAACCGGTACCTGTAGCGCACAGGAACAAGGGCTGGTACTCCCCCCTACTTTCTCATACCAAAGAAAGACAGAAGACTGAGACCCATCCTGGACTTACGAGAATTGAACAAGTTCCTCAGGAAGGACAAGTTCAAGATGGTAACTCTCTCTCAGATCCTTCAGGCCCTCCAGCTCCAGGACTGGCTGGTATCTCTGGACCTTCAGGATGCTTATTTCCATGTGCCAATCCACCTCAAACAGAGGAAATACCTGAGGTTCGCAATTGGCGACTCTCATTATCAATTTCGAGTTCTGCCATTTGGGCTGACCTCCGCCCCGAGGGTCTTTACCAAGCTAATGTCGGTAGTGGCTGCAAGTCTAAGGAGGGAAGGGATCCACGTCTACCCCTACCTGGACGATTGGCTGATCAGAGCTGTATCTTCGGAACAAGCTCGAATCCAGCTAGATTATGTCTGCCACTTCCTTCACAAGCTGGGCTTCTCCCTCAATTTAAAGAAGTCACAGATGATACCATCACAGAGACTCCAGTTCACCGGAGCGGTCCTGGACACTTCCCTGGGAAAAGCCTCGCCACCAGAGGTGAGGGCTCAAGATATTCTGCAGATGGACAACAAATTTCAAAATGCCCAACATCTCCAAGCCTTCGACTTTCTGAGGTTGCTAGGCCTCATGGCATCCTGCATCTTCCTTGTGCCAGAGGCTCGCCTGAGAATGAGATCTCTTCAGTGGGCACTGAGAACTCAGTGGTCGCAATTCTCAGGGAGAATGACAGATCTCCTCCGGATTCCGGACAAGGTAGCCCGGGACTTTCAATGGTGGGCCTATCCAGAGAACATCTTGAAAGGAGAAATGTTTTGGCAACCATGGCTGGAGATAACAGTAGTCACAGACGCCTCACGGGGTGGGGAGCCCATGCCAACGACTTGACCATCAGCGGTCATTGGTCTCCATCGGAGTCCAGACTACACATCAACCTATTGGAGCTGAGAGCGATCAGACTAGCGCTGAAAGCTTTCCTGCCATCAGTACAGGGAAAGAATGTCCTGATAATGACGGACAACACGCTGGCCATGCACTATCTCAACAAAAGAGGAGGTGTAGGATCACTGCCACTGTGCAGAGAGGCAATGCAGCTCTGGTTTTTGGGCAATTCAGGAAGGAATCTCTCTATCGGCAGTCCACCTAGCCGGAGAGAAGAACTTGACAGCGGACGCTCTGAGCAGGCAGAGCACAGTCTCCCACGAGTGGGAGCTAGCTCAGGAAGTCCTTCAAGACATCTTCGCCCTTTGGGGAACCCCTCAGGTGGATCTGTCCTACAGGTGAAGCCTAATTTCCTCCCAAAGGTGGTTTCTAAATTTCATATTACTCAGAAAATTACCTTACCTTCGTTCTACGCTCCTCCCCATCCGGGGAAAGAGGAAGAAAGACTACATAGGCTGGACCCAAGGCGAGCTCTCAGCTTTTACATCAGCAGAATGGCTAGGATCAGGCAAGCAGACCAACTGTTTGTAGGATACTCAGGTCACAAGTTGGGACTACCCATAACAAAACAAACCATTTCCAGGTGGATTATTTTGGCCATTCTGGAATGTTATAAACTGGCAGGGAAAGAGCCACCCCAAAATCTTAGGGCTCATTCAACCAGGGGTATCGCAGCCTCTTCGGCTCTCCAAAGAGGGGTACCGGTCCGAGACATATGTGCGGCTGCCACATGGTCATCCGCACATACATTCACAAAATTTTACAACCTGGATTCCTCCACTAGTCAAGAGACCAGATTCGGCAAGGCCGTATTACATTCGGTCCATCCCTAAGGAATACATAACATTCTTACTCCCACCTCCAATCACATGCCACTGCTATGGGAGTCTATCAAAGATAAGGAATATGTCGGAGGACACAATCCCTTCGAAGAACAAGTTACTTCTTACCTTGTAACGTTCTTTGGCAGGATGTTCCTCCGACGGATTCCTTATCGCCCCTCCCATCCATCCCCGCAGTAATACTTCCCTTGTGGTTGCAGCTTACGCTCCTTCAAGGTCAATAACCAATTCAGGCATGACTTTCTTATGCTACAAAACGGAACTGAGCAACAGACGCCACGCGTGGTTATTTATGGGCATGGTGATGTCGGCGCCGATACGGTGGCCGCCGAGGGACATCGGCTCGGCGGACGTTGACGCGCAGCGCCCTCTACAGGAAAAATTTCCGAGGCCAGCAAGCTGGAAACGTATTATTAAAGATAAGGAATACGTTGGAGGAACATCCCGTCGAAAGAACGTTACAAGGTAAGAAGTAACTTGTTCTTCTGGGTCCATTAATAGAGAAACTTCTCTCCTTATGGATCATGTTTGTTTTCTTGTTTTTACTAGAGTCCACATCACTGAGCTCAAATAGCCTGGACAAACGATCTCTGTCTCCCATTTCCCAATTCAAAAATTTCAGCACCATCTTCGTTAGTTAATTCCCTAGTGTTTCATTCAACTGAAATATGGTGACACATGTTAGGACTGGAACTTTTCTTTTCCATACAATTGATCATTTCTGGCTTATCGTCCGGACTAGGAGTCCTCTTACATGTACATTTAGGATAATTAAAAATGGCGGCCCATTGATCGTTTGCCGTAGTCCGCCCAGAGCTCTCTCCTATCTCAACTGGATCTTTTAGAGCGATACCATTTGTTTTTATATTTTTTATCGCCACTACATGTATATTAGTTGTTTCCGATTTATTTTGTTGCCCATTTTACCTCCAACTTCTCATATTGATTCATTTTCTCTATCACTGATCATTATAGATGTTTGGATGGCTTTGCTCGGACTTCATAGAGCCTCTTTCTCGGTTCTTCCTCATAGACTGAACTGATGCCATCATTCACAAGACCTTTCGTAGAACCTAGAAATGTGTAAATACTGTTACCTGTCTTTGCTGGTAACTGATTGTTCTGTGTCACCTGTTCTACTATTTGTTGTTTTTTCTCTTAGTGGACTGTTTTGCATAGCTCTAGACTGGTATTGGGTTCCATCAGGGATTTCATCACACATCGTGAACCTTCCCGAAAGCTGAGTTTTGCTCTCCGGTTTCTGTTTAGGTACACACTTCATTCTGCTGTTTCCCAAGTTAGTTAAATCAACACGATTGTTTCTGTTCGGCAAGCTATCTTGGTTTGTTGTAAGGATGATAGCTCTACTATTACCTGCTTTTCTTTCTCAATGTTAGGTTTCATATAATCGAAGTGAGAGAGAGAAAGGTGGGCTCTAGATATGAACACTCCCGCGCTGCGCTCATTATTTGATCTGATCATCTGGATATTTCTCTGCGAGGTCACAGGTTGGTTGTGGTGAACCCACAACGTGGACAGTCCTGGTTACCTTGCAATTTTTTGGTTATTAATGTATCTCATACATAACGAGATTTTCACAGTGCCGTGTTTCCAGTGATATTTTTAATTATAGTGTAGACACGTGGTCTAATAGTGGTCAGCCGACACGTGTTTCGACCCCGAGGGGTCTTTATCAAGACTGATGTTCAAAATCCCATGCCACAGTAGTTTGTTTATACATACATTGCATTTGTTGTTTAAAGTGACATGTTTTGAGCAAGGTGAATGAGTGAGTGAGTGACAATAAAATTGCATATTTCCATATAGTCAATGGTAACACATATTTGGTTGTGTTTAGTTAGCAATAGGTTACATTATATACATTGTGCATTGATTTGCATTTATTGTGGGGGATACCCAAAACAGATTGGCAGGAGGAGAAAAGAGTGGAAGAAAAAAGAGAAAAAGCACGGTGAAATTGGGTTGGGTAAGTAATTGTATTGGCATGTAGCTAGGTCTTACCAGGATTAGGTGTTGAGAGGGCAGGGGATGCTGCCCCAGGATGTGTTTCATAGAGTAGGGAAATGTCTCTCCCAAAATTGGCTCTGTCGTTGTCCAGAGCTAGGCGATAAAGGTAGGGTTTGCATATTAATGCTAGATTATACAGTGCCGGTGCAGGAGTGACTTGGGATGTAAGTGCTTCACAATGAGGTGTGCTGTAGGTACCTTTCGCTGTGGTTGCTGATTGTTAACAGTGCATTGGGGTCTGGCATGTTTAGGACACTGCCTAACCTCTTGGAGAATCTGTGAAGACTTCCAATTATCGTATGGTCTCTCCATGTGAAGTCTGATTGAATAAGAATTTACACAATTGTCCGCATTTCATGTGTTGGGGGAAATGTACCCGATAATGAGCTGATGGTGAGCAATACAATCGGTGATATCAACATATATCCAGTCTCATTATATGTTGTGTTTTGTGGAGAGTTGAGAGTTCAAAGACTCTAAGCTTTAGCCCACAGTCACTCTCAATTACAAACTCTACTTTCACTCTCTATTTTTCACAGGCAGTATTCTAACAGTGAACTAGAGGAACTAGGAGTACACCCGGTCGATTAGTATGCAAACGGTTGTTGAGTCCTACTGGAGTACTAGTAAGCTGTACCATTGAAACCGTGGCATTCCGTTCCATTTTCGTCCGTGGTCGTTGTGGTCCTCCTGGAAGCTTAATTCTCAGGTGACAGATGCCATTTTTCATTCCACCCAGAAGCAGATTGAGTGGTCTAGTGTATGAGGCACTCTCTCGCCGGCTGCAGAAGCCCGCGATTGCTTATGCAACCACTGACCGGAGCATACCACATCTCAATGCTCGGTATTCTGCGATACCCACCTCAGTACTTCCTTTATGATTCTCTGTCCTGTTCCACTCACCTTGTGACCTTCCTTCCTTGTTCCAGTTCCAATGCCTTTTGCTCTTTTGCTTCACTCTGTCCCTTTGTTTTCCGGATGCATCCCCGCTTTTGTTTGGATCCTCGCTCTTCGTTCTGTGAATTCCTGGTTGATCTTCAGTTCTGCCTTCTTGCCATCTGCTGAACCACTGGACCCTTGCTCCTGCTTCCAGCATGCAGGTTTTTTCCCTTCTTTTGGGAGGTTTTCATGTATTTTGGCAGCTCTTGCAGGGGTTAACTTGTCTGAATATTTACCTATCAAGCAAGAAGGCATCTGGGGAGGTTCGCCCATATCTACATGAGACCGGCCAAAGCAGAAATCTCATCAGGAAAAGGGCCACAACAAGCCTTCTCGAAAGAAGACACAAGTGAGCGATACCAGGGAATGTACTAAATCTGACAGTTTGAGACACGCAATAACTAAAGAACTTGTGGAAATGGATCCAGGTCAAGATTTTGTGTGGCATGCAGGAATTATCTATCGACTGAGGTGCAAACCCTCAAATCTGAAAACGCCGCCCTACTGCAGTTGGCCCTGTCTCGGGATGCCCTGGCTCAGGAAAGTTCCATCTTGGGGGCAGTCCTTGAGAAATATGACAGATCCCCAAAGAAACTTTGTGCCTTTTTGGATTCCTGCTTGGTCCACTTTACATTTAATCCTTATTGTTATTCCACCAACAGGGCCAAGGTGGGGTTCATTGTCTCTCATTTGATTGGCGATGCCCTTTCTTGGGCTATTCCCCTTGCCACCTCTGGAGACCCGCAGTTGGACAATTATGCAGCCTTTAGGGCATCTTTCAAGGCTATGTTTGATCACCCTCACTTTGTTTTTTCAGTCCAAGAGAAGCTGCTTGAATTCCAGAAGGGGTCTCAGGATATGTTAACATACGTAACCAGATTCAAACCGCTTGTCAAAGAAGCGGACTGGTCTGCAAATGCTTCTTTTACCCTCTTTCTGAAGGGTATAAACGAAGACATAAAAGATGAGCTGACCAGTGTTGCAAGACCCAACACCTTTCAAGCTCTTCTTGATTTGCCCATGCAAAATGAAAGCTGAAAAAAGGAGGCATTGTGTACCCACTTCAAGGCCAACACCTATATATCCTACTCCTCAAGATCCTCCCACAACTTCTTCTCCCACTAACCTCGGAAGAGAGGAGCCGAAGGATTGAGTTCGGTCTTTGTTTGTACTGTGCCTCATGAAAAAACATGGTTTGCCCAATTGTTCCTCCTCTTCGATCAGACGCCAACTCCAGTTCCTGAGTGTAGCTGGGAAACGGGAGGACGACTATAGCCCCTTTTTTTCTGCTGCCCTGGACTCACCTATGCGCACTTCCTTAGTGGTCCTACAGGAGCTGTCCTGGCAATCCTGGCTGTCATGCTTTGGTGTACTTGCGGTTGTATGAAGAGAAAGAGCAGGTCACCTGGACCGATTACCCCAAGATCCAAACCAGTCAAACTGACGATCAACAATCACCATCAGCGTTTATGCTTTGATATCATTAAGGCGGCCCACTATCTGGAGCTTTTGGGAATGCCTTGGTTGCAAAGACATCACCCATACATCGAATGGGCTGCATGTTCTAATAATCCTGAAAACCGCCAGGATATTTCTGTAGAATGTTCCGATGATGGTACAGTGTCTCTTTCCAACATTAACCATGTCTCAATTGAATACCATGGCTTTGCATGTGTGTTCTCTGAGTCTCTTGTAAAAACTCTTCCTCCCCTTCATCCTAAGGATTGTTCTATTGAAACTCGTGAAGAGAACATAATTCCCTTTGGAAGGATGTTTATTCTCTCAGCACCTGAAAAAGCCACTTTGAAACAATACCTTGATATCGACATAATAAATTGATTGATCAGACCTGCTAAATCCCCAGCAGGAGCCTCTTTGTTTCTTTTAACCCAAAAAGGACACATCCAAACTACGTCCCTGTCTCGACTATCGTGGTTTGAATCAAGTCACTGAAAAAAGACCAGCTACCCTTGATATCTGACATCCTGGAAGCTCTTCAGGGAGCTGTTTCAGATAAGAGCAGGAGATGACCGCATTCAGGGCACCATTTGGCACTATGAATATTTTGTCATGCCATTTGGGTTGTCCAATGCTCTGGCTGTTTTTCAGCGCTTTATGGACCACATTTTCTCTGACATGTTCTTTCATTATGTCATCGTCTACCTCAATGACATGCTCATCTATTCACCATGTCACCATGGTATTTACCTGTCTTCGTGAGAATCGTCTTCTAGCTAAACCAGAGAAGTGCCAGTTCCATTTGACCTCTAACCGCAACTTGGGATTCATCATAAGGTAAACTAGAAGTTCCATGGACCCCTGTAAGGTGTCGGCCGTAACCTCTTGGCCTCAACCGACAACCATAAAACAAGTCCAGTGCTTTTTGGGACTAGCTAATTTCTATAGAAAATGTATACCACATTTTTCAGCGATTGTACAACCCATTGTTCATCTTCTAAAAAAGGGTGTTCCGTTTGTCTGGTCCATTGAACGAGAAAAGGCCTACTCCTTGCTAAGGAAAAAGTTCACAGAAGGCCCTATCCTTCTTCACCCAAACACCTTCAAACCCTTCCTGGTTGAAACTGACACTTCTGATGAGGAAATAGGTGTGGTTCTTAAGCAAATCCAATATGATTCAGAGGAACACCCAATGACATATCTGTTGAGGACCCTTACAGATTGTGAAAAACATTGGGCCTCATTACGAGTTTGGAGGTATTTCAGAGGTAAGTCCTCTGAGATACCACCAAATGGATTTAGAGTTACCACCACTTGGACCTGTAGATTTACCACGGGATTAAATGTGGTAGGTGGTGTAAATCCCCATTTTCTGGAGTCCATAGAACTCCATTGGGGATTTTCGGCAGAATTGCCACTGATGGAATTGCGAGTGTTAATTCTGCAGATTTTGTGGGAGGAAAAGTGGAGGATTCACCTCTATCATCATGCTGGAGGTACATCCTCTACTTTTGCTCCAAAAATGTGTTGAATTACCACTCGCAATTCCACCAGTGGTATTTCGCCAAAACGTGTAATTTGGTTGGTGCAGGAGAAATGGAGGTAACGGAATGACCTCCACGTTTTCCCTGCACCACCAAACTCGTAATGAGGTCCATTTGTCTGTCCTAGAAAAGGAATTATTGGCGATAAAACCGGCCTTTCTCGAGTGGTGACACCTTTTGCTCAGTGCCAATCACCTGGTACAGATCAGAACTGATAATCAGAATCTAATGATTCTCCAGTCCATGGAGTGCCAAAAAAGCAGACAGGCCTGTTGGGCCTACTTCTTTGCTCAATTCCAATTTTGCATACAAGGACAACAAAATGTCATAGCCAATGCTCTTTCTCAATGACCTGAACTCCTGAAAGATTCTTCAAGCGTTTTTCCTAGGATTTTTCCAGAGACAGTTTTTCTCTATCATATCGATACATTCCTGGAACACGTTTGCCAGGATACTGCTACTAGTACTCAGTCAGCAACGTACCCTCGATCCAATCCTTAGGGTCTTTCCAAAAAGGATTAGTTGCTGTTCAAGGGAGGCCTTTTATTTTTGTTCACTGTTTCTATGAGAGAGGCCACGTTGTGTCATGATCCTCTGCCTGCTGGACTTTGAGGGAAAAAGGTCACTTTACAAACTCTCCAAAGACAATTCTGGTGGCCGAAGATGTCGCAGTCTGTTAAATCTCGCCTTCAGACTTGTTTGGTTTGTGCTCAGAATAAAAATGACACCTGCAATCCATCTAGATTAGTGTACCAATCAGAGCTACCATTTAGACCCTGGCAAATCATAGCTACAGATTTCATTGTTGACGTTCCGCCTCCAAGGGTTGTACCACCATTATTGTCAAGACTTGATGGTCGTGTAGCCGATGAAACCTCTGTCCCCAAGTACCACTCGAGCAAACAAGAAATTACTGCCCAAGTGGTCCTTGAGGCCACAGGTGGTGATATTCGTCAGCCGCAACAAGGAATGCCTGAATATGCCGGAAGGTGCCCCCTATGAGTTGGTCGGGACTTAATAATGGTGTAAAGAAGTTTGTCAGAGGCAGCCGGCAAGGGTGACGAGATTGATGAAAACACCACCTTACGTAGAAGCCAGAAAGCGTAGATCAATCAGTTGAAAAAGTGCGTAATCCAAGAACATAGTTCATAACAAAGGGCAATCCAAATAGCAATCCAGGGACGGAAATGTGGTCGAATCCAGTAGAAGAATAGTTCCAAACAACGGTACCGTGAAGGAAGAAGCCAAAATCAGAGTCCAAAAATCAATCCGAGGTCAGTGGTAGTAAACTTAGTCCGTAGTCCGTAACGCGCCCAACAGGATCAGCTGTGAAGCGTTGAAGGGCAGTCGGCGCGTCCCTTTTGAACGCTGACTGGTGATCACATGACTTCCATCAACCGTCACGTGATCGAGCGTGCTGAAGGAGGAGCTCTCAGGTGCCGGCAACGGAGACGTTGTAGAATGCCCGTGGCGCGTCTCCATGGCAACTGCCACCGCCGGAATGGAAACCAACGCTGAGATGGCAAAAACCGGCGTCGTTGACCTTGTCCCATTCCTTGCCGGCAAGCCTGCAGGGGAGAGTGTGTTTTGTGAGATGTGTTCATGGAACGTAGGGGCGTGACAGAGCCCCCCCTCAAAGGCCCACGACCCCATGGGCTAGAAGGGTTCTCCCGATGGAACCTGGACACCAATAACGGGGCATGTACATCAGACGATGGGACCCAGGACCTCTCCTCAGGACCATAACCCAACCAGTCCACCAAGTATTGTAACCTCCCCCTAACAACCCGGGATCCCAGAATAGAGCTAACTTCATAATCCTCCTGGGAAACCACAGGGACAGGGCCAGGAGCGGGAGCAATGCGTGTATCATCAGGACAAGGCTTGAGGAGAGATGTGTGAAAAACAGGGTGTAATTTCCATGAAGCGGGGACGGCGAGTCTATAGACCACCGGGTTCAGAACCTTAGAAACCCTATACAGGCCGACAAAACGGGGCAGCAGTTTACGACAACCCGGTATATGGAGATGCCGTGTAGACAACCATAACCGGTCGCCTGGCTTATATGACGGGGCCTCTTTCCTTTTTTTGTTAGCGGCAGCACTCATAGATACCTGGGCCTCCTGGAGATGGACAAGGGTTTGAGCATGGACGGATGCGAGATCTCTGACACAGTCATTTGCCGCAGGGGTACTGGTACTCCATACAGGGGCATTGGCAGGATTCAAATCAGAAAAGGGTAAAGTACGTGGATGTTGGCCATAGAGCGAAGAAAATGGAGAAAACCCAGTGGACGAGTGCAGGGCGTTGTTATAAGCAAATTCCGCAAAATGAAGAGAATCAAACCAGGTATTCTGGAATTGCAAAGTTAAGCACCTCAAGTACTGCTCCAAGACCTGGTTTACTCTCTCAGTTTGCCCGTCGCTTTCTGGATGGTAAGCTGAAGAAAAACGGGCATCTATACCTAGTAATTTGGTAAGGGCTAACCAGAAACGTGAGGTGAACTGAGACCCCCTGTCTGACACAATGACACTCGGCAAACCGAACAGACAGAAAATCGATTAAAAAAACATCCGAGCCAATGAGGGAGCAGTAGGAATGCCTTTACATGGTAAAAAACTGGCCATTTTTGTATACGAGTCTACTACCACCCAAATCGTGTCATAGCCTTGTGTTCGTGGTAGATCAGTTATCAGGTCCATGGATACCGTATGCCATGGTTTCGGGGGTATGGGCAATGGTTGTAGCAATCCTAGTGGACGACCCTTCCGAGTCTTGCATTGTGCACATATAGAGCAGGTGTTAACATATGTCTCCACGTCTCGTCGCATCGATGGCCACCAGCACCAGCGTTTCAACAACTCTAGAGTACGTCGCTGACCTGGGTGGCCATTGATTGGAGCATTGTGGGACCATTCTAAGGCCTGGTTACGAGAGTCACTGGTGGGGAGGAACAGCTTTCCTTTAACAAAAGGCAATCCATCCTGCATAACGGTATCCCAATCATCCAATACTTGGGGATGTTGTATAACCCATTGCCGTATAGCCTTTATCATAGGAGAAGATGGAGTACAGGTACAAACAACATGGCCTTTACCTAAAAGAGTTCCGGGATATGAAGGGAGAGGTATTCCCCCAGGTGAACGGGACAGAGCATCCGCTTTACCATGTGACAAACCCGGTCTGTGTTTGACAAGGAAATCGTATGCAGCAAAAAAGAGGTGCCAACGAACTTGTCTACTATTGGCGCATTTCAGAGACGCTAGATCCTGTAAGTTTTTATGGTCTGTGTAGACGATAGTCTGATGTCTTGCTCCCAAAAGATGGTGTCTCCAGACCAACAATGCGTCTCTGATGGCCAAAAGTTCTTTTTCAGTGACCGTATAATGAGTTTCGGTCGGTGTGAATTTCCTGGAATGGTAGGCCACCGGTTGTAGTGCTCCGGTGGTAGGACAAGGCTGAGATAGGACGGCCCCTAAAGCAAAGGAAGAAGCATCTGCTTCTACGATATACGGAAGCTCTGGGTCTGGATGCTGCAGGACTGGGGCCGTGGTGAACGAGGTTTTAAGGGAGTCAAAAGCTGCTTGATGTGCATCGGTCCAGATAAATGGTACTGCAGGACTGGTCAATGCGGTTAATGGTGCAACAACGGAGGAAAAATTTGCAATGAATCTTCGGTAAAAATTTGCGAACCCTAGGAAGGATTGCAATTGTTTCAATGTAACAGGTACTGGCCAATTTGTGATAGCCTGGACTTTGGATCGGTTCATTGTTAGCCCCCCAGGTGAAATATGGAAACCCAGAAATTCAACTTCAGCTGTATGAAACAGATATCTCAGGTTTAGCGTAGAGTGAATTCTTCCTGAGTCTTGTGAATACTTCTCTAACATGAATGACATGTTCGGCCAATGTTTGGGAAAATATCAATATGTCGTCCAAGTACGCCACGACATAAACATCCAGAATATCACTAAATATATCATTTACCAGTCGTTGGAAAATGGCAGGGGCATTACAGAGACCAAAAGGCATCACCATGTATTCATACAATCCTTGGCGAGAGCAGAAAGCAGTCTTCCACTCATCCCCTGGTCGCATACGAACTAAATTATATGCCCCCCGGAGATCTAGTTCAGTATAGATGGAGGCATTGGTCAACTTGTCTAACAGGGTAGAGATGAGTGGAATAGGGTAACGGTTCTTTATGGTAATCGCATTCAGGCGTCTGTAATCTACACAGGGGCGGAGATCGCCTTCTTTTTTCGGAACAAAAAAGATAGGACTGGCCACGGGTGATGAAGAAGGCCTGATATGTCCTAACTGTAGTGCGTGGCGTATGTATTCTTTAAGGGACGTTTCTTCAGATGGTGATAGTGAATATATGCGTCCCTTGGGGAGCGATGCCCCATCAATTAGGTCAATAGAACAATCATACGGTCTGTGAGGGGGCAGTATCTCGGCAGATGTTTTATCAAAAACCGAATGGAAATCATGGTATTCTGGGGGTACTCCTGACAAGGTGGCTCCCACCGTATGGGTTATTTCAGGTGGGTCGTTCTCCCCAACAGGGGCTAAGTGTAGGGCCCCAAGTGCCCTCGCAGGGTTGTTTAATTCATCTTCCAATAAACAAAAGTGTTGGCAAATGTCTGATTCAAAAGAAACCTGCCCCGTACCCCAGTTGATGAGGGGATTATGCTTTTTTAACCAGGGAAGGCCTAGGATTATTCCAAACTGTGGTGTGGATATCAAATCAAAGGACAATTGTTCTCTATGGTTCCCCTGAATAATCACGTCCATCTGGGCGGTCTGTTGTTTAATCGGACCAGAAATGAGAGAGGTCCGTCCACCGTTTGGACTGGTCCGGGATGTGTCTTGGTCACTAGTGGAAGGTTCAATGCTTTGGCCAAGGGTATATCAATAAAACAACCAGTGGCCCCTGAATCAATAACTATATGTACTGTGTGTGAACACTCCCTATCAGGATGAAGCACTGCCTGAACGACCACTGGTCTTACTGGGCCGAAAGTAGGAACTCTGGGGTTGTGAATCAAGCTTGTCTTGTCCCCCGTACTCAAGGACGAGCTTTCTGAAAACCCGAGGACTTGTTCTTTGGGCGTCTTGGGCATTCTTTGACAAAATGACCACTGATTCCACAGTAGAAGCATGCATTATCGGTTCTCCGACGCTCCCTTTCAATCTGAGTGATGGGACTTCGTAGACCACCTATTTGCATGGGTTCACTTGCACCATCCGGTGGAGAGGGTAAGGGTTTACCTGAAAAACCAGATTCTGACCGACGTTCGGTCTTCCGAGCGTCTACCTGAAGAGCTAAGTCTACTAATTCGGGATATGCATCAGGAAGGGAAGGAATTTCAGAAAGGGCGTCCTTCATAGTGTTACACAGACCTTTGTAAAATACCACAGCTTTCTTGTTTTCAGGCCATGAAGTCTCAGCTGACAATTGGTTAAAGCGTGTGATGTATTCTATTAAGGTTTGTCTGCCTTGGGATAATGCTAGGAGCTCCAGATCCCGAGACTGGGCTTTGTACCTGGTATCAAATACTTTGGCCAACTCGCACACCAAAAGATCAAAATCGTAAAGGGCTGGGTGGTTGTTCTCAAGAAAAGGATTAGCCCAGGTAGCTGCAACCCCGGTCAAATGGGATAACAAAAAGGCAGCTTTTGTGGTGGAATCATGGAACACCAGTGGTCGGCAAAGAAAATGAAGTTTACACTTATTAATGAAAGTGCGATATTTTCTAGGATCACCCTGAAATTTCTCAGGAGGTGCTAATGGAAACTGAGTAGGTAACACCACGGGGGTAGGTGGTGTAGGAGGTACAGAGGGAACCGGTGGTGGTGTTGCCTGATCGCCAAACTCAGCATCTGCCGGTAGAGGGTTGCGGGTACTTTGGATATTATCTAAATGATGATGTATCGCGGTTGTGGCATCCGCTACTTCGGTTCTAAGGGATGCAACAGCTTGCATTAGAGCAGCCACAGGGTCCCCGGCAGCAGGTTCCATCGTCTGGACGACCAAAAAATGGCTTCAGAGTCTGTCAAAACTTGATGGTCGTGTAGCCGATGAAACCTCTGTCCCAAAGTACCACTCGAGCAAACAAGAAATTACTGCCCGAGCGGTCCTTGAGGCCACAGGTGGTGATCTTCGTCAGCCGCAACAAGGAATGCCTGAAGATGCCGGAAGGTGCCCCCTATGACCGCCTTAAGAGTTGGTCGGGACTTAATAATGGTGTAAAGAAGTTTGTCAGAGGCAGCCGGCAAGGGTGACGAGATTGATGAAAACACCACCTTACGTAGAAGCCAGAAAACGTAGATCAATCAGTTGAAAAAGTGCGTAATCCAAGAACATAGTTCATAACAAAGGGCAATCCAAATAGCAATCCAGGGACGGAAATGTGGTCGAATCCAGTAGAAGAATAGTTCCAAACAACGGTACCGTGAAGGAAGAAGCCAAAATCAGAGTCCAAAAATCAATCCGAGGTCAGTGGTAGTAAACTTAGTCCGTAGTCCGTAATGCGCCCAACAGGATCAGCTGTGAAGCGTTGAAGGGCAGTCGGCGCGTCCCTTTTGAACGCTGACTGGTGATCACATGACTTCCATCAACCGTCACGTGATCGAGCGTGCTGAAGGAGGAGCTCTCAGGTGCCGGCAACGGAGACGTTGTAGAAGGCCCGTGGCGCGTCTCAATGGCAACTGCCACCGCCGGAATGGAAACCAACGCTGAGATGGCAAAAACCGGCGTCGTTGACCTTGTCCCATTCCTTGCCGGCAAGCCTGCAGGGGAGAGTGTGTTTTGTGAGATGTGTTCATGGAACGTAGGGGCGTGACAATTATGGTCACCAGTGACGCTTATTCCTGTATAGCCCATTGGATTCCTTTGGCCAATCTACCCTCTGCCACAGAGATAGCTAATGTCTTCCTTACAGAAGTGTTTTTCGACTACATGGCCTACCGTCTACTATAATCTCTGATAGGGGAAGCCAGTACATTTCTTGGTTTTTGTCCCAACTATGCCAGCTACTCAGAGTCAGAAGAGCCTTATCTTCAGGATACCACCCGCAAAGCAATGGATTCACCAAAAGGGTGAATCAGTCCTTTAAGCAGTTACTTCGATGTTTCTCCACACAAGTACTCAATGACTGGGTCACCCTTATTCCCGTTGCTGAATTCGTGTGTTTGTATTTGTTTATTATTTATATCGCGCACCAAACCCTAAGGTAGCTGGTTACTTGAAACTTAGGGATTACATACATAATAAGGCAGGCAATTTACAAGTAAAGCAGGCAATTTACAAACTAGTGTGGGACAGCAAGTGGGACCCTGGTTACAGGTGGGTCATAGGACAGGAGGTAGTATACAGTATTATAATTATGCAAAGACGATGAACAGTAGCATAGACAGTGAGCAGATAACATGGTGATGGCATTTTAGTGATGAGTCTTGTTGCTCAGCTAGTTTTTTATACTGGCTTTAAAGGTGAGGAAGGAGGGTTCCTGTCTAAGCGGGATGGGAATGGAGTTCCATCGTTTGGCAGCTTGGACAGGGATGCTGGTTCCTCCAGCTGTTTTTAAATTGAACCTTGGTACCACCAGGTTGTGGGAGTGAGAGGATCTGGTAGTGCGAGTAGGTTGGTGTTTACAAATTTTAACCGCCAGGTATTTTGGGGCTTCGTTTGTGAGGCATTTATGCGTGAGAGTCAGGGTGCGTAGTGTGATTCTGTCACGGATGGGCAACAAATTGGCATTATGTCTGTGAGAGGATATATGGCAGGATCTGAGGAGGCTAAGTGCTGCTCTCAGAGAGTTATTTTGGAGTACCTGGAGTTTATTTAGATTGTGTTCAGAAGAGCCAAGGAATAATGTATTGCAATAGTCATGTTTAGATAAAGCAAGTGCCCTAGCTAGCGTTAGACAGCTGCTTGTGGATAAGTAAGATTTACAGCTGTAGATCGGTTTATTAGTGTAGGCCGTGGAAGACGCCACACTGCTGACCTGTTTTTTGAAAGAGAGAGTTGAATCGAGGTAGACCCCCAATGTTTTTATCTCTTTAGAGACATTGATTATATTACCGTCAATGACGGAAGAAGTGTATCTGGAATCGAGTTTATTCAGGCGTGCCTGAGTACCCACGATCATTAAATCAGTCTTATCGTCATTGAGGCAAAGACTGTTGGTGGCCATCCAAGCTTGGATTTCAAGGTAAATGTTGTTGAGCAATTTGGAATCATGGTCGTAGCAACCAGTGAAGGGGATGAGGACTTGAGTGTCATCTGCATAGTTAGTGTAGATGACACCCAAGTTGTCCAGGTGTTCGAAGAGTAGCTTCGTAAATATATTGTATAGTGTGGGAGACGCACAAGATCCTTGAGGGACACCACAGAGTGATCTGGTGAGGCTGAAGGGGAGACGACTCTGGTCGTCCAGTTTGATACAAAGGATTTAACCCAGTCGGATGCATTAGTGGAAAATGCTGCAGCTGTGTTAAGATGCTTGGTGAGAATATGGTGGTCGATGAGGTCGAAGGCCGCAGATAAGTTGAGGAGTAGGAGGACTGCTAGCTTACCTTTGTCCTTCGACTCGTCCATTTTGATCTTTAGGTCTAAGAGGGCTGTTTCAGCAGTTATAACAAGCAGTTATAACAACTCCAATCATTCCTCCTTGAAGCAAGCCCTTTTTACTATAATTATGGCTTCCATCCTATGGTCCTAACTTCTCTTCCTGTTGGAACAACTTATGTTCCTACCATGGATGCATGGGTTTCTGATCTGACTACAATTCACAAACAAGTCAAAGAACATCTGATCAAAGCCAAACGATATGCTGATCGTAAGCGTTGAGACTCTCCCCCTTATTCTGTGGGGGATTTGGTGTGGCTGTCATCTAAGTACTTAACTAAACATTTACGTCCAGACAAGCTTTCTCCTTGCTTCTATGGACCCTTCTCTGTGGACAAGGTGATCATCGCTGTCGCCTTCCATCTTCACTTGCTTCCAACCTGGAGACAGATGCATCCTGTGTTTCACACCTCCTTGTTGAAACCATTCCAGTCTTCCTCTAGGAAAGCACGTGTTTCCCCTCCGGTGGTCACTGGCGATCAGCAAGGGGAATATGAGGTTGACAGGTTGTGTGACCCAAGATACAGAAGGGGTTGTCTGCAATATCTGGTGGAATGGAACGGTCACCCCCCAGTGAACGGTCTTGGGAACCCACTACCAACATTCATGCACCTGTTTCTCTCCGTCACTTCCATAAGTGCCTCCAGGCATGCCTGGTGGTCTGGAGTCCCAGAGGGGACATACTGTCAAGTCTTTTTGACCGTGGTGGTTATGGTCCTACTGGAAGCTTAGTTCTCGTTTGATGGGTGCCATTTACCATTGCAACATGGTGCTCTGCTTGTCCACCCAGAAGCGGATTGAGTGGTCTAGTGTAAGAGGCTCTCTCTCACCAGCTGCGGAAGCTCACAATTACTTATGCAATCGCTGATTAGTGCATACCATGTCTCAACGCTCTGTATTCTGTGATACCCAGCTCAACCCTTCCTATGTGATACTCTGTCCTGTTCCACTCACTTTGTGACCTTCTTTCCTTGTTCCCTTTTTGTTGTCTTCTGCCTCACTCCTTCCCTTTCTGTTCTGGACGCTTCCCCGCTCTAGTTTGGATCCTGGCTCTTTGTTCTGTTGATTCCTTGTTCATCTTCAGTTCTGCCTTCTTCCCATCTGTGAGAAACCTGAAGGTGTCTCCTGACGAGTCCCCGGGGGTCTGTCATCCAGGTGGCAAGGACACAGCAATCGCTATTAGATCCAGTTCCTGGGGGGGTGGACCAGTGAGGGAGGATCATCTGGATGGAGGTCCTAGGGGAGTGGAAGTGGGACACTGATGGGAGAGGCACAGTAACCCCTCCTTCTGACACCTTTTCCCCAAATTACCATGTTTAATACACAAGAACTTTACTCCCCCATCCCCTTTTCTGACGCGAACACTTCCGCATATTACAAAGGACGACAGACTAACACTTGAGTGATCATACATGTGTCTTGTAAATTCCTCTGTACAGTTGAAAGTCTTTGACCGGCAGATGCTTGTGAAGTCAAGGGAAATGAATCCTGCATCGTAAGAGTTGAATGGAAAAGGCACAATTGACAAGATTGGCAAGAGTGAACCCGAAAGAGGGATGCTGATATAGAGGGGGCGAAGTCTACAGTCCTGAAATACAGTGTGTTGACAAAAGTGAGTCTTCTGAGGGATGTCCACAGTGAAGTGTATAAAAAGACATTAATATTCGCGAAAGCACAACAAAGTTGCATTAAAAGCCATAGAGTGAACCCGATCGAGGGAGGCGAACAGTCGAGCCGGATATGAACCCGGACAAGGGGGATCCAAGGGTGAGAAGCTAACACCCACTGACCTGTGAATGCAACAAAGCAAAGTACAAGAGGGAAGGCCTTGTGAATGAATATGACAGAGTGAGATCAGACAAAGAAAAAACTAATAATCGAGAGGGGTCTGAGCCCGGAAGAGGGGGAACCTACGGGTGAAGAACTGTCACACAAATAAAACCCGAGAAGAACTCTACAACGTTTTGTTGAAACTTTGACTTTGAACCTGTCAGGCACTCGAAAGCAAGAAAACATAGCTATCGGAGGACCTGGTATCATTAAGGAACTTTCCAGGGATCTGCGCCCGGAAGAGGGGGATCCAAGGGTGAACGGCATCACCCAACGTGCAAGCAGAAGGGAACATTTGTTTATTATTTTGAATACATTGTAAAAAAGAAACTTAACCACCGAAGGCCCTGATTGCTGAGAGCGGAACAGTTAGCTCATGCTGGGAAAGCTTGAGCGTGTGCTGTGCTCCAAAATCCTACCTTGTCCTGTGCTAAAAACGTGGGGAAGGTAGACCCCAGGTAATGCATCCTGAATTATTATTGGTGAACACTTCCTTCTTTCTTATGAACATTATCCCACACTTCTTTTGTATTAACCATAAGGATTGGCAATAGGTGTTCCTTAGTATAGGTCCTTTTATTTGACAAGACACCACTAGGACTGCCTTATTATTGTTTGATGGTCGAAGCTTGCTCCCATCTTAGATTTAGGTTTAGATTAGGCATTTTTCCAACCTACCTATACAGTTTAATAAACACCCTTGAACTGTGGTCACGTGTGTCTGTCTTTACTATTGCCACCATGAGTTCCGTACACATCTGCTGAACCACTGGACCCTTGCTCCTGCTTCCAGCATGCAGGTTTTTCCCTTCCTTTTGGAGGTTTTCCTGCATTTTGGCAGTTCTTCCAGGGGTTACCTTGCCTGAATGTTTACCTATCTGTCAGTGTGGTGTCAGGGGAGGTTCGCTCATATCTACATGAGACCTGCACAAAGCAGAATTCTCGGCAGGAAAAGGACCACAGCAAGCCTTCTTGAAATAAGACACAGGTGAGCCATACCAGTGATTGTACTAAATCTGACGCATCCAGCGAAGAAGAACAAATGTGACATTATGCATGTTACGCATGCAGCAGAAAGACTTGTTGTATGAGCAGTCCAAGGAAATCAATGAAATAAAAGAGGAGCAGGGGCCAGTTTGCGCCCCTATGAAGCTTGGAATTCCCACACTTCACTGACTTAAGCCAAATCCATTGGGAAGAATTGTACAGCCATCCTACAGACAGATTTTGTTCTGAAACACACACTGAGTATGTGTGTTAGTGGAGCAGCTGCCTGCACCACTGTCAGGGGCCAAAGGCACCCTCACCACCCTGTACCTCGCTGCCGTGTTGACTACGGCAGAGTTTGGACATTGCTGTGGAAACAAAACACATAGCGAAAGTCACGTGGCATCAGGAGTGCATCATGTTGTGACATTGAGAAAGTCAGAAGAATAAGACTGGCGTTCGAATGGAACGTTGCTCGACAAACCCCCAGTGAGTCTAGCATCCTATTTCATGGTTATTTCATCTAGTATTTCCCTTGTGTACCGATTGGCCTGCCTCTGACCTTGCATCAGGATTGCCCCTGGCTTCTGACGATCCTTAGCTACTCCGAGCTAAGGATCATCAGAAGAAATTGGCAGACCAACATCGAATCAAAGCCCCTAACTACCAAGTGGGAGACAAAGTCTGGCTGGCATCCAAGCATGTACCCATTAAAGGGACCCAAACCTTCCGTCCAAGATACCTAGGCCCATACACTATCACCTCCGTGATAAATCCAGTAGCTGTCAAACTAGCCTTACCAGCTAATATGCTAATTCATCCTGTGTTCCACGTGTCTCTCTTAAAGCCTGTTCAAACTGGGACCCGTGTGACTCCAGCACCGAAGCCAATAGAGATCGCAGGAGAGCCAGAATTCGAGGTCAAGGACATCCTGGATTCCAAGTATGTCAGATCCAAACTATACTATCTAGTGGACTGGAAAGGGTACGGTCCCCAGGACAGAACATGGGAACCCTGTGAATACATCCACGCACCTCGTCTGCTTAGGAGGTTCCACCAAAACCACCCAAACAAACCGGGACCTGAGGGGAAAGCCACCTTGAGAGGGGCCTTGAGGGGGAGTGCTGTCACGATTCCTACCCCCAACCCCCCGGCATATCAGGCTGGAGCCAGGTCACGGCCACCTAGTCGGCCCCTAACGGCCTCTCCATCTCCCCAGACACCTACTTGGACTCAGACTTGGCGCCTTTGGCACCAAGCTCACACACAGTCCTGAGATCCACTTAGGATTGGACTTGCAATGTATTATGGGGCAATGGATCCCCCCAAGTAATTCAGATCCTTGAACTCGATGAGCGGTCTAGTCTTTCGGGTGTGGCTCAGCCCAGGGATACCTGGGATACCTACAGACTATTTAAACCACACCCGGCCTGAGAAACATGCTTTGCGTTTCTCTGCACCTGCAGCGTGACACTCACCGTGCTCGGATCTCCTGAAGAGGCCCACTTCTTTCTTCAGCGCCAGCGCACCTGCAAGAATAAGAACTTCGTTCCCAATACTCACCTCAAAGAGCATCCACCTTCTGTCCAGCTCTTCCCAGTCTTGCAGATTCCTACGGCAGAGTCATCTCCATCTCGGCACGCCGCGCCCTACCAAAGGGGAGAAGAAAAGAAGAAAAGACGTTAGTAAGCATTCTGCAATACTTAGCTCTCTCGAATTTGCAAATAGAGTTTAATCCTTACCTGAACTCCCGGCGATCGGACAACTTCTGCTCCGGAGCATCCCGCCGATCTGAAAAAGGGGAAAAGACACATCAGGTTAGCGCAAAACATTGAAGAGGTCCCGCACATCGCGCTTTCTCACCGCAGCTCATCTCCTCAGCTCGCTTCCATGCTGGGTTACTGCGGCACGGAAAAGACGAACATTGGTTAGTGCTAAGGAAGCCAATAAGCATCATGCTCCGCATTCCTACTTACTTCAGCAGCGCATCACCATCCTCAAGACCTTCATCACCTAATGAAAGAAAGACACAGTATTAAAGGGACGAGAGCCATCAGAACTTTTGTAAGACTCATTCCAATTACCGGTCGGGCTGAAGCCGCAGCAAGCCCCGTCCGCCGGGCTCGTGCCAGTGAAGCAACTAGGCACTCTCCAGCCCGCATCACCCAATGCACCCCTGCATCGAAGGCAGGACGGAGAGCGCCCCACATCAAAAAACAAGGTGAGGAGAGGTCCGGGGGAAGGTTGGGACCCAGGGAAGAAAAGGGGGGCCAGACAAGCAAGACCAATAGGGAATTGACCTCTGATAATACTGTGTTTCAGGCCCAGTGCTTGGTTGAGCAAGTCCAGGGAAGGGTTCGAAGTGGTCAGAAGTCCGGACCGGCTGAGTGGCGTCCCCGTGGATATCAGGTGAGCGTTACAACTGTACAATAGTCCCCTAGACAGGAAGCAATAACACATGAGTGGCACTGTCAAACGTCACTTCCATCCTGTCCCTGCAAAACACATGGGTCAATGCAGGCAACACACATGCAGAAACAGGCACGGTGCATGCAATCAACATCAGCATCCATGTACAAGGGCCTCTATTGACATAAAGCTTTGGCTTCAAACTCACATGCATCATGGCTCATACTGATCCCAAGCACACACATCACAGGAGGGTCATGCATCAGGCCTCGTACACCACAGACACAGTGGATACAAGGGTGACTAGACTGTATAAGTGAATCAACACATCGTCACGGACATGTGTCATGCATCCATGGCGTTTCAAAGTCACACACACACTTCTCAGACACACAGACATGTACACCATACATGTACATGAGAGCAGCACCCATCTCCCACCCCCATCCATATCCAAGAACAGAGACAGGCATGCATTCATGTGTGCATTCCGCATGCACCTCCCCATGTTGCATTGCAACACATGCACCATCCATGTGGTTCCTGCATGACTGGTCTCACATGCATTACCATGATGTCCCTGCTAACACACCTCCATACCTGGCCCATGTCACACATACAGGCATACAGGCAATTAGCTGACTACCAGCACACTGCAACATGCCCTGTTTCACACAGCAATGCATGGCCACTTACCGCCAACTCCAGACGGGTCTGCCTATCAAGGATCTGGGCGTGGAGCGCTGGGCTAATGCGTTCCAGGACCCTCATCTGATGTTGCTCAGGCTGACCCGGCACCCCTCTGTATCCCGGGCCTTGCTGAGGGTCCTGGACCTGAAGTCCTCCCAGCGCTTCTGGACGTGATTGATGTCGCGGGTTGCCACCCCCTCCACGTTGATGGCAACCACTACGTCCCCCCAGATCCTCTCCCGTCCTTCCTTGTTGGCGCGCGATGGTGTGAAAAGGGCATCATAATGCCCCAGAACTTGCTCCACCAGGATACCAACTTCCTTGTTGCTGAAGCTGGTAGCCCTCTGCCTCTCTGGCTGGGGGTCGCCAGTGGTCTCGGATGTTGTTTGCCCCGACATAGCGACCCCCAAGGCAGGTGTGGGTGGGCAACTGGGTCCTGGGGCTGGGCTGTGGAGCGATGGTATCCCAGTCGAGAGTCTTCTGTTCCAGCAGGAGTGGACACAGCAACTGGACCCCTGAAGATGTCTGACGTGCAGGCACCAAATAGCAGGACATGTTGGCAGCAGGCAGGCAGCAGCAGATGGCAGGTGGGAGCGTGCTCGGAGCTCTGTGGGGCAGGGAAATGGCCTTTTGGGCAGGAGCGTGGTCTTCCGTGTGTTGTCGCGTGGCCAGCTTGATACGGAGTGATTTGGCACGTGAAAAAAATGCACATCAGCGTGAAATTCGAGGAAAGGCCCTTAGCGCGCAAGCGCGTCTGTGACATTACGCGTGCAGCCGTTTCCCACAAAAACGGGTGCATGTTCATTGTACACGTGAAAAAACTGCACGTCCGGGTGGCACTGCGTGTAATTGGAGAAAAGGCCCTTAGCGCGTACGCGCTACGTGACATGGCACGTGTGGGCTGGCTTAAAAGGTACGCGTATGACCCCATTTTCTTGTACGTGCTTTTTGTGGAGAGCGAGCTGGTGATTCTTGTACTACTTGTCAGTTCACACGCGATTACTTCACAACGGTTCCAGTTCGTACTCCCTGTTTACTCAGACAGCGTTCATTTCTTCTTTTGGCGGGGGTGTTGGCAACGCACACACGCGCGTCTTTTTCACATTGTTTTTCCAGGCAGATGGTGAGTCGCGCACGTATTTTCCAACTGTGCTTGCCCCGTGTGTCGCATACCCCTTCAGAGGTCATTGTAGGCTGCGTGAATCACGCGTACACTTATTTTTGTGTTTCTGGGTGCCACAGCGTAGTGTGGGTTAATTTTTCCACGCACGTGGTCTACCAGGGGTTGCGTGCACGTTTAATTTTGTTTTCGGGGTGACTGTGCATTGAGTGACCCTTCATCTTCCCCCAGGGGTCACAGACAGCCTTGCTAGAGCACTAGGGTACGAATTCCATCGTGAGGGGACATGGCCAAGATGAGCAGGGTGGCAGTGGTGGCCAACGGTGGCAGGGTGGACCAAGAGGGCAGTGTGTCCAGGACCATTCAGGGACACCTATGCCCCCCTCTCCCCAGTGGGTCAGGGAGATGCAGCTGACACCATCCCAGCTCAGGCCTTGTTAAACCGGCCCATATTGTCAGCTGAACCGGCACAGGATGACTCCCAGGCTGACTTCCGTGTCACCAAGTCTAAGCCACGTGTGGCGGTGAAAGTTGCTGTCACCAGGCCACGTGGATCTGGGGCAGCAATGTCATCTGCTGCCCCAAGTAGCCAGGGTGAGGAGGCAGCAGGGGCAGCTGCAGCTCAATCCACCCCAGCTCCGAGTCTCCCAGCCGGGACAGTGTCGGTCGAAGTCCTTCACACCGAGGTTGGTCCTGCCAACATCACCCTGCAGCCAATGCCTGCATTGAGACCTTTGATCATTGTGCCTTTGGAAACTTCAAGTACCCAGTCTACCTGCACTTCTGCCCCTACCAACCAGAGCGGCGTAAGCCGCTCAGGATCCGCACCACCTTCCAAGAAGAAGAAGGGTGCTCTTGCACTACAGGCTGGGACCCCAGACACAGCGACACACTCCGGCACGTCAAGGAAGCCTAGCTTCAATGTCGCCGAACTAGATGCACTTGTGGCCTATGTGTTGGCACATAGCCGCGAAATGGTGGTGACTGCAGGGTGCAACACTACACCTGCTCAACGTAGGGCCCACTGGCAGACCATCGCGGACCACATTAGTGCCCTTGGATTTGTGAGGCGCACAGCTGATGATTGCTATAAGCGGTGGAATGACCTGAAACGCAGAGCAAAGAACAAGCTGGCTTCCAATCATGCCTCTACTCTGGTGACTGGCGGTGGGTCTCCACCAGAGGACGACCAACTCACTGAACATGAGTCTGTCGCTGGAGGCTTCATCACAGAGGATCAGATCCGAGGCGTGGAAGACCTACCAGATTTTGAAGCATTGTCCGGTGAGTGCCCATGCATGTGTGTGCAATCCATGTGTATGTTGCTTGGGTGATGTGTTCTGATTGAGTGCCAGGTGAGGCTGTTTAGTCATGACTGTTATGGGTCACCCATGTGGTCCCTCCAAACCATTCCCCGGCCTTGGATTTGGGTATGATAGTATCCCTTCTGACCACAGTTGCCAATTTGCACCAGATTACTGCAGTTGCCCTTCAACCGTCATCTTGCAACTACATTGTTCAAAATGTTTTCCTGTTCATTCTGCCTGATTGTTTCAATCCTTGCCATTTTTAGGACACATTTTTTTTACGTACTGCCAAAAATGTCACATACTTCTGTCATAGATTACACCCCACAATGGCCCACATTTATTACCTTGTTATGGGAATGATTTAACCATTCAGGCTGATTGAGTAATGGGCTGCACACAATCATTTTTTGGCCCTGTTTGAATGTTGAACATGACTGTTGTCTTCTGCCATGTTGAAGTGACCAACCATTGATGTATTCATCTGCCTGCCATCACTGTATCAGTGAACACTGGATCTGTTGCAGTGTGTGGCACATGCGTGTTTTGTCACACTATTTTGCATGTTTTATCTCATCATGTCCGTCTCACATGGATGGGTGACAGTACTGATTTCCTACCATATGGCTGTACTTGTCAAATGTACCATGGCTATGCTACATGCCATCTGTGTGCTGGCATGTGTCATGTATGTGTACTGGACATGCCACTCACAGGCTAATGTGTGATGCCAGTGCTACCCAGCATGCAGCAAATGTGTTGCTTTTCCATCTTGGTGTCATCAGCGTCTGTTTTTTGCCTCCCCTTCCAACTCATTGACAGTGCATGCATGCCAGGGTTATAGTCATGTGGGACATGTGTAATTCATGTACTGGATCTCTGGCTTGTCAGGCCTATGTGTGTGCTATGGTGCTAATGCCTGTTTCCATTTGTTGTCTTTCATGTTTTTGCAGGTGATGACGCACTTGATGCTTTTGAGGTGGAGGAGATGGTGCAGACCCAGGAGGAATCTCAGCCACGACCGGGCACCAGTGGAGGACGTGGTGTGGTGGTGGGTGAAAACCCAATCTTACTGCAGACCATACTGTCTACGGGTGTCTCTGGGTGCACTTCCCCAGACCTCTATGATTCAGGTGCTGAATCGGATGATGAGACTTATGTGCCGTCGCAGGTGAGTGTTTCTGGCAGGGATTCTGTTCTGTCCAACCCACCTGCACCAGGGGTAGAACCCTCTATGGGGATGTCGGTGTTGGTAAGTCCGCCTTTGGCGGTTACGGATGCAGGGTCGCACTCCACAACATCTGATCCTGTTCCTGGGCCAGCAGATCAGAGGGGGAATGCAGTCCTGCAGCCTCAGGCAGTGCCAGCACAGCAAGGTGCAGATCGCCTTGCCCCAAACAGGTGTGGTGCCCGCCAACACGGTGGCCGTGCGCCACCAGGCAATACTGTGTGGGAGAACTCCATGTACAGTATAGCAGCACAAAAGGGGGCATTGTGTGAAATAATGGCTCAGGCAATGGATAGGGTGGCCACTTCCATTCTCTCCCCTGAAAGGCAGATGGAGCTCCAGCAGCAGGCAACAGACTCCATTTGCCACTCACACAGGGGGGATATGTTGCCGTCCAACAGGGACCAACGGGCAGCACTGGAGACTCTGCGTGCAGCCATATCTGTAGAGTCACAGGCCCACAGGGAAGCCCTGAGGTTAGAACACGGGTCCCTCAGAGATACTCTGGGTGAACTTGAGGTTTCTCGGAATTTTAGGTCAGAACAGCAGCTGGAGCAGCTCACACGTTCACTGTCAGCTGAGCTCCAGGCAACCCGTGCGGAGATGCGGGCATCACGCGAGGCCATGCAGGCAGAAATGCCTGCTACCCGTGAGGTGCTGCATGGGGATCTCTGTACCATCATCCTGCAAAACCAAACCTTCCAGACCCGCATGCTTGCTGCCATGGAGGACCATACCAGGGCTTTGCGTGGGCTGCCTCCCATATCAAGGCCACCTCCTGATGTAGCAGCAGAGGGTGATGACAGCGATGGCAGTTCTCCCACTGTAGTGTAGCCGTGCAGGCCATGAGCCCATGGAGGTTTTTTTTTTTTCCAACATCCACACATATGGGTGTTGGTATACACCCTGTATCTCGTCCCTCCTGGGTGGCCTCAGCCACCCCCCCCCTGGTCCACACATGGCCATTTTTGATTTCTTTGTTTTAAAAAAATGTTTTTACGGTTTGTTGCTTTGTGTGGCTCCCGTGGGCATCCACTGTGTATTCCAGCTGGGCACATGCAGGCTTGTCCTGTCTTTGGGTTAGATGCTTGGTTTCTTGACACACACACCCCTCCTGCTTCCCCCTTCCATGGGCTTGCAAAGGGTGTGACCAAGTGACAGTAACTTACACAGTGACATTGGGCTCCCATGAGTTGTGTGGGCAGTCTGTAGTCAAAACTGTGTGTACATCCCTAGTGGGATTGTTGTTGTATTCTACACTGCATGGTGTATTGATATGTGCTTGTGCATCCATGTCTTTCTCCTTATATGCATGTAGGTTCTTGATGTCTTCACAAGGCCGTCTCCTTTGCAGATGCAGTTCATGTTGTATGCAGTACACTGACACATTTGCTTGACAGCAACACTCTGCCGTTGGAAGGGGTTGATGTGCTGCCTTAGTCAGGTTGTGAGACTTGCACTACTTTAATTTTTTGCTGTCATATATTGCCACGGTTTCATCCTGTACTGATGTTTTGTGTTGCTGGTAAGTATTTGTTCATGTGTGGTGTTTCTTATTGATTAATGAGAGCATATTGTCTGTGGATTGGTTTACATTAGGGACAGTGCACTTTGTGACACTTGTGTCATGAGTTGTGCATTCATTTAGTTGTTTTCACACTGCATGCCATGCCATGGTGTGTTGGGTAGCTGAGATGGGGAGGGGTTTGGTGACATGGCACTATTTTGATGTGGTATTTTGCAAGGGGGTACTCATTCCTGCTGCATGAATGTGTGTCTTTTTGTGACACAGCATTGGGTGTCTTTTAGTAGGTAGGGAGGCACACAATGTAACACTTCCAGGTGGACAATCTCAGGGTGGTATGGTTGTGACAGTTGACTGTCCCTTTTGTTATCATCATTGATTGTCAGCTGGTATGTGCCAGGCCTGTGTGCACTCTGCAGGGGTAGGATTTTAGGTGAAGTAATTTGCCACCAGCTGGGTACCGGCTGCCTCACCACGTGCCTTTTCACCTCCCATGCGCAGCGGCTGTGCATGTGGCTGGGGATGTGGGGGCACCATTATGTCCACCGGCGTGTTGCAACGTTGTGCAGGACACATGCTGCCACTATGATCCTGCACACTACTGGGGGCGCGTATAGCAGCTGCCCACCAGAGCGGTCAAGGAGGCGAAAGTGTGACTTGAGCACTCCGAATGTGCGCTCCACTATGCCCCGGGTTGCAATATGGCTGTGTTGTATCTTACCTCGGGTGGTGTGATGGGGTTCCGAATTGGCGTCATCATGTGGGTGCTCAGAGGGTAGGCACTGTCCCCTGGGGAGGTGGTGATGGGTATCATTAGTGGGGTTGTGACATTACTCAGTATCTGACATGCATGCATGTGCAGAGGCATTTATACTCACCAATCAGCCATGTATCGCCATGCCGCCCAGCTTCCAGGTCCCGGTTTAGGGGTGACATTCTGAAAATAAAACTATCATGGCTTGACCCTAGATAGTTGGCATATACTGAGGTGATGATTCCCTTGGCATCACATACTATCTGCACGTTGATGGAATGCCAGGGCTTGCGGTTTCTATAGATGTGCTCAGTGGCCCTGGGAGGACGTAGATTGGGTGCAATCAATGGTACCAAGCACTTTGGGGAAGTGTGCCCCCCCGTAAAAGTCCTGGACCACGGCCTGCCTTTCTGCGGGTATTCTGGGCATGTATATATGCCTGCAGACTGAGGGGCGTGCAGTCATGATGGCCAACACCTGGTGTAGGCAGTGTGACTGCGTGGCCTGTGACACATCCCCCAATATGGCACTTGTCCGCTGAAATGACCCAGTAGCCAAGAAGTGCAGTACATTGAGCACCTTTTCCAAGGGGCTCAGTGCTTGGGAGCACAGGATGGGTGATGTGAGGTCATCCTCCCACTCCCTGACCAGTTCTAGGATTATGTGTGGTAGAAACCTGTACCTCCATACACCTGGTCATCAGGCATCCCAAAAAGGCTGGTCCTGGGTAAAGAAATGCGTGGCCTGGCTATCCTCCTCCTCCTGTGGTGTCCCACAACCACTGCTGCGAGGAACGGTATATTCATCGTAGCGTCTGAGCTTGTTTGTTGTTTGCGTGTACTTTTATGCTGCGCGGGTCGCATACGCCTACTTCCTGCTGGCGTACGTTTTTCCGGATTAGCGCGTCTTTTTTGGCGCACGCCTTTCCCCTGTTCGATTCCATGAATACATGTTGTTGGCGCGCGTGTGGGCGTTGCGAGCATTTACCTCCTGTACTTCGCCCGTAACGCCCACATTTTCGCACGTTGTTCCCCATTCCGCGTGTTATGCCCCGTGTTCCACCCACTTTTGTTGTGTGCGCTGCGCTATGTGCGCTTTCCCTGTGCGCGTAGCGCACACCGTTTAATCACGTGTGTGCCCGCGTGTGCCACTAACGATTTTAGTGCACATCCCAGGATTTACACGCGCACTGAATTCCATGAATCAATGTTTGCGGCTTTGGCACGCGTGCGCTGCGATTTTCCCACTTGCACTCGCCCTTTCGGTGCACATTTATTCCATGAATCGGCCCGTAAATCTTTGTGGTACAGACTGATACCAAAGGGGATTTATTGCTCATACCTGTAGTCTTAATCTTCTGTAGTGCTCCCTAAGGGAACTGCACAGGATTCTGCCTAACACACAGCTGGCTACAAAGGAAAGAAAATGATTAGTATAATGTCAGTGAACGAAATGAAAGACTTAAACAGGAATATGAAAAAGTACTCACTAGAACGTTGTTAGCTTTGTCTAGTGTTTCAAGCAAAGATGTGAGGGGTAATCCGGGGAAACAGAACAGACTGTTACACAGGCAATAGGTCTAATCACACAGATATGAACACTGACGTGCACTCTGCTTACCGATAAGAAAGTTTCCAAGAGTTGAGGAGTAACCCACGTAGAAACAGCAGCAGTAGAAGAAGAACAAGGTTCCAGGATATTCGTAGCCCCCCCTATTCCCGCCGGCACGAGGACCCCTGTGAAGGAGGTCCAAACACAACAGGATCCCTGACACCGCGGAACGAGGACGCCTAAACCCAAGTCCTTTATCCTTGCGCCGATGTGCCAATGTCCTCAAAAGTGTCAGCTGAAATCCCAACGCCGATGCGTGAAGTCCCAAGCAGCACTGAAGTGAAGAGGCGGGTGAGTATGAAAGAAGAATCCGAAAGGGAAATCCGAGACAGTCCAGTATTGCCGTCTGAAGTCAGCAACAGACCATAGCAGAAGCACAAAGGAGAACCGGAGCAGTCCAGGTAACGATCCGAGTTAAAAACCATAAACAAACATAGCGCCAAACAGGAGACAGGACATGGAATCCAATATTCAGGCCAAGGAGTCAAGATACCAGGAAACAAGAGTTCAAACATAGAGCAGCTTACAGAAACAAATTTAGAAGCAGCGCCGTGCAGGATGGGTGGAGCTTAAATCATGAACAGCTGATAGCAAACACAGCGCTTCACCGTAATCCAGGAAGTATACGTCTGTGCATTGGTAGTCAGCGTTTCCATGACAACCCATAGCGTTCTCTGAAAGAACTAATGTGCGTAGACAATGCCATAGCATGAGGCTTTTGTATGCGCCGTTTAACTCCAAAAGGTCGGGACAGGAAAGCAGACTTCCTGGAGGCATGGGGTTGTTTACTTCCGTGCACCGATTGTCCAACACGTGGGAAAGGAGAGCTGAAGCCACGGTGTGTCACTTGGGACGGAACCCTGACAGTAACTGAATCTCTTGATGTAACACCTGATTAAAGTAACTTAATGAAGATCTCCTGGCAGCCAGTTTATCCTTTTACCCGTTGACGTCAGTTAAGGTCATAACATAAATTGGCAACGAGTTGGTCTTGGAGAACCCAGAGAGGAGACAGACAGGTACTTGTATGGATGGAGTCAGGGAGAGAGAGAGATGTGGAAGAGAGAGAGGAGATAGGAGACTGCTCGGGGTGGAGGGGCAGCACAGGAATAAAAGGGACTGAGAAAGTGAGGGAGCCCACTGCCCCCCATGTAAGTCCCATCACCCAGGGGGAACCGAGAGACAGTACAGCAAGCTTGGAGGCTTAAGGGAGCTATAAGCAGCAGAGACAGTGCCTCCCAGAGTTTGAAAAAGCTCCACAGCGTGCATTGGGCACAAAGGGGTGGAGTGCCGGAGACTGTTCTTCTAAGCACCCAGGGGCCATGAGAGTGCAAGAGAGATGGCCCGGGAGATGCCCAGGGGTGTGGCAGATTAATTTTGCAGAGCCTCTAAAAGTGCCAAGAGACTGTAAAATACTAAAAGGAGCTATGGAGTGTTCATGACATAGAGATCGTGAAAGCGCTAAGAAGTTGAGTGCCAGAGACTGTAAAACATAAGTGACTCCGTGTCTAGGAAGGGAGTAGTCCCAGGGTGAATGCAACGAGAACTTGGGAGGTTTCTGGTTCGCTGTTTGGAGAGGGATGTCTCCGGTTTGTATGCCTGAAGGAGCGGATAACAGAGCATCTCACGGCTAGAAGTGATTGACAGGGAATTTGGAAGTCTAACCATGTTGCTGCAACTGGGGCTGAGTTTGCCCGAGATGACCGTTAGCCTTCAGCAGCTCTCAGCACCTACACACATTATTCCCGAATGTGCTGAGGGAGTTGGTGATCAGTTGGAATGTTGCTGTGTGCATGCAGTGTTCGCAATACGTGACGCTGTGGATTTCATCTGAAGAGGGGGTCATTCCGATCATGGCGGTAGGGGGTTAACGGCACCGGTAAGGATGCCGGTGCCGTTAACCCCCTACTGCCACATTCCATGGTCCTTTAGCGGGTCCCACCAGGACAGGCTGGTCTGACCAGCCGTCCTTAGCGGGACTGTTAGGCAGAAACCTGTGCAGTTCCCTCTGGGACCGCTGCAAAAGATTTAAGACTACAGGTGTTTGGCAGTAAACCCACTTGGTAGCAGTCTGTACCACACAGATTCACTTGGTAGCTGTGGCTGAGCAGTCAGACTTCCCTCAAGAAGAGTTAGGCAGTATACAGAGTATTCACAATAGGTCAAAAGAACACAGTAGAACAAGTAAACACTGACCAGAGCTTGGTGTAAAAGAGATAATTATTTATTTAAAACCACATCTAGAAGAACACACAGGCACTAATGTTAAGCAGTTAAAAACAATGTCACTAAAAGATATACACTCCCTTAGAAGAACATTAGACAAGTCTTAAGTAAAGCCCCACTTATTTTCAGACAGAGGTGAGCGCTTAACGCAGATGGCACTCTAATAATTCGTTTTAAAAGGGAGAGAAAATCAGAGTATAATTTGAAACAGATCCCAACACTTTCACAAGAACACAACAAGAGAGGAAGGCAAGTAAAACCGTGAAGTTAGAGTTCAGAAGGCCGGATCCACTTTAAGAGGATCAGGACGAAATGTGTCCAAGGTCACACGGTTGAAGTGCACAAAAGTCTTGCAAAGGATCAGAAAGAGTTGGACCAAAAGAAAGGGACCAGTTAGAGGGTCAAGGCGGCCAGCCCAATCCAGAAGGTTAAGGGATTATTATTACCTTGTAGCAATCTTTAGAAAGGGAGGCCTGGCGGACACGGTACCTTAAAGTGGTGAGAATACTCCAGCAGGGGCAGTTGTTCCTGGCAGCGGATGCAAGTTGGTGCTTCGTCCGGGGGAAGAGAGGATCTCGTCGGGGAGGAAGACAGGAGTCCGTTGCACTGCCAGGGAAGAAACCAGCCGCAGAGTTCTCAGGTAAAAGGAGCGGTCCTTTTATTCGCGGTCCAGTGGTAAGTGGCTATCCGGTTGCCGGGGTGCTTGGCACGGGCAATTCGACCACAAGACGTCCTGGGATGCGAGAAAAAGAAGGTAAAACTGGTTGTGCCCACCAGTCAGGGGAAGAAGCCTCTCCAGCCGGGAGATCTTCTCTGTCGTCGGGAAGTGGTGAGTCGGTTCCGCAGGGCTCCACCGGTGGTGTCGTCGTGGCAGGTTGGCTCAGCTTCTCCCTTGTCGGATTCTCAGGTCCTGTGGCGACTTCTGAAGTTCCAGTCCCCAAAGCCCTGCTTTTATGCAGCACACCCCCATTCACTCAGCCTAGCTGTCCATCAAACATGCTAAGTGGTGAGCCCGCCGGCTCACCACTTGGGCCACTCACACGAGAGTACGACTTGAGTTACCAAGGTAACTCAGTACAGGGTGCCTAAACCCCCTCCCAAACCCCCTGTGGTACCCAGACAGAGTGGCACCACTTTTGGAGGCTTCTGTGGAGAAGCCCACCAAAAAGTGGAACAAAGGGCTCGACTTGGGTTGGAGTCACAGAAGAGAACACAAATGCCATTTTAGAATCGAGTCCTGGCAAAAAATACCAACCGGTGAATTAATATTAAATAAATAAACCAGCGGTATGTTCGAGGCTATGAGAATTAAATAATCAAAGTTGGTAGCCTCGAACAATGGGAAAATCCCATAGGGATATATTTGCAGTCGAATATAAAAAATGGTTTCCACTGCCACCAGCCAAAACTCGGTCAGGGGGGACGGAGATGTGCCCCCTCGACTAACAGACCCCGGGGCAATCGAATTGCCCCGACCAGTACGTCCACAATATTATGGTTTGTACTGGTTTATGTTAATAATTTGGGACTAGTAAAGCCAGTGACTTTACATGCTCTGGGAGACAGTAGTTAGTCCCAGGGTATAGAGTCTATGGTGGGGTGTCACTATGACACTCCTGTGTCACTGCACAGAGGGTGCTGTGTAACACACATGGTAAAAACACATGAGACCCTATGGAGTAAAGGACCCCATAGCCCATAAAACACATTAACAGTCAAAGGAACATCATAAATCATGTCCAAGAGTGGGAGAAAAAGAGTTTCACTCTTGGCAGGAGAAAAAAACAAACTCCAGAAATCCAGCAAAGCTGCTCGGGGACTCACTAGGTTAGGAAATTCAGCCTAAAGAGAGAATTCTCCCTAACAGGGACCTGTTAAGGGACCATGGAGCTAATAACGGGCCCGCTATTTGCCGGCCTGTTAATAGCTCCTTCCCCATTCCCATTGAGCCCTATGGGGGCTCAAATGAGAATGGGGAATGGTTTTCGAAATGGGGATTTACCGGGTCCCCATAGGTCAGAATGTCCCAGTAAGTCCCCATTCCGACTAACCGGACCCGGACCCGGACCCGAGTTTCGAGGCAGCCATGGTGCTAATAGCACCATGGCTACCTCCAAACTCGGAATGACCCCCAGTGAGTCGTAGAGTAGTGCCTCGACTTGCCAGGATATGTAGGAGGAGCCCTGGCTTGGACCTGTCAGGGCCAGTGTAGTAGTACTCGTGATGAAGGGATCGATGGGTTTGGGGCGCACATGTGCTACCGGTACCACCAGAGGGACGTCTCAGAGGACAGACCCAAGTTTCCGTGGAGTTCTTACATTGCCCATTCCGGAGAAGATGCCAGTTATGCTCTGCGATGGAATGTAGCAGTATTCTGAGGAAGAATGTGTACAATGTCATGCGTGGCTTTGAGGTACTGGACTGTAATCTTTGACAGGGGGGATTACAAGTAAGTGCGGCACAAGTGATAGGAGAACGAACGACTGTTAAGCGAGTGCTGAGTGGGGAAGAAGTCCCTGCCATTGCAATGAGACTGCCGTTTTGCTTCTACCACGTGGCAAGACATTGTTGTGCCAAGCATAGTAAAGTCATTTTGTGGACTGTTGTGGCCTCTAAGGACGACAGGACGCCTGGAGCGGTTCTAACTGGCTTTATTATATATAACAAAACAGGTGAGCTCAGTAGTCCATGTGCTGGTCAGTGGCAGGTACTCACAGTGTCAGGCTGGGCACCCCAGTTACTTCACTGGGGGCAGGGTGTGCAGTTGTACTGCACACTGTAGACTTCCAGGGCCCCCATGAGGCCTCCTGTGGCATTGGATTTATGCCCTGGAAGCTTACTGTGTGGGCTCACGTGGGCCTCGGGTGCGTGAGCTCCTCATCAGGAGCAGCGATCTTCAGACCCGACCTGTCTGGCGCTCTACCAGCCTCTTGCTGGCGCCAAGGTTCTTTCGTTGAGCGCGGGTCCGCGAGATCACGTTGGAACGAGATCTCACGAGACCATGCTCCCGCGATCACGTGACATCTCCACACACCTCCTTTGCTGGGAAAAGGATGGATGGTCATTCCATGACAAAGTCTGCAAACTTGCTGGGTTTCCTTTTCTCTCTCTGTGGTCTGCCTTGGTCTAGAAGCAGGGCAGTGTTGCGGGAGCACCCTTGGGGAGGTGCGGGTGATTCAGGTTCTCCTTGTCTTGCCCCGCGCTGTAACTCCATGAGTGGGGTTGGGAGTTGGTGTTCGAGAGCTCGCCGTCGTAGGGTATCTCCGAGGCATCTCTTCCTGACTGGCGAGGGTTTTCGGATGACTCTTGCTGGTCTTGATCTTCTCCGGTTTCCCAGTGTGGCTTTTCAATAGCTTCTTTCCTGCGGTACATGGCCACCCTTTCTAGATTCCACTTCCTTCCGTCACTGGTGCAAATGTGGTTCGACCCTTTCACAACGACTTCTATGGGACTGCTGTATCTGGAGCCGGTCGAGTGTCTTTGTGGGGAAGGCGTATCTTGACCGGGTCGCCTCTGTTGACCGCTGTGAGCCTTCATGGCTTCTTTGTTCCACTGCATGTGAAAGACTACGTCTTCCATGTCCACATCCTCGTCAGCTCTCACGTGATGGAGCCACGGTGGTACCAGTGTGGATGCTGCCCTTCTCCCCCTTAGCAGATGGAATGGTGATACGCTGGTGACGGCGTTGGGGGTGATGCAGTGGGCTGCAACGGCATCCTTGACTGTTTTGTACGGGTTTAGGCCTGAGGCATGCGCTAGTTGCAGCGCTCCTTTAATGAAACGGTCACCCGCTCGACCAGGCCATTGGCCTGTGAGTGGTAGAGACTTGCTCTTCGCTGACCAATATTGTTTAGTTTGAGGAATTTCTCCATTTCTCGTGACACCAACTGGACGCCATTGTCCATCACTATTTCCTCTGGGAGGCCTTCGTGCTGGAATATGGCAGTGAGTGCTTCTATGACTGTGTTAGTGGTGATGTCTGAAGTGAAGTCGACTTCGACCCACTTTGAGAAATAGTCGACCGTGTCTATCCTGTACTTATGTTCCGGGAGCATGCTGTCCAGAGGCCCTATGAAATCCAAACCTAGTTTGCACCACACCCCTTTGGGGACTTCGGTGGGCAGCATAGGGGCTTGTCTCACAGAGAGGCGCTTGTCATTGTTTGCGCACTCATGGCACCTTTCGACCATTTGTCGTATGTCCTGATCCATTCCTGGCCACCAATAGGCGTCGCGTATCCTGCATCTGGTTATGTTGCACCCCAGATGGCCAGAGTGTGCTCTGCACAGTATTAATTTGTGAATTCCGCTGGGCAGGATCACTTGGTCTCCTCTCAGAATGAGACCGTTCACAACGTTGATTTTGTCGTTCACTTTCCAGTAGGGACGTAGGCCTTTGGGGATTGTTCTTTCATCAGGCCAGCCTTTGCGGACCCAGGCTGCTACGCGCCGTAGTGCATCATCCTGCTCGAACTCCTCCTGCCAGTGGCGCTCACTCAGGTCCAGGTACTCGCCGTTTCTCAAATCGCTTATAGAGGCTACAACACATTCATCTTCCAAGAATGTGGTCCCAGGGGTATTTTGGTTCAGGAGCATGGACATGCAGTCAGCTTGTGCGTTTTTCCAGCCGGCAATGTGGGCTATCTCGTACGTGTACTCTTGTAGTTTTGTGGCGATCCTGGCCAGTCTCAGGGTGGCAGCCTTGGTGCCGTCCGGGCTCAACATGTGAATGAGGGGTTTGTGGTCCGTGACCAATCTAAACTTGGTGCCCCAAACGTAAGATCTGAAGTAGTCGACGGCCCAGGCACAAGCCAACATCGCCTTCTCTACGGTGGAGTAGTTCTTCTCCGCTGATGATAGGGCTTTAGATGCAAATGCCACAATATTTTCAGTGTCGCCCTTCTTCTGTGTCAGGGTAGCTCCCAGTCAGTACGCACTAGCGTCCGTAGTGATGCAGGTGTCCCATTCAGGGTTGAAGGGTTTCAGGCAAGGTGCATGCAGGATCCTTCTTTTGATGTCGGTGAATGCTTCATCTTGCTCTGGCCCCCAGGAGTAGGTTGCCCCTTTCTTCAGAAGTTCTCTCATGGAGGACGTGGTTTCGGAGAACCGTGGGGCAAATTTTGTGTAGTACTCCGCTAGGCCCAGGAACGAGCGTAGTTCTTCTCTGGACAGTGGGGCCGGGGCGTCTGCTATGGCCTTCATAAGGTTCTTCTTGGGGCTCACCCCTTCACTTGAGATGCAGTACCCAAGGTATTCTACCTTGCTAAATCGAAAGACACATTTCTCGTGGCGTAGATGAACGCCCTCCTCTTGAAGTTTGCTCAGGACCGCCCTGAGTGCTGTGTCATGGGTATCGTTGTTCTTGACATACACAAGGATGTCATCCTGAAAGAATGAGACTTTTGTGAGACCTTTGAGTAGGGAATTCATCATTCTCTGAAATGCGGATGTGGCTGAAGACAGCCCAAAAGGCATGCGGGTGTATTGAAATGTGCCGAAAGGAGTGATGAACACTGTAAGGAGGCGCAACGATTTGTTTAGTGGAATCTGATGATAGGTGTCATGCATGTCCAGTTTCGAGAAGATTGACGCCTCTTTCATCATGAGAACAATTTCGCTGATGCTGGGGAGCGGAAAGCTATCTGTAACAACCTCTAGATTCAGACTTCTCAGATCAGTGCATATTCTGAGGTCGTCGCTGGATTTTTTCTTTACTAGAACCACCGGACTCAACCACTCGGAGGATTCCACCGTCTCAATGGTGCCTTCTTCGACCATCTTCCAGAGGTGGGCATCTAAGGCAGGTCTTGCCGTGGCAGGCACCGGTCTAACTTTATTTTTCACAGACACCGCGTTGGGTTTCAACTGAATCTTGTGGACGAAGTTCTTCACTTTCCCCGGTTTCTCAGAAAACAGGCTTGGGAAAATCTCCTTGAAATTTTGCGCTGCTCCTGAGGAGACCATGAGTACCTGTTCCGGAGTTCTGGGGTCTAGTTTGATGCAGAGTCTGTGTTGATCGTCCCATCCGAGCACGGCTGGGCCTTTGGGTGAGAAGTACACCTTGGTGGAGGTAGACCTCCCTTTGAATTCAATTTGGGCTCTGATGTAACCCAGAGGGTCGACAGTTGCACCTCCAAAGACCGTGCTAAACTTTGTGCTTCAGAGAGTAGCTCCTTTGTGATAAAGAAATGTTTTGATGTTTTGCGCCAGACAGGCAAGTAGTGCTGGCCTCCGTGCTTCAAAGAGTAGCTCTTTTGTGATAAAGAAATGTTTTGATGCTTTGTGCCAGACAGGCAGGTAGTGCTGGCCTCAGTGCTTCAGAGAGTAGCTCTTTTGTACCATAAGCATCCAGGAAATGTAGTTTAAGATGTTTTTACAATTACAATATAGCTTCAATCTGGGATTACTCCATTTTGTTTGATTTTAGCGTTTCATTAAAAGTGACCCTAAAAGCACAATGGAGATGGTTTATTGTGGGTGGAAATTCTTTTTTCCTTCTCTTGACAGGTGACATAATCAACGATCGAGAGGAGGTATTTACCAAAAACATAGAGGAGAACCTGAACTTGAAGAGTCTCCCGAGCACAGAAGAGAGAGGAGGAAATTACTGTCTCAGCACAGGTAAATATGGGGCGATCTCTGCAATGGTTGGATTACTGGCTTGGAGCTGCCGCGGCATGTCTTCTTAGAAGCTCCTGGCTGGCCCGATGCGCAGTATACGATAATGCTGTTTACAGCCTCTGTTTTCCGCCGAAAATAAGCCACAGCTTGTGGGAGGACTAGTTGCTGCTGCATGGCGAGTGATTCCCTAGAAGGTGACTGAATCTCTGAGTTCAGATGCATTTTTGAATCGGGGGAGCTCCCGGAGACAAAATGGCGGCCACGCCACTGACCCACGCGAAGCTGTGGAATGGGGGAGATGCAGGCGCATGAAAGCAGCACGAGCCGCTGGACGAACGGACCCAAACTGTCTAGCACTGCCTTCAAGAAGAGCGACGTATGTCTGAAGCCCAGCGGAAGGTGCCAGAGGTGTGCGGCTCACCAGGGCTCACGCTGCAGTAGTCCCGCGGAGGTGCCCTGGAGCAGAGCGGAGGAGAATCCCGGCGGAGGGAGCCCGGATCTGGGGGGGCCTCCGTGAGACTATGAAACGCATTTCTCCTCACCTGGGGGACCGCATGGGCACCGATAAACGTCCCTGAGTCGCTGAGGCTTCGGGAGCAGCAGGAGAGGCTCCCTTCACCGCTCCATGAGGTTACGATCCGAGACCTACCGGTGCGTGTTCCACCGGTTGTGAGACACACCGCAGAGCTCATCCAAGCTACTCTCACAGAGGAGGAACCGTCTGCTGCGAAACTCAGCGCTGCAGCGAGCACCCACGATCCAACACCCGGCTGGCCTGACTGCTGCAGGTGTGGCATCGGAGCCGTCATTGCACTGGAGACAGAGGGAGCAAAGTCCCCACAAAGATCCATCACAGGCCCGCGGATATGAGGTGAGTAGTGGGACATTGGACTAACTGGACCCCCAACAAATGCTCACAACGAGGCACACTACGAAGTTCGAGCGTCTGATCATAGCTGTGGGGGGGACCTGCACGGAGAAGCGGCGCCACGTGTACTCTTAGGTGAGGCCACGCGAACAGCCGGGCCAGTGTTTGCATAAACCAACGCTCCCTCGATCCTGGAACCAGAAAGACCACATAAACGGTAAAAGCATTGCCCTTGCAGTATTGGCCTAAACCACCTAAGAGACAGTGATATAAATGATGTGCACTTTACCACCACAATCTGAAAGGGGGTTTAGCTGGCTGCGATTGTGCAGACGGCACCATTACGCAATATCCTCAACCAGCAGCGCTCAATAGAACCCCTTTGGAGGTCTTGTCTGCTTTGCCTGGTCCCCTCCCCCCCTCGCGTACTACTCTCAGCGGCAGGTAAAGCAAGTGAATATATTACTGAGGGGGAAAATCAGGGGGTAGTCGGGAGCGAGGATGTCCAGGAGTGGGAAGATGGCCAAGCAGACGGACATTGCGGCATTAATGGCTAGTGCCTCGACTGAACGCTCCAAAAAAGGGGAAAAGCCCTAGGGTCCCGCAGAGGAGGATGTCCCTATCAGCGCACCATCAGCTATCAACACAGAACAAATGGTGACCAAGGCGGACATGCAGGAACTACTCTCCACACTGACAAATGAAATTCACAAGAGTACAGAAGAAGTAACAAAAAAAATAAACTCCTTGGACAAAAGAGTGGTGGAGGTGGAGAGACGGACGGCGGAGCTTGAATCAGAAGTTTGTGATCAGCGGTTCGAGGACGAGTTCGACAGAGACAGAATCAAAGCTCTGGAGGGGAGATGTGACCTTATCGAAGCCAAACAAGAGGATGCAGAGAATCGGTCGCGGAGAAACAATATACGCATCCGGGGGATTCCATCGTCTATACCAGACTCAGAGCTAAGAAACCATGTCTCGGGGTTGCTCAGGTACATCATAACCCTGCCGGATGATGCACCTCTAGAACTGGACCGGTTACACAGGTCGGTCCCGAGATCTGCATCCAGCTTCCCCCCGTATGCCTTGGTAAGGGTTCATTTCTACCAAATAAAGGAGGAAATCATGCGTGAAGCAAGACAAATGGGCCAAATAACATTCCAAGGATCTAAAATATCGCTATACCAAGACCTGGCGAATTCCACGCTGCAGAAGTGAAGAGCCATGCGGTCATTCACGGAATGGCTGCCGGGGAAAAAGGTTGCCTATCAGTGGGGATTCCCCACCTCGGTCAAGTTCATATGGGAGGGGGCTAAGACACAAATTTGATCACTGAAAGAGGCCGACAAATTCATGGGCATCAGAGGAACGGGGGGCGGCTCAGACTCTGAAGAACCACCCCAATCTCAGCACAGCAATCCTTCCGACGGATCATGGTCGAAACCTACCCGACGGCGTAGACCTCGAGGCCCATCCAGGAAAAACTCCAATCCTGGGTGATCTCGAATTAAAATATAACGACGATGGCGGGTAACGGAAGCTTTATACCGGACCGCGCCGACTGACGATAGGTGCAATGGATGGATCTACAAATCCAAAAGGAGATGGAGCCTCACGTTTAAACTAATTCCTCATACAGGCACTGAGGACGATATCCTGGCAGTGCGGATATATTGCATCAGTTCTAGTTCACAGTTGGTTCGGCGGCCCAGTTGGCCAATATGAGAGCATCGAGGCCACCAGTTTCCCAGTGGCTGTAGGATGTTGTTCTTCCTACTTGTTCGTGTCAAAGGGGGGGCAGAGGGGGAAGGGTTCATCGAAAAACAATCAAATACCCAAGGTCTGGGAGCTTCAATGGCTCGACCCAAGCTCCTCAACGGAGGCTGTAAACGGCGAGATCTGCAGGCGAGAGTGCGCTCCATCTTAGACAAAAAAGGAATAAGAGACCATGGCTGACACAAGTGAAATAACAATCCTGTCATGGAATGTGCAAGGACTCAACTCGCCACGGAAACGGAAATCAGTTGAACAAAGACTCGGGCAATTAGACTGGGACATTGTTTTTCTACAAGAAACTCATCTACTGCAAGAAGATGAACACAGAGTAAGATTTAACAAGTACAAAACTCCATCTTAGACAAAAAAGGAATAAGAGACCATGGCTGACACAAGTGAAATAACAATCCTGTCATGGAATGTGCAAGGACTCAACTCGCCACGGAAACGGAAATCAGTTGAACAAAGACTCGGGCAATTAGACTGGGACATTGTTTTTCTACAAGAAACTCATCTACTGCAAGAAGATGAACACAGAGTAAGATTTAACAAGTACAAAACTCCATCTTAGACAAAAAAGGAATAAGAGACCATGGCTGACACAAGTGAAATAACAATCCTGTCATGGAATGTGCAAGGACTCAACTCGCCACGGAAACGGAAATCAGTTGAACAAAGACTCGGGCAATTAGACAGGGACATTGTTTTTCTACAAGAAACTCATCTACTGCAAGAAGATGAACACAGAGTAAGATTTAACAAGTACAAAAAAGCATTCTTTGCCACTTCTGGCCAAAGGAAAAGAGGAGTAGCCATACTCCTGAGTGACAGGATCCCCCTAATAACTATAAAAAGAGATCCAAACGGTCAGTTCCTCTTACTCAAGGGCCTATTTGAGGAGCTCCCGATCACCATCGCTGCAATCTATGGTCCCAACTCAGCTCAAGCTAACTTCATCACAAGTTTAATCCCAACCATTTTGGCATTTCAAGAAGGGCACCTAATCATGGGCGGGGACTTCAACTCGATGCCAGATCCCCAAGTGGACAAGACCCTTCCGCCTACTAAATCTGACTTCGTACAAGCATTAGCATTAGCCAAGCTATTAAGGGAAACGGAAACCGTAGATGCCTGGAGGCTCTTTAACGGGACTGCAAGAGACTACACCCATTATTCCCAGGTGCACAAAGGCTTCTCGAGAATCGACTTAATATTGATTTCAGGGGTTCTTTACCCATGCTTGGATGCAATGTCAATACAAACATGCATGATTTCGGATCATGCCCCGGTGACTGCAAAATTAGCTATTTCTGGGCAAAAGCGCCCGGTCCAAAAACACTGGAGATTGAATGACACTCTGTTACTGGATGAATGCATCAAAATGGATGTCGAGAACACAATTGTTAACTACTTCAAAGAAAACACAATTGAGACATCTCCTATTAATATCATCTGGGATGCTATGAAGGCGGTCGTCAGAGGTGCTCTGATTAGCGCAATAGCTGAACAGCGAAGGGTCTCGAACATTGCTGCATCCAAGCTGGAGGAGAGAGTGAACCAACTAGAAACAGAGCTGAAAAAGCGATATTCCAGAAAAGTCGAGAAAGAGCTTAGAAAGGCTAAAACTGCTTTGGAAATGCATTGCGCTGATCGTACCGCTAAATACTTAGCCTTCACAAGACAGTTTTATTACACAAAGGGGAATAAAGCAAACAAAATACTAGCACAAAAACTGCAGAAAATCCGATGCAGGAACAACATCCTCACACTATCAGGGGCTGATGGGAAAATCCTCTAAACTGATACAGATAAAATCAATGAACTATCAAGATACCATGCAGACATTATGAAGGGGTCAACAACAGTATTAGACAACTTGCCAAAGTATTTGCAGTCTTTGCTCAAACAGCACTCGACTCGCCTGGAGCACCTGCAGCTGCCCATTTCGGCAGAGGAAATAACTGAAGCCATTAAATCGTTGAAATCCACGGCTCCTGGCCCCGATGGCTTATCTGCATCCTTTTATAAGAAATATTACAGGCTTTTGGTTCCTCAGCCAGTGGCATTATTCAACTCTTTTCTGTTGTCTGGCTCAGTCACCGGGACTATGGCAGAGTCATTAACTGTCCTGCTGCACAAGCCCGGGAAGCCTCCAGAATTGGCCGCTTCTTACCGCCCAATCACGCTTATGAACAATGATGGTAAGATTTTTGCTAAAATATTAGCGGGCAGGTTGGGAGTGGTTTTGCCAGGCCTGATCGAGAGTGACCAGACAGGGTTTATACCAGGGAGAGGGACTCACGACAATATTCGGAGAACAATAGAAATTATTGAACATGTCCACAGATCCGGGGACAGGGTGGCAGTGATATCATTAGATGCTCATAAAGCATTCGATCTGATGGACTGGGGGTACCTACGTGCAATCCTGGAACATTTCGGATTTGGGCCAAATTTCATCACATGGGTAATGGCCAATTACCAAACCCCCACGACACAGCTGCGAGTTAATGGCAGGAGATCCAAAGCAATACAAATCTCAAGAGGCACTAGACAGGGGTGCCCACTCTCTCCTCTGATTTTTGCTTTGTCAATGGAGCCCTTTGCAGCCAAAATCAGGCAGAATGCTAGGATAGGGGGAATTAAGATAGGAAGTAGGGAATATAAAATAGCACTCTATGCGGATGATGTATTAATAACAGCATCAAATTTGGCCTCTTCCCTTGAGTCCTTGTGGAAGGAAATTAATGAATTTGGGGCATTATCAGGGTTCAGAATTAACCTAGACAAGTCATCGGCCCTGGCAATCAATATCTCTAAACAAGAAAGAACCGCCCTCAGCCGGTTAATGCCGATACCATGGGTGAAAGACGCGATCGGATATCTGGGGGTGCGTATCACGAGAGACCCGGCCCATCTATATGCTGCAAACTTTCCACAACTTATTACAAATCTTAAGAAAGACCTAAAGACCTGGTCCTCTTGGGAAGTTTCCTGGTTTGGGCGAATTACGGCCATAAAAATGAATATAATTCCCAGGTGGCTATACTTCTGCACAGCAATACCGACCCGCATTCCAGGCCCAGTACTGGTAGATATGCAAAATAAATTGCAGGGCTTTGTCTGGGGGGGGGGAAAGCCTCATATTGGTAAGCGAATAATGATGCGAGACAAAAATCCGGGAGGCCTAGGAGTGCCAGACATAGCTAGATATACCCTAGAAGCCCAGCTATCACACGCGTTCTCCTGGGTACAAGAAGAGGACTGTAAAGACTGGTAGGGGGTGGTCTGTACTTCTGCTCTCTATATGGTAGAGGAGAGGCACAGAGGACCCCAGCCAAGATTCTCTATTATTGGTAAACCTGGTCGAGCAATCAAGGCCTAGCTTCTTAGGAGGTGATGCAGGCTGGTTCTTAAGTACAGTGTAGTCCCCAAGCCCCCACAAAGGAATGTCCACACACTGTATTACTGAAAACCCAGGGCCTCATTACACGGATGGCGTTAAGGGTTTACCGGTACCGGTATTTTACCGGTACCGGTAAATCCTTACCGCCTTACTACGAGGTCTCTTTGCGGGTTGGGGAATTTAACGCCTGCTTTTTGCAGGCGTTAAAAACCAACCCGCAAAGGGACCAGGGAGCTAATTACGGTACCGCAATTTGCGGTACCGTAATTAGCGCCTTCCCCATTCCCATAGAGCCCTATGGGGCAAAAATGGGAATGGGAATGGGGAAGGGCAATGGTGGAAGGGGGAATTACCGCCCGGCCAACCTTGGAATAGGGCGGTAATTCCCCTTTCCACCAAGGCGGTGCCGGTATTTTACCGGCATGAACCATGGCGCTAATAGCGCCATGGTTCACTGCCATCCATGTAATGAGGCCCACAGTCTTTATATAATTAATATTCAAAGGTTATGTACACTTATCACAATAACACACTTTGTGCTCAGGAAAATCAACAATGGTAAATATCTACAATTCTAAAGTGGTACCACTAATATTATCAGACCTCATTAAAGTGCATCAACAATACTGTCAGAATGGCACACAGATCAATAATAGGGAAACCAGCAGTAGAAAAAGGAAGAAAAGCAAGATAGTTAAAACAATAGGCAGATTACTGGCCCCTACCAATAGACACATTTCTGTGTGGAGATCCCCCCCCACCTGGGCAACCTGTAAAATAAACATATATAACACAAGCCCAGTCCATATATTGTTCAATAGTCTTATTTTCTCCTATAATGTTTCTACCCCCCCCCCCAATGTACCTTGTAGAGCAGAGTTTGTCGAAGAGGCGTCGACAGATCCTTCTGGAGTGACTCCCTTTAAAGTAGGAGCCACGGATCGTCGAGAGGTGTGGATGACTCGGCGTTCAGCGTCGGGGAATCGACGGCCCTTCTTGAGTGCCCTCCCTTTAAGGCAGGAGTCACGGGTCGTCGAACGTCCGACGGGGAACAGGTTGAACTATGGTGGTGAAGTGGCAGCTTCGTTCCTAGCGGTGCTCGTCGACGACGGAGCGCTGGCGTCCTGCAAGGAAGAGGCGTGCGGGGCACCTCGGTGACGATAGTTCTGGACCGCAAAGAGATGATGAAGAACTGTGGCCCAGCAAGGGTGTTGAGTCGTCGGCGTCTCTGCGGTCTTCAGGTGGCGGGAAACCCACCGGCGGATGCTCCTCGGCGCGTCGACGGTCAGGCTTTCTCCAGCGGGATGAAGCGGGCGACGATGCAGATGAGAGCGTCCATTGATCAAACGAAGTTCTTAGGCAAACGGGAGCACGGCGGCTCTGGTCGGCGACGGCGGTCGTCGACGGTGGCAGACAACAGTCCGGGCATTTCTCTTTGGGATTCCGCGGCAGTCCCCGTCTCCGGTCGGCAGCCTGTCGTAGGCCTGTCTACCAGAGAGCGTTGGCAAAGAGCAGCTGTGCACGATAGTCCCTCGTAGCTCGGGAAGAGGGCACCTTACCAGGTCCTCTCTGGGTCAGTCCTTGGAGACACAGCAGCTTTCAGATTGTGAAGGAGAGCAACAGCAATTCTTCTCTTCCAGCAGGGCTTCAAGGTCAGGCTTCAGTTACTCCAGTTGCTCGTTGTAGTGGACTTCAGCTTCTGAACAATTTCCAATGGTGAGAGGTCCCCAGATATACTATTTGGTCTCTCATCCACACTGCTGGCACACACTCAGCAGCCAATCATTCAGAAGGGCATTCATGCAGTCAGTCAGCCAATCAGGCACACAGTGCATTCAGGCCATCCTCCTCCCTCTCAGACACTCACAACAAGGAATGTGGATTGGGACAACTACCCAGCCATTCAACACTACACACTGCATTCAGGCCAGTTTCGGGCAGGGCTGTCTCAGTCTTTGTCTCTCATGCCAGAAACCGGACAACCACAACAAGGAGTGCATATTGGTCACACACTCTTTTCGCCCAGGTCCCACCCACAGGAGGTACCCACAACATACAGTAATTGAGAAGGCTCCAGCCAGTCTGGGCAGCACTTCACAACAACACCATATATGGAACTTCCACCCCACAGCCAGTCAGGGGGAAGGGACAGCGTCAGGGCTTCCCAAGACTTTGGGAAAACAAGGTAACAGGCAATAGAAAGCAAGAGGCCACAGGGGCCATTTTGTTTCCTATCAGGAATCAACTGATTCCAATGGCAGGGCCTGGGTATCCCAAAATGGAGGACACCCAGAGCACCTGTCAAATTCAGCATGGAGCTGCCACCAGCCCATACCCTGCTCTGTGGGCCACCCACAGGTGCCCAAAAACATACACTAGGGGCACAGGGTTGTACCCCCACCCATGGGTGCCATAAGGGTATCCCATGGGCCTGTACACCAAACCAAAAGAGAGAGCTGCACCGCCAGGAATCCAACATGGACTCCTGCACGGAAAACACACAGAACACACGATAAAGGACAAGGATTCAGAGGCCCTGTCCCTCTGATGCATTTCCAGCATCACAATTATGCGCCGAAGTGGATGCAGATCGAGGGGGTCTGGTGTCCAGGTAACCCCGCGGACCTTCCGCATCTGCCAGAAATGAAAGCGCAAGCGAATAAAGGCCCCCTATCTGCCACGATAACAGTTGTCCGAAGTTGGAAGGCAGCAGCGCGTAAATGGGGTATAAGGGGCACACTGGGCCCACTAACCCCTATCTGGAACAACCCAGAGTTTTCACCAGGCTGTGACAGCAATAGCTTTCAGTCGTGGAGGGAGGGTGGCCTGCTTAGGACGGGTGACTTTCTGGAGGAGGGTTCCCCCATCTCATTTGAAAGATGCAAAGAGAAGTTCATGGTAGAAGAGCGGGAGAGAATCCATTACACCCAAATATGGCGCTGGCTGTCTCATAGAGCGGTTCGGGAGGAATGCGCCAGAGAGCTAACAGCTCTAGAGATCTCCCTCACAACGCCAACAAAAAGAGGTAAAATCTTGGCTCTGTACCGTCTCCTGGACAGGGCCGACCCCACGAAAAAAGAAAGATACATGATTGAGTGGGAGAAGGACCTGGGCCGGGAGATAGAAATTGAGGAATGGACTCAAATTTGGGCCAGACTGCACAAAAGCTCACAATGTATTACAAACAGAGGTTGGCTACAAGCTCTGTTATAGATATTACATTACCCCAGTACAGATCAATAGAGCGAATCCGAATCTTTCTGATCGCTGCTGGCGAGGCTGCTCTACCCCTGGTTCCCTATTTCACATGGTATGGGCTTGCCCAAGGGCGGAGACATATTGGAAGGAAGTGATTAAACACATCAAGGATATCACGGGACCTACCATACCCTGGGACCCGGGAATTATTCTCTTGGGGGAAACCGGGGGGGGGGGGGGGGCGGGGGCTCTACCAATCTCGGGACACATTCCACGTTTATGTACGCATTTACTTCTTGCAGCAGAAATTGCTATGGCCTGGCTATGGAAAAATGAAGAAGGTCCCTCAGTAGCATTATGTGGTCCAAGTGTCATCGCGGTGGCGGAAAAGGTGACTGCAATTCGAACCAATACCTTCATAAAACTATGAACATTTGGGATCCTTTCATGGATTATGCAACTAGATTCCCAGCGCTGTCTAGAAGGCCACCAATAACCAGATGGCTGCAAAGTAGCTCCCTCTATTGACCAATACATAGACCTCAAGCAGATGCGCTCTGCCTACAACTACCTATATGGCCACCAAGATAGGATATGGTAGCGGACAATGGAGCTCCTGCTGGCACTAGCTGATTCCTCACTATCCCTGTTTCTGGTACCACTGAGATATTGCAATGAAGTGTCGTACTGTCATTGATGTCATGTTGATTTGTATAACTTAATAAAATGTTGTTATGAAAAAAAAATGTTTAATAACTACCCCTTTTACCCCACCCACGGATTCAGAATCCTGTGTGTAGAGCTGTGACACCCACCAATCACAAGAGGGTAATGCTGCTTTGGAGCATTATCAGACCAAGTGAACCTGCAGCCAATATGATGTGTGAGGCTAGAGACTGGCCAGGGGACCAGGGAGATCCCTGTACACCAGCTCCTGAGGCAGTATAGCTTTGTGGGGCGCTGGCGACCCTCCGACCGTCCCACAGGATTATACCTATTATCTATATGTATATGGTTTATGAATGGACCGCTGGTGCAGCTTAACTCTGCTAGGCACTGTGCCTCTCACTCCCCTGCAACGTCTGAACCATTTCCATTTCTGTGGCCATCAGGACTAAGGCGTAGACTGACTACTTGTTCCCACTCGTCGTCACACTCAGACCTCATTCCCTAACCTGACTCCTTTGCTTAGGAGTCCAGTATTTGGGTAATCTCAGCATGTACTACCCATCATCAGTAAGTACAGTATTTCCCGTGACACTGACCACTATCATGGGAGCCGAGAAACTGGAGTTACCAGCCAGTCTATTCTCTGCAACAGTGAACCTCGCCATGTCACCTACACCAAATTTCAATTCTTTCACACCAGCAGTGAGTCAGTCTTCTTGGAGGTGCCGGGTACGGAAAATACAGAGTTTGTGTTTTATTACTTTCCCCAATTGACCAAGCCGCCAAGGCCGCTAGAGAAGCAGCGAGTGTCTGCAGGTGAAAGCCAAGGTATGTTGGGCAGGAGAAGGGAAGCTGCCAAAACCAGTTGCAGATGGTGCAAACACATGGATCCCCTAAGTGTCATCACCTAGTGATGAGTAAGATTACCTTGGACAAGATTCTGGGATGGAAACTGGAGCACGCTGATCAAACCAACGGAGACAGCATATAGAAGCAAAGCACACAAATACCAAAGAAAGGTGATGGCACAAAGGAGAAGATAAGTCAGAGGTATAAGACCTGTATTGAGAGCGCACAACCAACTGGATGCAGAAAGCATGTAAGACAGTGAGCAAGGAGGAGGAGAAGAAATAACGAGATAGTCATGCAGTGCTGATGAGGGAGGAATGCAGACATTGAAAGGATGAGGCTGAAGATTCATGCTGGAGAGAGAAACTAGCTGAGGGCCCATAGACACACCACAGTTGCACAAGAAACCATTGGTACACGTCAGAGGGAGAATTAGGTCCTGTGGTCTTGAATACCATCAACAATGAGAGTGAGTGGAGGCATGCTGTGTCATGCACTGTAACCCAATGATACTGTAAAAGAAAGCATACTGAAGACATGAGCAATTAATCGCCTGCGCAGTGAAGCTTAATTCCATTCAACATCGGAAATCTTAACTGGGAAGACTGATGCATGATGGGAAATGTAGTCTAAGACCCAACAACATATTAAAGGAAAGCCTAAGGAAAGACGGCAACAGCTGTAGCTATAGCATGCTGAGAGGTGAAGCCTAATCGGACTGACTTCTGGTAAAGCTCATTGTATTGTATTGTTGTATTGTTTATTTATTTATAGAGCGCTTGTGAAAATCTTAATTTACAGTAACATAAATATCTTACATTTCTTATGTTACAGTTGCAATCATATCTTACAATTACATACAGTATATTAGGATATAATACAGTTATCGGTAGCATAATAAGGATTAGAAAAAGGCAAAGGGAGAGGGGAGAGGTGTCTAGGTCAGTGGAGACCGGACGTTCAGAGGAGAGGTGTCAGGAGTCGTTGGTTTGTAGCTAGCGTTTAACATTGGTTTTGAATATGTGAAAGGAGGCGAGGGCTCTTAGTGGATCCGGAATAGAGTTCCATAGATGTGCAGCCAATACTGGGAAGTTTGAACCTCCAGTTCTTTTCAGATTGAAGTTTGGGATTCTGATACTATTGGTTTGGGCCTTTCGAATGGGGCGTTCAGATGTGTACCTAGTACATTTCTCAGTGAGGTATGCGGGTGCTTTGTTATTAAGACAGTTGTGAGTGATGTTCAAGGTTTTAAGTTTGATACAGGTGTTGTTTTGCAAGGTTTGGAGTTTATGGGTGTTGTGTTTGCTGGTGCCTAGATGAAGTGTGTTACAATAGTCTAGTTTCGATAGGCTAATATATGAAGTGTGTTACAATAGTCTAGTTTCGATAGGCTAATATATGAATGAAATCATTGTTGCATTGTGGGAAGCAAAGTCTTATCAAGTACCAAATATTATTGTGATAACTAAGCTGAAACCATGGAGGTAAATGAAATCTTAACAGAAGACCAAGAGACAATTGTGATATTTGAAGCTCATGTGTGTTAAGAAATAAAGCGTAACTGAACAACCAAGAGACATTATCGATGTTGATGGGAAGAAAGTATCATTAAACGCTGGCAGAAATTGTGCGGCCTTAGCGCAGCGTACCCGAAGGTGAAGACTTGTTCACCACTGTTTACGGTTGCCATGGATCTTCTCAATAAAACCACATTAGGCAGGGAGGCTGCAGCATGAACCCAAGCATGATGCCTTATACCCTACAAACAGCCCCTATTCCACCATATCAGTGCCCATTGTCAAACAGCTTGAATATTTGTACTGATGTTTTGCTTCCCTGGAATTTTTGGCCCAGTCTTGCTTATTGGACCCGCTACTTGGCTTGACTGTGTACCCGACCTTCGGCCTGATTTCCAGCCTTGACTCTCGCTGGTCCTTGGGATTGCATGGTTGATGCTTTGTTCCAGACCCTCTTCTGACTCTGGATTGCTTTGCCAGTGACTTGCCATTCTTTGCCTCTTCTGTCCCCATCATGCTTTTGCCCTACCTGAGTGCCACCTCCTGCAATTCACCTTGGTTTCACGCACTAAAGACTGCATTGCCCTGTCCACCCCGGCTACCACTCTTTTGGAGGACTACATTTATCTGCAGCTGCAGATCTCCCTAACTCTCACTGTGTCTCTCTGTGGAATCCTCTGACCTTTTAGGCTTTTTAATATGTGCAACTATAACTGGACATTAAAGACTTTCTTTGACTGTTTGCATGCCGTTGGCTAGGGCCCAAACCCAAACTATAATTTTGTGGTTTCTCACTTGTCAGCGGGTGGCATTCCTGTTCTATTGACTTGAGAACTCTCCATTGTCTACCAGTTCTCCTAGCTCTGTTTAATTCTTCTGAGAAAGGGTTGTCTGTTGTCTGCTCAATCCCTTTTTCACAGTTTTTTCAAATTGTATTTTTGGTTTATTAAGCCAACTGTTGGGGTAGATATTGTAGGTCCCAACACGGAAAAGAGGTTGACACTACGCACATTGTACTAGGCCATGGTGCTGCTGGGTTAGATGCGGTGTTACAGCTAGATACATGTTCAATGTAGTTAGAAGAATTGAAATGAGTGTTACTTTGTGCTTTAGTTGGACACATTTTAGAGCCACAGTAGGCAGCAACATGAGCAGCAGTAGCACGGATACAATGTATTGTGCAATGCACGGTTCGTAGAGCTGAGAAGTAGGTAGCAGGGAGCTTTATGCATGCAAGAGTGGAGTTCATTGAAGGGGAAACTAACACGTTGGAATTCGACAATGGTTTAGATTGCTGACACATTTAGGGCATGGGGAAATATGGGGTTCATTGTGGGAACATGGAGACATCACAGAATGCAGGTTTCTCCTATTTGGAGTGCTAGCAGGCCGCAGAGTCCCTGGATTTGCAGGAGGGTTTTTTGCCTGATTTGGAGAGCTGAATGACTGAGGTCATGGAAGGTGGTAGGAACAAACCGCATTTGGGCAGTTGTGATAACATTGCAAAGGGCTAAAGGTGAAAACGGATTGGACGGCCATTTTTTAGCTTTATATGACCAGATTGGGTTCTTAGATACAAAGGGTAATTTTCCTGGAAGCACAAAAGTTTGTTTTTGATGACCAGGAAGGGCTGGTTACATGGATGGATAAATGGAGAGCTGATGGTTTATGGGGTTTCAGGGAAATAAGTAGAATGTATGCCAAAGGCAAAATGACTTGAAATGGCAGTCACAAATAGAATTATGTGAATGAATGCAGGATAAATAATATGGGATGCCGGTGCATCTGGGAGGATAAGGATTTTACTGCTGCTTCAAAAAAGTACTTATATATGGTTTCCCCTCCCCTTGCCTCGTAGTGTTTATGGAAATCCTTGCTAAATCACCATCTGGGTTAATTGGTTTCTGGCACATGGTCTGAATAATAAACTGAGTTATTCATGAATGATGGATGTATTATGTAGAGTACGTCATAACTGACTATGAAAGAAGATCACATGTCAAAGGGGTTGTACTTTGTGAAAGTATCCAATGGGGTTTTAGAGCTAGGGCAATTAAATTACTTTGTATTAGAGTTAGCCAATGGGGAGTTAGGGGATGACTTTGTGACAGAATATTTGTAATTACGTAAATTGTCTAAAACTTTGTATACAAACTGTAACTTTGTTGTAATTCGTAGAAAAGATCAGATTTCTCTTTACAACAAAAAAAGATATCCAGTGATAATAGAGAATACAATTACATAGAATGCTATAAGAGAGAAACAGAAACAGAGAAAAAAACATCGAACATTTTATAAAATAGATAAAGGGGTGGGCTAAGGGGGTAAAACGGGTGGGAATGGGGTTGGGGTTGCTTTAAGCACATAGAGAAACAGGGGTTATGGGGGAAACCATCCCCCCGTAAAAAAAATGGTTTCAATATTTTTTCACTAACGTTTATTTTGCTGAAAAAGCATTCTCTGTTTTGTATTCTCTGTAATCACATAAAACCCCAAAAAATTGCCTGCAGGCACCAATTTATTTGAAGACCTGTCTGCCCACTCAGCTGGAGGTGCGGCAGTCCAGTCGTGCAGGTTTTTTTGGAAGGGCACCGCTGCAGAGAGCTTTGGAGGACATCTATTGTACTTGAGTGCACTCTTGCTAGATAACCAAGGGGGAAGAGGGAAACATTTTATTTTTTAATTTCTTGGGGTTGTATGAAAGGGGTATTCAGAGAAGTTGTTGTATGTTTTTTTTTGGAATCAGGAAGTTAATTGGAATTGAATGAAAGTGTGAGAATTGACATATGGGTGTGACAGTAGATTGCATTGTTCATTGTAAGTCTTTCTTTTTCTTTTCATTTTTTTTTTCTTTGTTTATTATTTTTGGGTAGTCAAAGTAGTGAGGAGAGACCTTCCTGTAGCCAAGAAAAGACAGCATTACAGTTGAAAATGCTGTACTAGAGAGAGAGAAATGTATTGTTTTGTAGTGGAAAACACCACGCTCCTTCAGTGCTCGAGCAGAAGAGATTTGTTAATAAGGAACCATGATATTGTATTTTATTATTGTATAGCTCCATACTTATCTCACCATGACCCTAATGTCCTAGACCATACCTCCGCCTTAGCCTACCGCAGGACTAATGAGGATCTACTGTAACTTTAACGATTTGCATAGCCCTACAGCCCGTCCTTAGACTGTAATGTGGTCAGTGATTGGCCGATCCCTAGAACTCTAACTGTGGCTTATACAAGCCTTACATGTTCCAGTACAGATCTTAGCATGCATTCTATTAACCCTTGCGTAGCTAGTCCCTGGCTCCTATCAATAGCTAGCCTACTATGCGCCTTAGTGCTTGACTACGCTCAGCCAGAGTTGATATTCTGCAAGTCAAACATGAATCCTTCCTCACCCACCAAGATTAATTGTACCAAATTTCTCCCACCTCTGAAACATAGGTCACCTGATTCTCATGTTAAACCTACCTTATTTCTTCCAACTTAAAACTATGCTCAAGCAACCATACCATCAACCCAACTAGGCCTAACTCTACAGACATTCCCACACCCAGCCAATGGATTAAGTTATTCGCTACTAAACCGACAGCGAACCAGCCCTGCCGTGGCACTCTCAGAAATGAAAGACTTGGTTCTAGGCTCAACAGACACTCATCCGTATCTAACACACCCCAGGAGAGTCTACCTCGCCCCAATAAATCACCACCTTTTACTAGTCTGCCTCCTCGACCACCTCATTCAACGCCCAACACTTTGCATCCTAAAAAGACCAAACAAGAAAACCTAACAAGAACTTACAGAAGAACCCCACAACTTCACCCCAGTCCACTAACCCCTATATCAAAGGCACCCTAGTAAATGCAAGATCTATTATCGCGCCTGCTACAGACATAGCTGATATTATCAGCAAGGGAGAACTTAACTTTACACTATGGTAAGAGCAGATAGAGAAATTATGTAAGTATCCATTCTTGCATCAAAGTTGTCTTGCAACACGCTTAGATACCTCACGGTGTGGTGTGCGCTATAAATCAAATCAAATCAAATAATTTGCTATCTTCTGTGTAAGAATGATTACTGATGATTAATGACAAGTTTATTGTGGTGTGTGTGAGGAAGAGCTGAAAGGTTTGTTGAGGGTTTTTAAAGAATTTTGCGGGAAAATTGGCATTTGGGTATTTCTTATTTTATTTTTTGGCGTGCCGCAGGTTCGGCTTTGTGTTTAGATTCCTGTTTTTTATTAGATAAAGGATTTAAGGGAGTATGGAGACTCGCTTGATCATCTGTGCCAGTCGCTTCCAAGATACAAGGAAAAGGTTTTAAAGTACCATAGAGAATGGGTAAAAGAAACTAAGGGTAGACTTTTTAGATCTTGGCACGAAAAAAGGTTGGGATGCTGGAGAATATCCATACCTTCTTATCAATAAGGTATAGAAGGGTAAGAAATTAGCAAAAAAGCAGAGCATTTTGGAATTGTGGAGGATGTTTGAGGAGACAGGAAAGGCCCAGGAAGGTAAGGCCCAGGAAGTAGGTGAGATGCAGGAGGGCTCAGAGACCCCTACTACCTGCCACCATATGGGCGCTTTCCCTTATCACCTGCGGCAGGATACTAGTATGTGGCTCCATCGTCTCGATCCTCCACCCCAATAGATGTGAGGAGGAAGCAAACACTGTCTCCACCGGCTAGGATAGAAGAACAATTAAGAATAGAATTGGAGAGCCAGGCATGCAGAAGCTTGGAGGAAGCACTGCAGCAGGCTCAGCGAGAGTTGGCACAAGTAAGGTGGCAATGAAGGGAGTATCAGGGAAAAGGCAACAGGCGAGCAGCAGGTATAGGATTGGATCAGTGGAGGGCAGGACAGTTAATTTTTAAAGTTGATAGTGCAGTCTGTTAGGCAGAATTATATATGTTTCAATGTTTATTAGTATACATACAGCAAAACAAATGCTTTGTACAAAACAATTTACACAATTACATCACAATGTTAAAACCAGATTAAGAACACACACATCTCTCACCCAATTAGATCCAAATACATCACGAAATCAATCAATACAGCGTAAAATCAGTACAATCCTTTTATAAAACGCAACCATAAAATATATCAAATTTATATCATTGCCGCTCATAAATTGCGACCACAGTGCCTCCATTTCATCACACTCCGTAAGATTGTCTTATGACTTCATGTGTTTATGACGCAGAGCGTACAAACTGTCACGCACAATCAAAAGGTGGTGCAGCGTCTCAATAACTTCATTGCCACACAGGTGACACAGACACGCGGAATCCCTGTTTGGGCACCTTTTGTTTCCAGTGCTTCCGATATGTTGAATTTCAATAACAAATATTGGCGGACAGTTTGTGAACTTGGATATGCATTGATATAGCCCGGGATGGAACATCTGGTTATACGTTCTTGGCAATAAGTACTACTATGAGATTTAGTAGCAAGATTAGTTAGCTGCTGTTCGTAACTGACTTCTTTCAATGCTCTTTTTAACAAAGATTTCAAGGTATATATACTGGTTTGGCCTTGTGTTAAAAGTGCACCAGTCCACTTAGTGTGTAACATTTTTAATTTGCCCATGATGCCAAACAAGGTTTTACCATCAAGTCTCAAGAACTCAGCTGCATATGTGCCTGTGATTGTGACTATTTCCAGTCTATTTAGTTTCTCATAATTTATCACACAATGATTGATAAATACATATGACATTCCAAGTAGACCAAATTCCAAGTACAGATACTCCACACTTACATTGGCAGGTAAACGGAGCAATTTGCGTAGCAAACGGGCTTCAAAACGTTCTACCATCTTGATAAGATTATGCCCCCATATGGTGATGGCATACACTATACACCGAGGCTGGAGGGAAGACCAGTGAGCGTTCCATGTTAATCGGTCATCCACAATGATTCCCATGTATTTATAAGTTGTTACTTGTTCCACTATTTTGCCATTCAATGTCCACACATATTTTTTAGGTCTATGTTTTTTGTAAAAGCCATCATTTTACTCTTATTGATATTAATCAGCAGTTCATTATCAGCACAATATTCGCCAAGTACATCCAGCATATGCTGGAGACCTGCAAGTGTATAATCCAACAAAATGAGATCATCGGCGTATGTCAGCCATCCGATAATTACGTCAGTGATCTTTACAGGGTTTGCTGCTTTGAGGCGGAAAGCCATTTGCATATCCGCCAAGTATAAGTTGAAAAGAACAGCCGCACCATACACCCCTGTTTTACACCACTAGAGGTTGTCATGGAGGCTGACAGTTTACCCCCTGCATTTAGACGGATCTGCACTGTGGTGTCTGTATGCAGCATCATAAGCATCCTAAGGAGACCCATTGGAATGCCCCACCTATACAGCTTCCTCCATAATCGGTTTCTCTGCACCGTATCAAATGCTGCAGAGAAATCCATATATGCGCAATATACATCAAGATTTCGCCTTACCCAAGAGTGTTCGACCGTGGAAGAATGCAGGTGTCATTCTCTGAAAGGATTGTATGTATTTCAATTTGCATCTTTTTTTTGGCTTCACTAATTGCTTTATCAAAGCCATCACAACGCTTATTCGGCATATTAGAGTGTTATACAATACTGGTGTAGGATCGTCTTTCAACTACCTTCTCTTTAATTGCCAACATAATATTAGAAAAGTTAGACAGCATAACCGCAGCTTCATTGTCCCCACCAGACCCTGTCTGTATGAAACGAGGTAGTAATGCAGATACTACAATATTGGCTTGATCAATATTGCGCTGTGCCCGCGAATGCGATTCCCCCCCTCGTTGAGAGATAATTGGCCATTTTCATCATAGTCGGTTGCAGTATTCGGTGGCATAGGCAACGTAAGAAGACAACACAACGGAACATGATCACTTTCGTATCTAACAACAGTGACATGTCCCTTATGTAAGTTAACTCACATGTTTTAGAGAGTGCATAATCAATTGTAGACACCGAACGACCTTCAATTCTAGTGAAGGCCGTTAAGGGGTCACTAGGAGTAATACCATTCAGTTTGACGATCCCATGGGCAGCCAGCATAGAATGCCATTTTGCTCCCTGTTTGTTGGTCTTCTTCGAGGGCAAATTTGAGGATGTAAAATTAAGTGTGCTGTCCTCCACTAAAGGGAGGTGACCAATGAGCCCATTAAAATCCCCGACTAGCCATACCGGTAAGGCCTAGTTGTATGTCTATAGCACTGTATCAACAATCCTAAAGTTCCCGAGCGACAGGGCCATATTTGGCGGATCATACACATTTATCAGTATGATATCTAATGAAAGCAATGATAACTGAGTAACTAAAATGTACTGGGAAGACTGTTTTAGTTTTTCTATCCACCATGGTGGTAGAACAGATACCAGAAGGCCACCTTTCGGTCGACCCATTGGGCCTTGAGTGGCTATCTGATGAACTGTACTTCTACCATCGAATTGCACTTCGGCCATCAGCCAAGTTTCCTGCAATGCAACTACACCAAAAATGTCCATCTTGCTCACCAGGCCATCATTCTCAAACAAGTGGGTATGCCCTCTAGTATTCCAAGAGTAGAGCATATCCACCTTATTACATCACTGTCGCTCAGCGGAAAAATGAGGCTTGAATGCCACGGGTAGCCACTGCCAGTAGCCATCAAGAGTATTATTAGCTGGCGGAATGGCGGGTGGACCCCTAGATTTCAATAGAGTGGTCCGTGGACTAGTGGCCTCTTTGTTTACAGTTGCATTAGGCATATCTGATGTAAGGGGTAGATCGGATTGGAGTGGGATCCGAGACCTTTGCGGGTCACTATTAGTGACACTTAATGATACTACTGTGTCAGATTTATGAAGCGAGATTTTGACACAATAGATATTATAGCCAAGTCGTAGAAAATCGGCTTCAAAACTTAACACATAGTTTAATGAAGCCTCCACTTCAAAACATATATTTGTTATGAACTGGTTTTTTATTTCGGCCTGGATGTAATAACTCTTAATGGTACGATTGACTTAAAGATACATAACACAGCTGGTCTATTCAAGGGGGTAGGCTAGGTATCTTGGTACAATTGCACTAACTGAAGGGGGGCTGGTACCATCTTCCTTAATAGTTCAGGTCTAATTCCTATCTGCAGTCTGTTATTTACTGCAGACCTACTCTGAGGATGCGCCCAAACTGCCGGCAGAGTAGGTTGTGTGTTAGTGTTCTTATTGACACGAGCTATTTGTTTAGTCAGTTTTGATTCAGGAACCCTTCGCGATTGCGGTTTAATGGATTTAGTTGTGTTGGCTGAGTTTCCGGACGCAACTTTAACTAAAATTACTTCATCATCCCCGATGACAGGTCTCAGAACCGGGGATGGACTAATTACCACTGCCCTTGGGTGGGGTGGATCAACATCTGAGGTGGCGCCATGCACTCTACTTAGGTCATCCTGTGGTTTAATTGTTTTACTGATTTTTTGTTGCCTGCTTAGTTTCCTATCACTGTACATGAATGCATGATGAACAGGAGCAAGTAACGGTACTCTAGTTTTCTTCTTATATTTTTTGACACCGGACGTAACAACACACTTGTTTTACGTGGTGATCTACTTGACTCACCACTACATGCCACATGACAGCGCCCACGCATGTTCTTATATATTATCAAAGATTGAATATTGATCTTCTTTTCCAGATTTTCACATTTAGAAATTAACTGGGATAACAGATTTTCAAGAGCATAGAACATATCGTCAGAGTTCATGCTTGTGTCATTTGGGCTTTTCATCTGGGTTTCACTAGGGTCAGGAATAGCCTTCGTAGTAGGAAAATGGAAAACAGAGTTCGACTTAATATCTGTGGGATGAAGAGGAAACAAGTAGACCTCTGGCAATGGGCATTCAACCTTTACAGGTATTACAGTTACACCACGGGAATATGGGGGATTTGCAGCACCTTGCGAGTCACTAAGATTGCTAGGTTTACGAGGAGCTGTGAAATACATAGGGGTAGATACGACCTCTGTTAGCGATTGGTCGGGATCGAGACCCATGTATTCCACCTCTGTGTCGTCCAAAGCTGAAACGGGTAAGTCAATGGGTAGATTCGCCCCCATTGACGAGAGGTCATGGACTAGAACTGTTGCATCACTAATATTTTCCTTATGGACGGTATGAGCGTTGGCAGAACAAGTTGGATTCAAGATGTGGGCTTTGGGGTCAAGAGTGCTTCTCCCTTTGTCTCCAATCGCTTCACTAGGTAATTGCGCAATATCCGGATTCCCAGTACAAGCAACATTATTCAGTTTAGGCAAGGAATGGGCAGGGCCACATAACAAATTGCTTAGCAACTTAGAGCTCACACAGTTCGGTGACAAGGGCTTCTTTATTTTACAGACTCTAAGGCAATGTGTGCCCGTTCATGGGTACAATAGGCATCTTACTATAATATTCCGTTATTTCTTTGCACACAGGCAACATTTCCTTTGGATTAGAAATTATTTTCGGGATACATATCCGTCTGTTGCGAAGGTTTTTATGGAAAGCAATTTCTCTCTCGTACTCCTCCATGGTGGCCACGAGAAGAAGCACCAGAGTGGTTAGCGCGATCGTTCCATATATGGATGACGTCAGAGGGAGAGATGCCAGTTACACACATCAATCCTGCAGTTTAGCCACGATTTAGCTCATCCTAACAAGGCCGCTGCACACTGTTCAGATTATACAGAGAATACAATGAACAACACTCAGTATTTCACAGAAATGTAATAATGCAGACTATGTGGCTGAACTAGGAAGTAGAGAGAACAACAAACTTAATGGCAATCTTGACACTGCTGTGTGGTGATTGCAGTAATTGTTTTCAAATTATGGGCTTTCAAATACTCATTTAGTGGTCCAATTGCTCGCAATGAACTGCTAACAAACCCACGATATTACTATGCTCAGAGGAACCAGGCGATATTAGGGGCTAGCAGATTCAACTGTGAATGACCACCTTTCACATTGCAACTTGTCACTGGGGCCGGCGCGGCCATAACGCCCAACTTGCCACTGGGGCCGGCGCCGCCATAACGCCCAACTTGCCACTGGGGCCGGCGCCGCCATAACGCCCAGCTTGCCACTGGGGCCGGCGCGGCCATAACGCCCAACTTGCCACTGGGGCCGGCGCGGCCATAACGCCCAACTTGTCACTGGGGCCGGCGCGGCCATAACGCCCAACTTGCCACTGGGGCCGGCGCCGCCATAACGCCCAACTTGCCACTGGGGCCGGCGCCGCCATAACGCCCAACTTGCCACTGGGGCCGGCGCGGCCATAACGCCCAACTTGCCACTGGGGCCGGCGCGGCCATAACGCCCAACTTGCCACTGGGGCCGGCGCCGCCATAGCACCCAACTTGCCACTGGGGCCGGCGCCGCCATTACGCCCAACTTGCCACTGGGGCCGGCGCCGCCATAACGCCCAACTTGCCACTGGGGCCGGCGCCGCCATAACGCCCTATTGTTTTTGCAACCGCCTCCCTCCTCACCGTGCTTCCGTGCTACGGGGAGCCAACAGAGCAAACAGCAGTAGTAGAATGGGGCCGATTGGGGACTAAGGGTCAAGCTGAGATGGGGATCTCAGCAATGATATTCAGTAATTATAGGGCACAAGGACCGTGAGGGGAACCATTAAAGCTTAAGATTAAGCAATATAAAACCTAACATACGGGACCTGGTGCAGAACGCACGACACGCGGCACACGGACACAAACACACTTCTTGGTGCCCTCCTACAGGGCGCGCACGCTAGTTCTTAAAGGGTTTACGTTATAGGTGGGTGGAGCCGAAAGATAAAATGATAAGATTACACAATTAGTGTAATGTGCTGACTAGGAACACCGTATTATAGAGACATTGGCTAAAAGTCCTCATTAGTGTCCATGAGAGTTCATGAGGGTGCGGACCAATAGAGTCCAGCAAGTAAATCCAAACGAGTGATCCACACAGCCAAAGGGAATGGCAGACCAAAGACACACTCCTTGGTGCACTTCCGCAGTGCGCGCAGAGAGTATCCTTTCTTTACACATGTTTCTTAAATAATCAGCAGTGTAACTCGGGAGGGTCTCCTGACTGTGGCTTTCCATATCAGACATGATTAATATTGCTTTTTAGTGATGTTAGCCTCGTCGTTAGTTGATCCAAGATAATAGCAGCACTCTAAGTGTAATTACTATACTTTGATCCTCACCGCTGTACACCACTGTTAGGGAGAATTATATGCAGTACCCTTTGGGAACACCACACACAATTAGGACTACAAGTGACAGTACATATTGACCTTTGGTACAAGCCTGTACTACACAGTTAAAGTGGTAGCAGTGGCTGAGCAGCCAGACATATCTCAAGAGTAAGTGAGAAGTATCAAATAGTTACACAAAGGACAGCAATTACTATGATTCAGGCAAACACTGACTCAAGGTTTTCAAGTAAAAGAATATACATTTATTTACTCTTCAGTTATATAACATTTCACTATCAGAAAGCAGTTTTAAAATCACACTCTTAATACACCACATCACTTCCCTTAAATTCCAGACAAGTTAAGCTCACAAAATGAAGTGGGAGCAAAATGGCACTCCAGCAATTTAAAAGGGAGGGAAAAACAAAGTTAATAGAAATTGAACCACACCAACAGGTAAGTACTCAGGGCAATTGAGCAAGAGGAACTACAGTGATAGGACCAGGTAGAAAAGGCTTAGGGTCAAAGTCAATGGGTCAAAAGTCTTTTGCTCAAGATCACACAGTTCAGGGTAATTCGCGGTAAAGTTCGTGCTACGGATTCTGGACGAAGTTGGTTGGCAGAAAAGTTAGTTCAAAGAGAAGAGAAGGACAAGCCCTCGGTTTGGAGAAAGATTTCAAACACTTTCACCGTGGCTGAACGAAACGAACAACCGGATTGGCACAGTACCTTAAAACGCAGAGGAAGCTGTAGCTGAGGTAGACGTTCCTGGTCGTTCCTGCAGGCTCATGGTTCCTGAAGCGACTGTCGGACTGACAAGAAGTAGGAAGACTGGAGGGTCCTGCACTACCCAGGGAAGAAACCAGCAGCAGAGCAAAGCAACAAATAAAAGGTGCGCTCCTTAAAACCCAAGCAGGGTCCGACCTTCCTGGCTATCCGGCCCACTGTAGCTCTGTACAGCGAATTTGACCAGAGGAGGGGTCCTGGCTTGAAGTTTGGGTGAACTGGTTGGTCCCACCAGCTCAAGGGAAAAAGTTTCCTGGAGGATCTTCTCTGTCGTCGGATTCTGAAGATTCGGACCTGCAGCAGGGCTTCACCGGGCGGTTCATTCATTGTAGGGGTCCTCTTCCATCAGCTCCTCATAGGTTCTTTCGTTCCAGTGGCGACTCTGCCTTTCCAGTCCCAGAGACCTGACTTTTATGCAGTTTTCCCCCATTCATACAGCCTGGCTGTCAGTCACACAGCAGGGTGCCTGTCCCGCCAAGGAACGTCACCCAGCCAATCAAACAGGAGTGCAACTTGGGTTACCAAGGGAACCCATGGCAGGGGTCCGAAGACCCCACCCTCACATCCTGCCTACCCAGACTTGCAGGCGCCTCTGAGGAGGGCTTCTGTGCAGAAGCCCACGAAAAGACAGCGAACAAAGGAATCATCCCCAGTTTGGCGCGCAGAGAAAAACACGAGAAAGACTTTAACAAAAAGAAATGGAGAATAAACCCAACCAAAGCCAAAATAAAATGTATTTGGTCTTGCGGATTTATGTTCGAGGCTAATATAATAGCCTAAAACAATATCATGGTTAGATAAGATAACTACAGTAGAGAAAATAGGGTAGTTACCACTGCCACCAGCCAAGTCTTGATGCAAAGGGAGCGAAACAAGGCTCCAAGAGACACAGACAAAAAGTGATAAGAATTAACCCTTTCCAATACTCCATGTAAGATGGGGTGTACTGGGTCTGTGGTTTAAAGAGACTACATAAAGTTAATGTCAACTTTACATGTTTCTGGGAGACAGGAGTCAGTCCCAGAAACTGGAGTCAGGGGGAAGTCTCAAAGACAACCCTGTGTCACTGCACTGAAGGTGCTGTGTAACACACGCAAAAAGTGGTGCTCTGGAGTAGGCGAGGCACCAGTGCCCAAGATCACACAAAAAGTTAAAACACACAAGGCGCAACACATGTAAGAGTGGGAAAAAGGCTCACACTCTTACCAGGTGAAAAAAAGAAACCCTAGAAATCCAGCAAAGCTGCTGAGGGACTCATTAGGTAAGGGAAATCAGCCCTTTATGAGAATTCTCCCTAACACAGTCATAACAGACCTTAAAGTGGATTGCGCCCAGAAGATATGTCCTTAGACGTGGAACTTGAGACAATAGTCCCAGAAAAAGTGCGCTCTGGTAGCGCGGGCTACGATTTGATGCAGTGGAAGAAGATGAAGAGCAATGGGAATCAGATGGAGAAGAGGGAGAACAGGGTGCTTGAGTGCATAAGGTAGCAGTTAGGGAAATTACACCATGTGCTATTAGGACACACTGTGGTGGTCGTGTAGTAGTGATGAAGTGTAAAGGGGTAACAGGGAAAACCCCAACAAAGGTACAGGGAAGACAGTTTCTGTTACTACAGAAAGGGTTGGGTAGAGCACAATATGCCTCTTGGACTGGATTAATCTCATGAAGTTACTACTCTCGCTCACTGCAGGGGTAAAGAAGAGGATTTATGCATTGGAAAAACAGACAAAAAGGGGACTCCCCAAGGAGGCACAGCAAGATTTAGATAACATTGTAGGTATAGAAGCAAAGGGTTGGCCAGGAATTCAAGAATATAAGGTGCACCATTGTAAAAGGAGGCAGGAGAAAGTAAATGAAGCAGCAGAACAGGCGCAGAAAGCCAAAGCTAAGCTAATTGAAATGAAGTTGGCCAAGTTAAGCTTAGAAGGAGCCACGATCACAAGCTCCACCGAAGTACAACAGGAAAAGCAGGGACAATTTGAATCACATATTGCACAGTGGTGGATGGATATGCTTCTGATCTCAGAAACATGGGAGGGGGCAGACGAAGTTTCCTGAGGGGAGAGGGAGTGCATTTGGTGGATTTAGAGGAGTGGGGCCTAGTTTCAGTGGACAGATCGGAGGCCAGTTTGGAAGACCATATGGAGTCCAGTGTTGGTACTGTGGAAGAATGGGACATTTGACGCGGGATTGTAGGAGTAGGCCATCATATTTCTATAACTCACACACTAATCCCAATGGACCAGCAGGTAGGTTTGTGGGTGACCCTTCTCCACAGATGCAGACCCCGACCATGCCTTGGGTCCCAGGATCTCTGCAACCACACCAAGCACAGGTAGGACAGAACCCAGAGTCTGAGGCTGCAGAGACCTTTGTGCCAGCACAGGCACCGGTACAGCCAATGGAGAGAAGTCCTTTGCCTCAAGGTACCGTTACACATTACACAGGAGTGTGTGTTTTGGGGGGAGCCACATTCCGCTCCTGGGTACAAGTTCATACCCAGACTAGGACAGCCCACAGAGAGCTCTGACGTGTCCAGTGCTGTCTGTTACCGCCGATCTGGGAGTGGAACCCCATGTAGGTGTAACGATGGGCAACTGAACTTTTTCATTCATGGTGGAAGTTCAAGGAAGGTAAGTTTACCCTTTCAGGAAAAAAGCTGGACATACAGGGATTCTCTGGGGCTATTATGTCGGTTCTATACACAGAGGATTTACTTATTAATGTAGTTACTCAGGATTTATCAGGTCCTTTGTTGTACTATACAGATACCCAGTGAACCTCTTGGGCAGAGACTTGTTGAGTAAACTGAATATGGCGTACTCATTCACAGAACAAGGGATAATATGCCGCGATAAGGGGGGTGCGTGTACATTCAGATTTGTTTCTCTAGGGAGCAATTGTAGTGCTGGGGCGGATTCCTGGGATTCGAGCATTACGGATACCAGCAGAGTTTTTGTTTCGACCTGCAGTTTCACAGTAGAAAGAACCAGGTACTGTTGTCACCATCATTTTAGAGGCAGTAACTGTTAAGGACAAAGTGGTTCTCTCAGGCACTGATGAGGAAGGAGAGGAATGCTGCACGGTTTTTTGCATCGTTCTGACACTATCATTGAGGGAGGTGCCTGATGAACAATTGTTTGAGGATGCCAAGGACACAGAGGAACGGACCTTTGAGGTGGGGATACCTTGCCAGATAACAGTACAGCATAGGGAGCTACCTCAGACTATATCTGTTGTTAGGAATACAGCACTGTATGTGAAGGAAGATTTGGAGAAAGTGCCTAGTCACTTGTGGACTAGTGATGACATCGGATTGCTGAAGAGCACAGAAGTGGTGAGGATTAAATAGAAGCCTGGTGCAATATTGCCACATTCGAGACAGTATCCCATGTCTAGGGAGGCGGATGAAGGGATTAAGGACACCATTATGGTGTTGTGGAAGCAATGTATTGTAAGGTGTAAGAAGCAGGATGTGGACACAGTTGTGGCATTTTAATGGCTGATAGCTTTTTTGTTAAACAGAAAATGAAAATCCTACCTTTCCCTAAATCCAAGAGGGGTTTCCCTGCCTCAAACAAAACTAAGGAAACTGTCAGAACAAAAAAGGTTCTTCAACAAATAGTAGAAGAAAGGGCTTTTATCTTCCCTTTTATCACAATGTTCACAAAAAACAAGAGGTAGTTCTCCTCTTGGTTTATTCAACTCCCGGTCAAAGTACTGTCTCCCTTCCCCTGGGTACTATAGGCACAAATATTCACAAACTCAAGAGGTTGTCTTGTCGCTCGCAGTGTTTCAAAACTCAGTCAATACCAGGGTACTGCCTCTCTTCCCCTGGATACCAGATGCACAAATGTTCACAAGGCCAAGAGGTAGTTCCTCTTCTCCTGGCCTTTACATGTTCTCCACAGGACCGGAGGGAAAGACTTCCTTCCCCTGGTTTTTATATGATCAAGAGGATGACGTCCTCCTCTTGATGTCACCATGCATATGACAGTTCTCTTTCATACACTTGGGTGCGGGTCCCAGACTCGCAATCTTCCTGCCTGATATACTCTTCTGCCAGGCCTTTATCAAGATTCACAGTCTCATGCAATTTCAATATCTTGTCTTTGTGACTTTCGGTACTTTGCTTTTCGTAACAGTTTGCTTTCTCATGTAAGTACTGCTACGAAGAAGATATCTCCTTTTCTGAGCGAGGGATTGGGTTTCCGACCCAGCTTCTCAACCCCTTTGGTTCCCCATGCAGCATCCTGTTGCTCCAACTCCCTTCTATGGGCTCACTGGCTTCTCGTAGCAGCTTTCGTGTTTCTCGTAGCCTCCGTTCTGCTCTGCGGCTTTGCTCTGTACACTGGTTATGTTTCACCCGCTTCCTAGTCTGCTTGGTCGGTGGGAAGACTTCGTCCTTCCTCTGCCTCAACCTTCGCACAGTGTAACCTTTCGGAAGGGCCTCTTGTCGGGATGCCGTCTACCTGAGCCTTTCTGCTCTGCGGTTCTGCCTGCAGCTCTCCGGTTCCTCGACCCGCGTCGAGAGGAAGAAGACTCCATGTTTCTCTATGCTGAGTGGTTTTGAATGTCCCGGCACCAATAAGGAGTTTACAACAACTAGAGCACATAGCTTGGTTCCTCCATGTATTCTTCATCGCTCTGGCCCTCTTCCTCGTGCCACTACATTGAATCAGAGTCAAAGAGGGGCATTTAGGTACTTCCCTATTTGTCATACAAGCATGGTCGTTTTCAACATGCCAATAGGATATGAAGGATTTGGTTTTGGGTGTCACCCTTGGGTGGATAAGGGGGATTCCATGTTCTCTCTGGAATATCGTCCCAGAGTCCATAGGAGAACTCCCTCTTCATGTGATCCTCCCTCATATTGCTGCCCCGAGTGGGTCTTCTGGACTGTGGCCGCACCACCCTGACCACATAAGGGAGATTTTCCCCGGGAAAGTAGTGACAACATCAATAGATTCGTACATACCCTTCCCTGGACACACAGGACTGTATGCTTTCTTTGGGGGCTCCCAAGACCAGATAGGTGGGCTGGTACTATATTTCTTGTCATCCTTGTTGTTAGAAGGAGAGTATTTTCCTGGTGCCTTTTCTTGGGGTGAGGATTTTCTGTAATTATAGCTTCTTTCAAGGATTTGGCCCTGATATTCCAGGCTCCTTTGCGCAACCCAGCCCATCCATTGGGTAAAGTGGCAAACTTTCCTACCAATAAGTAGTAGTGTGGGAACATTAGGGATCACTGCCACCTTGATCCAGATCTCTTTTCCCAGGATATTAATGGGAACTTGAGTGTGGGGGTATTTCTCCCTATGCCCATGGACACAGTTGTTTTTTTCAGTGCCCTTCATCTTCCAACCTTTCGGGAGCAACTGTGATCAGATAGCGCACCCCTTGATTCCGCTACCCAACAGGACCCAGATGTTCCTTCCTGTTAAGAAAACAGGAACTTTATAGGTATTCTGATCCCCTGTACAGAAAAAAAGTATTGCTGCTCTGCCCATATTTTTTCTTTGAGCCCTTCTGTCAGGTTTCCCAGGTTTTTGACCCCAACTGGAGTCTACATTGTGGGGTTGGGCATACAATATTTTAATATCCGAATCCCTGCTGGACTGAGTAGAAAAATTGTCTTTTACAGTTTTTTCCACTGGCCAGGTGGTGTTGTGATTTCCCTCAGCTATGAGATTATAGGGTATCTGTAGTGTAGGGTCAGACGACATAGTTCATTTGGATGGCCAAATTCTCTGCATGGATAACAGGGGTATTCTTGGTCGGGTGGAAGGCCTGTCGTTCTGTCCCTCACTCTAATGATGGTGCAAGAGGAGAGAGACTGTCACTGCAAACTCTGCACAGGAAATCCTCCTCGCAGTAATGCCACCGAGGTTTGTCGGTAAGAGATGGGTAAAAAGAAGTGGTTTCTGGGTTCTCTATCTCTAAGGGTTCATAGCCTGATGAATTCACCTTCTCTGATAGTAATGGAGAAGGATTGGAATTCTTGGGGCAATTTTTACTGGAGTCAGTCGTGAAACAGAGAGATCAATGCCGATGCTGGTGGGTGTCACAATGAGGACTTCCCTGATCTGGGAAAGGCTCTCGGAGTCCTTCCCCTGTGGTACAGGTATTATCCACTTTGGGACTGGTTGCAAGTCTTCCTGATCTTCTAGGTCCTTCACTTCCCCATGGTTGGTTTCTAACTTATTGGTTCTAAGTCTCATATCGTGTCCATTCTTTTCCCCCCTTCCCGACCGTGAACTGTCTACCCTGAAAGGATGAACCTTGCGTTTCTCCGGTTCAGTGAGTATAGTAACTGGTTTGCTCATGTTATTCTCTTACCGACCGGGGCTAAGATTCCTGTGCCCTCTGCACTTCTTTGGGTTACTATCTAAGGGAACAAGGGTTGAAATGTCATGGTCAAATAACCCAAGGCCTGATTCTTCTGCGGAATTGGTGACTCCCCAGTGGATTGGAGAAGTGGGAGGGTTATTTGTTTCTGGAGAGAATTCTCTTTGGTATCTATCAGGGTCCTCACCCAGGTTGATTTGAGCCTATTCATTTAAGGGATGGAAACCTGTTCTTGGGTCTCGGTGGAAGGAGACTCCCACAGGGCTTCATACACCAGGCTACCCACTATTTTCTCCCTTTGGATCTTAATAGGGTCTGGCAAAAGAGAATCAACTTCACCTCCCCACTGTAAGACAGAAGGGTTAAACATTTCTGCCTTCCCTTGGTATCCCCTTTTTTTAGATATACGATGTAAGTAACTCACCTAGAGGAAAGATTGACCAATAGGTCCCAGGAAATGATAGCCTTGTCTCTGGGGGGGGAGGGGGCGTAAGGTAGTCTTGGGGACAGAATTGATAATACCCGTTGCCCTCCACAGTTTGTCACAGTGGAAAAAATGGCATGGGAGCTGAATAGCGGGAATGGAACCCCCATTCTGAGGTGATGGTGGCCATGGGGATGTAAGATCTCTCAGAGTGGACCCAGTGGTTCTGAACAGCTGAAATGGGTTGGGTTGGTTTAACTATCTGGGATAGATAACCCACTAAGTAACAGGATTCAATTAGCTCCCTCCTTTTTTAATGTAGTGACCATAAGGTTGTAAACTTGGTCGTCAGTTTTGTTAGTCTTAAGGGTACCCAAGCTTGTGTCAGCTGCGTCACATTCCACTCCAGACACCATATGTAAGGAGTCAGACGCAGGATGCAGACTCAGTGGTGGCATTTTAATGGCTGATAGCCTTTTTGTTAAACAGAAAATGAAAATCCTACCTTTCCCTAAATCCAAGAGGAGCCTCTCTGCCTCAAACAAAACTAAGGAAACTGTCAGAACGTCTGTCAAACAACAGTCCACTGTCCTGTGTCCAAAACGCCTATTTCTGACTCTTACACTTAAACTGATATGCAAAAGGGAAACTGGCACTCCTAACTGCAGAATAATGTCCAGTGTTCATTCCACTGCTCCAGATTGTCAGGTTAGGTCAACCTGTCATGCGTCCAAGGTTGCCCAGTACCCGATTTTCACCAGGTCGGCTGTGGCAACCCTTGTGGACCCTGCGCTATTGGGCTTCCTAGACTACATCCAACCCCTACCACCCCAACATGGTAAATCCTTTGTTTCTGGTCCATTCAGAGAGAACTATGAAAACAAACAAAGGAGCACTTACTTTACCATTGCGTCTATTGTGATGCGTCTAATATTGTTGAAACAATGGCGGAACGTTGTTACCTCGAAACTCTTGCCCCTGTTCATGTTTAAGATCCGCCAAGTCCTGCAGGAACCTTCTCTACTTCTCCGAATCCTGGGGACCTCCTGTGAACGCTCCAAAGAATCTCAGCACCTCTTATCAAGAAGTGTTCCATTCTTTCAAAGAGACACGCCCGAACTTTCCATTGCCTCCCAGGAACTGCCATCCATCCCCGAAGCCCTGCGGACCTCACACTGATACTTACAACTTCCAGTCCCGTATGTAGGTAATTAAGCTTCCTTTATGTTTCAACCTCCTCCCTACAATCGTATAGCATTCAACCTACATTTCCACAAATGTTGATATGGAGTGCAGCCATCCAACCCTTACCACCTGGATAACCCTTGCAGAGCTCTAGATATCCGGGGACTGTGTGGTCTCTCTCCCATACGGATTTACCATCCATACCAGATGACTATAACTCCTTGTGGGTAGGAATGGGGTCTCGGGTAATTGTTGGGACCATTGTAGCAAGTGTTCTTGTTCTCCTTTCCATAGCCCTACTGCTGTGAAGAGCTGCCCGCCTATTCTACACTAAACTCCCCAAGACCACCCTTGTCACTGGGACAGGACTTGTAAGTCTAGGGGGTTCTCTTGGACCTCTACCCACCTTCCAAATGTGGTTCCAGTGCACTATCTCCAAGGTTTCGGAAGGCCAGGGCTGGATGAACACAAAAGAATATTAGACACTTATACTCCTTCCTGAACCATGGAAGCCTTGATAAAAGAGTTGACTGACTCAATGCTCAAACTACAAGCGGAGGTTAACACCTCTCGCCATGAGAGTGCGGTTCTCTTTCAGACTATCACAGTGTTACAAACCAAGGTGGACTCCTCAATAAGCAAGAGTCCTAGTGTCAGTAACCCTTGGGGCACAACGACTTCTAGTGGGCCAACGACTCATAGTACATTCAAGTCAGTGCTAAGCCTGGCCACCCTACCAGCCCCAGGGCTTGGAACAGATACCAACATCCCTTCTCCACCCATGCCAACTAAATTCAGGGAGACCCCGAGGCCTTTTCACTCAATGTAAGATCCACTTCATGAATCTCCTGATTCTTTATGCCTCAGATCAAGCTAAGGTCTCTATTATAGTCCTCCTCTCTACCTTTCCTTGCCCTGTGTGCCCTTTTCTGTTCCTTTCTTCCCTTTGGTCCTTCGGCTGCCTGCCTCTTGGATTACCCTCTCTCTTGTCTCCTGTGCTGCTGCTACTTCCTGTTCCTTTCTTCCCTTTGGTCCTTCGGCCGCCTGCCTCATGGATCACCCTCCCTCTTGTCTCCTGTGCTGCTGCTGCTGCTTCCTGTTCCTTTCTTCCCTTTGGTCCTTCGGCCGCCTGCCTCATGGATCACCCTCTCTCTTGTCTCCTGTGCTGCTGCTACTTCCTGTTCCTTTCTTCCCTTTGGTCCTTCGGCCGCCTGCCTCATGGATTACCCTCTCTCTTGTCTCCTGTGCTGCTGCTACTTCCTGTTCCTTTCTTCCCTTTGGTCCATCGGCCGCCTGCCTCATGGATTACCCTCTCTCTGGTCTCCTGTGCTGCTGCTACTTCCTGTTCCTTTCTTCCCTTTGGTCCTTCGGCCGCCTGCCTCATGGATTACCCTCTCTCTTGTCTCCTGTGCTGCTGCTACTTCCTGTTCCTTTCTTCCCTTTGGTCCTTCGGCCGCCTGCCTCATGGATTACCCTCTCTCTTGTCTCCTGTGCTGCTGCTACTTCCTGTTCCTTTCTTCCCTTTGGTCCTTCGGCCGCCTGCCTCATGGATTACCCTCTCTCTTGTCTCCTGTGCTGGTGCTACTTCCTGTTCCTTTCTTCCCTTTGGTCCTTCGGCCGCCTGCCTCATGGATTACCCTCTCTCTTGTCTCCTGTGCTGCTGCTACTTACTGTTCCTTTCTTCCCTTTGGTCCTTCGGCTGCCTGCCTCATGGATTACCCTCTCTTTTGTCTCCTGTGTTGCTGCTACTTCCTGTTCCTTTCTTCCCTTTGGTCCTTCGGCCGCCTGCCTCATGGATTAACCTCTCTTGTCTCCTGTGCTGCTGCTACTTCCTGTTCCTTTCTTCCCTTTGGTCCTTCGGCCGCCTGCCTCATGGATTACCCTCTCTCTGTCTCCTGTGCTGCTGCTACTTCCTGTTCCTTTCTTCCCTTTGGTCCTTCGGCCGCCTGCCTCATGGATTACCCTCTCTCTTGTCTCCTGTGCTTCTGCTACTTCCTGTTCCTTTCTTCCCTTTGGTCCTTCGGCCGCCTGCCTCATGGATTACCCTCTCTCTTGTCTCCTGTGCTGCTGCTACTTCCTGTTCCTTTCTTCCCTTTGTTCCTTCGGCTGCCTGCCTCAAGGATTACCCTCTCACTTGTCTCCTGTGCTGCTGCTACTTCCTGTTCCTTTCTTGCCTTTGGTCCTTCGGCTGCCTGCCTCATAGATTACCCTCTCTCTTGTCTCCTGTGCTGCTGCTACTTCCTGTTCCTTTCTTGCCTTTGGTCCTTCGGCTGCCTGCCTCATAGATTACCCTCTCTCTTGTCTCCTGTGCTGCTGCTACTTCCTGTTCCTTTCTTCCCTTTGGTCCCTTGGCCGCCTGCCTCATGGATTACCCTTTCTCTTGTCTCCTGTGTTGCTGCTACTTCCTGTTCCTTTCTTCCCTTTGGTCCTTCGGCCGCTTGCCTCATGGATTACCCTCTCTCTTGTCTCCTGTGCTGCTGCTACTTCCAGTTCCTTTCTTCCCTTTGGTCCTTCGGCCGCCTGCCTCATGGATTACCCGCTCTCTTGTCTCCTGTGCTGCTGCTACTTCCTGTTCCTTTCTTCCTTTTGGTCCTTCGGCCGCCTGCCTCATGGATTACCCGCTCTCTTGTTTCCTGTGTTGCTGCTACTTCCTGTTCCTTTCTTCCCTTTGGTCCTTCGGCCGCCTGCCTCATGGATTACCCTCTCTCTTGTCTCCTGTGCTGCTGCTACTTCCTGTTCCTTTCTTCCCTTTGGTCCTTCGGCCGCCTGCCTCATGGATTACCCTCTCTCTTGTCTCCTGTGCTGCTGCTACTTCCTGTTCCTTTCTTCCCTTTGGTCCTTGGGCCGCCTGCCTCATGGATTACCCTCTCTCTTGTCTCCTGTGCTGCTGCTACTTCCTGTTCCTTTCTTCCCTTTGGGCCTTCGGCTGTCTGCCTCATGGATTACCCTCTTTCTTGTCTCCTCTGCTGCTGCTACTTCCTGTTCCTTTCTTCCCTTTGGTCCTTCGGCCGCCTTCCTCATGGATTACCCGCTCTCTTGTCTCTTTTGCTGCTGCTACTTCCTGTTCCTTTCTTCCCTTTGGTCCTTCGGCCGCCTGCCTCATGGATTACCCTTTCTCTTGTCTTCTGTGCTGCTGCTACTTCCTGTTCCTTTCTTCCCTTTGGTCCTTCGGCCGCCTGCCTCATGGATCACCCTCTCTCTTGTCTCCTGTGCTGCTGCTACTTCCTGTTCCTTTCTTCCCTTTGGTCCTTTGGCCGCCTGCCTCATGGATTACCCTCTCTCTTGTCTCCTCTGCTGCTCCTACTTCCTGTTCCTTTCTTCCCTTTGGTCCTTCGGCCGCCTGCCTCATGGATTACCCTCTCTCTTGTCTCCTGTGCTACTGCTACTTCCTGTTCCTTTCTTCCCTTTGGTCCTTCGGCTGCCTGCCTCATGGATTACCCTCTCTCTTGTCTCCTGTGCTGCTGCTACTTCCTGTTCCTTTCTTCCCTTTGGTTCTTCGGCTGCCTGCCTCATGGATTACCCTCTCTCTTGTCTCCTGTGCTGCTGCTACTTCCTGTTCCTTTCTTCCCTTTGGTCCTTCGGCTGCCTGCCTCATGGATTACCCTCTCTCTTGTCTCCTGTGCTGCTGCTACTTCCTGTTCCTTTCTTCCATTTGGTCCCTCTGCTGCCTGCCTCATGGATTACCCTCTCTCTTGTCTCCTGTGCTGCTGCTACTTCCTGTTCCTTTCTTCCCTTTGGTCCTTCGGCCGCCTGCCTCATGGATTACCCTCTCTGTCTCCTGTGCTGCTGCTACTTCCTGTTCCTTTCTTCCCTTTGGTCCTTCGGCCGCCTGCCTCATGGATTACCCTCTCTCTTGTCTCCTGTGCTGCTGCTACTTCCTGTTCCTTTGTGACTCCTGAATCCCTGGGAGTTCCTCCAGCTTCCTCCTCCTGCACAGATCCTTTGTAGACAGGCTCCAGGTTTATTTTTCCACCATTGGCTTTGTCACCCTTCTATTAGAGTATGTTCCTCTGGTGGCCCCCTTGCTCATCCTGCTGTATTCAGGAGGGCACAGTAGCATCTAGGAAGGATTGCCTTTACCTGTACTCATCTGGCCTTCTTACCAAATGACTCACAAGACCCACAGGTGAGAGTTATAGATGCCCACCATTTATAACGAACTTAATACCAGCAAGTGGTCTCTAAGTGCGTGATTGGGATTCGAACCTATGCTGCGCTGCAAAGTCTTGCTTCCATAACAAACACATTGCCCCTGAGCTATGCTTCCTAACCTGCATGTCACAAACCTACTATGGAGCAAGTTCAGGAATTCATAAATACTGTGCAGCCTCTTACCACTCAGGTGGTAACATTGAAAATCGAAAACGCTACCCGTCGTCTCATGATCGCAAACCGTGACCCTCTTCCTACTGATCCCTCTCTGGTTAGCCTTAACTCAGGGAAATTGGATGGCTCCCACAAGAAACTGAGAGAATACCTCAATGCCTGCACAATACAGTTCACCTTTATGCCATTGGCCTTTTCCACAGCATGGGCCAAGGTTGGATTCATGTTCTTGCACATGACAGGGTGTGCTCTCACTTTAGTGACCTCTAACAGCACTCTCCTTGACAACTACGGTAGCTTCGTGGCAGCCCTAGGCCAGATGCTTGATCATCTGGAATTGACTTGTAATACTCATGAAAAGCTTTTGGATATCTGACAGGGAACAATGGTCCTACTCTCTTATGTTATCCATTTCAAACAGGTCGCAGCTGAATCAGGGTGGCCCCGACTGCACAGTTCACCCTTTTCCGCAGAGGGCCCAATGAGGAAATCAAGAATGAACTCACTAGGGTACCTAGACCAGCTTCTTTGTCCGACCTGATGAGTATGTTTCTAAAGTTGGTATATCGTCTTCAGGAGAGAAGGCAAGCACAAAGACTGGATCGCTCAATCGCTTCATGAGCTCCATTGCCCACATCCACCGATCTGACTGACATGCAGAGGCTGAACCCATGCACATTGGTGTATCCTGCTGTCCCCTGACGGATGAGGAACGGAGCAGACCGCGGGACAGATAGGAAATACAATTGTCAAATGAGCAGGATAAAAGAGGAGAGACAAAGAATTAATTACAAGAAAAGCCTAAAAAAGGGTCAAGATAGGCCCAACTCAGCAAAGCCTGGACTTATCTATTGGGAAGAGTCTATAAGGGATGACAAGAGTGCGAGGAACCACCGCCAGAGAAAACTTTCTAAATATAGGACCACAGAAAGCACGAGAACCAAGAGCGTCTTTGAAGAACTACAAGAATTGATGTCGGGGACTATCCAAAGAGATTATGTTAAGAAATATCTGCACCACAGAGAAATGTTGTAAATAAAGAGAAGAGAAGACCAGGCGAATTTAAGGCAGTGCCCTGGCCTATTTCCTATAGTTAGCTATATTGTTACGTTTAGATAGTTTGTTTGGAGAGAGGAAACATTTACTTTGGACTTCCTGACAACTGAGGAGCACCTTTAGTTCCTTTAGATAGGTAGGGTATTCCCTCTAGCAATAGGGACAGTTAGGTCTTTTATTTATAATTTCATTAAAGATACTGAATAATGCCTGCTACGTGTCTGACTCCATCTGACCCTCCACACCCTTAACAAGGTGCTCCAGTCCTTTCCTCAAGCCCCTCTACCTCTGCTGGTTCACTCTTCAGGCTAAATGTTCCCCAGGCTGCACCTTCGTGCTCCCCCTCATCCTGGCTCCTGCTGCAATGGGGGGTGGCATGCACTCCCCTCTCCACTCGTCGCCGCTCCCCCAGGCTCCTTCTGCATATCTCCTGAAGTCCTGTGTGCCGTGTGTGTACCCCCTGGCTGTTGACTCCAGCTTCTCCTCCTGTGTGGCTCTTTACTGTTCTGTGCAGTCACAGGCAATGCCCCTGTCCAGCAGCATGTATTGGGGGTGGGTAGGGGCATCCTATGTCCCCTCTCTGCGCCTGATGGTGGTAGATACTCTTGTGCTCTCATACTGGGTCTCTCCATGTTCACCCATTCACATGGTTCCTGTGCCACCCTTTCGGCGTGGGTGGTCTCTTTTTGAGGCTCTATGCTTCTGCAGATGTTTGCACAGGTTTGTGTCCTGCCCTATCGTCGTGGGACGGATTATTTTCCGATAAATGAAGGTTAGGGTCGGGAGCCGTTGAGCTAGTTGGCCATTATTCCCTGTGCCCCCTTGTGGTCCTCCTAGCCTTTGATTTTTGACAGCAGGTCTCTTGTAGATATTTCATTTCAACAACAATAGTTCTAACACACAGAGCATGCTGGAGAATTGTTCAACTGATGGAATCAGAATTATATTTTTGTCCAGAGGGTGGAAATCATGGCTGTTTACTTTATACTACAGGTGACACGATTACTGATCCTGAAGAGTCATTCATTATAAAGAGAGAAGAACACGTACACCTTATCCACACTCCGGACACCGAAGGAAGAGAGGAGAAGAGAGACTGTCTCAGCTCAGGTGAAGTAGAAGGTAGGTGTCTTTGTTATTAAAATTCTAAATAAATCTCAAGTTCCCCCCCTCCCTACCCTCATTCCCAAAGCAGGATTGCATACTGACCATTGTTAGTAATTATAAAATTATGTAATCCTCAGAATTACACTAGGGAAGTGCTTATCATTTTAACCTTCTCAATCTAACAAATCTATTACAAGGCTTGGTTATAGCCTCATGTTTTCATAACAAATTCTTTGTTCAGGGCGGCAAGACTTTTATAGTGTGATCAAGGAAAGAGTGAAAGTGGTTTTGTCGATTGTCCTTCAAGGTCTCACAGTTCTCCTGTGCAGCTTGGACCAGATATTAGGACTGCAACAAAGTCTCCCAAGAACCACTGGAGCACTGGATGACCAAGTACAATATCGTAGAAGTTATGACTACCTTCGAGTAATGAAGGAATCAGTATGCAATGAAGTCTCCCAAGAACACCTGCAGCACTGGGTCACCAAGTACAATATCGTAGACGTTATGACAACCTTTGTGTAATCAAGGAATTAGTATGCAATGACGTCTCCCAAGAACCACCAGCACACTGGATGACCAAGTACAATATCGTAAATGTAATGCCGACCATGGCAAAATCAAGCAATTGGTATGTGATGAAGTATCCCAAGAATCACTGCAGCACTGGATGACCAAGCACAATATCATAAAAGTTATGACAACTGGGACAAACCTGAGGGTGTTCTCCCAGTAAAGCCCCGGGAAGCCCTTATTCAGGTGGCCAGGACACGGCCATCGCTGTTGGATCCAGTTCCTGGAGGTCGTCCAGTGGGGGAGGATTACCTGAGTAGGGAAACCCAGGGTTATGCTCTGGGAATCGCCACAGGTAAGACGCAGTATTGTACCAGGGAAGACGGAGAGGAGGACCCTATATCTGAGGCCTTTGTAGGCTATAGTACATTTACCCACCTTCCTTCTTTTCGATCTATCTCATCCAAATCTACAATCCCCTCTGGATGTAACAAATCCCCTCAGAGTTCACATCCTGTTGCATTCAGAAAACATCCTTCTCCGAACCCTTGTTTTTCTGTTCCCCCATCAGAATACTCCCAAGCATTCTTCATCCCGTCACTCTGATTATTCTTTCCCGACACCCCAGTATTTCCTGCGCTCTTCATTTGCGCAGAAGAAACACTACCATTGCCATAATCCCTTATGTTCTGTCCTCCATTACGGTTATTCTTGTCCATTTTACAAACCCTACCCATTCCACTCTTCCCAGTTTACCAATCACTCCTCCCCCTTACAATAGCATCGTTTCCTCATCCTATCCCGTAGGACAGTCTGACAGGAATACTGTTTCACAAATCTGTAATGTTGATGTTCCGACAGAAGGGTCAGGCAAAGTCAGGCAAGTAACTGGATTCGCACACACCCGGCGGCCTTTTCCCTTCCTCACAGGTATAAAGGGTGGAGCCAAAGAGTACAGATTGAGCAAGGTGGAGGCGGACACGAACGACAGCACACGGAGATGGCTAAGCCAAGGTGGCAGTTCTGACAAAGAAGAAAGGTGGCGGGAAGCGAGAGGGAGGCGAGGAGAGAAAGATCCTTCCCCTTTTCATCCCAGGCCAGCAGAACCTTTGTCGAAGGGAATCTGAGACCGTAGACAATATCCCCAGTGTCAGGCTGCAGGTGTTGTAGGTACATAGGGCCAGCCTACGCTGATAGGCAGGAGCGATAGAAGCTACTGTGCCCATGGTACCAGCCTTGACTCCACCCAAGCGGTTCAACACAGCTGGTGAGTCGAAGGGAGAACCGATAGGCACCGGGCTGTGTTGAGTGAGAATCGCAATGTGGCAAATGTTTGAACTTTGAAGACAAGTGAACTTTTAGTGAACTGTTTGAACTGTAAAAGGGGGAAACCAGCAACAGAGAGGAAAGGGTACCATGTGGGTGTTAGTTCAAGAGACTCTGGCCGAGCCCCATATTGAGAAACTACAGTAACCAGAAGGCCATACAGAGGGCCTGCCAAAGAGGAAGCAAAGTGGTCATACGTGAGGGTCGAGCAAAAGCCCTGTATAGTTGAAAGTCTTTGATCCGCAAGTTGGTAAGTGAAGTGAATCCCGCCTCGTGAATGAAAGTAAAGTGAGGGACGTGAATCCTGTGAACATTTGAACTCAGTTGAAAACAACAACAATGAAAGGCAATAGTGAACCCATAGGAGGGATGCCAAGGGAGAGGGACGAAGCCTAACTGTCGCGAGAAACGGAGTGGTGAAGTGAACCCAGAGAAGGGAGGTCCACCGAACCATTCTTGACAAAGACATTTTAATAAGAAGTTAAGATTGGTCAGAGACCGGCACGAGGGAGATCCGGGATGAAGCTGAACTCAAACGCTGACAGCTAAGAGATGTCCAGAGGTGAAGTCATTACCCAAGGGCTGGCAGTCGAGAGGGATCTGAGCCCGAAGGAGAAGATCTACGGAGTTAAGCTATCATCCAAAGATTTGAGTAAGCAAGGGTTGGCGCTAGAAGAGGGGGACCCAAGGGTGAAGCCATCACCCTGTTTGAAGTATTTTTTTTTTTAAACTCTTTTTTATTAATGGTCACGTATAGGCCGTTACACCACAGCACATCTGTTCAACCATTACATCAGGGGTAAAATATCCGTTACATTTCACATAACAATATTATGAAGACAAGTCAGCATCGGCAATCATATTACATAGATAGGATCTGAACGGGCCCCAAATGTCCTTCGGCCTGCATGCCGAGGGTCGGGTTAAAACTGTCAGGATTAGTCAGGCGAGTACAAAGGCAGCGAATATGGCAAGGGAAATGTGCACTAAATCACACAGTGAATAGCCTTGAATTAAACTACGTGCACACAGGAACCAAGACTCATGTATGCTAAAACCCAGGAGTGCAAATAGAGTGTGACAACAAAACCAATATATGAAAAGGGATGTGGGGTAAGCACCTGACCGCGAGGAAAGTCGGCAAGTGCCTTACCCCCAATTGCTGTTACAGGTACTGACAGCGCTAAACCCACGTAGAGGGTCAGCAATGACAGGATCTGTGAACTAACACTCTTGATGGTATTAAATAAGGAAACTAAAAAAACAGTACTCACGAGGACGAGAAAACCCTCTTGAATGTCAGCAAGCCCACGAACCCTGTTGATCAAACTGGGACCCAGAAAGGCTATAACAGCAATGGGAGGATAACTAAATACCTAAGTTGGAATAGTGATTACAAAATAGTGAGGAAAACATAAGCATTCACACAGGAGCTAGCTACAACAGCACACCACACCTAATAATCAAATGGGAAATAAATGCAGAAGTGCTATGGAAAACATGGAATGGATCCCAATAGAAAGTAAGGATCAGGAGCAGGGAAAAACTAAATAACCAAGGCAAACTTCCCCCTACCCCTCCAAGGAAAAGACAGGAAGCTAATCTAAGAGGAAGGCTAAGGCATACGGGTTTACAGCAGCAAAGGACAAAGTCAAAGAAATATAGAACACAGACAAACTGGGCTGCATCTAAAAGGGGAAAGCACTGAGAAATGCTGCCTGCAAACAGAGGAAGACAAAAAGGGAATCTAGGGAGCAGAAATCAATTTAGCGCATGAATCCGAAATCCAGGGCGGAGGAACAAGAAAACAGGAACTAGGAACTAGGCACATAAGCTAAGAACAAGGGACTAGTCACAACAGGAAACACTGCAACGATGACCAGCGCTGGACTGAAGTAAACTGAGGCTTTTAAAGCTGCTTAACGAGCACACCCCTCAGGTGTGCCGCCTGCTGCACCTGCAGCCACAGGTGTTGCCTATCCTCCACCCAACCTTGTCCTGCAAGGGAGAAGGTGAAGCAGTGAGCCAGGCATTCTGGGAAGCATAGTCATTTGACCAAAGTAGCATGCTGGCTGCCAAAAACCTGGAATGGATCCGGAACGGAAGTAACTTGAAAAATAAGGTTTTAGCGCTCCCAATTCATCACAGCACTGTAGCATTAGGTTCGGAGGAAATGTCCAGTAGGGAATAAACCCCAAAACATGCCCCCAAGTGGCGGGAACGGGAGCGAAGGGAGCGAATCGTGACAGTATGCCCCCTCCCATGGCCGTCTCCAGGCGACCGTCACCCGCACAAAACCTCTTCCTTCCATGATAGGAGCGCTTTGTCTTCAGAAGTGGCACTGACGGAAACGATGACCCACGGGCAGAAGCAGAAGGACTGGAATGAATAGAATCAGGCCGCAGTCTATACTAGTATCCCTCAGGCAGAATGCCTAACTATTATGGAACTATATCTGAATAAGCGGACTGAAAGCCTCAGGAAAGTACCCACTTCATTTATTTTGGAATGTATTAAAATCGCCCTGACAGAAAACTTTTTTCTGTACGATGGCACATTCTATAAACAAATACACGGCACAAGTATGGGGGCTACCTTTGCCCCCGACCTCGCTAATCTCTTCATGGATTATTTTGAATCAACTTCCATCTTTGATGAACACAATCCGTTTAAGAGCAACATCATTAAGTGGTTGCGTTACATCGATGATGTGTTCCTTATCTGGAAAGGCGATATAACCATGTTAGAATCCTTTTTAGTATGGTTAAACAATCATCACCAGCACATCACCTTTACTATGACGTATGACTTACACTCCATACCCTTTTTGGATCTCTCCATTTACAAAACAGAGCCTGATTTGCTAAAAACAAAGCTCTTTCGAAAACCAACTGATAAAAACACCTTATTAAGATTCAACAGTTTCCATCCGTTAAGTCTACGAGAAAATTTACCGGTCGGACAGTTTCTGAGATTAAGACGAAATTGTTCTGAAGTATGTGATTTTGTTCATGAGGGTAAGGATCTGAAAAAACGTCTCATCACTCGAGGGTACCCGAAGAAATGTATTAATCGTGCTTATAAGAGAGCTAAACATGCTAACAGACATAGTTGCCTACATCCAGAACAAAAAATCTCGCAAGAAAGAATCACATGTGTGAGCACTTTTAGTCCTATCAGCAATGCCTTACGTAGAACTATTAAAAAATAATGGCATATACTAACTACCGATGACTTCTGTCCAACACAACCGAGATTTGCTTTTAAACGTCAGAAGAACCTTAGAGATATGCTGGTTCATACATATCCCACACCATCTAGTCCTTTGCCACAACAGACTCTCTGGAATCTCCCGCCAGTTTTTGGCCATTATAAATGCGGCCATTGTTCGGTCTGCTCCCTTACCATCAATTGCAAAACCTTGACACTGAATGGGAAGATTTGGAATCTAAAATCTTTCTCGAACTGTGGTTCAGATTGGTTGATTTATGGCATTAAGTGCCCTTGTAATTTACTCTATATTGGTAAAACCAGTAGAGTCATAAGACAAAGAATATGTGAACATAGATCGTGTTTAAAAAACAAAACAGACAAAAAACCATTGGTGGCTCATTACATTTCAGCCAAACACAGCTACACTGAATTACAGTGGTTCGTTATTCAAAAGATACCGGCTCCACCTAGAGGTGGTAACCGTGATCTAGCATTAACAACTGCAGAACAAAGATTGATCTATAACCTGAATACGGTGAATCAGGGCTTAAATGTTGCCGTGGAGTGGAATAGTTTGATAAACTAACATTCAGTACCCCTAATGTATTTAGGGTCACAGGACCCTGGTTTTTGTATAAACGAATACAGTCCTTCGATAATCCCTGTAAATATATGTTACATGATTTCACTTCATGATCACATGACGCGTTTTTTCCAAATACAATTGGCTCGTTTCAAACGTAGTATCATGTTTAATTCTATTAGTCGGGTCGGTCTATAACCCGTATAGATATACTTTTCTTGTGAACTGAAATAATACTGTTCCTGTGAATTGAAACATATTGAGTTCCCCGAATCCATCCGGGACTACAAGACCTATGTTCTTCGACAATCCTTGAAAACACATGTCACATGACGAACGCGTTCGGTCATGTGACACGCCGTTCCGATTGCGATTGGCCCGTCATATTGGCCTGTTCTCTGTGAACAGTTTGAACTACTAAATATCCACCCACCTGGGGCTTTAAGACTTCGTTTGTTTTGCGTAAATGAACTTAGTTCTTCTGACATTTTTCCTGACAATCTTTGGAAATATATGTCACATGACGCACGCGTTAGGTCACATGATATGTGGTCCCGATTGCGATTGGCCCATTATATACGTACATCTGCATATTTAATCTGTCTTCCGGGTGGCCTAGCAGCGAAGCCTGTAAACGATGCAACCCTGACGAGCTGCCTCATACGAATACAACGCAATCCTTGGTAAGCTCGAACTTGCGTGCCTGCCGAAATTATGTTTCTCTCTATCGAATTTTCGAACTTTGGCTTACATATACGTGTTCTCCCCATTGACAGCCTCCTACTCTGGATACATTTGATCCGGGAAACTGAGACACGCCTGCATGAGCGTCTCATGTGCGAACAGCCGTTCCATTACTGCGCCCCCTAAATAACCGTGCCTGCGCGGACCTCAATAAAGAGAAGGTACATTTATGTCTTCTTTTTGTTTGGTGCCCATAAGAACTGATTAAGACTAAGCATAACACTTTTGGGCACTAACTGTTCTGAACTAGTTTTTCTTTAAATACCGGATCCTGTATGGTTTCAAAACGACACACAGGGTACGGCGTAAATATCTTCTAGAGCTGAGATATCTGGGCTGTAGGAAGTTTTCATCTCCTGACTTTAAGAGTATAATGTCTTGTTAAATATGATAATTGTGGGAATTGATTAGTAACCAATATACACCTGAATTAGATGAAATTATTGATGTAGACATGGTCTTTATTACATTATAGGACAAGGTGAGCCTTGCCAGTGAAGTCAGTGTATAATCCACAGTGGCGTGGACTAATTTTATACACAATACGGATGAAATTGTATCATCGTATGAAATACACTCTCTCTAGAGTCAACAAGTAAGAGATTTTGATACTATGTCACATTTGTTATACAGGATGCTGTAAGTGTGTGTTTTTTCTTTTGTCCCTTGTGTACGTTAGGGTACGGTATTTGGATTATCAAGTAATGTTTGGTTAACTAGGTTAACATAAGGACCCTAAGAAATGTGTGGTAGGACTAAGAGGCTAAATATTACATATGTTTTTTACATAACTCACCTATGTACAGCTACGGGATGTTTTTCTTGCAAAAATTTTTTTTAAAAATAACTATGTATATTACAACTGGTTATACGTGAAGTAATGTCATCACCCTGTTTTGAATTTGTAGATCTATGATGTCCCATCTACATCACATAAAAGACCAAGTGTGAAGAAATCATATGTCCTGAAGATGGCCACGATATCTATCTCGAAATAAACATTTGAGGAAATGTCTGATTTCTGTATGGGCCGAAACATGTCGACAATTTATACCTCAGCTAATGTCTAATGAGTGACAATATAGCTTATGAATTTTTTCTAAAAATAGGGTCATTGTTTGACACATTTATATTTGTATCAATGTATTTTATGTCTTTTTTAAGCGTTTGGTATCTTTTTGATACATTGGTGTAGGAATAGACTCTGTCTTTTTATATCTATATGAATTAAAGTATTTGTGAACATTTTCTTTGGGTGATAGTTTTCCTTCTCTCTAGTTCTCCACGCTCGTATGACAGTGATCTTTGTGTGTCTGTTGTAAACTTATGTGACTAGAGTATTCTGATTTCTGTCATCTCTGGAGTTAGAGTAGTAAGGGGTAATTAATTCTCTGTGCCTTGTGGTACTCTTTGTCTTTCCCGCAGTCTATAAGAGCCATAGGCAGGTTTTCGGTGAGGAAGAGACTCATGGGTCGAAGAAAGGCATGAAGGACTTGCAGGACCTGAAGCAGAGTTGGAAGGTCCAGGAAGCTCAGTCTCTGGGAGCGAACACTCATACATCATTGAGGAGGGAGGCAGGCTGGTGCAACATGCTTTGGACAATGATTGATGCTCTGGTAGCCCCCCTGCTGAGAGCGGACACACAGGAGATGAGAAATCAGCAGGTTTCAGGAAATGTTCATGTTCAGACAAAGAAGGTGGCGGCCGAGGTAGAGGTTCGGATCTTCTCTCATCATCCATTTGATTAAAGGCCTGTGGTTGAGGGTGACCAAGGTTCGACTGCATCCGTCCCACGCCTTGGGGGCCTGGAAGTCCAATGGGTTGTACGAGGTTGGCACTCTTGGTGTCAGTCATGTAGCCACCTTGTTGCACATGGAATACAACCGCAGGAACGTTTGGCATACCGATAGGAGTGATAGACGCAGTACTTGGTACATCAGGCACACTCGCAGCAGGAGTAATAACGGGCACATTTTGAACTGCAGCAGTCATATCCTTCCTTTGGCTACTAGCACCCGAATGGTGCAGCAGTTGGGGGGCCGTGCCCGTCCCTTCCTTCAGGCTCATGTGGGATCCGGCAACAAAAAGGCTGTCAAGCGGCTGATCCAAACCGGCCCCCAAATGTGAACCGTCCAGCCCGTTATCCTGGTTGGCTACTAGTTCGATGTCTGGGCCATGGCGGATGGTATCCGTCTCCCTCTTGTAACACTCCAGGCAAGTCCAACGGCCTTGCATGTAAGGCCCTCCCGAGTCGTGATCCAGCTTGATGTTTCTGGCAGAAGTCTCAGACTCAGATGTAGCATATGCGGGAGGTGCTGATTCTACAGTCAAGCAGTTGGGAGAATTAACTTGTGTAAGAGGCAGGCCTTCTGGTGATCCTCCTGAAGCATAAGAAGGGCAGATTGGACGTTCATCCGTAATAAATGGTTGTGATTTAGGAGGTAGCTCTGAAGTAGATGCATCTGCAACACGATCAAACAGAGCAGACAGGTGCACCTCCGATATTGGCAGCGAGGCTGAGCAGGATACAGGTCTTTCATGAACTGAAGCCAAACTAGCAGTAGGCTCTGGGACCGAAGACAGGCACTCAGGATGTGCTACCGGAGGCTCCATGGCTGAAGGATAATCCGCTGGATGAGTCACTGTAGCCGAAAACAGGCATGCCAGAGGAAATTCAGAGGCTGAGGGCATGCAAGCTGGAGCCGTCTCGTTAGCTGATGACAAACTTGTCAAGGTCTTTGACTCTGACCACGTACATGGTGAAGGCTCTTGAGTGATTGGCAGACATAGCAATTGTTCATTGATTGAAGACACGTTAGACAATGATGACTGCAGAGCCGTGGACTGGATAATCGAAGAGTCAATGGTTGTAGGAGGACAAACAGAAGTCCCAGAAGTCGACAGACACATTTGTGGCTCAGGAATGGAATGCACCTTTAGGGCGGTTGACTCCTTGGCACCAGTAACCAAAGACTGAGCTGTAACCATGCCGTCCCTCTCCTTAGTGGATGACACAGAGTCTCTTCCTTTGTAAAAGTCAAAATCAACCAGTGGAATCACCATAGTAAAGTCTCTGTTAATCAGGATTTCGTCAATTGTCCATTCCTCTGTCTTAGCTTCTGAAAGAGGCAGTTTAACTATCAACAGTTCAGGAATCGCCTGCCGGTCTTTTGGTTCTGTATACTGTGGAATGAGTCCATCAGAACATGAAATCTGTACTGTCTCTGACTGTTCGTATTGATCAGAATTGGCAGAAGGAAGAGTGAACCCAGAGGTAACATCGTTTTCCACATCAGCTTTAACATCTACTTCAGTCTCAGCAGCTGTATCAAGAGCAGGGCCTAAGCCTACTGTAGTGACTGAATCTGTGTATGCCACCATTGTGGATTGTGTTTGAAAATCAGAAGCTTGTATGTGTGCTAACTCAGAATTGTGACAAACTGCTACACAGGAAATTTTAGGAAAAGGAGTGGCTTGTAAATCTTCAGCTAACTGCAAACCCTGACAAACAGCAGAACAATTGTTAGAAACTGTGCCCAGATTAAGTGCTGTGCTAGAAGAAAGACTTTCACTCCCAATAGATCTAACATATTGACCAATATCATGGTTTACCAAAGTCTCTGCACTCAGGGGCTGAACAGTGTTCACTTCATCAACATCAACGGATAAAGTCTGAGGTGTATTCAGTAAAGAGTGCAAGGTTTTATTCTCCTCTTGTAAAGAAATGAATTCTTGTCTTAACTCCTCAAGCTTAGCTCTTAGCATGCCCTGCATTAACTGTACATCACTATCAGTAGGCACAAGGGGAGGCATAGTGACATCAGGGCTGGATCCTGCACTAGCAATCTGGATGTGCACCGATTGTACATTGTCTTCTACTGCTTGCAGGTTCTGTGATTTATACTTTCTCTTACCAACTTGGTCTGTGTTTCCCTTAAGCAAACTATTGACATTAGACCTCTTGGCATTAGGGTTATGCAAGAAACCCCTCCATTCTTTATGTTTGTACCATGAAACTGTTCAATCTGAGGTGAAGCACAACTGGAATCATGGGGTTCAACAACAGAGGTACTCTTGTATAATAAGTCTAACAGTGTGTTGTTTTCTGCGGCTAAGGCTTGCGCCGACATAGAATCTGGATCTAAATAAAAGACAGAACTAGGATCAGGCAATGTAGGATGTGCCATCCTGTGGGAAAAATACTTAGCACATAAATGCCCATTCGTGACAAGGAATTCATTTAAGTCAGGACTAGTGATTTGATTGTCACAGGTAAATGTAGGGGAAGCTTTCTGTACAAACTTGTTAGAGGCCTTGCTGCCTTTCTTTCTTAAACTTGCCATATTCAATGGGAATTTTGGGCTGGTCATTCTGTCAGGATTAGTCAGGCGAGTACAAAGGCAGCGAATATGGCAAGGGAAATGTGCACTAAATCACACAGTGAATAGCCTTGAATTAAACTACGTGCACACAGGAACCAAGACTCATGTATGCTAAAACCCAGGAGTGCAAATAGAGTGTGATAACAAAACCAATATATGAAAAGGGATGTGGGGTAAGCACCTGACCGCGAGGAAAGTCGGCAAGTGCCTTACCCCCAATTGCTGTTACAGGTACTGACAGCGCTAAACCCACGTAGAGGGTCAGCAATGACAGGATCTGTGAACTAACACTCTTGATGGTATTAAATAAGGAAACTAAAAAAACAGTACTCACAAGGACGAGAAAACCCTCTTGAATGTCAGCAAGCCCACGAACCCTGTTGATCAAACTGGGACCCAGAAAGGCTATAACAGCAATGGGAGGATAACTAAATACCTACATTGGAATACATTGGAATAGTGATTACAGAATAGTGAGGAAAACATAAGCATTCACACAGGAGCTAGCTACAACAGCACACCACACCTAATAACCAAATGGGAAATAAATGCAGAAGTGCTATGGAAAACATGGAATGGATCCCAATAGAAAGTAAGGATCAGGAGCAGGGAAAAACGAAATAACCAAGGCAAACTTCCCCCTACCCCTCCAAGGAAAAGACAGGAAGCTAATCTGCACAGGTGTTGCCTATCCTCCACCCAACCGTGTCCTGCAAGGGAGAAGGTGAAGCAGTGAGCCAGGCATTCTGGGAAGCATAGTCATTTGACCAAAGTAGCATGCTGGCTGCCAAAAACCTGGAATGGATCCGGAACGGAAGTAACTTGAAAAATAAGGTTTTAGCGCTCCCAATTCATCACAGCACAGCACTGTAGCATTAGGTTCGGAGGAAATGTCCAGTAGGGAATAAACCCCAAAACATGCCCCCAAGTGGCGGGAACGGGAGCGAAGGGAGCGAATCGTGACAAAAACAGACTGTTCCTCTGACTCGTTGACATGTGTCAGTTCTTGAAGAATTTGGTTTAGGGTGGGCGGGAGAGAACTTTTGCATTTCTGTAAAATACATTTTTTTGGCAATGGCGCATGAAATGTTAAATAATCTTCTGATTTTCTCTGGTTGCTTGCCAATGTCCCCAAACAAGTATTTCTGAGGAGTCAAATCGGGGGGAACCTCCGTGAATTCTTCCAGGAGCTCAGCCACCGCCTGTCAGGTTTTAATCATTGCCAGTCTAAAATTCACTCACTCACTGCCAGCCTATAATCCACTACAAGTGTACACTTTTAATTTGTAATCTGTTTGTAATGTTATTGCCTATTATTCCCCTCATATTCCTTAACTATCTTTTTATCAGAGGGAGATTGTCCCAATCCAGCATGGTGGGAAGGAAGGAGGGAATCAATCAGGGATCTGATTGGTAGTCAAGATGATACATTTTGATTGGAAGCTATGCAGTCTTGGAAGCAGTTTCCGAGTTCTAAACTGCCTTTCATTGTTCAACCTTTATCAGGAAGGTCCTGTATAATTCAGCTCTGAGTTTTGGCCTTGGTATTTACCTTTTTGAATCAGGAGTTAAGTATGAAGCAGGTTTGGTGAAGAATCTTCGTGGGACAAGACATGCAGAGACTTGGTGGGAGTGCAGCGCTCAAGTTAATCTTTTAAGTCAAATAACTAGCTATCTGGAATAAGTTCAATTCAAGTCAAGTAAATAAGTCATTTACTAAAGCGCCTATTTTTAGTCATTTCAACGTTTAGGTATTTAGTTAAGTATTTAGGTCTTTTTAAGTGACATTGATTTTTAGCATCTTTTCAATTTACTGTTTTCTTATTGCCTTTTTTTTTATTTGGAGATTGGAATCCAAAGGAACTGTTAAAGTAATCTGCTAATTATATTGGCAACAGTTTATTTCCTCAAGAGTAGTGCTTAAAGGTTTATTCCATGTGTTGCGCACTACGAAGAAAAGTAACGTTCCTTTGTTTAAAACGCTACTCTCTCGCGCATGTTCTGAGAGAGAGAGCGTAATTTGATTATGCGTGAGGAGGTAGTTGGCGTGTTCGTTTTATTGTAAATGCTGTATATTCTGTGAAAGCTTTATTTTCCTAACGTGCGCAGACTCATTTAGATTTCAAAAAGGTTCCGTCGCTACTCTCTCGCGCATGCTCTGTGAGGGAGTTTTATCTGGGCACGTGCGGTGAAGTAGTGAGAAAGACTATTTTTTATACTGCGCAACAACAAGGAACTAGTGTAAACGGCGTCGAGTTATTATTTCAACTCGCCGTTAGTTTTGAGTCGAATAAGTGTTTATTCATGCATGCGCTGATGGAGTGAAATAACACGAACTGTGAAAGACTTTCAGTTCGCATGCATAGAAGAGTCTATGTATAACGTTTCTTCACGCATGCGCAGACTCTGCAAATATAAATGAATAGTGACTTTCATAAGCATGCTAAAAGGTTTTTATTTGCAATGATTCAAAACGCATGAACAATTTCAAGTTATGTTAAGGAACTGAAACGCCGTATCTGTAGCAAAGAAGCATTTTACAGACTCTTTAATTGAAGATGTGTTCTTTTTAAAGCATCTTAAAAACAGTAATTTCATATTATTTCTGGTTAATGAAGTTTACACTTATGGAGTCATCAAAGGTGAAATACAAGGTTTAAAAGAGACTAGCAGTAAAAAGAAAACTTCAGTTCAATTTAATTTCATGAACTTTATGTTTAGAGTCATGGAAAACATATTCATCTAAAATGTGAAGCCAAGAAGTATTCTTCAGTTTTCATCAATTCATTTTGAAGTTACTAATAAGCAAGCCTTTCAGATCTTCAGGGAGGCTTAACCGGTATTTTAGGTTCTAAAAGGGGCATAGTGGGAGAAGAAATAATCATAAAGAAAGATAACATAATTTGTTTTTTATCCACTGCAGGTTTCCGACTACCAGAAGAGATACCTGTGTCTTTTGTTATTTTCTCCACTTCCCCCTTTCCCTTGGGGTTGTGGAGATTTCTGCTGTTAAAATTCAGTAGTTGACTGCACAACTCGGGGGGATTGTGGGGGCTCAGCAGCTTCCGCGGACACAGGTACAGGACTGGACACCGCCCTCCAGAATCCCCTCAGTACCGGGCAGTCCCAGTACATGTGAAAGGATCCAGCCTCGGGAGCATTACATTTAGGACAGGCGTCAGAGGCATCCGGTGCAAACCTTGCGATTCTGGCCGACGTATAATGTAGCCTGTTCAGGATTTTAAATTGAATCACCCTTAGACCAGCATTAAGCGAAACCTTCTTGGATAACGCACAATAGCTGGCCCATTTCTTTTCTTCAATGGTCCCCTGCAAATCCGCTTCCCACTGCTCCTTTATCTGATTTAATGTGGGGGTATGAGCTTGCACAGCTGTGTACAACCTAGCAATCCCCAGGCCATTTTTAGATGTTACCAATTGCACACATGGATGGGGTGGGGGCTCATCCGGGAAGAGAGGCCACCTCTTTTGGAATGCAGACCTCATACAGTAGTATTGCAACATTTTCATTGGACCACCCCCCAGTGCCCTCAGCAAGAGACCCCGGTCTGCAAAAACACCATTCACAAACATGTCGCCCAGTTTCATTTCCCTGTTAGGGTCCCAGGACTCCTGTATGTTAGCATCATGCGTGGGGGGTATGCCCGGGAAGTCCCAAAGTGGTACCTCTGGATTGTAGGGGACCTCCACTCCCAGCCTCTCAAATATCGCCATCCATGCCCTGACTGTACAGCTAACCGGATTGTATGCACATGTGTCTTTATACTTTGGATCGAAAATAACTGACTGTATATTCGTGGGACGTGTGGTGTGTTCCTCTATCCATGCATGGGGTGTATTGTTCTCGTCATTATACCAATATTTCGCAAATTGAGCTTGGGAGACGTAATAGTAAAGTTCGAAATCGGGGGCCGCTATCCCTCCAGAGGAATAGGGCTCTGCCATTTTCTCCCAGCTAATCCTAGCAGTCTTACCGTTCCAGAGAAATGTTACCACCATGGATCTAAGCTTGGAGAAGAAGGCCCTGCCCGGCCATATAGGAATATTGACAAATAGGTATAAAAGTTTAGGGAGGACCACCATTTTAAGAATGGCAACACGGCCGGCTAATGAAATTGGGAGCCGCCCCCTGATCTGAAGCTTGGAGCCTATTGCCTGTAGGGATTCCTCGTGGTTATCTGCGTATAGTGTGAGCTTGTCCCTGGATACCAGTATTCCCAGGTATCTAATGTGGTCCGCGGACCACTTGAGTCCCCCTGTGCCTGTGGGGCATTGGGTGGCAGGAGTTAGGGGAATATTTCTGATTTCGACATATTTATGGTGTACCCGGAATAATCTGCAATCCCCTGGATCTCTGTCATGACGGGTGCTATATTAACCTCAGGTTCCCTGACATATAGTAATGTGTCATCCGCGTAAAGCAAAATTAGTTGGGTGGAGCCCTTCATAGTGATCCCTTTGTCTGAGTGTCTAAGACGGACCGCGGCCGCCATAGGTTCAATGGTCAGTGCAAATAGTACCCTTATCTGGTCCCCCTCTCCAGGAGGAACATCTCGGAAATGGCTTTATTGGTCAGGACACGGGCTCCAGGTTCCGTATATATGAGTTTTACGTATCGTATAAAGGTGGGACCCACCCCAAATGCCTCAAGCACCGAAAGGAGATAGACCCACGATACCGAGTCAAACGCTTTTTCAGCGTCAAGGGATATGGCCACTGCGCTCCTCGCGGGGTTGATCTGCGCCATGATTCCAAAGAGTCGTCTGAGGTTTAGGGCTGTAGATCGAGTAAGGACAAACCCATTCTGATCGGGGTGGACTAGGGTCGGGACTGCCGGCAGAAGGCGATTCGCCAGGACCTTTGCAAAGATTTTAGGGTCCGTGTTTATGAGTGATAAGGGCCTGTAGGACGAAACGTCCTGTGGTGGTCGCCTGGGCTTGTGGAGTACCACTATTATGGCCTCTCTCATAGTTGAGGGCAATCTGCCGGATTCGAGCGCCTCCTCCCACACTTGTAGTAGTATCGGCACAAGTTCCTCACGGAACTCCTTGTAAAATTCGGTGCCTAACCCATCTGACCCCGGTGCCCTGCCTGTTGATAGATCCTTGATTGCTTCCCCAATTTCTTCCATCGTTACCGGCTGGTCCATCGCCAGTCGCACCTCGTCCGGGAGCCTAGGGAGGGAGAGGGCCTCAAGATAGGTCTTAATTTCTGCGGATGTTTTCTTATCTTGGTTAAAGTATAACCTCTTGTAGAATTCCATAAATTCCCCATTAATGTCCTTATCCCCAAGGAGAACCCTCCCCTGTTGCGTGCGTATGCTAGTGATCTGTGTGGGTTGTTTATCGTGTTTAATTAGGTTGGAGAGCGCCCTGCCAGCCTTGTTGCCCTCCCCGTACCTGCGTGCCCGAATCAGGGCCGCCACATATCGGACCTCCCTCAAAGCAAGCTTGTCAAATTCCTGGTGATGTGTGTGTATATCAGCTAGTACTTTCTTGTCTTGCGTATTTGAATATGTTTTTTCGAGTACATCTAACTTCCCTTCAACTGACGATAGTTCGGTCCTCACAGCCCTTAACATACCCGTAGTTCTAGACATCAACAGACCCCTCATCCAGACCTTGAATGATTTCCACACTATCGAGAGTCTGTCGACCGATCCGATATTATTGGACAGAAACTCCGAAATTTCAACATGAAGTGACTCCACTACCCCGGGGTCACATAACATTCCACCAGACATTCTCCACCTCCTGAAGGGACTCTGGGTGTTCCGGAATAGTAGTTCCAACAATACTGGGGAGTGATCGGAGAGGGTGCGGGGTAGGATTTCACATCACTCAACTGAGGGCGTCATAGGCGTGGAGACCAACCAGTAATCAATCCTGGACTCGGAATCATGTACCGAGGAGTAAAACGTGTATCTTCTACTGCCCGGGTGAACCTCCCTCCACGCATCAACCAGTGAGAGCTGTGCAATGACATGTCTAAGGTTCAATGCTGTCCTGCTTGGGAGTCTCGTCACCGTAGAGGATCTATCAAGAACCGGATCAATGGCCAAGTTGAAGTCCCCCCCCATAAGACACCCGAGACATCCAATGATACAACCATCTGATATATATCCAGGTAGAAGGCCGGGTCATCAATGTTGGGGCCGTATGTATTAACCAGGAGAAGCTGTTGGTTAGCCATCTCCCCCCAGACCATGACAAATCTCCCCTGGGGATCGACCTTGTGCCCACCAACCCGAAACCCAAGGCTTGGGTGAATAAGGGTGAGAACCCCTCTGGACTGGGTAGAGTAGTCCGTGTGGTACCTCAGGGGACCCCACCCGGGCAGGATGTGAGAATTACCTGTGCCCACTGCATGGGTCTCCTGCAGCATCAGTATTTGTGGATTATGCCTGGAGACGTAGTTGGATATCTTCCTGACCTTAACTGGATTGTTCAATCCCCTCACATTCCACGTCAGCAGCTTGACCTGCAGCCCACCCCCGGGGACCCGAGATGCAACATTAGCCATTTCCAAATCTGACAAGTTCATAGTATTCGTGCCATACAGACAGTGCCAGCCCAGCCGCGACCAAAACTTTACTTTTCAACCAACAGGCCGTCCCCTTCCATCCTCCCTTTAGAGGTAGCTCCGGAAGGCAGCCAAAACCCTCAACAAAATGTCCCCTTGAGTCCATCCAACAACTGAACGTAACTTCCCCTTCACCCTGTCCCACCCGCCCCCCCTCATCATCACCCCCAACTTGACGATGTAGCCCATACAATTTATGGAACATTCCACGGGTGGCCATGTTGCTTCACATGGCCGCCGATCAGGTCCAACAGCTCCACCAACCAAAGTGCCTGGTGTACCTTAATCAGTTACTCATATGGGCCCCGGGCCCACGCAGGGTCAATACGCAAGTGCTTCTCATTCTACGGGTCTGGGCCTGTTGTTTTGTGCTGGTCTGCCCCCTCTGGGAGGAAGGGGTATGGAAGTTTCAATATAATGCATGGCCTCCGCTGGGGACTCGAAGAAATGGGCCCTGCCCGCAAGTTGAAGCCTCATTTTTGCCGGGAACATTAAAGCGTATGGGATCTGGCGCTCTCTTAGGAGCTTCTTGACTGGCTCATAGGACCTTCTGCTCGATTGTACTCCAGAGGAGAAATCAGGATAGAAATGTATGTGACTTTCCTCATAGTAGAGGGTTCCCGCCTCTCTCGCTTTTCGTAGGATTGTGTCTCTGTCTCTATAGTTTAGAAGCCGAGCGATTATGGTGCGTGGTGGCACGCCTGGTTTAGGTGCAGGAGCCAGCGTACGGTGTGCTCGTTCCACCAGAAATTGTTCAGAGAAGGCCTCCGGTCCGAACAGGGTTTTAAGCAGTGTCTCAAGATGTGTCTCCATTTGGCCCTTTCCAAAAGATTCTGCTACGCCCACCAGACGAATATTATTGCGCCTAGAGCGCGATTCTAGGTCCTCGCACTTGCTCTGTAGCTTCGTCATACTTTCCTTAATTTGGGTGATATCGCGGCTGTGGTGCGAGATAACGTCTTCATTAGTGCTGATACGGGTTTCAGTTTCCGTTATGTGTAGGCTTTCCTTCTCCACTCTAGCCTTTAAGGAGCCGATGGTAGAGACTATGTCATCCAGCTTTGTGTTTATTGAGCGAAACCCGTTTTGGACTATAGCTGTTAGGTTGTCCAAATTCTCACTGGATTCAACAGCAGGGTTCTCGGTGTCGGCCGAGTGGGCGTCGGCCGATGCGGCCTGCCCCTGACCCCCCGTGTAGGCATCCATGGGGCCCTTCCTCGGCTTCCCCGGAGTCTTGGTGCCCTTAGCCGGCCTCTGTGGTTCCCCCATGAGTAATGGCGTTCCAGGTGGCGCAGTACACCGTATTCCAGTTACCAGTAGGGGTTTGGTTTCCCGTCCACTCGGAGACTGGAGCCCACCGCCTCAACAAGGGTAGTTGCGGGTCCGATTTAGCTGCTACCCGGCCGACCCCGTGGCATCCCGCGGGGCCCCCTCTCCGCCCAGCCTCGTCTCCTTACCGGTCGTCCGTGTGGGTATTACTACTGCGATTCACATCGGGTGCCTCGCCCCGCACCGCCCTGTAGGGTTTGTAAAGCGTTCTATGGGGCTGAGCAACTGCGGCAACCACCACCGGGGCCGGGTCGGGCCTTGAGCAGGTACGGGCCGGTGAGTCATCCACACTGCAGCAGCCCAGAAGCCGTATCGTGTTGTCAGAAGAGTGTCAGGGCAGAGCCGGGACAAAGCTCCTCCCCTTTTGGGCCCAGCCGTTCCGGCCGCACCGTGGCTCTGTAGTAGACTGCTCTGGAGCTCGCCTCCGGATACCTGTCACTCCGCGTGCCGGTCAATCTGAATCGTGCCGTATCTCTGGCGACCCCGGGCCTCAGGATTTCGTCTGGTCACCCACGGGCGGCCGGGCAAGCCCCCCAGCCCGTCCGAGCCGAAACAGGCAGCGCTGGACGGATAAACTAGCTCAGGATTTCTCGGTGGAGCGGGAGCTCTTAGATCAGGCGGCCATTTCCAACGTGCGCAACAGCGCCCCCCCCTGTTTGAAGTATTTGAACTGTGAAAGCTATTTGAACTGTGAACTACTATTGAGAAGGGGTCACCCTTGAAGAGGAAGACCTAGGGTTGAATCGTAACCACCCTAACAAACCTTCATTTGTTACAAGAACGTTTGTGTTATTGTTTACACACTTCAGGCCTGAAGGCAAGATACTGTCTGAAGAAATGAGACTTGGCCATCGATGTCCTGAGAATTGCCATTGGGGCTGTTGTCTCGTGCTGAAGAGGCCTGGGACTATCTTGTGCTTGAACTCTCGTGCCAGCGAAGCCCGAGACTGTCTGACTATTGGAACTGTTGTCTCGTGCTGGTGGAGCCCAAGACCATACTGTGCTCCAAGCTCCAACCTTACCCCGTGCTTAAAACATGGGGAAGGGAGACCCAAAACCACTGTATCCTGACTTATAATTTGAGAACACTTCTTTCTTTTCTTGAGAACTGTCCCTCACTCTTTTTATGTAGTAGTTGTAAGGCTTGAAAATAGGTTTCTTAGTATAGGCCATTTTTATTTTGACTTGACATTACTAGGACTGCCTTATTTTTCATTTGATGGTCAGCACCTGTCCCCATCTTAGATTTAGGTTTAGGTTGGGTGTTTTTCCAACCTGCATTTCACTTTCATTGTTTAATAAACACCCTTGAATTGTGATCACTTGTGTCCGTCTTACTTTTGAGCACCATGGGTTTCTCACACAACCTTCGAGTAATCAAGTAATCAGTATGCAATGAAGTCTCCCAAGAACCAACAGAGCACTGGATGACCAAGTACAATATTGTAAAATGTATGACAACCTTCGAGAAAGGAAGGAATCAGTCTGCAATGAAGACTCCCAAGAACCCCTGCAGCACTGGTCACCAAGTGCAATATCGTAAAAGTTATGACGACCATCGCAAAATCAAGGACCCGATATGTGATGAAGTATCCCAAAAATCACTGCTGCACTGGATGACAAAGTACCATATCATAAAAGTTATGTTGACCTTCCAGTAATCAAGGAATTTGTATGCTATGACATCTCCAAAGAACCCTTGCAGCACTGGATCATCAAGGACAATATCGTAAAATGTATGATGACCATCGTGAAATCAATGAATCGGTCTGCGATGAAGTCTCCCAAGTACCACTGCAGCACTGGATTACCGGGTACAATATCATAAAAGTTATGACAACCATAAAGAAATCAAGGAATCAGTATGCAATGAGTTCTCACAAGAACCACTGCAGGACTGGATGATCAAATACAATATTGTAAAAGTAATGATGACTTTTGAGAAATAAAGGACTCAGTAGTGTATTACCTGTTGAAACCTTAAAGCCATTTATTTCTGTGCTGTTTGTGAGAAATTCATCTCTTAAATTCATGCACAAATGATTCAAATACTGTGAACTAAAAACATCCCTTTTGGATGATGATTTTGATGCAAATGTTTATTTTTCTTTTGTTAAAACTTACAATCCTTACTTTCAGAAACACTGAACATTTATTAACTTGTTCTACATGGTTTGTTTGAGGAAGGATGATGACCCAGCTTCGATTTTGGTTCGTTATGGAGAGGAAGTAGAAGAAAGGAGCTTGGACTCAGAGTCAGGTGAGTTACGAGTGACCGTGAGATCTCCTTTTCTTCGAAGGGGAATGAAAGTTCAATCGTGTCCTGAATGGAGACATTCTTGATCTCAGTCAGCTGACTACCCTTGTCATCCTGGTAGGGGTGCTGCTGCTTGGTTGCATGTCTTGCGTTTGACAGTTGGTGGTCTCTCTTCTCCCCATGGTATTGGTGCTCCTGCTTGGTTGCATGTCTTGTGTTAGACAGTTGGTGCTCTCTCTTCTCATCCTGGTAGGGGTGCTCCTGCTTGGTTGCATGTCTTGTGTTAGGCAGTTGGTGGTCTCTCTTATCACCATGGTATTGGTGCTACTGGTTTGTGCATGTCTTGCGTTTGACAGTTGGTCTCTCTTCTCACCATGGTATTGGTGCTACTGGTTTGTTGCATGTCTTGCGTTTGACAGTTGGTAGTCTCCCTTCTCACCATGGTATTGGTGCTACTGTTTTGTTGCATTTCTTGCGTTTGACAGTTGGTGGTCTCTCTTCTCACCATGGTATTGGTGCTACTAGTTTGTTGCATGTCTTGCGTTTGACAGTTGGTCTCTCTTCTCACCATGGTATTGGTGCTACTGGTTTGTTGCATGTCTTGCGTTTGACAGTTGGTCTCTCTTCTCACCATGGTATTGGTGCTACTGGTTTGTTGCATGTCTTGTGTTTGACAGTTGGATTGGTGCTCCTGCTTGGTTGCATGTCTTGCGTTTCACAGTTGGTGATCTCTCTTCTCACCATGGTATTGGTGCTACTGGTTTGTTGCATGTCTTGTGTTTTACAGTTGGTGGTCTCTCTCCTCACCATGGTATTGGTGCTACTGGTTTGTTGCATGTCTTGCATTTGACAGTTGGTAGTCTATCTTCTCACCATGGTATTGGTGCTACTGGTTTGTTGCATGTCTTGCGTTTGACAATTGGTCTCTCTTCTCATCCTGGTAGGGGTGCTCCTGCTTGATTGCATGTCTTGCGTTAGACAGTTGGTAGTCTCTCTTCTCACCATGGTATTGGTGTTCCTGCTTGGTTGCATGTCTTGCGTTTCACAATTGATGGTCTCTCTTCTCAACATGGTATTGGTGCTACTGTTTTGTTGCATGTCTTGCATTAGACAGTGGTGGTCTCTCTTCTCACCATGGTATTGGTGCCACAGGTTTGTTGCATGTCTTGCATTAGACAGTTGGTGGTCTCTCTTCTCACCATGGTATTGGTGCCACTAGTTTGTTGCATGTCTTGCATTAGACAGTTGGTGGTCTCTCTTCTCACCATGGTATTGGTGCTCCTGCTTGGTTGCATGTCTTGCGTTTCACAGTTGGTGGTCTCTCTTCTCACCATGGTATTGGTGCTACTGGTTTGTTGCATGTCTTGCGTTTGACAGTTGGTGTTCTCTCTTCTCACCATGTTATTGGTGCTGCTGGTTTGTTGCAGGTCTTTTGGTTGACAGCAGTTGGTGGTCTCTCTTCTCACCAAGGTATTGGTGTTACTGGTTTGTTGCATGTCTTGCGTTTGACAGTTGGTAGTCTCTCTTCTCACCATGGTATTGGTGCTACTGGTTGGTTGCATGTTTTGTGTTTGACAGTTGGTGGTCTCTCTTCTCACCATGGTATTGGTGCTACTGGTTTGTTGCATGTCTTGCGTTTGACAGTTGGTCTCTCTTCTCACCATGGTATTGGTGCTACTGGTTTGTTGCATGTCTTGCGTTTGACAGTTGGTGGTCTTCTCACCATGGTATTGGTGCTACTGGTTTGTTGCATGTTTTACCATGTTACAGACCCTCCTGCCACTTGTGCAAGCTCTTAAATTACTGAGAACTGGCACCACTGTATAAGAACAGCCTAGATAGAAACCAGGGTAGAAGGATGCACTGGGGCAGTCAAAATAGGTGCACAGTGACTGATATCCGCTGTAAAGAAGGCATTAACACAGACACGTTGTCTGCATAAACAGTAACAGCCGGGGTAGAAGGATGCATCGGGGTAGCCAAGTGAGGTGCACAATGACTGATATCCGTTGTAAAGAAGGCATTAGCACAGCCACGTCGGCTGCATAGACAGTAACAGCCGGGGTAGAAAGAAACTGAAACAGACGAAAGAATAGTAGAAACACAAACAAGGGACATGAGTCAGAAGAGACTGGTCATACGGGCAACGTGATGTCGATTTGTGGGTGATTTATCAGACCAACAGGAATCCACCAGCAATAGAATACTAGAGATAATTACGTCCCTAGCTGCCTTTCTATGTTTTCCTTCTCTTTACACAGGAGGCCCTCTTGGGTTGACCTCTAATCCCCTGTTCCAACATCTTTTATGCTGCCCGTTCCTCACCCATCCTCCCCCCGGGGGATCATCTGCAATGCTGCCACCAGCACCTTTAATGCCGGCCTACTTTTGCTGGGCGAAAGACCCATTACAGATCTGTTGGGGTCGCCAAGGGTAGAATGAGGCACCTTCCAGTTAACTATTTATTTATTTCTTGCTGTTCGTAAAGCACCTTCATGCACACATTTGTGTCAAAATGCACATCATCCCTTTTCTGAATCATGGGAGTACTTTTCCTTTCTGATAAAGAAATGTTTTGATGCTTTGCGCCAGACAGACAGGCAGTGCTAACCTTCGTGCTTCAGAGAGTAGCTCTTTTGTGATAAAGAAATGTTTTGATGCTTTGCGCCAGATAGGCAGGTAGTGCTATCCTTCATACTTCAGAGAGTAGCTCTTTTGTGATAAAGAAATGTTTTGATGCTTTGCGCCAGACAAGCAGGCAGTGCTAACTAACGTTCGTGCTTCAGAGAGTAGCTCTTTTGTGATAAAGAAATGTTTTGATGCTTTGTGCCAGACAGGTAGGCAGTGCTAACCTTCATGCTTCAGAGAGTAGGTCTTTTGTGATAAGGAAATGTTTTGATGCTTTGCGCCAGATAGGCAGGTAGTGCTGGCCTTAGTGCTTCAGAGAGTAGCTCTTTTGTGATGAAGAAATCTGTTGATGCTTTGCGCCAGGCAGGCAGGTAGTGCTAGCCTGCGTGCTTCAGAGAGTAGCTCTTTTGTGATGAAGAAATCTGTTGATGCTTTGCGCCAGACAGGCAGGTAGTGCTAGCCTGCGTGCTTCAGAGAGTAGTTCCTTTGTGACAAAGAAATGTTTTGATGATTTGCGCCAGACAGGCAGATAGTGCTGGCCCTCGTGCTTCAGAGAGTAGCTCTTTTGTGATAAAGACATTTTTTGTTTGTTTGTTTGTTTATTTATTTGTAATGCGCCCCAGACCCAAGGGTATCAGGGCGCAGGAGATACAAGAACACTTTACAGCCAGCACTGTGCCCTCTTCCCTAGCCCCTTCTCATCTCCCTCTCCTTCATCCTCATGACCACACCCATCCTCAGCCTTTTCCCCCGTCCGCACCATCCCCTTAATTCCCTTCCTCATCGTCCCATCCTCATCTACCTGTCATGAATCGGCGATTCCGACCTTTCTGGACAGTCTGGTCCCTTAGACATTGACTATTGCAACTCAAACCCTCCTAAACATGGCAGACGCCATGGAACTGCACAGTCTAGTCTTTCTGATCCTGTCTCATGCTTCCTTGAAAACAGACACACCCCCGCGGCTCGGCAAGTCTCAACGCTACGCTTGTCTGTACTCCTCGTCCCGGCAAGTTGTGTATCTCTCTTCCCTGTCCTCGTTTTTGCCTTTGTTCCCAGTAAGGCTCCAAATTTTCCTGCTCCCTTCCTGGCATCCCTTCCTGAGCGGCTGCTACCTCCGACTTAGCGGAGCTACGCGAGCGGCTTCTCGGTCTTTCCCGGTTTAGCTTTCCCTTATCCTAGACCCTTCCTGGATCCTCCCTGGAACTTCACAGCTCCCCCGCAGGCTGGAACCTCAGACTTCAACACGCGCTACCTGCCTGCAGACTGGCTTCAGCAGAAATACGCCGATACCTTTACAAGACCCGCACCTCCAAGAAGAAGAAGCCTATAAACGCCAGAAAAAAGACAGCAAGAAACAAACAGGTGAGTCAAGAGTCAGAGGACTCGGATTCTGACAGTTTGAGACGCCAACAATCTAAGACTGTTCCCACAATGGAGGCTGCTGTACAAGACCTCATGAGAGGAATGCAGGAACTGTCCACGGAAGTTCAGAATCTCAAGGATGAGAATGCGGCATTTTATACAACTTGTTTTGTCCAGTGATTCGGGATATCAGGAAAGTGCATCTGTGGGAGGCATAGTGGACAAATATGATAGCAATCTGAAAGCATTATGCTCCTTCCTTGATTCATGTTTGGTTCATTTTACCTTTAAACCCTACTATTTTTCCACTCCCAGGGCTTAGGTGGGGTTCATGATCTCTCACCTATCCGGCAATGCACTGGCCTGGGCAACCCCTTTGGTGTCTGCGGGAGATTCGTTACTTGACAACTATGACAAATTTGTTACTGCCCTTAAGGCCATGTTCGACTGACCAGAACAGGTGTACTCCGCTCAAGAAAAACAACTGGAATTCTAGCAGGGAAACCAGGATATGTTGACTTATGTGACCCGCTTCAAGCAATTGGCTAAAGACGCTGACTGGACCCCTGAAGCTTTGCCTTGTTCCGATGCAGATTAAATGAAGATGTCAAGGATGAATTGGCCAGAGTAGTCCGTCCCGGATCCTTCCAGGCCCTCCTAGATTTGTCTCTACAGATCGACTTCAGGATACAAGAAAGAAAAGCCGAAAAGAGGAAGACACAGAGTCCTCTACAAAGACCCTTACCTGAATACACAAGTCCTAAAGAAACTCCAAGTCCAAGCCCCGCTGATCCACAGCCCATGCAGCTGGGTTCCTTGCGGGGTCCCATTACTTCCCAGGAAAGGACTCGTTGGATCAACAGTGGGCTGTGTATGTATTGTGCTTCTGACAAACATTTAGTAAGAAACTGCCCGTTAGCCCCTCCAAGTCGGTCGGAAACACTAGCTCCCGGTCCTGAACGGAGCTCAGTTTCGGGAGAATGGTTCGTGCTCCGAATCTCCTCTAACCCTGGACTTCTCCCTGAAGAACTCCTTGGTGCTTCTCCAGATGTCCCTATCGACGCCCAACAAGGAAATCTCTTCCATCCTGGCCTTGGTGGATTGTGGGGCCATGGGCATCTTCCTAGATGACGAATGGGCACAGAGACATCAAATTCCGAGAGAAACTAAGAACGTCTTGCAGAGGGTCGAAGGGATAGACAGGAAACCTCTGTCCTCAGAACCCATAGCCCAACAAACCTCAGAGCTATTACTTTCCATTCACAATCATCAAGAGTTACTGCACTTCGACATAATTAAGGCTGCTCATTACCCGATGGTTCTGGGTATGCCCTGGCTGCAGAAACATAATCCATACATCAACTGGGCAGCAGGATCCTTGTTCGTGGGATCTGAGTTTTGTCTTTCACATTGCCTTCCTGGAAGTAGTCAACAGTTCAAAGGAAAGGAGTCCCCGGATTCGCAAACCATCACCGTTTCTAGCATCACACAGGTACCAGAGGTATACCATCAGTTTTCAGATATATTCTCCTCTGCCATAGTACAGTCTCTACCTCCTCATCGTCCTGAAGACTGCGCTATTGACACAGAAGAAAATGCAGTCATTCCCTTTGGGAGGATGTTCATTCTGTCTGAGCCTGAGAAAACTGCCCTACGTGAATACTTAGACACCAATCTAACCAACGGAACCATTCGGCCGTCCAAATCCCCTGCTGGAACTTCCTTGTTCTTCGTGCCAAAAAAGGACACTAAGGATCTCTGTCCATGCTTGGATTACCGGGGACTGAATAAGTGTACCCTTAAAGACCGATACCCCTTACCACTCATATCGGACATCCTGGAGGCGCTACGTGGAGCAGTGATTTTCACCAAACTGGATTTACGAGGAGCCTACCACTTAATTTGCATAAGGGAAGGCGACGAATGGAAGATGGCCTTTCAAACCCCCTTTGGCCATTACTAATACCTAGTGATGCCATTTGGCCTTGCCAATGCTCCTGCCATATTCCAACGCTTCATGGACCGAGTCTTCTCCGACATGTTGTTCCTTTTTGTAATTATCTACCTAGACGACATATTGGTTTACTCCCACGACCCGCTCTATATCAGAAACATGTCACCTTGGTTTTACAACGGTTACGAGATCACCATCTGCTGGCCAAACCCGAGAAGTGTATCTTCCATGTATCCACAATTAGGTACTTAGGATTCATTCTGAGCCCTCAAGGGGTAGCTATGGACCCAACCAAAGTCAAAGCCATCCTTTCCTGGCCCGCACCAGCCTCGGTTAAACAAGTATAGTCATTCCTAGCACTTGCTAACTTCTATAGGAAATTCATTGCTACGTTTTCATCCATAGTGCAACCCATTGTCAGTCTGCTGAAGAAAGACACGCCTTTTCGCTGGTCAGCAACTCAAGAAGCCGCCTTTCGGAAACTTAAACATCACTTCACTCGTGGACCCATCCTGGCTCAACCAGACACCACCAAACCCTTCCTGATAGAGACAGACGCTTCTGAATACGCAATTGGGACAGTACTCAAACAGGAAGCAGAAGATGGACATGAACACCCCATTGCCTATTTGTGTCATGTCAAGCGGGAGACTGTGGTCTGCCGCTCCCATTTCCTCCTGGCGAGTCTACCCGCGCGTTCGCGTCTGGGGACTCGCCGGGAGGGGAGCGACTGGTTACGGGGCCGGCGGCCTTCGGCGCATGCGCGGGAGACCTCTGTCTCGGTTCCGCGCATGCGCCGTGGACTGGGCTCGCCTCCTTGGAAGGGCTTGCCTTCCAGGCCTCGTTGTGGGTTCGCCGGCGCCCGGAAACGGAACGGCTTGCGTTCCAGGCCTCTCGGGCGCCGGCGGCCCATAAAAGAGGCCGCGAGTCGAAGCGGGTCGCGTCTCAACGCGGTTCGCTTTGCTCGCCTCGTTGTTCCTGCCTCCAGCACTTACCTGGGTCCTGTCCTGGGCCAGCCTGCCTCCAGCTCTTACCTGGGTCCTGTCCTGGGCCAGCCTGCCTCCAGCTCTTACCTGGGTCCTGTCCTGGGTCAGCCTGCCTCCAGCCCTTACCTGGGTCCTGTCCTGGGCCAGCCTGCCTCCAGCTCTTACCTGGGTCCTGTCCTGGGCCAGCCTGCCTCCAGCTCTTACCTGGGTCCTGTCCTGGGCCAGCCTGCCACCAGCACTTACCTGGGTCCTGTCCTGGGCCAGTCTGCCACCAGCCTTTACCTGGGTCCTGTCCTGGGCCAGCCTTCCACCAGCCCTTACCTGAGCCCTGTCCTGGGTCATCTACCACCAACTGTGTATCTGGGTCATACCCTATGCTAGCCTGCACTCTCCTGTTCCATCCTGGGCACGTTTAGACAGTTCTTTATTTGGCCAGACAGCAAGCTCCATCTGACCTCCCTCTTTCCTGTCTTGCCTGACTCCGAACTTTATCCTGTGTACCATTGGAACCATCAGCACCAGCCAAGCTCCTTTTGCCTACTGCGAATACCCTTTCTGCCACACTGGTCTATCTACCAACTGTCGCAGCACAGAGGTTCTTGGAAGATTCATGGTCTCGACAACAAGCTCCACCTGGACTATGGTTCCATCCGTCTGTGCCTAAACAATCCTCTTGTCACGCTTATCTGGAGAGTGCCTTTCGTGACATTGGAAGTTGGTCCATCCTCCACCCAGTTCCTCTTTTGGGTGGTGGAGAGGCTGGTTCCTCGTGCCACTAGTTCATCAGTTCCCGGACTCCAGACTGGCGACCTCTGCGAGACCAACCACCAAGACTGCAGGTGCGCGGTCCTCTCGGGCCAACCAGCTTGACAGATTGAGACGCCTGCCTTCTGATTCGGAGATGGATGATTCGCAAGACATGAGGAACGAGTTGCTAGCGCTCAGGGCCGAGATGACCGCCCTGCGTCAGGAGAATCAAACTTTACGTCAAATGATAACGCAAGGAGCACCCAGTACCTCTCAAGTAGAGGGATCATTGGCTCATACAACACCCATCAAATTCGACGGAGACCCTAGACGGGGGGCAGAGTTTTGTAACCACTGCCGGATACATTTTCTCTTCAGGTCTACCTACTTCAACAACGATAGGACCAAGATTGGGTACATCTTGGGGAACCTAACTGGGAACGCATTAGCTTGGGCAACTCCGTTTGTGGTTACGAACAGTCCTATTTTGAATGACTTTGCTGCCTTTGAAAAGGCCTTCCTTGAGGTGTTCCAGACGCCGAACCTGGCCTCCGTTGCACAGAATCAATTGATGGACTACAAACAGGGAAGCACTGACATCATCACCTACATCAGCCGCTTCCGACTTTTGGCTACCGACTCCCAGTGGCCCGAAATTACACAGAAGACACTGTTTCGTCGAGGCCTGAGAGAGGAGTACAAGGATGAGTTACTCCACATCCCTGAACCAGAGAGCCTTCAACTCTTGATTGATCAGGTACTCCGTATTGACCAAAGGTTAGCCGAACGAAAGGCTGAGAGACGTCGGCTTGACAGAAGCAGTCCCAGGACGACCAGCTCACCCGCAGGTTCGTTCGGGTCGACCGAATCCGGACCTGAGCCCATGCAAGTAGGAGCCATGAGAGGACCTTTGACGGAAGAAGAGAAGAAACGAAGGAGGTCTTTGCGTTTGTGTCTTTACTGTGGAGCAGCTGGGCATTATTTGGGTACGTGCCCTTTGCGTCCGCAGAAGAAGAAGTCGGGAAACTAAGAGACCTGTCGTATACTGGAAGGGCAACGACAGGTCCTATCCCTTCCTCAGACCCTTCTGTTATATGTTCTATTCGTCTGCCCATGCAACCAGCGGTGCTACAGACCCTGAAGGTCCAAATTAAGTTACCAGACAAGAACCTGGAAGTATTCGGTCTATTGGACAGTGGGGCTTCTGGCAATTACATTGACGAAACGTTCGTCTCCAGACATAAGATACCACTCATTTCCAGACACACACCTCTGTCTGTGGAGCTTATTGATGGTACTCCCTTGTCTTCTGGACCCGTTAGTCAGTTCACAGTTGGACTGGCTCTTCTGATTGCTGACCATTACGAAGAACTTGCCTTGGATGTTATTAGGTCATCGACCTACAAAGTGGTCTTGGGATTACCTTGGTTGCAATACCACAATCCTTTGATAGACTGGAGAACCCAGACCTTGACCTTTTCATCCGCAGTGTGTGCTCAAGAATGCAAGCTACCGGTTCCCACCATGGCCGTTTCGACCTCTCTAGAAACAGACTGCAGTGGGGTCCATCTATGTTCCACGTCTCTGGTCCCACAGGAATATTCCGAATTTAAACAGGTATTCTCTGAACCTGGCGACATACCCCTTCCTCCACACCGTTCCTTTGATTGCTCCATAGAACTGCTGCCGAACCACGTCATTCCCCATGGGAAAATATATGCCCTAACACGTGACGAGAAGAAAGTTCTTCAGGAGTATTTGTCAGAGAGTCTAAGAAAGGGGTACATTGTGCCGTCAAAATCACCCGCAGGATTTCCCCTGTTTTTTGTAAAGAAGAAAGAAGGTACATTGAGACCCTGTGTCGACTACCGGCAGTTGAACGACATAACAGCCAAAGACCGGTATCCTTTACCTTTAATTCGCAGTATCCTTGAAACCCTGCACACTGCGCGAACCTTCTCCAAATTGGACCTACGCGGAGCTTATCATTTGGTGCGCATCAGGAGTGGGGACGAGTGGAAGACAGCTTTCAAGACACCTTTTGGGCATTTTGAGTACAGGGTTATGCCTTTCGGCCTATGTAATGCCCCCGCTGTTTTTCAACGATTTATGGACTACATCTTTGGTGATCTGCTAGGATTATCCGTCTGGGTTTACCTGGACGACATACTGATTTTTTCTAAATCCTTAGACGAGCATGTGGAACACGTTCGTGAGGTCCTTCGTCGGCTGTCCATCAATAACCTATTTGCCAAAGCAGAGAAATGTAGCTTTCACCAACCCAGCATTGAGTTTTTGGGATTTGTTATCAATCAGGAAGGTATTGGGATGGATCCCAAGAAGGTGCGAGCCATACAAGAATGGAAACATCCACACGATATCAAGGCTCTCCAACGCTTTTTGGGATTCGCAAACTTTTACAGGCGCTTTATTCCACAGTTCTCGCAGATCTCTGCGCCTCTCACCAGGCTAACCAGCAGCAAGATCTCTTTCGAATGGGATTCCGTGGCTTCTCAGGCTTTCGACGTCTTGAAGTCGGCTTTTAGGGCTGCCCCGATCCTGCGCCATCCCCAGGAAGAGTTGCCCTACATAGTGGAGGCCGACGCTTCCAGCTTCGCGGTTGGAGCAGTCCTTCTTCAGAAAGATCCAACCACGTTAGTAGAACATCCAGTGGCCTATTATTCTCGCAAGCTGAGTCCCAGCGAAAGAAACTACGCGGTGATTGAAAAGGAACTGTTGGCCATCAAGACCGCATTCGAGGAATGGAGACATTTTCTCCTCGGAGCTCGCTTTTCTGTGGAGGTGCGGACAGATCATCGCAATCTGCAATATCTTCGCTCTTTGCAATGTCGGACTCCTCGTCAAGCCAGGTGGGCCTTCTTCTTCTCTCCGTTTGAGTTCCATGTTACTTATATCCCGGGAACCTCCAATTTGAAGGCGGATGCTCTTTCCAGGTCCCTGGAAAACGTGGAAGAGACGTCTTGTCCAGATCTGCCACTGATTTCTCCTCGCCATTTTTTGCTGGCCTTGTCCCCTCACCTTAAGTCCATCGCGGAAGCCACTCGGTCGGATCCAGAAAGAACGACCCTTCTTAGTCGGCAATTGGTTTCAGAACGAGATGGACTGTTGTTTTTTCAGAAAAGACTATACATACCTAGAGGGGCTGTTAGAAGGGGCATTCTACATGGATTCCATGATTCATCCATAGGAGGACATCGCGGGATCAGAGCCACTCGAGAGTTGATATCCCGACAGTTCTGGTGGCCTGGTTGGGCGACCGAGGTCCAGAAGAACATCGAAAGTTGTCCAATTTGTGCCCTGTGCAAGGTTCCTAGAAGACGACCATTGGGACTGCTAGTGCCTACTGAAATAGCACCCTATCCGTGGCATACTATCGCTACCGATTTCATTGTGGATTTGCCTCCATCAGAAGGGTACACCTGTATAATGATGGTTGTGGACAGCTTCACCAAACTGGCCCATTTCATCCCATTCCAGAAAATCCCTACAGCTACTCAAATGGCTTCAGCATTTCTGCACGAAATTTACCGGTTGCACGGCCTACCGGAGAAGATCATATCGGATCGAGGAACCCAGTTCCTTTCATCATTTTGGAGCAAGGTGTGTGGTCATCTGGGAATACATAGGGCTCTAAGCTCAGGCTATCACCCACAGACCAATGGGCTAACCGAAAGGACCAATCAGACTTTGGAAGGGTACCTCCGCTGTTTTGCCAATGCCACACAGTCTAATTGGAAAGATGGGTTAGATCTGGCAGAAGTGTCCTACAACAACACCGTTCATGCTTCCATTGGAGTCAGCCCATTCTTCTGTTCTACTGGTCTACATCCTCGATTGATGCCTTTTCAACCAGTTCCATCTAGTACTGTTCCCTCTGCTGATGGCCTGGTCTTACACATCCAGAAACAACAAGAACTAGCATGCAAGATCTTGAGTGAAGCCAAGGATCGGATGAAGAGACAGGCAGACAGGAAGAGGAGTGCAGAACCGAATTTCCGGGAGGGTGACAAGGTGTGGTTATCCTCAAAGAACTTGCCCCTTCACAACCTGCCCGTCAAACTGGCCCCTCGATATTTGGGGCCATTTGTTATCACCAAGCGGCTGTCCTCTGTAGCCTTCCGTCTTCGACTACCCCCTTCTTGGCGTGTACATCCCGTTTTCCATGTGTCCCTGTTGAAACCCTATGTGGTCGATAATTACGGCCACACCTGTCCTCGCCCGGCCTCTGTTCTGGTGCAGGGCGTCCCGGAGTTTGAGGTACACGAGATCTGTGATGCCCGTTACCGCAGAGGGGTACTCCACTATTTGGTTGATTGGAAGGGGTACCCAGCCTGTGATCGTACATGGGAACCGCGCCAGCACGTGCATGCACCCCGGCTGATACGTGAGTTCTATCTACGATTTCCCTGGAAACCTGGGGCCCCGGGTCTTCCTGGGAGGGGGCATAGTGTCATGTCACGCGGGAGACTGGGGTCTGCCGCTCCCATTTCCTCCTGGCGAGTCTACCCGCGCGTTCGCGTCTGGGGACTCGCCGGGAGGGGAGCGACTGGTTACGGGGCCGGCGGCCTTCGGCGCATGCGCGGGAGACCTCTGTCTCGGTTCCGCGCATGCGCCGTGGACTGGGCTCGCCTCCTTGGAAGGGCTTGCCTTCCAGGCCTCGTTGTGGGTTCGCCGGCACCCGGAAACGGAACGGCTTGCGTTCCAGGCCTCTCGGGCACCGGCGGCCCATAAAAGAGGCCGCGAGTCGAAGCGGGTCGCGTCTCAACGCGGTTCGCTTTGCTCGCCTCGTTGTTCCTGCCTCCAGCACTTACCTGGGTCCTGTCCTGGGCCAGCCTGCCTCCAGCTCTTACCTGGGTCCTGTCCTGGGCCAGCCTGCCTCCAGCTCTTACCTGGGTCCTGTCCTGGGCCAGCCTGCCTCCAGCCCTTACCTGGGTCCTGTCCTGGGCCAGCCTGCCTCCAGCTCTTACCTGGGTCCTGTCCTGGGCCAGCCTGCCTCCAGCTCTTACCTGGGTCCTGTCCTGGGCCAGCCTGCCACCAGCACTTACCTGGGTCCTGTCCTGGGCCAGTCTGCCACTAGCCTTTACCTGGGTCCTGTCCTGGGCCAGCCTTCCACCAGCCCTTACCTGAGCCCTGTCCTGGGTCATCTACCACCAACTGTGTATCTGGGTCATACCCTATGCTAGCCTGCACTCTCCTGTTCCATCCTGGGCACGTTTAGACAGTTCTTTATTTGGCCAGACAGCAAGCTCCATCTGACCTCCCTCTTTCCTGTCTTGCCTGACTCCGAACTTTATCCTGTGTACCATTGGAACCATCAGCACCAGCCAAGCTCCTTTTGCCTACTGCGAATACCCTTTCTGCCACACTGGTCTATCTACCAACTGTCGCAGCACAGAGGTTCTTGGAAGATTCATGGTCTCGACAACAAGCTCCACCTGGACTATGGTTCCATCCGTCTGTGCCTAAACAATCCTCTTGTCACGCTTATCTGGAGAGTGCCTTTCGTGACATTGGGAGTTGGTCCATCCTCCACCCAGTTCCTCTTTTGGGTGGTGGAGAGGCTGGTTCCTCGTGCCACTAGTTCATCAGTTCCCGGACTCCAGACTGGCGACCTCTGCGAGAACAACCACCAAGACTGCAGGTACGCGGTCCTCTCGGGCCAACCAGCTTGACAATTTGTTGCGGACCTTACACCCTAGTGAGACACATTACTCGGTCCTGGAAAAGGAACTGCTTGCCATTCGACAAGCCTTCACAGATTGGCAACACCTCCTTTTGGGGGCCGAACATCCCGTGCTTGTGCGGACTGATCATCAAAACCTTCAGGTTTTACAGTCCAAGGGAATGTAGAATCAGCCGTCCAAGCACGTTGGGCCTTTTTCTTCGCCCAATACCAGTTCTGCATCCAACATGTTCCCGGCCCATCCAACGTGATCGCTGATGCTCTCTCCAGACGACCAGATTACGTGCCAGAAAAAGCACGCACCTTTCCCAAGATGTTTCCGGGCATGGTGTTCATAGCCCCAGCCAACTCGATTTTGGATGTCATACGTTCTGAGACACCGACTTCGGATGTTTGGAAGCACTACACAAAGGATAACCACTGGGCTCTATCTGCCAAGGACGGATATCTCGTCAAGGACAAGAATCTGGTCATCCCTACTCAGAACACTCAAACAAAGATAGTGAACCTTTGTCATGACACATTTCATTCCAGGCATCATGGAATCAAGGCCACATATCAAACAATCCTGAGGAACTTTTGGTGGCCTAGAATGATCAAAGACATACGTGCATATTTACAAGCCTGTGCAGTTTGCAACCAGAACAAAACCGATACCCGGAAACCAGTAGGGTTACTTCATCAACCTGACCTGCCATATCGACCCTGGGAAATGATTGCCACAGATTTTATCGTGGATCTTCCTCCTTCCAAAGGACATACCACCATAATGGTTACTATAGACCTGTTTTCTCACATGGCCCATTTTACTCCTCTGATCAAGCTACCATCGGCACAAGAAATGGCAGGAATTTTTGTTACACACATCTTTTGATTACATGGTCTACCTACGCAGGGATCAACCTTTCCCATCCTTCAGGAAAAATGTCATCAAACATATTATCTTGACTGACCCATAGTCTCCCACCCCTTCAGTCCTTTTACCTAATATCCTTACGTAATGGTATGGTACTTTTGAATTATATGTGGAATCTGTTCTACTGGTGAGTCCAACTGCTTTATGGTAGTGGATCTTATTGCAATTTGTATATTTGAACTCTGTTTACTGCTTGAACTCATATGTCTCTACTCTACCCTGAGACCGAGGGCTCCACAGCATGATTCATCCGTAACTTGTATATTTGTATATTTGTACATTATATATTATTGTAACTATATAGTCTCCATACCCGCACCCTGAACTGTGTGCTGTATCTACTGTAATTACTATTATATTTGCATATCTGTGTATATTGTATAACTCTGTAAACTGTGCATCTTCATATTGTGGCGCCCTATTACCTTCGGGTCTAATAAGTGAATAAGCAAACAAACAAACAAACCAAGATAATCTCTGATCGTGGATCCCAATACATCTCCAGATTCTGGAAACACCTTTGTCAGCAGTTAGGTATTCAACGTGCCTTATTTTAGGGATATCATCCTCAGACAAATGGCATAACGGAGAGGGTTAATCAAACCCTTAAACAGGATCTACGGTGCTTTGCCTCAAAAGTCCAGGACGACTGGTCGTTACTAATTCCAGTAGCAGAATTTGCTTACGACGACTCTGATCACTCTACGACCAAGACAAGTCCCTTCTTTTGCACTCAGGGGTTCCATCCGTCCGTTTTACCCACGCTCTTACCTCATACCACACTAACTCCATCGGTGGATTCTTGGATTGCCCAACTAGTCTCAGTACACAGAGATGTAAAGGAACACCTAGAAAAGACCAGGATGGATATAAAGAAATTTTCTGATACCAAAAGGTGACCTGGTCCTTCCTATACTATTGGAGATAAAGTCTGGCTTTCTTCTCGATTCTTGCCCAGGCATCTGAGACCCAACAAAATGGCACCACGCTTTTATGGACCAATCCCTGTGACGGAAATCATCAACCCTGTGGCCTTCTGACTCCGATTACCGGAATCCTGGAAAATAATCCATCCTGTTTTCCATTCATCCTTATTGAGGCTTTTCACCAATCAATCAGGTCAGCACCTCGGCCTCTCCCACTCCTTGTCAACAATCAAGTCGAATTTGAAGTCTCCAGGAACTGTGACTCCAGGTACAGAAGAGGTCATCTCCAATATCTGGTGTGGTGGAAAGGCCATCCGCATAGCGAACGGACTTGGGAGCTAGTCTGCAACATGAATGCTCCCTGCCTGGTACAGCGTTTCCATTGGACTCATCCGGGCAAGCCTGGTGGATTGGAGTTTAGAAGGGGGCATGCTGTCATGAATCGGCGATTCCGACCTTTCTGGACAGTCTGGTCCCTTAGACATTGACTATTGCAACTCTAACCCTCCTAAACATGGCAGACGCCATGGAACTGCATGGTCTAGTCTTTCTGATCCTGTCTCATGCTTCCTTGAAAACAGACACGCCCCCGCGGCTCGGCGCATCTCAACCTTACGCTTGTCTGTACTCCTCGTCCCGACAAGTTGTGTATCTCGCTTCCCTGTCCTCGTTTTTGCTTTCGTTCCCAGTAAGGCTCCAAATTTTCCTGCTCCCTTCCTGGCATCCCTTCCTGAACGGCCGCTATCTCCGACTTAGCAGAGCTACGCGAGCTGCTTCTCGGTCTTTCCTGGTTTAGCTTTCCCTTATCCTAGACCCTTCCTGGATCCTCCCTGGAACTTTGAACACATCCGGCTCCACGGCTCCCCAGCAGGCTGGAGCCTCGGACTTGAACACACACTACTTGCCTGCAGACTGGCTTCAGCCGAAATACGCCCATACCTTTACAAGACCCGCACCTCCAAGAAGAAGAAGCCTGTAAACACCTGAAAAAAGACACAAAGAAACAAACAGGTGAGTCAAGAGTCCGAGGACTCGGATTCTGACACTGCCTCCCTATTCTTGAACCCTCCAGCTCTTTCAATATTGCCCTATGGAATGCTAGATCCCTCTGCAATGAGACTGCAGCTGTACTGGACATGTTTTTGAGATTCAACCTTCATTTTCTCTGTATTACAGAAACTTGGATTCTCCCTCACAACTCCACTGTACCTGCTTCCCTTACCACCTCCTCCTTCTCTCATATTCCCCGCCCCTCGGGCCACGGTGGTGGCATGGGTCTCCTCTATCATCCTAATTGTCTCCCCTCCTCCTCCTCACCAACTCTTCCTGTCTTCTCTTCCTTTGAATATTTGTACAAATCCTTTGCTTCCCTCTCGCTATCTCGTTCTTAATAATCTACCAGCCTCCTGGCCCCCTCTCCTCCTTCTATGATGACCTTGATCACCTTATTTCCCTCTTCTCACCCTCTCCCTCCCCCTTAAAGTACTGGGCGACTTCAATCTTCACCTTCCCTCTTCCCCTCAACCTTCTCCTCTTCTTTCCATTCTCGACTCCTACATCCTCTCCCCTCTCCCTACTTCTTCTACTCACTCCTCGGGTTCCACTCTTGACCTTATCTTTATCGCTACCTTCTCCTCTTCCCCAGTCTCTACTCTTCCCAACTATCTTTCTGATCATGCCTTACTCTTTCTCCCTCACTCCCCCCTCCCTCTACTCCTTTCTCCCCCACTTCCTTCTCTCAGCGGGATCTCTGTAACTTTAACACCTCTCTCTTTCTTGACACCTGCTCTTCCTCCCTCCCTTCTCTCCCCGTGTTCTCCACTCTCTCGGCTACTGAAGTCTTATCCTCTTTGTCCTCCTCTATCTCTTCCAGCCTGTATATACTTCACTCTCTCTCCTCTTTCCCCCCTACCCACAAACTCTCTCAGCCCTGGCTCTCCCCTCAACTACTGTCTATGCACCGCCTCGTCCGTCGCATCAAATTCCGCTCGCCTGCTAATCAAGCCTCCTACTTCTCATACCACTCCCTCTATGACTCCTGCCTCAGCTCAGCCAAACGCTCCTTCTACTCTAACCTCCTTCAGTCTCAATCCTCACACCGGCATCCCATCGTCTTCTCTGCCCGGCTACCCCTGACCATTCTACTACCCCTCCTCTCTCTCCCTCCGACTTCGCTAACTTCTTCTCTTCTAAAATTCTCACTTTACGGCAAAACATTCTTCACTCTCCTTCTTACTCCCCTCCTCCCCCCTCTCTCACCACTCCTACATCTTACATGTCTAATTTCTCCCGTTACTCCTTCCGATGTATCCCTCCTCCTGCCCAAAACTCACCCTACTGCTGCTCCCTCTGACCCACTTCCCACCCCTCTTATATCCAAAATCTACCTTCTTCTTATTCCTTACCTCACCTCCCTCTTCAACATCTGTCTCTCCTCTGCCTCCTTCCCATCCATCTTCAAACACGCTACTATCATCCCCATCCTGGAAAAACCCTCTGCTAACCCCCTGCTTGCCTCCAACTTTCGTCCTATCTCTCTTCTTCCATTCCTTTCTAAGCTTCTCAAACGCTTAGTATACTATTGTTTCCAATCTCTCTCATCTACCTCCTTCTCAATCTGGATTCCATTTTAAACACTCCACTGAAACCGCCCTCACCTCTGTTCTCAACTCCCTCCTTACCGCTCGATACTCTAAGCAATCCTCTGTCCTCATTCTCCTCGACCTCTCTGCTGCCTTTGATAACGTTGATCACCCTTTACTCCTCAACACTCTTTCATCCTTTGGTCTCAAAGGTCCTGTTCTTAACTGGTTCTCTTCCTACCTCTTCAACCGTTCTTTCGCTGTCTCTTGGGGTGGCCGTACCTCCCCATCTCTCCCTTTGGACTACCTAAGGCTCTGTACTGGGCCCTTTCCTTTTTTCTCTTTACACTGCCCTTCAGGCCCCCATCATCTCTTCTTTCGGTATCTCTCACCATTTCTATGCTGATGATACTCAGCTCTTTCTATCCTCTCGTCTTTCACACCCGACATCCACCACAATCTTTCTTCCTGTCTCACTGGCATCAAAAACTGGATGTCATCCCACTTCCTCTCCCTCAACTCTGATAAGGCTGAAGTCTTATTCTTTCCCTCCACCTCGCCTTCACCTCCTCCTCCTCCTCCTTTCATTCTCTTCCCCCTTCTCCAATCTCCCCATCTCTGACCACGCCTGCAATCTAGGCCTCCACCTTGACTCCTCCCTTTGCTTCTCCTACCACATTTCTCTTACCTCCCACGTCTGTCGCTACAATCTCTTCAATATTCGCAAAATCTGTTCCTCTCTCACCTTCCATGCCACCAAGCTCTTAATCTCTTCCCTCATCTTCTCTCGTCTCTTCTACTGCTCCACTCTCCTCTTTGGCCTCCCTGCCTCCAGTCTTGCTCCTCTCAAATCCCTCTATCACTCGGCCATCTGTACCCTTTGCCTTTTCTCTCTTCATGACTCAATTTTTTCTTCGCTATCTCATCTTGGCTGGCTTCCTTTCCACTCTCAACTTCCTTTGTCTCGTCTTTAAATCCCTTCATGATCTTGCCCCTCCCTACCTTTCCTCTCTCCTCTCATTCCACTCTCCCTCTTGCCTCCTACGATCTGCTGATCTCTTCCCTCTTACTGTTCCCCACCCCTTTGTGCCCCTTCCCGCTTCCGATCCTTCCAGCTCCTCGCCCCCCTACACTGGTAATCTCTACCTCTCTCAATCCACTCCATTTGCTGTTACCCCTCCTTCTTCTCCGCCTTGAAATCTCACCTTCTCTTTTCCCCGACCCGTTAACATCTTCCCCTCTCTCTTCTCTTCCTCTGTTCTATTTATCTTTTACTGACCTAGGCTAATTGTTCTGTATATTGTTTTGATAAGTTTGTCTCATGTTTTACATTTAAGCTTCCAATTATTCCATGTATCCTGTTGTTGTAATGTAAAGCGCTTTCGAGTAAAGCTCTCATTAAATTTAATAAATACAAATACAAATACTTTCAGCTTAGGTTACACAATAAAATACAGGCATACAAATGGGGATATACAGTCACAATATAAACAGTAAGGAGTAGGTACATAAATACACAGGAAAGACACTATATGATTTAGGCTAGTAATCGGCAGGCTATTTGCGGTGCAGGTGTAGTAAGAGACAGTTCCATTAGCAGTCGTTATCTTTGAACCAAATAATGATATTCCGTCTGAAGTGAGAGTATGTTTGGTCGGCTCTCAAGGAGGGAGGTAGGGAGTTCCAAAGCTGTGCTGCTTTAACTGGGAAGCTGCTCCCCCGACTTTGGATAGTTTGAATCTTGGTACAGTGAGACAATTTGGTTCGCGGTTCTAGTGGGCCTGCTGCATAGTTTTCTCTTATGTCTCTCAGAGAGGAAGCGGGCACGGCATTATTTAGACATTTGTGAGTAAATGAGGCAGTTTTCAGTCTGACTTTGTCACTGGTGGATAGCCCATTATTCCGCCTCCTTATTTCTGATATATGCTCTTTTCTTGCTATGCCCAAAGCCGCTCTGAGTGCATTATTGTGGAGCGTTTGTATTCTGCTGACAATGTGCTTATTTGCACCACTGTACAGGGAGCTACAGTAGTCCAGTTTGGACAAGATTAGAGCTCTGGCCAGGATGATGCAGCTATTCTTGGATAAGAATGGTTTACCGGTTCTGATTAATTTGCATGTATATGCAGTGGCAGCGGCCATGGAATTCACTTGTTTAGCAAAAGTGAGGGTGGAATCCAGGTAAAAGCCTAAGGTTTTTACCTCTTTGGCAACTTTGATGGAGTTACCATCAATGTCAAAGGAGGTGTATTTAGGACCGAGCTTATTGTGGTTGGATGTAGTGCCCAAGATGATAAGTTCAGTCTTGTCATCATTCAGGCATAGACCGTGGGCAGCCATCCATGCCTGGATGATGAGGTAGACTCTGTTCACCAGGGCCAAATCCTTGTCATAATCCCCAAAAAGTGGTAAGAGAATCTGGGTATCATCTGCATAGTTTGTGTAGGTGATACCAAGATGGTCCAGATCATCGAAAAGGGGCTTGGTAAATATGTTGTATAATGTGGGTGAAACACATAACCCCTAAGGCACTCCACAGGTGATAGGGATAGGGTCTGCCGCAGCTGAAGGTGAGAAGACTCTCATGGTCCTGTTGCTTAGAAAGGATTGTATCCAGGTAATGGCATCCTGAGAGAAATGCGCTGCTGAGTCCAGGTGGTTGCATAAGACCTTGTGGTCCACCAGGTCGATCGCAGCCGAGAGGTGAAGAAGGGCTAATTTCCCCTTGTCCCCAAGCTTGTCGATTTGGGCCTTAAGATCAATAAGAGCAGTTTCGGTGCCATGTGGAGGCCTAAATCCAGATTGGTGGACTTCTAGGAGCTGGTTGTGCTCCAGGTACTTCTGTATTTGGAGATAGGCCACCTTGTCTAGAATTTTGAGAAGAAATGGCACTGTGGTGATAGGCCTATAGTTAGTCGGTATGGTTGGGTCTAGTGTCTGTTTTTTGAGGAGGGGGAGAACCCAAGACTCTTTTAGGTTACTTGGGATAGTGCCCGAGGAGAATGAGGCGTTGATTAGCTTTGATATAAAAGGGGCTAGGTCTCTCGCAACATCCTTAATTATTTGGGCTGGACAGCTTTTGCCCTGGCAATTCGAAGGTTTGAGGGAGAGGATTACTTTTTTGACCTTGATAGTAGATATTGTAGAGAAGCTAAAACGGAGTAGAGGTTTATGGGGGGGGGGCAACGGGGTCTTGTCTGGTGAGGTCATGTTAGTAAAGGTAGCGTTTTTCTTTACAATCTTATCCTGTAGGGTGGTGACTTTGTTGGCTAAGGCTGGCTGAATATTGGAACACCAAGCTTTATCATTCACACAGTTGTCTTGCACTGGGATCGGGTTTTCTAGTTCTTTTAAAATGGCAAATAATTCAGTCGCACTCGAATTTGCTTGCAGGATTCTATTATTGTACGTTCCTTGTTTAGCCAAGAGTATTTACTTTTTGTAGCAAGAGAAGATGTTCATGAGATTGGTTCAATTTTCAGCTGCAGGTAATAGCCTCCATGAAACGTCACACTTTCTTTTTTCCATTCTCAATACATTCAAGTGTGGTGTGAACCAAGAGTTGAGGTGAATTTTGCGCTTACTTTTTCTCAGTTTTTGAGGGGCAATGGAGTCTAGAGCTGCAGTCATAATATTGTTATATTCTTCAACTAACATATTTGGTTCAGTATTATCAGGTAATGAGTTAAGGGTCGGTAGTATTAGGAGTAGAAGTTTATCTGCCGCAATATTTTTTTCATTCCTTGTTAAGGTGGGAGGAGCAGATATGATATTTTTGGTGGTTGGCCGTAAAGTAACTAGTCTGAAAGATATTAGGTGGTGGTCAGTCCATACCTGAGGGGTTATGGCAGTAATAGATGCACTGCAGTTGTAATCTGCCACCCAATCGAGTATTCTCCCTTTTCGTCTGTAGGTAAGTTCACTCTTTGGGTGAGGCCAAATTCAGAAAGGATATTGGCAATGACAGTTGCTTGTTGGTCTTTAAGGTCATTACATCCCAGATTAAGATCACCTAATAGTAGCTTCTCAGATAGAATGGTGGAGATATCCTCCCCAAATGAACCGATGGGTCCTGGAGGCCTATCAATGAGATGAATGGTAAGTGTTTGAGAGTTGGCGATACGTAATTTGGCTGTGAGGGCTTCGGAAGGATTTAAAGTCTGGGGAAGGCGCTAGTCTCATGGATAGGTTGGATTTCGCAATGAGAGCTATACCACCTCCTCGAGCCTCCTGTTAACATAAGGGCGGGACCTGCTCCCGCGTGAAGCCATGTTTCTGTGATGGCGAGAAAGTCGTAGTTTTCTGCCAGGATAAGGTCGGATATCTCAGTGGCATCTGATCTGACATTTATTTTTGATGCTTGCGCCAGACAGACAGGTAGTGCTAGCCTTCGTACTTCAGAGAGTAGCTCTTTTGTGATCATGAAATGTTTTGATACTTTGCGCTAGACAGGCAGGTTGTGCTAGCCTTCGTGCTTCAGAAAGTAGCTCTTTTGTGATCATGAAATGTTTTCATGCTTTGCGCTAGACAGGCAGGTAGTTGCAACCTTTGTGCTTCAGAGATAGCTCTTTTGTATGTTTTGATGCTGTGCGCCAGACAGGCAGGTAGTGCTGGCCTCCATGCTTCAGATAGTAGCTCTACTCTGATAAAGAAATGTTTTGATGCTTTGCGCCAGACAGGCAGGTAGTGCTGGCCTTCGTGCTTCAGAGAGTGGCTCTTTTCTGATAAAGAAATGTGTTGATGCTTTGCGCCAGACAGGCAGGTAGTGCTGGCCTCTGTGCTTCAGAGAGTAGCTCTTTTCATATAGAGAAATGTTTTAATGCTTTGCGCCAGACAGACGGGTAGTGCTGGCCTCTGTGCTTCAGAGAGTAGCTCTTTTGTGCCATAAGCACCCAGGAAATGTAGTTTAAGATGTTTTTACACGTACAATATAGCTTCAGTCTGGGATTACCCCATTTTGTTTTATTTTAGCGTTTCATTAAAACGGACCCTAAAAGCTCAATGGAAATGGTTTATTGTGGGTGGAAATTCTTTTTTCCTTCTCTTGACAGGTGACGCGATCAACGATCGAGAGGAGGTATTCACCAAAAACATAGAAGAGAACCTGAACTTGAATAGTCCCTCGAGCACAGAAGAGAGAGAAGGAAATGACAGTCTCAGCACAGGTAAAGAACGGGCGATATCTGCAATGGTTGGATTTTAAAATGTTTAATAACTACCCCTTTTACCCCACCCACGGATTCAGAATCCTGTGTGTAGAGCTGTGACACCCACTGATCACAAGAGGGTGCTGCTGCTTTGGAGTATTACCAGACCAAGTGAACCTACAGCCAATATGATGTGTGAGGCTATAGACTGGACGGGGGCCCTTGCAGATCCCTGTACACCAGCTCCTGGGGCAGTATAGCTTTGTGGGGCGGAGGCAGCCCTCAGCCGCCCATCCCCTTACTTTTCCGGAGTGACCGTCCCACAGGATTATACCTATTATCTGTATGTATATGGTTTATGAATGGACCGCCGGTGCAGCTTAACTCTGCTAGGCACTGTGCCTCTCACTCCCCTGCAACGCCTGAACCCAGACCCTGTAAAGATCAAAAGGTCTGAAGCAAAGCCTCATCAAATACCAAGAGTTATTATGATAATTAAACTGAATGCGTGGTGCGAAATGAAATCTTAAGGTGGACCAAGAGACAATTGTGATAATCCAAGCAAATGGGTGTTCGGAAATAAATCCTTACTTGACAACCAAGAGACATTTTTGATGGCATGAAAGCCTCATCAAAAACGGTCAGAAATCATGCTTTATGGGTGAAGCCTGCACGAAGCAGGAGACTTGTTCACCGCTCTTGGTGGTTGCCATGGCAACTTCTCAATCAAACTACATTACCCAGGAGGACAGCGGCGCAAACCCAAGCATGCTGCCATATGCCCACTGTGAATAATCGGGTGATTTGGTCACTTGTCCCCAGGGGCGGGCAGCTTTTCCTTTTGAGGCTAGGCAGGTGCGCCTGCTGCGCGATATCCTCCCTAAGGGTAGAGGCAAGTGGGATCTCACCGGGAGGGACTGCCATTGTGACGACAAGGACTCCTTTTCCGGTGAGGAACTCCCTTTCCATTACACTCAGAAATCCACTAATACCATATCATTGGACAGAAAACCAGAATCCTCATACATTTGTTATTGTGATGACTTGGAAAAAGACAAGTACCTACCTGGCACTGAGATGAAGAAAACCCAAGGAGTCATAACAAGTATTACTTAAACACAAAGAAAGGACTCCCACAAGAAGCTGTGAAGCCCCAGAGCAGCATCACAAAAGTGGGAGGAGCAAGATGACGAGAGAGAGAGAGAGAGAGAGACCTGGGAGTTTCAGACCTGCTGGGTCAGAGAAGCTGGCAACCCAGAGAGATGCTATGCTGCATGCCGACGAGTAGCTGGAAGGAGAAAGGGCCCAAGCTGCACTATATGAAAGGTAGACCAGAGAGAGTCTGTCACCTAGCTGATAGTCCTAAGATGGACATTCGAGAAGAAGGGCTGGAGAGGAGCCACAACACTGATGTGCCTGAGGTGCAGCATGCAAGGGACGGACCTGTGAGAGTCTGTCAAGTTCAGGAGAATCCCAGGAGGGAACCGAGAGAGAGAAGTTGTGGCTACGAAGGAGAGGGAGTAAAAACCCCTTTCAGCGCCGAGATCACCCACAGAGGAAGACACCGACCCGTGTCAGAGGAAGGAACAGAAAAGAATAGGAGCTCTGTCCTGACAAGACATGGAAAAGAACAGAAGGAGGACGCTGACCCGGTGACGCATCACCATTACACTGAATGTAACTGGGCGAGCGGGAGAACCAGGGAACGGGGCGCATATAACGAATGGAACAATCATATTCATCAAAGTCGGAAGTAATCTTACTCGTCCCAAAGAAGAGCCCAATATCAAGAAGAGTGAGCATCAATCCTGATTTTAGCGTACTCGTCCCAGTGAGGAATCAAGTATTGAGAAGAGTAATACTTAATTAGGGACTCAGCCTGCTCGTCCCAGTGACCGGTCAAGTGCTAAGAGGAGTGAGAAGTGTTCCTGGGCCCATTATACTCACTCCAGTGAATCACAAAATACCAAGAAGAGTAGGAGTCTTTCCTGGGTTCATCATACCTGTCCCAGGGAGGGAGTAAACCACAAAAAGAGTAAGACTGGTTGCTCTGTACATTACACAGATTCCAGTGAAGAGACAAGTGATAAAAGAAGAGGTGTACAATTTATGAAACTGGTGTTAGAGAGAAAGAGACTGCTAACTACAATAGAGAAGACAAGAGTGGAGGAACATTAACTACAATAGAGAAGACTAGAGTGGAGGAACATTAACTACAGTAGAGAAGACTACAATGGAGGATCATTAACTGCAATAGAGAAGACTAGAGTGGAGGAACATTAACTACAATAGAGAAGACTAGAGTGGAGTAACATTAACTACAATAGAGAAGACTAGAGTGGAGGAACATTAACTACAATAGAGAAGACTAGAGTGGAGGAACATTAACTACAATAGAGAAGACTACAATGGAGGATCATTAACTGCAATAGAGAAGACTAGAGTGGAGGAACATTAACTACAATAGAGAAGACTAGAGTGGAGGAACATTAACTACAATAGAGAAGACTAGAGTGGAGGAACATTAACTACAATAGAGAAGACTAGAGTGGAGGAACATTAACTGCAATAGAGAAGACTAGAGTGGAGGATCATTAACTGCAATAGAGAAGACTAGAGTGGAGGAACATTAACTACAATAGAGAAGACTAGAGTGGATAAACATTAACTACAATAGAGAAGACTAGAGTGGAGGAACATTCAGGTGCCAGAGGACCTAGACAGAGAAGCTTAAGAAACCAACAAAGGGGTGTGGCGAACTCCCCTAAGAGAACTGAATAAACTGTTAAAAGAGAAAGCAAAAAGCTATCTGATGATCCTGTATTGATAAGGACTTTGCTGAAAAGCATCCCATGAGATGAGAAGGGAGTCATTCTCCTGGCCTTTAGTTGTGTAATATTAGTGGTATGGTCAGGGTAGACTAGTTTTGGACAGAGGACAAACTTTTCATTTGGACTTCAGAACTGATGACGAGTGCCCTAGTTTAGTTATGTTAGGCAGGGAAACCCTTGGAGTAGGGAAAGTGCTGCGTTTTCTAATTATTTACAATAAATACTTCCTGAAATGGCAAATCCTAGTCTGTCTCCATCTGACCCTCCACACCACTCACATACATGTCAGGTGTGTGCATGACGAACAGCCACTGTTCCACCATATAATCATGGCGTCCTGAGGGGAAGATGCTTAATAACAAACAGTGCCCATTGTTAGCGTGTGTAGCTGTGGTGTTTTGTGCACCCAAAGCTTTGCACGAGACTTGCTTATTGGACCCACTTCTTAGTTTACCCTCTGTATCCTGCATGCTTGATTGTGTCCCTGACCTTCGGCCTGATTTCTGGACTTGCCTTTTGGGGATCCTTCAGTTTTACTGATGCCTTGTAACAGATCCTCACTCACTCTGGATCACTTTGCCTATCCCTTTAGGTTGCCATTCCTGTTCTCTTCTGGCCACCTGGTGCTGCTTCTGGCCTTTCACCTTAGTTTCACGCTCTCCCTGCAACCACTCACTCTATTGGTGGACTTCTTGTATCTCCCCATGGGAACTCATCAGCTGCAGATCTCCCCAACTCTCCCTGTGTCTTCTGCTCGACCCTACCCTGTTTGGAATTCTCTGACCTTTTGGGATTCTTATGTGCAACTATAAATGGAATCAGTGTCTTTCATAGATCATCCGCATGCCGTCGGGTAAGACCGAAACCCAATCTATTATTTTGCTGTCGCCAGCAGTGCAGTGTTCCTGCTTTACTGTCTTGGTTTAATTCTTCTTTTCTAGCGTTGACTGTCCTGACTCTTTCCCTGGTAATTGGGAGAGAAATGGAAGCTGGAGGGGCGCGAGGAAACTCTCATTCTGTACCTTAATATTGTCTTGCTCACTGTCCTGTAGATCCAGGCTGACATCGGGTTGTGGTTATCTCCCTCCAGCCTGGCCATTCATTCCTCTTCGTCCCAGGCTGGTGTTGCTCTCTGCTTTGGAGGGCTGGGTGATTAGGTTGGATGGGGCCTGCTTCATGGACCTGTTTTACCAAATTCTGCTGCATAGCTTCGGGTTCCTATAAAAACAAAGGGTCATTGTGATAATCAAATCTAATGCATATCCAGAAGTCAATATCAATGACCAAAAATTCTTGCTTCTGAAAACCAAGTCTTACCAAAGACAATGAGTCATACTGATAGTCAATCTTGATTCTTGTTGGTAAAAGAAGTTTTGCCAAAACCAAGAGTCCTCATTGTTTGAAATGATGTTACCAAACACAAGGAGGTACTATAATAAATTAGTTTAAAACAGTGGTCTTCAAATTATTTGTATTCCATCCACACTGGAGCAAAATTATTTGAAGTTAGGCCCCTCACGGCCACTTCTGTTACTGGAGTGGCTAGCTCAGAGGGCATGAGTTGCAGTGAGACCAGTGTTCTCTCCGTCCCTCTTCAAAGCAGGTGACTGAGAGTAGGCTGTTGAGGATGCCACTAGCCCCCTCCTTCATGCATACCTTTCAGACCTGGCGGAATAAAGTCAGATGTGAGGAAATCTATATGTATTCTTTGATTTGTTGTGAGGGTGGGAATGAGTACCGAGGTGTACGACTCAATCTCAGTGTGGGAACTGTGTGGGAACTGTGAAAGGTATGCTTTTGTGGAGGGAAGATTTAAGCCTCATGCCCCTGATTGTTTCATTGTGAAAGAGTGGGGGCAGCATAGGTACCAACCTGACCACCTCAAAAGACACGTAGGAAGGAATCTCCACAGAGTAGCACACTTACAGGTCCATTGGTCACTAAGGACAGAATCCCTACAGTGCAGCACACTTACAGGTCCACTGGTAACCAATGACAGAATCTCTTCAGTGTAGCACACTTACAGGTCCATTGGTCACCAAGGACAGAATCCCTACAGTGTAGCACACTTACAGGTCCACTGGTCACCAAGGACAGAATCTCTTCAGTGTAGCACACTTACAGGTCCACTGGTCACCAAGGACAACATCTCTAAAGTGTAGCACACTTACAGGTCCACTGGTAACCAATGACAGAATCTCTTCAGTGTAGCGCACTTAGAGGTCCACTGGTCGCCAAGAACAGAATCTCCACAATGTGGCACACTTACAGGTCAGCTGGCCACCAAGGATGCAATCTCCACAGAGTAGCGCACTTACAGGTCCACTGGTCACCAAGGATGCAATCTCCACAGAGTAGCACACTTACGGGTCCACTGGTCACCAAGGATGCAATCTCCACAGAGTAGCACACTTACAGGTCCACTGGTCACCAAGGATGCAATCTCCACAGAGTAGCACACTTGCAGGTCCACTGGTCACAAAGGAGAGAATCCCCACAGTGTAGCACACTTATAGGTCCGCTGGTCATGAAGGACAGAATCTCCGCAGTGTAGCACACTTACAGGGCCCCACACTTTGTTTTTTTAGTGGTTTGGATTTATTACAGTCACTGCCTCCTTGTTTACTTCTTTCCTCTTCACTCTCCTCTCCTTGTTCTGTCTCTATCTCTTCTCTGCTCTGATTTCCTCCTTCACTGCCCTTGTTTTTGTTCTCTCTCATTCCCATTGCTCTATCATCTTCTTTTCACTCCTTCTCCTATCTCGCCTCTCTCATTTGGATCTTTCGTCTTCTTTCTGTTTGGGTTCTCCCTCTTGTTTTGTCTCTCCTCTAAACCTCCCATTATCTTTGATATCCAGTTCTGCAGCCTCTTCTCTTTCTTTTCAAACATTTCTGTCTATTTCACTCCTTCCTTGTCACTTCTTTTGCTTTTTATCACTTCTTCCTCTCTTCTGTCTTTCACATCTGCTCTCTTCTCTCTTTCTGTTGCTGCTAGCTTCTCTCTGCTTGCAATCCCTGCCTTTACTTCTGCCTGTCTAATGCCCGCCTCTGTTTGCTGCCACCTGTCAGATCAATTCCCACCTCTACTTTCGCATACTCTGTTATCCCTCTAATTGTGTCTCTTATCTTGCCCTGATGCTGTTCTGTCAAAGTATTACCGATCCCATTCGCAAGGATCTTGTAACACAGTCCATAGTGTCCAGGGATTTCCTAGTGTGAGATGAAGAAAGAAGCAGTTAAACACCTTGGAGCAAACACCTTTCTCCCTAAGCATCCCAATTTCTTTGACTCCTCATTCAAGAATCAGTCGGAAGAACTGTTGGTTCTTACATGACTAAGCTTTCTGGGCAAGGATCTGCCATGAGAAACTTGGGGCTCAAGAATGTGGGCCACTCTTTAGTAGCAATCTCCTTGTTAACGTAATGAGCTGTGGCTAGCCTGTTCCATACCGGCATTCATGACTAAATAAAGCTTTCACTAAATGTCAGCAACAGATTCTTTGGTCTGGAGATGATCAGTGTGGCCATGGGTCCTGCGCGCCATGCATGGAGCCAGCAAGCCTCCCCTGTTCACTATTGTCACAATGACATTGCGGAACAATACAAAAGCAGGGTCCAGTGCGCAGATGACAGACTCTGGGAAACTGGCCAACCACTGACCTTGTGCGTGCCTTTGGTCAGTTGCACAAGAGTAAAGTGTGCAGGACGTCCAAGCATGAGGTCCTCAGGAACCTCCAAGCGGTAGCCGAAATCAAGTTCTACTCATCTTCCTCACCAAATAATCTCCTAAATTAGGAAAAAGAGGTATGCACACAGTGGGCCTCATTAGGAGTTTGGAGGTAGCCATGTCATTTTTAGCGGCATGGCTACCCCCAAACCGGGTCCGGGTCCCGAAAATAGGGAATTATTAGGCCTTTCTGACCTTGGAGGGCCCAGTAATTCCCTTTCGCGGGACCCGGACTTGGTACGTCCCCATTACCATTTGAGCCCCCATAGGGCTGAATGGGCCTGGGGAGGATGGTAGCGGGCCCGTTGTTAGCATCCTGGACTGCTAGTGGGTCCCGCTCTGCACGTCTGGTCTGGCCAGGCGTCCAGAGCGGGACCCGCTGCAGACCTCGTAATGTGGCGGTGCTGATCCCTTACCGGCACCGTTCATTCCGCGACCGCCCTCTTTGTAATGAGGCCCAGTGAGACAGGAATGGTCAGTCTTCTTCTTTAAAAGCGTTGTGATGAATCCTGTGGAGTCATCACCAAACCCCAGCCTAAAGTCTTCTTCTGACCAGGGGAAGGCAGCTGCTACCCGATCCTAACCCTGGGGGTGGTATCAGAAGGAGGGATCCCATGGGAGGAGACGGCTATTCTGGGGAAGTGGTGACTCCACTAGGAGAGACACACTATTCATCTTCTGAAGATGAGGAGGAAATCATGCCCAGATATTTAATGGCATACTCTCAATACTCCGATCCTTCTAACATCAAGGTTCCAGAAACATATTATAAAGAGCCAGTTAAACAGAGTTAAGTTGATACCTTAGAAGCTCAGGAAATAAAGAGAAACCAATTTGAAATATTTTGTGATTCTATCCTAAAGAGAACTTCTCCCTCTTATGTGAAATTGCAGTCCCTTTCTCCAAAACCCCCTTTCTGTGGTAACTCTTAGTCTATAGAACAATCTAATGTAATTGAAAGTAAAAGAGAACAATTTAAATATCACTCATTCTCTTAGGAACTCCAATTCCCAGAGTACCAAAAGTCCTGAGAAAAGAAAGAGGAACTCTGAGGCCATGGGGTCTCAGAAGTGTGAGTATCCAAAGGTGCAGTCTAGTCATTAACAATTAGAGCACCTGAACGGCATATTTAAAGCCCAGAATAAGAGCAAGCTAAAGAGGTTGTGGTCATGTTGGGATGAAGTTGAAGGAGAGGGAGAAGCCGTGTGGATCCATGTGGGTGGTGTAGCAGAGGAAGCTCAAGCTGTCCACGGTGCAAATGCAGCCAAGGAGAGAAGCCTGCCAGCAGGAGTCACCCCAATGGGTGAAAATCGGAACTGCAGAGTACGTGCAGTGGAAGACTGAGTACTAAAGAGAAGCCCAGCTACAAGGAAGAAGCATCACCGAAGCAATGTGAAGCAGACTTTTATTGCTCTTAGAGAACGTCACGCCTCTTACCTGAGGCTTGCTGTGCTGGGAGAAGGGACAGAGAGATGTCTGAGGCCCCGCAGCGAGACCTGACAACTAAAGGGAGCTGCCGCGAAGAACCAGTGAGTGTTCAGAGAATGAGTACTGACACCGGGGCACTCCGTGAAAGAATGGTTTCACAACATAATGTTTTTGAATACCGAACACTTAATCCAAGCAGAACATATTTAATGAATATCAATGAATGAAAACAAACAAAGATAAGTGGCAAAGAGTGAACGTCTTGGGCAGACCCCCAGAGGAGAAAGGTTGGAACCAGTATTGCCTACAGCGAAAAGGCTGTCATAAGACTTTGTGCAAACACCAAGAAGGGAAAGATTGTAACCAGCACTGCCTACAACACAAGAGGCTGTCAAGAGACAAGAGACTTTTGGGCAAAGTACCAGTGGGGGAGGTCTCTAACCATCATTTCCCACCAAGAAACTACAGGTCAAGCAAATCAAGACACCCCAGGGAACCGTTCATATCCAGCATTACCAACAGCCAAGAGGTTATGAGAGCCTCTTAATAATACAACCATGGCATGTTACCTGTTCTGGAAAATCTTGTAGCACACATTGCCAGCAGTCAGAAGACTGGTGTGGAGAATACTGGAATCAAACCAACAAGTTGGAAGTTAGTGGTAGGAGTTTTCTTCCTGGCAGGCGAGTATACCAGGAAAGGTCTTATAGTAGTTAGCCCTGGCAGGTGAGTGGACCAGGAAAGAAGTTGGTCATTTGATAATCCTTTGGCAGATAGAGTTGCGGAAAGAACCTTTGTTGAATTAAATTAACGTATATGCTTTATTCACCATAACATCAATGTAGTAAGTTGTTATTTGCTATCGTAACAAAAGAATGTTATTTTCAGAAGTACTGAGAAAGAATAGCGTGTTATTTTGACAAGAAGACGCTTTCTATGTTAACAAAACAATTCATTTAGGTTTTGTAACTTGTGTGTTGGAAGAAAATTAAGCATCCTTGAATTTGCATGTTGGAAGAAAGTCAAGCATCCTTGAAAAGGGATATTGTGGAAGACATTGAGCCTCGTTTTAAGTCTGGCGGTAGCCGTGCCGATAAAACCGGCAGGCTGCCGCCAGACTTGTGATATTTCCGGGCGCCTGTCTTCGGGGAAACACCGGGGGATTACGACCTGGTGTTCCTGGAAGTCAGGTGCCGGAAAATTGTTAATCCCCATTCCCATTTGAGTCCCGTAGGACCTGCAGACCCGCAGACTGGGAGTGTGCCGGTCTAGTAACAATGGTGCCAGTAGGCTTACCGGCACCGTTGTTACCGGACCGGCACACTTGTAATGAGGCCCATTGTGTTGTTTGAAGTATTAGCCAGTTGTGGTAAAAAGGACATTTGTTATTTTTTCAAGAAAGACTCTGTGGTTGGAAAATACTTTTCTATTTCTAGGAACTGAACTTTGTTGGAGCAGAATTATAATTGGAGCATTCCTGAATTGATCCAAGGGAAGGGAAAACAACCCTGGCCACAAGGAGTGCGTCCAAGACATTTCTAAATTTGAATTGCAAAACTGTCCTTTTGTTGAATGAAAAGTAAGCCATATTTTCCTTGTATACTTTGATTGTATGTATTAGTGTGAGGGCCAGAAAATTTGTGGACACTGGGTGATTTTTCTTTAGCTTTAGTTTGCTAGGCAGGTCCCTCACTATTAGGATAGGGAAAGTTAGGCATTTACCAGAACCCTTTGTGTCCGTCTCACATTTCTGACCCCTTACAGCGTGCAGGAACGGTTCGACTGAAGCCAGTTTCGAGGGCTCCTTCGTTGATGCTGCTGCGGAAGATGTAGGAGGCTGTGGTTCCAGGGCCAATGGCATGAATAATGCAAGCTCTCCCAATTCTAAAATTGGTCCCAATCCCTTGGGTGTGGACGAGCAAGATTTAAAGTGACTGGCACCATCGTTGGCAGGCCAGGGCCTGTTTGAAGATCACCGTCCTAGCCAGTCCAATCTCTTCCCACTCTTCGAGTCTGCAGAAAGTGGTGGGAAAGGACGATTTGGTACTCGTTTAGACCAGTTTGTGTGCGGGGAGATGTCGGTCTTTGACATATGGATCGCAACCTCCGGTGTCTCTTGCTAGAAGAATAGTGCCTCCAGGTTGTAGAAGATTCACTTCTGGAGTGAGGAACTTTTTTTTCTTTTTCTTCCCCTTCTCTTAACTCTCCTCCAGTCTGGGTACCATAAGGTTATGGTCTCCTTTGGGGCTGATTTCTACAGAGTCGATTTCTTGCTAAGGGCTTGTTGATTTATGCACTCACTCACCACCTCTGGATGAATCGCACAACACACCGTTCACTCCTCCATGGCATGGTCTTTTCCTACGCACCACACATTAGAAAGATGGAGCATGGAAAACAACCGTGATTGGCCACAGAGGATACATCTTAAAAAACACACATAAGTGATTATTCCAAAAGAAACGCCTGCAAGTGACTGCAGAAAAAATGCACTGATAGAAATGGTGCCAGCAACTCAGAGTGTGTGCCAGTGACATTGCTGCTGGGCTTTCGGCACCAAGGAGCTGTAATAGAGTGGAATCTGTGGGAGGAATGCATCCATTAGAATGTGTTGTACACACTGTTGCGTGTCCACTTAGGATCACTCCCGGCTAGTAAGAACTCTGCCCTTTGCCCGGCGTTCAGCTCAGAGATAGGCCTGGCATTCTTTTTATGCGACGGAGGAAGCTATCAGCAACTGGACCGGAATGCAGAGGACGCCCCCGCCCCCACCCCCGACGAGAGCAGAGCCAATATATTGCTCTTGCTACAATTATAGTATTTATAACGAGTGGCCTCAAAGTGTGTATCTCTACCCAGCTCACTTTTACAACCGTATACAAAACATGCAACCCTCAAACCTGACAGTTCCCGTTCCTAATGCACATAGGTACGGATAGAGACAGACAAAACAGAAATAATGGTGAGGGGGATATCTCAGGGGCAAAGCGTTTGGCTTGGAAGCAAGACAATGCGGCGTAACACAGGTTCAAAACCTTATCCCCCCAAGAAAAAGAAAGGTTTCCAGGAAAGAGGCAAAATGCATCACATAACACAGTGCTGTTAATTAGCATTTCACTGTACCAATGTATCCCAGAGTCAAGAATGACCAACATTATATAAAATAAGTATTTGATTTCCATTTATAATCCATCATTCCTTCTCGCTAGTTCAACATAGAATTCAAACATATTTGTCATTTGCAAAGTCCCTCATTTCCTCTTGGCAAATCAACACAAGATTTAAATTACAATACGCTCATCTTGGGGCTTCAATCTAATATCCAATACAAAAAGCCCTGTCAATCCCCAAATTGGGGCTTAAGTCACATTTCCTTCCTCCAAGGAAAGGCACAGCAATTCTAAAGTCAAATCACAATGCTACAATCCATAATTTACTAAAGCAAATCTTTCTGGAGCAATAGTAAAGGCACACAAACCTATTCTATCACGTAAGCAATATTGTCTGGAGCAGTACTGGGTATAGGTAAACAAACCTATACTATCACGTAAGCAATATTGTCTGGAGCAATACTGTTTATAGGTACTGTGAGGAACTCATGGTGGCAACAAGTAAGACAGACACAAGTGTTCACAATTCAAGGGTGTTTATTGAACAATGAATGCTGTATGCAGGAGGGGAAAACACCTAATCTAAACCTAAATCTAAGATGGGAGCAAGCATCAACCATCAAATGAAAGGCAGTCCTAGTGGTGTTGTGTCAAAATGAAAGGGCCTATACTACGCAACCTATTGCCAAACCACACAACTAATACAAAAAGGGGTGTGGGATAGTTCTCAAGAAAAGAAAGAAGTGTTCTCAAATAATATGTCAGGATGTGGTATCCTGTGTCCCCCTTCCCCATGTTTTTACCAGAGGGTAAGATGGGAGCTTGGAGCACAGTACAGTCTCTGGCTTTTCCAGCACGAGACGACAGTTCCAATGGCAGTTCTCAGGACCCTCAATGGCCAAGTCTCTTGCCTTTGGGATCTGAGGTGTTTAAATAACAAAAACAAAAGTTCCTTTAAACAAATGAAAGTTCCTTTAGGGTGATAATGGTTCACCCCTGGGTCCCCCTCTTCTGGGCTCTGACCCAGAACAATTGTAATCCACAGTTCACGTAGGGTGATGGTCTCACCCTTGGGTCCCCCTTGTCTGGGCGCTGACCCTACTGGACTTTTAGTACTTGGGTGATGACTTCTGTCAGCATCCCTTGATCGGGTTCACTCTTGCCAACTTTACATTCACTATTGCTTGCGGGATTCACCTCCCTTTCTTTCACAATGTTTGTAGATCAAAGTCTTTCGATTGTATGGGTATTTTGCTTGACCCTCTGTATGACCACCTTGACCTATTCTGCTGGCCAACCTATGGCCTTCTGGTATTTGTAGTTTCGCTTAGCTGGGGATCTACCAGAGTCTCTTGAGTTAGCACCCATGTGGTGACGGTTTCCCTCTGCAGATGGTCTCCCCTTTTACACTCTTTGCAGTTCTTTCATACTTTATCGACCTTGGTTCAAAACTTGCCACTTTGTAATTCTCACTCAACGCAGCCCGTTTCTTATCGTTTTCCCTTTGACTCACCTACTCTGAGGAACCACTTGGCTTTTCTTCTTCATCCGAGTCAAGGTCGGTACCACTGTTGCGGAACTTCCCTTAGTCCTGCTTATCGGCGTAAGCTTGCCCCATGTACCGTTGACATCTGCTACAAAACACTTGTCCTATTTTTCACGGTCTTAGGCTTTCTTCCTCAAAGCTTCCGCGGGTCTGGTACGAAAAGGGCAAGTTCACTTCTCTCCTCGCCACCCTCTCGACTCCTGCCACCTTTCTCCTTCTCTTGAACTACCACGCATGCTTAGCCGTCTCGTTGTGCTGTCTGCCGTGCTCGTACTGGGCTCTCGGGCTCCACCTTTTATCCCTGTGGGGAAGGGAAAGGGCCTTCGGGTGTTTGTGATTCAGGTTATTTGCCTGACTTTGCCTGACCCTTGTATTGGACATGTCAGGTAAACGGCTCTGGTGTTAGTCCGTCGTTCTTTGTGTTGTGCAAAAGTGTTTGTGTCGGAAAGGGGGGGGTAGTGGTTTTGAATGTCCTACATGAGAGAGCGGGGAAAAGGTGTCAAAGGTAGGGGGATACCGTGTCTCACTCGTCAGTGTCCCACTCCCAGATGACCCCCCATCCAGGTGATCCTCCCTCACTGGTACACCCCCAGGAACTGGTTCCAATAGTGATAGCCGTGTCCTGGTGTTAGGGAGAATTCTCTGTTTAGGCTGGATTTCCCAACTTAGTGAATCCCCCAGCAGCTTTGCTGGATTTTTGGGGTTTATTTTTTTCTCCTGCCAAGAGTGAGACTCTTTTACCCTCCCTCTTGGACATGTTTTGGAGTGTGTTTCTTTGATTCTAGATGTGCTTAATGGGCTATGGGTTTTTTTACTTCATAGGGCTTCATGTGTTTTGTGATGTGGGTTACACAGCACCCTCTGTGCAGTAACCCAGGGGTGTCCTAGGGACTCCCCAACATAGACTCCATACCCTGGGACTGACTACTGTCTCCCAGGGCATGTAAAGTCACCATTGACTTTACTAGTCAAAAATCCTGAACAGAACCAGTACAAACCATCAAATTGTGGACAAACTGGCCGGGGCAATTCGATTGCCCCGGGGTCTGTTAGTCGAGGGGGCACGTCTCCGTCCACCCTGATCGAGTTTTGGCTGGTGGCAGTGGAAACTACTTTTTATATTCGACCGCAAATATTTTCCTATGGGATTTCCCATTGTTTTAGGCTACTACCTTTATTTAATTATTTACGGTAGCCTCGAACATACTGCCGGTTTATTTATTTATTATTAATTCTCCGGTTGGTATTTTTTGCCAAAACCTGATTCTAAAATGGCATTTGTGTTCTCTTCTGTGACTCCAACCCAAGTTGAGCCCTTTGTTCCACTTTTTGGCGGGCTTCTCCACAGAAGCCCTCCAAAGTGGCGCCACTCTGTCTGGGGTACTTAGGAGGGGTGGAGGGGGATTTAGGCACCCTGGACTGAGTTGCCTAAGCAACTCCAGTCGCACTCCGTCCTGATTGGCCCAAGTGGTGAGCCGGCCGGCTCACCACTTAGCATGTTTGAGTGACAGCTAGGCTGAGTGAATGGGGGTTTTCTGCATAAAAGCAGGGCTTTGGGGACTGGAACTTTAGAAGTCGCCACAGGACCTAAGAATCCGACGAGGGAGAAGCTGAGCCGACCTGCTACGACGACACCACCGGCGGAGCCCTGCTGAACCGTCTCACCACTTTTCCCAACGACCGAGGAGATTTCCCGCCGGAGAGTCTTCTTCCCTTGACTGGTGGGGACAACCAGTTTCACCTTCTTTTCACTTTCCTGAGGCATCCCGTGGCCGCCTTGCCCGTGCAAAGCACCCCGGCAACCGGAATACCACGTTTTACCGCAACCGCGAAGTAAAGGGCAACCCTTTAACCGGAAGACTCTGCGGCTGGTGTCTTCCCTGGCAGTGCAACGACCTTCATCTTCTTCTCGACAGCGAGGTCTTCTCCTCCTCTGAACGACGTCGAGACTTGCACCCACTGCCAGGAACAATTACCACCGCTGGAGGATCCTTCCCACTTAAGGTACGGTGTTCCTCCTGGCTTCCCTTTCCACCGAGTGTACGGGGTAGATTTAGCCCCCGGCTTTCGATCCTGGGTTAGCCTGGGACACCCTGGCTAAACTTTTCTGAGCCTCCCTAACTCTTTTCTGAACTCCCTGCAAGACTTTCACAATCTAAAGTAACTGTGTGATCTTGGGCCCATTTGTGCTCTGCCTTCTCTAAAGAGTGGGCCCTGCCTATTGACTTTGACTCACCTGTGACTTTCTGTGCTTCTGCCTTGCTAAAAGTGTTCCTAAATCCTAGAGTGGTGTACCTTTACATATTCTGTCTTTTTCCCTCCCTTTCTCAAATACTTATTAGAGTGCCATCTATAGTTAAGCACTCACCTCTGTCTGAAAATAAGTGGTGTTAACTAAGACTTGTCTAAATAAGGAATAAGGGTTGGGGGTTTTCATTAATAACTGTTTAGAGTGTTTTACAATAATAGTGCTGGAGTGTTTCAATCTGTGTGTTTTTAAATAAATAATTATATACTTTGATACCAAAGCTCTGGTCAGTGTTTGCTTGTACTATTGTGTCTGGGTACCTATTGTGTTACATACTGCCTAACTCTTCTTGAGGGAAGTCTGACTGCTCAGCCACAGCTACCAGGTAAATCTGGGTGGTACAGAGTGCTACCAAGTGGGTTTACTGCTAACACCTGTAGTCCTAAATCTTTTGCAGTGCTCCCTAAGGGAACTGCACAGGTTTCTGCCTAACACCTGGCCATCTGGATGACAGATCCCTGGGGGCTAGCTAGAGAGACACCTTCAGGTTTCTCACAGTACACAACCCGATTCTATCACGTAAGCAATATTGTCTGGAGCAATACTGTGTATAGGTAAACAACCCGATTCTATCACGTAAGCAATATTGTCTGGAGCAATACTGTGTATAGGTACACAACCCGATTCTATCACGTAAGCAATATTGTCTGGAGCAATACTGTGTATAGGTACACAACCCGATTCTATCACGTAAGCGATATTGTCTGGCGCAGTTCTGTGGTCTTCAAAATAGTCCAGAAGCTTAAATCAATAAAGCAATCATTGCATTTCAATATATATCTATTACAATCTTCAATGCAAAGCACACAATCACTGCATCAAGATACCAAAGGAGCAGAATTGTTGCACACTATTCTATCAAGCTAAAAGCCATTGCATTTCAATCTAACATGCCCGTAAGGTGCAGCTTAGAGCTTACACCGCTTGGCATAGCCTCCGGCCTGACATCAGCAAGGGCATGGGTTTGCAGCTATTTATAGGGTCTCCCGCTGGGAAATCCCCCTTAGCATAAAGGCTGGAACCCGGTGGGCAAATCCCCTGCTTCTGCATGGACTATAGAAGCACCTCTCTATTCAATTGTCTGATGCAAGTGAACAATATGAGCGGTACATCCGCTTAGCGTCTTCAAAATTGCTTTATTTCGGCACACAACCATAAAGATTTGTAGATACGTACAATTAAATAGAAGCCAATGCAGTCTATAAGCACAACTTAAATCCTACATTTACAACCGCAATGTATGTAATACATTAGAGTGCAATGCTGAGACATGACAGTTTAATAGAAACACAACACATTAATACGTAGCATACAGGAGCCGAAAGCATTTAAAACCTAGGTCAGTATCATAAAACTTCTATTTAGTAAAGAGCAAAACAAAGGCGGCGCATAACGGTGATATCCTTCCAGTTTATATAGTTGCTTATGCCCCAACACATATTTCATGACTTGCAAGGATTAAGGTGCAGTGCAATACAGTGCAATTATATAATCTCACCACCTAGTCTACAAGTGCATTACAGCATCGGGGCAAATCAGCCAGCAATGAAGGCCAGAGCACTATTCTTTTACGCCTCCTCAACCATCTTAACATAACAGACAGTTGGAACCTAATATGTCTTAATAAATGAAGGTTAAAGTTCATTACAGTACAGTACAATTATATGGCCTGAACTCCTAATCTACAAGCCCTTTACTACATCAAAGCAAGTCATCCAGTAATAAGGGCCGTAGCACTAATCCTTCTGCATCTCCTCAGCCGCGTGCTATGTACATGCCTAGTAACAGCAAAAGCCACAGCTAAATTGCTGCTGTCTCGGCACAAGGCCATGGCCAACTCAACCTGCCAGATGCCGACCTGCTTGCACAACGGGACTGGATATTTCACTCTGACATCATCATACCCTTACAAAAAGCAGAGAATAGGTGATTACTCCACATATTGGGCAAGCGGCCCCAAGGTCCCCTTGCCAAACCTTGGTGAACAAGCCCAATTTCAAGGTATTAATACGGAGTTCAATACAGAGTCCTAGCGCGAGGCATGGGTTCAAAATGTCCAAATAAGCTTCAAAGCCAAAATCGGCCTTGTTTCTGAGGTCTCTTGTCCTGGTAGAGAGTTTTTCACAGGCTTCCACCATGGAGTGCCTGTAGAACTCAACACTTACCTGTTTGATGACCCCCTTAGCCTCCCTAGCCATGACCTCCGGTTTAACCAAAGGTGCCTAGGTTCAACCTCATCAACCATGTTTTAACGTGTTTCAACCAAGCGTGTGACCTTGACCCCTCCAGGGACAGCATATGCTTCAATGCCTCTCTATAACATGCCAGTCCCGGGGAGGAACACAATCTTGCCCAGTATAACAATGCCTTCAGCATAATAAAATCCTTGACATGTTGAAGATCACACTCCATTTGTAGACTGGCTCCGGCGGTACTCATAGTCAACATCAATACAAGTTTCAAAAATGTATTTTCGACAATGCTCAACGGCTGGATGTTGGAGCTTCCCCATATTGCAGTTCCATATGAGGCAGAGACAAGTGCCTGAGACTGATAACGCTGGAGTAAATGCTCCACTGGTATGGTAAAACTGTCTAATGCCCCCACTGTACTTCTCCAGTGTAACGGTCGACTTTACTACTTGGTTGGTCCATAGCCCGTTTTCAGAAAACTTAATCCTAAGGTAGTCATAACTGGTGACTGCTCGATTTTGGTTCCTTCTACGTCTATGACCAATTTGACCTTCCTAACCAACTATATCTGAAGACCATTTATTTGGTCTTCTCTTTGTTCAATACAAGCCTCAGATCAGCACACTTTCTCAAAAATGTTGAGCACATATGTCACAGGTTTGAACATAGTTTTTCACGTCTTTACGCCAGGTGGGCCACCAATAGTGTTGGTGGACATTTGCTAGGGTCTTAGTGATTCCGGGATGACCTTCCATCAAGGCGTGGTAATTTTGCATTATGCGCACCTTCATGGCTGTTTCAAGTAGGTGTAACCGGTTGCCGTAGTAAGGTAGACACTCTCTGTCCTCTCGCAACGGATCCTGAGCGACCCATGCTTGCCGCTCCTCTGATGACATGGATTGTTTAATCACCTCTTGTAAAGATTCCAAAACGGGAGGTGCAATATTTACGGCTTCCAGTAACTTGTGTTCTGGGACTATTGCCACAGGGTTAGGAAATGCATAGGCATCACTTTCTTCTTCACTGCAAACTATTTGGAACATGGGATCGGCCTTCCCGTTGCGTACTCCAGGTAGGTAAGTTACCACAAAGTCATATCCGGTGAAAAACCGAGCCCACATTAGTTGTCGAGTAGATTGTACCTTGGCTGATCTGAGGTATTGCAGGTTTTCGATGATCTGGATTTACCCCCAAGAGGTAGTGCCGCCATTCCGTGAAGGCGGCCTTGATGGCTAGTAATTCTTTGTCTGTGATAGCATAAATACGTTCTGCAGGTGTGAACTTCTTGGACCAAAACGCCACTCGGTGGAGTTGTTGTGTGACCAGATTTTGCTGGGATAGAACGGCCCCCATGGCTACGTTCGAGGCATCAATTTCCACGACAAATGAGAGTTCGGGTTTTGGGTGTTGTAGAATAGGCATATAGAATCGTTTCTTGAGGATTTTAAATGGCTGTTCCGCATCAGGGGTCCAGGAAAAACTCTTGATTTTTCAAAGTAATGACGTGATGGGATGCACTATATCTGAGAAGTCAGGTATGAGCTGCCGATAAAAATTGGCAAACCCTAAGAAGCTCTGTACGGTTTTGACAGAAGTGGGCGACGGCCACTGAAGGATTGCTTCCACTTTGCAAATGTCCATTCAGACTCCTTGCGGTGTCAAGATGAAGCCCAGAAACACCACTTCAGTAACATGGAAGGAACACTTCACAAGTTTCGCATGGAGCTTGTGTTGACTCAGCTTTGTGTCTGGATTAAGGGCTGGGGCAGACGAGGACGCTGGCAGCGAGGGAACTGTTAAGGAAACTGGAATGGGGGAAAGAAACTTCATTTCCCAGCAGGACTTGTGAGTTTTGTAGTTTGCTACACACACAGTGCAGCAGCAGTGTGTAATTACAGAGTGTTTATTAGCACGCCGGCTGCCCCTGCCAGGTACGGATTATTCAGATTCAGCATGGGCGGTTACGGCATCGGAGGAGATCCATGAAAGGAAAGCAGAACGCCGGAGGTCTGGTCAGCCAAAGAATGAACCAGCGGCACGGCGGTGATTGGAGACTTTTCCTTCTTAACCCTCGACTTCTTCCAGTCCGGGTAGTCCCGTGGGTCTCATGGACTGAAAGCTAAGTGGCACGCTAGTTTATTTGTGCAGAATTATGATAATATGGTCAGAATTCCAACATTTTCTTTTGAACTGCTACAACAAAATCTCCAAAAAGTCCCCATTGCACCACACCGGACTCGGTCCCGTTATTGGAGGCAGTCATGGTGCAACTAGCGCCATGACTACCTCCAATCTCGGAATGAGGCCCATTGTTACCTATATTCAGCAGTCTGAAAACTGTGTTTGCAACAAGGCGGCCCACACAAAAAAGATGGCATTGTTGCAGCCTTTGCCTACCCCTGAGAGGTCATGGACACACATTTCCATGGAATTCATTACGGACCTCCCACCAGACAAACAGCACGTCCTATTTGGGTGGTAGTTGATTACCTGTCTAAACAGGCTCACTTTATTCCGTGTGTAGGAATTGCTGGGGCAGGTCAATTGGCAGAGTTGTTTTTACAACATATTGTCAGGCTGCATGGGCTCCCTAGGAGTATTTTTTCTGATAGAGGGTCACAATTCACCTCTAAATTTTGGCATGCCTGCTGCCGGATGTTGAGAATGAACTGTGCTCTGTCGACGAATTATCTCCTTCAGACTGATGGACAGATGGAAAGAGTCAACCAAACATTAGAACAATATCTGCAATGTTATTTGGGGGACGGTATGGAATCTTGGGTGAGAGCCTTGTGGTTGGCGGAATTCACATATAATAACACAGAGCATGCGCCACTGGGCATGGTACCCAGTGAATGTTTGTACGGGCATGAGCAAAACATGATACTCAAAAGATTGCCTGAGGTGGAACAGATTCCTGTTCTTCAGGAGCGCAAGCACTTGTTTCTAGATATCAGACAGAAGGAATTATTGAATTTGGAAAAGGCTAAGTATGCGTATAAAGCACAGGCTCACAAGAAACGTCAGGTAGCTCCCAAGTACAAGGTAAGGAGATAGGCTATGGTTGTCTACTCGAAATCTTCCTCTGGTGGGCCCTCGCAAGTTTGCCCACCGATCCATTGGGCCTTATGAGATCATACAGTGCGTGTCCTCTATGACTATGAAATTGCGGTTGCCAAAGACTTTAAAGATACATCCAGTGTTCCATGTGTCTTTGCTGAAACCTGCAGCTCCTGGGATGATTACGCAACGACCACCAGCGATTCTGAAATAAGGCCAAGTGGAATACGAGGTGAAATGGATCGTGGATTCCAAAAGAAAGCAACAAGGGTTATGGTATCTCATTACATGGTCCGGTTATTGGTATCTCATTCAATGGTCCGGTTATGGTCCTGAAGACTGCTAATGGGAACCGGCAGGTGCTGTGCATGCTCCAAAATTGGTGCGACAATTTCATTTGCGACACCCTTAGAAACCAGGTCCTGGGAAGGGCCCTGGGAGAGGAGGGACTGTCAGGATTAAGGTCTGGGGCAGACAAGGATGCTGACAGTGAGTGAACTGCTAAGGAAACTGGAATGGGGAAAGAAACTTCATTGCCCAGCAGGACTTGTGAGTTGTGTAGTTTGCTGCATGTGCAGTGCAGCAGCTGTGTGTAATTACAGAGTGTTTATTAGCACGTCATCCGCCCGTGCCATGTGCAGATTATTCAGATTCACTACGGGCAGTTATGGCATCGGAGGAAATCCACGGAAGGAAAGCAGAACGCTGAAGGTCTGGTCAGCTAAGGAATGAAATGGGTGGCACGGCGTGATGGTGACTGGAGGCTTTCCCTTCTTAACGTTCAACTTCTTCCAGTCCGGGTAGTCCGGTGGGGCTCCCGGACAGAAAGCTAAGTGGCATGCTCATTTATTTGTACAGCATTATGATGATATGGTTGGAATTCTGACGTTTTCTTTTGAACTGCTACAACAAAATCTCCTAAGGGGGAAATGTTTGTTTGTTTACACCTCACCTGTCCTGGGTCAGGAAAAGACGAGCAAGGGGCTATGGGTCTGCTGTAGGAAGCGGTGTAATATTTTGAGTTTCTGAAGACACGTGTGCTTAGATAACCCGTGTCAGTTCCGCTCAGGACACTATAAGGCTATGTATGTTATGGGCTAACAAGCTGATTTATTATCATGTCATGTTTTGCTTGCCCTTGCGGCTATGTGTTTCTACATTCATATGGTAAAGAATCCCTGTGTGTTTCATACCGTCTTGCTAAGTGTGGTCCATGTTTCATGCTCATTTGTTTCATGTTATATGTCTGGTTATTCACCATATGCTCCCTCTGGGATGGAGAGATATAATACTGCAGAGAGTCTTGGGTACAGGAGGTTATCAGCTTAGTATGTGGCAGGTAGGTGCAGGGTTACAAGACTGTTGATGGGTTTGTTATGCAAATTTATTTTTCCCAACACATCCCCTTACCTATCCAACTGTGTTTTCCCTTATCCTTTTTCTGGTTTTCCCAACTTCCCCCATCCTATCCACAACCTCTTCCTAATCCCTGCTCCCCCATTGGCTGCCATGTGGTTACCTGTAGTTTTGACATCAGGCGCCCGTGCCAACCACAGTGGGGAGGGGGTCGAATCTAGTCGGCTTCTGTGGTTCGGGGGAGAGCGTCAATACTCTCTTCCTTGTGTGAGTTTGACATTTTTATAGAACAGCTCTGACGTGTGAAGATGAATAGATCAAGATATCGTCTGTGTAAACAATCGCATAGACATCTAGAAGCTCCCACAACACGTCATTCATGAAGTACTGGAATGCAGCAGGAGCATTACATTTCTCCAGCATGGGGTCTGGCATGGATTCACATGCTCATGAATATTCCCCGTCGTCAGGCTGGGAATCCTCGGTAAAGAAAAAACCAGTATCAGTTTCGTTTCTGATCTGTCTTTCGTAGTAGTAACCAATCACTGATCTCTGCGTCATACTGACCACAGCCAATGACTGCCCTCTACATAAGCCCCGCCTCTGGCAGCCATCTTCAGATTTTTACCGCACGTTCAAGTGTTGGGATCCTCGTGATATTGCTCTCGAGCGTTAGTGCTATTTTTTCACGTTTTGTTTTCTTAAAAACTTCGATTTTTCGGTCAAAAGAGCCTTAAGCTCCACTGTTTCTTCATCCGTTCAACGGGGACCCGTGTCGGATTCGTCTACGCCCCTCAAGGGTGAAGATTTCGTCGAGCCACGCTTTTGGAGGACTCCAGAAGTTTCTCAGGCCCATCTCGGACATGGCACAGGAGAAGGGAAGCTCGACGCCCGGAAAGCTGTTCAGGGTCTGCCCTGGTTGCCAGCTTCAGAATGTCTTTAAGGAGGACGAACACTCCTTTTGTTTTTCTGCCTACATGAGGACAAGACGCACGTGGAGAAGGACTGTGCGTTTTGCGGCAATATGTCGGAGCGGACCATGAAGGACCGCCATCAACGTCTCGCCAACTGGCTGGAAGGAAAGAGCCTGTCAGGCGAGAAGAAGAAGAAGAAATCCGAGCGGTCATCTAAGACCTTTGAGGACGCCCCGGCGACGGGGGTCCAACACAAGGCCAAGCACCGCGAGTCCGCTGGCACTGGGAGTGCCGAACGGTCGGGCTCTACGGGCACCAGGCAGGGCGCATCCTCCGCGGCACCATCAACCATGAGCCAACGTTCTGGTTCAGGTAAGAGGAAGGCCGAGCACCCGGCGAAGCTCCTGGAGAGGCCCCGGTCGAGCTCGAAGGCCCCATCGGAGGGAGAGCGAGGCAGTGACCCTCCCCCCAAGGAGAAGGCGGTGAGCGCACCTAAGGTGGTGAAAGCCTTAATCCATCCGGCAAAGGCCTCTATCGAGACAGTCGCGGCGGCCCTGGCTCAGCCTGTGGAGGCTACACCAGTGGTGGCGACCTCGGGGCTCAGAGTCTCCCTGCCACCGCGGAGGGAGTCCTCTTTTATGCCCATCGACAGGACCCCCGTGAAACCTCCGACGGAGAAGAAAAAGGGGGGGCAGGAGGTCATCGTGGATTCGGCCTCAACCTCTGAGGAAGAGCTGATCGAAGTCTTAAGCCACGGCGTTGGCGTGGAAGAAGACCAGCCCATCGGGAGGGACCCCGACGTAGGAGACGACGATAACGTCGAGGGTGCCGACCGGGCCCCTGACCGCCCGTCGGACTCCCCTCAACCAGTGCCGCAAGACAACTCGGCGGCCATTTTGTTGGCTATACAGTCCTTATGCTCGGAGATAAGGACGAGACTGCCGTTACCACCAGCGGAGGAACCGCTCCCGACGGGGGACCCGGAGGCAGGCCCTTCTGGGAGCCCTCCCCCTAAGAGAAGAAGGATTCATCCTCCACCTCCTTTTCAGCCATCGCGCCCTGTTCAGCCCTCCTCCCCGTCCACGACTCGTGGGGATGATACGGGGACTGACACGGCCGCGACAGGTACGGACGACGAGGATCTGCCGTCGTCACCTCCCACCCGGGCTTCCCCGCCCGACGAGATTGGATCGTTTCACTCCATGATCGCCAGGGCATCCGAGCTTTTCCAGCTCTGCCCGGAAGAGAAGAAGAAGGAAGGTTTCCTTTATCAACGGCGCGAGGCCAAGAGGAAGACGGTCCTCTCCGTGCCTCTACTGGACGATATTTGGGATGAGGGCCTCGCCCTCCTCAAGAACCAATCCACGACGCCGGCTAGAAGGGATCGGTACGAGAAGAAGTACCGGGTCCCGGACGCGGCCCCTTGTGCCTGTCGACTCGGTCGTCTCTGCGGCGGCCAGGAAGAAAGCGGGGGGGGAGGGCGCGGCCTCTACGTCGACCTCCCCGCCGGACGGCGAGGGAAAGAAATTGGATACGATGGGACGCAGGGTCATCTCGTCTGCAGCGACGACGATTAAGGCGGCCAACGCCTTGGCTATCGTAGCCCGCTACGACAGGGAGTTGTGGTACAAACTGGCCCCCCTGCTAGACTTCCTACCGGACGACACGAGGGCGGATGCCCTAGAGATCTTGCAGGAAGGAGAGGTGGCGTCGGACCACGCCATTACAATTGCGACGGACATCGCTGACACTGGATTTCGCCAGTTGGGCACCGGCGTGTGCCTTAGGCGGTGTGGATGGCTCAAGGCTACTGACTTCCGTCAGGACGTGCAGACCAGAGTCTTGGACATGCCGTTCGACGAAAACAACCTGTTTGGGAAAACAGTGGACGATTCCCTTCAAGCCATCAAGGCAGACACGGAGACGGCCCGGGCTCTTGGGGTTCTCCAGCAACGGCGGCCGCCCTTTCGGAGCGGCGGAGGCAAACAGGATACCTCCAAAGGTTCCGGCGGCGGATTTTCCACCTACCGTCAAGCGGCCCGTTCGTCGTCGCAGGAAGCTTACAGGGGACGAGGCAAGTCAGGCGGACCCCGCCGTCGTCGCCAAGGAGGTCAAGGCGGCAAAGCCTCGTCGAAGCAGGACTGAACCGGCCGTGGGGTCGGGCCCCCACCAAAGCACCTCGGTGGGAGGCCGGCTGGCGAGCTTCGTCAGCGTGTGGGAGTCCATCTCCACCGACCGTTGGGTGCTGGACGCCCTAGCCCAGGGTCACACGCTCGTGTTTCTAAAGAGGTACCTGCGCGTCCCCCCAGTGTCCAGGAAAGAACACCACGTCCCTCAACTTCTCTTGGAGGTAAAGGCGATGCTCAAGAAGGGCGCCATCGAGCTCGTCCCAAAGAGGCTTCGGGGCTCCGGAGTTTACTCAAGATAATTCCTCGTGAAGAAGAAGACGGGAGGATGGCGTCCCATCCTGGACCTACGACGACTGAACAAATTCATCAAGGCACAGAAGTTCCGGATGGTCACCCTCCAACACGTCCTGGGTCAGCTGGAGGAGGGCGATTTCCTGTCGTCGTTGGATTTGGAGGATGCCTACTTCCATATTCCCATCCTAAAGGGACACCGAAAGTTTCTCAGGTTCGTGGTCCAAGGGCGTCACTATCAGTTCAGAGCCCTTCCCTTCGGACTGAGGTCGGCACCCAGGGTGTTCACCAAGTGCCTCGCACTGGTGGCGGCGCAGCTGCGCCGAGAGGGGATCCACGTCTACCCCTAACTGGACGACTGGCTCATCCGAGCGAAGACGAAGGAGCTCGCTGTGGAGGACACGGCAAGGACCGTCCAACTTCTCACGGACATGGGATTCTCCATAAACTACGCCAAGTCCCACCTGGTGCTCGCGCAAGACGCACTGTTTCTGGGAGCGAAGCTCGACACAGTGTCGCTTCTGGCCTCTCCGTCGGAGGAAAGGACGAGGGCCATTTTGGGCAAGGTGCAGCGGATGCTGGTTGCGGACACGGCCTGAGTGAGGTCCATCAAGGCCCTCCTCGGAATGATGTCTTCTTGCATTTACCTCATCCCCCTGTGCAGGCTCCGGATGCGCCCGTTGCAGGAGTTCCTGGACGCGCGCTGGATCCAGACGACAGGCAGCTTCGAGGAGAGGATCACACTCGACGAGAGTTTCCGACGAGCGATCTGGTGGTGGGGCACCCGCACACATCTGACGGCGGGCATGGACTTCCAGACCCCCAGCCACCAGGAGACAGTGACCACGGATGCCTCCCTGGAAGGGTGGGGAGCGCACACCGAAAATCTGCATGCGAGAGGCCTTTGGCTCCCGACGGAGAAGTCCCTCCATATCAACGTCCTGGAGCTCCGTGCAGTGTTATGGGCCCTGAGGTCCTTCCTTCCGTCCCTCAAGGGCAAGGTGGTGAGGATCTTCACCGACAACACCACCACCATGTTCTACATCAGGAAACAGGGCGGAACCAGGTCCCCAGCCCTGTCCAGGGAGGCGCAGGATCTGTGGCATTGGGCCGTCACCCAAGGGATGTTTCTGGTGCCATTTCATCTGGCAGGGATAAAAAACGCCATCGCCGACTCACTCAGCAGGGAGCTGCGCTCGTGCCACGAGTGGGAACTACGACAGGATCTAGTGGACCGCCTCTTCCGACGGTGGGGCACACCCCAGATCGATCTGTTCGCGACGGCGACGAACTCCAAGTGCCGGAGGTTCGCCAGCAGGTTTCCCCAGCCGAGGAGCATGGGCGATGCTTTCTCGTTCCCCTGGGAGGGCCTGTTTCTATACGCGTTCCCTCCATTGCCATTGCTGATCCGGCTCATCAACCAGCTCAAGAGGTCACGGTGCAGGATGATCCTCGTCGCACCTGTGTGGCCGAGGCAGATATGGTTCCCGGACCTTCTGGACTTGTCAGCGTCCCCGTCAATCAAGCTGCCAGTGGACGCGGATATTCTCTCCAGGGAAGGAGGCGCCATCCTCCATCACGACCCGAAGTCGCTGAACTTGCAGGCCTGGCTCCTGCAGCGTTAGAGTTTGGAGGATACGACATACCGGCCGACTGCAGAGAGGTTCTTGCAAAGGCCAGGGCATCCTCAACTCTTAAATGCTACGGACACAAATGGAAGAGGTTCTCTGTCTGGTGCCACGCACAGAAGATTAACCCTCTACGGATTACGGCTCCCCAAGTACTGCCGTACCTACTGACGCTGGCCAAAGCTGGACTGGCGCATGCGTCCATCAAGATTCATCTTGCTGCGATCTCCCGATACACCAGAACCACGGGGCGGACGTCTTTGTGGTCTCATCGTCTGGTGAAAGAGTTCATGAAGGGACTGTTCAGATCGTTCCCGCCGGTGAAGGCTCCGGCCCCGGCGTGGGAGCTCAACGTGGTGCTGACCAAGCTCATGGGACCTCCGTTCGAACCTCTGCACTCGGCTCCGTTGAAGTTCTTGTCGTGGAAAACAGCATTTCTTGTGGCCATCACCTCCGCACGACGGGTGGGAGAGATCCAGGCCCTTTCCTGCAAGGCCCCGTACTTGACTTTTCACGACACGAGGGTAGTGCTCAGGACGCGCCCCTCCTTCATGCCCAAGGTGCCGTCGGACTTCCACCTCAACGAATCCTTGGTGTTGCCTGTTTTCTTCCCGTCGCCTTCGTCGCCGGCTGAAAGGACTTTGCACTCGCTGGATGTGGCTAGAGCGCTGAAGTTCTACGTGGACCGCACGAAGTGTTTTCGGAAGACGTCACAACTCTTTGTGAACCTGTCAATCAGGGGAAGGCTCTCTCGAAGGCTTCCATTTCCAGATGGCTCTTTGGCTGTATCATGTACTGTCATTGGTTGGCAAACCGACCGCTGCCTGGCCGTCCGAGAGCCCATTCCACCAGAGCGATCGCAGCTACCACGGCGTTCCTATCTGGTGTGCCCTTGCTGGACATCTGCAGGGCTGCTACGTGGAGGTCGACGCACACCTTCACGAAATTCTACTCATCGATCGGGATTCCAGGGAGGAGTCCAGGGTCGGCCAAGCAGTGCTGCGCAACCTGTTCGCCTAAGGTGAGCCTGGTGAGGAGAAAAGATGTGCTTAATGTTGAGTTTGATGTAATGCTTAATGTTGAGCCTTTGCCACCTCCCGTGGTTGTGCATGTGTGTACTGCTATGTATTCTTTATTCATGAGCATGTGAATCCATGCCAGACCCCATGCTGGAGAAGGAACAAGTTACATACCTGTAACTGTTGTTCTCCAGCATGGGTCTGGCATGGATTCACATGCGAACCCTCCCGCATACCCCTCTGCGGCTTTTCACTTGGTCATACTGCCACTTCACGTGCTACCAAATCTGAAGATGGCTGCCAGAGGCGGGGCTTAGGTAGAGGGCAATCATTGGCTGTGGTCAGTATGACGCAGAGATCAGTGATTGGTTACTACTACGAAAGACAGATCAGAAACGAAACTGATACTGGTTTTTTCTTTACCGAGGATTCCCAGCCTGACGACGGGGAATATTCATGAGCATGTGAATCCATGCCAGACCCATGCTGGAGACCAACAGTTACAGGTAAGTAACTTGTTCCTAACCGAACAACATGACCGCTTACTCGTAAACTTGGTGTGGCAAGCAGTCCACCATTCGTCACCGGCTTTGACCCGTACGAGATGGTATGCCCCTCTCAGGTCCAGTTTTGTATAAATGTTAGCGTCTTTCATCTGGTCCAGGAGCACTGGTATCAAAGGAAGGGGGTATCGGTTCTTCACTGTGATTTGGTTTAATGCTCTGTAGTCTATACAGGTTCTCAAGTCTCCCTCCTTCTTTGGAATAAAGTAAAGGGCAGAGGCTGCTGGTGATTTTGATGGTCGTATGAACCCGTTTGCCAGGTACTGGTCTAGATAGGTATGGAGATGTTTGTTTTCTTGTTCTGTCAGGGCGTAAATGTGACTGCAAGGTATTTGTGTCCCTGGCATGAGATCAATCTGGCAGCCGTAGTGCTGTTGTGGACGCAGGGTGTTAGCTTGTTCTTTCTAAAATACGTCTTGGTAATCCTCATATTCAGGTGGTAATGTTCCCACGATGCCCAACACGACTTCTGGATGCCTTGATGGCACTGCAGACAGGGACTGCATACCCTCTGAGGGTGTGTTACAGCAGGTGTTCACACAGTCAGGAGAGAAGGTTAGTGTCTTAGCTCACCAGTCAATACCTGGGTTGTGAGATTGGAGCCAGGGTATGCCTAGAATGAGCTGAAACGGTGGGGCATTGATCAGGTCAAACACGATATGTTCTAGATGCCCATCCTGGCAGAGGAGCATAACTTCTTCTGTACACTGGGTCACTGGCCCGGAGGTCAACTGTGTGATGTCTACAGCCACTACATTGTCTGCAGTAGCCTTCTGTCATAACAAAACCCCAATTCGAGGGGATTGGGTCCTCCGACATATTCCATATCTATGACATGTAATCACCACAGCTGTGCTGCTTCGGAAACTTTTCCGGCGTCTGCGTCCTGCGTCGATGACGTCGATGCGCCGACGTCGAGGACCTCCTCCGACGTCCGACGTCATCCGATGTGATAAGTAGGACGCACGACGCCCGTAGCCTCAGTTCCGTTTTTTCCGCGAACGTGTTGCTTCGTGTTTCTCGGTTCTAAGCCTCGACTCTTTGGAGTTCTGTTCTTTCTGGTTCTTCGAACCTGTTCGTTTGTGAATTTCCTTCGGCGATGTCTTCCACTTCGTCTTCAACCCCGCGTCCGGGCTTTAAGAAGTGCGGCGAGTGTGGGTCCAGGATGTCGGTGACTGACTCGCACGACGCCTGCCTCTGGTGCCTCGGGGAGGCCCACGACACCGATGACTGTATCGACTGCCAGTCACTCACGTCCAAAGCCTTACGCGAACGTAAGAAGAAGTTGTCGGTAGGTCGGATGTCCAAGCCCCAGAAGTCGAAGTCGGCGGGGCTTTCGACGGATGATTCGAGGGGTGACTCTCCGCGTCATCGTCGGAAGTCTCGTCGGTCTTCTTCTAGGAGTGGGTCTCGCCACTCCTCAGCCTCTTCGAGGCATTCTCGGAAGCGCCGTCACCGGTCGCCTTCCAGGTCCTCTTCCGAGGATTCTGCACGGCACGTCGGTTACCCCACCAGCCGTGCGACGCCGGAGGAATGGGCTTCCTTCGGGAAGAAAATGTTGGCGATTCTTGAGTCGCAGGGTACTCAGCCGTCCGCGCCCCCGAGTGGGGTCGGCCGTGAGAGGTCGAGAGACACCGCTCGCAAGAGTGGTCGGCACGAGTCACGGGAGCGGTCCCGTTCGGACAAGGAGGCTCGTTCTCGCCGTACCCGTTCCAGGTCCCGGTCCTCAACGCGTTCGAGACCGTGTGCTCCTGTGAAGTCTTGGAGGAAGACATCGACGTCTGAGGCGTCGAGGGCGTCGACAGGCTTTCTCGAGGCTCCGGCTTCGAGGAAGTCGTCGAAGCCGTCGACGATCAGGTCGTCGAGGGACACGCTCGGGGCTACGGCTTCGAGGGCTGTGTCGACGCCGCCGATACTGGAGGCGCTGCATCTGACGTCGATGCCGATTTCCTCGACGTCGACGCCGATCCTCTCGGCCCCTCGGCCCGTTGCCGGTTTTCTCGACATCGGCGCCGATTCGCTCGACGCCATCGACGCCTTTCGTGTCGGAGGTGCCCCGTGTCACGGGTGTACCCCCTAGGAAGGCTCTGGTTAAGAGCAAGCACTCTCGGGTGCCTTTTCGCCACCTGGAATATATTTCAGAGGCGGATGAGGATTCTGATGGCCTGGTTCCTAGTCAGGTGCCAGATGACATTGTCTCGGGCCATAGTCAGTTTGACGATTTGAGGCAGTCACTGCATGATGCCAGTGGACTGGACACCTCTCCGGAGGTGGAATTTTGTAGGCCAGAGCCTGGCTCCCATGCCGATTCCTCGTACCGGCGCCTTATGGCTAGGGTGTCTGAGTATCTGGGATGGTCTGCTCCCCCAGGGGAGTTTGTGCAGGATGATCTGACGGACATCCTTGATGTTGGTCCCCCAACTGACCCGGTACTGCCGTTCCATATGGCTTTACAGAGAAGGGTGGCGGCGGCTTGGACTGCTCCGGAGAGTCTCCCGGCGGTGGGCAGATCCTTGTCGGGTAAATACCGTCCAGCCAGTAGCGACCACTGCTACTTGACCAGGCACCCCACTCCGGAAAGTTTGGTGGTGCAGGCGGCCACGGCCCCGGCAAAGCAGGCGTCGTACCCTACCATCCCTCCTGATAGGGACGACAAACGTTTTGATGGCTGGGCGAAGAAAGTGTTTTCTTCTGGTGGTATGGCGCTTCAGGCGGCCAACTCCATTTGTGCCTTGTCACGTTTCACGCACACTCTGTGGAACTGTGTTGCGTTAGCGGCTGAACATATTCCCGAAGGGGATGAACGGGATGGTTTCCTTGCTATGGTCCAGGATGGTAAGGATGCCATGTGTGAGTCCGTTCAGTCGGGTCTGGACTTGGCTGAATGCGTCAGTAGGTCCATGGCGGCGAGCACCGTGATACGCAGGTTTGCGTGGTTGCGGAAGTCGGGGTTTGCTCCTGATGTGCAGTCCCGGCTCCTCAACATGCCCTTTGACGGTGAACATCTTTTTGGCAGCAAGGCTGACGAGAGCCTTGAGAGGTTGCAGACCTCAAAAGCTGCAGCGAAGTCGTTGGGCGCTGCAGTTCGCCAACATCCGCCTTTTCGTCCTAGGGGACAGCAGTGGAGGGGTGGTTCCTTTCGCTATTACTCGTCCTTCAGTAAAGCGAGAGGAGCTGGCAGTCAAAGAGGCCAACGCAGGGGTACCAGAGGTGGACGACAGGGTACCCGTGGTGCCAAGGCCGCTCGGGCAGTTGCCTCTTTGCCCTCAGGTAACGCCGCAGCCGCTCCTACTCAGTCATGAGGCCAGGTCCCATGGTTCGCCGGTTGGGGGAAGGCTGGCGCAGCTACTTGTAGAGTGGCAAGCCATTACTTCGGATGTGTGGGTTCTGGAGATCATAACCCACGGCTACTGTCTTCCCTTTCGGCACAGGCCTCGCGACAATCCACCGGGGAACCTCTCTTTGAAGTGTCCGGATCCGCTCCTTGCGCAGGAAATTCAAGCCCTGCTGGAGAAGGGCGCTATAGAACTGGTGCCTGTAGCGGAGAGGAACAAGGGATGGTATTCCCCTTATTTTTTGATTTCCAAGAAAGACGGGGGATTGAGACCCATCATGGACTTGCGCGGTTTGAACAAACTCCTCAGGAAGGACAAGTTCAAGTTGGTTACTCTCTCTCAAGTCCTCCAGGCCCTTCAGCTTCAGGACTGGTTGGTGTCACTCGACCTCAAGGATGCTTACTTCCATGTGCCGATCCATCCCAAGCACAAGAAGTACCTGAGATTCGCGGTTGGCGACTCGCACTTTCAGTTTCGGGTCCTGCCGTTCGGATTGACCTCCGCCCCGAGGGTTTTCACCAAGCTCATGGTGGTGGTGGCAGCGCATCTCAGGCAAGGGGGGATTCACGTCTACCCCTACCTGGACGATTGGTTGATCAGGGGGAGCTCTCCCGAGCAAGTCCTGGATCATCTGTCCGTCACCTGCCACTCCCTTCACAGGCTGGGCTTCTCCCTCAATTTAAAGAAGTCCCATTTGACGCCAACACAGAGGCTCCAGTACATCGGAGCAGTGCTCGACACTTCCCTGGGGCAGTGTTTTCCTCCCCAGGTGAGGGCTCTTCACATTCAGCAGATGGTGCACAAGTTTCAGCAGGCCCAGACGCTCCCAGCGTTCGAGTTCTTGAGGTTGCTCGGCCTCATGGCATCCTGCATTCTTCTGGTGCCAGAGACTCGCCTGCGAATGAGATCTTTGCAGTGGGCACTCAAGACGCAATGGTCGCAGTCCTCCGGCAGGATGTCGGACCCGGTCCAGGTGCCGCCCTCGGTCGCCCAGGACCTTCTGTGGTGGGCCGTCGAAGGCAACTTGATGAAGGGGGCTCCATTTTGGCTTCCCTGGCTGGAGGTGACAATCGTGACGGATGCATCCCTCACGGAATGGGGAGCTCATGCCAACGGGCTGACAGTCAGCGGTCGTTGGTCTCTGTCGGAGTCCAGACTCCATATCTATCTGTTGGAGCTGAGGGCCATCAGGCTAGCCCTGAAGGCTTTTCTGCCGACTGTGAGAGGAAAGAATGTCCTGATCCTGACGGACAACACAGTGGCCATGCACTACCTCAACAAAAAGGGGGGGTAGGGTCACTTCCTCTGTGCAGGGAGGCGATGCAGCTCGGGTTCTGGGCCATCCAGCAGGAAGTTTCGATCTCGGCAGTTCATCTGGCCGGAGACGAAAACATGACGGCGGACGCTCTGAGCAGGCAGAGCGCGATCTCTCACGAGTGGGAGTTGGCTCAGGAGATTCTCTTGGAGATCTTCGCCCTTTGGGGGACCCCTCAAGTGGATCTCTTCGCCTCCAGTGTCAACCGGAAGTGCGAAAGGTTTTGCTCGTGGGAATTTCCTCCGAAAGGAGCCTTGGGAGACGCGTTCGTGGTGGAGTGGTCATTCCCGCTGCTGTACGCGTTTCCTCCAGTCCCCGTCATCCCGCAAGTGCTGCGGAGGTTACGGAAGTTCGGTTCCCGGATGATCCTCATTGCTCCGGCGTGGGCTTGGAGGACGTGGTACCCGGACCTTCTCGACTTGTCCATCTGCCCTCCACGTCGTCTTCCCTACCGAGACGATCTGCTCTCACGGGAGGGGGGTCAGGTTCTCCATCCAGAGGTCGGATCCCTCAACCTTCACGCTTGGCTTCTGAAAGGTTGAGGTATATGGATTGGGACCTCCCTGAAGACGTGATGGAGGTGTTGCTTTCGGCCCGTAGGCCAGCAACGAAGTCTCTGTACCGTTGCCGTTGGCGTAAGTTCTGCGACTGGTGCAGAGTTCGGAATGTGGATCCTTTTGCATGTGACATCCCCATGGTTCTGTCCTTTTTGCTTTCTCTGGCCCACAGGGGCTTGCAAGTCGGTACCATTAAAGGTTACCTGGCGGCGCTGTCCATCTTTAAGCGCTCGTCTGAAGAGTGTTCTTACTTTAAAATCCCTTTAATTTCACAGTTTCTGAAAGGGCTCACTAATGTGTTCCCTCCGTCACCTTTCCTGGTGCCCGGTTGGGATTTAAACCTTGTTCTTAGGTTTCTTATGGGTGCTCCGTTTGAGCCTTTACATTCTTGCCCTTTGAGGCTGCTAACTCTGAAAACTGTGTTTTTAGTTGCGGTTACTTCCGCTCGCAGAGTGAGTGAGTTACAGGCACTTTCAGTTAAGCCACCCTTCACTGTTTTTCACAAGGACAGGGTTGTCCTTCGAGTTCGTCCTTCTTTTCTTCCGAAGGTAGTGACGGAATTTCATTTAGCCCAGAAGGTTGTTCTTCCGGCATTCTATCCTCCTCCGCATCCTGGTAAGGAAGAGGAGAGGCTCCATAGGCTTGATCCTAGGAGAGCTTTAAGCTTTTATGTTTCACGCATGTCCCGGGTCAGAGTGGACGATCAACTCTTTATTGGTTACGCTGGAAAGCGTTTGGGGCAAGCTGTGACGAAACAGACTTTGTCCCGCTGGATTATTTTGGCCATCTCGGAGTGTTACCGCTTGGCGGGTAAGGACCCACCGGCTGGCTTGCGGGCCCATTCTACCAGGGGTGTGGCTGCATCTACTGCCCTGCAGAGGGGTGTTCCTATTCGCAACATCTGTGATGCAGCCACCTGGGCTTCAGTACATACATTTGTACGGCATTATTCCCTCGATTCCATCAGAGGGCAGGATCTGGCCTTTGGCAAGGCGGTCCTTTGCTCGGCTATTTGATTGGCTATTCTAAAATTTTGCTTCTAAATTCTTTCCCTCCTCCTTGTTTTGGTACTGCTTTGGGAGTCTGTCATAGATATGGAATACGTCGGAGGACCCAATCCCCTCGAAGAACAAGTTACTTTCTTACCTGGTAACGTTCTTTTGATGGGATGGTCCGACGACGTATTCCATATCGCTCCCGCCCTGCCTTCCCCGCTGCAGAATTTCTTTTGCGATTGCAGCTTACGTTCAGCAAGGCTTTGTGTCTGACTGGCAGTTGACTTATGTCACACGTTCTGGGGGGAAAAAACTACAACTGAGGCTACGGGCGTCGTGCGTCCTACTTATCACATCGGATGACGTCGGACGTCGGAGGAGGTCCTCGACGTCGGCGCATCGACGTCATCGACGCAGGACGCAGACGCCGGAAAAGTTTCCGAAGCAGCACAGCTGTGGTGATTACATGTCATAGATATGGAATACGTCGTCGGACCATCCCATCGAAAGAACGTTACCAGGTAAGAAAGTAACTTGTTCTTCTATGAGCCATTGTGTAGTCCATGTAATTGCCCACAGCCCCACAATCCACATATGCTTCGAGTGCATGCATCAACTATGGCTGTTGGGAACAAATGAGAACTACGGGTCCAGCGAGATGCGAGACTGTGGATGCCTTCCCCTTGCTCGACAAGCCGGCCTCTATTCTTGTCTGGCTGCACAGTTTTCTAAGGGTTTGGTATTGGCTGTGGTGGTATCTACTGCCCCTACTGTCCTCCTAGGTGGTTTAACCATGCAGTCTCTTAGGAAGTGGCCGGGCTTTCCACAATACAGGCATAACTGTTGTTGTCTGCGTTGGTCTCTTTCCTCCCTGGTCCGAGGTCCCTTGACGCTGCCCATTTGCATAGGCTCCGGTGGACACTCCGGATGGTGTGGGTGTTGTCTCTGGGGCGGATATACATTGGTCGCGTATCAGAGCGCGAATGGTCTGTCTTACGCTCTTGCAACTGGTGATCCAGCTCAACAACCAAGTCTATGTATTCACGACAACTGCCAGGTGGGTTGACCACCTAAGCCAAGACGTTCTTGAGCTCCCTCTGTAAAAGAGCATGGTTTGTTTCTCTTCCGGCCACTCTGACTGCGCCACCAACCTGTTGAAAGTGGCGATATAGGCCAGGAGGTCCTGTGAACCCTTATCGCAGGGATAGTAATTCGCTATCAAGCGTGTGTCCTTGTGTCTTGCGGGCAAAGAGCTTTTCCAATTCTCGTAGAAACCCTGGGAAATTGCGTAAAATTGCATCATCCCTGTTAACTAACGGAATCTACCAGGTAGCCACGTGTACCTCCAAGTACGACAACACAAAGACCACTTTCATTTGTTCGTCAGGGAAGGCACCTGGCCTACAAAGAAAATGGAGCCGCCACTGGTTCATGAATATTGCATACTTGTGTGGGTCTCCTGTGAAGCGCTCTGGTGGGGATAACCGGACTGAGGTGGGTGCTAGCGTCTGAATGGGTGCCGGTTGGAGCGCCTGTGATGCAGATGGTCCTGATCCTGGTAACCGGCCTTGGCCAGCTTGTGTCTGTGTGAGTCGTCGGGCTAACTCCTCTGTGCGGTCTCTGTTAATCACTAGCTCCCTCCTCAAGGCATTGGTCTCTGCTCGAGTTGCATGCACTTATGCCCTGAGCTTTCCTAATACTGCGACTAGCTGGTCTATCTCTGAGGACCCCATGATGCTTTTTCGTCCATCTGGAGGATTGTTTCCCTTTTATGGCTGTGTTGCTGTTGCTCTGTTTCTGTTGCTCTGTTTCTGTTGCGGTGCTTCATGTGGACGGCAGACTAGAGTTGTGGTTTGAGGGATCTGAGCCGAGTGACTGGTTTGTTCCATCTTGCTGTTACTGCTGCGCACAGGGATGGACACAGACCGTTTCAGCTCTCTGGTCTGTCTGTTACTGGTTGTTTCACTTGAGCATGACCTTTTAGCCTGGAACAGTTGGGTGGCGTGGCTGTCCAGTCTTGGTCACCCTCACTTTGTGCAGGAGTAACTTCAGTTACTCGATGTTGGATCAACCTCACTGCCAGATGTTGTCTGTGCTCTAATGATCTCTTTTGTGCTGCCTTTTTTCCCCTCCTGTGCGATCTGATGCAGTTAATGCTCCCAAGGACTCCTCTATCGTCCTCCATTTTAATCTTCTATTTGAATGTCATTTGTTCTGCAAGAATTCCATTTGCTTGATATTCATATGTACAGTATTACTGGTCCATCTTTGCATTTCATCTTTTGTGGTTCTCTTTGTCTTCTTTTCTTTCTATGTTCCACTTTGGAGTCTGCATCCATTCTGTTACACGTGCCTGCAGCGGTGGCCCATCTTAAAAGTGAAATACATGTTCGGAGGGACCCACATCTTAAAAGGGCAATACACATGGGAGGGTCACACATAACACTCCTCCTTTTCCATAACAAACAAAACAAATGTTGCTGAAACATAAATTATCTCCTCCCCATGTTACAGAATGACAATACTTATACCACTTGGGAATTATAGGGTGGATAGATAGTAGGATACGCCACTGATACGTACATAGGGACTCATGCCGTTACAAACATAAAACACTTATTGACACACTCTGAACAGCGGGTGACAGTCGTGGTTGGCAAACCGCCAGTGGAATGTTGGCAGTTCTACCATATTTTACAAGACCCTTTATTAACCTGGGGAAAGTGGAACTTCCACCACTGAATGACGCCATTGCTAGCTGATGGCACTATTTGGAGCATGCCTACAACTTCGTGAGCAGAGCATCACATCCATTTAACTGGGACCACTTTAAGCACATAATCTACATGCAGGCTCACAGCATCTAAACATGTGTTTACTGCGTTTCTTTGAGCACTTGCAGGACTGCAGGAAAGCAGTTCACTTTGCTTCAGTGTCCGTTTAGCATTTAGGATAGTCACTACCACAGGTCCAGGTCTGTTGATGGTACAGTTCAAAGGCTGGTGAAGCCGCACCTGGAGGTACCAGGGGCCACATCGGCTTAGTCCCTTGATGTTGGGGCAGGCAGCGAGACGCGGGTAGCAGGGCATCTAAGGCTGTGCCACATTCAGGCTCAGTAAATCACTTTATGTTGGGGCAGGCAGAGAGACGCGGATAACAGGGCGTCTAAGGCTGCGCCACATTCAGGCTCAGTAAATCCCTTGATATTGGGGCAGGCAGAGAGACGCAGGTAGCAGGGCGTCTAAGGCTGCACCACATTCAGGCTCCACCAGGCAGGAATGCTGCTGGACGTTGACAGGGCATGGGGTGGCAGCATGTTACTTACCCCCCTTTTCTTGGCCACACTCCCCCAGGCAGGAGTGTCACTTTACTGCAGTGGCACAGGAGGGTGCACAAGCACTTGTGCAGAGCTGCAACCCTCACTTGCTTGTTACCCATCTTTCTGGTGGCGGGTGTCAGGGCCACATGCAGGGCAGGCAGGGTGACAAAAGTGGCAGGCTGTTGGGGCCACTTGCTGCTTAGTTCTCTCCCCCGGGCAGGAGTGTGGGCAGGAAGCTGCCAGTAGCAGAGGGCGCACACCAGTGGTAGAGTGCTGGGGCCACTTCTTTCAGTAGCAGAGGGCGCACACCAGTGGCAGGGTGCTGGGGCCACTTCTTTCAGTAGCAGAGGATGCACACCAACGGTAGGGTGCTGGGGCCACTTCTTTCAGTAGCAGAGGGCGCACACCAGTGGCAGGGTGCCGGGGCCACTTCTTTCAGTAGCAGAGGGCACACACCAGCGGTAGGGCGCTGGGGCGACTTCTTTCAGTAGCAGAGGGCGCACACCAGTGGTAGGGTGCTGGGGCCACTTCTTTCAGTAACAGAGGGCGCACATCAGCGGCAGGGTGCTGGGGCCACTTCTTTCACCAGCGGTAGGGCGCTGGGGCCACTTCTTTCAGTAGCAGAGGGAGCACACCAGCGGTAGGGCGCTGGGGCCACTTCTTTCAGTAGCAGAGGGCGTACACCAGCGGTAGGGCGCTGGGGCCACTTCTTTCAGTAGCAGAGGACGCACACCAGCGGTAGGGTGCTGGGGCCACTTCTTTCAGTAGCAGAGGGCGCACACCAGTGGCAGGGTGCCGGGGCCACTTCTTTCAGTAGCAGAGGGCACACACCAGCGGTAGGGCGCTGGGGCCACTTCTTTCAGTAGCAGAGGGCGCACACCAGCGGTAGGGTGCTGGGGCCACTTCTTTCAGTAACAGAGGGCGCACATCAGCGGCAGGGTGCTGGGGCCACTTCTTTCACCAGCGGTAGGGCGCTGGGGCCACTTCTTTCAGTAACAGAGGGCGCACATCAGCGGCAGGGTGCTGGGGCACTTCTTTCACCAGCGGTAGGGCGCTGGGGCCACTTCTTTCAGTAGCAGAGGGCGCACACCAGCGGTAGGGTGCTGGGGCCACTTCTTTCAGTAATAGAGGGCGCACATCAGCGGCAGGGTGCTGGGGCCACTTCTTTCACCAGCGGTAGGGCGCTGGGGCCACTTCTTTCAGTAGCAGAGGGCGCACACCAGCGGTAGGGCGCTGGGGCCACTTCTTTCAGTAGCAGAGGGCGCACACCAGTGGCAGGGTGCTGGTGCTACTCGCCTTTTGGCAGGGCAGTTGCACCTGGTGAATTCCCCACTCTCGGTGGATCTGGGACAGGTGGCGAGACCTTGATGGCAAGGCCTCTAGCATGTGCCATTCACTTCACTCCCCCAGGCGGGAGTGCTGTTCTTTCTTTAGCTATTACCATGGAGCGTGCTTGCAGCACCCAGTTCCAGCATTGCAGTGCACTATTCACACGATCTGTAAAGGTGGTACTCATAATATGAAGCGTGACACGTGTACAAACATGATGTATAGAGTATGTGCCTTTCCAATGCACCTGGTTGTTTGGGTGATAACTGTCACTTATAATAGTAAAATCTTGCCAGTGCGAGCAGATGGGGTCTTGCACTGCTTGTCTTTCTAGTCTGGTGCCAGGAGTGGAATCATGCACCTCTTTACACTGCACGACCCAGCTGGTTCAAGAAGTGCAGGGCCTGCATTGGGACAAGCTTTTGAACAGTTCTTTTCCTATTCATTTTTCTTTCCAGTGAGCCGGCAAGGAGCACTGCATACTTCCCCAGCCGACGCTTGTTATTCAAGTCACCGCCCAGCGGCCCGGGTCATTAATGAGAGGCACGCTTTATGAAACTCCGATGTCAGGAGCACTTTTCGTTTCTGTTCCTGGTCAGGCCTTTCACCGCCGGGCCCGGGATCTGCAGAGGGCCATGTGCATACAGTTATCTATGCTCCGACTTGGAGCACATCAAAAACTCTCTGCCTCCTGGCCGGGGATATTTTTATTCCAGCTCCAACGCTAGAGCACTCAAGATGTTCACCGCCTCCTGGCCCGGGATATTTAGCACTCAAGATGTTCACCGCCTCCTGGCCCAGGATATTTAGCACTCATGATCTTCACCGCCTCCTGGCCTGGGATATTTAGCACTCATGATCTTCACCGCCTCCTGGCCTGGGATATTTAGCACTCAAGATGTTCACCGCCTCCTGTCCCGGGATATTTAGCACTCATGATCTTCACCGCCTCCTGGCCCGGGATATTTAGCACTCATGATGTTCACCGCCTCCTGGCCCGGGATATTTAGCACTCATGATGTTCACCGCCTCCTGGCCCGGGATATTTAGCAATCATGATCTTCACCGTCTCCTGTCCCGGGATATTTAGCACTCATGATGTTCACCGCCTCCTGGCCTCGGATATTTAGCACTCATGATCTTCACCGCCTCCTGGCCCGGGATATTTAGCACTCAAGATATTCACCACCTCCTGGCCCGGGATATTTAGCACTCACGATCTTCACCGCCTCGTGGCCTGGGATATTTAGTACTCACGATCTTCACCGCCTCCTGACCCGGGATATTTAGCACTCATGATGTTCACCGCCTCCTGGCCCGGGATATTTAGCACTCATGATCTTCACCGCCTCCTGGCCCGGGATATTTAGCACTCATGTTCACCGCCTCCTGTCCTGGGATATTTAGCACTCATGATCTTCACCGCCTCCTGGCCAGGGATATTTAGTACTCATGATCTTCACCGCCTCCTGGCCCGGGATATTTAGCACTCATGATGTTCACCGCCTCCTGGCCCAGGATATTTAGCACTCATGATCTTCACCGCCTTCTGTCCCGGGTTATTTAGCACTCATGATGTTCACTGCCTCCTGGCCTGGGATATTTAGCACTCATGATCTTCACCGCCTCCTGGCCCGGGATATTTAGCACTCAAGATGTTCACCACCTCCTGTCCCGGGATATTTAGCACTCATGATGTTCACCGCCTCCTGGCCGGGGATATTTAGCCCTCATGATGTTCACCGCCTCCTGGCCCAGGATATTTAGCACTCATGATCTTCACCGCCAAATGGCCCGGGATATTTAGCACTCATGATGTTCACCGCCTCCTGGTCCGGGATATTTAGCACTCATGATGTTCACCGCCTCCTGGTCCGGGATATTTAGCACTCATGATCTTCACCGCCTCCTGGCCCGGGATATTTAGCACTCATGATGTTCACCGCCTCCTGGCCCGGGATATTTAGCACTCATGATGTTCACCGCCTCCTGGCCCGGGATATTTAGCACTCATGATCTTCACCGCCTCCTGGCCCGGGATATTTAGCACTCATGATGTTCACCGCCTCCTGGCCCGGGATATTTAGCACTCATGATCTTCACCGCCTCCTGGCCCGGGATATTTAGCACTCATGATGTTCACCGCCTCCTGGCCCGGGATATTTAGCACTCATGATGTTCACCGCCTCCTGGCCCGGGATATTTAGCAATCATGATCTTCACCGTCTCCTGTCCCGGGATATTTAGCACTCATGATGTTCACCGCCTCCTGGCCCGGGATATTTAGCACTCATAATCTTCACCGCCTCCTGGCCCGGGATATTTAGCACTCAAGATATTCACCACCTCCTGGCCCGGGATATTTAGCACTCACGATCTTCACCGCCTCCTGGCCTGGGATATTTAGTACTCACGATCTTCACCGCCTCCTGACCCGGGATATTTAGCACTCATGATGTTCACCGCCTCCTGGCCCGGGATATTTAGCACTCATGATCTTCACCGCCTCCTGGCCCGGGATATTTAGCACTCATGTTCACCGCCTCCTGTCCTGGGATATTTAGCACTCATGATCTTCACCGCCTCCTGGCCAGGGATATTTAGTACTCATGATCTTCACCGCCTCCTGGCCCGGGATATTTAGCACTCATGATGTTCACCGCCTCCTGGCCCAGGATATTTAGCACTCATGATCTTCACCGCCTTCTGTCCCGGGTTATTTAGCACTCATGATGTTCACTGCCTCCTGGCCTGGGATATTTAGCACTCATGATCTTCACCGCCTCCTGGCCCGGGATATTTAGCACTCAAGATGTTCACCACCTCCTGTCCCGGGATATTTAGCACTCATGATGTTCACCGCCTCCTGGCCGGGGATATTTAGCCCTCATGATGTTCACCGCCTCCTGGCCCAGGATATTTAGCACTCATGATCTTCACCGCCAAATGGCCCGGGATATTTAGCACTCATGATGTTCACCGCCTCCTGGCCCGGGATATTTAGCACTCATGATGTTCACCGCCTCCTGGCCCGGGATATTTAGCACTCATGATCTTCACCGCCTCCTGGCCCGGGATATTTAGCACTCATGATGTTCACCGCCTCCTGGCCTGGGATATTTAGCACTCATGATCTTCACCGCCTCCTGGCCCGGGATATTTAGCACTCATTATGTTCACCGCCTCCTGGCCGGGGATATTTAGCACTCATGATGTTCACCGCCTCCTGGCCCGGGATATTTAGCACTCATGATCTTCACTGCCACCTGGCCCGGGATATTTAGCACTCATGATCTTCACCGCCTCCCGGCCCGGGATATTTAGCACTCATTATGTTCACCGCCTCCTGGCCGGGGATATTTAGCACTCATGATCTTCACCGCCTCCTGGCCCGGGATATTTAGCACTCAAGATGTTCACCGCCTCCTGTCCCGGGATATTTAGCACTCATGATCTTCAGGGCCTCCTGGCCCGGGATATTTAGCACTCAAGATGTTCAGCGCCTCCTGTCCCGGGATATTTAGCACTCATGATCTTCACCGCCTCCTGGTCTGGGATATTTAGCACTCATGATGTTCACCGCCTCCTGGCCCGGGATATTTAGCACTCATGATCTTCACCGCCTCCTGGCCCGGGATATTTAGCACTAATGATGTTCACCGCCTCCTGGCCCGGGATATTTAGCACTCATGATCTTCACCGCCTCCTGGCCCGGGATATTTAGCACTCATTATGTTCACCGCCTCCTGGCCGGGGATATTTAGCACTCATGATGTTCACCGCCTCCTGGCCCGGGATATTTAGCACTCATGATCTTCACTGCCACCTGGCCCGGGATATTTAGCACTCATGATGTTCACCACCTCCTGGTCCGGGATATTTAGCACTCATGATGTTCACCGCCTCCTGGTCCAGGATATTTAGCACTCATGATCTTCACCGCCTCCTGGCCCGGGATAATTAGCCCTCATGATCTTCACCGCCTCCTGGCCCGGGATATTTAGCACTCATGATCTTCACCGCCTCCTGGCCTGGGATATTTAGCACTCATGATGTTCACCGCCTCCTGGCCCGGGATATTTAGCACTCATGATCTTCACCGCCACCTGGCCCGGAATATTTAGCACTCATGATGTTCACCACCTCCTGGTCCGGGATATTTAGCACTCATGATGTTCACCGCCTCCTGGTCCAGGATATTTAGCACTCATGATCTTCACCGCCTCCTGGCCCGGGATAATTAGCCCTCATGATCTTCACCGCCTCCTGGCCCGGGATATTTAGCACTCATGATGTTCACCGCCTCCTGGCCCGGGATATTTAGCACTCATGATCTTCACCGCCTCCTGGCCTGGGATATTTAGCACTCAAGATGTTCACCGCCTCCTGTCCCCGGATATTTAGCACTCATGATCTTCAGGGCCTCCTGGCCCGGGATATTTAGCACTCAAGATGTTCAGCGCCTCCTGTCCTGGGATATTTAGCACTCATGATCTTCACCGCCTCCTGGCCCTGGATATTTAGCACTCATGATGTTGACCGCCTCCTGGCCGGGGATATTTAGCACTCATGATGTTCACTGCCTCCTGGCCCGGGATATTTAGCACTCATGATGTTCACCGCCACCTGGCCCGGGATATTTAGCACTCATGATGTTCACCGCCTCCTGTCCCGGGATATTTAGCACTCATGATCTTCACCGCCTCCTGGCCCGGGATATTTAGCACTCATGATGTTCACCGCCTCCTGGCCCGGGATATTTAGCACTCATGATGTTCACCGCCTCCTGGCCCGGGATATTTAGCAATCATGATCTTCACCGCCTCCTGTCCCGGGATATTTAGCACTCATGATGTTCACCGCCTCCTGGCCCGGGATATTTAGCACTCATGATCTTCACCGCCTCCTGGCCCGGGATATTTAGCACTCAAGATGTTCACCACCTCCTGGCCCGGGATATTTAGCACTCACGATCTTCACCGCCTCCTGACCCGGGATATTTAGCACTCATGATGTTCACCGCCTCCTGGCCCGGGATATTTAGCACTCATGATCTTCACCGCCTCCTGGCCCGGGATATTTAGCACTCATGTTCACCGCCTCCTGTCCCGGGATATTTAGCACTCATGATCTTCACCGCCTCCTGGCCAGGGATATTTAGTACTCATGATCTTCACCGCCTCCTGGCCCAGGATATTTAGCACTCATGATGTTCACCGCCTCCTGGCCCAGGATATTTAGCACTCATGATCTTCACCGCCTCCTGGCCCGGGATATTTAGCACTCATGATCTTCACCGCCTCCTGGCCCGGGATATTTAGCACTCAAGATGTTCACCACCTCCTGGCCCGGGATATTTAGCACTCACGATCTTCACCGCCTCCTGACCCGGGATATTTAGCACTCATGATGTTCACCGCCTCCTGGCCCGGGATATTTAGCACTCATGATCTTCACCGCCTCCTGGCCCGGGATATTTAGCACTCATGTTCACCGCCTCCTGTCCCGGGATATTTAGCACTCATGATCTTCACCGCCTCCTGGCCAGGGATATTTAGTACTCATGATCTTCACCGCCTCCTGGCCCGGGATATTTAGCACTCATGATGTTCACCGCCTCCTGGCCCAGGATATTTAGCACTCATGATCTTCACCGCCTTCTGTCCCGGGTTATTTAGCACTCATGATGTTCACTGCCTCCTGGCCTGGGATATTTAGCACTCATGATCTTCACCGCCTCCTGGCCCGGGATATTTAGCACTCAAGATGTTCACCACCTCCTGTCCCGGGATATTTAGCACTCATGAACTTCACCGCCTCCTGGCCCGGGATATTTAGCACTCATGATCTTCACCGCCTCCTGGCCCGGGATATTTAGCACTCATGATCTTCACCGCCTTCTGTCCCGGGTTATTTAGCACTCATGATGTTCACTGCCTCCTGGCCTGGGATATTTAGCACTCATGATCTTCACCGCCTCCTGGCCCGGGATATTTAGCACTCAAGATGTTCACCACCTCCTGTCCTGGGATATTTAGCACTCATGAACTTCACCGCCTCCTGGCCCGGGATATTTAGCACTCATGATCTTCACCGCCTCCTGGCCCGGGATATTTAGCACTCATGTTCACCGCCTCCTGTCCCGGGATATTTAGCACTCATGATCTTCACCGCCTCCTGGCCAGGGATATTTAGTACTCATGATCTTCACCGCCTCCTGGCCCGGGATATTTAGCACTCATGATGTTCACCGCCTCCTGGCCCAGGATATTTAGCACTCATGATCTTCACCGCCTTCTGTCCCGGGTTATTTAGCACTCATGATGTTCACTGCCTCCTGGCCTGGGATATTTAGCACTCATGATCTTCACCGCCTCCTGGCCCGGGATATTTAGCACTCAAGATGTTCACCACCTCCTGTCCTGGGATATTTAGCACTCATGAACTTCACCGCCTCCTGGCCCGGGATATTTAGCACTCATGATCTTCACCGCCTCCTGGCCCGGGATATTTAGCACTCATGATGTTCACCGCCGGGGGCCCGGGATTTCTCTGGGCCAGCCAGTGCGGCACACTGGATAGCCACCCCGCCTCCGGCTCGCCCAGAGGGCAAGCAAACACTTTCCTTTGCTTGGCGGGCCGCCACACCTCCCCATTTCTCTCTCTGGCGGGAGACGTCTTTATTCATTGTGGCAGCGCCGCCAGCACCACGCTCTGCCTCCATACCGCGGCAGAGGCGGCTTGAAGTCCTCATTCTTCTAGGAGGCACATTGCTTCTTTGTTGCGGGGGTGGCCTGCGCTTCTGCTCCTACCTACCGGGATACCTCATCCGCACAGTGATGTTGCGCGGCACACTTCCCTGCCAGAGCTACAATTGTGGAGCCCTCCTTTTCTCACCCTCCAGGTGGGATTGAAACCCCGATTTGCCAGTGGATGCCGCAGGGGGCTGCGGGCGGACCCTCGCCCCCTTGCTCCGTACATGAATGAAGGACCCGCGGCCCGGGACGTGCAGGTGGGGGCGCTGGCGTTCACTCCATGTTCGATGGCCCCAGGATCTGGAGGGGGCCTCAGCAGTGCCCTGTGGCTCATGGGGAAGCGGGTGCGGGTCCCCCGCGCACCGTCATTTCTTTCTCATTGCCCTCACCTCCTCACAAGGGCTGCTCTTCCATGGAGCAGGTGGATTCTCTGTATTTGAGGTCAGCCACAGTGGCTGCGGGAAGAACCTTGCCTTGGCAACACGAGCACCCTCTTCATAGAGGACCGTGGCTAGGGAGTATCCAGCGGCAAGGAGCGGGGCCTAGCATCACACCTTGTTGGTGAGAGGGCCCCACTGCACCATGGCCTGCAGGCCCGTGCTCACACGGGGTGGCCCTGCAGGCCTAAATGAGAGACAGAATCAGTCGTTCCACCGGCCTGAGGCACGTGCCTGCAGTTGCTCCTTCTATTAGCTTGAGCCATGACACAGTCATGGCCCATCTTAAAAGGGAAATACACGTTGAGAGGGACCCACATCTTAAAAGGACAACACGCATGGGAAAGTCCAACATAACAGGTTCGCATACCCAAACACATCAGTGAAACCCAGAGTCCGGATTCGCCTTACACACGTTCTGCAGCTTGGGGACACCAAAGGGACACTCTGGAAGGCTGAATGTTGTGGTCCCAGGTCATGGGCATATACTTCTACAGGTTCTTTTGTGACCAGGCCAGTACCCCCATGACCAATGCTCATCTGTGCAATTCGCAACCCAACACATGTGACGGAGCCACCCTAGACAACCAGGTTCTTGAAAGGCTGGGTCCTATCTCTGGGGGAGAACTACTTACCATAGAGAAGCTTGGTCTGAAACCCCCAATACAGGCGGGGACAGGAAAGATCCCAAGACGGCATTGATCCAATGTGGCATGCCCGCACAGAGGAAGTAAGCAGGGCTTAGCCCCCTGTTAATGCCTTTCAACTTCATACGCCTCCAAAAAGGTAAAGATAAAACAAGATTGGCTAGAGAGAGCTGGCCAATCAGCATGAACAGAGAGAGATTTAAGCAGGGGACAAGAAATAGGAAGTGTGGGTGACCCGTGTGTGGTAAGTGGAGTAGATGGTGGAGGACCAAGAAACAGGCACAGAGGCATCTTATAGAAAAGGAGAGGTGTTGGTTCGGTGAGTACAGGGGTTCTACATTGTGAGTGTGAATATGTGTGAGACGTGTGGATAGAAAAGACAGTGTAAGCTGTGCATGTGAGAAGGCTTATTACGAGTGAAAGAAGGGTGACTGAATAGTGGAGTGGAAGTAGTAGACTAAGGCGTGGTAGTAGCTGGATGAAGGTGTGGTGGGAGCAGTGGCTGGATTACGAATGGTAGTAAGACCAAGAGGAAGAGGAGTCATAGGCTGAGGCGGAGACTGAATAGTAGTAGGATGAGGGGATAGAGTGGTTGGAGGAGGAGTGGTAGTAGATGGAGGAAAAGCAGTGGGAACAGGTAGGAGGAGACGTACCATGAAAGGGTGGAGGTGAGGCATAGGAGGAGTGAACCATCAGAGGGACACAAGTGTGTTGGGTGGAGTAAGAAGGAGGTTGAGACCGTAGGAGTAGAGAAAGGAAGAGGTAAGCATGGGCATGAGTGTATCCAACGTAGCCAGTGCAAGGCACTCCCCTGTGAACCTAGTAGAACACTAATAACTGGAGGGAATTTAGAGAGCCAGCGTCTTAAGAAATCACGAGTAGCCTAAGACAGAAATAGTCAGTAGGGGTTCCCCAACAGTGCTACTAACCTTGGGTTACGAATGCCTGGGTTATGGAGGAATGCCAAGGGAGATGAGAGAGGCGGCCCTAGAGCCCACACACTTAAGAAGAACAATCCTTGAACTATCCTCAAACCTCAGAGTGTTTTGTGCCATCTGTGGCACTTTGCATTTGCCCACAACAGGGTTTTCCCTTTCAGAGTCAACCACTGGCTCTGCTATTTTTATAAAAAGTATAACCCACATCTTTAGGATTGACTGTCCACCTCACCTGACTCTGAGCACAATTCTTTCATTTAAAAGGTTCACCTGTGGTCACATGTTCCTTCTCATGGCCCTGCAATGTACATATCGGGCCTTATTAGGAGGTTGGCGGTAACCCGCCGATGCTACCAGCGGGTTGCCACCAACCCCATAACACTGAATCCGCCGCTTGACTTCCAGGTGCCACCAGGACATTACAAGTCCCAGCAGAGCGGGAAGTCAGGCAGCAGATTTTGTTTCCCATAGGACTCCTTGGGAATGGGGACTGAGAAGCACCAGCAGCGTCAATGGCGGTGCCGGTGCTTCCATGACACGTCTGCCTGCCGGGGCCATTGCACCGACAGGATCAGACCTGCTGGGTGCAACGGCCCATACAGGCAGACTCGTAGTGTGGTGATCTGGAAACAAGGGTGCCGGTAAGATTGCCGGCACCCTTGTTTCCGAACCACCACACTCGTAATGAGGCCCATAGTTTGTTTGGAAAGTGCTGGCTTCACTATTTCCGCTTGCCAAGATCAGAACATTAAGGATGTGGTTCTAGTGTCACCATCTTCTAAGTATGCTCAGCTTGTCCACCACCAAAATCCTCTTGATCCGAAGACTTACACGCTTTCTGAGGTTTCTCATTGCAGAGAAATTGTGTGGTATCCAGAGGTTGGCTCACTTTTTATGTGAGTAGCTAATCCTCTGTCTACGGTGTTCCATCACCCCAGCGGCACTCAACTGTAGCAATGTTTGCACTCCATTGCTGATGGAGTGGAGCTGTGCTATGGCCCCCATCTGTCTACCATACATGTGACACAGCATGTTTAGGGGACAGTCCTTTACCAGGTGTGCAATTTACCTATCGACTTAAACAGCCAAAACATAATCAAAACTGTAACAGCAACGTTCTGAACGGTTACATAAAACCTATTCAAATGAATTACACTCTCCATGTGTTCAATTGAATTTATGTTACCCATTGATTCTGTTAATCTACATTTGCCCTTTTACCAAAACTCACTTGAGCTTAAGCGTCAAATGTTGAAGAGACATACAATATAGTGCATCATTGTCCAAAACATAACAGCCCTTTCAAATAAACGGCCTAGCAGTCTATCTTACTCCCTGAAAATAGGAAAATAGTCTAATCGAATCGATGTGATCACCGCGCCGCCCATAATGTCGACTATTAAATTACAGACTCCCATTATGGCGCGGCGTAGTGATCACATACATCACTGTGCCCTCCATTCCCATAACAGCCGCCCCCTTATCCATTTACCTGTTCGGCGGCACACCGTGAAGTATGCCATCGTCTCTCCTCCGACCCTGCTGCGTCAGATCTCACCCACTAACGTGGGTCTGAACTGGCGTGGCAGGGTCCTTTTTTCTTTTTTTTTTGTTTACATTTTTTTCTTTGCTACCATCTAATGGAAGTGGGGGCACCGCCGCAACCACCGACCCCCACTACACTGAAAAAGGGGTGCAGGGTTACCCCCGCAACCCTCGCTCCCATTAGTCGGTGTAATGGGTGTTGGTATGTTATTACTGCACAAAGGTGCAGTAATGGACATGTCGCAATGTTTGTGGGTGACATTTTTGGATTATTCCATATAATCAAAAAGAGGGAGTAACAAATAAGTAGGTGTTGGCCCCTTGTGGCAGCATGCACTGCTGTGTCCTGCCGGGTGGCGTGAGTGGTGCCTGTCACGTAGCAGCACCACACTTCTCAATGATCTGATGTGAAGAGGGCCGAGAAGAACATTTTCATATTTGGTGATTTTTTTGGCACAAAGAAAGTATGTATGCAAATTCATGTATGTAGATAATTTCTAAAATTGCCCAGTATATCTTGTCAGTTTTGATTTCCTGATGGGGAAAGTTTCTAAAGGGTTTATTTTGATTGTATTTATGTTTGATTCTAAATGTGTGAAATCTGCTCAGGTTTTAATATCCCGCTTTTCACAGCTTTATTCTGGTGGTCTGTGGGCAATGGATTGTGTTACTGGCAAACAGGCACACTGATTCAGAACTGTACACCAGTTCTATAGATGTTTAGGTTGTACAATGGTGAAACATATAGTAATACCTGGTCATTCTGATTCCTTTAGCAGAAAATGGATCTATGAGCACACAGATGAACCCTAGCAGATGCATAGGGTGCGATCAGAGCTTTATCAATCGCTCCCAACTGCTGCTACACATGAAGATACACATGAAGCAGAAAGCGTTTACCTGCAGAATCTGTGGGGAGTGCTTCACTAACAGGTCCAGCCTTGTCATACACAAAGGTTTGCATGCGGGCAACGAGCCCTATGACTTTACTGAGTGCGGGAAAACCTTCACTACAAGCTCAAGTCTGTACCAGCATCAGATGATCCATACAGGGGAGAAACCATACCAGTGTAAAGAATGTGGGAAGAGCTTTATTCAGCACTCTAATCTGTGCAGCCACAAGAAGACCCATACAGGTGAGCGCCCATACCATTGTACAGAGTGTTGGAAAAGCTTCCCCACAGCTCGGCTCTCTTCATCCATCAGAGGACTCATACAGGGGTGAAGCCGTATGGGTGCACAGAATGTGGCAAGCACTTTACTCAGCGATCAAACCTAAGACAGCATCAGCGATCCCACACTGGAGAGCGACCATACCAATGTACAGAGTGTGGGAAAAGCTTCACTCAGAATTCACAGCTGATCAGCCACCACAGGGTCCATAGAGAGGAGAAGCCCTATGAATGTGCAGAGTGTAAGAAAACATTTAGTCACTCTTCTTCCCTGAGCAGTCATTGGAGGACCCATACTGGAGAGAAGCCATATGAATGCACTTATTGCAATAAAAAGTTCAGTCACACCTCAGCTCTGAGCAAGCATCGGAAATCCCATGTAGGGGTTAAAGCTTCCCAGTGTACAGAGGTAAATTGTATACAGGTATTGGCGGATTCGGATCAGGGAGCGCTGCTGTGAAGGCACAGAGTGCAAGAAAAACTTGAGAACTCTCAACCATGAGCAATCACCATGGCGGTAATACAGGGGAGCAGGCTATGAATGAACAAAATGTAATAAGCACTCAAGTTTGCGATCAATCTGAGGGTACATCTGAAATCTGGCACAGATGAAAGACAATACCAGTATGCAGAGAAAAAGGTTCACTCAAATTTCACACCTGTACAATCACCGAAGAGCCCCACTGGAGTGCACAAAGGGTGATAACATTGAGACTTGAGAGGGCATCAGAGATCCAACCTTCATAAAATGATAGCCTTTCTGCTGTGGTGTGAGTCCTCTGTCCAACAACAGCAGAGGGCAAACAAGTCCAACATCTTAAAAGCTGCAGTACTGGACACTGTACACTGCACACAGGAAGGTTAAAATAAGGTGGCATGTTCCTACTTGCAGCATAGAACATTTTCCTACCGTGCCCTGGCGTGACCTCCTTCCCATCACTGAGTGTATGTAAACATCTTCCAAACTAGGAGACACTGACCCTAGGAGAAAAATTACCAGACAGAAAGAAGCAACAGCCGTAGTACAATGTCCTTGAAAAAACAAGAAAAGGCAGCACAAGTGTAGTGGAAAATAAAGATAATTAGTACTTGAGCGGCTTCTGTTCAGGAATGAACACATGAAGGGCAACGAAAAGAAGAAATGGTCATAATGGTGGGATTGATCATGGTGGCATACGATGCTGGGCTGAGGCCGGAAATGTTACTAAATTCATATTGAACAAGTGGGATATCAGATAATGCAGAGTCTGCCCTCTAGCTTTAGCGATATTAGGTGATTGGGCTATTAGATAACGCAGATTCCGGCATCTAGCTCTAGAGATATCAGATAATGCAGAGTCTGCCATCTAGCTCTAAAGACGCTGGGTGGTCATGATATCAGATAATGCAGAGTCCCTCAACTAGCTTTAGAGACCTTGGGTGGTCGTGAAATCAGATAACGCAGAGTCCGGCATCTAGCTCTAGAGATATCAGATAATGCAGAGTCTGCCATCTAGCTCTAAAGACGCTGGGTGGTCGTGATATCAGATAATGCAGAGTCACTCAACTAGCTTTAGAGACCTTGGGTGGTCGTGAAATCAGATAACGCAGAGTCCGGCATCTATCTCCAGAGATATCAGATAATGCAGAGTCTGCCCTCTTGCTTTAGCGATATTAGGTGATTGGGCTATTAGATAACGCAGATTCCGGCATCTAGCTCTAGAGATATCAGATAATGCAGAGTCTGCCATCTAGCTCTAAAGACGCTGGGTGGTCATGATATCAGATAATGCAGAGTCCCTCAACTAGCTTTAGAGACCTTGGGTGGTCGTGAAATCAGATAATGCAGAGTCCGGCATCTAGCTCTAGAGATATCAGATAATGCAGAGTCTGCCATCTAGCTCTAAAGACGCTGGGTGGTCGTGATATCAGATAATGCAGAGTCCCTCAACTAGCTTTAGAGACCTTGGGTGGTCGTGAAATCAGATAACGCAGAGTCCGGCATCTAGCTCTAGAGTTATCAGATAATGCAGAGTCTGCCCTCTAGCTCTAGAGACGTTTGGTAATTGAGATGTTAGATAAAGCAAAGTCTGCCATCAAGCTCTAGCGACGTTCAGTGGTTGTGATATCAGATAATGCAGAGTCCCTCAACTAGCTTTGGAGACCTTGGGTGGTCGGGATATCAGATAATGCAGAGTCTGCCATCTAGCTTTAAAGATGCTGGGTGGTCATAATATCAGATAAGGTAGAGTCCGGCATCCAACTCTAGTGACATTGGGTGGTCAGAATATGGCTTTCATCCCTGTGGTGCTGGGCAGACATGGCCGGCAACACTCAGGCCTCTGCAAGGGCTGGATGCTGTTATCGGCCATGTCCGTCCCCCGCCGCAGAGCTGAAATCCCTTCGCACCCCCAGGTTTATCCAGGGTGCAAATTGTTTCCTTTTTTTTTCTTCTTTAGAGTTTGGCTGCGCTTATTGCACGACACCAATTTCCCGGGTGGGGGGGGGGAGGATGTCTGCCGCAATAGGGAAAAGAGACTAAGTCTCTCCCCACATAAAAGAATAAAATGGGGCAACTGTGGAAGGGCCTCGGGTGGCTGGAAACAGTGGGCGGAGAATGTGTATTCTCACCCGCTGATTAGCTGAGAACCCCTTCCCGGTTGCGAATATCAGATAATGCATAGTCTGCCATCTAGCTATAGAGATTTTTGATGTTTGTGATATCAGATAATGCATAGTCTGCCATCTAGCTATAGAGATTTTTGATGTTTGTGATATCAGATAATGTATAGTCTGCCATCTAGCTATAGAGATTTTTGATGTTTGTGATATCAGATAATGCATAGTCTGCCATCTAGCTATAGAGATTTTTGATGTTTGTGATATTGGATAATGTATAGTCTGGCGTCTGGCTTTAGAGACGTTGGGTAGTCAGTAGCATTTACATTTATATGTGGAATAGAGCCCAGAGATCAGCTGCTGGACATACAGTGCTCCTTGTTAATCCTGGTTCTTACAGGAGTGCCAAGTGTAAGGCCTTTCCAAGCATTAGGTGGCCAGGACGTCTGTCGTCTCATGCAGGAGCAAGGAGTAGAGGTCTTGTTGCAGAGATGGATCTAGTATAACCCCATTATTTTGTGAAGAGCAAGGTTTGGAAGATCTTTGTGAATCTTAGATGGGGAGGACTTTTGCAGATTTTCTAGGATGAATTCCAGAGCCCTGTAGTTAGGCCGGTGTCACATGGTTTCCTGGGACCAGAAAGCATTAAAAGACTAGGCATTATTTTCCAAATGTGGGGATTCAAGAGGATTGTCAAGGAAGCATATGATAATGTGCTTATCCCTGAAGAGAGACTGGGGGCCTTTATTGTGGTGGGTTGTTTGCAAGATTCGGGCAGGACATTTAGTGGTAGAGTTGGTCTCTTTGCTTGGACCAAGGGCTTTACGATATTTCTGTTTGGACAGAACAGAGTTGCTAGTTGGCTAACAGACTTCCTAAGAATGGCTTTGGGACGTTTCAGTGGCCACCATTCTTGGACTCTGTTTTGAATAGAGTAGGGTGTCCCAGGAGGAACAATGACCGTTTAGGATTAGATTTTTGCATTCCTCGGTTTCGGGATTGCCTTCGAGGTGTTAGCGACATCTCAAACCCCTCATGTTGTGTTGATCCATTTCTGACACGGAATGAGAGACATCCCTCTTTTTATTTCAGTGGTTTTCCCTATTCTCCATAGGCATTCCTCCAACCCATCCCAAGTACGCAACCATTAATGAGGGCGTGGTTGTACGTAATTACATCTGCCTGACTTGTGTCATTGATCGACATTACCCACAGGAAACACTGGGTACAGACTTTACATTCTTTGCCGGTGTGCACTGAATTGCAACATCACTCTGCTGAGAAACAATGTCTGGTGACTTTCTTTCCTGTGTGATGCAATCTGTAGTTGGAAAGCTGCAAACTTGCAAGATTGTGTCTGTGCTGCTTCCTGGTTTCCTGTGTGTCCCTTTAAAGTTGTGAAGTTGGAATACGTTTGTCATGGCCATGCCTGCGTGAGGATTTCAGCCTCTGGACTGTGGCATTCTGGTTCCAGCCACCAGATGCGCGTGGCTTTGTCTGTATCTTCTGGGGTAGACTCTGTATGGCGGATTAGTGATGTGAAGGCTACAGTCTGTAGAGATCCTGGGTCAATCACCATGCCAGAATCTAGCTCCAACAGCTACCTCCTCGCGGGTGAGGATGGGGGTCAAGTGGGATGCCATTCTTTTAGGAGGAGCGTTGTGGCGTGGAGTACCACGAAACACCAGCTGTGACTGTTCAGTGCCCTTTCACTGCATGGCTAAGGGACTGTTCAATACTGCCATTTGATCTATGAGCTTTGCCATCTTTATCTTGTGATTCCTGGGCGTGAAGCGGCAGCAGGGCCACTATGGGATGCCGCAAGGACCATGGGAAGGTTAGAACCCCTCACCCGACCATTCTCATTGGACTTGTATTCAGATGAGAGGAGCCCTGTGAGGTTGGCTTATCCCACTCCATACTGAAGTACAATCTGCTCTGCTGTGTCTGAGTGGACGCTGCAGCACCCCTCTTGTGGGGCAGGGTTCTTGGGGGCAAGAGTGAGTCCAAGTGTCAGTCCAGACCTACAGTTTCCATCCTGCATTTTAATGTTTGCAGGATCTAAAATGCCTGCCCCCAACTTCCTTCCTAATATTGCCTACATGGTAGAAGCCCTCCAAACCATTTATTTCCCGACCCCCACCCAAATCCCCACACATACCCTACACATTTCACTCACACACACTTTTGTTTTAAGGTGAACAACTTGTATTTTTGTGCAAGAACTTATAATGTAAATCATTGACATTCAGGTGAAATAGTCTGTCAAGGTACCATACCCCCCCTTCCAACCTTCTTCGGTGGTCAGGCCTTTGGGGGGGGTTGTGGCCCCCGCCACAGAGACATGTGGAAGTTAAAAAGCAATTCTCGCCTCATGTTTATCTGCAGAAAATGTTCTGCTTCACAATAGTTAGGGGCTTGATTCCCAATAGTCGGTAAATGTTTAAAAAGATGTCTCTTTATGCACCAATGTATATGATTTTACACACACAAATAAGTGCCTGAGGAACACACATTGTTGTGCAGTTGATATCAACACCTTATTTCTGGTCCATGACATGCATGTTCGGGTGTTAACACGTGCAGTGTACATGTGACATGGCCAACAAAGTTTATCTGATAACCACGTGTATTTGTAAGTAGTGTTAGCAAGAAATAGTTTGTTAGTCTATCTCCAGGGCTGGATAACAGCCCCCACAGTATCATCACATTTAAAGATGTGCCAAGTTGTATTGCAGATGTCTCTAATTGTGTCAATGTCAGCTTTGTACAATGCAATACATTTAATTAGTAGAGGATCATCTGTTATAGGTATTTGATTAATGCATGAATGTCATCACTTCATCTTTTTGGTATTTTCGGAGACTATATAGGTACATTGGAAGGTCTCTGGTTAGAGGACACAGCTATATCCTCCACTAGACTAAACAATGTTATTTTACAAATTCGGACAAAGCCAGTCACTTACTGGAAAATAAATCTAGGAAGTAAAGCTCCCAGAATGCTATGGCTGCTTTATAAAATGATCTGGGTACTTGTGTCTTGTTTTGCGTGTATGTAGGTGTCATGTTCTCCTGGTAGATCTGAGCGCGCGCTGATCTGCCAATCGTCCAGGTAGGGGTAGACGTGAATCCCCCCTCTCCTGAGATGCGCTGCCACCACCACCATCAGTTTCGTGAAGACTCTTCGGGGGGAGGTCAGCCTCTGTGTTGGGGTCACGCTGGTCATCCTTGCTTGCTGTGAGAATGTTAGTGAATGTGAGTGATTGGCATTGCAGTTAATGATGACACATGAGTGTTTCAAGTGCGCCAGTGGAGATCCGAGCTAGGAGGCCGCAGGATGGCCGTTGGCTGTGCCACTGCTACTCACATACAGGAAGAGAAACTGTAACCTTGTAACATACATGAAGATACGTGTTTTCTGCAAATTGTGCCTTCATCAACTGTCCCGATGACTACAGAGAAACTTCTTTTGCAACAGTACTTGTTTGGTTTCCGAGGAGGCCAAGAGGACAATTTCGACAAATGATTTCCCTGTGTTACAGCTCAAAAGCATGTTCCAGATCTTATGGAGCAATACTTGGCCAAAGTCGATGTACCCACTTTATCGTGAGTAGATCTAGCTATTGCTGAGGGTACTATTACAATTAAACAATTACCCACAGGTACTGCTCGGTGCCCAGGTGGATTTTCTGCCATTTTATAAAGAATGTTCTCATATTTCGCTTTTTCAGAATGTCTTGCATTCTGTTGAGGCCATGACATCCATGAAGGAATCCGTTATCAAGAATAGACACGGATCTGTGAAGACGTCCCCCACGTGGCATTGGGTACTGGCAGTGTGTGCGTCTTAGGGGACAGGGACCCCACTGTTCACCAGGATGGCTGGGCCAGAGGAGGTGTACAGTTCATCCCATAGTACCTCGGGCAGCAGCTCGCTTTCTTAACAGGGACTGCCACAAGACAACTATTCATCCCACAATGCCCCCTGTTTCATGGCCAACCCACCCAAATCACCAAAACCCTCCTGCCACCCGGAGCCCTTGAGAGTTAGGGCTAGGGAAACTGAAGCATACCCCCATGTACTTCAGGGAATCCATACAGGCCCATTTAAATGTGAATGCAGAGACAAACAGCCTATGGAAACAACCTGTCTGGCTTTCACGGGTCGCCATACACCCATACGCACTTGTAGTGCGTGTGTGAAAATGAGCTAAATAACATGGCACCGGTGCACGGCCATTTTTGACATTCACTTCCATTACCATGATGAAAGCCTACGTTTCCGTGGGCTCAGTAAGCAAACGTGAATTTTGCAATGGTTGGGAGGTCACATAATGATGTCAGATGAGCTAACGGTGGAGGATAGTTGGTGTATTGTCCGCTGAAGGACGAGCCAAAAAGGGAGTCAGAGCTTTTCAGGTACAGTGATAAGGGATGCTGGGAACGAAGGTGAGGGAGAGAAGCTGGGTTTTTCCACTTCTAGCTGGATTTTTCCACTCTTTGCTCCCAATGCTTGCTGTCTTCTCTGTGGCCGAGTGCAGTCTGGTAACCATGAAGGGGCAGGGATCTCCCCATAAAGAGAAGAGGAATTCTCATGAACAACAGAGAGAGTTGGACCCCGGGGGATGCAGTCTTGCTGAAAGGGAGGACGCTCCACTCCAGACCCTGTTAGCACGAGTGATCTCTCTGCCTACCTGCTCTGGGACAAAGCAGTGTTGCGGTGGCCGAGATGAAGGTGTCTTCTGCAACCATACTAACAGTGATGCTCTTTTTCTATGTTTATGTATAATTGATTATATGTTATGTTTTAGTTGTGTGTATGTGTATTGGGTGTGAATAAAGGGCCTGTAACGAGCCATTTATTTTCTTATAACTATTGGTCTAAGTGTGATTCATTGCCTCCCTGAGTCCAAGAACATTTTTGGGTCCGTGCAGTAAGGTGCGTGAATCTGAGGCCCCTGTGCGTGGCTGAAAAAGCAAACTAGCACTACACAGCTTCTGTTCTGTCCTCAAACTTGCAATTGGAAACATCAATGCAGTGTAGGTCCTGCCAGATCAGTGTATCCAACGCCAGCTGCTTGGACCATGGTACTCCCAGACACCATCACCAAAACCAAACGAGGCTGGCCCTGGCCTCACAATGCTGCAGAAAGATGCTTCAGAGTGCTTAGGGATTTTCACACAGACACACTTACCAAACCCATCTAGTCTTGGGGACTGCAACATACATACAACCAGGATAAACAAGGCTGGCCCAATGGAGTGCCAAGATGTCCCACAGGGCAGGCGTCAGGAGGAGATGCCCAGGGTTAACCAATCACAACACAGCCCCCAAAATAAGATCCTGGTGCAAACTAATAACCAGAGCGTCAAACCAGGGAAGGGGCAAGACACTATTAAAAGCCAAACACCACAACCAAGTGTTTGGGTTTTTGGAGTAAAGGAAGGACAGTGTTAAGTGTTGGCGAACAGAAAGGGGAAGAGACTGGAGGAGGAGAGTAAGGAGCTAGAAATGGAGAAAGTACTGGAAAGAAGTTGCCAAAATTAGGAGGTGGCACGAGAGTATTTGGAGGAGGCCAGAAAGGAGATGGTGTCCAGTCATACTTTCGAAAAAAAAGTTTCGACATGCAAAAGTTCCTAATACAAAGTTTTGAATAAAAAAGTTTCGAATGCATTTTTTTTCATGTTATGTTTTTTTTTTCGTGTAAAAAAAAGTTTGTTTTAAAAAGAAAATGGGGGCTTGGGGGAAACCAAACATTAAACATTTAAAAAAATAAATAAATAAAATAAAAGAAATGCATTCAACACTTTTTTTCCTGATGCTTTTGTGTCGGAACTTTGGTGTGTCGAAACCTTGCCTGTCGAAACTATCACTATGAACCAAGGAGATTGTAAGGGACCAGATGGATTGGATTAAAGATGATCAAGGCGGAACGTGTTGAGCCTAAAGGTACAGAAGGGGTACCGGCCCAGAGGATGTGGTGGATTGACAGTCGAGAGATACTGGACATCGAGAGAGGGAGGGGAAATAGCAGAGACAAGAGGCTAGGGAAGGGTCTTATTTAGGTGGGAATCCTTGATCTGAATGGGAGGAGTCCAGGGTGGGAGGAGGAATGAAAGTGTGGTGTGGATCAAACAGGGAACTCCAGGGATGAATCCAAAAGCCAGATTCACACTCTGACATACCAGATACCTCATTCCCTACTTCAAAAACCAGATTATGCCTACAAATAAAAAGAAGTAGAGACTGGAAGCAGACCCAAAATCGCAGACAAGGGCACCAGTTTACTCCACAGAGTCCTACCCCGGAACCATGTACTCCACAGTCCCCTATTTATGAACTCCAATTGAAGAAGATTGTTAAAAGGATTCAGAATCTCCTCTTCTTGCTAAACCCGCATCGAGGTGGTCGTTGCAAGGATTTGGAGAGGGCAACAGGCCTTGAAAAATCTTTAAAATCCTGCTAGATCTGCAGATCGAGTAACTTATTTTATCTACTTGACCTTCAAGAAATGAACTCGACCCATGAACATGATGGCAGAATATTTTTTGTATTGAAAAGCCACAATGGCACATAAAGGAACATTACCAGCCATGTGAATGTGCCTTTCCAATATTCTCCTCCTTCTGGACACGTTGAACGCAATTTCCCACAGACTGCAGACAAGGGTAAAAGTAGGGTTTTAATACATTTGGGTGACAGGCTTAGAGTTTACAATAGCCTGTTGGTTCGAGTTAGAGTTAGAATAAGTCTTAAAGACAGGGTTTGAGTTAGGGTTAGGATAAAAGATCCTGGTACAACGTCCTTTCATCGACACCCATGTTTTCGGCGGGTGTTTTTATGAAACGCTTTTGCCAAAAAAAAGTTTTTTGGGGGGTGTGAAAGGTCATATAAAGGGCTGGGGGGGTCAGGAATAACAAAAAAAGGCAGAGGGGGACATTGTGAGAACCCCAGAAAAATAATTTAAAAACATTCAATGAGTTTTTTTGGCAAAGGTGTTTTGTAAAAACACCCTCCGAAAAAACTGTGTCGATGAAATGACATAGAACCAAGATCCCATGTGGAATGGACCAGCAGCGGAGGCCTAGGGTGTGGTGAGAGTGTGAATAAGTGTTTGGAATTATTCCACAGAAGCTGCTGTGAGTAGTGCAGTAAGCTACCAGAAAGGCTATGGTTGGCTGCAAACTCATGCAGAATGATATCACTAGAAGTAATAGAGCATGTGTTTATTTAAAGAGTCAATCCATTGTACCCCAAAAATGCAGACGCTTACCAATGATCTGCATTTTATTGTACAACAGCAGTGGCAGAAACACTCTGGACTGGCTACAGGCTGCTGCCTATTATCGTTGGCTCAGATGCGCAAGGCCAATCAAGAAAATGAACGAGCCTGTGGGTCTCCAAGCTGGCCATACTGGAAGGGCCATGATGTACATTTAGTAACTCATCTGCCCACCCCCCAGATGCGTTACAGCTGCAGCATCCTGTTAGGGAGAATTCTCTGTTCAGGCTGAATTTCCTAACCTAGTGAGTCCCCCAGCAGCTTTGCTGGATTGCTGGAGTTTGTTTTTTTCCATCCTGCCAAGAGTGAGACTCTTTTTCTCCCACTCTTGGACATGAATGTGTGTAATTCCTTCGAATGTCTATGTGTTCTATGGGCTATGGCGTCTTTTACTCCATAGGGTCTCATATGTTTTTCTATGTGTGTTACACCGCACCCTTCGTGCCGTAACACTGGGGCGTCCTAGCGGACCTCCATCATAGACTCCATACCCGGGGACTGACTTCTGTCTCCCCGGGCCTGTAAAGTCACCATTGGCTTTACTAGACCCAAATTTACTAACAGAACTAGTACAAACCATCCTATTGTGGACGTACTAGTAGGGGTAATTCGATTACTCCTGGGTCTGTTACTCGAGGGGGCACTGTCCCGTCCCCCCTCGTCGAGTTTTGGCTGGTGGCAGTGGAAACTACTTGTTATATTCGACCCCGAATATAACCCTATGGGATTCTTCCCATTGTTGGAGATTAATACTTTTTCTCTCGTTAATCTCTAACATACCACCGATTTACTTATCTTAAATAGGTCTATCGGATGGTATTTTCTGCCAGAACTTGGTTTGTAAAATGGCGTCTGTGTTCGTCTCTGTGACTCCTAAACCAAAGGTTGAGCCCTTTGTTCCACTTTTGGCGGGCTTCTGTACAGAGACCCTCCAAAGTGGTGCCATTCTGTCTGGGTTACCACAGGGGTGTGGGAGGGGGTTTAGGCACCCTGGACCGAGTTGCCTTGCCAACTCCGGTCGCACTCTGGTGTGATTGGCCCAAGTGGTGAGCCTCCCCGCTCACCACTTAGCGTGTTGTGATTGACAGCTAGGATGAATGAATGGAGGTTTTCTGCATAAAAGCAGGGCTTTTGGGACTGGATCTTCAGAAGTCGCCACAGGACCTAAGAATCCGACGAGGGTAAAGCTGAGCCAACCTGCAACGACGACACCTCCGGTGGAGCCCTGCGGAACCGACTCACCACTTCCCGACGACAGAGGAGATCTCCCTGCCGGAGAGTCTCTTCCCCTGACTGGTGGGAACAACCAGTCCCCTTTGCTTTTTCTTCGCTCCAGGACGCAGTGGTCGAATTGCCCATGTAGAGCACCTCGGCAGCCGGATAGCCACTACCCCTGTACCGCGACCAAAAGGTGGTGCCTTGTGACGGAGCACTCCGCGGCTGGTCTCTTCCCTGGCGGTGTACCGGACTTCACTTTTCTTCGACGACGAGATCATCTCTACTCTTGGCAAAGACCCGACGTGCATCCACCACCAGGAACAACTGCCCCCGCCGGAGCTGTCTCTCCACAAACAAGGTACCGTGTCCGCCTGGCTTCCCTTTCTGCCGGATCGAGTGAGGTGTCTTAATCCTCGCCTTTCCATTGGGTCGCCTCCAAGCTTTCTTTAACATGTTGTTCTGAACTGGTCCAATCTTTCCATAACAATTTTGCGATTAAGACTCGAAGCGCATTTCCACTGAGACACTTTTTGGGACATATCGCCTTGCCTCTCTCCGAGTGGGCCTGGCCTCTGAACTTTGTGATCTGCAGTAGACTTTGCCTTACTTGCCTTGCATTTGTTCGAAAAGTATTGGTACCGAGTTGACTTCATAACCTGCCTTATTTTTGTCTCCCGTCCTAACGAATACTAGAAAACCATCTAGGTTAAAGCATACACCTCTGTCTGCAAATAAGTGATGCCGGTGAACCTAGACTTGTTAAACTATTGTTAGGGGGATTGATCTTTTTCTTCGTATAGTAATTGTGATTGAAGTTGTTTGCCGTATTAGTGCCAGAGTGTTTTCCATAGATGTGTTGTTATAAATAAATACCTTTATATCTTTACACCGAAGCCTTTTTCCGTGTTTGCTTGTTCTACTGTGTAGATTGCCCTATATTGTATACTCCACATACTGCCTGACTCTTCTTGAGGGAAGTCTGACTGCTCAGCCACAGCTACCAAGTGAATCTGTGTGGTACAGACTGCTACCATGTGGGTTTACTGCCAAACACCTGTAGTCCTAAATCTTTTGCAGTGGTCCCAGAGGGAACTGCACAGGTTTCCGCCTAACACTGGTGTACAGCGGTGGGATTTGTATCGAGTATACAGTTTAGAGTGCTTTACAACACTTTAGGATAACTACCCACAAAGCTTAGCACTAAAAAAAAGCAACTTTCAAAAACATTAAGGGTTACAAAGTGAACACTTATGAGGGTATGAAGAATCTTTTTATGTTGGAGTCTATTTATGATGCCTGTTCTCCTGTGCTCAGACAGCACTTGGCTGATTCGAGGGAATTGGATTCCCGGAAGCTAGCTAAGGCTGCTGATTTATGGGTTGCCAACAGGGCTACTCACAAGGACTCAATACACAATAACTCAAATTCCAAAGAGGGCCCCAAACAAAACCAGAAGGGTAAACTACAAGGAAAACCGCAGCAGAATAGTGTGTCTTCTGGTGCCAAACCGGAAGGAGGCCAGAACAAGCCACCATTCCAAAAAGCATTCGGTAAATGCTTTGTTTGTGGCTCGACTGACCACGTGAAAGGAGATCCCAGATGTAAGGGTAAACCTTCAGGGGTCCAGCTTGTCTCCTTAGCCTTCGCTTCAGAGGACGAAGTCCAAATGGCAAGTGGAAACTTTCTACTGCTAGCTGATGAACCCATTGGAGTCTCAGCCAGCGTTTCTTTAGTATCTCTGGGGTTGTGGGAACAACAGAATTTAGATGTCTATAATTCTATCCCTGATAATACTAAAGAGTATTATAAGGACAGTGTCCAGGTGAATGGTCAGGAGACTCCTGCCATTAGGGACACTGGGGCCAGCATAACTGTGGTGGATAAATCGTTTTTTCAGGCTGAGGATGTTGCTAAGGCACCCAAACGCCTCACCAAGTTAGCTGGAGGGCCTGTGCAGATGCTTCCCCAATTACCAGTTCTCATCCAGTGTAACGACATGACTGTGAAGATACCTGTCAGCATACAGAGTGAGGTACCAGGACGCGTACTGTTGGGTAACGATTTGAAAACTCTCGGAGTTGTATCGCATACTCCCAGACCTCCTAGTAAACGGTTACAGGAGCTAACCAGACCCGCAAGAGAGAGGACCATGCGCGGTAATCTCCAGGAGATGATGAAGAAAGAAATCACTCCTGCTCCACTGGAATTGTTGGCAGCTGTCTCGAAGAAATCAGAAGCGAAAGGGAAACCTAAAACTTCTACCCCGAAACCAGCAGCCAGCATTTCAGTGCAGCCAACACAGACTTCCCCGCGGTTGTCCAAAGTTACACCCGTAACTCCACCTCCAGCTGAGGCTGAGAGGGAGGTACAAACCTGTGTGGTAGAATTAGACTCTGAAGAAGAGCTAATGGAAGGCCAGGAACTCATTGGAGATCTGGATCCTGTTGACCATCCTGAGCTGCAGTCTTTACTGGCAGAAGGTGGACCCAGCAGGGCAGACTTCAGTAAGGGACAGAGAGAATGTCCAACTCTGGAAGATCTTCGCTACCAGGCAGAAGCTCAGGCTGAAGGGCAAGAGCCTGGGAAATACAGGTTGCACTGGGAAGATGGCCTCTTCTACAGTGAACCGACCGAGTCTGCACCTGGAGACTACAAGCGGCTTGTAGTACCCCAAGAGAACAGACCACTGTTCTTGCAGTTAGCCAACGAGATTCCTTTGGCTGGTCACTTGAGCTTCAAGAAGACTAAGGAAAGGCTCTCTCTCTACTTCTATTGGCCGAAGATGGGGGCCGAAGTGGAAAAACACTGCAGGAGCTGCCACACCTGCCAGACCTCTGGTAAGGTTGGCTCCAAGAATGTGGCACCTTTAGTGCCTCTCCCAGTTGTGGGAGTCCCATTTGAGAGAGTAGGGATTGACATTGTTGGTCCCCTTGATCCTCCAACCTCCTCAGGCAACAGGTTTATACTTGTTGTAGTAGACCATGCTACTAGGTATCCTGAGGCAATTCCCATGAGGACTGTTACAGCCCCGGCTGTGGCTAAGGCCCTCCTTGGTATTTTTACTAGGGTCGGGTTTCCTAAGGAAGTAATCTCTGACAGGGGGTCAAACTTTATGTCCCACTACATGAAAGCCATGTGGAAAACCTGTGGAGTTACTTACAAGTTCTCAACATTTTACCACCCACAAACCAATGGGTTGGTAGAACGGTTCAACCGAACCATGAAGAGCATGATAGGTGCTTTAGAGGAACCCCTTAAGCGTAAGTGGGACCTTCTACTGCCATGCCTTCTCTTTGCTTATAGAGAAGTCCCTCAGGAGGGAGTAGGTTATTCTCCCTTCGTACTTCTCTATGGTCATCCCGTTAGAGGCCCATTGGCCCTGATTAAGGAGGGGTTGGAGAGTGCTCCTTCCCCCAAGCCAGTCAGAGTGACTGACTACGTGATAGGTCTCCGGAGGAGAATGTCGCACATGATGACAGAAGCAAGCGATAACTTGAAAGCTGGACAAGCATTGGTCAAGCACTGGCACGATCAAAAGGCTAACATGGTTGAGTTTGCTCAAGACCAGCTCGTTCTCGTTATGATCCCAACAAGGCAGAGGGCCTTGCAAGACAAATGGATGGGACCCTTCAGAGTTGTGGGTAAACTCGGAGAGGTTAACTATCTGGTGGACTTGGGCAATCCGAAGGAGGCTCCGACAGTCTTCCACACCAACCGACTCAAAGCGTATGTCTCACGACCTGATGTAGGAGCGTTGCTTCTAGCATCATCCGAGGAAGAAGAAGAGAGTGAAGCTCTTCCGGATCTCCTCAGAGGCTTGCCTTTGGACGAACAAATTGAAGGAGTAAATCTCTCCTCCAATCTGACACCCGAGCAACAAGAAGAGTGCAAATCCATGTTGAATCAGTTTGCCTCTCTGTTCTCGCTTTCACCAGGCTTGACCTCTTGGGGCCAGCATGACATACTCACTGGTGACTGTCTACCAGTCAAAAGCAGAGGATACCGAATGTCAGAACACGTATGAACCCACATCAAAGGTGAGGTCAGCAAGATGCTTGATCTCGGGGTATTAGAGCCCTCTACTAGTCCATGGTCTAGCCCAGTTGTGTTAGTACCAAAGGCCGGATCTAAAGAGCTTAGATTCTGCGTGGATTATAGAGCTCTTAATGCAGTCACCAAGATTGATGCCCCCCCTTTGCCAAGAACAGATGAGTTGGTGGATAAACTTGGCGCCGCCAAGTTCCTCAGCACATTTGACTTGACGTCAGGCTATTGGCAAACAGCCCTGACAGACCATGCCAAGAAGAAAACTGCATTTTCGACCCCCGTTGGCTTGTACCAATTTAAGGTAATGCCTTTCGGATTGAAGAATGCACCTGCTACATTTCAATGGATGGTAAACCAGGTTCTGAATAGGATGGAGGACTTCTGCATGGCATACTTGGATGACATTGCAGTGTTCAGCAATTCCTGGGAAGAACATGTAACCCACCTGAGAGATGTTTTGCAGGCTCTTGGACGAGCCAATCTGACCATAAAGGCAAGTAAATGCCAAATTGGACAGAGTAAGGTAATCTATCTTGGACATGAGGTAGGAGGTGGAGAAATAAGGCCTTTGCTCAGTAAGATTGAAGCTGTGCAAAGTTGGACAACACCTACTACTCAAACCCAAGTGAGAGCCTTCCTAGGCCTCACTGGGTATTACAGGAATTTCATCGAGAACTATGGGACCGTAGCCTCTCCACTGAATGTCATCTCCTCGCCCAAATTTCCTAAAAAGGTTAGATGGAACGAGGAGTGCAATCAGGCTTTTGAAAACCTGAAAAAGGCTCTTTGCCAAGCCCCAGTACTCAGAGCTCCTGATTACCGCCAACACTTCATTGTGCAGACAGATGCTTCAAATGTAGGAATAGGTGCCGTACTCAGTCAACTGGATGGGAAAGGTAGGGAGCACCCCGTTTGCTTCATCAGCCGCAAGCTGAAGGATCCTGAAACAAGGTGGGCAACAATCGAAAGAGAGTGCTTTGCTATCGTGTGGGCTCTGAAGAAGTTTAGGCCGTACTTGTATGGTTCTACTTTTGTCATTCAGACTGACCACCAACCCTTGAGATGGTTAATGCAAATGAAAGGGGAAAACCCGAAACTATTGAGATGGTCAATCTGCCTGCAAGGGTTTGATTTCACCATTGAGCACAGGTCAGGGTGTCACCACCAAAATGCTGATGGTCTCTCTAGGATGTATGTCTTCGACTAGAGGTATGAGATTCATTGAGGAGTGGATTAAATCCTCCTGTCCCTTAGTCTGGGGGGGGCGAGTGTTAGGGAGAATTCTCTGTTTAGGCTGAATTTCCTAACCTAGTGAGTCCCCCAGCAGCTTTGCTGGATTGCTGGAGTTTGTTTTTTTCCATCCTGCCAAGAGTGAGACTCTTTTTCTCCCACTCTTGGACATGAATGCGAGTAATTCCTTTGAATGTCTATGTGTTCTATGAGCTATGGGGTATTTTACTCCATAGGGTCTCATATGTTTTTCTATGTGTGTTACACCGCACCCTTCGTGCCGTAATACTGGGGCGTCCAAGCGGACCTCCATCATAGACTCCATACCCAGGGACTGACTACTGTCTCCCCAGGCATGTAAAGTCACCATTGGCTTTACTAGACCCAAATTTACTAACAGAACTAGTACAAACCATCCTATTGTGGACGTACTAGTAGGGGTCATTCGATTACTCCTGGGTCTGTTACTCGAGGGGGCACTGTCCCGTCCCCCCTAGTCGAGTTTTGGCTGGTGGCAGTGGAAACTACTTGTTATATTCGACCCCGAATATAACCCTATGGGATTCTTCCCATTGTTGGAGATTAATACTTATTCTCTCGTTAATCTCTAACATACCACCGATTTACTTATCTTAAATAGGTCTATCGGATGGTATTTTCTGCCAGAACTCGGTTTGTAAAATGGCGTCTGTGTTCGTCTCTGTGACTCCTAAACCAAAGGTTGAGCCCTTTGTTCCACTTTTGGCGGGCTTCTGTACAGAGACCCTCCAAAGTGGTGCCATTCTGTCTGGGTTACCACAGGGGTGTGGGAGGGGGTTTAGGCACCCTGGACCGAGTTGCGTTGCCAACTCCGGTCGCACTCTGGTGTGATTGGCCCAAGTGGTGAGCCTCCCCGCTCACCACTTAGCGTGTTGTGATTGACGGCTAGGCTGAATGAATGGGGGTTTTCTGCATAAAAGCAGGGCTTTTGGGACTGGATCTTCAGAAGTCGCCACAGGACCTAAGAATCCGACGAGGGTAAAGCTGAGCCAACCTGCAACGACGACACCTCCGGTGGAGCCCTGCGGAACTGACTCACCACTTCCCGACGACAGAGGAGATCTCCCTGCCGGAGAGTCTCTTCCCCTGACTGGTGGGAACAACCAGTCCCCTTTGCTTTTTCTTTGCTCCAGGACGCAGTGGTCGAATTGCCCGTGCAGAGCACCTCGGCAACCGGATAGCCACTACCCCTGTACCACGACCAAAAGGTGGTGCCTTGTGACAGAGCATCCCGCGGCTGGTCTCTTCCCTGGTGGTGTACCGGACTTCACTTTTCTTCGACGACGAGATCATCTCTACTCTTGGCAAAGACCCGACGTGCATCCACCACCAGGAACAACTGCCCCCGCCGGAGCTGTCTCTCCACAAACAAGGTACCGTGTCCGCCTGGCTTCCCTTTCTGCCGGATCGAGTGAGGTGTCTTAATCCTCGCCTTTCCATTGGGTCGCCTCCAAGGTTTCTTTAACGTGTTGTTCTGAACTGGTCCAATCTTTCCATAACAATTTTGCGATTAAGACTCGAAGCGCATTTCCACTGAGACACTTTTTGGGACATATCGCCTTGCCTCTCTCCGAGTGGGCCTGGCCTCTGAACTTTGTGATCTGCAGTAGACTTTGCCTTACTTGCCTTGCATTTGTCCAAAAAGTATTGGTACCGAGTTGACTTCATAACCTGCCTTATTTTTCTCTCCCGTCCTAACGAATACTACAATACCATCTAGGTTAAAGCATACACCTCTGTCTGCAAATAAGTATTGCCGGTGAACCTAGACTTGTTAAACTATTTTTAGGGGGATTGATCTTTTTCTTCGTATAGTAATTGTGATTGAAGTTGTTTGCCGTATTAGTGCCAGAGTGTTTTCCATAGATGTGTTGTTATAAATAAATACCTTTATATCTTTACACCGAAGCCTTGTTCCGTGTTTGCTTGTTCTACTGTGTAGATTGCCCTATATTGTATACTCCACATACTGCCTGACTCTTCTTGAGGGAAGTCTGACTGCTCAGCCACAGCTACCAAGTGAATCTGTGTGGTACAGACTGCTACCAAGTGGCTTTACTGCCAAACACCTGTAGTCCTAAATCTTTTGCAGTGGTCCCAGAGGGAACTGCACAGGTTTCCGCCTAACACATCCATAGATGCCACGGGCATGAGGCTCCAGGTCAGTTGCCCGCCCCAGCTTATGGCGATGCCTTTTTAGGAATGCATAAAATAAATACGTGCGAAGTCTATTTTGGCTGTTGCAAAGTCCTTACCACTTCCTCAGATTTCGTATAATCTATCTATAGCATAGAACTTCCATCGGAAGCTCAGCAAGCCCTCACTCTAGGTCCTCGCTCCCCCCGAATGAGCATATAGCAGTGCTTTTTCCGCCAGCAATTATTAGAGGAGGACTGAGGCCCATGGCAGGAGGGCCATAGAATTGGGGCTGCCTGAAAAGCACCCTCAATAAGGATGGGAGAAATACCCATTAAAGCCAAGCATCAGGAGGAACCTGTCTTGAGTCTGAAACCCCAGGTCCTTGAGGGACCTGTCGTGAGTCTGAAACCCAAGGTCCAGGAGGGAACTGTCGTGATTCTGAAACCCAAGGTCCAGGAGGGAACTGTCGTGAGTCTGAAACACGAGGTTCAGGAGGGAACTGTCGTGAGTCTGAAAACCGAGGTCCAGGAGGGACCTGTAGTGAATCTGAAACCCGAGGTCCAGGAGGGACCTCTTGTGAATCTGAAACCCAAGGTTCAGGAGAGACCTGTCGTGAGTCTGAAACCCGAGGTCCAGGAGGGACCTGTCGTGAGTCTGAAACCCGAGGTCCAGGAGGGACCTCTTGTGAGTTTGAAACCCGAGGTCCAGGAGGGACCTGTCGTGAGTCTGAAACCCGAGGTCCAGGAGGGACCTGTCGTGAGTCTGAAACCCGAAGTCCAGGAGGGTCCTGTCGTGAGTCTGAAACCCGAGGTCCAGGAGGGACCTGTCGTGAGTCTGAAACCCGAGGTTCAGGAGGGAACTGTCGTGAGTCTGAAACCCGAGGTCCAGGAGGGACCTGTAGTGAGTCTGAAACCCGAGGTTCAGGAGGGACCTGTCGTGAGTCTGAAACCTGAGGTTCAGGAGGGACCTGTCGTGAGTCTGAAACCCGAGGTCCAGGAGGGACCTGTCGTGAGTCTGAAACCCGAGGTACGAATCAAGTACTGTTTGCTGAGTTTGCTGCCTGCTTTGTTGAGTGTGCCACGCTTCCGACGTCGCGTATTTCGAGGGATTTCACTGAAGGCCCAAACTTGTGGAAAAATCCTGCCGACTGGAGGACGTCTCAAGCTGTTACACCAGTCTTTTCCTGACTTCCCAGGAACTAGGTTGCTTCCGAAGCGGAGGCTCCGCCCATTGTAGGGGAACGCCTCTTTCTGTGTCCTCAAGTACACTGCTCCCAGCGCACCGCGCGCGCACCGCCAAGTACGAATCAAGTACTGTTTGCTGAGTTTGCTGCCTGCTTTGTTGAGTGTGCCACGCTTCCGACGTCGCGGACTTCGAGGGATTTCACTGAAGGCCCAAACTTGTGGAAAAATCCTGCCGACTGGAGGACGTCTCAAGCTGTTACACCAGTCTTTGCCTGACTTCCCAGGAACTAGGTTGCTTCCGGACCGGAGACTCCGCCCGTTGTAGGGGAACGCCTCTTTCTGTGTCCTCAAGTACACTGCTCCCAGCGCACCGCGCGCGCACCGCCAAGTACGAATCAAGTACTGTTTGCTGAGTTTGCTGCCTGCTTTGTTGAGTGTGCCACGCTTCCGACGTCGCGGACTTCGAGGGATTTCACTGAAGGCCCAAACTTGTGGAAAAGTCCTGCCGACTGGAGGACGTCTCAAGCTGTTACACCAGTCTTTGCCTGACTTCCCAGGAACTAGGTGACTTTTTGTTTAAGACCCCACTCTAGGGATACGGTACCCACCACCCTGGTTTAGTAAGCAGGCGGGATAGGGTGTGGGTGTGCACAGTGCACCTAGTGTGCACAGTATGTACTGTAGGTACACCGCTTCATTAACTGTGGAGTTGTGTTGTTGTTGGACCCTGTGGACTTCCATAGAATTGGAGTGTGTTGTTGGCGCAATTTTGATACGCTGAACATTAACCCATAGTTGTTTGTTTTCTGTTTAGGTTGCTTTCGGAGCGGAGGCTCCGCCCGTTGTAGGGGAACGCCTATTTCTGTGTCCTCCAGTGCACTGCTCCCAGCGCACCGCGCGCGCACCGCCAAGTACGAATCAAGTACTGTTTGCTGTTCGCTGTGCGCTGGAAGCATCAAACTGGGGAACTTGGAAGGTACGTTTAGGGTTTGTGGGTTGGATACCTTTCTTCAATTGAATTGTACTTGCAGGAGTGATGGTCTTATGAAAACAAGAATACTGTGTTAATCATCTACTCCTGCACGTGATACTATCCTTCCATAATCCGGGGGGTAAACCCTAACGCTTAGAGGCTAGCACCTCAGAATTGTTAAAAACAAGAGTAAGGCTAAAAGCCCGGCTCGTGATCCACCACTGCTCACGAAAAAGTTTCACGACTTTTGTTGTATGTAAAACTATGTCTTCTCGATTACGGAGCGGGCTAAAGGAAACGATAATCATTCCAAAAAAACGTACCATTGATGCTACAATGAAAAAATTGGATGAAATGTACGGAAACAATAAAGCCATCGCAAATATTAATGCCATCACGAATGACAATTCAATGCATGAAAGTAGTACTATTAATAAGTATGAGAATCTCGCCAACCCAACTAAAACAGGGAGAAGTTTCTTAAGTGTCCCAGAGCCAGAGACAGTGATTAATCACGCCTTGGGTAGCATGGAAGACATTAATATGGGGCCACCATCTGACATTTCGATCTTGGCTCCTGCGGTACTAATGGAATTGGAGAAGCGGATCATAATGTCTGATGGCCCGTCTACACCAGTGACAGCACGGCCAATTGGCAAGCATAAAGTACATCTCCATTGTGATATCCCACGCATTTCAGTACCCGAAACTGCCATTTCCTATAATGATCTCGAAAATTCCGCCTCCGATCAGGTCGCTATAGACCTGTGTAATGTTGGCCCTTCTCAACTAAAAAGGGGAGTGGTGTGCTCTTCGCCGGATACGCGAGATTCCACTCACAATAAATTGCCGAAGATCGAAACGCATGAGACTTTTCAACCTAAATCATCTTCTGATGTGGAGGATCTGCTGAGCTTTGAAGCTTCCTACCCCGTAATGTCAAGGATTCTTAACTTACTTGACAAGGGCCACGAGTACACGCATTACGAACTTCGTGATATAAAAACAGCGTTGCTCGGAATATCTTCTAAACTTAACAACTTGGAGGGTTATATTTTTGCTGAGAATTATAAAAAGGAAAAAGGCTGTTACTCGCCTAGTATTCCATGCATATGCACTGTCACGACAGCATCTCAAACAGAGAATTATCGTAGTGAGCCACAGGATCTTTTTAAAGAGAATGGGGGGGATCCAGTTTACAGTTTTTCCTCGACGTTTGCCCAGATTGTGAATGCACCAAAAAATGTGGACACGATACAAATTTATTCACATGCACAGCTTTGCCAAATGGTAACGCTTCATGCAGAAAAAATTGACCAATTAATTTTCTTTACTCAACCTAATGATCTGCAATCAGAATGGAATGGTTCTAATCAGTTGACTGAACAGAATAAAGCCTCTGGCCAATCACCTGATAGTCCATCGGACTTGATAGAATTAATAAAAGAGGAAAAGGTGAAGGAAGGCGTGAACTTGGAACCCCCCCCACAAAAGGCACATATTGAGCCGCAAGGGCAAAAACAATTTCTATCACGTAAACAAAAAAGATTGCATACCCGTGCAATAAATAGATTACATTTATGCAATGAGAAAATACAAGGTATGCAAAACTCTAACCAAAAACAATAAAAAATAAATCAGAAACAAAATCTTAACCTTGATCCAAAATTGAATGCTAAGGTAAAGCCAACTGAGGCAAACATTGATGCCTCTGTTGGCAACATAGACTCAGACGCAACGATTGATGTGGACGAACTTACTATTGCAAGTCGCCTTGCTTTGCAACTTCAATTGAATGCCGCTTCTATTAATGAAATAACCCAAGTGTCTGTGACTGATAAATTTATTTCGGCCAAACAGAAAGAATTTGCGGCTTCACTGTCCTCCTCCCAACAGTCTTTGTTATCAGCGTTCTACAAACCCATTCCCAACAAGAAAACTACTGAACGGACTGTCACTGAAGTAGATTCCTCAGAAGACAATAGGCTATCATTGGGGAAGCATAACGATAAAATCACGCCTCCTCAACTGCAGGTTGAACAAAAGTGTAAAATAAATGTCCCGCAGTTAGAGGCGCAGATATCCAATACAACAAAAAATGTACCCCCAGTGCAATTGGAGGAAGACGGAACAACAAAGCATTAGGAGACACTGGACCTGCCTGGTTCTGGAAAATAAAACGTAACTCAAAGCTACCAATTATTCAATCATGCTGACGATGAGGTGGTGCCGAAAAAATCTTTGACAATGGAGGAATCTGTGGATCAATCCATGTTTGTAAAGCCAATATCAAGTATTTTGGGCTGGATCAGTACTCCGGAAATTAATGGTGATCAAGATCTGAATAGATCCTTTATATTGCACTCCTTTAAAAAAATTCCGGCACTAAGAACGCTGGTTTCAAATGACATCATATGGATCACTCTTCCATCCATAAAAAATCACAGGATGGTTTTAGAACTTCAATCCCCAATAATTGCTGAATTGATTTGGAACCACAGACGAGAGCTAAAAATGCTGGGATTGGCTGTTGTCCAAATTCAGACAATTGATGAAGCTAAAACCTTCAATGAGACCATTCCTTCGAATACCATAAATAAAAATAAACAAGTACCTACGGCCAATGTAAATAATTTAATGGATACGGCAGTCTTGGCACAGCTGGTTGCTATCTCTGCTGTATCTAAAGATTGGTCTTGGTTACCGGCAATATTGGGGAATCGAAAGGAAGGGCCAACTATAGATCGCTCGTAGTAGCAAAAAGCTCCTTCGAGTAATATCATGGAACTCATGTGGACTCAAAAATTTGAAAATGTGGGCAATTAGATATGCCCCGCATGAATTTGCTGACATAGTGTTATGCCAGAAAACCATGGCTGTTAAACCACTTGAAATTAGAGGCTTTATGGCATATTCCAAACCTGCGACACGAGTACCCAAAGGCAGACCATCAGGGGGGATCTCCATTTTGGTAAATACTGTTCTTGTTTACTCCCTGTTATTACCCTCTATGACAACATCCTACATTGCGATCGTGATTAACACAGGACTATCATCAATGGACTATGTTTTAATAGTATCAGTATACTTTAACCCATTGGGTACCGCAGTGGACTCTCTACTGAATGATCTGGATTCCTTGCTTGACGAAGTTATTTGCAAATGGCCTAATGCAAAAATAATTATAGGAGGTGATTTTAATTCAAATTGTCTTGCAACTCCCCTAAACGAAACTCAAATTCACCCACAAAGTCAATTTTTGTCCAGCAGGAGACGGGGAATACGCTTTCATCAATTTTTTAAACGCTGGAATATAGACATACTACCTTTTCTTGTAATAGGAAAGGTGACCACATGGTCCCGAAATAACAGATCTTCATGTATCGACTACATTGCGGTATCCGGGGAACTATCATCTGGTTGCAAGGGAGTAGAGACTGCGACGATTGAATTGAGTGATCATTGTATTTTATATGCAGCTTTCCAACTAATGATCCCAATCTTGCCACTAGATCCATTTAGTATATTTATTCTGGAAGATCGACCAGGTGCTTCCTTACGATGGAATACTAAAACTTGCAAAAACCTAAATGTTATCATTAAGATGCTAGTATATAGTGGCAGGAATGATTATGACTCAAATACAACAGTCTTATCTATTAAACAAAACTCAATAATCATTACAATAGCGCTCACATATTTGGTCTTTCAAAAAACTAAAGAAATATCAAAGCCGCCGGTAGTTGCTTTATTGGCCACTCGAGTTGCAATCTTAAAGAAACAAAAGAAAAATGAAATTTTGCAATTAAATGGAATGGGTCTATCTAACTGTGATTATCATAAACAAAAACGAAAAGTACTCAACAAATATGGTAACCACATAAAAAATTATAGAATCTACCTTCATAATTTAACGAATCAAACAATGATAGCCTCATTGTGTAGAAATGGCAGGCGCTCTATCTGGTCACTCCTAAGGGGTAACGATTTCCAACAAACGGTGAATCAAAGTTCCAGTATAAGTGCAGAAACATGGATACAACATTACAAAGAAAAATTTGCTCTACCGGAAAGATTTAAAGTACTTGCCCCTAACTTTAATGACCAATCGTTGAAAGAATTTGAGGGTTGGTCATTAGAGGATATCACATGGGCACTCGAAAAGTTGAATAAATCAAGAGCTCCTCGCCCGGATTGCATTCCACCATGTGTATTGAAAGAAAATGTCCAATTATGGGCTCCGATATTAAAAACCCAATTTGATGAGATTATTCGCTCATCTACTATTCCTTCATCCTGGCTCCAATCGGTCATAGTTCCAATCCATAAGAAAGGTGACAAAACAAATCCAAGCAATTTTCGCCTAATTGCCTTGATTGATGCAAGTGCCAAGACTCTGGCTATCTTGTTGCTACAACAGCTTAAGGCGATCATTAAACAACGAGCTATCCTCTCGACATTTCAGATCGGTTTTCGTGTCGGAATCGGAACTGCTTTAAATGTGACTGTTCTTGCTCATTTAATTGCCCAAACGAATATTCCAAACACGAGTCCACTGTATATGGCATCCATGGACTTAACAGCAGCTTTTGACTGCGTTATTAGAACTCTTCTTTGGGAAAAGCTGGATGCAATGGGGATTCCCCACCATTTAATTGCAATGTTGGCCAAACTTCATCACAATACATCATATTTGGTCCGCATCTACAGTTCTGGTTCCACAACTGTCCCGATTCCAACCGAGGTGGGGGTTAAGCAGGGTTGCAACTTGGCAGCTACCCTGTTTAACCTATACATCTCTGACATTGAGGCAATATGGAATGCGGAAATAAGTTTTCCAGCAAGATTGGCACATTTGCGTATCCAATGGATTGCATTTGCAGATGATGTGCTGATTTTTGATCGAACCCCATATGGCCTACAAAGAAAATTGGAAATATTTGCAGCATATCTTTTTAAAAACAATCTAACATGTAACGTCGAGAAGTCAAGTATCTTCATACTAAAAAACATGAAAAAGAAACTTCCTAAGATGCAATGGTCTATAAACGCTATCCACATGCCCATTGCATTAAACATGAGATACTTGGGGTATGATGTAATTGACTCACCCTCAAGAAAAACGTGGTTTGCAAATCTAAACGTAAAAAAAAATGTTCTAACGACACAAATGCGGATGGTATTCATGAAACATTGTAGATTTTCAATGGAACCACTCTTGCAATTCTACATGCTGAAAGTGGAAACAATTCTACTTTATGGACTTGATTTATGTCTATGTAACATAGACTCAATATTAGATCAAATCCAAGGGCAATTGTGGAAAGCGACTTTGAGATTACCAAAATCACTCCCAAACTGTATCTTACGACAGGAGTTGGGAATCTCCGTCCTATCAACCAGGTTTCATTGGCGACAGCTAACAAATTATGGGAAGATGTTGTTTCCGCCGCAACAGTCATTGGGGGTCATTCCGAGGTTGGAGGTAAGGGATTACCGGCACCTGTAAGGGCACCGATGGCGGTAATCCCTTACCTCCGTATTCCGAGTTCCCTTTGCGGGTCCCTCTTTACCTCCTGCTTTTAGCAGGAGTAAATTACGGGACCCGCAAAGTGACCTTGGAGTAAATTACGGCACCGTAATTTATGGTGCCGTAATTACCTCCTTCCCCATTCCCATTGAGCCCTATGGGGGCAGAAATGGGGAAGGGCTATGGTGAATGGGGAATTACCGGTCCATCCAACCTTGGAATGGACTGGAAATTACTCCATTCACCATGCCGGTATTCCATGGAGTAAATAGCTCCATGGTTGCCAACCATGGAGCTATTTACTCCATGGTGTAGTCCTAACTCGGAATGAGGGCCATTGTATGAGGAATTCTTAATTATGATTGGGAATCGTGTTCCTATATCGTTGCTGGTGTTTTCAAAATGTATGATAGAGAAACTTGCTGAATGTGGTTTAAAACCAATAGATCTTGAATTTCGCGTGAGACATGTAAGGAAACGCTTATACGAGCAGGATTGGTTAGCAACAATAGAGGAAATGCAAACAAAAAGACTATACTCTGAAGCTGCAAAATTTGCAACATCGCCTATTTGACTAAATTCCGGGCGAAAAAACAGAAATACTTGTATCTGAGATTTAAACTTAATCAGTTCCATACTTTTGAGAAAACTATTAAATGGGAAAAAGATACTCACGTCAGACAGAACCCATGGTGTAGATTTTGTGAGGGCAAAATCTGGATAGAAAACCTAAAACACCTTACCTTATATTGTGAACATTTTGAACCCTTGAGATACACGCTAATTGGACCACAGGTGCTGGGTATGACACAGGAAGCGAGGGATTGGTGTTGGAAAAAATTCATGTGGGGATACTCAATAAAAGTAATTGTTTTACTATGTGCATTTCTTGAAAAATTGGAACTGGAACTAGATGAGAAAGAAAAATGAAATAATCTTTGACGTAAATCTTTTTAGTAATTCATACGTATAAGAAATGTATGAAATTGTCCTACTTTTTTGGATATATACTGAAATATGTAATATGAAGTTCAATGAATACTTACATTTATTTTTATATGAATTGATTTTATAAACTGAATCTGATGATGTTGTAAATGTTTGTTAATCAAACTTATAAAACAACTTTTAATAAAAAAATAAATTAAAAAAAAACCCGAGGTCCAGGAGGGACATGTAGTGAGTCTGAAACCCAAGGTCCGGGAGGGACCTGTCGTGAGTCTGAAACCCGAGGTTCTGGAGGAACCTGTCGTGAGTCTGAAACCCAAGGTCCAGGAGGGACCTGTCGTGAGTCTGAAACCCAAGGTTCTGGAGGAACCTGTCGTGAGTCTGAAACTCAAGGTCCAGGAGGGACCTGTTGTGAGTCTGAAACCCGAGGTCCAGGAGGGAACTGTCGTGAGTCTGAAACCCAAGGTCCAGGAGGGACCTGTCGTGAGTCTGAAACCCGAGGTTCTAGAGGAACCTGTCGTTAGTCTGTAACCCAAGGTCCAGGAGGGACCTGTTGTGAGTCTGAAACCCGAGGTCCAGGGGGCACCTGTCGTGAGTCTGAAACTCGAGGTCCAGGAGGGACCTGTCGTGAATCTGAAACCTGAGGTCCAGGAGGGACCTGTCGTGAGTCGGAAACCCGAGGTCCAGGAGGGACCTGTCGTGAGTCTGAAACCCAAGGTTCAAAAGGGACCTGTCGTGAGTCTGAAACCCGAGGTTCTGGAGGAACCTGTCGTGAGTCTGAAACCTGAGCTTCTGGAGGAACCTGTCATGAGTCTGAAACTCGAGGTCCAGGAGGGACCTGTCGTGAATCTGAAACCCGAGGTCCAGGAGGGACCTGTCATGAGTCTGAAACTCAAGGTCCAGGAGGGACCTGTTGTGAGTCTGAAACCCAATGTTCAGGAGGGACCTGTTGTGAGTCTGAAACCCGAGGTTCTGGAGGAACCTGTTGTGAGTCTGAAACCCGAGGTTCAGGAAGACCCTGCCATGAGTCTGAAACCCGAGGTTCAAGAGGGACCTGTCGTGAGTCTGAAACCCAAGGTCCAGGAGGGACCTGTTGTGAGTCTGAAACCCGAGGTCCAGGAGGGACCTGTTGTGAGTCTGAAACCCGAGGTTCAGGAAGACCCTGCCATGAGTCTGAAACCCGATGTTCAAGAGGGACCTGTCGTGAGTCTGAAACCCGAGGTTCTGGAGGAACCTGTCACTGTCGTGAGTCTGAAAGCCAAGGTCCAGGAGGGACCTGTTGTGCCTTTGAAACCCAAGGTCCAGGAGGGACCTGTTGTGAGTCTGAAACCCGAGGTCCAGGAAGACCCTGCCATGAGTCTGAAACCTGAGGTCCAGGATGGACCTGTTGTGAATCCTTAAATCTGTGATCCCGAGTGGACTGGTCATGAACCCTGAAAACAAAGGTCCAATGGGACCTGTTGTGAATCCTGAAAAATCAGATCTCGCAGGGACCTGTCATGTATCATGAGAAACAGAAGGTCTAGTAGAAAACCTGTCAGAGTCACTCCTTACCTTGGAACTGGAGGAGGTTTGGTGTGGGCGTTAGTGGTTTCTTTCCATCTCGCTAGCCACCACAGCCTGCGTTCTGTCCAGGGGGTGCAGACCCAAAAGCAAGACAAACCTTTTCAGGGGAGAAAAAACCCGCCAGGTGATCAAGATCCAAGGAAAGTGCCGCTTGTAGGGTAGCCTTTCCAATTAATGAGATATTGCAAGACACCTCAATTGAAATGGGAGTCACAAATGTGTTCAATTTCATATTGAAGCAAGGAATCGAATGGTGTAGGTGTAGATGGGTTCCTAGTTTTGTAGCGCATTGGAGCAGTGAGTTATGGTTTGAGTAAGGATGCATGGATGACTGGATGTATTTATTTCCAACTTGTGGGCAAATGCAGTTTGTAGGCCATGGGTTGATTTTCTTTATGATTTGGAAGGGTCCGTAGTATTGAGGCGAGAACATTGTTGGGGTGAGATATGGTGGTAAATAGCAGAAGGATAGCCAAACCTGATCTTCATGTTTGAATCCGGGCACTTGCAGTCAGCATATGTTTTTGCATTGTTCTGAGCCTTTTGCAGATTATCCAGGGCCTGTTATTGGGTTAGGTATAGATTTGGTATCGTTGTGTCCACGGATGGTACATTGGTGCTATTGGATTAAGATGTGGGTAGCCAACAGAGGATGATGGCCATAAGAGCAAAACAAAGGGCTTATTCATAAGGAAGAAGGATACGAGTTATTATAAGAAAACTCTGCTGTAGGTAATAGAGTAGCCCATTTGTTGCAGGTAGCCGAGGCAAGACAATGGAGGTATTGCTCTAGTGCTTGGTTAGTTTGTTCTGTCAATCCATTTGTTTCAGGGTGATACCCTGACAAGAGTGACCTATGGATTCTCAGAGCTTTGCATAGTGCAGTCCAGAACTTGCAGGTATACTGTGTGCCCCTATCGGTGCATGTAGACAGAATATTTCCTTTAAGAACAAACGGATCATCACTTCTGCCACAAGCAGCTTTTTCAAAGGGCTGAAATGAGCCACCTTGGTGACAAGGCAGAAGAATAGGAGGGTGGAAACAGGAGGGACAGCATACTGGAGAGGAGCAAAGGGTAAGTACTCAGAAAGCAGTACTAGTGCCACGGCAACAAGATAGTTGTGATACGCTGATTTACCGGAATCCTCCAATAGCATTTCTTGTATCGGATTCACTATGATGATGTCAGCACGTTGCGGATCCCGGACGATGTGAGACAGGTATGGCATCAAGAGAGACACAGAATCAAGTGTTATAGTTTCAAAACCTTTGTTTACTATAATGCAGGGGTTGGTGTAATACCTAACTGGCCCTAACTCTAAAGGGATGGATCCTTCAACTGTTGTTTCTAAGGACCGTCAATGTCTGAAAGTCCAAAACCAAAATGCGTCTGTGTCTAAACCTATGCTTGCCCTCACTCTCTGATAAAATGTGAAAGAAAAATACTGATTCAAAAGAAATATATACCAAGACTGGTTTCAGGTGGTCTTCTCGCCAGGTGTGTCCTGGTCAGTATCATAAAAGTTCAGCACAATCAAAATGAGATTGTTCTCCACAAAGTTCTTGCACTCTGTTCAAACAACTGCCAATGTCTTTTGTTCCTGGGGGTTCCCTTCCCCAAGCTTCAATCCTTCCAAGTCTCAGACAATACAAAAATATTACACTTGTTTTTTCCAGGCTTCTCATGGTTCCCTTCCCCAAGCGTATGCCTCCTTGCTTCACCAAATAAAAGTTCACCTTTGCTAGGCCCCTCAGGTTTCCCTTGCCCAAGCTCAGGCCCCTTCAGTTCCAAACACAAGGTCAGTTTGATAACGCTACTTCACTTAGGCCTCTCAGGTTTCCCTTGCCCAAGCTCGGGCCCCTTCAGTTCCAAACACAAGGTCAATTTGATAACGCTACTTCACTTAGGCCTCTCAGGGTTCCCTTGCCCAAGCTCGGGCCCCTTCAGTTCCAAACACAAGGTCAGTTTGATAACGCTACTTCACTTAGGCCTCTCAGGTTTCCCTTGCCCAAGCTTGGGCCCCTTCAGTTCCAAACACAAGGTCAATTTGATAACGCTACTTCACTTAGGCCTCTCAGGGTTCCCTTGCCCAAGCTCGGGCCCCTTCAGTTCCAAACACAAGTTCAATTTGATAACGCTACTTCACTTAGGCCTCTCAGGGTTCCTTTCCCCAAGCTCGGACCCCTTCAGTTCCAAACACAAGGTCAGTTTGATAACGCTACTTCACTTAGGCCTCTCAGGGTTCCCTTGCCCAAGATCGGGCCCCTTCAGTTCCAAACACAAGTTCAGTTTGATAACGCTACTTCACTTAGGCCCCTCAGGGTTCCCTTCCCCAAGCTCGGGCCCCTTCAGTTCCAAACACAAGTTCAGTTTGATAACGCTACTTCACTTAGGCCTCTCAGGGTCCCTTTCCCCAAGCTCGGACCCCTTCAGTTCCAAACACAAGGTCAGTTTGATAACGCTACTTCACTTAGGCCTCTCAGGGTCCCTTTCCCCAAGCTCGGACCCCTTCAGTTCCAAACACAAGGTCAGTTTGATAACGCTACTTCACTTAGGCCTCTCAGGGTTCCCTTGCCCAAGCTCGGGCCCCTTCAGTTCCAAACACAAGTTCAGTTTGATAACGCTACTTCACTTAGGCCTCTCAGGGTTCCCTTGCCCAAGCTCGGGCCCCTTCAGTTCCAAACACAAGTTCAGTTTGATAACGCTACTTCACTTAGGCCTCTCAGGGTTCCCTTCCCCAATCTTGGGCCCCTTCAGTTCCAAACACAAGTTCAGTTTGATAACGCTACTTCACTTAGGCCTCTCAGGGTTCCTTTCCCCAAGCTCGGGCCCCTTCAGTTCCAAACACAAGTTCAGTTTGATAACGCTACTTGACTTAGGCCTCTAAGGGTTCCCTTCCCCAAGCTCGGGCCCCTTCAGTTCCAAACACAAGTTCAGTTTGATAACGCTACTTGACTTAGGCCTCTAAGGGTTCCTTTCCCCAAGCTCGGACCCCTTCAGTTCCAAACACAAGGTCAGTTTGATAACGCTACTTCACTTAGGCCTCTCAGGGTTCCCTTGCCCAAGCTCGGGCCCCTTCAGTTCCAAACACAAGTTCAGTTTGATAACGCTACTTCTCTTAGGCCTCTCAGGGTTCTTTTCCCCAAGCTCGGACCCCTTCAGTTCCAAACACAAGTTCAGTTGGATAACGCTACTTCACTTAGGCCCCTCAGGGTTCCCTTCCCCAAGCTCGGACCCCTTCAGTTCCAAACACAAGGTCAGTTTGATAACGCTACTTCACTTAGGCCCCTCAGGGTTCCCTTGCCCAAGCTCGGACCCCTTCAGTTCCAAACACAAGGTCAGTTTGATAACGCTACTTCACTTAGGCCTCTCAGGGTTCCCTTCCCCAAGCTCGGGCCCCTTCAGTTCCAAACACAAGTTCAGTTTGATAACGCTACTTCACTTAGGCCCCTCAGGGTTCCCTTCCCCAAGCTCGGGCCCCTTCAGTTCCAAACACAAGTTCAGTTTGATAACGCTACTTCACTTAGGCCTCTCAGGGTTCCCTTGCCCAAGCTCGGGCCCCTTCAGTTCCAAACACAAGTTCAGTTTGAGAACGCTACTTCACTTAGGCCTCTCAGGGTTCCCTTCCCCAATCTTGGGCCCCTTCAGTTCCAAACACAAGTTCAGTTTGATAACGCTACTTCACTTAGGCCCCTCAGGGTTCCCTTGCCCAAGCTCGGGCCCCCTCAGTTCCAAACACAAGTTCAGTTTGATAACGCTACTTCACTTAGGCCCCTCAGGGTTACCTTCCCCAAGCTCGGGCCCCTTCAGTTCCAAACACAAGTTCAGTTTGATAACGCTACTTCACTTAGGCCTCTCAGGGTTCCCTTCCCCAAGCTCGGGCCCCTTCAGTTCCAAACACAAGTTCAGTTTGATAACGCTACTTCACTTAGGCCTCTCAGGGTTCCCTTGCCCAAGCTCGAGCCCCTTCAGTTCCAAACACAAGTTCAGTTTGATAACGCTACTTCACTTAGGCCTCTCAGGGTTCCCTTCCCCAAGCTCGGGCCCCTTCAGTTCCAAACACAAGTTCATTTTGATAACGCTACTTCACTTAGGCCTCTCAGGGTTCCCTTGCCCAAGCTTGGGCCCCTTCAGTTCCAAACACAAGTTCAGTTTGATAACGCTACTTCACTTAGGCCTCTCAGGGTTCCCTTCCCCAAGCTCGGACCCCTTCAGTTCCAAACACAAGGTCAGTTTGATAACGCTACTTCACTTAGGCCTCTCAGGGCTTCCCCAAGCTCGGCCCCCTTCAGTTCCAAACACAAGGTCAGTTTGATAACGCTACTTCACTTAGGCCTCTCAGGGTTCCCTTGCCCAAGCTCGGGCCCCTTCAGTTCCAAACACAAGGTCAGTTTGATAACGCTACTTCACTTAGGCTTCTCAGGGTTCCCTTGCCCAAGCTCGGGCCCCTTCAGTTCCAAACACAAGTTCAGTTTGATAACGCTACTTCACTTAGGTCTCTCAGGGTTCCCTTGCCCAAGCTCGGGCCCCTTCAGTTCCAAACACAAGTTCAGTTTGATAACGCTACTTGACTTAGGCCTCTCAGGGTCCCTTTCCCCAAGCTCGGACCCCTTCAGTTCCAAACACAAGGTCAGTTTGATAACGCTACTTCACTTAGGCCTCTCAGGGTTCCCTTGCCCAAGCTCGGGCCCCTTCAGTTCCAAACCCAAGTTCAGTTTGATAACGCTACTTCTCTTAGGCCTCTCAGGGTTCCTTTCCCCAAGCTCGGAACCCTTCAGTTCCAAACACAAGTTCAGTTTGATAACGCTACTTCACTTAGGCCTCTCAGGGTTCCCTTGCCCAAGCTCGGGCCCCTTCAGTTCCAAACACAAGTTCAGTTTGATAACGCTACTTCACTTAGGCCCCTCAGGGTTCCCTTCCCCAAGCTCGGGCCCCTTCAGTTCCAAACACAAGTTCAGTTTGATAACGCTACTTCACTTAGGCCTCTCAGGGTTCCCTTCCCCAAGCTCGGGCCCCTTCAGTTCCAAACACAAGTTCAGTTTGATAACGCTACTTCACTTAGGCCTCTCAGGGTTCCCTTCCCCAAGCTCGGGCCCCCTCAGTTCCAAACACAAGTTCAGTTTGATAACGCTACTTCTCTTAGGCCTCTCAGGGTTCCCTTCCCCAAGCTCGAACCCCTTCAGTTCCAAACACAAGTTCAGTTTGATAACGCTACTTCACTTAGGCCTCTCAGGGTTCCCTTCCCCAAGCTCGGGCCCCTTCAGTTCCAAACACAAGTTCAGTTTGATAACGCTACTTCACTTAGGCCTCTCAGGGTTCCCTTGCCCAAGCTCGGGCCCCCTCAGTTCCAAACACAAGTTCAGTTGGATAACGCTACTTCACTTAGGCCCCTCAGGGTTCCCTTCCCCAAGCTCGGACCCCTTCAGTTCCAAACACAAGGTCAGTTTGATAACGCTACTTCACTTAGGCCCCTCAGGGTTCCCTTGCCCAAGCTCGGACCCCTTCAGTTCCAAACACAAGGTCAGTTTGATAACGCTACTTCACTTAGGCCTCTCAGGGTTCCCTTGCCCAAGCTCGGGCCCCCTCAGTTCCAAACACAAGTTCAGTTTGATAACGCTACTTCACTTAGGCCCCTCAGGGTTCCCTTCCCCAAGCTCGGGCCCCTTCTGTTCCAAACACAAGTTCAGTTTGATAACGCTACTTCACTTAGACCTCTCAGGGTTCCCTTGCCCAAGCTCGGGCCCCTTCAGTTCCAAACACAAGTTCAGTTTGATAACGCTACTTCACTTAGGCCTCTCAGGGTTCCCTTGCCCAAGCTCGGGCCCCTTCAGTTCCAAACACAAGTTCAGTTTGATAACGCTACTTCACTTAGGCCTCTCAGGGTTCCCTTGCCCAAGCTCGGGCCCCTTCAGTTCCAAACACAAGTTCAGTTTGATAACGCTACTTCACTTAGGCCTCTCAGGGTTCCCTTGCCCAAGCTCGGGCCCCTTCAGTTCCAAACACAAGTTCAGTTTGATAACGCTACTTCACTTAGGCCTCTCAGGGTTCCCTTGCCCAAGCTCGGGCCCCTTCAGTTCCAAACACAAGTTCAGTTTGATAACGCTACTTCACTTAGGCCTCTCAGGGTTCCCTTGCCCAAGCTCGGGCCCCTTCAGTTCCAAACACAAGTTCAGTTTGATAACGCTACTTCACTTAGGCCTCTCAGGGTTCCCTTCCCCAAGCTCGGACCCCTTCAGTTCCAAACACAAGGTCAGTTTGATAACGCTACTTCACTTAGGCCCCTCAGGGTTCCCTTGCCCAAGCTCGGACCCCTTCAGTTCCAAACACAAGGTCAGTTTGATAACGCTACTTCACTTAGGCCTCTCAGGGTTCCCTTGCCCAAGCTCGGGCCCCTTCAGTTCCAAACACAAGGTCAGTTTGATAACGCTACTTCACTTAGGCCCCTCAGGGTTCCCTTGCCCAAGCTCGGGCCCCCTCAGTTCCAAACACAAGTTCAGTTTGATAACGCTACTTCACTTAGGCCCCTCAGGGTTCCCTTCCCCAAGCTCGGGCCCCTTCAGTTCCAAACACAAGTTCAGTTTGATAACGCTACTTCACTTAGGCCTCTCAGGGTTCCCTTGCCCAAGCTCGGGCCCCTTCAGTTCCAAACACAAGTTCAGTTTGATAACGCTACTTCACTTAGGCCTCTCAGGGTTCCCTTGCCCAAGCTCGGGCCCCTTCAGTTCCAAACACAAGTTCAGTTTGATAACGCTACTTCACTTAGGCCTCTCAGGGTTCCCTTGCCCAAGCTCGGGCCCCTTCAGTTCCAAACACAAGTTCAGTTTGATAACGCTACTTCACTTAGGCCTCTCAGGGTTCCCTTGCCCAAGCTCGGGCCCCTTCAGTTCCAAACACAAGTTCAGTTTGATAACGCTACTTCACTTAGGCCTCTCAGGGTTCCCTTGCCCAAGCTCGGGCCCCTTCAGTTCCAAACACAAGTTCAGTTTGATAACGCTACTTCACTTAGGCCTCTCAGGGTTCCCTTGCCCAAGCTCGGGCCCCTTCAGTTCCAAACACAAGTTCAGTTTGATAACGCTACTTCACTTAGGCCTCTCAGGGTTCCCTTCCCCAAGCTCGGACCCCTTCAGTTCCAAACACAAGGTCAGTTTGATAACGCTACTTCACTTAGGCCCCTCAGGGTTCCCTTGCCCAAGCTCGGGCCCCTTCAGTTCCAAACATCTAATTTAACTTATCAAGATGTGCCTTTTACTTATTTACCGTTTCTTTCACACACAACCTTCTCATGGGGGTAATATCAGAGACTTTTGAACAAGCTAGGTTCTTTGCGCCTCCTAAGCGCAACCACTCTGATCTATTGGCCCCTCTCTGTATTTCTTGTACTTGCTTTTCGTCTATCATTTAATCTTCAGGGGCTTCCTGCACCTCTTTGTTATCCTGCACTTTGCTGTGCACACTTGCACCTTCTTTGGCGTTCTCTTCTTTCGCCTTGTTGTGCCACTGGCACCTCCCTTTGTTTCACTTTCTCTTCACTGTGCCTCTTGCACATTTCCTTCTTTACTTTCGTGCACCCTGGCATCTGTCCTTTTCCTTGTGTGCATCTTGCACACTTATTTCACACTTCGCACTCACTTGCACCTTTCCTTCACTATTGGGTCACTCACTCCCTTCTTATTCACTTTCAAGTCCTTTACTTTCCTTCTGCTCTCTTAGGGCCTTTCTCTCGCTTTCCATTCACTTTCTGATTTCCCTCTTGCTTTCCGCTCGGTGCTGCTTTTAAAAATCTGTCTTTCTCCCTGCCCGCTCCAGCTAGCCACACGCTCCTGAGTTGCTCTCGCTTGCTGACTCGAAACTTACCGGGTAGCGTTGCGCTGGCAAGCTGTCTCTCCGGGCACCTAGGATCGAGATCAGGGTTTCACCACCTGCCCCAAAGACCACCTTGGGACTGGCACACATCCCAAGGGAACGAGAACTTCTGCACACATCGTCAGCAGGACACAGGCTGCCTCAATCCAGCTCCCTGGAGACACGGCTCCCTAGCCATGCTACAGCCCTTCACTAGCATTGGGCCAACATCTCGGCACACTGCTCTCCTCCAGATCCTCCAGGCTTCTCCCACTTCCGCTCAGCTTCAGCTCACTGCTCCTTGGCTTCTCAGCTTCTTTCCGGATACACAGCTCGCTCTTCTGAATGTGCAAAACCACACCTTCTATACTTAAAACGGGAGTCAAGTGGAGCCAGATGTGAGTAGTCAGTGTGAAATGCATGGGACAACCTAATGGTAGTAGCTGGTCAGTCGTCCTTTTGTTTCTTAAGGTGTTTCGTGCAGGAAATCCTCACTACTCTCGGTTGCCTCTTCTTCTTCCCAGTATGTCAGAAATGGGGAGTGGGAGATGGAATGTGATTGCAGATATTCCATGAAAACTGAGGATGGGGTTTCAGACGGAAAATGGGGAAAGGGGGAATACAATGTCTCGCCCTCAGGTATTTTCTTCCCAATCCCTCATCACCCTCCACTCAGGTGAACCTCCCTCGCTTGTTCACCCCCAGGGTCGGGATCCAAAAGCGACTGCCCTTCCCTGGCCACCTGATTGGAGGATCCCAGGGGAGTAGGTGCGAGAACACCATCAGGTTTCTCACAACACGCATACACGGGCTGCCATGTGTTGGACAGTACAGCTGGCACCACTACCATCGGTACCAGGTTGCCGGGCTGCTGCAGTGAATTCTAACAGAACCAATGTGAAAGCTGGAGAGAAGTCTTGTGAACCCTGAAGACCAGATAGCAGGAAAAGGTATATGTGGAGAAAGCTGTGGAGCTGAATAGCTGGGAGGGAGCCTAAGACATGTGGTGAAAGCAGAGAACCTCTGGACTGGAACTCCGGAGCCTAAGACATGCTGTGAAAGCAGAGAACCTCTGGACTGGAACTCCGGAGCCTAAGACATGCGGTGAAAGCAGAGAACCTCTGGACTGGAAGTCCGGAGCCTAAGACATGCGGTGAAAGCGGAGAACCTCTGGACTGGAACTCCGGAGCCTAAGACATGCTGTGAAAGCAGAGAACCTCTGGACTGGAACTCCGGAGCCTAAGACATGCGGTGAAAGCGGAGAACCTCTGGACTGGAAGTCCGGAGCCTAAGACATGCGGTGAAAGCAGAGAACCTCTGGACTCGAAGTCCGGAGCCTAAGACATGCGGTGAAAGCAGAGAACCTCTGGACTGGAACTCCGGAGCCTAAGACATGCGGTGAAAGCGGAGAACCTCTGGACTGGAAGTCCGGAGCCTAAGACATGCGGTGAAAGCGGAGAACCTCTGGACTGGAAGTCCGGAGCCTAAGACATGCGGTGAAAGCGGAGAACCTCTGGACTGGAAGTCCGGAGCCTAAGACATGCGGTGAAAGCGGAGAACCTCTGGACTGGAAGTCCGGAGCCTAAGACACGCGTGAAAGCGGAGAACCTCTGGACTGGAAGTCCGGAGCCTAAGACACGCGGTGAAAGTGGAGAACCTCTGGACTGGAACTCCGGAGCCTGAGACACGCGGTGAAAGCGGAGAACCTTTGGACTGGCACTCCGGAGCCTAAGACACGTGGTGAAAGCGGAGAACCTCTGGACTGGAAGTCCGGAGCCTGAGACATGCGGTGAAAGCGGAGAACCTCTGGACTGGAAGTCCGGAGCCTGAGACATGTGGTGAAAGCGGAGAACCTCTGGACTGGAACTCCGGAGCCTAAGACATGTGGTGAAAGCGGAGAACCTCGGGACTGGAAGTCCGGAGGCTAAGACATGCAGTGAAAGCGGAGAACCTCTGGACTGGAACTCCGGAGCTAAGACATGCGGTGAAAGCGGAGAACCTCTGGACTGGAACTCCGGAGCCTAAGACATGCGGTGAAAGCAGAGAACCTCTGGACTGGAAGTCCGGATCCTAAGACATGCGGTGAAAGCGGAGAACCTCTGGACTGGAAGTCCGGAGCCTAAGACACGCGGTGAAAGCAGAGAACCTCTGGACTGGAAGTCCGGAGCCTAAGACACGCGGTGAAAGCGGAGAACCTCTGGACTGGAACTCCAGAGCCTGAGACACGCGGTGAAAGCGGAGAACCTTTGGACTGGCACTCCGGAGCCTAAGACACGTGGTGAAAGCGGAGAACCTCTGGACTGGAAGTCCGGAGCCTGAGACATGCGGTGAAAGCGGAGAACCTCTGGACTGGAAGTCCGGAGCCTGAGACATGTGGTGAAAGCGGAGAACCTCTGGAATGGAACTCCGGAGCCTAAGACATGTGGTGAAAGCGGAGAACCTCGGGACTGGAAGTCCGGAGGCTAAGACATGCAGTGAAAGCAGAGAACCTCTGGACTGGAACTCCGGAGCTAAGACATGCAGTGAAAGCGGAGAACCTCTGGACTGGAACTCCGGAGCCTAAGACATGCGGTGAAAGCGGAGAACCTCTGGACTGGAAGTCCGGAGCCTAAGACATGCGGTGAAAGCAGAGAACCTCTGGACTGGAAGTCCGGAGCCTAAGACATGCGGTGAAAGCGGAGAACCTCTGGACTGGAAGTCCGGAGCCTAAGACATGCGGTGAAAGCAGAGAACCTCTGGACTGGAAGTCCGGAGCCTAAGACATGCGGTGAAAGCAGAGAACCTCTGGATTGGATCTCCGGAGCCTAAGACATGTGGTGAAAGCAGAAAACCTCTGGACTGGAACTCCGGAAGAAGCCTTCCCAAGAACAATTGAGTTTTGGTTTTTCATTAGCATAGAGTAGGACATTTGTAGTTTATGATTACTTAACTCTTGTGCTGGCCAAGCCATGGGGCTTTTTGTGTGGTATATTGTTAGGAAGGATTTCCATTTATGGGTAATCTTACCTCCAGTTGTGAGCCCCCTAACTCTTTGCTGTTGTCTGACCATCCTAGCCTGACTTTTTCCAGTGGAGCACAGCCTTCTGCTGCACTCCGCTGGGCTTTTGCTCATCTTGTTAAGGGGAAACTGACATGCGCTTCAGCCTGTCAGTGCTGGGAGACTCTGTTTCCCTCAGTCTTTCTCTTTGTTGCTATCTCTTAGCAACATTTTATCAGTGCACAATGTACCTTCCAGTACGGTGCGCTGGGGTCTCTTTTTCATTTTTAAGGCCCTAGACAACCTCAAAGGATTTTTGGTGAATGTACAAGTGGGCCCAATACAGAGCTGGGAACAGTTACTTTTAAAGCATTTTTGACTCTTTTCTATGGTCCATACCGTGTTTGGCCCAGGACAGTGGCCAGTGCCTAAAATGACCATGCCACAAGGTCCTTTGTCCTGTCCTTTGGCCATCTTGTCCCTTTGCCTTCCCCAGGTCGAGCAGACCCACGAAATTCCTTATTTGGTCATGCAGACCCTCACGCAAACCAGAAACTTTGCAGGCTTCTGCATGCCTTGTGTGTGCCTCCTGGATGTGGGCTGGAGCTGTCTAGTTCCAATACACATCGTGGGTGCCAGGATGTCTGGTGTGCTGGGACGGCGGGACCACCATAGTCCCTGATTGGTCCACGTCTGGGATGACTGAATTTGAGCAGATCTCTTACTGGGTTCTCTTTGTTGTGGCGTGAAGGAGACTTTGGATAAGAGAAGGCATTCTACACCCATTCCAGGTTGATCTTCTGAGTTCACACTGAACTTAGTATTTGTATTTTGTATTTGTATTTTGTTTATTTGTATTGGAGTAAAGGAGCCAAGTATCCTGAACCAAAGAAGCAGATCCGTGGAACTGCTGGTGACCCATTGTTAGGTCTGGCACTGTGACCCCACTGTTGCCCCATCAGAGCCCCTGTTTCTAATCGAACCTTGACCCGTTGGAGTAGTGGGACGGGACTAACTACTCTCGGCACCTCCTGCTTAACCTGCCAACGAGCCCCTTCGGAAGTGTTCCTGGACAGCCCAGTGAACTGACCGGCCCGTACGGGACCTTTGCCCTGGAACTGCCGCCATCCTGAGTTTCGACTTGAGCCTTTGGAGACTGTAAGGTCTGGGTATAAGGCACTTTCCAGCTGAGTTTCGTACACCTAGCATTCCTAGGTCTGGAATTAGGAGAGTACGGCTGAACCCGAGCATATGCGGTCACTGTGTCGCCCAGCTGTGGTGATGATCTTTGTGGGTGCCTTGCTGCTGTGCCCCCCTGTACCCTAAGATGAGCTGCAGTGGAACTGGCCCGACCCCTTCATCAGAAGCAGAGAAATCGCCACTATCCCGCCACGGACTGAGGTCCCGGAAAATACAGCCCCTGAAAGCCGCATAGACATGCAACTGCAAGATTCGAACCTGTGAACGAACTGGGCTTGACTGGCGAAGTTTGGTCCAGAGTGTGCTGAGGGTTGGTAAGTACTTGCATCCCTTACCGGTGGCCCCTGGTGCATCCATAGACTTTTATGCACGAGTGTCCCCTGAGGGCCATTCTCCTTTGTCAAGGTAGCCTGTTCTACCAAGCTATTCACGATTCTTGCAATTCACTCTGCCCTCTTATGAAGACACTCCTTGAAAAGTGGGACCTTATTCTTCACCATCTCACCCACCTTCCTGAGTCACTACAGCCCCTTGAAGAGACCCCATTCTGAACTTAACCGCACAATTGCATGCTCCAGCACTGAATATACTTTTGAGCTGAATGCTCTACCGATCGTAGGGACTGGAGTGCCTCTTAGGGTTTGAATTTTTAAAGGACTGCCTAAAGTATATCCGCACTTTGTGACCCCTTTCTTTGAAGTTTGTGGATCTCTAGTTGTGTAATATTCCTTTAGTCCAATAGGTTACTGTATATATGTTTGCTAGTGAGTGTTGTGTTCGTTTTGGTAATATTGCTTTGATTCTCCTTTGTGTTTTACTTAAAAGTCCTTCATTAAATGTATATGTATTGTTGATACATACACCTGGCTGAGAGTAATTTGTAGTATTGTTTACTGTGTGTGCTCATTTGTGGCTTTCAATCACTCTTGCACCTTCCGAGACCTAGTCTTGACCGCAACCAACGCTACCCTGATTTGTCTGGCTTGTCCAGAAGGTTACCCTGTTCCAAGAAACTAGGTTGGCCTTCTGAACCTCTTCCCACCAGGTCAGAGTTCAGAAATCCATGATAACATCTATCCACTGAATACTCAACAGAAACAACTGCTTGAGCGATGAGAGAATTCTGTATCTGGCAATAAGTGAACAACCACTTAGCTTTTTGAAGAAATGTATTATCCTTTCATCTTCTTGTAATTTTAATCACATAATTAAAGTTGATCATAGGTTACGGCAGCCAACAGAGGTCACATGTTTCCATCCCTGGGGATCGTCATCAGGTGGCCTTAGTGTTTAAATGTTCCTTCCCTCGGCGCGCATACGTAGCAGCGCGTCAGGTAAGTTTTTTCTGTTGAGTACTAAGTGGATCTACTTGATTCCTAAACAGGATTTACAATAGAGAAAGAACCAAGTCTTTTACAAATCGAGTGCCAATGATTACCTGTGTTATTCATGTTGTGTGGCAGCAAGGCGTAGCCTGGAGGCTAGGCACTCCTAAGAAACGGTCTGAAGACTTTCTGTCGGCTACTTCATTCAAACATTTCCTTTGTAGTGTAGGGGTCCTCAGGAGCAGTAAGAACTTATAAAGATTAGCAGTGCTTTTGAGATACTGAGAGAATTCGAACTCGAGAACCACTTACCTAACACGTTTATTTATAGAGAATTACTGGTTTGGTTATTGAGTTTCTCTGAGGCCCTTTGGGCATTTGTCTAACCCATACTTTGGCCATTCAGACAGTAAAATAAGGAGGTGTTGCACCAGATTTCTCTGTGTGATGTGTATCGTTGCCCCGAGTTCCCCACAGCAATGGCAAGAGAATCCTATTCCTCCTTTCCGTAGTGTCTAAGGTGTCCATCAGCACCACACTTATCTACTCGAGAGAGACTCCATAATGGAAATGCCACTTACCCTAACTCGCTGCCCAAACTGACATCCAACATGTGGCAGCCCGCCTTCTCCTGAGCCTCTGGAAACTTCACATCGACCGCCCCTCCTCTGGCGACTTGTTGTCAATGGATGGAAAGTTTCGCATTAATCATAACCACTGCCAATTCTCTGTGAAACCCTCCAAACCATTGTTTATCAGAGCGGCCATGCCATTTCAGAGGGGAAAAGACTAAATGCAGATCAGGATTGGATTCCCAGCAAAAGGGACAGTCCATCCATAAGTGCTAGGTCACATCCCTTCTGCAAACGATGGTATGGAGGGTTTGCCAGAGCAATGCCAGTGCTTGTAATGGAATCAAAACCTTTCACCCATCACATTTCTGGGTTATAGTTTGTCTGCATAAGTGAGTCCATTGTGCACTGCACCTTAGGGAAGCAAGCTGCATCTCACTGCTGGGGTTGCACGTGTGTCCGTGCAGAGGGATGTGACATATCAGTTTGGGATGGACTGCGCCCATTGGTGGCAGCACCTGACTGATTTGCATATGGCTGGTGCCCTTCTGCAATGGCGCAGCTGGGATAAAACAATGGAGTGGAAGGTTGCCAAGAGCAATGCTAGTGGTTATGACTGATTCAAAGCCTTACAGCAAGTGGTTATGACTGAATGAAAGCCTTACACCAAGTGGTTATGACTGATTGAAAGCCTTACACCAAGTGGTTATGACTGAATGAAAGCTTTACACCAAGTGGTTATGACTGATTCAAAGCCTTACACCAAGTGGTTATGACTGATTCAAAGCCTTACACCAAGTGGTTATGACTGAATGAAAGCCTTACACCAAGTGGTTATGACTGGTTCAAAGCCTTACACCAAGTAGTTATGACTGAATGAAAGCCTTACACCAAGTGGTTATGACTGATTCAAAGCCTTACACCAAGTGGTTATGACTGAATGAAAGCTTTACACCAAGTGGTTATGACTGATTCAAAGCCTTACACCAAGTGGTTATGACTGATTCAAAGCCTTACACCAAGTGGTTATGACTGAATGAAAGCCTTACACCAAGTGGTTATGACTGGTTCAAAGCCTTACACCAAGTAGTTATGACTGAATGAAAGCCTTACACCAAGTGGTTATGACTGATTCAAAGCCTTACACCAAGTGGTTATGACTGAATGAAAGCTTTACACCAAGTGGTTATGACTGATTCAAAGCCTTACACCAAGTGGTTATGACTGATTCAAAGCCTTACACCAAGTGGTTATGACTGAATGAAAGCCTTACACCAAGTGGTTATGACTGATTCAAAGCCTTACACCAAGTGGTTATGACTGAATGAAAGCTTTACACCAAGTGGTTATGACTGGTTCAAAGCCTTACACCAAGTAGTTATGACTGAATGAAAGCCTTACACCAAGTGGTTATGACTGATTGAAAGCCTTACACCAAGTGGTTATGACTGAATGAAAGCTTTACACCAAGTAGTTATGACTGATTCAAAGCCTTATAGCAAGTGGTTATGACTGATTCAAAGCCTTACACCAAGTGGTTATGACTGAACGAAAGCTTTACACCAAGTGGTTATGACTGGTTCAAAGCCTTACACCAAGTAGTTATGACTGAATGAAAGCCTTACACCAAGTGGTTATGACTGAATGAAAGCTTTACACCAAGTGGTTATGACTGATTCAAAGCCTTACACCAAGTGGTTATGACTGATTTAAAGCGAAAGGTGGGGAGACTATGAGGCAAATTTCAGATACTGAAAAACGAAGGTTTGAATCCCAGCAAGCTTGACTCAGTCTTTTCTCCTTCCAAGGTCAATGAAATGGAGTACCAATTTCAATTGGGTAATAATAATTGGATATAAAATGCTGTATGCAAGGTGCTTTGGATAAAAGCGCAATATAATGACAAGTAATTCTAATTCTAATGCTTGTTCCACCCTCACCACTAGGCTTACCCTAAACCCTATCCTACGGCAACATCACCATCGCTCACAAAACTCCCTGTCCCTTTCTTTACCACTTACCCAAATCTATCCCTCTACTAGACGAACCTTACCATAAACTATCGTTACCCTATCCTGTATCCTAACCCTATCCTACGGCAACATCACCATCGCTCACAAAACTCCCTGTCCCTTTCTTTACCACTTACCCAAATCTATCCCTCTACTAGACGAACCTTACCATAAACTATCGTTACCCTATCCTGTATCCTAACCCTATCCTACAGCAACATCACCATCGCTCACAAAACTCCCTGTCCCTTTCTTTACCACTTACCCAAATCTATCCCTCTATTAGACCGAACCTTACTATAAACTATCGTTACCCTATCCTGTATCCTAACCCTATCCTACGGCAACACCACCATCGCTCACAAAACTCCCTGTCCCTTTCTTTACCACTTACCCAAATCTATCCCTCTATTAGACCGAACCTTACCATAAACTATCGTTCCCCCATCCTGTACCCTAAACCCTATCCTACAGCAACACCACCATCGCTCAAAAAACTCCCTGTCCCTTTCTTTACCACTTACCCAAATCTATCCCTCTATTAGACCGAGCCTTACCATAACCTATTGTTCCCCCATCCTGTACCCTAAACCCTATCCTACGGCAACACCACCATCGCTCACAAAACTCCCTGTCCCTTTCTTTACCGCTTACCCAAATCTATCCCTCTATTAGACCGAACCTTACCACAACCTATTGTTCCCCCATCCTGTACCCTAAACCCTATCCTACGGCAACACCACCATCGCTCACAAAACTCCCTGTCCCTTTCTTTACCGCTTACCCAAATCTATCCCTCTATTAGACCGAACCTTACCATAACCTATTGTTACCCTATCCAGTACCCTAAACCCTATCCTACGGCAACATCACCATCGCTCACAAAACTCCCTGTCCCTTTCTTTACCACTTACCCAAATCTATCCCTCTATTAGACCGAACCTTACCATAAACTATTGTTACCCTATCCTGTATCCTAACCCTATCCTACGGCAACACCACCATCGCTCACAAAACTCCCTGTCCCTTTCTTTACCACTTACCCAAATCTATCCCTCTATTAGACCGAACCTTACCATAAACTATCGTTACCCTATCCTGTATCCAAACCCTATCCTACAGCAACATCACCATCGCTCACAAACCTCCCTGTCCCTTTCTTTACCACTTACCCAAATCTATCCCTCTATTAGACCGTACCTTACCATAACCTATCGTTCCCCCATCCTGTACCCTAAACCCTATCCTACAGCAACACCACCATCGCTCAAAAAACTCCCTGTCCCTTTCTTTACCACTTACCCAAATCTATCCCTCTATTAGACCGAGCCTTACCATAACCTATCGTTCCCCCATCCTGTACCCTAAACCCTATCCTACGGCAACATCAACATCGCTCACAAAACTCCCTGTCCCTTTCTTTACCACTTACCCAAATCTATCCCTCTATTAGACCGAAACTTAACATAAACTATCGTTACCCTATCCTGTATCCTAACCCTATCCTCCGGCAACACCACCATCGCTCACAAAACTCCCTGGCCCTCATTACGACCCTGGCGGAATTCGGAAAACGATGGCGGAAATGCAATACCGCCATCGAATAGCGCTCGGTGCGACTATGACCCGTCACCGCAAAGTACGAAGCCATTAGCGACACCGTAGTGAACGCCAACGCTAACTGCACCAAGCACGCGCGCGCGCGCCATGCCAAACCGCAAACACCACCATGGCGCAAGGGTACGCCAATTCCGACCCTAGCGGACATGTACCTAACGCCATCAAGCATGGCGGAATGTACCATTCCGCCATGGTGAGAAGTACGGCATCGCGAATCAACCGTAAACGGCCCCACTGAGTGCCTGTACACCGCTCCCTGCCCACAAAGTACAACTCCCCGTAGGTGCAATGAAGTCACAATGCAACCATTGAAATGCACAAGTCACCCATGCATGCCAACGAACAAAAGAAACACAACAGGGGCCAATGGGAGCTGCAGGGCACAGATGGCACGAATACAGAAGCCATCCCAATGGACATGACCACAGTCCCCCACCAAGAAACGCACGCAAACACAGGCACCTGTGACCAGCAATATTCCGAGAATCACATCATTCCACCAGTCCACCTGGCTGACAGTCATCTGTCACACAAAACCCAATCCCCCGCCCCTGAGCATGACAACATTCAAACTGTCATATTGGCAGCCCCCATCCCTGACCTCACGGGCTTCGTAGGCAAACGCGCCCAGCACAGTACCACGCAACTAAACCCCGAAGCTGGAACCCAATGCAGATCTCCCCACAATACATCGCCCCCCAAATAGGCATATGCCACATCACTTGTAAAGAAAAACGCTACACGGGCCAAATCAGAATAGAAATTTAATGCACATCAAAATCACCAAGCCCATACAGCCATCAGGCCATGAACTCCAAAACACTTTTCACCATTGTGGGCTGCATCCACAAGAAATGACCAGCCACTACTTGTGTGACGCCCTGTTCCCTCATGGTACACAGAGCCACATTCACGTACGAAAAGGCAACATGGAAGCGCACAGAACCGGAGGGCCGTCCCAATGGGGAGGCACTAGTCCAGCTGAAAGGCCGAAATGTTGCTCCGAGCCACCAGTACTGCGTAAGGGCATGTGGGCCATTGGCGATCGTCCCATAAGATCGTAATGCTGCTCCACTGATTAACACGAAGCAGCAGGTGTCGGGAATAAAAGCCATCTGCAGGAGTGGCATACAGATGGCAGTGGCAAAAGGGGAGGAGATACCTGTCAACCAAAAGAAAAGAAAAAGAACAGAATGGCCATCAGAACTACATTCCAACAACTCACTTCAATGATCACACTAAATCCACAGCCATATGCATGCTAGCCCACTCCAAAGGATCATCACCACCCCAAAACCACTTGCGACTCATAACCATCTATATCGAGGTGCAAACACCATCACAAACGAGTGTACCTGTGCATGCGTCTGTCAAAACAGAAACCATCAGATGGGAATGTTAACGTGCATGGACACAAGTGTCTGAGGGCGCGTCGAGACAGGGAGGGCTCAACAAGGCCAGATAGACGATGGTCCCACTATGGCAGCCCTGCATCACATAGCGTAGGGGAGGCGGATAGATCCCAAGAAGCCCTGTACATGGCAAACTCTGTATCAAATCACCTGCCCATGCATCCATCCATCATTCCCTCATCCCGGGATCAAAACGCCTGAATAATTACTCACATGACATTAGAAACATCCATTGAGTCTGTGCGTTATGCAGCCTGCAAAATCCACAGTGCCCCAGCCCGTAATTCCAGTGTCGTGAAGTAACATGTATTTGGGAACGGCCGGCCTCATCGGCCACGTAGCTATTGCGCATTCCAAACTATTCATATCAATCATTGCTTCCTCGCCATGGCCCCTGTCTCAAGGACATTGAACAATAGAACGTTATATTTGCAGTCAGACCTGTGGGCATCTCCTCGCCGCTAGCTGGAAACCGAAAGTGCCGCCCTTCGAATTCCTCATTTGCAACATCACGTCGAAAAGGCATCTGTGGCCGTTTGAAATCACTAATTATTCCATCGAGTGCGGCTGTGTGTGAAAATGGAAACTGCCTTCACCCACAAATGGGACGCCCCGCCCGTCGTTGCAACTCGGTACAGTGATGCATGAGGGCCCACCGTTACTCGAGTACTACGTTCCACTGACCCTTCACAAGTCTGTTCGCGACTGCACAGATAGTATGGGAAACAATGGGACCACAGCAGAATGAACATATCAACCAATCTTACACGGCCATCGGGTACAAATACATGATTGCAATAGCAAGATGCCATTCCCCGAATTGCAGCGTTGTGCGCGGGACGTGCCCGGCCAAAGGGGAGAGCAGTTTGCACAGGTGGAATTAATCACCACAGGTGGAGGCCATACAGCCTGAAAACACATAAATTGCACAGCCAGTCTCCTCCCACAACCACACCGAAATGCTACCGGCAGGACTCGCGATGTTGGCCCTGGAGGACCTGATAGCACTGCAAGTACTCCAACTCCAAGAAGAAGACGAACACCAACTACAACCGGCCGCACAGAGGAGACGCAGGAGGAGGAGGAGGCCAAGGCAGGGCCAGCAAGGGCCGCCAGCACAGCCACTACCACCACGCAGGCAGCCCGCAATCCCACGCCTCCGAGCACATCCGTTCAACCTCACTGATGAGCAGATCCACACCCTCTACCGTCTGGACTGGGACACCATAGCCGCCATTGTGGACATGACACAGGCTGACCTTGTCAGCATGATAGATAGCCCAACCGCCATCCCACCCCTACTGAAGGTGGTGTCTGTACTCCACTTCCTGGCCACAGGCACCTACCAGCACACAGTCGGACAGTTGCATGGCATTTCTCAGCCACTGTTCTCACGGACACTATTGCAAGTGCTCGATGCCCTCCTGCAGCACGCAGACGACTACATCTCTCAACCACGCTCGGAGCAGGAAATTACCAACACAAAAGTGGGATTCCATGCACTTGCCGGCATACCGGGTTGCATTGGTGCCATCGACTGCACCCATGTTGAATTGGTCGTCCCACATGCCATGGAGGCCCAGTACCGCAACCAAAAACAATTTCATTCCCTGAATGTACAAATGGTGTGTGACTCCAACAGGATCATTACACATTGTTGTGCCCGATTCCCTGGATCAACCCATGATTCTATGGTCTTGAGGAACTCTACAATACCACGCTACATGGAGCGACACGCAGGGAACAGATCCTGGCTACTCGGTGAGTCTCATTACATGCATGATTATGTGGGGTATGTGATTTGGCAATGACCTGGCAGGAAGGGGGGGTGTGTGCGTACGTAGCAATGGCATTCCACATCATGCGTTTCTCGTCCACATACAGGTGATGCTGGATATCCACTGAAGAGATGGCTCCTCACACCAGTCCGGAACCCACGGGACCAGCATGAGGAGGACTACAACCATGCCCACTCACGTACCCGTGTAGTCATCGAACAGGCATTCGGCCTACTGAAGACTCGTTTCCGCTGCCTCAGCAGGTCTGGCGGGGCACTCCTGTACCGCCATGAGAAGGTTGCAAAGATGGTCATGGCATGTGTCATGCTCCACAACATGTGCGTACGTAGAAATGTGCCCATGCCCCCTGACGCAGAACTGCAAGCACCTGATGATGGTCATGATGAGGGTGGGGATGTGGCAGCACCTCATGGAGTCTGCGAGGCACCGGAGGCCCGTGACATTCGTCAGCATCTCATTGATGCATGCTTCTAGCACTCACGCCTGGTGGCTGATACATGGACACGGGACTCGTGGCACTGTGTGTGTCTGGGACATGCACAATATGGACTGTACGCCTATGATGGCCTAGTACACAATGATCAATGTCCACACATCTCATTGGTTGATCGTGCACTGTTTATGGCATATGTGATATCATGTTGAACACCCTATCGACCCGCCACCCAAGTGAGCCCAACACACCCCCTCCACCCTCCTACCTCCCCCCCGAACACCAGTGTCCAAAGATGCTCATTGTCAGTGGGCAGTCGCTATTGCAAGCCCCCTCTGCGGGTATCAGGGGCACCCCTGCCTGTGGAGCGCAGGTTCCTCCCAGATCTACGTTGGGGGCTGCCCTGGACGGAACTTGCAACGGATGATGTGTCTGCCTGCTCACGTCCATGCATGTCCCTAAGGGTTTGCGAGAGCTCAGTGAGCACACGGCGCACTGCGGCAAGTTCGGCACATACGTCTTTGGACGTCGCATGCAGTTCCCCCCTCAGGCTCTCGGTGCTTCTCTCCATTTGGACTCTCAGGCTCTCGGTACTACTCTCCATTTGTGCCCTTAGCGTCTCTGTACCTCTCTCCATTTCTGCCCTAAGTGTCTCAGTTGATGTTTCTATGTCTGCCTTAGTGCCCCCACATTCATCGGCATGGTCCTTGAGGAGCGTGGCCATTTGCTGCTGTTGCACGATTAACTGGTCGAGGGACTGTTGCCTCTGCTGGGCCATGGCCATTTGCGGGGGTGTCACAGAGGGGCTGTTGTCCTCATGTTGCCTTGCCACAGGGCTTGTGGGGGATGGCCAGTCGTCGTCTTGTGGGTGCCCCTGCGTGGTATCCTCATGTTGTACGGGATGGGACAGACAGGGGGATTGGGACAGGTCATGGATGGATCTGACTTCGACATCCCCGTCTTCGGTGTCCGAGCATGCTGCCATCAATGGGGTGTCACCTATGGTGCTGCTGCCACCAGAGGCAGTGCCTTCTGTGGCATCCATTGGGGGGACCTGTGGTGGTGGTGTTGTGGGCATGCTGGCTGCTGGGGTGCCTGTTGATGTTCCCTCCTCTGTGCTGCCACCTGATTTGTGCTGCTGCCGTGTCTTGATGCGTGCAGCTGAGGTGGAGGGTCTCTGGCCGTTGGTCTTGGCCCTCTTTGCAGGTGTGCTGGTAGGGGTGTCCTGGAGCTCGTCGTTTGGATCGGACCCTGTGGTGGAGTAAAGGAGGGCGAGGGTTATTGATGGGTCTGTGGGAATTGGAATGGCATTGTATCACATGCATTGGAGTGGTACCTGAGGGTGATTTGGGTCGGGGCCTTGGAGGTGCTTTCATTTGTGTGTGGAGTGAGGGTGCAGTTGTTTGGCAGCCTGCAGTTAGGGTGTGCCTGCTGCACGTGTAGTGCGTGTTTTAGGGGTTTTTAATTATTTATGTATTTATTGTGGGTTTTAACGTGCGCTATCAGGCCGATGTGTGTGGACGTTCTCCTGGACATGTGTTTCTGTTGCACTATGTGGACGCATGGTACTTCACATGGATGGACTGTGTGGATTTGGCATTGTTTTATTTGGCCCACCTACCTGAATCTTCGGATGTCTGCACTCCTTTCTCCATCCCTCCGACTCCCTCTATGCTCTCCATTCCGATGGTGGACGCACAGATTTCTTCCCAGGGGGTCAACTTGATGGGTGATTCAGGACCTCCCCCGGTGGCTGTGGCAATGTTGCGGTTGGCAGAGAGTATGCTGCGGACGCGTATCCGCAGGTCGTCCCATCGCTTGCGGCATTGCTGTGTGGTGCGGGGTGCGGTCCCCACCTCACTTACCCGCTGTGCCACCAGAGCCCATATGGCCTTCTTGTTTGCAAGTGCCGTTCTGGTCATTTGCGTGGAGAAGACGACGGCAGCATTCTCCTGGAGGGTCTCTGTTAGCACGGTGAGTTCCTCACGGGAGAAGTGGACCTGCCGCTTGCGGTCGCACGCTTTCTTCGCTACTTTTCCCATTTTTCTTGGTTTCGCTAGGGTGGATGACGGGTTGGGGTGTGTTTCAGGGTAGTGATTTTAGTGGTTGTGTGGTTTTAGTGGTTTTATAGGTGTACGGCGGGATGTTTCCCGTTCCGGGGCCATGTTTTAACTTCCGTTTCCGTATATTTCCGGTCACCGTACTTTGCGGTAGGCGCACACTGCGGTGACCGCTAAGAGGGGTGGCGGTATTGCACCTAGGGCGCCGTACGGCGGCGGTGTGGGCCGTTTTGGGGTCATTTCCGCCATCGCGGACTTTGCACTTCCGCCATGGCGTGGTGCTCGTGCCCGATGGGTCGGAATGGGCCGCACTTTGCTCCTTCGTGCAATGGCGGAAACGCTATTTACACTGTGGCGGTCCGGTCAGTCACTTTCCGCCAGGGTCGTAATGAGGGCCCCTGTCCCTTTCTTTACCACTTACCCAAATCTATCCCTCTATTAGACCGAACCTTACCATAACCTATTGTTCCCCCATCCTGTACCCTAAACCCTATCCTACGGCAACGCCACCATCGCTCACAAAACTCCCTGTCCCTTTCTTTACCGCTTACCCAAATCTATCCCTCTATTAGACCGAACATTACCATAACCTATCGTTCCCCCATCCTCTACCCTAAACCCTATCCTACAGCAACACCACCATCGCTCACAAAACTCCCTGTCCCTTTCTTTACCACTTACCCAAATCTATCCCTCTATTAGACCGAACCTTACCATAAACTATCGTTACCCTATCCTGTACCCTAAACCCTATCCTACGGCAACATCACCATCGCTCACAAAACTCCCTGTCCCTTTCTTTACCACTTACCCAAATCTATCCCTCTATTAGACCGAACCTTACCATAAACTATTGTTACCCTATCCTGTATCCTAACCCTATCCTACAGCAACATCACCATCGCTTACAAAACTCCCTGTCCCTTTCTTTACCACTTACCCAAATCTATCCCTCTATTAGACCGAACCTTACCATAACCTATCGTTCCCCCATCCTCTACCCTAAACCCTATCCTACAGCAACACCACCATCGCTCACAAAACTCCCTGTACCTTTCTTTACCACTTACCCAAATCTATCCCTCTTTTAGACCGAACCTTACCATAACCTATCGTTCCCCCATCCTGTACCCTAAACCCTATCCTACGGCAACATCACCATCGCTCACAAAACTCCCTGTCCCTTTCTTTACCACTTACCCAAATCTATCCCTCTATTAGACCGAACCTTAACATAACCTATTGTTCCCCCATCCTGTACCCTAAACCCTATCCTACGGCAACACCACCATTGCTCACAAAACTCCCTGTCCCTTTCTTTACCACTTACCCAAATCTATCCCTCTATTAGACCGAACCTTACCATAAACTATCGTTACCCTATCCTGTATCCTAACCCTATCCTACAGCAACATCAGCATCGCTCACAAAACTCCCTGTCCCTTTCTTTACCACTTACCCAAATCTATCCCTCTATTAGAGCGAACATTACCATAACCTATCGTTCCCCCATCCTGTACCCTAAACCCTATCCTACAGCAACATCACCATCGCACACAGAACTCCCTGTCCCTTTCTTTACCACTTACCCAAATATATCCCTCTATTAGACCGAACCTTACCATAAACTATCGTTACCCTATCCTGTATCCTAACCCTATCCTACAGCAACATCACCGTTGCTCACAAAACTCCCTGTCCCTTTCTTTACCACTTACCCAAATCTATCCCTCTATTAGACCGAACCTTACCACAACCTATTGTTCCCCCATCCTGTACCCTAAACCCTATCCTACGGCAACACCACCATCGCTCACAAAACTCCCTGTCCCTTTCTTTACCGCTTACCCAAATCTATCCCTCTATTAGACCGAACCTTACCATAACCTATTGTTACCCTATCCTGTACCCTAAACCCTATCCTACTGCAACATCACCATCGCTCACAAAACTCCCTGTCCCTTTCTTTACCACTTACCCAAATCTATCCCTCTATTAGACCGAACCTTACTATAAACTATCGTTACCCTATCCTGTATCCTAACCCTATCCTACGGCAACACCACCATCGCTCACAAAACTCCCTGTCCCTTTCTTTACCACTTACCCAAATCTATCCCTCTATTAGACCGAACCTTACCATAAACTATCGTTACCCTATCCTGTATCCAAACCCTATCCTACAGCAACATCACCATCGCTCACAAACCTCCCTGTCCCTTTCTTTACCACTTACCCAAATCTATCCCTCTATTAGACCGTACCTTACCATAACCTATCGTTCCCCCATCCTGTACCCTAAACCCTATCCTACAGCAACACCACCATCGCTCAAAAAACTCCCTGTCCCTTTCTTTACCACTTACCCAAATCTATCCCTCTATTAGACCGAGCCTTACCATAACCTATTGTTCCCCCATCCTGTACCCTAAACCCTATCCTACAGCAACACCACCATCGCTCACAAAACTCCCTGTCCCTTTCTTTACCGCTTACCCAAATCTATCCCTCTATTAGACCGAACCTTACCACAACCTATTGTTCCCCCATCCTGTACCCTAAACCCTATCCTACGGCAACACCACCATCGCTCACAAAACACCCTGTCCCTTTCTTTACCGCTTACCCAAATCTATCCCTCTATTAGACCGAACCTTACCATAACCTATTGTTACCCTATCCTGTACCCTAAACCCTATCCTACGGCAACATCACCATCGCTCACAAAACTCCCTGTCCCTTTCTTTACCACTTACCCAAATCTATCCCTCTATTAGACCGAACCTTACCATAAACTATCGTTACCCTATCCTGTATCCTAACCCTATCCTACAGCAACATCACCATCGCTCACAAAACTCCCTGTCCCTTTCTTTACCACTTACCCAAATCTATCCCTCTATTAGACCGAACCTTACCACAACCTATTGTTCCCCCATCCTGTACCCTAAACCCTATCCTACGGCAACACCACCATCGCTCACAAAACTCCCTGTCCCTTTCTTTACCGCTTACCCAAATCTATCCCTCTATTAGACCGAACCTTACCATAACCTATTGTTACCCTATCCTGTACCCTAAACCCTATCCTACGGCAACATCACCATCGCTCACAAAACTCCCTGTCCCTTTCTTTACCACTTACCCAAATCTATCCTTCTATTAGACCGAACCTTACTATAAACTATCGTTACCCTATCCTGTATCCTAACCCTATCCTACGGCAACACCACCATCGCTCACAAAACTCCCTGTCCCTTTCTTTACCACTTACCCAAATCTATCCCTCTATTAGACCGAACCTTACCATAAACTATCGTTACCCTATCCTGTATCCAAACCCTATCCTACAGCAACATCACCATCGCTCACAAACCTCCCTGTCCCTTTCTTTACCACTTACCCAAATCTATCCCTCTATTAGACCGAACCTTACCATAACCTACCGTTCCCCCATCCTGTACCCTAAACCCTATCCTACAGGAACACCACCATCGCTCAAAAAACTCCCTGTCCCTTTCTTCACCACTTACCCAAATCTATCCCTCTATTAGACCGAACCTTACCATAACCTATCGTTCCCCAATCCTGTACCCTAAACCCTATCCTACGGCAACATTACCATCGCTCACAAAACTCCCTGTCCCTTTCTTTACCACTTACCCAAATCTATCCCTCTATTAGACCGAACCTTACCATAACCTATTGTTCCCCCCATCCTGTACCCTAAACCCTATCCTACGGCAACACCACCATCGCTCACAAAACTCCCTGTCCCTTTCTTTACCACTTACCCAAATCTATCCCTCTATTAGACCGAACCTTACCATAACCTATCGTTACCCTATCCTGTACCCTAAACCCTATCCTACGGCAACATCACCATCGCTCACAAAACTCCCTGTCCCTTTCTTTACCACTTACCCAAATCTATCCCTCTATTAGACCGAACCTTACCATAACCTATCGTTACCCTATCCTGTACCCTAAACCCTATCCTACGGCAACACCACCATCGCTCACAAAACTCCCTGTCCCTTTCTTTACCACTTACCCAAATCTATCCCTCTATTAGACCGAACCTTACCATAAACTATCGTTACCCTATCCTGTATCCTAACCCTATCCTACAGCAACATCACCATCGCTCACCCCCGCTCGGGATCACTTTCACTTTCATCTCCGTTCTCGCTCTCTCTCTCTCTCTCTCTCTCTCTCTCGCTCATACTCTCTCGCTCTCTCTCTCTCGCTCATACTCTCTCGCTCTCTCTCTCTCGCTCTGACTTCTCACTCTCCTCTGATCTCACCTGTTCTCCGGTAGAGCTTTCCTTTGTTCACCCTGTCTGTTCTTGTGAGATCTTACCTTCGTCTTTCCTTGGACTGTTCCTTCGGTATTGCTGAAGCTCTCTTCTGTGGATTCACCCTCCGCCGCTCCTCCCAGAGCTCCTTCATTCCTCCCAAGGAATGCCCAGAAACAGTGCCGCCATCCATTGGAGTTACAAACAAGATCGTTGTTGCAAGACCATACCAGCCTCTGGGCCTTCAAATCCACCCGTCCATCATCACCTGCAGCTACACAGGGATTTTTCTGCCTTTTAGGCTTTTTCCCTGTTTTGAAGGAGCGGGCTCCCCAGGGTTCACTTGACTGTTTTGTTTCATCAACGGTCAAGGTGGCCTCGGGAGGAGACCGCCCCTATCTCTTTGAACGTAAGAAGGGGAAAGGATCTCTCAAGAAGGAAGACGAAGAGGAGAAAACCCCGAAGAACCGGAGGAGAAGACAGAAGGTAATCAGCCACAGTGAAGATCCAGGTGAGGTGATCCCAGGGAAAGGAACTGTCGGCATTGACAGTTTGCAACCCCACCCAACTACTATGGCCTCCTTGGAGCAATACCAGGAGATGGTGACAGCGATTCAAGGCCTCCAGGCAGAGGTTCAGAGCCTCCGAACTGAGAATATCAACTTACGCCAACAAGTAGCGGCTCGAGAGGATTTCCGAGGCGACTTGCCTCCCCTGACGTTCTCCTTTGGGAAATATGATGGCAGTCCTCAACTCTTGAAAGAATTTTTGGATGCCTGTATGATTTACTTTACTTTCCGACCTAAGGCTTATGAACTCGCCAGAGCCAAGGTCGGCTTTCTGGTCTCCAACCTTGTGGGCAATGCCTTGGACTGGGGTACTCCGCTGATAGCTCAGGCAAACCCTGCTGTGAATGACTACACTCAGTTCACTCAATTGATGTGTGTCAGATTTGAAAGACCAGAGGTTCAATATTCATCCTATGAAGCCCTTCTAGACCTCCGTCAAGGAAACCAAGATGTCCAGACTTATGCTTCCACATTTATGAAATTGGCTACGGAGGCGGGGTGGCCGGATTCAGTACAGCAGACCCTCTTCCGACGAGGCTTACATGATGAACTCAAGGACGAGCTAGCTCGGATGGCACGTCCTACTTCCTTCCAAGATTTGGTCACGATGTCTCTGCAGTTGGAATACAGATTGCAGGAGCGAAGGTTAGAAAGAAGGAGGTTCAGACCTCATCCGTCTGTAGGAATTCCCACAGCAAATCCCCCTATCCGACCGCAGACAGAAGAGCCTATGCAAATAGGAACAACTAGAGGTCCGTTGACTCCCGAGGAACGGAAGAGACGCAAAGACCAAGATCTTTGCATGTACTGCGCATCCTCAAAGCATCTGCTTCGGAGTTGCCCCGAGGTACCCCCGAGACGCTCGTGAAACGCATCTCCCCGGTTTTGAGCAGGGAAAGGAACCGGGCGGTGCTGGAGAATCCCTGCAATTCTAGGCAACAGGACGAGTCGGGAGGGGACCATAGACTTATGGTATTTACGGTTCATCTTAATTTTGAATCTCTCGCTTCACTAGAAACCTTGGCTATGTTGGATTGCGGTGCTGCAGGAAACTTTATTGACATTCAGTGGGCGCAAGAACAAGCTATTCCCCTACATCAAAAGGACTGTCCTTTACCAGTAGAGGGTGTAGACGGAGCCCCTCTCTCATCCGGACCCATCATCAAGGAGACTGGTCCAGCCACTATGTCTTTGTTTCAGCACCAAGAACAGATCACCTTTGATGTGATTAGAGCTGCCCATTTCCCAGTCATCCTGGGCATAACCTGGCTACGCAAACATAATCCCAGGATTGACTGGTCTGCTAACACCGTATGTTTTCTATCGCCGTATTGCTCGGCTTCATGTCTACCCCAGGCATCTCCTTTTGGGGGGAAGGGAGTCGCAATTCCAATCTCCTCGACAGTGGTTCAGACGATTCCTCTGTATTATCAGCAGTACGCCGAGATCTTTGAAGATAAACTACCCCGTACTTTACCCCCACATCGAGCGGAGGACTGTGCCATCGATCTGAAGCCTGAAGCATCGGTACCTTTTGGGCGCATGTATCCGATGTCCCTACCAGAAAGAAGGGCACTGAAGGAATATCTAGATGCTAATCTACAAAATGGCTTGATCCAAGAATCTCATTCTCCAGCAGGGGCCTCAATGTTCTTCATTCCCAAGAAGGGTACCGCAGAACTCATACCGTGTATAGATTACCGGGGATTGAATAGCTTGACTATTCGAGATAGATACCCTATGCCCCTTATAAAGGAGGTACTTGAAGCAGTAGAAGGAGCCTCTATCTTCACCAAGCTAGATCTTCGGGGAGCCTACCACTTGCTGAGAATAAAGAAGGGGGATGAGTGGAAGACGGCCTTTCGGACTCCTCTGGGACATTTTGAATATAGAGTCATGCCCTCTGGTCTGGTGAACGCCCCCGCCGTATTCCAGCGTTTCATTGATAAGATCTTCTCGGACTTGTTATATGCCTCAGTAGTGGTCTATGTGGACGATATTTTGGTCTTTTCTTCTTCCCTTTCAGAACATCGTAGGCATGTCACTCAGGTCCTCCAAAGGTTAAGGGAAAATCAGCTCCTGGTTAAGCCAGAGAAGTGCCTCTTCGAAGCTGCCTCAGTGTCATATTTAGGGTTCATCCTCTCAAAGGAGTGGGTGCAGATGGATCCCGAAAAGGTAAGGGCAGTCCTTAGATGGCCTACTCCAAAGAGTCCCAAGGAGATACAGAGGTTTCTGGGTCTATCCAACTTTTATAGACGATTCATCCCTAAATTCTCTGACATTGTTTTGCCCATCACTCGTCTTCTTAAGAAGGGCCAGAAGTTTGAATGGGATAAGGATGCCGACCAAGCCTTCCAGTTACTCAAGAAGACCTTCACGACAGCTCCCATTCTAGTGCAACCTAACTAATCTCTTCCCTTTGTGGTAGAGACGGACGCCTCCGGAGGGGCCATTGGAGCCGCCCTCCTACAGACTGGCAAGGATGGAGTGGAACATCCGGTTGCATATTATTCCAGGTCGCTTACACCTAGTGAAAGGAATTACTCAGTATTGGAACGAGAGCTACTGGCGATCCGCCAGGCATGCATTGAATGGAGACATTTATTACAGGGAGCTGCCCATCCTTTTCTGGTCCGTACAGACCACCGGAATCTGAAGGTTTTGCAGCAGATGGAGTGTCGCAACTCCCGACATGCTCGATGGGCCTATTTTCTTTCCCAATTTGACTTTGAAATAACATACCTTCCCGGAAAGGACAATGCCTTAGCGGATGCTCTTTGCCGGAGTTTGGAGTACCAAGAGAATCAAGGCCAGGATGAAATACTTGCGGGCAAGAGAATCCTGGGAATGGTTAGCTCCTTCTTGCGAGAAGTAGAGCTAGCCACCAGTCGTTCCGAAGTGTCATCGGAGTATCAACCACTCCTGGTAAAGAGGGGAATGTTGTACTTTCATCAGGGCGCACTGTACCTACCGTCTAAGGAACTCCAAACTCAAGCCTTGTATTGGTGCCACGACCTTCCTTCGGCTGGGCATAAGGGCCAAGGGGCAACCCTACATTTGGCTTCTAGATATTTTTGGTGGCCGACAATGATAAAGGACATTAAGACATACGTGACGGGTTGTCCAGTATGTGCAGCCAACAAGCATACCACTCACCGACCATTAGGCCTGCTCCAACAAGAACCTCTACCATCACAGCCTTGGGAACATATTTCTACCGATTTTATTGTAGATCTTCCCCTCTCTAGGGGGTATACAGCTATCATGGTGACTATAGACACCCTGAGCAAGATGGCACATTTCTCTCCCTTGCCTGGCCTGCCTTCTGCTCCTGCTGCGGCCGAAGTATTCCTGAGAGATGTGGTGAGATTACATGGCCTGCCCCGGACCATCGTGTCGGATAGGGGGGCCCAATTCACCTCACGTTTTTGGTCGGCGTTATGTAGCTCTTTGGGGATAAAGAGAGCTTTATCTTCTGGTTACCATCCCCAGAGCAACGGCCAAACAGAACGTTTAAATGCCACCCTCGAACAATATCTCCGCTGTTTCTGCCATCAGGAACAGGACATTTGGCAGTCCTATCTAGCATTGGCAGAATTCACCTACAACAATACCCAACATTCCGCTACAGGATTCAGTCCCTTCTTCTTTACCTATGGGTATCATCCGAGACACATAACTCTTTTTGGGATACCTCCAACAACTGTGCCCTCGGTTGATCAACGCCTTCATGATCTTCGTTCCATCCAAAAGGAGGGGGTACAGAAGTTGGAGGCTAGTAGGATCCGCTACAAGAAATACGCCGATAAGAAGAGATCACCTAATCCCAGGTGGACAGTAGGAACCAAGGTGTGGTTATCTACCAAATATCTCCCACGTTGGATTCACCCAGGAAAATTCTTGGCCCGTTTCATAGGTCCTTTCCCTATTTTGTCTCAGGTGAACCCTGTGGCCTTTCGTTTACGACTGCCACCTAGTTTGAAGAGGATTCACGCTGTATTTCATACCTCTCTCCTGAAAACGTATCATCCCGATCCCATGAGTCGTCGTAGGCCCTCCTCCTCAAGGATCGAGTATCCTGACCCTGAAGAATATGAAGTGGAGAGGCTGTTGGATTCCCGTTACAGACATGGCACCGTACAGTATTTGGTCCATTGGAAAGGGTATTCTGCTGCAGAACAATCTTGGGAACCCAGACGTAACATTCACGCCCCACGTCTGCTAATACTGTTCCATCGCCTTCACCCAGGGAAACCCAGAGGAGAAGGGATGAGGAGAGGGCATACTGTCACACCGCTGCGACCATGGAAGCTATAGGCAAGATGGAGGCGCTATTAGGTCTCTACGGCTTGTCTGCGAAGCGGTCCAGCCTTTGTTTTGCTGCAGGCATTTAAGGAAGCCACGCCCCCTGCGAGTCGCGTTGCAACTCGCTTTCGCTGACTTTCGTTTTGTCCTACTCCAGTGCCTTCCTTGTTTTCCCCTTTCTCTGAAATTCCCCCTTTGCTCCCTTTTTTTTCCCTGCTGCTCTTAGCCTTCTCGCCGGGTATCTGTCTTCCTCCCTCGCCTTTCTTTCTATTCTATGCAGTCCACTTTCCCCAGCTTTGGTTTGCTCTGGTTCTGTGGTCAGCCTCGTGCTGCCGCAGACCCGTCTCTCCCGGCGGCTGGGTTCCGACTTGCCGGCTCCCACCCGCTCGGAGTCACTTTCACCTCCGTTCTCGCTCTCTCTCTCTCTCTCTCTCGCTCATACTCTCTCGCTCTCTCTCTCTCTCGCTCATACTCTCTCGCTCTTTCTCTCTCGCTCTGACTTCTCACTCTCCTCTGATCTTACCTGTTCTCCGGTAGAGCTTTCCTTTGTTTACCCTGTCTGTTCTTGTGAGATCTTACCTTCGTCTTTCCTTGGACTGTTCCTTCGGTATTGCTGAAGCCCTCTTCTGTGGATTCACCCTCCGCCGCTCCTCCCAGAGCTCCTTCATTCCTCCCAAGGAATGCCCAGAAACAGTGCCGCCATCCATTGGAGTTACAAACAAGATCGTTGTTGCAAGACCATACCAGCCTCTGGGCCTTCAAATCCACCCGTCCATCATCACCTGCAGCTACACAGGGTTTTTTCTGCCTTTTAGGCTTTTTCCCTATTTTGAAGGAGCGGGCTCCCCAGGGTTCACTTGACTGTTTTGTTTCATCAACGGTGAAGGTGGCCTCAGGAGGAGACCGCCCCTATCTCTTTGAACGTAAGAAGGGGAAAGGATCTCTCAAGAAGGAAGACGAAGAGGAGAAAACCCCGAAGGACCGGAGGAGAAGACAGAAGGTACTCAGCCACAGTGAAGATCCAGGTGAGGTGATCCCAGGGAAAGGAACTTTGGGCATTGACAGAACCTCGGAGTCATCTTCGACTCCACACTCTCCTTTTCTCCTCACATCTCTGACATCTCTAAGAAGTCAAACTACCAACTGCACCTCCTCAGAGGTATTCTTCCTTTCCTCTCCTTCCCCCAGAAGCTCACTGTCTCTAGATCTCTGGTTCTCTATAGGCTGGACTACTGCAACAGCTTCTTTCTAAATCTGCCTGCTTCTACACTCCGCCCTCTGCAACTCATCTAGAACAGGACTGTGTGACTTGTCCTTGGGCTCAAGTCCAGGGATTGTATCTCTCCAGCACTGAAATCTCTGCATTGGCTCCCAGTGGCTGCAAGGATTAAGTTCAAGACCCTGTGCATTGACCACAAGGCCTTCTAGGGCCTGGGTCCTCAATACCTCCAACTCTCTTTTCGTAAATACCTTCCTACTCGAGCTCTTTGCTCCTCCACCTCCAACTCCCTCAGGGTCAGTCGCTTCTCCAAGCAACAAGTTGGTGGTAGATCTCTTTCTTTGGCTGGAGCCTCCCTCGGGAACAGCCTCCCTGCCTCTCTGAAACTTGAGGAGAACCATCTCTGGTTCTGGAAGTACCTCAAGACTTTCCTCTTTGCTTCTGCCTTCTCTCTTCCTCTCCCCTGCTGATCTCCTGTCTGATACTGCACTGGTCACCTGGCTACCCTCTGATTTCAGGCCCATGGTCCCTGCCTGCCCAGTTGCACATCCGCACTGTCTCTCGGCAATCCTTGCATTTAGGCCTGTATCTGTAACCCTACAGTCCCCCTACCTGCACTTATGACAACTGCTGTCTGCACTTACCCTTGCAGCTGCCACCTGCAGGCCGCACTTCTTGTTATTGTTTTGATCCCATGTACAGCAGTGCCCCCTCCCCTTTCCCCAGGCACTTTTCCGCTGCCCATCCCCTGCACTTGCGCAATCTCAATGTCACTTGGCCTAGTAAGATCGTTATCTCTGTCCTCCCTCTGTCCTTCCCCCTTGCTTGCCTCGTCGTGCCTTGAAACACTTGTGTAAAGGCATGTTACAAATGCAAAGCTTTGCAGTTACTTTAACAAGTAGCCCATGCGCCCACGTTTATCTGAGAAAAAAGGACTCGTAACCCCTTTCTCAGTTTTCCAAAGCAAATTTATGTTTCTGATTTTTACTTTTTACAAATAGCACTGCCCTTTGTGATAACATGTGTTTCGACGGTATCGCTGTCCTTTTCAAATCAGGGCCAATGTTGCTTGTCCACGTCTCTACCTCTGTCTGTCTTTTTTCTTTTTGATTAAACGGAGTTGAGGAACCCAGTACTCAGTAGTTACTATTCCATGCGACCGGAAATAAGGAAACCCACACAAAAATACATTAAAAGGGCACTGAGGTCCGAACCAAGGAATACCAATCCCAATAGGCTCCTCACCCTTTGCAAGCATGTTACAAATGCCATATCATTTAAGTCTACGGAGGGGTAGAGGGTGAACTGTGTGTAGGGCATACCTGCCTAACCTCTGGGTTTTCCCTGGAGATTCCAGATTTGTAGTCATTTCTCCAGGTCTCCGGCGAAGACCCTGGAGTCTCTGGGTTTTCGGGTCCCGTCCAATCCTCCATCCGATTGGCTACCGGCAGCAGTCTTTTGCAGCCAGAGGATTGGACGGGACCCGGAAACGGCGCGAATGCAGTATTCCCACATTTATTTTGCTTAAACTTTTATTCTTTTTGCTCAGTTTGCCTTATGTTTTAGTCACCCTAAGTTGAAGAGCGACTAAAACATAAGGCAGACTCACCAAAAAGAATGAAAGTTGAAGCAAAAAAAAACTGTGGAATTCTATGACACTGGATTGAAAGCAGTATTCCGCGTTTTTTCAGCTTCCATTCTTTTTGGTCAGTTTGCCAGGGCTCAAGATGAGGGTACACGCGGGTGGACAGAGTCCACCCACTTTTTTCAGAGGGTGGACTCTGCCCCCCCCAACTAAAATGAGAAACATTGAAGGTCCTCTTTGAATGCATGAATTAGCCGACCTCAGGGATTGCACCGCAGATCAGGTTTGCAGGCTGAACACCTCACCAACGCACTAGATAACATCCTGAAAAATAAACTAAGGTGAAATGTCCAATTTCGGCACTGCAAGTTCCAGGGAAAGCCTTTGTATTGTTTCTTGGAGTTTAAAACATGCACACATGTTAACGTTTTCAAAAACATTATTTGAAGAAAGTATCCTCTATTGGTTTTGTGTGTGTGTTGCTTTTATGGAAGGCGAATGCCATTTCATCCTATGCAATTTGAGTGGTTATGCATGTCCTTGGACATTCACACTTTTTGCATTATACTGTAAAGTGCAAACTGCCAACGTGTTTCTGATGGCGGCTACAACAGCCGAGTTAACCTTTTTGACAGGTGGGTGGAGCTGTGTGCAAATGGGCATAGTCTTTTGTGACTGGGCTGGGGATAAATCTCAGGGTTTTTGATTTTCAAATGTAGGCAGGTATAGTGTAGGGTGGGTGGCATCTGCCATCTGCGGGTCAGGTGATAGGTTGCAGTTTCCTCCATGAGACTGTATCGATTTCCCTGCAGGGACCTTAGATGAGTTTCTCCCCAGTCATCCTGGATGGATTTTGCTCCAGTAATCCACCAGGAGAGCGCGAAGGGCAGTGGAGTAACTTTGCTGAAAATATTGGGGGGGGACATGACGTGAAGAAAAGGTGCCCCAGCCAAATGAATGGAGACAAAATGGTGTGCCATGAAAGTTGGGGGGGGACAAACACCCCTGTGTCCGCCTAAAATTATGTCCATGGCAAAGGGCCCGCAGTGAGGGTTGCGCGACCTGCCCACCCTCATTCTGGGATCAGCCCGGAGCCTCTGGGTTTTGGCGCTCTTCTCCGGGTCTCCATTAAGGAGGGTGAAACTCTGGGTTTCCAGGGTAAAGAAGTGCAGTGATGCTGGGCTGCAAACTGGCTTCACTTGCTGGTCGGACCCGCCAGGTCATTGCCACCAGCATCAAAAGCAGCTTTTCCACCTGGGGAGCGGGGTCCCTTGTTGAGTGGTAACCGGCCCCTGCTTTTGTTGTGTCTGAAGGATGTTAATAGGGTAACATGTGGGTGGAGTCTCGTATAGCATACTTGCCAATCCTACAGATTTAGGCAGCAGGCTACTGCTTTTGAAGCAGTCCTACCGCCTACATGCTGCTTTTTACAGGGGCAAGTAATTTATGTGACTCTAAGGCAGTCTCCAAGACAAAGCATGCAACACATTAATTAGTCTGTCTATACAGTGGACTGGTAGGTGATTACTTTGATTGCACTCAGACCAATCCACTCACCTGACAGCTACTTGACTCTGTCCTGCACTCTTGCCAGGGCAACCCTTGGGTGAACCACCAGTGAAAGCAAGTGGCAGTGTGTAAAACCATCACACAGCATCTGCTGACAATTTGGTGTTCCCATTCCGAATTATACATTTTTAACATTTCAACATCTTTCCATGTTGTGTTTTTTGTATGTTTTGTGTTTTCCTGTGATGTCATTGTTATGGGAATTATTATTTTTCAAACTAGAAAACTCCTACATCTTTTTGGTCACAGAACGTTGGCAAGCATGGTATAGGGTTCGAATGTATCTTGCTAGGTCTGGGGTACGTATTCAGCTGAACAAAGCACGTGCCCGGACTGCCAGAGTCACGTTACGTGCGGTGCACACCAATCCCGCGGCACCCTATTGTGAGCCTGAGAAACAGTGATAGCAGCTCAGCCAGACAGCCGTGCCATAAGAACCCCAAACGAACCAAGCAACATGAACTACAGTTCCCATGAGTTCACGCGGTTCAGTTCGACGGCCATCTTGGATGCGCTTTAGAGGCGGAGTATTTCACAGTCTGCGCACGTCACGTCCTGACGCCGGCCGCGTGCGGGTTACCTTGGAGACCCGTGTCTCCAGCTCTGCGCAGCCGCAGATGTTGCAGGCAATTGCAGCTCAGAAGGCGCCCTGTCCTTGCAGCAGAGGCCGGAAGAGGAATCTCTCTCCATCCTCACCGGGGGAAGATCCACCCAGGATCATTGCAGAGCCACAGATCTTGCACCACCGCGAGGAAATGCCCGCACAGCGCTCAGAGGAGGTGGGTGTCACCACTACTGCAATCATCCCTGCCAACTGGAGCCACGTCATTAGGGCTCCTCCTTAGTCTCAACGTTTTAGGCAACTGCACTTTGCATTCTGGGAGTTGTCGTTTTTTCATTAACTATTAACCACACCGAGGGATTTAAAAAATAAAACCACTGTAGGCATAGCTCTCAACTCACCCGCTTTTGGCGGGTATCACCCGCCTTGCAAAGGGCTGACTCACCCCCCAAGCCTCCTGCACGCCCATTCATTCCAATGGGCGTCTCACCCGCCAGAAACAAAATCGGGTGATTTCACCCGCCTTTGCGAGACACATGGTTGAGAGCTATGCTGTAGGACTATAATGGCAGGGGAGCATTTGGCAGCAGTGCATCACTTCATATGTTTTCTGTGTGTTATTGTTAATGATGGGTCATTGAGTGCGCCCCAGAATTTGATGCCCACAGCAAGTGCTGCTGCCAGTGCATCCTCACAGACCCCTGATGTTCAATGAGGCAAGGTCTGATCTGTCGCCTAGTTTGTTTCCTCCTCTTCCCCAGGTTGCGGATTAGACAATGAAACCTTATCTTGGTGTCATTTCAGCATTTGTTTCCTTCTGTTGTCTTCTCCGCGGCAGCATGGGGAATGTACTTGTATGCTAGTTGGTGCTTGGGCTGTCTCGCGTAGCTGGCGTAATTCTCTGCCTGTTCCATCCGCACAAACTCCAAAACACAGGTCTACAGGCAGCGGGGCGTCCTTTCTCAACCGGAGGAGGATAGCACAGGGCAACACGCTGGTCTTGGAAGCAAGACTACGCAGAGCAACAGAGGTTCGAATCCTGGATCCGCACTCAGAAACCGAACTCGCGTATGGTATTCGGCGCGTTATAAAAAACAATTAAATAAAACATCAAGAAGTACAGTTTAAATCTGGTGGCATCATTCTTTGTACAGTTGTGAGCATGGGTCAGGGTAGCCTCATTTTGATTCCAGCTGTTCTTGGCCTCTGGCTTCAGGGTGGCCAGCATCGCCTACACAGTGCAATTAAACATCTCCTCTTAGGCATCCCCCTGAGGGTGTTATGGAGTTCTACGGATCTTCTTGTTGTCAACCACCTACAGCAGGTGCTTGATAAGTGTCAATTCAAAATCCGATCCCTGGTTGGAATGAATCTTGGCCAGCCAACCGTAGTGTAAAGTATTTCTCCCACAACATTCGGTCAACAGCGCTGGCGTGTTTTCCTTTAGTGGGAAACTCCTGCGTGTACGGGTGAAGTGGTCTATCATCACCAGGATGGTCTGCACACCTCTTCTGTCTATCTCCAACTTCACAAAGTTCATGGACCAGAACTCTGCAGGTGATGAAGAAAGGCTCCAGGACGAGCCGCAGTATTCCTGTTGACACACTTGGCGCTGTACTGGCAATAATACATGCCATCTGCTGCTAGTCTAGGCTACAAAAACCTTGAGCAGACCAACCCAAAGGTTCTGTCGCTGCCAGGAAGTCCATGTTCGTTGTGGAATGCATGCAATACAACTTTCCGGAATCTCTGCGGCAACACCAGGCAATATAGCAGCCAGTCTTAAACTTTGTTTTCCTTGTACAGGATTCAACCCTTCTGCATGATCATCTTCCACTCCTTCAGCATTGCAACTTGCTAGTGGTTACGATAGACATCCATGGACACATCTACTCCCATGGTCTTGGCTTTCAGGAATGGAGTGATTCCAGAATCTGCTAGCTGTGACTTAATTAATCTAGGGTCAGATGCTGTAGCTTGGATACCTCCAGACTTGTGATGTTGCAGTAGACAGCAGGTACTGACTTACCCGAGACTCTCAAGCAATCCATGCCTCTGGCTCCTTCTGACTTGCAGCCTGGAAGATGGCTTTAATGCTTGCTGAAACTCCTTCCACAAGGTGGATCCAGCTGTATTATCCGGCTGACCACGAGGCCTTCTGGAGAGGGCATCAGCCTTGATGTTAGTGCGCCCAGATCTGTAGTGTAAACTGAAATTGTATGTGAACAGTGCAGCAAACCATCAGTGTCCAATAACATCCAGCTTTGCTGACTTCAACATATACTTTAGGGGGTTATTGTCCGTCCTCGCCGTGAAAGTGGCACCTTAGAGATAATCCTGGAAATTCTATGTAAGTGCCAAAAATTCCAGCTTTTGTTACTGGATAGTTTCTTTCCGCTACGTGCAGGCCTCGGCTGGCGAAAGCGACTACTCTCATCTCACTCTTGGTCTCCTGGTAGAGAACAGCTCCAGATCCCTCCATACTCTCATCCCTGTGCAAGATGTAAGCCAACTGAGGAGCTGCATTGGCTAGGACTGGTACTGTGGTGATGGTCTGCTTGAGCTCCTCCGAGGCCTCTGTGATGGGTCTGTCCACCGCTCACCTAAGGTCTTCCGTGGATGATATAAATAGTTCACCGAGTTGACAGTATTTCTCTGGCTCCTATGGGTAGGTGGGTGTCTTTTGGTGAGGTCCACAAATAGTCGAGCAATGTTGGCACATGCCACGATGAGTCTCCGGTAGTAGTTCCAGAATCTCAGGCAACTCTCCTTAAGGGTCCGAAGTCTTCGCCAGTTGAGAGCGTCCATCTTTGCCCGGTCCACAGTGATGCTGTCCTCGGAGACGATGTGTCCAATGAACTTGACACTCGTCTGGCAAAACTACCACTTGTCCACACTGTCCTTTAGCCCTTCTCCCGCAGACCGATCCAGCATCTTGATGAGCCTCCTGTTGTATTATACTAGGGTCTTCCCGAACACAATGATGTCATCCAGGTACACCAGTTCTCCAAGTGTTTCATGTCCTCGATTTGTCTTTTCCATGAAGCACTGGAAAGTCACTGACGCAATGGAGGTCCCATGCAGCATCCTGACAAATGTATACAATCAAAGTGGACAGATGAACGCTGTCTTCTCATGATCCGCCAGATGCATCAGGATCTGTTAATGCCCACTCTGCAAGTTCAGGACCAGAAAATATTGCGGATGTTGACGGTATTCGATGCACATCGGGACAACCCAGGTCTTCTTCCAGGTGATGAAAATGAGAGAAGTGTAAAGGCTCACTCGCTGGTGCAGCAGAAGTGGACGGGTGGGACTGTTTGATGATGGTGCATCCTGCTAAACGGATGGCCCCGTTGGTCCCATTAATGACTGGTACATTAATAATCTTCAGGTCTATCCGTCACCACCACAAAATCCTAGGAGCTCCCCTCTTTCTGGTGCCTATATCACCAAATGTCTTCGGTTCTGCTTCCAGCTGAGTGTCACAATGTCTGGAACCATTTCTGTGGCATGTGCCTGGATCATGATTTGCCCGAACTGGGTGGTGTGAACATCTATAATGGATTCATCAGGGTTAGCTCTGGACCAAATCTCTCTCAGCAAGTATGCCTGTTGGCACAAGTGATGCATGGACAAAGTGCTGTCATATCATGGTCCAGCCAATTCCTGACATAATGCTGCAAGTAAGTCGAACATCAAGGAATTGGTTCCAGTCACCAGCATTGTTACAGGATCTTCACTCCGACTGCTGCAGACCAGAGCCAGGGTGTTGATAGGAGTGCTGACTCCAGTTACATCACATGGAAACTGCAGTCTGACCTAGATGTACCACAGATATTTGCAAGGTTTGTCTCCCATGCCGAGAAGGTTCAGTCCAGCTAATGGCTCCAATGGGATGTCTGTCCAGTGATGGCAATTGTCACAGTGGCTGGTGATCCTACAAGCCTATCAGGTACACCCCATGATATTCGGCTGCTGAGCTTACTGGTAGTTAGACTACAAGTATTCTTCCCCTCAGGTGGAGTAGCCGGTCTGGGCGGATGTTGGTTCCCTGATGACTTGCCCATTGGTAGTGCCACTGCAGCCTTGGGGTCTTCTGGTGGTGCAGACATTTTGTTTCTTGTCTCTACTCGGTCCAGCGTAGTAATTCTGAGGATACAGGTGCTCCGCTTCCAGGTCCTTGCTGGTGTTTCCCTCCATCGCTTGTGTTGGGGTGTTCAAGGCCCGGAACTTATCTGCGACTCTGATGTAATCTTAAGGGGTAGTGCACATATTGAAGGTCTGGCCCTCCTGTGCAGAACTGCCAGGGCTGGCATGGTGCAGTACACCATTGGAACACTTGGGGAGGCTGGGGCTTTTCAGCACGCCAGAAGAACTGGTGTTCTCACGGTATGGTGTTGTAGAGCCTCTTCCATGCTCTGCTGGATGTCACTACAGGTGGTGGCTTGGCAGGTACCCTCTGCAGCTACATCACCTGGATGGTTTGGTGCAACTCCTCCACTTAATGGTGCAGGTCATACATAGGGTGCATGCTCGATGGTGTGGCAATGGCCTTGTGTGACACATCCTTGAAAGCATTCGCCATGGAGGAAGCAATCAATCTGGCGTCTCTATTCTCTGCTGTAGTACTGGCGCAGTAAGGCCCTGGTGAAATAGGACTGCTTGCGGGCACACCCATGATGGTACCTACATCGGGCAATGTGAGGAATAGGTGGGGTGACTGGTGCACTAGCCAGCAACCCTATCCATGTGTTTAATGTCCATAGAGGATATGACACTATAGGGTATCCTCAGTAGATGTAATGGGCAATGTCTCAGGGTCAACTTCCCTAAGCCCATCGTGCACCAGGATACTGGTGCCTGCTAGGCCAGGAGCTTTACCCATGCACTTGTCCTAGCCGGTAGGGACTCTGTCAACTTGAGCACTTGATGTAGAGGTGTGTTCCAAGGGACGTCGCCTATGATAAAGCAACGGTCGGGCTTAATCCCCTCTCCCTCAGCCCAGTTGGCTACCTGAAGCCTATCCATGAGGATGGTTCCTGTCGATCAGATGGGTGGCAAATCCGGTAAAAATCAAGAACACTAATATTATCACAGTTTATACACATTTATAGAATCTGTACACTACCCTGGGACGGAAAAAGGGGTAGTTGCAAGGTAAGTTAGTAGGCTAGGTATAGGCACACCAAATATGATTTCAGCAGTGCCTCCCAAAAATGTAGAGGGTAGTGGTTTGTACCATGCACTTATTGGGATGTAGGTGTAGGGGGACAAAATAATATACTTGCATTTCACTTATTCTTCACTTCACCGCCTCTTACCTGTATCAAACCCTGGTGGCCTCTATATAAAGTGGACAAGGGACGGAAAGGTAAACGTTAGGACAGGATGGATTAAAGAAAGCACTAGGTTTTAATAAACTGGCACACAAAAGGAAAAGCAGACAACAGCATGCTGATGCACAGTTTTATTAGTTCTTATTCTGATTGCTTATACCATCTTCCGGTACACCAGCAGGGTTGTTAATACGTTTTGTATAAAAAACACACTGCAATGTAAACCTATTTATTTACATTTTTAAAGCGCTCAACCAGCCCGCGGGCATCAAGGTGCTGTTACAGGAATTGTTTTTTTATTTAGTTGCATAATTGGTGGTTTTTTTTTGTTGTCTTTGTTATGTATTTATAACGTGCTTAAATACACAGAGGTTTCTAAGCGCGGACCTGGGGATCGAACCTGTGTTGCTGTGTGTCGTCTTGCCTCCAAGGCGACCACGTTGCCGCTGAGCTATCCTCCCGGGACCTAAGCAGCTGTGTAATTAAAAAAAACCTTTCCAAAATATAAAAAGCGTCTTTTTAAAATATATAAAAACAGTTCTTTAAAAATATAGGAGTTCTTAAAATATATACAGTCTCTATACAGTGCACCGTAAAAAAAGATATATAAACTCCTTACTTGGGAGACAGCCTGACCTTGCTGCTATAAATGTTCTCTCACCTCTACTTGGTGATATCTTCAGCAGGCAGGGTGTTTCTTTGGCAGACGGCATTATCAATGCTTGGAGGGGCCCCAAAGGTTTTACTTAAGTTAAGCTGCGTATGTCAGATGCAGCCCAGCAATTACCAGCAGCGTGGGGTAGTCCCTTAAATTAATTTGGCCAGACTACATTTCAGATGCAGCCTGGCCTTGACTGCAGCCGTGGCAGGGTTTCCCAAAAGAGTCCTCAACGCGGGCTGTGTCTTCAGCTGCAGCCCGGTGAGCCCTGACAGGGTGTGGCTCTGTAAAACAATGTGGCCCAGAAGGCTGTTGCACGCTCTCGGCTGTGCAGAGCGACGGTTATTAGAGAGCCTGGGGATCCAGCAGTGATTGCAGCACTCCCCTGCTTGTTGGGAGCATGACCCTTGAGGCCCGGGCAGCGGCGGTGACAGGACGCATGCCGAGAGGTGGCAGTGTTTATTGGGTACGCCCCTGCCTGTCAGTGGAGCACAGCTATCTGTGCCCGGGCTGCGGTTGTGAAGGCACTGCACAGTGCACCTCTCAACCCTGCTTTGCGATTGAAGAAAAAACATTTCTCCAACGGCACTCCACTTGTGCCGACAACAGCCTTTTTCTTCTCTTCAGAGTAAAGGATCCCTCACATGACCATGCACAAGGGTACTTTACTCTGATTTATTTTTCATGTCCTCCACATGTACATCAGAAATCTTTCCCCTACACAGGACTTATCCTGTCAGGCCCCCACATCCTTGTACCAGAGCGCGGTATGCCTGTAGTGCACATTGCGATCATGTAGTAATGTTAAAGGACCTTTGTACCGCGAACTATCACCACCGGAGTGGTCCCCTGGTGCTCTGGCGGCTCTGAAAGAGGAAGGGAGTGGGGGTTAGTGGGAAGAAGCTGGAAAAGTGCAAGAGAGCAGTGATGTGCTGTTGGCGGCCTCATCCCGGTGGGTCCGTTGGCTGGGCCAGGGGTGTATTTTGCCGGTAGTTGTTGTGTACTGTTGTGCGAGTCTCTGCGAGTTTTTTGTTTTGTTGTTGCAAATGTTATGTTATGTTATTTTGCATTTATATAGCGCCTTATATACCATTGGTATGGTCTGAAGGCGCTGGTAGGTTGAACACCCTTGGGAACCGAAGTTCAGATCATTAGAGAGTAGAGAGAGTCAAAGGTGCGTGTGAGCACCGGGTATGTGTGCAGCTGGTGCGGTATTCGTGTAATAGCTGCTTCTTAGCGATGGGTGTGGTGGTTGAGAGATCAGCGGTATGTGTTCATTCTGGCAGGATTTATCCAGACCGAATGTGGCTGCGTTAGGCCTGAGGGGAACGCCTGTCTGGGGGGTGTGAAACCAGCAGTGTTTACCTAAAATGATGTGGAGTGTGCGGCAGATGTTGGTATGAGAACAGTTATACCGAATGGTGTCATAGTATCTCTGTGTTCTAGTTGAGTGGTGGTGTAAAGGAGAGAGTAAGCGTGGTGGTGTGATATTATGGGTTATATGCTCTTTCAAACGTCCTCTGCATTCCAAACCATACTATGTACGTCACTTGTTTTGCTCAGTCACCCGCTCTACGCACTCACCCGCTCAAATGTAGTGAAGCTTGTGCGGTTTGTTGTGCTGAAGGTTTGTGGTTGTGTTTGGTTTGGGGTTTGAGAGGTGTATGCATAGGGGGAATTTTTAATGTAATTGGTTAATTGGCATCTTTATCCTGAATTGAGGCGCTGGGCTTACGTAATCTCCCAGATGGGGTTCGGGAGCACCCTTGCATCTCTGTTCTGATCTGGATCCGTCCGGCCTTCAAGGTCCCTTTCACATCTGGTCCCCTCCGCCCCCAGTCTCCCTTGCAGTGCTACCTGTCTTCCCTTCCCACTCGTAGGGCTAGTACACCTGTCAGTGTCCACAGCTCTGATAGTGTGGTGATTGCCAATATTCCAGTAATTCCACCAGACTGTGGTACCTGCTGGCAACTAAGGTGCGTGTGTGGGTATTGGGTGGGAATAAGTGTGGGTTGTTGACTCCATGTCCGTGTGTGTCTCCTGTGTTCCACTCTGACCGGCGTCCATCGTCCAGGTGCTGTGGGAGTTTCTTCACATAGGGAGTTGTTTACGGTCTGTACTGGAAGTTGTCCGTGTCCACTCCAGTTTAGTCATCCCTTTTCCTTTCAGTTTCTGTTTTCAGTTTGGGTCTGTGGTGTTGAAGAGCCAGGTTTTTAGTAATTTCCAAAATATTAGGTGTTTTTTTTTTTTTTTTTTTTTTTTTTTGGTGTTTATTTCTTTTGGGATGTTGTTCCAGGTTTTTGCGGCTAAGTGGTAGAAGGAGGTGCCTCCAAGTTTCTTCTTGAGGTACGGTTTTGGTTCCAGGCGGATTTCGTTGCTCGACCTGAGGCGTCTTGTTGGCTTGTAGATTTATGTTCTTTTGTAGAAATTCTGCTCCTTGTCCGCTGATTGCCCTGTGCGTTATGCACATAAACGTTGGCTGGCCTTTTCATGAAGCGAGGCTCACATTCTAAAGGCAGAGCAAACTGATCCAGTAGCAAGGTTCTACGATGACAGTGAAAGTAAATATAGGCGTTCTTAGCACACAGCAAATTCCTTTCAAAGGCTTGCAGTTACAGTTAAAAAACATCAGGACCTGGGGCCTTTCAGCTTCATCGCGTAAGATACACATTTCTCTGCACCTATGTGAGTTTAACCAGCTAAATGCAATTCTGCACACAAAATGGCTGTTAATTATTACCCAGAACTCATCAGGGAGAGACCTCTGGGAGAAACGACTGGGGCTTCTGGCACCTGCCCCAATCATCCTATAGGCCTAAGCCCCACCTGGCCACTCAGCACAGCCAGTGAGCATGTTAGAGGGTGGTTTGAGGTGGTTCAAAGCCGGCCAGCCAAGGAATGAAATGGGTGCCTGGGTTCCTCTTATTGCAAGCAACCCTTTCTCTTATGCCAAAAGTGCCTGTATCCCATAACCCTCAGCATGCAGCTTATGTTAATGAGTGGAGACACCAGAGTGCTACCTTCCCTCATCTTCAATTTCTCAGGTCCTTGTTGCAAAAAGGGTACAATGTAGCTGAGAAAGAGAAGGGGAGGAGTGAGAGAAGGGGAGATCGAGAGAGAAGGGGGAGAAAGGAATTGGGGTGGAAGAGGCGTAAAGAGGAGAGAGGAGGAGTCGGAAGGGAACTAAAGGGGGAAAGATGAGGCGAGAGGGGGGGATGAAAGGGAAAGCGAGAGAGACAGAAAGTAAGAGTGCCCCGGTCTGCAAGAGTGCAGAAGTGGGATGGCAGGAAGGCCTAATCCCGTCTTTCCCAATTCCTTTCTATGATCTACTACAACCTTTTACTCTATACACACAAATCCCCAACAAACCGCTGTCCCAGGCCTCAGCAATTGCACATCAATGCAACTCAAGCTGTAAGCAAGCTCTTCTCTTTATCCCATCACACTCCAACAGACCGAAAGCGCTGCATCCTTTCAGACCTTGGGCTCTCCACTTGCATAAATTACTCCCAAGTGTCTCCACTAAATCCATAGAAGCAGAACGGCGCCCAGGAACCGGGTACGTTGGACCTGCACCCATCAACAGCACAGGCCTTGCATCTGCCTCTCATACTAGCCCAGTAACAGCCCCTGCCTATTTTCTTACAGTCACATGCAGCAAGGCATACAAACCTGCCATGAAGCCCCTGTGTAAAACCATGTTAGATTACATATTTCAAAATCTACCACTCAATGTGCTTTAGATTAGATTAATTATGTTCCTTTATTTGCCATCTGTCTCTAGACACTGTGGTGAATACTGCTTCCATAGGGGGAGCCACTTCCCATGAGGCCAGGTATGTGAGGCTGCTAACCGATAGTTCCACTGGGGGTGGTACTCAGCGGGTGGATCTCATGGGAGAGGAAACCCCCCTATGGGACCTGTGACCTCTGTTGTGGGGCCGTGGTATCCAACTTGTACCCCCACTTCTCCTTCACCCCTACCCTCCTAACCTATATACTTCTGTAGTATGCAAGCAGTAGGAAGGATCTAAAGCAAGAAACTGACGAGGAAGAGGCGCAGAGTCGTGTGGATCACTCGGAGGAATCTATCTGAACGGTCTAGTCTTCAGTCACAGAGCTTACTGGTTAGAAGCATCAAAACTGACAATGGACTCACCCAATAGTCAGATACTCTGGAGAGGAACCACGAGAGGGACGGAGGCTCGCAGCGGAGGCAGGCAAGAGCAGACCCAGGCACGCAGATGCTGAAGGGGGAGGTTTCCACCGGAACCGCAAAACACGGACAGGAGCACGCGTTTTGGCAAAGAGGCAGATGCTGAAGTGGGTCTGAAGTCATGGAGCTGCTGCAGCAAGCCAACAAGAACCCCAGAGTGCCGGCGAAGAACAAAAGAACATGGGGAAACCCGCAACCAACTGGAGGGCTGCAGCCAAGACACTTGAGGTAACTCAGCCTGTAGTTAGGGGTCCCCAGACTGTGAAGGAAACCCTGAAAAATAAAATGAATGAAAGGTGGGGGAAAGAAGACAGCCCCTACGTGATCCTAAGAGACATTTACCAAGGTATTGTAACAAGGGAAACCGGGTTTGGGACCCTTCTGTGAGAAGGACATATCGAGTGATAAGACAGCGTAATCTTCTTCTGGCAGTACTTGGAGGGAAGGTGGCCCAGTACTGTCACATAAGAGTAACCATGAAGAGAACTGTGAGAGTCATACATATAAAGACAGTACTTGGCAGGGGAGTAAAGCAAGTCTGTATGTGAAATCGAGAGACCATAAAAAGAACTGTGAGAACAATACAACGGAACACAGGGCTTGGCAGGCGAGTGAACCAAGTCTATGTTTGAAACTAGAAGACCTGAGGAAGGAGGAAGCCAGGTCTGCCAACCAGGGTCAGGACCCACCACAGCTTGGAGGAGCATCCAAGCCCCTATTCTTCATCGCAGTACCTGGTAGGGGGAAGCCACGTCTGCCAACCAGGGTCAGGGACCGACCACAGTTTGGAGACGTATGCAAACTCCTCTTCTTTGTCAGTTCTTCGTGAAAAAGTACCAGGCCTGCTAATGCCTCATCGGGGACCCCAGAGACGAAGAAGAAGACCGAGAAGGGCCAATTGGGTAACAGAGATATTTCACCATCAATTGTTGAACTATGTTACAAGCTTAAAGAATGCTAGAGAAGGAAGACATTCCCCCCACTACTTCAGGAACTGATAAACCCAGAACTGCCTTTTTGTCCAGTGGAAGAGAATGATTCCTCTGGGCTAGGAATACCTCCTTTTTTATTAAGTTTAACGCAGAGTGTGAGGGACAGAGCTAGGATTCTGACATTGGGTGATTTGATGACCATTTCCTGCTTTGGCTAGGGAAAAAACCCTCGTCATACAATGGTTGATTTGATGAATATTTTCTGCTCCGGCTAGGGATGAATCCCATTGTCATACACTGGGTAATTGAATTAGCATTTCCTGCTACAGCTAAGGAAGAATACCCATGTCATAAACTGGGTGATTTGATGAACATTTCCTGCTTTGGCTAGGGAAGAATCCCTTCATCATACAGTGGGTGATTTGATTAACTTTTCCTTCTCTGGCTAGGGAAGGATACCTTTGAAAATGTCCTGCTCATTTTTGTTTGTATTCATAGAGCACTTCTTGTGAAACAGAGCATGGCATGGAACGCCACCTAGCGCAAACTGAAGGCCGATCACCCATACTCAGTGTGGGTACACTCCGAGCAAGCAAACTCCAGGAACAGGGGACTAGGAATGCAAGCTCAGTGGGCTGCTAGGATCACACCATGGTGGACAGGACTTTGGGATCCGAGGCATGGACTGATGTGAATTATTACAACACACCCAACAGCAGATAATAAGTGAAACAACAAGCCGGAAACATTGGGGCAGAGCATATTACTAATGACCCTGTTAATGTGAAATCCACATCACCAATCGGAGCACACATTGGGACCAATGATGCCCGGTCATTACTATAAAAAGAAGCACAAGACTCCTGACCTTTAGGTTGTGAGGCTGGCTTTTCAGAGTGTCGGTGTCGTGCATTGAGAAGAGAAAGAAAACCTGTATCGGCCAAGCTGAAGTAGTGGGGGGTAACAAAGAACAGGGGGTGTCTGAGCAAGGCGAGCCACACTATAGTACAGGCAGGCTTAGAGCAAAGGCGAAAGTAGAGAGGCTACTGGGTGCCTGTGCCCCAAGGCAGGAGCCAGGCCTTGGAAAAAAAGTCGTCGAGGAAAGCATGCAGCCAAGGTCACCTCACCCGGGTTAGCTCCCCTTTCATGATCTTTTACAAAATATGATCTGTTATGTTAGATCCGGTTTGGTCAACCATTTTTGACGTTAGATCCACCACAGAACAGGAGTTATAAGCAATTCTTTAGTGTGGGGGCTAACCCATAGCTAGCCCCCCCCTCAATGAATCAAAAAATTTACCCAATTGTATGTAATTTGTTAGATATTTGTTAGATCTGATAAGATCAGCCATTTTCAACATTAGATCCACTAGAGAACAGGGGTTCCAGAAAATTATAGTTTGGCTAACCCGTAGTAAGCTAGTCACCCCACGCTCAATTAAAAATAGTACAAAAATTAATGTAATTTGTTAGATCTTAGTTTAATCTGGTATGATAAACCATTTTCAACGTTAGATCTGCTACAGAACAGGACTTATAAGCTATTATTTAGAGGGTGGCTAACTTGTAGTGAGCTAGTTTATCCAACCCCCACCAAACCAATAAATTCACCAAATTCGATGTCATTGGTTAGATATATGTTAGATCCGGTATGATCAGGCATTTTGTTTTGGTTAGCTCACACACAGGTACTGACACATTTGGCTGCAAAGGACATTTTTGAAAAAAGTCATTCATTTCAACACATTTTTGTTAGATCCAGTAAGATTAGCCATTTTTAATGTTAGATCCACTACAGAACAGCCCCAGACGTCCCTATTGGACTGTTAGTAAAGATTTGTAACCCCTCCTCTCCTTCTCTACTCTTCAGGCGTTTGCCCTAATACGATGGCTACTTGACTCCCTAGGGAACTACTAAGTTTCCCTTCCTATTGGTGGTTAGTCTCTCTGGGAATAGGGAATGGTGCCTTCTTTCACCCTGCATCATGTACACTCTTCTTTTTTTTTTTTTTCTTTAAATGATTTTAAAGTGCAATTTGGTTAATTAAAACCTTATAGACTACAGAAAAAAGTATCAACAGAAACAATTACATTCCAATCCTAAATCCATTTTACAAACTTATTACAAACAGTTATTTCCAATATAAAAACATATCATAAACGGAGGGAAGAAACACATAGTAAAAGGGCAATTGCAAATAATTCACTAACCGATTGCGCGCTTCCAAATATAAAAGACTGCCCCAATAAAAACCTTTCTCTCTCAGTCATAAATAACTGACCAGAATTGGTCGGATTCAATCATTTGAAGATCCCCAACTATATTTACATACCCTTTATAATATCATTCCTTTAATTTAGTACACATGGTAAGAATGTGTCTTACAGTCTCCACCTCTATTTTAAAGTGCCTACACAGTCTTTCTGCTCATGGGATATTTGTCCATGTCCCGGTTTCTTCATTACAAGGGAGAGTATTCAGGCGTAATTGCAAAATGAATCTTCTTAGAGCCCTGTTACCTTTTTTTAACCTTGGAGAGCGTAAGCAGCGTATCGTGACTTAGTATAGAGGTATGATTGGTTTTCACACAAATCCCAGATACATGCTTTTTCCTTAAGACTTTTCAAAATGCAAACAACGTTGTCTTTATCCATAGGATCCTAAAGCTTCAAGGAAGGGTAATACTGTATTTTGTAAGCTTACAATATAGGTATTCTTGAACCTACCTTCACTTTTATTTTTTCCTATAAGATTAAGCAGATTTCCTTCCTCCCCTTCCCCCGATACTATTCTAAACTAAAGTTTGCAGCATCCTATTTTCCAGAGGGGCAGGAGGGAGATAAGCTCCAACTCACATCTTATTGCTTGTATTGGCACAGCGTTAGGTAATCCTAGAACAGGTCTCCAGAGCTTCGAGTTGATCTAATTTAATCAGATATTTGCTCTCTACTGTTTCCAAAGCATACATGATACCGGGAATAATGCAGCTCTTATATACCTCAAGGAAGCCTTCGATGGAGTGGCCTCCTTTACTAGCCATGTATTTCCGTATGACATTCCACTTCTTTAGTATTTTTATGTCTACCGCTTCTTGAAAAAAATGTATGCTGGGGTTGCTCAGAATGGGCATCCCCAGGTATGGGTAGGCCTCGACAACTTCCAATTAATAGAATTAATGTGCCATCTCGAGGTACGTTTTTTCTTCTCTTGTTTTGTTGCTCCAAATACCATAATCTTGGTCTTATTTATATTTAGGTTATTTGCCTCTGAGTAAGGGAACGGGCCATTCAATATTCTTTGCAATCCTACCAGAGTTTTATCCATAAGGATAGTATTGTCTGCGTACATAAACCCACATATTGTTTCCCCCCCCCCACAATGGGTGGGAAGTTATTTATGGCAATAAAACTCTCCCACATATCTGAAACGTACAAATTATACAGTATAGGGGATGTGACACATCACTGCTTGAGGCCATTATTAGTGCTAATCTCGGGTGATAACATCCCTCCTTTACCCAGACAGAATCTGTGGACTCCCTATACATTTCTTCCAAAAAATGGAGAATATTTGGACAGATCAGTTTTTCCCTCAGCCGGACCCTGTTGACACAGTCAAAAGCTTTCGAATATCTATGAAACACACATATAATTTCCCCCCCCTTATCCTTGGAGCCAGCTATAATATGTTTCAGCATAGTCAGATTATCCAGGGTGCTGTGTCCTTTTCTGAAACCCGTTTGTTGGGCAGAAAGGAGACCCTTCTCCTTTATCCAATTGTTCAATCTGTCTACTAACAGGGATCAAAAAAACTTACAGCTGCTATCAGCCATTGCTAGTAATCTGTAGTTGTCAGGCAATTTTCTATCCCCTTTTTTAAAAATGGGAATAACTATAGCTTTCCTCCAACTATCTGGTATAATACCTGTTTCCTATATACCAGTGAATAGATGGAGGAAAAGCACTGCCCATTTCTTAGGATTTTGTTTTATAACAATATTAGCGGGCCCGTCCGGGCCAGGGGCTTGCGAAGATTTCATTTTTAAGATAACTTTGAGGATATCAAGAATATCAAAGGGGAACTTGTTAGTACCATATGAGTTTTTACAGGTAAAAATAGCGGAGATGTGACTTGAAGAAGAGATCAGTAATATACTGCTTCCAAACCTCCTATCCCACGTCATTGTTTTCCCTGTTATCTTTGTCCATAAGGAATTGGCGATATAGGTACCAGAATTATTTTGAATTGTGCGTTTTGCATTACTTATATATGCACCTCCAATTTGCATTATTAATATTATATTTATAATCCTTTAGCCAATTTTTGTAGTGTCTTAATGTTTCTAGATCTCTTACTTCTCTCTTCATCGTCTAAGTCACATAACCCCTTGAGTTCACGAATATCACGCTTCATTTCTTTTTTCCTATCCTTTATCACTTGGTCAAATTGGTGAGTATGATTTTTACCATTTATGTTTTTTAACATAATATTACTATTCGATCTCTGTATTAAGCCCAGTAGATTTGAGATCGAATTGAGGCTGTTGAGGGCAATGTCCTGGCAATCAATGGTGAGGTGATCAAACAAACCATTGTACAAGGCTAAGTTTTTATCTGACCAAATGATCCTGTTTCCACCTGCTGAAAATTGAATATTCATCACCTTACCTACTTCCCATCTCTGTGATTTTGGGCCATTAATACATTTACCCCTAAATGGGTGTGTGGTCACTCAAGTCGGTGTCTACATGTTCATAAGAGATAATAGAGTGACTTAGATTTTTGTTCACAAACATATAGTCTAGCCTGTACCCGACCTTCCCATTAGTCCAGGTTTCCCTAATTCCTGACCCTATACTAGGTTCCAAATAATTTAGCCCCCAACAAGACAGCAAATTCATCCATCGGAAACCCTGCAAGATTTGGGGATTCTCCCCCCCCCCCCCAACCAAGCAGTAATCCTATGTTTCCATTGATACAGTAATGAGCGTTTCATCCCACAGTTCTTTACACCTATCCATCTCCCTTTTGGCAGTGCCGCAATAAGCATTAAAATCCCCTACTATACAAATTTCAGAGTCAGGGTATTCCAATATCCAGCCTTCAATGGTTTGTTTTAGAATCTCCCAAATATTATCCCCCCCCCCCCGGGGTGGGAGTAAATGTTAATAAGGAGGAGTTTACATGATAGGCTTCCCCCATCTATAACTGCACACAACGTGAGGAGAGTTCCCATACTTCTCATATGGTCTATAAGAAAGGTGATTTTTCACCCCAATGCATAAACCTCCATTGGTCGGCCCTTTTCACCTTTAGTGGTAACTTTATTCCATATATTATATCCATCCAGTAGCATTTCCCCATTGACCCAAGTTTCTTGGAGGGCAACAACAGTTTAATGCCATCCTTATGTAGTAGAGAATTAAAACCCCTACTATTCCAAGAGAGGAGGGTAAATTCATTATTACATGCCTCATCTCAGTTTGGGATAGGAGAGTTTCCCTCCAAAGATCTTGCTTCAATTAACTTACTGATTCAATATTAGCCAGAGAAATCGCCCCCGAATCCCTGTTTCCATCGTTCAGGTCTTGATAAATAGAGGAATGGCATATGACAATTTCATAATTATTACCCCATACTCCATTAGAATACTCCTGTATGAGGTCAACAAAGACCGCAGATCTAAATTGAACAATTACCCAATTTTCCCAACTTCCAATTTCGGGCAAAATGATGGAATCGATATTTTGTAGCTGCGGTATGTGTGAAAATTTGTTCAATATCCAAGCCCCATTTTAAAAAAGGGCTTTCATCAGTGGTGGATTTTTCAATAATCTTAATACGTTTCCCCACTATAAACTATTCCCCACTATTTCGTTCCAACAGAGTTAGTCATTCTTATTTTTGAATTAATATGCATAGCCAGTCGTTCCATCTCCTTAATGTATATCTCCCTCTCCTTTTTTGTAAGAGACATTGTTGTTAGAGGGGATAGTAACATATTTAAAGTTATTACCCATAGGCACTACGTCCTCTGGTTCTATTTCAACTGTCATATATTCATTGCCCTTTAACCAATTATCTAAACCCTTCTTTTTGATTACCACTTTTTTACCTTCGCCCAGCTTCTGCTGGCTTTCAATAATTTCATAGTGGTTCCCCACTTCTACACATTCAGAGTCTAAAGGGGCTGTGGTGGCAAGAGCCAAGGTTTTCTTTTTGGCATTCTTGTTAGATTTGACCTTGGCCATCGCCACCCTATTTAGAGTGGGTCTCTTATTTTTTCTTTTACGTCTGATGCGTCTCTTTAATCCTTGGGATACAATTATTTCATCAGCGCTATCACTTGAATTTATTACTTCAGCCAAATTTCCCCTTGAGACAGATGGCTCACTAAGGTGTATTTTTGAGTGTCCTCTTTCTCATTTTCTTTTTCAGCGGCCAAAACCAACTCGCTCAGATCTCCTAAAACATAATTTGCCTCGTTGTAGTACTTTTTTTCCCTATTCAATTAATTTCCCCAATATTCTTCTACCATAATCCCAAGGGATCTGGTGTTATCAATAGTCTGTTGTACCAATGATTTGGTGTCACTCTGATCCTTAAGCAGCTTAGTGCAAATAGTCAGAAGGACATCCATCATGATAGTCAGAGCGTCAAATTTCTCTCCCACTTTGAGTGAGTTTTCACTTACATCACTCCTTTCTCTATTAGGTGTGTTTTCAAAGGAGTTTCCAGTTGAATTCCAGGACACATCCCCCTCATTAGGTTCAACTTCTATTTGTGCAAATTTATCAAAATCTGGAGTAGCGGGCAGATTTATTCCAATAACATTATTCATATCAGTTTCGTCTACCGCAGAAATATCCAAATCTATACCCGTTCCCATAGGTTGACGCCTGAAATGATGTACTAATTTCAGCAGAGAATTGTTGTCGATCGAGCTATTGGAAGGGGGAGGTTGGAGTTGTACAGTTTCAGATATATTCACTTTTTCCTTTATAAGTATCTTAGGTTGCTCTAATAAACCTTTGATCCCGCAAGTTTGCTCTTTCTTCCCTCCTTTCTTAGGGTTTTTGCCTTTACCCAACTTCAGTGTGCCTGATTTTAAAATAGATTTGGGTGTACTTTTTTCCCCCTTCTTAGACCTAAGGTTGTGTGAGCATGGGCTCGGACCCGTGATACTAGGAAGGGGAGGATAAACCAACCGCTTAGAAATAAGGAAGGAGAGTACGGGAATCTTATAAACCCCGGAGGAGATGAACCACCTCACAGCCTACAGGGATTAGGGAGGAAAAATACAGAGAATTTATACTCCCCTGAGGAGAGGAACCACCTCGCAGCCTACAGGGATAAGGGAAGGAGAATACAGAGAATTTATACTCCCCTGAGGAGAGGAACCACCTCGCAGCCTACAGGGATAAGGGAAGGAGAATACAGAGAATTTATACTCCCCTGAGGAGAGGAACCACCTCGCAGCCTACAGGGATTAGGGAAGGAGAATACAGAGAATTTATAATCCCCTGAGGAGAGGAACCACCTCGCAGCCTACAGGGATAAAGGAATAAAAAAGGTACACCATTACTAAAACCAATAATAGCTACCCACCTAACCAAGGTGGTGTATAGCTAAAGTGCAAAAGTGAATGTGCAAAAAATGCCCATGACCTACAAAAATTAGCATTTATAAAACACACCATTTACTAAGAGTAATAGGGGAGAAGAGATGTTCGCAGCGCCAAGAATAAGATAAAATAAAGTTAGGGGATCTTCTAACAGTATCACCATAAAAGGAGCTATCTGTAAAAAAGAGGGGCTCAATTTATAAAAAATAAAAAACAGTAAAAATCCATTACTATCAAAACAAAGTCACTATTTCAAAAATTACACACGTGACAAAATTGAATTTTGCCAGTAATTAGAAACGTTAATTACATAAAACTGAAATGATCGGTTAGTTAATTTAACCAATAATATCCAAGAAAACAATTTTAAATATCCATCTGGTTTGGGAACGCCTTACAGTTTAAGGAGCGGACTCAGTCTGCCTCTTCCCCCCCCCCCCTCCCCAACCAGGATGGCCTTTATGTGAAGTAAAAACAGATGATTTGCTTACTTCTGGACCAGTCTGCTTTCATAGAGTTTCACCCTTCACAGATTGCTCGGCACAGTTGCAGGCACTAAAGAAATTACAGCACACTACAACATGCCCAACAGCCTGACAGCACTGCGCCCTTGTCTCCACTGCGGGCTTAACGCCACAAGGGTTTTGTTGTTAGTTTAAGTAGCCCACACTTCCGGTGGCAAGGTCCGCAATCGAAGATGCAGGGCACAGTTTTTACAAATTAAAGCAGCGTTTCAGCGCCGCATCAGGATTCCAGCAGATTTCCAGCAGATTGTACACTCCTTTCATAACCTCTTACTCCTGACCCTTCACTAATCTGACATTGTAAGCTACTCTACTGCCACCACACCACTGTCCCTTCCAGTCTCTCACTCGCCTTTCCACCTCCACCCTCCGATCTTACTTTCTTTCCCACTTCTATTCTTTAACGCTTCTACTTCCAACTATCCTTCTACTTCATTATTCCTTTCCCCTCCTTCCTCTCACTCTACTTCCCCACCTCTTGCTATTCCCATTGTTCTAATTTCTGTCTCATTTAATGCCAGTAGCCCCTCCTTCTCTCCCACTTTCTGTTGCTCATCCCTCTCTACTACTGTTCCCATTTCCCTAATACCACGACCACTTCCTACTACCCTCCAAGTTACTCAGGGATATTGTGCCCTGCACACCACTTACACTGTTACAGACACGCTGGGATATGGTGCCTTGCCCACCCTCTACTAGCGCCTATTCAACCCTCGGGGACTTCCTGGAATATGGTGCCCTGCTCACCCTGCTACTCTCACCACCTACTACCTTTACTCCCAACATCTACTACTGCTACCTCTGCTCCTCCTACTCTACTTCTACTGGATGAGCTGCCTGCCCCTGTTATGTTGGCAAGCCCCTGTTGCGCTTCTGCAGACGATGGTAGGTGGGTTTTGCAGGCTGAGCATCTGGAGCATGTTCCTTTGAAAACCGCAATGGTCTTGGCTAACTCCCAAGTGGGGAAGCTAGATGGGGCTCTTGGCTGTCTTGCTGCATGGTTGGGTGGGATAGGCAGCGCTGTCTCCCCGCAGCCCTCCTGCACTTCAGGTTTGGGGCAATGTCTGGGCAAAAAAAGTTGCCTGTGACTCCTGGGGGTGGACCACTCGGCTCACTCGTTGATGAAGAATGCAGCTAGCTGCGAGAGTCAGTGTGAATTGCAGGACACATTGATTGACACTTCAAGCGCACCTTGTGGCCCTGGATTCCTCCTGAGGCTCTACCTGCCTGAGGGTCGCTTGAATGTCAGTAGCCTACGGACACTCCCCAGGTGCATGGCTGGGGCTAGTGCAGGGACCCCGTTCCCTTCGTCCCCCTAAGGTCAGACCCCTATCAGTACCTTCCAGAATCCCGGGACCTGATGCATAGGCTTGTTGCTGGAGCAATCTGGCCTCCGTTTCCTCACCCTGTGGGGTCGGGAGGACCAGGCGCCCAATGTGCCCCGGTGGTGGCCTAAGTATCTGATGCACCTTGCCCTACTCCAGGGCAGCTAGCAATGCCACTTGTCTGTGGTGTCCCATGCCTGCCTGCGTGGGACAGCCCTGGAGTGCAGGCCTTATGACTGCATCCGATGGCCAACAGCTCCTAGGCATTCTTTGGTGCAGATCGGAACAGCGCCCAAACGGCTGTGCCAGAGGCGCGGGACTGGGGCAAAGCCCCCTCAACCAGCCCAGGCCCTTAAGCCGGCTGCCTGAACTTTGGCTCCCCGACCATGACCTCAGATTTGATGCAGCGACCTGCTGTATTGAAGCATAGTACTGAGCGGAGGAAAAGGGACTAACCAGTATTCCCTCACAAATGGCAAGTGAAGAGGGAAGAACGCAGTGCAAAATCCACATTTGGCAGCAAGGTGTCCCATTGATCTCTTTCCCCCGCCTGGCATGCTAAGGTGCCTTTTGGCGTTGGCTGTTGTTGGACTCTCTGATTTAATGCCTCCTTAATTATCGACTGATTCTCTATGTTGGCTTCATTTTGTCCATACAGAACGCACGCCATTTGCGTGAGATCCTGGTCATCCACATTCTTAGATTATGTTTTGTGAAAGTGGTCATCAGTTTTCTTCTGTATTGTTTTGGTAGTGACTGTGTATTCCAGTCCCTGCTTCCAAGATTGAATTATTGGGTGGTTCTCCAAAACTCCTACCCTGGCAAGTGACAGAGTTTGCGGGGGACTTATGTTGGAATGAATTTGATCCTGGATTTTGATTAACTGGCCCTCTTCAGTCCCTTCAATGGGCTCAGCAGCACAATCTTCCTTTCTAGTCTGTAGGTCTTGTAATTCTTTGTCCTCTGAGGTCTCCTGTTGTTCAGAGTAAGATCCGTCCAGTTCTGGGCACCTGAGATCATCCTTTGTTTGTGTGCTGCGAGGTTCATTTTTGATATGTCCTTTTTTTTATTTAAATCTTTTTTATTTTAAGTACCTTCCTTACTGCTTTTGCCTTAAAGTGTGGTCCAGCTTCTGGGGGACACCCCTGTCAACAGGTCTTTACTTACTCTTAAGTTCATGCTGTTCGGCTAATTGGCAAGTGAAGTGGTTTTTAGTCTTTCACTCTTCAGGTGGTACGTTCTTGTAGCACTCTGATCTCCTCGAGAATATGCGGGGGGCTGTGGAGGTCGAAGGTGAGGAGTAGGGATAGGTGTCTCTGCACCGCAGGATCTGTACAGCTGCAATTCCAGAATCCCTACGCCCACCAGTCCCACTCTCCTTACCTTCTTTTTTCCGTTCCTCTGTACTTCCACTCCTCCGCTCCTCCCTCTCAATGTTAATGTGGTTTTACCCTGTCTGAAAGTCTGATGATCCAATAATTGCTGACTGGCTTCTGATGTCTGGCTCCTCTCAGGATCCACTGGGACCCTGTCACAGCAATATAATACTTTGTGCTGAGCCTCACGGAGAGGGACCACTCGGCACTGCACAGCCAGCACAAACAGCCTCTGTCCTCGTCCTTTTCTCCACGACTGGCTTCACTCAGAGGATACAACACAGCAGGCAGGTTGGTCTCCCAGGATGGCAGATCCCCGTTTGGGACTGCTGCTTGGGTCGACACGGCCCCTGCAGGTTGCATTTCTTCCATGGTGGGGCACTGGCTCTGGTCAGCTGGGAAGGCTCTCTGATCTGGAGGAGAGTGTCAGCAATCTCGCCATGTCCACTGGGCTGAGAGAGATTGACCGCTGCCGTGCCCTCCTTCACCAATCATCCCGGCCCCTCCCAGGCAGTCACCAGGTCAGTGATGGGGGGGATGGGACCCCAAGATCCAAGTGTGAATGTCGACTGGGGTGGAATGTCCTTAATGCGCCACAACCGTTTTGTGCTTCTGGGCAGGGAGGGTCGCAAAGGACGCCAAGGGTCTGCAGTGATATCAGTTACCCATCCAACCCGTCTTTAAACACAGACCAAGGAGTCTAACGTGTGGGAGTCAGAGGTCAGTACCAAACCCTTGGTGCAATGAAGGTGAGGGCTGGGGCACACTGACTCAGGTTTGATTCCATTGTGGCAGTTGTACCACCAACCCCTCTACCCCTCTATGTCGGGGAAGTGGAGCATGAGCATGTGTGATTGGACCCGAAAGATGGTGAAGAATGCCTGGGCAGGGCAAAACCAGAGAAAACACTGGTGGAGGTCCGTGGCGTTCTTGACGTGTAAATCGGTCGTCCAACCTGGATATAGCGAAAAAACGAATCAAACCATCTAGTAGCTGGTTCCCTCTGAAGTTACCCTCATGAGAGCTGGCACTCGTAAACCTCACTTTCACCAGGTAAAGCAAATTATCAGAAGTCTTGGAGGCGATAGTATCTCAACCTATTCTCAAACTTAAAATGGGCAAGAAGCCCAGCTCACTTGTGTGGTACCAGGCGTTGAATGCAAGGGCACAGTGGGCCTCTTTTGGGAGCAGAACTGGAACTGCGGGATGAACGTAATGCTGGAGGATAAGCCAATGCTCATCAGACACCAAAAAAGTTGTTGGTTGATACAGACAGCAGGACGGTGGCCATAGAAGATGAAATCTGTTATGGAGTGCATAACGACTCACCTGCTTAATCAACTGGCCCTAAAATGGATGGAGCTATAGTGTCGGGCCCATACTAGGCCATCATCAGTGCTCATTGTCGGTGCTGAGAACCACGGGGCCAAGCCCGAGGAGTAGGAGGGCTGCTGTGGTACGTACCGATGCCTGGGGCAAAGGTGTGGGTGGAGGTGCCATAGGTGCAGATCTTGGTGGCAACATTTCAAAAGAGAACTTTAAAGGCTGAAATGGAGGATGGTTCCATGGGAGCAGCAGTTGAACACGGGTAAATCGATCCCAAGAGATGGGCGAGAGCCATTTGGAAGGGACAGGCGATGGCCTCCCTTGACCTCAGCCGATTGAAAGGGAGTTGGGTTTGGATCCCAAAACCTGGAGTGGCTGAGATGGGTGCTTTGTGCGGTAATGCAAATGATGCCAGAGAAACTGGCGGGAGCCCTGGCCCTCTCAGGAGGGTAAATCTCCAAGTTGTTGAGGGAAGAGCCCAGAAAAAGCTGAGGGTGGCACTGTATAGACCATAGCTGTCAAGTCACCCTGTCCCATGAAGGCCCTCTTCACCCAGTCCTGTTTCTGTTGATTCCCCACAATGCCTGTCTATGTGAGTGGATGAGATTGTGTGAGCCCTGCTGATGCCCCTGACCTCCTGGCCCAGCCCAGCACTTCCCTGGGACACCTACTGGACCGTGGCACCCACCTGGGTCTCCAACTGCTGGGCTTGCTTAGCCACTCCTTCTGTGGCCAGGACTTTTGGTCCCCACCTGCTCTCGGGACACATCCCAGCATGGAGGAGTCTGTCCAGTTCCCATGACACACATCTGTCCCACAGGGAGACACTTCACATCTGCTATCATGGCACCTGGCTGCAGACAAATGTAGGAGACAGCTTTGCCAGGTGCGACTCAGGCTATCCTGATTTGATCGCTGTGGCCATATGGCAAGTTTGGCCCAGTTGAAGAACCAGATACCCTGAGACAGTCACCCATTACCACATGGCTGTGCAGCCATGAGGCTGTGCCTGCCTTAAGGCCACAATCCAGGGTCTGGGGCTGAAGCCCCTATCTGCAACTAAGGCACACACTCTCTTCCCTGACTCCCACGAGTTGGATCCTGCCACTCTGGCTGGGCCAAGCCCATCTGGTCTGCTATGCTTACCGGAAAGGGGGAACAGAGCTCAACGCTCATCCCACATCCCCGCAGGTGCACCCAGGGTGCATTGGAGTTATCGTGCACACTGTGGTGCAGCAGGAGGAGTAAGGATAGAGACCCTTGTGGTACCAGCACTGCAGCTGCGCCATTGATGGAACTGTGCCTCAGAGTATAACTACTAACAGAATACAGCGAGGTAGCTGCTCTGCCACTCACAAACACCTGACCCAGAATCAGATTGTCTACAAATCATCATGCACCACATTACCCACAAACATGAGTTGCGCGCCGGGTGAGAGAGGTTGGACATTTGTGTCCACAACCGAGTACTGAAGCAGGCGGCTCTATGCACTGGAACACAGGCTGGCTATCTCAGGCCAACCGAGGTACCACAGGGATGGGGTACCATCGTAGTTTAAGGGGGAGCACTGACTTTGAGACATTCAGTTATAATTATATAGATGGCAGCTTTGCCCCTTTGCCTCCTCAGCCATACAGCTGGTTGAGGTTGTTTGGCCTCCAAGACCTCTAATCCTTTGCCTCAGCAGATTAAACTAGGGTATCTGAGTGCCAGCTGTCCTGAGTGAAACATCAGAGGGAAGCAGACACTAGATGTCTGATTGCTCATCTGACCCTATACCCATGCCGGACAAACGATTAGCATGTCTTTACTGCTCCAGACCTCCACCACAGTACCCTCTGCCATCACCCTGCCCAGGCATAGTGCACCATGTCTCAAGTCCTATCACGCACACTCATGAATCACTTCCACAACGGAGGGGACGAGAGGTGCTGGTGGAATGCACAGTGCAATGGGATCACACTTCAGCTGGTGTACACTGGCCCTCCCCTCCATAGTGCAACAGGCTTTGGTTTGGCTCTCCAACTTGTACACGTTGGTCTGTGTCACAAGATGAGATGTGTGGGTAACCAACAACACTGTAGAACCCTGCCACCCTTTGTGGGCTTCCCCACATGGCGATGATACGTGATCCAGGTACACTGAAGACAGGCCACCGCAGTTGACGGTCGCACTGGGTTCAGGAGTCTTTTTCCCCTGTCTCTGCCCTGGTTACCCATGAAAGATGCTGGATCGGTTGCCAGGAGAGTGTGCTGGTGGTCAATCACCTGTGGCCACGTGGAAATCTTGAAACTGGAGCCAGGGGTCAGTGACACTCTTCACTAGGGTAGATAGTGTGGCGACTCCCAGGTTATTGTGGCTGCGTCCATGGAGGAAGCCCCTTTCCATAAGGCAAGTGAGGTGAAGTCGCTACCCGTTAATCCCCCCCCCCCCCCCCGAGGGTGGTACTCAGTGGTGGATCTCATGGGGAGGGAAGCCCTCCATAGGACCAGTGGTCATCACCTTGGGAGAACGCGGTATCCCCGCCTTCTTTTCTGTTGCCTCCTTCTTTTCACCCCACTCGTATCTATCCATCTATCTAGAGATGAGGAAATCAAGTCCCAAGAGACTACTGGGATGAAGAAGAGTGATACTGAACTCTATAATGATAATCATTTCTGACGAGGCAGAACGGTGTAGCAATGATGAATAATTATAGAACCAGAATACACAGTCCAGTTGCAGGATTCTGCCTATTAGTTACCAGGACTACAGATTAGAAGAAGGCCATTCGTCGAGCCTGCCCAGAGGAACCGAGAGCAAAGTTTGAATGCCGCAGACAGAGAGACCCGGGAAGAAGCTGCAGACCGGGATGATGGTGGAGTGGAGCTGCCGTCTCTAATGGTGCTGCCAATAACCGGCAGACCACGAGAAAGCAGAAAAGAACCATGTACGTGGAAGACTTGGGACGCCTCCTGGAGGGAAGCCGCGCAGCCCGTTTCCCTGGAGGCGAAGCCGAGACTCAGAAGACGCGGAAGCTGAGGGAGGAAGATTTGAAGGTTGTCCAGAGAGTTGAAGAATCCCGAGCAGAATGCCATGCAGTGGGACCCCGAAAACAAGGTACAGGTGCTGCCTGGGTGCATGATAGGGGCTGGGAACTGAACAAGGGGAACCTAAGGAAGGTCGGGGACCCGATATGAACTAAAGCTGACAATACATGGGTCAGGGACCCTAAGGGAAATATAAAGACAGTCATATGCCACATCAATGGACACTTGGCAAGAGAGTAAACCAAATTTCTTTGAGGGCCTCTACAAAGGGGTTTGAGACCCAAGTGAAACCACAGAGGCAAACCTAAAACAAACGGGTCGAAGACCCGAAACAAATACAAGGGCAATGAAAAGCAGAAAGGAACTTTATAGAATGTCCTATGTGGAACAGTACCTGGCAGGAGAGTAGACAAGGTCTGTTCAGTTAGACATCGAATGAGAGTGAAGTAAGGGTAGAGAACCGGCGAGAGGAACACACCACGTTCTGGGACTCATATGAGGTTGGACAAGGCCCCCAAGAGCAGGGCACATAGGTCAGAGAACCATACAAAAGGAAGAGACATTTTTAAGGGGCTGATGCCCAGAACAAGTCAGGGAGCCACACAGAAGACAAAGGAAGAGTCGGGGAGAATCTGAGCGAACCCAGTAGGATCTGGGACACATGTGAAAGAGTACAAGAAGTTGAAACAAGGGGTCGAGGAGCCTCATCTAAAGGAAGAGACATTTGCTGGAATTCTGAATTCAATAGTCATGTCTGGTGGGATGGTGTACCAGACTTGGCGCTACAGTTTTGAATTGAAGACCAGAATAAGGGGAAGAGAACCCTCTGTTTGATACTGAGGGACTATACTTAAAGAGTCACTCATTGTGTTTTCATACCACAAACTGAACTTTACAGGGGCTGTATCCAGAACCAGGGAAGCCTCCCCCCTGGATCAAAAATACGCCCACTTTCCTTAGTTTAGTATAAGAGATGGAAATAAGTTTGGACACAGGATGGTGGACAATTTATCTTACAAGAGATCCTGAAGGAGTCCTTGCTGTTTTTGTTGAGGTAGGACAACCACTCATAGAAATAGGGCAAGATAGGTTTATCCTTTTCTTTACTTGTATAATAAAAGCATTTGCCAACAAGCATCCCACCACTGTGTCAGACTCGTACTTCTGCACCCTTACAAAAGCCACCTCCCCCCTGGAGCTTTCTCTATTTCTCTTTCTTTGTTCTGAGTGAAGACTTCCCCAGCGGAGCGGCAAAGTTCGTCCCTTCTGTTTGACTTGTATTCTTTACATGTTTTCTTCGTCTCAGTATAACACATGTTTTCCTTCACAGGTACAATTAAAGTATTTTCACTACAATAACACATTGTGATTTGTTCTTCATGTCTTTCTTCAGGAGATGTCCTTAAAGATGTGTTAGTGATATGTAGCTCAGCGAGTTCCTCACAAGAACCAGAGTCATTGTCCCCAGAGGGAGAGCCTCCCCCGGTGAGGTCCTGCTTGCTTCTACTCCTAGGAAGGGTATTGCGTAGCAGGCTTTCACTCAGAGGGAAAGGCTGCCCCTTTGGAAGCCATGACAGAATCCTGATATTCTGTAACCAAGGATAGGAGACCCCTACACCGTGGACCCGGGGAACAAGAAGACCAGAAACTAGAAGGAGAGGGTGGGTCACACGGTACAACTCGCTAGATCAGTCAAGCGAGGTAATTGGACATCAGTAGGAAGGACCAAGAAGGGGATAGGCCAGGTCAAGGATAGTATAAAAATAGCACATCTTTATTAATCGCATATCAAAACCGCATAACAAATAGTGCAAAATACATAGTAAAACAGCATATAAATATACAACTCATATCGAATATACACGAATGAAGTGCATGACAGCCAATCACCCCCACTGCAGTTGGGGGTAAGAACAGCATAGAAAGTGTCTACTGCTTGTTCAAAAAGAGAAAAGAGGGGAAAAGGACTATATCATGGATAAGTCCCTGAATGTATACCAATAATCCCCCTAATATATTAGTACATACACAATCCAAGGTTCAGATCTTAATAGAAATGAGGTAATTCAATGAGTTCTAAATAAACATTTTTTTTGACAGAAATTAGAAGTGTAAAAGTGCTACGTGCAATATTACAAGTTCTATCCAGCCTAATGATCTGGAATAACACAATTCAATGATAGTAATGGCCTAGGCTATCAAGTTTGAAATGGTAAAGAGCGTTGCATGCAGTATTCCTATTACTATCGCATCGCAAGCTTGACAGACAATTCTTATCATTGAATTGTTTCCAGAATCCTGATCTTCATCACAACAGGGATGGAAAGCCTCCCGGCACTGATAAATGCAGCAACCTCTAGTTTGATTGCCACCTTTTAGGTGTTGGTCTCTTTGCTGGTCTCTTTGCTGGTGTCTTGTGTTCAAGACGAGTATGGACTGTCTACAGTCTCAGAGCCTGTAGCACCTCATATGCAGGATAAATACCATAGTGCACCCCTCCAGTGAAGGCAGAACACATAGCTGTGTGGCCCAAGCTAGCATAAGTTGTTGAAATTCTCAGCATTTCCCCAGCAAGTGTCAAATGAGGGTGTTTTACAAATGCCGGGGGATAGTTACAGACAAAAGGGCATTTTTGATAGCAAGTGTACAGAGGGTGACTATTTTTAAAACTGAACAATGAGGGGAGGTGGGGGGAGAGGAGGGGCCCAAGAGCCTTAGCAAGATGGCCACCGGGTGAACGAGCGCTGAACAAGCGATTAATCTTTGAATCATTCCCATGTAGCAGTATCGGTTTTTGGCAAAGATGGCCTCAGGGTGTCCCTAAGCAGGTGGGGCAACACTGGGGAAAAATTGGGGGCTCCTACCAACTGTCTACCCCAGATCACCAAGCCGATGCTAGTGGAGCTGTTACTCTGAGCGCAGTGGCCAGCAGGATTCCCGCGCTCTGGTGCTGAAGGTGCCGGAGGCTAGATCGTTCATGTGTGTCATACGGCTTGCTGCTGGGGGCAGCTTGGCGTGGCAGCTGGACTGTGGAGTTGCTGGCCCGGTGTGCCTGGGCAGCATGGTGGCTGGAGCTGATATGCAGCGCTGTGGGGGATGACTGGAGCCATCTGTCTATGCTGCTCAGTGAGCCGCGACGGACGCCTGTAGATGTATGTGAGTGACCATGACATTAAGGAGCAGACTGAAAAATAAAGTGATTGAATCAACTGCCAGTGAGGGAGGGAAGGTCTGCTTGCTTCTATCCCACTGGCAGACCGACAATTTGATGACGCACAGCAGAAAAGCAGCCCGGGACATGAGGATGGTGCCCGCCTGTCCCAGCCATCGCTTGCATACGTGCCAAGGATCCGCAAATGCAGGAGCAAATATTGCTGCTCGGAGGCCGTACACAGGGTTGAGACCTGCATGTTGCAGTCAGTGACCGGGGGCTTTTAACTGGGTGAGCATGCAACATATTGGGGAAACCGAGCGTTGCATCAAATGGTGTCCCATCCAATGAGACCAGCACCAGATGACACGTGACTGCGGGAGAACCCACATCAAAAGTGGAGAAGAGTGGGATTGAGTGCAGCCTCTGTCAGAGGCTCCAAGGCGCTGTGTAGGAGGGAGGGCCTGTGACGTGGTGAAGCAGGGTAAGAGTTTGCTGCGGCAGTATGGTCCATCCAATTGAACCGCCAATGGCACACATTCGTAGAACCCGAGGAAGCTTGGTGCTTCTTAAAACTGAGAGATGTGATCACCATGGAATATACCACTGTGGTGGAGCAGCCGCCACAACCAAACGAATATACACAGCCCTGCGCACAATGGCAAACACGATCTTGGGAAGGATGGAGGAAGGCTGGCAGAAAGCTCTGAGGATTGGGTTGATGGCAAGAGGATCCAGTGCGATAATGCTATTGGGCAGAATTGCAACAAATGTGTGTGACAATTTAGGGATGAAGTTATTTGATGAAGACAACTTATGAAATCTCACATTACAAGACTGCAACATTTAATTTGGCTACGTTTTAACACATTTCAACAAGACTGTTATACTATGCAAAGTTAAGAGGAAAAAATTATATGTGTAAAAGGATTATATGATTATATATTTTGTACAAGTTAATCAAATTTGAATTGTGTTGTAAAAGTTTGTAATCAAGCTAAATACAACTAATAAAAAATAAATGAAATAAATGCTAGTGGGTTGCTTGATAGCAGTACATGCTCTTCACTGGGATGTCAAGTGTCCCCTCGCTTGAACATGTTGTCTTCCTGGGACTTCTGAACACTTTAACCTGGCAAATATACAAAGTCGAAGCAATACCACCCCTTGGCTGCTAGGAAGACAATGTCGCACCGATCTGCAGGCTGAACTGAAATTCCTAAAACCGGTCTGCTGGGAAGGGCCACTATGATGGGGCTCATGACCCGTGGGGTAACTTCTGGTCCCTACTTGTCTGTTCCGGGGCTTTGCCACTGTTCAGGAACCATGGCTGGCATTCTCGACCTGGTAGTGCAAGCATGTGGGCATAGGGGCGGCGGCAATGAGGTTGCCCCGGTCTGCTACTTTGCATTGACTATATTTTGCTCTTAGAGTCATGTCCGTATGATTTTTATATATTTTATTTATAGCACACCCATACACAAGTTTTTCAAAGCACGATTCCAATGTTCTACTGTTTGGTTGGTTTTGGGGGGGATGTTTGGGTAATGGGAGGGAAACACTTGCCAAGAAATGCCTGTGCTACATGATATACGAGCTTACACATGCCCTTGGGTGGGGAATCTACATGTTGGAATGGCGTGTCCCTTAGTGGGGCCTGAAATATGGGCAAATATCTAGGGGTTTTGGATAACCACACTTGCATGTATTACCCTCAATGTACAGGGTCCAGGCCACCCAGTCAAGCCGAGACGACTGCTAAACCTTCTGCAGAATCTGTATCGGGACATCCTATTCCTGCAAGAAACCCACTTAGATGCTCATGAACCAGCAAAACTGTACAGAGATTGGGTGGGGGCGGCGGTCCTTTATCCCTCGCAAGGGAAGAGGGGTGTATCGATCCTGGTGCACCAGAGGGTCCCTATTAAAATACTCGCTACAGAAACTGACAAGGAGGGGCGATTTATTCTTTTACACGGTCTACTCCATAGTTTGCTTATCACCCTCATAAACATTTACTGCTCCGTGATGGGCACACCAGGGTTTCTCGTCAGTGTGTTGGCTACGTGCGCACCACTATTGGGCCGCTTGACACTGATGGGGTGAGTTGAACAATAGCGATACAGCCCGAGATCGACCGACCTAACTCCTCACACTCAGGTAACAGACCTGCCCTGAAAAAAGAGCAGGCGCTCCAGACCCTGATGTCAGACCTACAACTGGTGGGTGTGCGGAGACACCCACATGACTACACATTCTACTTTAACCACCACCATAGCAACTCTAGGATGAATTATTGCCTACTGCCCAGCACTATTCTACACATGGTAGAATGTTGCCCAATCCTCTGCATGGCACTCTCTGATCATGCCCCGGTCCTTATGCATTTTACCATCCCAGACGCCCCAGTCAAAGCCCCCACCTGGAGGCTGAACGTAATGATGCTGGATTACCCTGATCTGGTAGAGTCGCTGGCGCAAGCCCTGGGCAGGTTTTGGCAGGGTAACCTAGTAGAAGGATGCAATAGTTTCAGGTGTTGGGGCCCTTTTAAGGCTTTCATTAGAGGGCAATTAATCTTGCGTTGGGCATATACAAAGAAATGTTGGGCCGCAAGGGAATCTTAACTGATGGCAGAGCTGATGGTGGCCGAATGCACGCACAAAGCCAATAGGGACACCCTGACATACGGCAAAATCGTGAAACTCTGATCGAAAATCCCGCACATCACAACGGTTAGGGCCCAGAAGGCATTCTCCAAATGGGTGGTGGATCTATACGCCACAGAGGATAGGCCCCTTTTCATGCTCGCTCTAGCCCTTAAGGGGAAACAGCTGAGTCAGCTTATTACATCCGCCAGGGGTGCCGACGGCAGGCTGCTCACTGGGGACTGAGCCATTAATGAACGATTCGCTGAGTACTATAGAGATCTCTACGCTCTGTGAGAAACCTGAGGCGTTTCTCCCATGCTATTCCCGGGGATCCCTGACACAGGTGGCCAGGGGAGGGCCATCCTTCTTGGATCCCAACCCTGGGGGCGGACAAGCGAGGGAGGATCACCTGGGAAGGTGAGCTTGGGGAATGCGGGAGGACCGCCCTTGGGCGGGACGCGGTATCCTTTTTTTCTGCATACACCCCTACCCGACAACCCCCTCTGTCTTTATGGGATATAGTCATCAGAGTCCCGTCCTACCTCAACCTTTTCCCTTTTGGAAAAGAAGATGGCACCATCCCTAAACCCCAATGCACATTTTACCTCTCCTTCTGTGAAACCCATTTCTCAGCAACCTTACATCCAAGCCCCCTTTTCTGACAATAATCTACACTATATTTTATTCCCTTTCAAAGGACACTACAACTCCCATAATACCATTCTTCTACTACAATACTAAAAGACTGAGATGAGGAAGAGAGGGACTAAGAGTATGAAGATTACAAAAAGAAAACGCACAAAGGACGGACTCTTCCATTCGGACAGCAGGCTTTCCTGTTAATGAGGACAGGGAAGGTCAGGCAGTCTCAACCCTGACCAAACACTTGCAGGCAGTTAATATCTCACAGGTGCATAGAAGGAGCCTACAAAAAGAAGGCAGTTGCTCTTGGGAAGCCAGGAGGGAGGCTGCAAGGCTGAGTCCGGCAGTGGATCCCTACCTAAGTACCAGACATTCAGAGAGCAAGCTGGCGATGCTGCCCAGTACCTGGAAGCCCGAGCAGAGAGAGCTGCTCAGAGCGGGATTTTTCACGGCCTGTACCCATTCCTCTGGGACATTGACAAACCGAGTAAGAAGTGCATTCTGGGAAAGGTAGTGCACTACCTCCCGGGTGAACGACCGAGTTGGGTAGGAAAGACCAGCAAAGAAGCATCTGCTTTCTTTCCGGGTGAGCAAAGGAGTTGGGAAGGAAAGAGGGGCAGGTGGTGAGACCCTGACCTCAGCCCAAGAAAGCACCAGTCCCTGGCTGTCAGCGCCGTGTCACCTGGGTGAGTCTAAGAGAGAGAGGAACCCAGGGGCATGTGTGTGGCTGAAGCGTAACGGAAAGTAATGTAATGAGTCCAAGTGCATTTTGGGACTGGTCGTTTTTTTTTGTTGCAAAATAATAGAACCCTGAAATTGAGTAGCAGAGTGGTCCGGCAGAATTGAGAGTGCTATCAAGTCTCTGCGAACTGAATAGGTCAAAGTGGTCATGTTGAGGTACATGTCAAATCCTTGCACATTCGAAAGTCTTCAACAGGGAAAGCAAAGCAAGGAAGAAGGCTTGAGCCCGACAGACGAGCGGAGCCTGGCTGAGGGAGATCTATGTTTGAATCAGGTACTTTTCTTGGGAGGTCAGAGCCTGACTGAGGGAGACCTACGTGAACTGTTGATGGCTTGAGATGTCCGAGTCTGACAGAGGGAGACCTACGTGAATTTAGTTGAACTGTGAAAGAACTTTTGGTGAATTCAAATGACTTTAACATGGAAGGCCAAGTGGGCCTCCATCCACGATTTGAACTGCCTTTTTTTGATGACCTGAGCCACAGTGTGTCATCCTGTCTACGGGGCCGCCTTACTCTGTGTTGTCCAACGTGGGAAGGAGAGCTGACTCGGCCATTTTGATCTTTTGTGTCGTAGCGCTAATTTTCCTTTGCATACACATTCCCCATTGCATGCTTTTTGTATGAGAGATAGGACAGGCATTCGTTTTTTTAGTGTGAAAATAAAAGGAAATGAGAATGTAAAGGAAAACGGGTGCAGTATTCCCTAAACAGAGCTCCCGAGTGTTGCACCCAGCCCGCACCAACTTCTCCCAAGATGGCACGCACAACACAGATCGGGAGCAGAGATCCTACCCGCCCCCGGTGAACAACAGTGACCCAGCTGGAGAAGCGGAGGCCGAGGTGGTCATCGCAGACACCCCACCCCACCCGCCGGAGAAGCAGAGAAGCCTAGGTGGACATCGCGGCCCCCGCCAACCCCCGATGCTAGACCCATACAGTCCCCACAGGTGGGGACGGGTGTGGAGGCGGGACACTACGGAGCATTAACCGATTTAGCCAGCTCAGGGAGCCCGCAACAGAGTCCTATGAGGGATGGCGCATCACCCCGAAGCTACAGCGGGCAGACCTCTTCACCCCCCTCCTCCCCCATTCCATGTCTGTGCGGTAACAGCTGAGGACCTGGGGCACACATCGGGGACACTTCCTACAGATTGGGACTGAAATAAATTGTGCTTAATTACTCTCTGGTGCCATCTTCTCCCCAAATCCCCTTTACCCCCTTTTTCTGATCATTCACACGCCGGAGGAACCCCTTCCACAGCATACCAGGAGAACAAGATTGTGCGCTGCAGAACGGGGGCACTAGCCGGAATCTATAACCCCAGAGCCTATTGAACCAACAGGCCTTTGCAAACCAGTCAAGCAAGAGGGCTCCTTCCACCCTCCCACTATGTCCAAACATTCAAAACCCCACAAGTCAGCGGATATAGCCACCTTATTGCAACCACTCATCAAGGGCAAAATGACAGAGACCAGGCAACCGCAGTCCAACTCGCCGGAGAGGCCGGCAGGGTAGTGGGCCACAAAAGATGATAGACAATCCCTCCTTTCAGAGAATTTCGGAATTGCATGTCAAAAGTTTCCTCGAAAGTGGAGCACCTGGACGGTCTGGTAGAAGAGCCAGAGCATAGTCAGTGAATCGGAGGACCAGGCCCAAGAGCATACAGTACAGCTAACATACCTACGTAGGAGACTGCAAACCATGGAAGAGAAAAATCCAAGCATAATCCGCAAGTAAGAGGACATCGAAAACAGAGCCCGCAGAAACAACGTGAGGATTAGAGGTATTTCGGCTGCAATCACCGACCAAGCCCTCACCTTCCAGACTCTCCTCCAGAATTGTGGTAAAGCACTTCTGCTACTGGATCACACCCACCGGCACTGGATCGCACCCACCGGCTACGTGCCATTGAAGGGACTCCCCACAAAAGACCCACCAGACGTGATCACCTGAGTTAACTTCTTCCATACAAAGCAAGAGGTCATGCCAGCGAGCCGAATACAGGGTGACCTAACCTACCAAGGGACACGGATACAAATCTACCAAGACTTAGCAAAAGCAACGGTACAAAGACGTAGGGCCCTTAAGCTTCTAACCGCGCTCCTCCAGTCTCGGAAACATAAAATATAGCTGGTTGTTTCCGGCCACCCTCCAATTCTCAATCGAGGGCCAAACCCGTACCATTCACTCCTTGGAGGAAGCTGAGGGCATCCTGACAGGAGGACCCTCAACACCAGAGGAAAACCTCACATCAGCCTCACCTGGAGGAGCAACAGGAATAGCCCCAAAACCCTGGCATAATACCTGGGTAAAAGTGGTGGAAGCCAGGGCTCCCCCCGCAACAGACATGACCAACCGCAACGGCCTCACCCACTAAATCCCTTCGCTGCGTTCCTCAACAGGCACACCCTGGTTCCCCATGAAGTGTATCTGATGGACGTCGGCCTTGCCAAAACTTTGCTTCGTAACCCTCAACATACAAGGCCTGAACTCCCCCAACAAGCGCAAATCGGCACTCCGACGCCTAGGGGGATCTGGCCAGTCCAATAACCTTCCTCCAGGAAACTCATCTGACCTCACCAGACTACCCTCGCCTGCAGAGCAGAGCCTTCCCGAAGGCAATACCTAGCATCTAGCGGCTCCAAAAAAGGCAGCACAGCAATTTTTGGCAAGGGGCGTCCCATTTACAGAGCTGGAGGTAATCAAGGGCCCCAAAGGGAGATATGTGGGCATTAAAGGTAAGCTATATGGTCAATTGTATACACTGAGCTCCATCTACAATCCCAATGAGAGACAGCAAGCCTTCCTGTTAGACTTGGAATCTAATTTACTCCCTTTCCTGGAAGGCCAGGTGGTGATAGGTGGTGATTTTAACAGAGGTCCAAACCCCCAGATCGACAAAACTCATCAACCAACACAGAGAGACTTTAAAACTGCCCGGGGCCTGCTTCACATCGACCTTCTGCTGACCAGCCCTCAGCTCCTACAATACACCGACAAGGTAGCGATTGGAGCAACAGTCATTTCAGATCACGCTCCCATCATCCTTACAGCCCGAATGCACAACCCAGACTCCCCGCCCAAGCCCCAGTCGTCACTTTACGACCCGATTCTAAATGACTTCACTAAAGCTATTCATAATTCCTTTTTTTTTTCTCCATAACATTTTATTGGGTTTTACAGATAATTATAACATCAACAACAATACAGCAATCGATATTCGCATCAGCGTGGTACTGCCATTCGAGCTCTCTGGCAGGGGGAGGTAGATCTTAGTGGTCTGCTCGCTATTGTCCATGAGCTTGTCTATTCGCGGTGTTCGAGCAGGTAACCGCGCTCTGGGTCCGACTGGTTTGAGACTACAGTTTAATAGAGCGGGCTGCCTTGGAGCTATCTGGTTAGTGCAGGCCTTCTGGGGAGGGCTGGGAACTTGGCTGTGTAGTCCATGAATGGGTCCCAGATGTTCAGGGCTCTGTTTAGGGATCCTGAACGGATTGCAGTGACTTTTTCGGCCACTGCTATGTCCCAGCATTTGGACCACCATAGTGCAACTGAGGGTCCGTCTTTGTTTTTCCACAGCTGGGCCATTGCGATTTTTTTTTTTGCCGCTAGGAGTAGGTGTGTGCAAAGACTGGGTGATCTGCCCTGAGATTGGGAATGCGCCTCCTCCGGTTTCACGCAGAAGTATAACCCCCGGGTCCCAGGGGATGGAGAGACCGGTGATTTCCTTTGATGTGTTTTATTATCTCTCTCCAGTATGCCTCTGCCTTCGGCAGTTCCAGACCTTATGAAATAGTGAGCCGGGGCCGGGGCAACCATGCCAGCAGGTTCCAGGGATGGTTGGATTGGCCTTATTGAGTTGAGCCGGGGTGACATAGTACCTGTAGCAGAGTTTATAGCCACCTTCCCTGTTTGTGATACACTGGGAACTTTTCTGCAGTCTGGACCATATTTTCTCCCATTCCTCAACCTCTATTTCCCGTCCCAAGTCCTTCTCCCATTCCAGCATGTACCGTTCTTTTTTGGGGGGGGATCTGCTCTGTCTAGGAGACGATAGAGCGCAGAGGTTCTGCCTCTTTTAGTTGGGGTTGTTAGTGAGAGTTCCAACGACGATAACTCCCTGGAGCATTTTTCCTGGACCACCCTGTTGGACAGCCAATGCCGTATTTGGGCATAGTGGAATCTTTCCCGCTCATCCACCCCACATTTTGACTTGCATCTCTCGAATGAAATGGGCATTCCCTCTTCTAGAAAATCACCAGTTTTCAGTAATCCGCCCTCCCTCCAGGACTGGAAGCTGAGCGGGGGCATACCTGGTGAGAAATCGGGATTGTTCCATATGAGGGTTAGGGGACCCAGAGCTCCTTGGATGCCCCGTTTCCGGGCTGCTTCTTTCCAGCAGCAGACTATTGTGGCCGTAGCAGAGAGGGGGCCGCTGTTTGGTAGATGTGGGAGTTCTGAAGGTGTAACCGGGCACCAGGCTTCTTCGAGCTGTGTCCATTTCGGGGTGTCTGTCTCTTATGCCCAGGAAAATGCGTGCGACAGCTGCACCACTAGGGTGTATCTGGCCGAGTCGGGAACTCTCAGACCGCCTTGCGCTTTCCCCCGCATCATTATTCGTTTACCAATTCTGGGTTTCTCCTAGACAAATTCCTGCATTTTCTTTTGCAGAGCTGTCAGGGCAGGACCCGGTATATGGATCGGCAATGCTGTACAGTGGTACAGCCATCTGGGGATTAGATTAATTTTTATGGCGGTAATCCACCCGAACCAGGAGATTTCGTGGGACTTCCACCTCTTTAGGTCGTTTTAGAGATCTATAATTAGTTGCGGGAAGTTGCTCGAGTACAAGCGGGATGGGTCGTTGGTGATCTTTACCCCGAGGTATTCGATTGGTCCTTTCGCCCAAGGGATCGGCATTAGGGGCTGAGGGTGGTTCTTTCCTGCTTAGAGAGATTTATTGCTAGGGCTGAGGATTTGTCCAGGTTTACTCTGAACCCTGAAAGGACCCCAAACTCTTTGATCTCATCCCATAGGGCCCCCAGTGACGAAGATAGGTTGTACGCTGTTATTAACATGTCGTCCTCATATAGCGCAATTTTATATTCGTAGCCTCCCACGGATATCCCTCTTATCCTAGTTTTTTGTCTAATTCTATAATTACTTTAAAGAGAACCGAGTCGGGCCCACTTGGGCTGCCACTAGATGGGAGGCAATGAAGGCAGTTATCAGAGGAGAATTAATTGCCCAAGCAGCAGCTTGCAGAAAACTCAGAGCCCAAAATAAAGAATTATTGGAAAACGAATTAGAGGCTGCAGAAAGGAATCACAAAAAGGGTTGGTCTCCCTGCGTATTGCGTGCAACAAACTGGAAGCCGCAACAAACTGGAAGCCCATTACGCAGAAGAGACTCCCCAGACTCTCATAAAAACAAAACAAAATTATTATGGCAATAAGGCCAACAAATTCCTGGTCAAGAAGCTAGAAAAAACCTGAACAAGAATCCAGATAATAGGCCTAAAAGATTCTTATGGATCCACTGAATACTCTGAGGAAGCTAAGCTACATCTAGCAACAGCACACTTAGTAGACACTATGCCAGCCTCCCCAGATCCCTACCTCAACAGAATCAATACATTGAGGAAGCTGCTCTCCCGACTCTCAGAAATTGATAGGGCGCTCCCCTAAAACTACCAATCACCATAGAAGAAGTAGAGACTGGAGCGCCTGGCCCCGATGGTTTCTCCCCTAAATTCTACAAGCATTTTAGGACCTCCCTTGCTGGCCCCCTAACGGAGCTCCTAAACTCATTTAGGGAGATGGGTACCATAACCCCCTCTTTGCAAGAACCACCACGATCCTACTTTTAAAACCGGGGAAAGACCCAAAAGAATGCACCTCATACAGGCCAATGACGCTTCTTAATATTGACATGAACATTTACTCAAAGGTGCTGGGTAATAGACTCTCGAAGATCCTCCCTAACATTATTAACTCCAATCAAACCGGCTTTATATTGGGAAGAAGCACCAGGGATACTATTCAAAGGGCCATCAATCTAATAGAGGTGGCTACATTGAAACACCAGGAACTACCCTTATTGACCCTCGATGCAACTAAAGCATTCGATAAGGTGGAGTGGTCCTTTATGCGCTTGACTCTTGAAGCCTTTCGGTTTGGCTCCCTTTTCCGCCCAATGCTCCTGGCTAACTACAGGTCCCCAAAAACAATCCTGAAAATGAACCAGAAGGCATTGTCCCCCATCCAACTCTCATGCAGCACGAGACAAGGTTGTCCACTTTCCCCATTAATCTTTGCTCTTATTATGGAGCCCTTTGCCCAATGGATCCGGAAAAGCACAGCCATTGAAGGGATACAAATAAAAGATGAACATTATAAAGTATCGTTGTATGCAGACGATGTAATGCTCTCAGTCACCAATAGCCAATTGCCGCTCCCAGAAGCGTTGTCAGAGCTAAACTCTTTCAAAAACACTGCAGGCTTTGCCATTAACTACGCCTAATCGGGCCCTAGGGGTGGGAATGTCTACCAACACAATTAACCTACTCCGTCCAACTTGCCCACTAGAATGGAGCACTAACTCGACAAAATACCTTGGGGTACGCATAGCAGCAAACCCTAAAAGCCTATACGCAGCTAACTCCCTCCTCAGGGATCTAGAGGCAGACCTTAAAAGGTGGACAGCTCAGGAGCTCTAAATGATGGGAAGAGTCACAGCATGCAAGATGAACCTTCTTCCCAGATTCCTATATCTATGTTCGGCTCTCCCAGTGGAATTTCCTCTAAAACCCCTCCTCCAGCTCCAAAGACAAATCTCCGGGTTCATTTGGAAAGGAGGAAAAGCACGGATCTCAGTCATGACAGGTGCTGCCAAATGGGGTCGAATGGACGCCCCCAATCTGCGCTGCTACTATGTGGCAGCACAACTGGCGACCATCTTTGCATGGTCAGAAACGACACACCCCCCGAAACGGGCACTCATTGAACAAGTAGTTGACAAACTGCTCTGCTCCCTACTCCACATATCGGCGGCTGCACGCAAACACTGGGCATCAATCCTCTCTTCCACCAAGACGACCTAGCGAACCTGGGATTGGGCCTTACCAAAAAAAGGGTCTCCCAAGGGCATGAGCCCAATCTCGCCAGTTCTCCAAAACCTGACTTCACCCCAGACCTAAATACGGCTAATTTCAAGAACTGGAGACAGGGGACTGGGGGGCTGCAGAACGGTCTCCCATCTTTTAGAGGAATGCTCTCCAAACCCGACCTGCACTTGCCTTACTGGGCATCCTACCCGTTCACTGGCCTGACTGGGCCTGCATCCCTGATCCCTTCCAGCCCGTTACTCTTAGCACGTGGACCTTTCTGTCCCTGCACCCTCTTCTTCCTGGGCTCTGTCCACATGGCCTCCCCTGGCACTCCCTCCAACCCCTTCCCCCCCTTACTTACTGCACTTGCATGATCCGAACGGCACAACGCCTAGTAGAACCGTTTTTTGTTTTATCATCCCTGCCCCCCCCCACCCTGCCTTGTTTTGCCTTGAAACACATTGTGTATAGGTTCATTCTAAAAACCCAATAAAGAATAAAAGATACTTCTGGGTAATCACGCTATATCAAACCTTTCTAACATAACACCTTCACAACCCAAAATAACATCATCCACCTTCCTCCTGTCCCAAGACAAGTAGCATCACACAAGTCAAGCACTCACTAAACTCGACAACTCTACCACCTACTCTTGCCATCAAGCCCTACTCCCTACTATACACAAACACAGCACTCTGGCAATGGTAAAACACAACCTGCCTCACAGAGATGATCTAAAAGCAACCTCTTCTCTCCTCCCCGTGATTCACTTAACCCATGCATACCGCATCGCTTTAACTGCAGGACCCAAAGCACATGGGAAAATCCCTAGGAAAACGAAGACTTCCAGCTATGTATACCTCTAAAAATAAAAGGCCTGCACACTTGCAGACTTCAGAAAAAATGGTCAGCCTCTAGTCCTCGCCCACGCAGATGGTGGCAATACCTGCATTGCTGCCATTCAGGCTTTCCCAAACCCTGGTGACCCTGAACAGTAGAAGCTGCTGCACAGCTCATGGGAGCGCTGAAATCCATCAATATCACACAAACCATGAGGAACAAGCATTGGCAGCCCTTTAGGGGCCACAACACCTAGAAGAGCTGATGAAGACCCTATCGGGCAGTGAAGCACATAATCTCTGGAGAAGCCAGGATGCATCCTGGATCGGAAGATAGTACTTCTCTGATTATGCCCGCAGGATCTGGAACTGTATTCCAACACACATCAGACTTGCCCCAGTACTCGTGACATTCCAGAAGGAACTGAAGACTGTAAGGAAGGCGTGGCATCAACAGTAAGACAGATACAAGTGATCATAGTTCAAGGGTGTTTATTGAATGTTAACAAGGGTGTGATAAACACTTAATCTAATCCTAAATCTACAGATGGGAGCAAGCTACGACCATCATATAATGATGCAGTCCTAGTGGAGTGTGAAAATGAAAAGGCCTATACCAAAAAAACGATTGCCAATCCTTATCGCTAATTACAAATAGTCTGGGGATAGTGTTCACAAAATGATATGGCAGGCTGTTCAGGCCGTTGGCCTCCCTTCCCCGCATTTTCAGCACAGGGCAAGGTGGTTCACTCGAGCAAAGTACACACTCTAGCTTCTTCGGCATTGGGATACAGTTCCATTACCAACATCAGGGCCTTCTGTGCCCGAGTCAATTTCCTTATCAAAAAAGTCTCTTGATTCAGAGGGCCTGATGTACAAAAACAAGACACAAAGTTACTTCTTATCAGTATTCAGTTCGGGTGATTCACCCTGGATTCCCCTCTTCCGGGCTCAGATCCCCCTTTTTACAATGTTCAGAGAATATTCTTTCTCGGGTGACTCGCGGTTCACCCCAGAAACCCCTCAGCCGGACTCAGAGCCTTACTCGTACACAATTAGTCTCCCTCAGCCGGGCTCGGACCAACTGCAGTTCGCATTAAACTATCGAAGACTTTTGAATAAGCACAGGATTTAGCTTGACCCGTTGCAGGGCCACTTTGATCTCAAACTTCCCTTCTCACAGTTTCCAACCATTTGGATAAACAGAGACCTTCCAATGAGCACCAAAGTGGCACTGGAGCACTCTGTCTACGTTATCTTTCTTGGCCTCCAAAGTTCAGTCACTCGTCTGGTTTTTAATTATATTTTTGCGTCGCTCGTCACATACGCTTCACACACTGTTCTCTTTAGATTTCTTCATACAATGTTGCAGCTATCAACCTTGGTTCTAACGCAGGCTGGTCTGGTATCAGTCTCTCCGACTCACTGGCTGTGCTGCCTTTACTGGCGCTGCTTTGTTGTAGAAGCCAAGGACAGTACCACAGCAGAAAACGCTCCTTCCGGCCTTCATTATCGATGCGGGAGAGCCCCGGGTACCTCCGACACACAATGCTGGTTTGTTCAGCTTTAGTTCCCGGTCTTAGGTTTCTTACTTTCCAAGGTTCACGAAAGTAACGGTCTGCAAATGTCAAAAGGCACTTCCCTCCTTGCAACCCTATGTGGTCTCGCCGTCTTTCTTCTCGTATTAAACGGACATCTTGGAACTGCTGTTTCCTCATGTGCTTTTGTGCTCCGCCTTTTATTGGGGAAGTGTGATGGAAGTCAGGTGTATGAAATGATCAGTAATTGCCTGACCATTGTATTGGGACATGACAGGTATACAGCTCTGGTGTTAGTCTAAAGGGCAAGCTGTCCGTGAGAAAGTGTTTGTGTCAGGAAAGGGGGTTAGGGAGGTTGGGTTCCTAGGTATCCTACCGGGTAGGGTGGGGAAAAGGTGTTACAGGGAAGGGGATACTGCGTCTCACCTTCTGATGTCTCACTTCCACTCCCCGAAGACCCCTCATCCAGTTGATCCTCCCGCACTAGTCCACCCCCAGGAACTGCATCCAAAAGCGATGACCGCGTCCTGGCCACCTGGATGACAGGTCCCCAGGTACTAGCGGGTGAGACACCTTCAGGTTTCTCACAAGACTTGCATACTCAACACCTTGACCACCACAGATAACGCGACCGCTGCCCCTGACTGCATTCCCTACCCTCACAGTTGTCCACATAACTGTCTATAGAAGCAGTCATGATGTGTTCTCTCCCCGCCTTTCCTTCCTGGAAACCAACATTTACTGCTGCACGACCTTCAACTCTTCAGTGAGTCACGTGCAACGCTCTGTTGCTGAAGAGTGAGCTTTGCGGTTCACAAAAGTACAGCTTTGGCCGTTGTCAATTTTCTCATGTATTTAATAGTTGTTCACCATAAATTAATATTTAGAAAACCACAGAGAATGTGTTCTTATAAATGATGGACTGCAATTAATATTGAAAGACGTTGATACAAGGATTTGGTGAGGGAATCTTGCTGGGCATTCATTTAATACCTTTCAATTAATGGAATGAGTAAATGATTGATTTCACATCTTCTGTTTCAGGCACAGGTCACCTTCCATGATGTTCCTGCCTGTTTCCCTGACGAGGATTGGAAGATTTTGCAGGAGTGGCAGAAGGAACTTTACAGGAATGTGATGAAGGAAGTTCACCAAGCGCTGCTCTCTCTCGGTAAAGTTACATCTAAACAAAAAGTAACTACCATGTGAGATTAATTAGAACCTGTTTAATATGGAGAATTAATCCATACCCTCTGTTGGAGCTGAAGTAGTGCGGGACTGTGTCAAACCCATAGGAGTGTCATAACAAGATCACAGTGTATTTTATTGACTCCTAATGCATCTGATAGCATTGCATACATTTTGTATAGTGTATTGTAATTGTCATTTACAAAGCGCATTTTACTATTATTATAGTCCCAAGGCACTGGGCAAAATCTATTCCTCCTACTTCGCACATAATGAATACAATGCTACATAAAGAACAATTTACAAAAATTCAATAAATATGTAAACTCACACTTTATTGAATGCACAAACTCGTTCATCAGTGCTTATGTTGCCTAACACGTTTAACCTGTTGCGCTATCGCTTACATTCTGTCTATCGGGGTACATTGTGCATCATGTTTTCTCTAACATTCTTGTTGTTCTCAACTACTTTTGACTTTAACCTCAAAACGTCTGGACGCGTCTATATCGTGCAGCAAACCTAGTTTCGAATATCTCTCGATATACTAAGAATGTCTTATACTAAGAATGTCTTCATCTGGGCAAAGCACCTGCAGAAAGACACAAAACAAAGCCCTATTTCAAAAGTCCAAATACAATGCTCCGAATAAATCCGATTTCTTTAACTTTCACTAGTGACATATTTAAATCTCTAAACATTAAAAAAACAAGGTTAAAAAAATCCACTGTTTCATGCCAACATAAACTTGTACATGGTCAACCCACAAAGCTGTTAACCACACTGTGCCAACTCCACTGAAAACAACATGGAATGCCATAAAATACCTGTTATGTTAATCTCTCTGCTCTGTGTCCTTATGTTAATGATTGAATAAACCTAAAACAGAATTCATGATTAAAATCAAATTGCAGATTGCAAAAATGTGCAAAGTTATTGCACGCCCCTCACTGCTGGAATAGCAGGCTTGTTTGTTCTTCTTCAGTCAGAACATCTGCTCAGACTTTTATTCTGCAGACGCTGTAAGGATCATGATGGCCTTGTGTTGATGCCATCAGATATGGTCTACTGCTGAGTACCCTGTGATTCCAAAACGTGCACTTTGTAATTGTGTGGGGCTAACAGTAAGGTCAACTGTAGCTCGAATATCTCAATCCTTGTCACTATGGACATAAAAGCTTCATGCACACGCTCGATAGTTCATCGCGTATCACTTCCAATGAGGTCACTTATAGCCCAAGTGTCATGAACGCTATGCCGTGGATCGCTCTAGGTGAACACAGCTCACAGTTCGAGACTGTGGCTTCTTTGTAAATGCGCTTTAAAATATTGCAGCCATATTGATCTACGAAAATACATAGAACTAAAGACACGTTTTCATGGCAAGAGAAAATTGACTAAACAGACATATGGTCTAAGTGTGCAATTCTGTAATATGCAAACAACGTTATACTATAACAGAATTGTTTGATCAAAAAGGACAGCATATTAAACACAGCCCAACTTTGCCATTCTTCTTGATCATTAAGACCATTCACAAATGATTGTAGCTTATACATCCAGATATTCTCTATTCTTTCAAGTGTACTGTCGATTGTGCCTCCTCTTGCGCCATGTAAAACATTTTCTAGGACAAGCCGTTTTTTTGTCACCAGCATTGTGACCTAAATCTAATTAATGTTGAACTAAAGGAGCACTTGCATTGCCTGTGACTGATCTTCTGTAATTGTCAAGTTCATTTGTCTAGATGTGTGGCCCACATATACTTTATTACACGGGCATAATATTGCATAGATCAAGCAAGTTGATTTGTAATTTGTATGTTTGTCTAAACACCAATATCGAAACATCAGGGTTTTACTTGTAAATGTGCCCACGGCACATCTCCCATATGGCCAATGGCCCTGAACTGAAGGTATGTCCCACAGTGCTGTTATGCTCTGGTCAATTCTAGCTGCATAAACTAATAATTGATGTAGATTAACCCCTTTGCTCTGTGCAAACAGTGGACGTTCTAAATTTGGACATTCCGATTGTAAAATAAGCCACTTCTTAGCAATCCGTTGTTTGATTACAGCTGTCACTGTGCAAAACGCAATGGCAAATACTAATCTGGACTTGGGTTTAGCTGGTTCCCTTTTTGCAAGTTGATTTGACTACCCTCGCTCTTTTGTGAGACTGGTTCAATGATTGTTGTGGGTACCCTCTACCTTGTGTTCTCTTCTTCCTGTTCTCACACTCCTATTCAAAATCTGTAAGTGAGGTATACTTCAGGGTTAGAAAATGAGGGAAGCTGTGAGCTATTTAGCTCCTGCTTTAATCCTAGAAGAGCCTGGTTAGCTTAAAACCAATAGTTACCAGGAGCTAGTTTTTGCTCCCCAGGCCAACTGATGCCAAACAAACACGACTATGTGAATTTAATTCTGTGCAGTTGGGACAATCTATAAATAAGCATTAGGACGCATCAATATAACACTTAAAGCATAAGGGGTCATAAAAAAATTGATATGGTTGCATTGGTTTATAGTCATAATCTCGAATTTAGAAATGTCGAAAAAAAGGCCGAAAAAAAAGTAAAATTCTTTTTGTTGACGTTTTTTTTCTGAAATTGGGGGGTTACCCCCCCAACCCCCCTGTTTTTTTTTTTGTTTACCTATTTTATTTATATATACTAGAACCCAAAAAAAATATATAAAAAAAAAAATTCGACATTTTATTTTTCTGCCTTTTTTTTCAACTTTTTTTTTTTTCGAGATTTCTAAATTCGATATTATGACTGACCACCGGTTGCATTGTATGTGAAAGTTAGATTTGCATAACACTATGTACTCGCTCTTGGTCCCCTAGTGTAACGCTCACCTGATTCCCGTAGAGGCGCCGGTCTTGACTGGGCGTATACGGTATCTTCAAAGGTGTTGTGTAACACACGGCTGGCTCTTTGGGCTGGACCTCTGTGCACTGTATGTTTGACTCGAAGGGTAAGATGTCTTAGGTAAGTGAACGCCGTGCTCTCCATCTGCCTCGGGGCAGGGTGCTGTAACCAGTTTCTTCACTGGATAAGGGGAGCAGGCCTCTTGACTTCAGAGGACTGCTGTCCGTCGTTTACTGCACGAACGGTAAGTTTCGAGTAATTCTAATGTCTTTAAAGTCTTTAGTAATGATGTCTCTTGTTTTGCAGGGTTCCGGCGATGGTGGATGACGGGCTGAAGTGAGTTGAAGATGGAGCCCGTGTGATGAATAGAAGCGCATGGAAGCACGTAAGTAAGAGCTTGTTGCCTGCTTCACGATGCGCTCTAACTGTCTTTTTATTTTGCAGGTACACGTTCGGAGCGGCTGCAGGGTGCCGGAATACCCACTGGGTTAGATGTGGAAAGGAGTAATGGCACGTGAGTATTAAAGTTCCCCAATGTCTTTAAACGCACCTTGTTTTGTCTTTCAGATGCGGGATGCAGCGCCGAAGGCCTCCGGAGCGTGCGAAGAGTTGGTAAGCTTTTGTCTTTCAGATGCCGGAATGCAGTGTGAAGACCTCCGGAGCGCACGAAGAGTAGGTAAGCCTTTGTCTTTCAGAATGCAGCGCGAGGCGTTGGTGACAGCCGATGGCCCAGGTAAGTGAAGAGCTGTCACTGAAGACCGTAATGCTAACCTGTTCTTTCTTGTCTTTATAGGTGTTGCTGAAGACTGGATTCAGGATGGTAAGCCTTTTTCCTTAGGCCCAGGATCAGATGCAGAAGACACGATGAGCGTTCTGCTGCAGAGGATGCAGAATAACGCAAAGCAAGATTCATCCATCGGGTGTGGTTTAAATAGCCTCCTGTAGTGCTTAGGTGTCTCCTTCCACAGCCACGCCTAGGTAAGAAAAGTTCCTGCTTTCCAGAAGAGTTCCAGTGTTCTGAACCTAGGGAGTGGCTCCTGCCCCACCCAACAGGAAAAGTAGTTCCAAACAGAAGAGGATCAGAGGCTCAACTGGCAGGCAAGTAAGCAGCATGGTCTGCTGCAGCTAAGTCCACCCAAGCATTATGAGCCCGGCGCTTCCAGCGCTGGGACTGGGCATATTTATGAGCCTGGTGCCACTGGCGCCAGGACTGGGTCCAAAAGGTCCCAATTGGGACTGGTTGGCACTCGGAACCTGGGTTATGGATCTGCTTCCAAGGGAGTTGGGAAAACCCTGACCTTTTGGAAGCAGAGATCATGACACCTAGTGGTAGCTCCTGGTGACCGGTTACTTCTTGAAACCCAGGTGCTGCTTCTAGCTCCTGCTTATCCAATCCTAATTTTGAGCCCTGTATAATTTCTTTGTACTCTGAAAAAGTGTCCATATGGAGTGCTTTGTTTTAATTGTTTTACGGAACAATGTTGTTGCTAGTTTCTTTGCATCACTTTTGATTGTGAAATCTAAAAAGGCAATTTGTCGCCGACTGCTGCTCCTAGTGAATTTCATGTTCACATTCAAGCTGTTCTTCCATATTACACATTTGTTTAGTACTGTTTAATTACCTTGTTAGATCATTAGGATTTCATCAATGTATCTTTTTTGTACATTTTCAGATGAGTCAAAAAAGGATTATCAGTATTAAGGACTTGTGGTGTTTTAAAATGTGTCATATATGGATGTGCTAGACTCTGTGCGAATGTACAGTGCATAAAAGTCCCTTTCTCCTGCAGAAACAATTGATTTTAAACATGAAGACATTATTGGTCAAAGCTATTTCAGTAAATCCTAATAGACAATTAGTGGGTACCTTGTGAGGAAGCGTGCAAGTGTTAAGTGCTTCTTTCAAGATTAATATTGTTCATCTTAGGTAATATTTGTATATAATAATTCAACATCTAATGTGACCAAAAATTCTGTTTCCTGATTGAAATTCTTGCCTCCTATTACATTGATTACGTCCCTTGAATCTCCTTAGTATGAAATCGAGGAGAAAGTTAAAGGTTTTATGAAAAAGTCCACATCTTTGCCGATCGTTTCAAACAATGACCCACAAGCATAAACCATTGGCCTTCCTGGATGGTTAAGCCAATCCTTATGCATTTTTGGCAAGATATAGAGGCATGGTATTTGTGGATTCCTAAGTGCTCAAATTCGTATTTTGGTCCAGTACACCCTTGTGTAGGCATCACTGCTGATCCTATGGATGGCTGGTGCAGTGCTTTTAGTCGGATCTTCAGGTCGGATGCGGAATGCATGTGATTATTATGTAAACACATCACCTCGGCCTCATATTTCCCACAATCTAAAAATACAATCCCACCTCCTTTATCCGCACTCTTGATGACAACGTCATCGTATTTATTCAATTGCTGTAAAGCTTGCTTCTCATCTTGTGTCAAATTAGGTAGCGTGAATTTTCTTTTCTCACATATTGTATTAAAGCCCTTCTGTAACTTCTTTTTCAAAAGCTAGCACTTCTTTTGGCATACTGATTACAGGAGGGACAAATATTGGGAGGTTATTGACTCATTTCTCTCATGTTCTTCAGAGTCCCCAAAAAATATGTGCAGTCTTATTCACCTTAAAAATTGCTGTAATTCTGTTTCCAACCCTACATTTGAAGGGCTGAGCTCAGGTACAAATGACACACCCTTACTTAACAGACTCTCCTCTGCTTTACTTGAGGGCCTTTTGGACAAATTAAAGATGGGAATAGGGTTGTTAACGCCGATAAGCCTGTCTCCATGTCTGAAAAACATTCTGTTCTCAATCGTTTTGGAACTGTCCTGCTGTGAGGGCCTTCCTCGAGGCGTGCCCCTAACTAAAAAAGGTCAATTGCTCCTGGAGGATTCTTGGTTAGCGGAAAGAAAGTCATAGTCCGATTTGCTGAAGTAGCGACAGACAATATGATGGTTTATTGCCTCTGGGGAAGTTTGTTATTAATATAATCTTCAGCCAGATACGGATAGACTCATTCTTTTTTTACATTACTTAAATCTTTCTTTATTTATTCATGAAAGAACAACAAAAGAGAGCACCCCTTTATTACACTGGCAGGGTTACTAAAGAGTGAATATAAAATAGAACAACAGAAAGCATTTTTAGAAAATGTCCCATATGTGTTCAGGGAAGGAAAAAATGCCTCATAGCACTCGAGACTATGATCAAATAATTGCATCATATAAAAGTACAAATACATTTTATTGATATAAAGTGTTAACCATTTGTCAGACAAGAATTTTGACTAGTAATCCCTGAATAATCCACAACAATGAGTACCCACATATCAAAGGGTGTTAGTGCTGTGCAAATTTACAAAAAAGCCAATACAGTTTTTCACTAATGCATATAACACCACATAATACAACAAACTAATGGACAGGGTCAATCATTCAAAGGTGGTTCTTATGGTCCAAAGAACTTGGTGTTCTCCAATTATAATCAATCTACGCCCTATTGTTCTGCCCTACATGTTTCAATCCCTTGAACTGAATGTAGGGATTTTCATTGGCGTGGTGTAGGGTACCTAAAAAATTATGATATGAGGTAAGAGCCAGGACAGGTGCATATAGAGAGATATTATTTATTCTCTAAGCAGTGAAAGTGAGAGACCCCCAAAACCTGCTGGTAATTCACCCAACAGAGTCAAAGGCACATCCCAGGAGGGAATAAGACCAGGACCAAGTGAGAGTGTGATTAAAGGCGTTTATCTAAATTAGGGCAAACAATCTACTCTGCTCACGCCGAGAGCGCTCTGCAGCAAACATGTTACAACTTAGTTTTATACAGTTTTCATTATTCAAAAGGGGAGGCCTAAGGGGCACACAGTCAGTCGGGATTGGACACTAGGGGCAGGCACCTATGGGTGCTATAGGGGTGGTGGTAGCTGGTTGGTCCGTAGGCACGTGGTGAGATTACATGGAGCTTGGGGTCAAATGTTCAGCTGGGCTCATCAACTTGGCATCCCTTGGTAAAACCGCAACATCCTATCCTGATACATTTGCCCTTGTGGCCACACATTCACATCCATTCAAACTTTTGACCTATTCGTCCGGCAGCAAGGCCGGTATCCCAACACTTGAAAAACAAGAGTTCTGGGACAAGCTTATTTTATTGCTTGTCGTAAATTATTCATTCTATCAAAGGTATTACTCCAATATTAATACACCTTCAAATATACTAGACAAGGGGGTAAAGGTTGAGGGGGTCAGTGTATGATCAGATGTATCCATTCAGTATTGATAGAGAGAACTTCAATTATAGTGCCAGGATGACCAGGTTACAAAATGCACTTCCTTATGTGGGCTCATGTTCAACTGTCCAAACATTACTAACTCTTTGTTGCTCTCGGACCCAGACAGCCAGGGGGGCCTCACAACGCCACAGTTCAGTCCATTACACTTGATGACTCGGGGCATTTCGAAATACATATAACATAAGGGTTTTTTAGCATGTGTCTAGCTGGTTGCACTGAAATCACAGGATCTCAAAAACGTGCTTTAATCTTTTCATAACTAATCAGTTTTACTAAAAAGGAAAACTAAAAGGATTTGCTATCAAACAGCCACTAATAAAACATTTTCTTGACTCTGGACTCACTTGTCTATAAGCGCACAGGTTATGGTTAAAAAACCTTATGAGAATACCAGCTAGGAGGGACCGACTTGCGTATCATGCTTATCAGATCATATACTTGTAATTATATTCAGCTTTGTTATAAATGGGGTAGCATTGTGTGAACACGTACAGATCTGTATTTCGTTGACCATTGCACTTAGTGTTATGCTTGTTGCAGAATTGTAGATATATATATATATATATATTACACTTTCAAGCATAACAGTTTAACATAAAGACTTCCAGTTACACACATGTATGTATTTACGTAGCATATCAGCAAGTTTGTACAGTTTTGCACACAACGGGAAAGCGTACTTGTACTTGTTATTTATATTCGAAGAAGAATAGGTTCACTGGCTTAAGGGCCTTACCCAACTGTTGACTTTATTCTAGACCACACAGGGATTATGTTTTTATGGCCGGGGTCTGAGGGGTGCGAAGCAGGTTTATAGAGATGGATGACTTTCGGAGTGGCCTTTGCTGTGAGTTGTATCTGAGTTGGTGAAGGGAGTCGGAAGGCGACTGATACAATGGGGATATTGTTGCGTTTTCACAGCCAGCTTTCTCCTGGGAACCAAGCAGTTGTGCGGACGGCAGAGGGGAGGAGGTGGGGGGAGGATCTGGCTTACTGTGTGCGCTTGACAGGGTCGACTGCAGGCTGGGGTGAAGTCTTCAACATTATAAAAATGGAGTCGGTAACATACAAAATGGAGTCTTAGTGGCCCCTGGAATTATCACGTTTAGGTCATAAACTAAAGGGGGTTCATGGTTCCTAAAGGTGTTCCCGCACGAGTGCCCCGGGCCCGGGCCCTGGACCCAAAGCAGCCGTGACTGGGCCTACCCAGGAAGCATAGGAATAAGGGGGGGGCCTCAAATGCCCCCACCTCCCACTCAGCAGGAAAGACCAACCAAATGTGTGTTACCTACTGCATGCACTTGAAGGCCCTCATAGAGAATGCTAATTAATAGGGTATTTTGCAATTGTGAATGTTTGATTCACTTAAATCAATTTTGAAGGCCGGATAGCTGAGAGGAAAACCTGAAAGTAACACACAAATGGAGAAGGAAAACCGAGTGGTTGTTACTCCTTTGTCAAAATGGAGCGATGGAGAATAAGACACGAAAGGGTGCAGAGGTGTGGACGTCTTGGGGAACTGAGGCAGTATGCTGTGAGAGAGAGGAACTAGGAATATAAACGTCTTAATGTGTGTGGAATCCTGAGCTGCCTATACTCTACTTAATAGTATGCGGGAAGCACAAGTGCATCGGGAACATGTGGCCGCTGCCGGTATCGGTTGTAGAGCAGCTGGAAGTACATCTTTTGTAATATCGCCATTTACTTTGTGCGAGGTAAGGGAAGCAGAAGGCTCAGCACCTTCGTCCCTGCACTGATTAAGCATCCAATCCACAGGAGGTGGATCTTGCCGCTCCTCCTGGTACATTTTCCAAAGCTCTAAACTAGCTAACCTCTTCTCCAATTTCTTCCCTGTGTATGCAGCGTGCAAGTATGTGCTCATGTGTTGCAAAACTGCCTTTGACAGTGATCCCCCTTTTGGCCATGGCATGAATAACTTGTCTGCTTCCCCCTTGACCCATTCCGCACTATACTGTTTGAGCTTGGGTGCGCGTTTTGGCAGTGTCTTGCACATGTGCATCAGTGGAGTAACCTCCCCATTGTGACAAGTCTCAATCAACTGTCAGTACTTACCGTTAATTACACAAATAAGTTTCAGAAAAACAACAAAAATGAGCGTGCTCCAACAGTCGCTGCTCAAAGTCTCTATTTCGCAATTATCTCTTTCTACCTATTCAGTCGGCGCCGGCAATGACTAAAAAGATTGATAACCTTTTTTTTTTTTTTTTTTTTTTTAATCTCACAATTTTACTCTTGTCACTCTTCCACACCTCTTTTAAATTACAAAATACACAAACAGACAAACTAGTCAACTTTACATATATCTCATCATGGTACTCCTTTTCTCGTAGCCACCAAAATACCCCATTTAGAGTTTGTCATTCCCTATGATAAACCTTGTTTATGTGCCACCTAATTACCCCCTTGGGATTTCGAAATTACTTCTTCTAGACCTTCTTAAGGTAGGAAAACTGGGCTCTTACACTCCACAGGAAACCTCACTATCGTCCAGCTAGATGGCGGAGGGTGTCCGACTATCCGAAAACAGTAAAGACCTTCTAGGAACCCGAAGGTCCTTTAAGACGTGGTAACAGTATCTGAGATGGGTGGGGATGCAGATCTTACTCGTACATCAATAATCAGGCCAACTCAGGAAGTTGGCAACACACAACTGTTTTAATTGCATTTGTCTAAAACGGGGAGTACAACAGACCTCAATGGACGCTGCACAAGTGTTCTCAATGATTTACATGAAAAAATACAATTATATAACATAAATTCATCACAAGTGATGCCATACTACATTGCAAAATAAGGAAACCTATGGAGGGATGTGATAGGCTTAAAGGGAACATCTACGTATACTTTCTATGGGGGTATGGAATCGTGATTGGGTCTCTTAAGGTCAGGTGGACAGCTATGCCCACCCCTAGTGCAAGTAATCTTCCGCGTCATAAAAATACAGTGTTTCATTGGATTTCAAACTATAGGGCTCTCTGCTACATTGCCCTCCGCAATTGGTTGGCACGCTTGTATCCTTCTGGAATATTCCACTCGCTAACAGCATGTAAGCCGGTACCCCAGGTGCTTTAGGGTTGGCTAGGTCATGCCTCCCCACCCAATTAGCCCAACATCCATCATCACGCATACTGTCTGCTATTTAATAAGTCCTTTGAACTCAGCCTTGAAAAGAATCACTATGCCTGAGAATAGAAGGGAGTGTGAGCACGACCTTCTCTTCTGGTCTCAGTGTAGCTCTCCCAAAGTCTATTCTCATTTTGACCATGTGACAGGAGACTGTGTATTGAGCTCCTTTGTTGCATTTAATCCTATTTAATGAATAAAACCTGGCACGTCTAGTGTTTTTTCCATTACACCTCAGCAGGAGCACATCTTGCTTCTCACATTCATTGTATCTTCTCAAATAGATAACCAGTTTCTTGGCGGCCCTAACCCTTGCCACTGGGCCACACAAGCTTTCTCGAATCTTCCTTCGCTGTCAGCTGTTTTAGTCAACTGCTCCACACTTTCAGGGGGGTGTGGGGGGGTGTATATGTGTGTGTGTGTATATATATATATATATATATATATATATATATATATATATTGGCGCCAGCCTTCATGATTACTTAGTCTACTTGCGTTACTGCATCTGTACAATTTATAAAATGGCTTTGCCTTTTCTTCAGTGCTTGCCGCACATGCAATCTTCATTTTGCTCACGAAATGTTGCTCAATTCTTTACTTCTCCATCAGATTCTATACTATCTATTCACCTTCTTCATTGGCATCTCTTCTGGGAGCGTCATTTCTGCTTCATGTGACGTCACCTCTCATTCACTCTAAACCCCTTTTTGACCTCCCTGACACACTCGGCATCTCCTACACCAGTTACGCCGACGACACCCAAATCCTCCTCCTCCTCCTCCTCCTCCTCCTCCTCCTCCCTCTGACAGGCTCCTTCCACGAAGACTACATCACCATCAACAATATCTACGCCACCATACAGGCGTGGATGACTTCAAACCACCGATGCCTAAATGACGATAAAACAGAGATTCTACTAGTCGGTTCACTGACCATGCTCAAGAAACTCAGAGCAGAATTCTCCTCCTTCACCATAGATGGAATCCAGATTCCCGTCTCCTCATCTGTAAAAACGCTATGTGTCCACCTGGATGCCACTCTCTCTCTGACCAAACAACTGAAAGCAATTGCTTCCTCCTCCGCTTACACAATGAAGCTTATCAATGCAGCTAGACACTTTCTCTCTCCGACCAACTTCCTAGCCATCGCCAGAGCTATAATTGGAGCAAGACTGAACTATTGCAACGCCCTATTTGCAGGTACCTCCAAACAGAACCTGGCCGAATTACATGTAATTCAAATTGATGCCCTTCGAGCGGCCCTGAAAAGCTCTAAAAGAGACCATATCTCAGCCGCCAGAAGAAAAGCCCATTGGCTCCCTGGTCTAGAAAGGACCATCTTCAAAACTCTTTCCATCATGCACAAGTGTCTCACAAACACAGCCCCCCAATACCCATCCTGGAAAATTGGGTGATCCAAATCCACAAGACCAGTAAGAGCCACCCTGGCAAACCGTCTGGCCTTACCAAAGGTGAAATGAGAGAGAGCAGGAGGGGTTAGCTTCCCTACAATAGCTGCAACCCAGTGGAAGTCCCTCCCTCCTGACCTGAGATCTGACACCACCTATCGGCTCTTTCATAAGGCCCTAAAAACCCAGCTCTTTGTGTAGGGGCCTCCTGGGTACCTACACCATATCGGAACAATAATCGACCAGCTTTGCCTCAACTCCTTTCTCTGACTTGCTAATTGATATGTCTGAAGGCTTCCCAGCCCTCCTGTTCCGGATGTCCCACCCATGTTTATGTTCTGTTATTGTCAAGATAAATGTAATCGGTTGGAAACAGCGCCCTGATGCCCTCAGGCTTGGACACTATACAAATGTAAATACATAAAAAACAAATAAAAAGATAACCAGTGGTTTTACGATCTATGTAATTGCTGCCTTGTAATTTAAGACTCTCCTAAGGAAGTTCTGGTATTCTGCCTTTGATTTCTGTATCTTAAATAATTGTAAGACTTCCTTGTGTGTGTGTGTATTTTCATCTAAGCTTGTTTAGCCAGAACATGTTCCTCACTAGCTTTGATTATCTGCACATCACATTACTATTTTTCACTAACCTGTCCTTAATCCTGCCTCCTTCCTCCTGATTCCCAAAGATGGGGACCATCGGGACTGTCTTTGTTACTGCCCTCAATGCCACGCTTGCATGGACTTGAACGATGTACCTATCCAGGACCCAATTCCGTCCCTTTGTGGGTGGCTCTTTTCTACGTAATTCCACTGGGGTGCTTTTGACAGTTCATGCTGTTTGTACACTTTAGTTAGTTGTTGAAGCCTGTTGTTAAATGTAGCTTTACTCTCCACAGGAAGCTGACCGGTTCCCCTTATGTATTTTGTCCACAGGTGTTTCTGTAGTGATAAATACCTATTCAAGGTCTGCCTTCAGGGTTTTGCATATTTTCTTAACCTTTGGAAGTAAAGGGGCTACCTCGCCTCCCAGGGTATCCCTATTTCTAATCATCCTCCTGTAGATGCTTTATTGAATGCATCGTTATTTTCATCTGCTATCTCTTTTGTGAAATGTAAAGTGCATGAGTGCAATTCTGAAGATTTCACTAGTGGAAACAATCTAGCAGGCCATTTTACCAGATGAGTGTGGCCCTTTCCGGACCCTCGGCTCCAGATTATGTGCCTATTTTTGTTCTTCATTTCAATGGCCTCTTCAGTTCCCTTTCTCAACTGGCAGATGTCCAAGATGATGACCCCAGGTGCAGAAACTTTTATGAACCAAAGAGAGCTGTGTTCATCTGATCATTTGTAGTGCGCAGCTGACAACCAAATCGTTGCACCACAGTCTACCTACCTTGCAAGGATGACAAGCTCAATTGTTCACACCACAAAAGGAGGGATGGTCTCTGAGGTGAATCGTTTTTGGTTTGCTCCAAATTTCTCTTGAATTGTCCATCAGTGCGGTTCCACTTTTATTACATGCTTGCAATACAATATGGGTCAATGCCTAAAAGCCAAAGGGAGTGTCCAACTCAACTGCTTCCAGATACCAACATGTACTCTTTTAAGTACATCCTTGTACTCCTTTATACATTTATGAGTTGGGTGGAAGCCTACCATGGCAACATGGTGGTTCTGTAACTTTTGCAAAGAAATGCAGAAAGAATGTATCACCGGATTTGGATTCCCATTGAATATTAAGAGTGATACAGGGACCTATATTGGTCATCTGCAGTGCCTTTTATACAGAAACTTCACTGTGCCCATCCCACGCGATGAACCAGAGCTGTTGAAAGGAAAATTGGTGACCTAAAAAATGTGAATTCCTAACATACATTCAGAAACAGCACCATGATGGCCTTGATGTGCTGATGATTATTAGGGTATTTATTGAGTGCTGGTGTAGTTTCTTTGGGGGACATTCAAAGGCCCCAACCGGAAGTCCCTTTCACATGAAAAGCAGGATTTTTCAACACTGACACAAAAACAGCTTTTCAGTTTAAATGTGAAAATGTACCACTGATAACAGAAAAATGTCAGGGAAAAGGCGTGGTGCATGTTGACTAAAATTAATGTATATTATGTTTTGCATACAAAATACCAGTGACATTTGAAGAGCCACTTTGTTTTCCATGGAAAAATGTCAGCCCAAGACAAACCCGTTTTGCTTGTGGGTGGGCAAACTTCACAAGGAAATCCCCCACTGCCAGTCTGGATGTTACATCCCCCATCTAATTACAACTGCGATAAAGTATGTCCTGCTAAAGGCGTGGAAACCCCAGTGTTCCCCAGGCTTGATGGCTCTGAAGGCAGTGATAGCAGGACAGTTCCCCTTGGCTGGAGCATGACTAAAAGGTGTGAAGACTGCAGGCTATAACTTCAACCAGGCAACCAACTTCAAAGAGCAAGCTGCAAACAAAAGAGAATAATAAAAACTCTGGTTAGAGGCTGCCCCAGTGAAACCATATAGCCTGTGGGTAGGAGAATTTCCAATTGTCCCACGTGAAGATTTACAATTGATTTAAAAGGACTATTATAACTTAGGCCTTTTTCCCAGCACCCATAAGGTGGATTTTCTTCATTTATGTACCATTTATTTAGATAATTTCCAGGCAATTTCGGAGATATTAAATTCATCAACTTGCGACTCACGGAACTATAATGGCCATCTAAGATGTGTTTCTGGCTTAACTGAAAATGTTCCAAATGTGAGCATTGGTGAATGGCTGGAGGAAAAATTTGGCAAATGGGTCATAATTTACATATTCATAACTGTTACTCTTTTTACGGAAACAGCAGAAAGTTGCCACATGGCCGTGCAAAATGGTGTGGACATGGCTATCGCCTTATTTAATTCCTCATGATTAGCTGCATCAGAAAATATGTATATTATAAAATTATGAAGTCTTGCCACATAACTAGTTTTTTCCAAGAATTTGACATGAGGACAAATGGTGCTTATAAATTAAGCTGCCACATGTCTGCTCCAGACTCTTAAACCAATCCGTAGAGAGGGGCTAGAGTTGGCAGAAGAGAGAAGGGTAACTGTCCAATCCTATTTGAATGGGCTCTTGCAGGGCACTCCCCCAAGATTGTATAATTGGTGGTGTCATCGCTGCTATATAAGGGGGACTGTACTAGGAGGGAGGGAGAACTGCTGAAATTTACTATCGAAGAGTGCTGCTCCAACTTACAATCTGACAGCTGCAAGGAAACACCACAGGAGATTGCTGAGAATGCATCTGGGTGAAGTTCTATTGCTAGGAAGTCTAAACGCTGACTGGGTCCTATGGCGGAGAGTGGGAGGTCATCCTTGAGAGTGGAGTGACCAGACCCCCCTGCCCTATATTTTCAGAGGGTCCTGACATGCAGCTGGCTGTCCTGAACGTTAAACGGAGGCTTCCTATGTAAGTAGAACTGAACTGTTAAAATTCGAAATTAACAAAGTTCCCTTTCCAATGTGGGATGAAAAACTGTAGCCTATGATTTTATTGGGTAATCCTTTTTGCCCTGTGGACCGCAACTTCTTTAAGGAAGAGGGGGTGTCTTTGTTCTTAAATCAGTCCCAACTTTCCCCTAACCATAGGCCTTTAGGTAGAGGGGAGTGGGCCTGAAAATCCTAAATTCTCAAATCATCCCTATTTTTACCACCCAGCTTCCCCAACACAAGCCTTTCAGTGGATGGGGGGGTCTGAAATCCAAAATTCCCCAAATCATTCCAATTTCTCTGTATGACTTCCCTGACACAGACCAAATTAGGAGGTGTTTAGGGAGGGTGGCGGCTCCCTGAAAAACAAACCGCTAAATCACCTTGTGTTTATTTTAAACCAAATGTGGGTGAAATAATTGCCACATGTATTTGTACCAATCTTGGAACCCTACTGCTAGCCTTTTAAGCCCGCAGAAAAATCAAAATTGCACAAAACTACATTTATAATTGTTTTGGTTATTGATCAGTTTAATTATTTCTTGAAGTGAAATTTGTAGAAAGTAAATAATTGTGATGTGTTTTTTAAAACTAATTTGTGTAATTGATTTGAGTAACGAGAAGTTAATGGTGAGCCACAAAGAAGGTGGCACGTGTAGTTCAGTGTGATTTCTCTTACTTTTAATTTAAATAAATACAAATATATTTCCTGTGCACCGGCCTGGTTCTTGGCTCATTGGTAGCTTAGAGAGGAGGGATCCAAGGGGCATGATATGTGTCTGAAGTAGGGCTGAATAAAACAATCTGTTAAACAGTTTGTTGCGTCACAACTTGAGTGGGGAGGGAAGGAACTCCCCGTGTTGAGGATGGCTTCTCAATAAACCGTTCCACTTCAAAAATTCCTTACTTCACATTAGGAATACATCCAACAGAGAACATGCGCCCCCCCATGAATTCCCAATAGGACGGCCCATGAGACTGCCCTCCACCACCCCTGTTCCACCCACCAAACCAGATTTAAATGTTAATGATAATTCAATCCTGAAATGCAGCAAGCGGCTAATGTCCGCTGTCAGGACTCTCCATTCACAGGCCTCTGCAGCACTGCCAGAGCCACCTGATGGCCCAGTTGAAGACTGCTCTGCAACCACGCTTGTCAGTACGTTATGAGGTCCTATTAAAGGTTACAATTCCTTTATCCACCCATTCCACCTCAGGGATCGAAGGTAAAAGTAGCTCTTGGGAATCCAGTATCACCCAGTAAGCAGGAGCTACAGCTTAACAACAAAGAACTGAAAATATAATGTTCACATGAGGTAAACTATAACCTTCTATCCATCAAATATATTAGACTTTACAGGTTCTACTGTGCTCTCATATTCCTTAAAACACATTCCCCAACACCTGGAATGTATATGACATGGGTATGTTTCTATGGCACTGGTTGGCCTGTGGAGTTGAGTACCTCATGATGAGCCTTAGTGTGAAGCTAATGGGCTCATCTAGGCTACAAGCAGGAGCTAAAGAGCTCACAGCAACGTCAAACCCTGCCACTTTCAGAAAGGTTCACAGCTGCTGAGTGGTGATGCCAACCCTTTCAAGCAGTGATAATGTGGACAGTCTCCTGCTCCAGTTGCAGCACATGAACCTCCACGCTACACCCTACGCAGCTAAAGTAGGGCAGCTGCAAGACCCCGATTATGGAGGTAGGGAAAGAAGCCCTGTGCACATTCATCATTGCTGTGCTGTTGCTTTCTTTCACTGGGCCATAATAACGACCTACAGCACCATGGCTGGAGGAGCCAAAGTGTGTTAAAGTCCATCTTCACTAAATACTTGATGACCCACCGTTGTGTCCTAGTTCCCATCAGTCAGCTCCTTCGTTCTCTATTGCACATCCAAGTCGCCTGTGCGGGCCACACTCTTATACCACACCCTGACTAAACTTTCTGTGCAGCTAGTCTTGCAATACAGCCTGAACATGCAACGATTTCCTGGAGTACTGTTCCTGACAGTAGTTGTACGAAAACTGCCCACTTTACGATGCACAAACAGGAATAACTCATTTGTCAAGGTCAACATTGGGTGCATAAAGGATACATTTTTCCAACTGTTGGGTTTGCGCTTACATACCCCAGGATGTGGGCTACAGTTTTCCATGTCTATCTCTCCCGTCCAACTCTTTGTGGAACACATTTGGTTCTGATGTTCCAAGGTACCACCCTTTGTGGTTGAATGACCGCGGCATGGTCTTCAAAGCCAACTTTACTATTGATCCTATAAGTAACACCTTCCAATATGTGCAGTCTAATGACACAACACATTAATGTCTTGATGGCACAACTCTGAACTGTTCACATATCATGGACTATGACCGTGGTGGCCAACTTTGCCTCTAGTAAGGGAGGCATGGTATAACAAGTATGTGTCATGATCTCTGCTTCCAAAAGGTCAGGGTTTTCCCAACTCCCTTGGAAGCAGATCCATAACCCAGGTTCCGAGTGCCAACCAGTCCCAATTGGGACCTTTTGGACCCAGTCCTGGCGCCAGTGGCACCAGGCTCATAAATATGCCCATCCCAGCGCTGGAAGCGCCGGGCTCATAATGCTTGGGTGGACTTACCTGCAGCAGACCATGCTGCTTACTTGCCTGCCAGTTGAGCCTCTGATCCTCTTCTGTTTGGAACTACTTTTCCTGTTGGGTGGGGCTGGAGCCACTCCCTAGATTTAGAACACTGGAACTCTTCTGGAAGGCAGGAACTCTTTTCTTACCAGGAACTCTTTTCTTACTTAGGCGTGGCTGTGGAAGGAGACACCTAAGCACTACAGGAGGCTATTTAAACCACACCCGGTGGATGAATCTTGCTTTGCGTTATTCTGCACCCTCTGCAGCAGGACGCTCATCGTGTCTTCTGCATCCAGTCCTGGGCCTAAGGAAAAAGGCTTACCATCCTGAATCCAGTCTTCAGCAACACCTATAAAGACAAGAAAGAACAGGTTAGCATTCCGGCATCTGAAAGGCAAAGGCTTACCTACTCTTCGTGCGCTCCGGAGGTCTTCATACTGCATTCCGGCATCTGAAAGACAAAAGCTTACCAACTCTTCGCACGCTCCGGAGGCCTTCGGCGCTGCATCCGCATCTGAAAGACAAAACAAGGTGCGTTTAAAGACATTGGGGAACTTTAATACTCACGTGCCATTACTCCTTTCCACATCTAATCCAGTGGGTATTCCGGCACCCTGCAGCCGCTCCGAACTCGTACCTGCAAAATAAAAAGACAGTTAGAGCGCATCGTGAAACAGGCAACAAGCGCTTACTCACGTGCTTCCAGGCGCTTCTATTCATCACACGGGCTCCATCTTCAACTCACTTCAGCCCGTCATCCGCCATCGCCGGAACCCTGCAAAACAAGAGACATCATTACTAAAGACTTTAAAAAGACATTTGAATGACTCGAAACTTACCGTTCGTGCAGTAAACGACGGACAGCAGTCCTCTGAAGTCAAGAGGCCTGTGCTACCTATCCAGTGAAGAAACTGGCTACAGCACCCTGCCCCGAGGCAGATGGAGAGCTTGGCATTCACTTACCTAAGGTGAGAGCGTTAACCTTTGGGGGTCTACAGGAGAGGAGAAGAGGAAAGAGATAGGGACACCCCAATAACCCCAGTTCATTAACCCCATATTTTCTATCTGCAGACATCTTACTCTACACGTCAGGCATACAGTGCACAGAGGTCCAGCCCAAAGAGCCAACCGGGTGCTACACATCACCTTTGAAGATACGGTAGTCGCCCAGTCAAGACCGGCGCCTCTGCGAGAATCAGGTGAGCGTTACAGTATGACACTGAGACAAAAGGTACAATTTGTAAAACATTTATTAAAGGTTGGAGAAACTCCTACTTTGCCCTATAGCTAGAATGGGAGTAGTCTCGACCATCAAATCGTAAACAAAACAGTCCTAGTTGTGTCTGTCAAATCAAAATGGCCTACACTAACAAAAACCTAATGCCTGCCCTATATCTAGTACAAAAAGTGTGAGAAGGAATATATGTATGTAAATGAAAGTCAGTGTTCAAAAGAATAAATGTGGCTGAGTCCGCTCTCTTCCCCACGTTGGACAGCACTGAGTAAGGCAGTTCTGTAGACAAGACAAAACACTCTGGCTCAGGTTCTTAACAAAAAGGTATTTCACAACGTGGGTCGAGGCCCGCCTGGCTCGTCTCGCCTTCCACTTTAAAGTCCCTTTTCCAATTTCCAAAACAAAGTTCACGTCAGTCCCCCTCTGTCAGGCTCAGACCTCTTAAAGCTTCACAACACTTTCTGAGGTTCCCTTCCCCAAGCTTAACTAGTATCCTCGTGGGTGGGGGCGGTTCCCTTCCCCTAACTTATACTTTCGGTCTCCCTCAGTCGGGCTCGGACCGTTTCCTAATGTCAAAGACTTTCGAATGTGCGTGGCTTCATTCTACAGTCCTCGGAAGGACCACTTCGACTTTGCACTTTTCAACTCACACTCCTATGTTATTTACCCCAGTGCTTTCTGGTCGGGTAGTTCACTGTATTATGCACCAAAGTTCGACATTCAGCTTTTTATGTTCCCCTTCTCTGGGATAATTTCAATCACCTCGCTTTTAAAGTTCATTCACTTTATCTCTACACCCTTTTCACCTTTCACAGAGACTTTCGCGTAGGCTACTTCCATTCACCGGACCACTCTGTATCCCTGACTTTACAAGGTGTGCCTTTCTTCGTGTCTCATCCACACGCGTGCCGCCTTCAATTTTGCGATATAATGTTGCCACTTCAATCTTTCTTTAGCGCACACTGGCCTCTCACGCTTGCCAACTCAGCGGCTGTGTGCAGTTTGTTTTTCTTATCTTTTTCTGTGTTCCAATTTGCGAGTCAAGGTTAGTACCACAGGCTTGGCCTTGCCTCCCCAACTCTGCCATTCACCCGGGAGGGTCACTGGCGTCCTTGAAACACAATGCAGCCTTCTTGTTTGGCATTCGGCCTTCTCCACGTATCTTACGCTGCCTTTTGGAGGCAATGACCTCCTGCAGGGACTTCCTGGGGTTCTCTACCCAAGGCTCTCGTCCCTTGGTTCGTTGCTCTGCTCCAGTAGGGTTGCCTTCGTCCCAGAAGTTCTGCTCTTACTTGTGTGCCACCTTTTATCCGTGTGAGGAGAGCTAATTGGTACCAGATGTATGTAGTTGGAGTCAAGTGCCTGACTTTGCCTAACCCAATTAGCGGGAAATGTCCAGAGCAATGTATAAGAGATGGTCTTGTTATTCTTAGTCGCCCTCTTCCTCAGCCCAGTATTTGGGGGGGGAACGGGGAGGGTTGGGACATCGGGGAATCGTATGCAATAGGATGTGTTAGGTGTACGGGAAAGGGAGGCATAACGCATCTCACCAGAAGCTGTCTCACCCCCACTCCTTAAAAACCCCTCACCCCGGTGATCCTCCCACACTGGTCCACCCCCAGGGTCTGGATCCAAAGGCAATGGCCGTTCCCGGGCCACCTGAGAGAGAGATCCCCGGGGACTAGCAGGTGAGGCACCCTCTGGTTTCTCACACTCCACAACCCTTTTGGCTGTGCACCGAATAATAACTATGACTGTTGGGGGGTTCTACTCTAATGAGTACTTGGCGTATGCATAATAATGGTGCCATTGTCAATGAGCCTGCAATTGTGTGTTTCTTGCACACTGCCTATATTATTGAGTGTTCCTTCCTAGGTACTGTGGCACTCCTTAGTGTGTAGAAATCCATGCAGCAGGCACGGAATTTGTATTTGTATTTTATTTGTATTTTATTAAAGCTTATATAGCGCTTTTATCCAAAGTGCTGCACACATTTTTGAAACAGTACATACATTTGAGAAGATAAGAAGGTTCATATATCAGTTCTGAGAGCAAACAATCATGGACAGTGGAGAAGATGATTTTTTCAAGGAGACCCGAAAAAGAGAATAGACAGTGATAGATCGAAGGTATAGGGGAAGAGTGTTGCAGTGAAGAGGAGCAAGAAGCTAGAAAGAACTAAAATGAGACTGAGCACTGGGTGGACGAGGAACAGTCAACTTAAAAAGACACAAGTAACGAAGAGATCGAGAAGTAGTATAAGAGGACAGGAGAGCACCAAGATAGTCTGGAGCTAGCCCATAGAGAGATTTAAAGACTAAGCAGAGAAAATGGAATTTAAGTTGAGAGTGAAAAGGTAACCATCCAAGAGATGCAAGTGATGCTGAAATAGAATCCCAACAGAGTAAACAAGCAGAGGAGTGGTATATAGATTTCAGAGGAGCCAGACTAGATGAAGGGAGACCAAAGAGCGTAACAGAACAATAGAAAAGTCGAGAAAAAATGAGAGAAGAAATAAGCAGTTTAGTTGCATGGAAGGTAAGAAAAGAGCAAACTTTGCGAATGTTATATAGATGAAAACGGCAAGACCGGGATGTGAGAGATAATGGGTAAAAGAAAGATTAGAATCCAAATCAAGACCAAGATTTCGCCCAGTAAGAGAAATAGAAAGGGTAGATGATGGAAAAGAAATAGATGGTGGAGGAGAAACAGAGTTTGCATGGAAAAATAGGACCTCAGTATTCCCAGCTTTCAAGGCAAGAAAGTGCAATGACATCCAAGATTTAATGGTGGAAAGAAAAGAAGAGCGAGTGTGATGAATTTCAGGTGTGAAAGATGAGAAGGATAGGATCAGGTGTAACTTGACCTCCATATCTCCCTAACAACCTACGACAAACCCACACCCTTAAAGCCACTGGCTTGTAGTGTGTATGCAGCAATACAGCGATAAGACCCTGCCTTGGAACTGGCTAGGCAATATGCCATTAGCTGCATGTCATCACTGACCTTGTCTGCAAAGACCTGCCCATCTTTCCTTCCTTGGTGTGGCACAGCCTGCTGGAGGGAGAACCAAAAAACACACGCCAACAGGAATAGAAGAACTTTGGGCCCCTTTCCTTGGCGTGGCACAGCCTGCAGAGGGAGAACCAGAAAGCACACACCAACAGGAATAGAAGAACTTTGGGCCACTTTCCTTGGCGTGGCACAGCCTGCAGAGGGAGAACCAGAAAACACATGCCCACAGGAATAGAAGCACTTTGAGCTTCTTTCCTTCCTTGGCGTGGCACAGCTTGCAGAGGGAGAACCAGGAAACACATACCAGGTGTGGCACAGCTTGCAGAGGCAGAACCAGAAAACGTACACCAACAGGAATAGAAGCACACATGCAGAGGGAGAACCAGAAAATGCATGCCAACAGGAATAGAAGCACTCTGGGCTACATTCCTTCCTTGGCGTGGCACAGCCTGCAGAGGGAGAACCAGAAAACACATGCCGCCAACAGGAATAGAAGCACTCTGGGCTACATTCCTTCCTTGGCGTGGCACAGCCTGCAGAGGGAGAACCAGAAAACACATGCCGCCAACCGGAATAGAAGCACTCTGGGCTACTTTCCTTCCTTGGCGTGGCCCATGTTAGGCAGAATCCTATACAGTTCCCTTAGGGAGCACTGCAAATGATTAAGACTACAGGTATATGCAATAAATCCCCTTTGGTATCAGTCTGTACCACAAAGATTTAGTTGGTAGCTGTGGTTAAGCAGTCAGACTTATCTCAAGAGGGAGATGAGCAGTATTCAGGGTTTACACAATAGGACTACAGTACTTATGGAACAAGAAACACTGACCAAAGCTTTGTATCAAAAGGAATATATAGGTTTATTTTACACAATCCTAAATCAGCACACAAATCACTATCATTAAAGCAAGTTAAAACAGTCAGGAAAAGTATACACAACTCCCTATTTAAATTGTAGACCAGCTTGAGCAAGAGTGAAAACTGAGCAAAACGGCACAGTGTAAACCATGCAGAAATGGCACTCTAACAATTTCTTCAGAGGGAGGGAAAGGACAAGTCATACAGGGTTAGACTCCTAAACACACCAACAACACTTCTTCCCAATTGGATTGTGAACAAGTTAGGCAAGGCAGTACTATAGCATAAGCAATACCTAGGTGAAAACCGAGCAAAATGGCACTTCACCAATATAAAAAGGGGAATGAAAGGTGGTTATAAGAGTTTAGGTGCACCAACACATTTCTTAGTGAAAAGCAATCTAGAGAAGGCAGTTGTAACTGAAATAGCCAGAGTCAATAGGCCTGTGCCAGAGTCAATGGTACAAGGCAAAGTGCCCAGGATCAAACGGTTCTAGTAGCTGCAGTCAAGTCTTTGTTTAACGATTTGAAAAGGCGGTTGCAGAAGGTAAAAGATAATGTTAGACAAAAGGGGCTGCCAACCCAGAAGGTAAATAAAGGATTTAAAACACCTTTAGCAGTACCCAATGAAACGGGAGGCCTGGCGGAACAATGTACCTTGAAAAGTGGAAGAGGCTCCTGCGGTGGCGGTAGTTCCTGGTAGTTACTGGCAGTTCGGAATATCCAGCAGAGGAAGAGAGGCTCTCGTCGTGGAGAAGGTTCGGATTACTGCACTGCCCAGGGACGAAGCCAGTCGCGGTGATGCCAAAATGAAATAAAAGGTACGCTCCTTTAAATCGCGGTCCTGGTGGACGGTTGCATGGCTATCTGGTCTCCTAGTGCGGGGCACTGGCGATTCGACCAAGGCAGGTCTTGGCTGATTCAAAGGAAATAGATTCCAAGAAACTAGCAAAGGATGCTGACTTGTGGGTTGCCAACAGGGCTACTCACAAGGATTCAGGGGTCACTCAGAAAAAGGATGAGGGGAAAGCAGCCTAAGAAAGACAACAAAGAGAATTCAAATAATTCCAATTCCAAAGAGGGCCACAAACAAAACTCGCGATTCGACCAATGCAGGTCCTGGAGGCAATTGGCAAACTGGTTGGCCCCACCAGCTCAAGGGAAGAAGACTCTTGCAGGTGAAGATATTCTCAAGTCATTGGAGAAAAGTGGGGAGGATCTGCAGCAGGGCTTCACCGGTGGTTCAGTCGTTGCAGGCGTCTTCAGCTTCTCTCCTCTTCGGGTTTCTTAGTTCCAGTGGTGACGTCTTGTCCTCCAGTCCTCAGAGCCCTGCTTTTATGCAGACAAAACCCCATTCATACAGCCTAGCTGTCACTCACACAGTGGGGTGGCTATTCTGGCGGGATAACCCCCAAGCCTATTAGGGCAGAGTGCGACTTGGGTTGACTAGGTAATCCTGTCCAGGGTGCCTATTCCCCCCTCCCACACATCCTGTCTACCCCAGACTCAGTGGCGCTGAAAGGATGGCTTCTGTGCAGAAGCCCGCCAAAAGGACGAACAAAGGATCCCCGACCTGGGTTAGGATTTCAGAGAAAGACACGAGAAATAAATATCATCAAAGATCTGGCAATAAAAACCTACTAGAGTAAAGTTAATATTAAAATAAACCAGCGGTATGTTAGAGGCTGGCAGTAAAAGTGGTAGCCTCGAACAATTGGAAAATCCCATAGGGAAATATTTGCGGTCGAATATTTACGGTAGTGACCACTGCCACCCGCCCGAAACTTTGGAGAGAGGGACTGGACGGTACCCTCTCGAAAATGAACACCAGGGAAAAACGATTAACCCTTTCAAGTACTTCCATAGTAAGATGGGTTGTACTGGTTTTGTTCATAATTATTGACTAGTAAAGTCAATGGGGACTTTACATGCCCTGGGAGACAGTAGTCAGTCCCAGGGTATGGAGTCTATGAGGATACCTATGAGGGTGAGAAAAAACACATAAACCATAAGCACAGAAAATAGCCTAAACACACACATCAGCAATATGTCTAAGAGTGGGAAAAAGAGTCACTCTTAGCAGGAGAAAAAAATAAACCCTTCAAATCCAGCAAAGCTGCTTGGGGACTCTATACGTAAAGGAAAATTAGCCTTAGAAGAGAATTCTCCCTAACACTTCAACTCCTCCCCCCCCCCCCAAACCCTCCCAGACGAAGGGACAGGAGGATCTTATCCATTCCTGGATGAGTCTCTTACCTCTAGTTGGTTAAAAACATCTTAGAGAGACCATCAGCATTTTGGTGGTGACATCCTGACCTGTGTTCAATGGTAAAATCAAACCCTTGGAAGCCGATTGACCATTTTAACAGTTTTGGGTTTTCCCCTTTCATTTGCATCAACCATCTCAAGGGTTGGTGGTCAGTCTGAATAATGAAAGTAGAACATACAAGTATGGCCTAAACTTCTTCAGAGACCACACAATGGCAAAACATTCTCTCGCAATAGTTGCCCACTTTGTCTCAGGTTCCTTCAGTTTCCTACTGATGGAGCAAATGGGGTGTTCCCTACCTTTCTCATCCAGTTGACTAAGGACTGCACCTTTACCTGTATTGGAAGCATCTGTTTGCACAATGAAGGGTTGGTGGTAGTCAGGAGCTCTTAGAACTGGAGCTTGACAAAGGGCTCTTTTCAGGCTTTCAAAGGCCTGATTGCACTCCTCATACCATTTACCTTTTTAGGGAACTTTGGATAGGAGATTACATTCAGTGGGGAAGCTATGGTCACATAGTTCTCAATGAAATTCCTGTAATACCCAGTGAGGCCTAGGAAGGCTCTCACCTGGGTTTGAGTAGTAGGGGTGGCCCAGTCTTGTACAGCTTGTACTTTGCTAGGCAATGGCCTTATTTCACCTCTTCCTACCTCATGTCCAAGGTAGACCACTGTACTCTGACCAATTTGACATTTGCTTGCCTTTATGGTCAGTTGGGCCTGCTCAAGAGCCTGCAAAACATATCCCAATAGGGCTGAACACTGCAATGTCATCCAAGTATGCCATGCAGAAGTCCTCCATCCCATTCAGAACCTGATTAACCATCCTTTGGAATGTAGAAGGTGCATTCTTTAATCCAAAAGGCATAACCCTGAATTGGTATAAGCCAACTGGGGTGGAGAATGCAGTTTTCTCCTTGACATGGTCTGTCAGGGCTATTTTCCAATTGCCTGACGTGAGATAAAATGTGCTGAGGAACTTGGCTGAACCAAGTCTATCCACCAGCTCATCTGTCGTTGGTAAAGGATGGGCATCAGTCTTAGTGACTGCATTTAGAGCTCTATAGTCCACACAGAATCTCAACTCCTTGGATCCTGCCTTTGGTACGAACACAACTGGGCTAGACCATGGACTAGTAGAGGGTTCTATTACCCCGAGATCAAGCATCTTGTTGACCTCTCCTTTGATGTGGGTTCTTACATATTCTGACATTCTGTAACCCCTGCTTTTGAAAGGTAAACAGTCACAAGTTTTTATGTCATGCTGGCCCCAAGGGGTCAAGCCTGGTGAATGTGAGAACAAGGGGGCAAATTGATTCAACAAAACTTTGCACTCTTCCTGTTGTTCAGAAGTCAGATTAGAAGAGAGATGAACTCCTTCTATTTTCTCATTTAAAGGTTTGCCTCTGAGAAGGTCAGGCAGAGGTTCACTCTCCTCCTCCTCTTGAGCTGAAGCTAGAAGCAAAACTCCCAGTTCTGGTCTCGAGACATAAGCCTTTAGTCGGTTGGTGTGAAAGACTCTGGGAGCCTCCTTCGGATTGCCTAAGTCCACCAGATAGTTCACCTCTCCAAGTTTTCCCATAATCTTGAAGGGTCCTATCCACTTGTCCTGCAAGGCCCTCTGCCTTGTTGGCACCATAAAAAGAACTAGCTGGTCTTGAGCAAACTCAACCATGTTGGCCTTCTGGTTATGCCAATGCTTAACCAGAGCCTGACCTGCTTTCAAGTTGTCACTTGTCTCAGCCATTATGTGTGACATTCTCCTCCGGATTCCTATCACGTAGTCAGTCACTCTGACTGGCTTGGGGAAGGAGCACTCTCCAACCCCTCCTTAATCAGGGTCAATGAACCTCTGACTGGATGGCCATAGAGAAGAAGACTGTAACCCACTCCCTCCTGACAGACTTCTCTATATGCAAAGAGACGGCATGGCAGTAGAAGATCCCACTTTTTCTTAAGGGGGTCTTCTAAAGATCCTATCATGCTCTTCATGGTTCTGTTGAACCTTTCTACCAACCCATTTGTCTGAGTGTGGTATGCGGTTGAGAACTTGTAGGTAACTCCACAGTTTTTCCACATGGCCTTCATGTAGTGGGACATAAAATGTGACCTCCTGTCGGATATGACCTCCTTAGGAAACCCAACCCTGCTAAAAATACCAAGGAGGGCCTTAGCCACAGCCTGAGCTGTAACAGTCCTCATAGGAATGGCTTCAGGGTACCTAGTAGCATGGTCTACTACAACAAGGATAAACCTGTTGCCTGAAGAGGTTGGAGGGTCAAGAGGACCGACGGTGTCAATTCCCACCCTCTCAAATGGTACTCCCACAACAGGGAGAGGCACTAAAGGTGCAACGTTCTTGGAACCACTCTTACCAGACGTTTGGCAGGTGTGGCAACTCTTGCAATACTTATCTACCTCAGCCCCCATTTTAGGCCAATAAAAGTAGAGAGAGCCTTTCCTTGATCTTCTTGAAACTCAAGTGACCGGCCAAAGGTATCTCATGGGCTAGTTGCAAGAATTGGAGTCTGTTCTTTTGGGGCACTACAAGTCTTTTGTAGTCTCCAGGGATTGCTCAGTCGGTTCACTGTAGAGGAGGCCATCTTCCCAGTACAACCTATACTTCGCAGGCTCTTGCCCTTCAAGCTGAGAAGCTGCCTGGTGGTGAAGACCTTCCAGAGTTGGACATTCTCTTTGCCCCCTACTGAAGTCTGCCCTGTTGTGTCCACCTTCTGCCAGTAAAGACTGCAGCTCAGTATGGTCCAAAGGGTCCAGATCTCCAAAAAGATCCTGGCCTTCTACTAGATCTGAATCCTCAGGTTCTAGTTCAACCACACATGGTTGTACCTCACTCTCAGCCTCAGCGGGAGGAGGAATCACAGGTGTTATTTTGTACATCCTAGGGGATTTCCTGGTTGGAAGCACAGGAGTGCTTTCTGCTGGTTTCTTCTTAGAAGCCTTGGGTTTTCCCCTTTGCTTCTGGGTGCTTAGACATTTCAGTTAGTAACTCCAGTGGAGTAGGAGTGATTTTCCTTTTCTATCATCTCCTCAGGAGAGCCTCTCAAGGTCCTCTCCCTTGCAGGTCTGGTGAGCTCCTGTAATCTTTTACTAGGAGGTCTGGGAGTACATGACACTACTCCAAGATCTTTAAGATCATTGCCCAACAGCACCCTTCCAGGTACGTCAGATTGCACACTAACAGGTATCCTGACAGTCATGTCATTGCACTGGATGAGAGCTGGTAACTGGGGAAGCATCTGCACAGGCCCTCCAGCTAACTTGGTGAGGCATTTGGGTGTCTTAGCAACATCCTCCACCTTGAAAAAAAGATTCATCCACCACAAGTATGCTGGCTCCAGTGTCTCCTGACCAATGACTAGGACACTGTCTTTATAATACTCTTTATTATTAGGAGGGATAGAATTATACACATCTAAATTCTGTTGTTCCCACAACCCCAGAGAGACTAAAGAAACACTAGCTGAGACTCTGATGGGGTCTTCAGCTAGCAGTTGAAAGTTTTCTCTGACCATTTGTACTTCCTCCTCTGGAGCGAAGGCTAAGGAGACAGTGTGGACCACTGAAGGTTTACGCTTACATCTGGGATCCCCTTTCACATGGTCAGTTGAACCACAACCATAACATTTTTCAAATGTCTTTATGAATGGTGGTTTGCTCTGACCTCCTTCTAGTCTGCGACCAGAAGGTACACTAGCCTGATTTGGTTTCCCTTGTGGCTTAAAGAGTTTTGTTTGTGGCCCTCTTTGGAATTGGAATTATTTGAATTCTCTTTGTTGTCTTTCTTAGGCTGCTTTCCCCTCATCCTTTTTCTGAGTGGCCCCTGAATTCTTGTGAGTAGCCCTGTTGGCAACCCACAAGTCAGCAGCCTTAGCTAGTTTCTTGGAATCTATTTCCTTTGAATCAGCCAAGACCTGCCTTGGTCGAATCGCCAGTGCCCCTAGGAGACCGGATAGCCAGGCACCCGTCCACCAGGACCGCGATTTAAAGGAGCGTACCTTTTATTTCATTTTGGCATCACCGCGGCTGGCTTCGTCCCTGGGCAGTGCAGTAACTCGAACCTTCCTCCACAACGAGAGCCTCTCTTCCTCTGCTGGATATCCTGAACTGCAGGAACTGCCAGGAACTACTGCCACCGCAGGAGCCTCTTCCACTTTTCAAGGTACATTGTTCCACCAGGCCTCCCGTTTCGTTGGGTACTGCTAAAGGTGTTTTAAATCCTTTACTTACCTTCTGGGTTGGCCGCCCCTTTCGTCTAACATTATCTTTTACCTTCTGCAACCTCCTTTTCAAATCGTTAAACAAAGACTTGACTGCAGCTACTAGAACGGTTTGATCCTGAGCACTTTGCCATGTACCATTGACTCTGGCACAGGCCTATTGACTCTGGCTATTTCAGTTACAACTGCCTTCTCTAGATTGCTTTTCACTAAGAAATGTGTTGGTGCACCTAAACTCTTATAACCACCTTTCCTTCCCCTTTTATATTGTTGAAGTTCCATTTTGCTCGGTTTTCACCTAGGTATTGCTTATGCTATAGTACTGCCTTGCCTAACTTGTTCACAATCCAATTGGGAAGTGTTGTTGGTGCGTTTAGGAGTCTAACCCTGTATGACTTGTCCTTTCCCTCCCTCTGAAGAAATTGTTAGAGTGCCATTTCTGCTTTGTTTACACTGTGCCGTTTTGCTCTGTATTCACTCTTGCTCGAACTTGTCTACAATTTAAATAGGGACTTGTATATACTTTTCTTGACTGTTTTAACTTGCTTTAATGATAGTGATTTGTGTGCTGATTTTGGATTGTGTAAAATAAATATATATATTCTTTTTGATACAAAGCTTTGGTCAGTGTTTCCTTGTTCCATATGTACTGTAGTCCTATTGTGTAAACCCTGAATACTGCTAATCTCCCTCTTGGGTCTGACTGCTTAGCCACAGCTAGCAACTAAATCTTTGTGGTACAGACTGATACCAAAGATACCAAAGAGGATGTATTGCATATACCCCTGGTCTTAATCTTTTGCAGTGCTCCCTAAGGGAACTGCATAGGATTCTGCCTAACAGCACAGCCTGCAGAGGGATAACCAGAAAGACTACTTTCCTGCCTTCCTTGGCGTGGCATAGCCTGCAGGGGGGGAGAACAAGAAAACACATGCCAGGTGTGGCACAGCCTGCAGAGGGAGAACCAGAGAACACACGCCAACAGGAATAGAAGCACTTTGGGCCACTTTCCTTCCTTGGCGTGGCAAAGCCTGCAGAGGGAGAACCAGAAAACACACGCCAACAGGCCTAGAAGCACTTTGGGCCACTTTCCTTCCTTGGTGTGGCACAGCCTGCAGAGGGAGAACCAGAAAACGCATGCCTGCCAACAGCAATAGAAGCACTTTGGGCCTCTTTCCTTTCTTGGCGTGGCACAGCCTGCAGAGGGAGAACCAGAAAGGCTACTTTCCTGCCTTCCTTGGCGTGGCACAGCCTGCAGGGGGAGAACAAGAAAACGCACGCCAGGTGTGGCACAGCCTGCAGAGGGAGAACCAGAGAACACACGCCAACAGGACTAGAAGCACTTTGGGCCACTTTCCTTCCTTGGTGTGGCACAGCCTGCAGAGGGAGAACTAGAAAACGCATGCCCGCCAACAGGAATAGAAGCACTTTGGGCTACTTTCCTTTCTTGGCGTGGCACAGGCTGCAGAGGGAGAACCAGAAAATGCACGCCAACAGCAATAGAAGCACTTTGGGCCTCTTTCCTTCCTTGGCGTGGCACAGCCTGCAGAGGGAGAACCAGAAAACACATGCCAACAGGAATAGAAGCACTTGGGGTTACTTTCCTTCCTTGGCGTGGTACAGCCTGCGGAGGGAGAACCGGAAAACACACGCCAACAGGAATAGAAGCACTTCGGGCTACTTTCATTCCTTGGCGTGTCATAGCCTGCAGAGGGAGAACCAGAAAAACACATGCCAACAGAAATAGAAGCACGCCTGCAGAGGGAGAACCAGAAAACGCACGCCAACAGGAATAGAAGCACTTTGGGCCTCTTTCCTTCCTTGGCGTGGCACAGCCTGCAGAGGGAGAACCAGAAAACACACGCCAACAGGAATGGAAGCACTGTGGGCTACTTTCCTTCCTCGGCGTGGCACAGCCTGCAGAGGGATAACCAGAAAGGCTACTTTCCTGCCTTCCTTGGCGTGGCACAGCCTGCAGGGGGAGGACAAGAAAACACACGTCAGGTGCGGCACAGCCTGCAGAGGGAGAACCAGAAAACACACGCCAACAGGAATAGAAGCACTTTGGGCCTCTTTCCTTCCTTGGCGTGGCACAGCCTGCAGAGGGAGAACCAGAAAGCACACGCCAACAGGAATAGAAGCACTGTGGGCCTCTTTCCTTCCTTGGCATGGCATAGCCTGCAGAGGGAGAACCAGAAAGCACACGCCAACAGGACTAGAAGCACTTTGGGCCACTTTCCTTCCTTGGTGCGGCACAACCTGCAGAGGGAGAACCAGAAAACGCATGCCTGCCAACAGGAATAGAAGCACTTTGGGCTACTTTCCTTTCTTGGCGTGGCACAGCCTGCAGAGGGAGAACCAGAAAACGCATGCCAGGTGTGGCAAAGCCTGCAGATGGAGAACCAGAAAACGCACGCCAACAGCAATAGAAGCACTTTGGGCCTCTTTCCTTTCTTGGCGTGGCACAGCCTGCAGAGGGAGAACCAGAAAGGCTACTTTCCTGCCTTCCTTGGCGTGGCACAGCCTGCAGGGGGAGAACAAGAAAACACACGCCAGGTGTGGCACAGCCTGCAGAGGGAGAACCAGAGAACACACGCCAACAGGAATAGAAGCACTTTGGGCCACTTTCCTTCCTTGGCGTGGCACAGCCTGCAGAGGGAGAACCAGAAAACACACGCCAACAGGACTAGAAGCACTTTGGGCCACTTTCCTTCCTTGGTGTGGCACAGCCTGCAGAGGGAGAACTAGAAAACGCATGCCCGCCAACAGGAATAGAAGCACTTTGGGCTACTTTCCTTTCTTGGCGTGGCACAGGCTGCAGAGGGAGAACCAGAAAACGCACGCCAACAGCAATAGAAGCACTTTGGGCCTCTTTCCTTCCTTGGCGTGGCACAGCCTGCAGAGGGAGAACCAGAAAACACATGCCAACAGGAATAGAAGCACTTGGGGTTACTTTCCTTCCTTGGCGTGGTACAGCCTGCGGAGGGAGAACCGGAAAACACACGCCAACAGGAATAGAAGCACTTCGGGCTACTTTCATTCCTTGGCGTGTCATAGCCTGCAGAGGGAGAACCAGAAAAACACATGCCAACAGAAATAGAAGCACGCCTGCAGAGGGAGAACCAGAAAACGCACGCCAACAGGAATAGAAGCACTTTGGGCCTCTTTCCTTCCTTGGCGTGGCACAGCCTGCAGAGGGAGAACCAGAAAACACACGCCAACAGGAATGGAAGCACTGTGGGCTACTTTCCTTCCTCGGCGTGGCACAGCCTGCAGAGGGATAACCAGAAAGGCTACTTTCCTGCCTTCCTTGGCGTGGCACAGCCTGCAGGGGGAGGACAAGAAAACACACGCCAGGTGCGGCACAGCCTGCAGAGGGAGAACCAGAAAACACACGCCAACAGGAATAGAAGCACTTTGGGCCTCTTTCCTTCCTTGGCGTGGCACAGCCTGCAGAGGGAGAACCAGAAAGCACACGCCAACAGGAATAGAAGCACTGTGGGCCTCTTTCCTTCCTTGGCATTGCATAGCCTGCAGAGAGATAACCACAAAGGCTACTTTGCTGCCTTCCTTGGCGTGGCACAGCCTGCAGGGGGGAGGACAAGAATACACATGCCAGGTGTGGCACAGCCTGCAGAGGGAGAACCAGAAAACACACGCCAACAGGAATAGAAGCACTTTGGGCCTCTTTCCTTCCTTGGCATGGCACAGCCCTCAGCGGGAGAACCAGAAAACACATGCCGCCAACAGGAATAGAAGCACTTTGGCCTACTTTCCTTCCTTGGCGTGGCACAGCCTGCACAGGGAGGACCAGAAAACACAGCCAACAGGAATAGAAGCACACCTGCAGAGGGAGAACCAGAAAGCACACGCCAACAGGAATGGAAGCACTATGGGCTACTTTCCTTCCTTGGCGTGGCATAGCCTGCAGAGGGATAACCAGAAAGGCTACTTTCCTGCCTTCCTTGGCGTGGCACAGCCTGCAGGGGAGGACAAGAAAACACACGCCAACAGGAATAGAAACACTTTGGGCCTCTTTCCTTCCTTGGCATGGCACAGCCCTCAGCCGGAGAACCAGAAAACACATGCCGCCAACAGGAATAGAAGCACTTTGGCCTACTTTCCTTCCTTGGCGTGGCACAGCCTGCAGAGGGAGGACCAGAAAACACAGCCAACAGAAATAGAAGCACACCTGCAGAGGGAGAACCAGAAACCGCACGCCAACAGGAATGGAAGCACTGTGGGCTACTTTCCTTCCTTGGCGTGGCACAGCCTGCAGAGGGAGAACCAGAAAGCACACACCAACAGGAATAGAAGCACTGTGGGCCTCTTTCCTTCCTTGGCATGGCATAGCCTGCAGAGGGATAACCACGAAGGCTACTTTGCTGCCTTCCTTGGCGTGGCACAGCCTGCAGAGGGAGGACAAGAAAACACATGCCAGGTGTGGCACAGCCTGCAGAGGGAGAACCAGAAAACACATGCCGCCAACAGGAATAGAACCACTTTGGGCCTCTTTCCTTCCTTTGCGTGGCACAGCCTGCAGAGGGAGGACCAGAAAGCACACGCCAACAGGAATAGAAGCACTTTGGGCCTCTTTCCTTCCTTGGCGTGGCACAGCCTGCCGAGGGAGGACCAGAAAGCACACGCCAACAGGAATAGAAGCACTTTGGGCCTCTTTCCTTCCTTGGCGTGGCACAGCATGCAGAGGGAGGACCAGAAAGCACACGCCAACAGGAATAGAAGCACTTTGGGCCTCTTTCCTTCCTTGGCGTGGCACAGCCTGCAGAGGGAGGACCAGAAAGCACACCCCAACAGGAATAGAAGAACTGTAGGCCTCTTTCCTTCCTTGGCGTGGCACAGCCTGCAGAGGGAGGACCAGAAAGCACACGCCAACAGGAATAGAAGCACTTTGGGCCTCTTTTCTTCCTTGGCGTGGCACAGCCTGCAGAGGGAGGACCAGAAAGCACACGCCAACAGGAATAGAAGAACTGTGGGCCTCTTTCCTTCCTTGGCGTGGCACAGCCTGCAGAGGGAGGACCAGAAAGCACACGCCAACAGGAATAGAAGCACTTTGGGCCTCTTTCCTTCCTTGGCGTGGCACAGCCTGCAGAGGGAGGACCAGAAAGCACACGCCAACAGGAATAGAAGAACTGTGGGCCTCTTTCCTTCCTTGGCGTGGCACAGCCTGCAGAGGGAGGACCAGAAAGCACACGCCAACAGGAATAGAAGAACTGTGGGCCTCTTTCCTTCCTTGGCGTGGCACAGCCTGCAGAGGGAGAACCAGAAAGCACACGCCAACAGGAATAGAAGCACTTTGGGCCTCTTTCCTTCCTTGGCGTGGCACAGCCTGCAGAGGGAGGACCAGAAAGCACACGCCAACAGGAATAGAAGCACTTTGGGCCTCTTTTCTTCCTTGGCGTGGCACAGCCTGCAGAGGGAGGACCAGAAAGCACACGCCAACAGGAATAGAAGAACTGTGGGCCTCTTTCCTTCCTTGGCGTGACACGCCAACAGGAATAGAAGCACTTTGGGCCTCTTTCCTTCCTTGGCGTGGCACAGCCTGCAGAGGGAGAACCAGAAAGCACACGCCAACAGGAATAGAAGCACTTTGGGCCTCTTTCCTTCCTTGGCGTGGCACAGCCTGCAGAGGGAGGACCAGAAAGCACACGCCAACAGGAATAGAAGCACTTTGGGCCTCTTTCCTTCCTTGGCGTGGCACAGCCTGCAGAGGGAGGACCAGAAAGCACACGCCAACAGGAATAGAAGCACTTTGGGCCTCTTTCCTTCCTTGGCGTGGCACAGCCTGCAGAGGGAGGACCAGAAAGCACACGCCAACAGGAATAGAAGCACTTTGGGCCTCTTTCCTTCCTTGGCGTGGCACAGCCTGCAGAAGGAGGACCAGAAAGCACACGCCAACAGGAATAGAAGCACTTTGGGCCTCTTTCCTTCCTTGGCGTGGCACAGCCTGCAGAGGGAGGACCAGAAAGCACACGCCAACAGGAATAGAAGCACTTTGGGCCTCTTTCCTTCCTTGGCGTGGCACAGCCTGCAGAGGGAGGACCAGAAAGCACACGCCAACAGGAATAGAAGCACTTTGGGCCTCTTTCCTTCCTTGGCGTGGCACAGCCTGCAGAGGGAGGACCAGAAAGCACACGCCAACAGGAATAGAAGCACTTTGGGCCTCTTTCCTTCCTTGGCGTGGCACAGCCTGCAGAGGGAGGACCAGAAAGCACACGCCAACAGGAATAGAAGAACTGTGGGCCTCTTTCCTTCCTTGGCGTGGCACAGCCTGCAGAGGGAGGACCAGAAAGCACACGCCAACAGGAATAGAAGCACTTTGGGCCTCCTTCCTTGGCGTGGCACAGCCTGCAGAGGGAGGACCAGAAAGCACACGCCAACAGGAATAGAAGCACTTTGGGCCTCTTTCCTTCCTTGGCGTGGCACAGCCTGCAGAGGGAGGACCAGAAAGCACACGCCAACAGGAATAGAAGCACTTTGGGCCTCTTTCCTTCCTTGGCGTGGCACAGCCTGCAGAGGGAGGACCAGAAAGCACACGCCAACAGGAATAGAAGCACTTTGGGCCTCTTTCCTTCCTTGGCGTGGCACAGCCTGCAGAGGGAGGACCAGAAAGCACACGCCAACAGGAATAGAAGCACTTTGGGCCTCTTTCCTTCCTTGGCGTGGCACAGCCTGCAGAGGGAGGACCAGAAAGCACACGCCAACAGGAATAGAAGCACTTTGGGCCTCTTTCCTTCCTTGGCGTGGCACAGCCTGCAGAGGGAGGACCAGAAAGCACACGCCAACAGGAATAGAAGCACTTTGGGCCTCTTTCCTTCCTTGGCGTGGCACAGCCTGCAGAGGGAGGACCAGAAAGCACACGCCAACAGGAATAGAAGCACTTTGGGCCTCTTTCCTTCCTTGGCGTGGCACAGCCTGCAGAGGGAGGACCAGAAAGCACACGCCAACAGGAATAGAAGCACTTTGGGCCTCTTTCCTTCCTTGGCGTGGCACAGCCTGCAGAGGGAGAACTCATGTTCTCTTACAGACCACAAAACGGTTGTGGAAAAAGGCTCTGCAAAATATAAGGGCTTTATTTATGTCTCTTGCTGCCCATGAAAGGGCTATGGACCATAGTCAAGGAAGAATTATTGGTTTTCTTCTTGGAAATTGTGATGTGGTACACAATGATGCTGTGTGTATCGGGGTATGCAGCAATGGTCTTCAGCGAGCTGCTTTACTGACATGTGGGACACAGGGCTTCACCCATGTGCCATGGCACAGCATTACGGGTTTTAATAACTGCGTGCATTGTTGCCATTATTGCTTTAAACAAGTTCTGCATCAGGTGTTGCTGAAAAGTTCCCTAGTGGGGAAACGGGAATGTTAATGAATGTTTCTGAAGAGCCTGCACCCAGAGATGCTGCTGATTTAGATGAAGGACACACATTCTTGGATATGCAAGTGTAATGTTTGGGCCAGGCTGAGCTAGCATACCCTGATTAGACGCACCACGCAACTCTTCATGTTCTTGGTAGATTGCGGGAGTTAGGGAGAATTCTCCAGAATGGCTAATTTCCCTTACCTACCGAGTCCCTCAACAGCTTTGCTGGATTTCTAGGATACATTTTTTCACCTGGTAAGAGTGTGAGCCTTTTTTTTCCCACTCTTACCTATGTTTTGCTGTGTGTGTGTTTTACATTTTGTGTTCATGGATGTGGAGCCTCACCTTCTCCATAGGCATCATCTTTTTACTGTGTCACACAGCACCTTCAGTACAGTGACACAGGGTTGTCTTTTTCAGACTTCCCACTTTAAACTCCATTTTCTGGGACTGACTACTGTCTCCCAGAACATGTAAAGTTGCCATTGACTTTATTAGTCTTTATAAATTCACAGACCCAGTACAATCTATCTTACATAGAGTACTGGAAAGGGTTAATAGTTATCCCTTTTTGTCTGTCTCTCATGGAGCATTATTTTGATCCCCTTTCTTTAAGATTTGGCTGGTGGCAGTGGTATCTACCATATTTTTCCTACCACGGCCTATGAGAATAGCCTTGGTACTGTTTTAGACTAAGTTAGTAGCCTCGAACTTTAATCCGCTGGACCCCATTTATTTGTATTTGGTTCCGCTGGGTTTATTTGCCATTTCGTTTTGTAAAGGTCTTTCCCGTTTTTTACTCTGCGCGCCAAACCACTACCACGACTGAACCTCCCGGTGAAGCTCTGCTGCGGGTTCGAATGTCCAAACTTCGACGACAGAGAAGATCTGCAAGGAATCTTCTTCCCTTGAGCTGGTCAGACCAACCAGTTCACCAAACACCAAGCAAGGCTTCCCTCTCCTGGTCGAATTTGCTGTGCATCGTTGCTGTGAACCGGATAGCCAAGAGGCTCGGACCCTGTTTGGGTTTTAAGTAGCGCACCTTGTTGCTTTGCTCTGCTGCTGGTTTCTTCCCTGGGCAGTGCAGGACCCTCCAGTCTTCCTACTTCGTGTCATTCCGACAGTCGCTTCAGGAACAGTGAGCCTGCAGGACCTGCCAGGAACTTCTGCCTCAGCTACAGCCTTCTTGTTGTTTGTTCCGTCCGACCGTGGTGAAAGTGTTTGAAATCTTTTGCCAATCTGAGGGCTAGTCCTTCTCTACTCTTTTAAATGACTTTTCTTCCGACCAACTTCATTTTTGAACTCTTGGCAAAGACTTAACCGCAAACTACTCTGAACTGTGTGATCCTCTGCAAAGACTCGGAACCACTAACATTGGCCCAGGCCTATTGATTTGAATCCTAGTTGTAGTAAGCCTTTTCTAGATTGCCCTGCCTACTTACTTGTTGGTGCTGCTTGATTTTGAGTAACCTTGTCGTTCCCTCCCTTTGTAACTTGCTGGAGTGCCATTTTGCTCACACTTCATTTTGAGCTTAACTTATCCAGAATTGATTGGGGGTTGTGTAGCATATTAAGAGTGTGATTTTTCAGCTGCTTTACTTGGTGAATTGTTTTACAAATGATGTGTAAATAAATGTATATTCTTTTACTCAGAAACCTTGAGTCAGTGTTTGCTTGAAGCATAGTCATTGCTGTCCTTTGTGTAACTATTTGATACTGCTCACTTCACTCTTGAGATGAGTCTGGCTGCCCAGCCATCGTTACCACTTTACTGTGTAGTACAGGCTTGTACCAAAGGTGAATTTGTACTTGCACTTGTAGTCTTAATTGTGTGTTGTTCCCAAAGGGTACTGTATACGATTCCGCCTAACAGCGGCGGATGTGGGGCGGCGACAAATGTACCTCTTCTGTGACCATAGTACAGATTTTTGCTGGCTTCCGAGGGGGGGACTGTGAGGCCTCCATTTTAGGAATCCCTGCCTCCGTCTCTTTGGTTGCATGACAGTTCAAAGGTCAGTGTGCACATGCAAGCGTGTCCTGTTATCGGGGAAATCTGCAGGCTCGGCTATAATAGCAATAGCCCTGTTTCCAAGGAAAGGAACTCTGCACACTAGTCTGCGATCAGAGGAACAGAATGCTCAGCCTGAGCTACTCGTGTAATGCTTCTATCCTCTCCCATTGCTTGTCTGCTGCTTCCTCTAGCCGCCATTCTTGAATTTTGCCATGTTCACCTCTGTTACCAGCAAGGTGCCCATGTCGGTGCTCACCCTTTGCAGCCACAGCACCCGCTGCTCATGGGACACGGGTGTTTTTGTGGCGACTGTTTGGCAACATTTGCAGATTCTGTAAACTTTGTGTTAGAATAATTGTGATGTGGTCATGCAGCATACAGCACATGGTAAATAACGGGTTGCTTCCTTCATTACACAAAGACCAGCACAATCATTTCTAATGTGTGTTCTTTTATTACAGGCCCCCTTATTGTCTCCACTGTATTTTCATTAAGAACCAAGGAAAAGCCAGGCGTGTGTCCCCCGGACAGCCAGGAGGCGGCGAGCATTCACGGTATCTACTTCTTCCATGTACTTTTTTCAAGATTTACATGTGACGTATTTGACGTCTGGGAGCCTGTGGTGGAGTAAAGCACCATGTGATGTGCTCCAGGAAAAGGGGTGCAGCTGCATTTGAAAGGCTTTTCCAGTTGATGGGTCAGCACCACTCCCAATGTGCACTCCTTCCCTAATTCTCTGCACTTGGCCAGTGCTCCTTGTTAGTTTTTTAGAGTGTTAGAACCACAACCTCCAACGTGCACTTCTTCCTTGGTTCTCTTGGCCTTGTGAGCACCCCTAAGGCCACTTTTCATTCACTTACTTGCATATCCTTCTAAATATCCTTCCAAGTGCACCCTGCAGAATCTGTCCTCATTGTATTCACATTATGGTCCAGAGGCACCCAATTGCAGCCTCAAACTCACTGTCACGACTTGGATGGTGTGCCCTGCAGCGAAGCGCAGCACTCATTCTACCCCTAACTGTGCCTGGTCTTGTGCATCAACCTCGCCATCACCACCTGGATGGCGTGGCCCAGCAGCAGAGCACAGCACTCATTCCACCCCTCAGTGTACCTGCTTTTGTGCATCAACCTCGCCATCACCACCTGGATGATATGGCCCAGCAGCGAAGCGCAGCAGTGATTCTAATCCTCAGTATGCCTGGTCTTGTGCATCAACCTCACCATCACCACCTGGATGGTGTGGCCGAGCAGCGAAGTGCAGCAGTCATTCTAACCCTCACTGTGCCTGGTCTTGTGCATCAACCTCGCCATCACCACCTGGATGATATGGCCCAGCAGCGAAGCGCAGCAGTGATTCTAATCCTCAGTATGCCTGGTCTTGTGCATCAACCTCACCATCACCACCTGGATGGTGTGGCCCAGCAGCGAAGCGCAGCACTCATTCTACCCCTCAGTGTGCCTGTTCTTGCCTGCCACTATCGTAGGCCCAGAATTTTCTTTGATTGGAAATCAATGGTCCTGTCACTGCAGGAGAAAGCCATCTTCTGCCCTCACCCTAGACAAACCCCCTCAATCCCATGGTAGCCGCACCTACTGGAAGGCCTCGCCATAAGCCGCTATAAGGGGAGGCCCAGCACTGGTGTGCATCGGTTCCCCGCCCCCTCAGCCTTCCTGCTCTTGTCTCTGCTGCTGCTATATTGGATCCATGCTGGACCATAAGCGGCTATAAGGGGAGGCCCAGCACTGGGGTGCATCAATTCCCCGCCCCTCAGCCTTCCTGCTCTTGTCTCTGCTGCTGCTATATTAGATCCATGTTGGACCATAAGCGGCTATAAGGGGAGTCCCAGCACTGGTGTGCATCAATTCCCCGCCCCCTCAGCCTTCCTGCTCTTGTCTCTGCTGCTGCTATATTAGATCCATGCTGGACCATAAGCGGCTATAAGGGGAGGACCAGCACTGGTGTGCTTCAGTGTCCCGCCCCCTCAGCCTTCCTGCTCTTGTCTCTGCGGCTGCTATATTAGATCCATGCTGGACCATAAGCGGCTATAAGGGGAGGCCCAGCACTGGTGTGCATCAGTGCCCCACCCCCTCAGCCTTCCTGCTCTTGTCTCTGCTGCTGCTATATTAGATCCATGCTGGACCATAAGTGGCTATAAGGAGCGGCCCAGCACTGGTGTGCATCAGTTCCACGCCCCCTCGGCCTTCCTGCTCTTATCTCCGTGGCTGCTATATTAGATCCATGCTGGACCATAAGCGGCTATAAGGGGAGGCCCACCACTGGTGTGCATCAGTTCCCTGCCCCCTCAGCCTTCCTGCTCTTGTCTCTGCAGCTGCTATATTAGATCCATGCTGGACCATAAGTGGCTATAAGGAGCGGCCCAGCACTGGTGTGCATCAGTTCCCTACCCCCTCAGCCTTCCTGCTCTTGTCTCTGCTGCTGCTCTATTAGATCCATGCTGGACCATAAGCGACTATACGGGGAGGCCCAGCACTGGTGTGCATTAGTGCCCCGCCCCCTCAACCTTCCTGCTCTTGTCGCTGTGGCTGCTATATTAGATCCATGCTGGACCATAAGCGGCTATAAGGGGAGGCCCAGCACTGGTGTGCATCAGTGTCCCGTCCCCTCAGCCTTCCTGCTCTTATCTCCGTGGCTGCTATATTAGATCGATCCATGCTGAACCATAAGTGGCTATAAGGGGAGGCCCAGCACTGGTGTGCATCAGTTCCCAAAGCCCCCCCCCTGCCCCCTCCCTCAGCCTTCCTGCTCTTGTCTCTGCTGCTGCTATATTAGATCCATGCTGGGGCATAAGCGGCTATAAGGGGAGTCCCAGCAATGGTGTGCATCAGTTCCCCGCCCCCTCAGCCTTCCTGCTCTTGTCTCTGCTGCTGCTATATTAGATCCATGCTGGACCATAAGCGGCTATAAGGGGAGGCCCAGCAATGGTGTGCATCAGTTCCCCGCCCCCTCAGCCTTCATGCTCTTATCTCCATGGCTGCTATATTAGATCGATCCATGCTGAACCATAAGCGGCTATAAGGGGAGGACCAGCACTGGTGTGCTTCAGTGTCCCGCCCCCTCAGCCTTCCTGCTCTTGTCTCTGCTGCTGCTATATTAGATCCATGCTGGACCATAAGCGACTATACGGGGAGGCCCAGCACGGGTGTGCATCAGTGTCCCGCCCCCTCAGCCTTCCTGCTGTTGTCTCTGTGGTTTCTATATTAAGCCCATGCTGGACCATAAGCGACTATAAGGGGAGGCCCAGCACTGGTGTGCATCAGTCCCCCCCCCCCCCCTCAGCCTTCCTGCTCTTGTCTCTGTGGCTGCTATATTAGATCCATGCTGGACCATAAGCGGCTATAAGGGGAGGCGCAGCACTGGTGTGCATCAGTGTCCCGCCCCATCAGACTTCCTGCTCTTGTCTCTGCTGCTGCTATATTAGATCCATGCTGGACCATAAGCGGCTATAAGGGAGGACCAGCACTGGTGTGCATCAGTTCCCAAAGCCCCCCCCCCCCGCCACCTCCCTCAGCCTTCCTGCTCTTGTCTGTGCTGCTGGTATATTAGATCCATGCTGGACCATAAGCGGCTATAAGGAGCGGCCCAGCACTGGTGTGCATCAGTTCCCTGCCCCCTCAGCCTTCCTGCTCTTGTCTCTGCTGCTGCTCTATTAGATCCATGCTGGACCATAAGCGACTACACGGGGAGGCCCAGCACTGGTGTGCATTAGGGCCCCGCCCCCTCAACCTTCCTGCTCTTGTCTCTGTGGCTGCTATATTAGATCCATGCTGGACCATAAGCAGCTATAAGGGGAGGCCCAGCACTGGTGTGCATCAGTGTCCCGTCCCCTCAGCCTTCCGCTCTTGTCCCTACGGCTGCTATATTAGATCCATGCTGGGGCATAAGCGGCTATAAGGGGTGGCCCATCACTGGTGTGCCTCAGTTCCCCGCCCCCTCAGCCTTCCTGCTCTTGTCTCTGCAGCTGCTATATTAGGCCCATGCTGGACCATAAGCGGCTATAAGGGGAGGCCCAGCACTGGTGTGCATCAGTTCCCCGCCCCCTCAGCCTTCCTGCTCTCGTCTCTGCTGCTGCTATATTAGATCCATGCTGGAACATGAGCGGCTATAAGGGGAGGCCCAGCACTGGTGTGCATCAGTGTCCCGCCCCCTCAGCCTTCCTGCTCTTGTCTCTGCTGCTGCTATATTAGATCCATGCTGGACCATAAGCGGCTATAAGGGGAGGCCCAGCACCTGTGTGCATCAGTGTCCCGCCCCCTCAGCCTTCCTGCTCTTGTGTCTGCGGCTGCTATATTAGATCCATGCTGGACCATAAGCGGCTATAAGGAAAGGCCCAGCACTGGTGTGCATCAGTTCCCCGCCCCTCAGCCTTCCTGCTCTTGTCTCTGCTGCTGCTATATTTGATCCATGCAGGACTATAAGCGGCTATAAGGGGAGGCCCAGCACTGGTGTGCATCAGTGCCCCGCCCCCTCCGCCTTCCTGCTCTTGTCTCTGCTGCTGCTCTTAGATCCATGCTGGACCATAAGTGGCTATAAGGGGAGGCCCAGCACTGGTGTGCATCAGTGTCCCGCCCCCTCAGCCTTCCTGCTCTTGTCTCTGCTGCTGCTATATTAGATCCATGCTGGACCATAAGCGACTATAAGGGGAGGCCCAGCACTGGTGTGCATCAGTTCCCCGCCCCCTCAGCCTTCCTGCTCTTGTCTCTGCTGCTGCTATATTAGTTCTATGCTGGACCATAAGTGGCTATAAGGAGCGGCCCAGCACTGGTGTGCATCAGTTCCCTGCCCCCTCAGCCTTCCTGCTCTTGTCTCTGCTGCTGCTATATTAGATCCATACTGGACCATAAGCGGCTATAAAGGAAGGCCCAGCACTGGTGTGCATCAGTGTCCCACCCCCTCAGCCTTCCTTCTCTTGTCTCTGCTGCTGCTATATTAGATCCATGCTGGGGCATAAGCGGCTATAAGGGGAGGCCCAGCACTGGTGTGCATCAGTTCCCTGCCCCCTCAGCCTTCCTGCTTTTGTCTCTGCTGCTGCTCTATTAGATCCATGCTGGACCATAAGCGACTATACGGGGAAGCCCAGCACTCGTGTGCAATAATGCCCCGCCCCCTCAACCTTCCTCCTCTTGTCTCTGTGGCTGCTATATTAGATCCATGCTGGACCATAAGCGGCTATAAGGGGAGGCCCAGCACTGGTGTACATCAGTGTCCCGTCCCCTCAGCCTTCCTGCTCTTATCTCCATGGCTGCTATATTAGATCGATCCATGCTGAACCATAAGCGACTATACGGGGAGGCCCAGCACTGGTGTGCATCAGTTCCCCGCCCCCTCAGCCTTCCTGCTCTTGTCTCTGCTGCTGCTATATTAGATCCATGCTGGACCATAAGCGGCTATAAGGGGAGGCCCAGCACTCGTGTGCATCAGTGTCCCCCCCCTCCACCCCCTCAGCCTTCCTGCTCGTCTGATGCTGCTATATTAGGCCCATGCTGGACCATAAGCGGCTATACGGTGTGGCCCAGCACTGGTGTGCATCAGTTCCCCGCCCCCTCAGCCTTCCTGCTCTTGTCTCTGATGCTGCTATATTAGATCCATGCTGGACCATAAGCGGCTATAAGGGGAGGACCAGCACTGGTGTTCTTCAGTGTCCCGCCCCCTCAGCCTTCCTGCTCTTGTCTCTGCTGCTGCTGTATTAGATCCATGCTGGACCATAAGCGGCTATAAGGGGAGGCCCAGCACTGGTGTGCCTCAGTTCCCCGCCCCCTCAGCCTTCCTGCTCTTGTCTCTGCTGCTGCTATATTAGATCCAGGCTGGACCATAAGCGGCTATAAGAGTAGGCCCAGCACTGGTGTGCATCAGTGTCCCACCCCCTCAGCCTTCCTGCTCTTGTCCCTACGGCTGCTATATTAGATCCATGCTGGGGCATAAGCGGCTATAAGGGGAGGCCCAGCACTGGTGTGCATCAGTTCCCCGCCCCCTCAGCCTTCCTGCTCTTGTCTCTGATGCTGCTATATTAGATCCATGCTGGACCATAAGCGGCTATAAGGGGAGTCCCAGCACTGGTGTGCATCAGTGTCCCGCCCCCTCAGCCTTCCTGCTCTTGTCTCTGATGCTGCTATATTATATCCATGCTGGACCATAAGCGGCTATAAGAGTAGGCCCAGCACTGGTGTGCATCAGTGTCCCACCCCCTCAGCCTTCCTGCTCTTGTCCCTACGGCTGCTATATTAGATCCATGCTGGGGCATAAGCGGCTATAAGGGGAGGCCCAGCACTGGTGTGCATCAGTTCCCCGCCCCCTCAGCCTTCCTGCTCTTGTCTCTGCTGCTGCTATATTAGATCCAGGCTTGACCATAAGCGGCTATAAGAGTAGGCCCAGCACTGGTGTGCATCAGTGTCCCACCCCCTCAGCCTTCCTGCTCTTGTCCCTACGGCTGCTATATTAGATCCATGCTGGGGCATAAGCGGCTATAAGGGGAGGACCAGCACTGGTGTGCATCAGTTCCCCGCCCCCTCAGCCTTCCTGCTCTTGTCTCTGCTGCTGCTATATTAGATCCATGCTGGACCATAAGCGGCTATAAGGGGAGGCCCAGCACCTGTGTGCATCAGTGTCCCGCCCCCTCAGCCTTCCTGCTCTTGTCTCTGCTGCTGCTATATTAGATCCATGCTGGACCATAAGCGGCTATAAGGGGAGGCCCAGCACCTGTGTGCATCAGTGTCCCGCCCCCGCAGCCTTCCTGCTCTTGTCTCTGCTGCTGCTATATTAGATCCATGCTGGACCATAAGCGGCTATAAGGGGCGGCCCATCACTGGTGTGCCTCAGTTCCCCGCCCCCTCAGCCTTCCTGCTCTTGTCTCTGCTGCTGCTATATTAGGCCCATGCTGGACCATAAGCGGCTATAAGGGCTGGCTCAGCACTGGTGTGCATCAGTGTACCACCCCCTCAGCCTTCCTGCTCTTGTCCCTACGGCTGCTATATTAGATCCATGCTGGGGCATAAGCGGCTATAAGGGGAGTCCCAGCACTGGTGTGCATCAGTGTCCCTCCCCCTCAGCCTTCCTGCTCTTGTCTCTGCTGCTGCTATATTAGATCCATGCTGGACCATATAAGGGGAGTCCCAGCACCGGTGTGCATCAGTGTCCCACCCCCTCAGCCTTCCTGCTCTTGTCTCTGCTGCTGCTATATTAGATCCATGCTGGACCATAAGCGACTATAAGGGGCGGCCCAGCACTGGTGTGCCACAGTTCCCCGCCCCCGCAGCCTTCCTGCTCTTGTCTCTGCAGCTGCTATATTAGGCCCATGCTGGACCATAAGCGGCTATAAGGGGAGGCCCAGCACTGGTGTGCATCAGTTCCCCGCCCCCTCAGCCTTCCTGCTCTCGTCTCTGCTGCTGCTATATTAGATCCATGCTGGACCATAAGCGGCTATAAGGGGAGGCCCACCACTGGTGTGCATCAGTGTCCCGCCCCCTCAGCCTTCCTGCTCTTGTCCCTGCTGCTGCTATATTAGATCCATGCTGGACCATAAGCGGCTATAAGGGGAGGCCCAGCACCTGTGTGCATCAGTGTCCCGCCCCCTCAGCCTTCCTGCTCTTGTCTCTGCTGCTGCTATAGTAGGCCCATGCTGGACTATCAGTGGCTATAATGGGAGGACCAGCACCGGTGTTCATCAGTTCCCCGCCCCCTCAGCCTTCCTGCTCTTGTCTCTGCTGCTGCTATAGTAGGCCCATGCTGGACTATCAGTGGCTATAAGGGGAGGCCCAGCACCTGTGTGCATCAGTGTCCCGCCCCCTCAGCCTTCCTGCGCTTGTGTCTGCAGCTGCTATATTAGATCCATGCTGGACCAGAAGCGGCTTTAAGGGGAGGCCCAGCACTGGTGTGCATCAGTTCCCCGCCCCCTCAGCCTTCCTGCTCTTGTCTCTGCTGCTGCTATATTAGATCCATGCTGGACCATAAGCGGCTATAAGGGGAGGCCCAGCACTGGTGTGCATCAGTGTCCCACCCCCTCAGCCTTCCTGCTCTTGTCTCTGCTGCTGCTATATTAGATCCATGCTGGACCATAAGCGGCTATAAGGGGAGGCCCAGCACTGGTGTGCATCAGTGTCCCACCCCCCTCAGCCTTCCTGCTCTTGTCTCTGCTGCTGCTATATTCGATCCATGCTGGACGATAAGCGGCTATAAGGGGAGGACCAGCACCGGTGTGCATCAGTGCCCCGCCCCCTCATCCTTCGTGCTCTTGTCTGCTGCTGCTATATTAGATCCATGCTGGACCATATGCGGCTATAAGGGGAGGCCCAGCACTGATGTGCATCAGTGTCCCGCCCACTCAGCCTTCCTTCTCTTGTCTCTGCTGCTGCTATATTAGATCCATGCTGGACCATAAGCGGCTATAAGGGGGGGGGGGCAGCACTAGTGTGCATCAGTGTCCCCCCCCCCCCCCCCCTCGGCCTTCCTGCTCTTGTCTCTGCTGCTGCTATATTAGATCCATACTGGACCATAAGCGGCTATAAGGGGAGGCCCATCACTGGTGTGCATCAGTTCCCCGCCCCCTCAGCCTTCCTGCTCTCATCTCTGCTGCTGCTATATTAGATCCATGCTGGACCATAAGCAGCTGTAAGGGGAGGCCCAGCACTGGGGTGCATCAGTGTCCCACCCCCTCAGCCTTCCTGCTCTTGTCCCTACGGCTGCTATATTAGATCCATGCTGGGGCATAAGCGGCTATAAGGGGAGTCCCAGCAATGGTGTGCATCAGTTCCCCGCCCCCTCAGCCTTCCTGCTCTCGTCTCTGCTGCTGCTATATTAGATCCATGCTGGACCATAAGCGGCTATAAGGGGAGGCCCAGCACTGGTGTGCATCAGTTCCCCGCCCCCTCAGCCTTCCTGCTGTCTCTGCTGCTGCTATATTACATCCATGCTGGCCCATAATCGGCTATAAGGGGAGGCCCAGCACTGGTTTGCCTCAGTTCCTCGCCCCCTCAGCCTTCCTGCTCTTGTCTCTGCGGCTGCTATATTAGATCCATGCTGGACCATAAGTGGCTATAAGGGGAGGTCCAGCACTGGTTTGCATCAGTGTCCCGCCCCCTGAGCCTTCCTGCTCTTGTCTCTGCGGATGCTATATTAGATCCATGCTGGACCATAAGCGGCTATAAGGGGAGGCCCAGCACTGGTGTGCATCAGTGCCCCACCCCCTGTCTGCGGCTGCTATATTAGATCCATGCTGGACCATAAGTGGCTATAAGGGGAGGTCCAGCACTGGTTTGCATCAGTGTCCCGCCCCCTCAGCCTTCCTGCTCTTGTCTCTGCTGCTGCTATATTAGATCCATGCTGGACCATAAGCGGCTATAAGGGGAGGTCCAGCACTGCTGTGCATCAGTTCCCCGCCCCCTCAGCCTTCCTGCTCTCGTCTCTGCTGCTGCTATATTAGATCCATGCTGGACCATAAGCGGCTATAAGGGGAGGCCCAGCACTGGTGTGCATCAGTTCCCCGCCCCCTCAGCCTTCCTGCTCTTGTCTCTGCTGCTGCTATATTAGATCCACGCTGGCCCATAAGCGGCTATAAGGGGAGGCCCAGCACTGCTGTGCATCAGTGCCCCACCCCCTCTCTGCGGCTGCTATATTAGATCCATGCTGGACCATAAATGGCTATAAGGGGAGGTCCAGCACTGGTGTGCATCAGTGTCCTTCCCCCTCAGCCGTCCTGCTCTTGTCTCTGCTGCTGCTATATTAGATCCATGCTGGACCATAAGCGGCTATAAGGGGAGGTCCAGCACTGCTGTGCATCAGTTCCCCGCCCCCTCAGCCTTCCTGCTCTTGTGTCTACGGCTGCTATATTAGATCCATGCTGGACCATAAGCGGCTATAAGGGGAGGCCCAGCACTGGTGTGCATCAGTGTCGCGCCCCCTCAGCCTTCCTGCTCTTGTCTGCTGCTGCTATATTAGATCCATAAGCGGCTATAAGGGGAGGCCCAGCACTGGTGTGCATCAGTTCCCCGCCCCCTCAGCCTTCCTTCTCTTGTGTCTACGGCTGCTATATTAGATCCATGCTGGACCATAAGCGGCTATAAGGGGAGGCCCAGCACTGGTGTGCATCAGTTCCCCGCCCCCTCAGCCTTCCTGCTCTTGTCTGCTGCTGCTATATTAGATCCATAAGCGGCTATAAGGGGAGGCCCAGCACTGGTGTGCATCAGTTCCCCGCCCCCTCAGCCTTCCTGGTCTTGTGTCTGCTGCTGCTATATTAGATCCATGCTGGACCATAAGCGGCTATAAGGGGAGGCCCAGCACTGGTGTGCATCAGTTCCCCGCCCCCTCAGCCTTCCTTCTCTTGTCTCTGTGGCTGCTATAGTAGGCCCATGCTGGACTATAAGCGGCTATAAGGGGAGGCCCAGCACCTGTGTGCATCAGTGTCCCGCCCCCTCAGCCTTCCTGCTCTTGTCTCTGCTGCTGCTATATTAGGCCCATGTTGGACCATAAGTGGCTATAAGGGGAGGCCCAGCGCTGGTGTGCATCAGTGTCCCGCCCCCTCATCCTTCCTGCTCTTGTCTCTGCTGCTGCTATATTAGATCCATGCTGGACCATAAGCGGCTATAAGGGGAGGTCCAGCACTGCTGTGCATCAGTTCCCCGCTCCCTCAGCCTTCCTGCTCTCGTCTCTGCTGCTGCTATATTAGATCCATGCTGGACCATAAGCGGCTATAAGGGGAGGCCCAGCACTGGTGTGCATCAGTGTCGCGCCCCCTCAGCCTTCCTGCTCTTGTCTGCTGCTGCTATATTAGATCCATGCTGGACCATAAGCGGCTATAAGGGGAGGCCCAGCACTGGTGTGCATCAGTTCCCCGCCCCCTCAGCCTTCCTGCTCTTGTCTCTGCTGTTGCTATATTAGATCCATGCTGGACCATAAGCGGCTATAAGGGGAGGCCCAGCACCTGTGTGCATCAGTGTCCCGCCCCCTCAGCCTTCCTGCTCTTGTCTCTGCTGCTGCTATATTAGATCCATGCTGGACCATAAGTGGCTATAAGGGGAGGCCCGGCACTGGTGTGCATCAGTGTCCCACCCCCTCAGCCTTCCTGCTCTTGTCTCTGCTGCTATATTAGGCCTATGCTGTTCTGTGATTGGGCGTTAATGGACGTGTGACTGCAGAAGGAAGTTATCGCCACTCCTGCACTGACGCCAACCACTGTCTTTTGATTAGTCAAAGGCCATCTGATGCACCCCCTTTTTAGCCAACCACTAGACATCTCACCATCTTACATCTTGAACGATGGGCCCCAAAGCCAAGAACAAAGATTGTTTGGCCTTCTTCTGGCCATTGAAGACCCAGTGTCCCACCCTCTCACTCCACTGCTCTAACACCTCTCTCTTACCTCTTCTACTGTCATCCCTTTATCCCCTCCATCCCCACCTCATGGCCACACCCTGTTACTGCAACCCCCTGTGCAATTACCACTGATTGTTATTGTTAGCTGCCCAGATGGGCCTCTGTTTCCTCCTAGCTAAAGTCTCTTCATTAGAACTCTTCCTTAACTAGCAACCCGGTTTGCACAGCATTTAGTCACTAGTGGGCCTGTACTGCCTATTTAAAACACTACATTGCGGTCCCTACTGGCCAGTCCCGTACTGCTACATTGTGTTCACTACTGGCCAGTCCTGTACTGCTACGTTGCGGCCACTACTGGCCAGTCCTGTACTGCTACATTGCGGTCACTACTGGCCAGTCCTGTACTGCTATGTTGCGGCCACTACTGGCCAGTCCTGTACTGCTACATTGCGGCCACTACTAGCTAGTCCTGTACTGCTACATTGCGGTCACTAATGGCCAGTCCTGTATTGCTACATTGCGGCCACTACTGGCCAGTCCTGTACTGCTACATTGCGGTCACTACTGGCCAGTCCTGTACAGACTATTTGAAAATTGGAATTTGGTTTCTAGAGACCCTGTAATACCTTTTTAAAACTACATTGTGGTCACTACTGGCCAGTCCTGCTGTTAGAAAAGATTTCTCTAGTAGCAACATTTCCTCCATAGTCCATGATATGATATGATAGTTTATTTATATAGCGCCTATACACAATGGGCCTCATTACGACCCTGGCGGTACGGAGTTAACAGCGCCGTAAAAGGTGCTGGCACCGTTCACCCCGTACCGCCGCATTACGAGCTCCCCTCGCGGGACACGGTAAGCATGCCTGGGAAAACCAGGCGTGCTTACCGGGTCCCGCGAGGGGAAGAGGGAGCAAACAACGGGCCATCTCGTAATGGCACGTTGTTTGCTCCGTCTACCATTCCCATTCAGCCCTATGGGGGCTGGAATGGGAATGGGGAAGGACTGTGTCCAGGTCTTTGGAGGGGGTAATTACCGGGCCATCCGAACTCGGAATGGCCCGGTAAGTCCTCATTCAGAGGACCCGAACCTCAACGCGATTTCGGCAGCAGCCATGCCGCCTATAGCGGCATGGCTATCGCCGAACTCGTAATGAGGGCCAATGTGTTTCAAAGTGCTTCAAGGCAAGGGAGAGAACAAGGGAAAATACAATGACCTTACAGGCCATGAACAATAAGAATGTGAAATTAACTATCATACTCAGTCTGTCTGATATTTCAGATAGTGCAAGAGCTAAGACACAGATAAGGAAGGGAGGGGTGGGAAGGAAATGTGAACAGACAGGCGACTATCGTATTAGGCCTGATGACATTTCAGATGGTGCTGGAGGGGGGTCAGGGAGGAAACAAGTAAGGGAAGTGGGACAAGACAAACAATTGTTGCTATCATACTAGGTCCAAGGACAATTCTGATAGAGTAAGTGCATAGAAAAAAGTAAAGGGAGGGCGAGAGGAGAGAGGGAGAAGGGGAACAAGGGAGTGGAGGAGAGAACAGAGAATAAAACAGTGAAAAAGAGCAGAGAAGCAGAGGGGACCGAATACAGTTGCAGAGGTCAATAATAATAACATATTGTTGCATAGAACAGAAAATGTAAGCAAGGGTTATAAATGACGATGGGCACAGCATGAATACGAGATGCAGGGGAGGTCTAGCATGAGAGTTGAGAAGGTGGAACACCAGAGTCATTGTGTCCATAAAGTGAAATCCAAGCATTTGCAATAGGTCAGTGATGGTGAAAACCATAATGAATCAAGACCACTCCTGCAGTGGTTAGCTGTGGGGGGCGGGTGGAAGAGAGGGCTAAGGGGGAAGGGGCAAGCAGGATAGAATAGATCAGGCAAAAGCAGGTAACACATGCATGCGAGAAGGGGGGCACGTGGGACATCACAGGCGACCATACCGGGGGGGGGGGGGGGCATGTGGAACCTCACAGGCAACCAGAGGGTGGGGGGTCACAAAGACATCACGGGGGACCAGAGGGGTGGGTGGGGTCACACAGACATCATGGGGGACCAGAGGGATGGGAGGGGGGCACAGGCATAACGGGTAACCAGAGGGTGGGGGGCACACAAACATCACAGGGGACGAAAGGGGTGGGTGTTGGGTTTACGGACATCACGGGGGACCAGAGGGGTGGGTGTGGGGCTTACAGACATCACGGCGGATCAGAGGGGTGGGAGGGGGGACACACAGACATCACGGGAGACCAGAGGGGTGGGAGTAAAGGGAGGGAGGGGGGCACACCATATAAAATATGCTCCCTGAGTTGCTGTTTACTTCACAGAACTTCAACCTCAAAAGGGAAGCACTTACAAATGTATAAAATGCAGGTGCCAACCTTGAAGCTGTATTTTTGTGAGGTTCCAAGACATCTGAAATTCAAAACTGCAATTATTAGCCAGTGGGTCTGCATCACTGTTCTCATCTGAGGCTGTTCCTGGTGTGGACCCCTGTCATGTAACTGGCATGTCATGGACCCCCAAACGTTTTGCATTTGTGTCTGTCCTATCCTGTTTTTTTACAGTGAAGCACAGCCTTCAACTGCACGCCTCTGGGCTTTTGCTCATTGTTATGGGGAAACTGACACGTCCCTCAGGGTGTCAGTACTGACAAACATTGTCTTTTGACTTTGTTGCCACTTGTTGGTAACATTTTACAGCGCAAAGTACCTTACAGTACAGCACATTGGGGCTATTGTATTTTATGGCCCTAGACACCCTCTAAGGAATGTTTGGTGATTCTACAATGTGCCTTGGTACAGACCGATGGCAGCAGTAGCTTTTTCTTTCATTTGTATGATTTTTCACAGAGTCTCACTGCGTTTACCACGTCTGGCTCCTGACCGTGGCTAGTGTCTAACATGGCCATGCCACAAGGTCTTTTGTCTGTTCCTTTAGCCATTTTGTCCCTTGGCCTTCCCTCTGCCCTTCCAGGGCCAGGATTTCCTTATTTGGGCATTCAGTTGTCTGCAAAAACTGCTTCTTTCGCTGGTCACGTGTGTAGGCACCCAGGAAGTGTGCTGGGACTGTCTGGTCCTAATCCACACTACTGGTGCCAGGATATCTGGTGTGCATGAGAACCCCAGTGGTCCCTGATTGGACCACTGCTGGTGTGCATGCATGGAGCAGATCTTGCCATTGGTGGGTTCAGTGCGAGCACACAAATGACTGTGTATAAGAGGGAGGGGTCCTGCTTTAATTCCAGGAGATCAGCAACCGTCATAACCGAGAATCCTGAAGAGCTGAACATAATGAAGGATGATCCTAAGATGCACTTGAAGAGGCCTGGCACCCGAATCTCGTTGTGGTCTTGGTGGAGCCCTGTTTGCACCTCATCCCAGAAGACCGGTTAGGGTGCTGCGAACCCTTGGAGTGGTGGGACCAATCACTCTCAAAGTCTGCTGGTAAAGCTGCAAGTGAGCCTGTTCGAAAGTGTCAAAGGGCCATCCAGTGGGCTGTGTAGCTCAATCCTAGGTTGCCGTGCAGGAGTTTTGCAAGTTCAAGTTTCTACAAGAGACTTTGGCAAATCCCAGCTTATCCAACGAAGTACCCTTCTGCTGAATTTCATCGTCCCAGCACCTTTGAGCCGTGAGATCGAAGGCTGCACTAACAGCGAGAGTGGGGTCCCCCTGCATCACTGTGCGACAGTGATGGTTGCTGAAGGTGGTTTTCTCCCATTTTTTCCAGTGCCCTGAGTCCTGCTGCATCCGTGTTTTCTTCGTTCTTCAACCGAATCAAGAGTAACCGCTCCTGTCTGCACTCACAGCGCCTGTGCATCTGGAAACCAAACAAAGGGTGGGAAATCGTACTTTTGGTGACCACTGTAAGGAAGGCATGGTATCAACAGTCCGACAGCTGCACCCTTGGGAGAGGGCAGGAGCCCTTTCTCCCCTTTGCCACGAGAAGCCAGCCAGCAGCCGGATGCGTGCCATGCACCACACAGCTGCATCCAGCCTCCACGTGTGCTATCACCACTGGTAATGCTCATTGCCCATCCATACTCCTGCAACCTGTAAGTCTGTGACCTGATTTAGAGAGCCCTCCACCAGCCGTACCGCTCTCATGATTCCTGATCTTCATTCCGCCTGACTCCTTGATGGCGGGTGCAACGCAGCGCCATATCGAGGCTCTAGCCTCGTTGCTAGGTAACCTTTTGTGCGGACAACATCCGCCGGCAGGCGGATACAATGGCGGCCTTCCTACGATGGCCCATACAAAGACCCTGTTTGCCCCTGGAGCCACAGGGCGCGATGGGCAACCCTTTGATCCAATACCCATAACCCTCTTTTGTGCAGCGAGAACCTCTTTCAGACTCCACCTCCCAAGCAGAGCGCAGGACCTCCACACAGCAATGCTCATTTGAGCCGGATATTACTCAATTAAGTGCGATTCCCCATTGGACATCAGTTACTGTATGTAATCAATTTAGTAAATTTACTCTAGCGGCACATCAATCCTGCTCAGGTACTTTGAAACTACCCCTCCTCTAGCCATCTACTGCTCTGCACAATGTCTACCTCATTGTATATCCCAACATGCTTCGTACAAGGCACTGCACTGACCTTTACAATGTTACTACTTGTATTCACTGCCCACTGTGAAGCTCCTGCTTCATCATTGTGTTTATGCCTGATTCGCGCCATAGCAGCAGTACACACCCTCCAACTGTGACCCCACTGTGTTCTCCCTTAGCCATACTAGCCTATAATAGCATTACGGTTACGTGCCATCCCCACTGTGACCCCACTGTGTCTTGCATAGCCATATAAGCTTATAGCAGCACTATGTGCCCTTTATACTGCGACTCCACTGTGTCTTGCTCAGCCATATTAGCGTGTAGCAACACTACGTGCCCTTTATACTGTGATTCCACTGTGCCTTGTCTGAGTCACACTAGCCCATAATAGCAGTACGTGCCCTTTCTACTGTGATTCCACTGTCTTGTCTGAGTCACACTAGCCCATAATAGCAGTACGTGCCCTTTATACTGTGATTCCACTGTCTTGTCTGAGTCACACTAGCCCATAATAGCAGTACGTGCCCTTTCTACTGTGATTCCACTGTCTTGACTAGCCAAATTAGCGTATAGCAGCACTACGTACCCTTTCTACTGCGACTCCACTGTCTTGTCTGAGCCACACTAGCCCATAATAGCAGTACGTGCCCTTTCTACTGTGATTCCACTGTGTCTTGTCTGAGCCACACTAGCCCATAATAGCAGTACGTGCCCTTTCTACTGTGATTCCACTGTGTCTTGCCTGAGTCACACTAGCCCATAATAGCAGTACGTGCCCTTTCTACTGTGATTCCACTGTGTCTTGTCTGAGCCACACTAGCCCATAATAGCAGTACGTGCCCTTTCTACTGTGATTCCACTGTGTCTTGTCTGAGCCACACTAGCCCATAATAGCAGTACGTGCCCTTTCTACTGTGATTCCACTGTGTCTTGCCTGAGTCACACTAGCCTATCATAACAGCACGTGCCCTTTAACTGTCATATGATATGATATGATAGTTTATTTATATAGCGCCTATACACAGTGTGTTTCAAAGCGCTTCACGGCAAGGGAGGGAACAAGGGAAAATATAATGGGCCTCATTACACGGAAGGCGGTAATCCAGGGTGCTATTAGCACCCTGGACCATGCCGGTAAATTACCGGCACCGCCTTGGCGGAAAGGGGATTTACCGCCCCATTCCAAGGTTGGAGGGGCGGTAAATCCCCTTTCCGCCATTGCCCTTCCCCATTCCCATTTCTGCCCCATAGGGCTCTATGGGAATGGGGAAGGCGCTAATTACGGCACCGCAATTTTGCGGTGCCGTAATTAGCTCCGAGGTCCCTTAGCGGGTTGGTACTTAACGCCTGCAAGAAGCAGGCGTTAATTCCTCCAACCCGCAAAGGGACCTCGTAGTACGGCGGTAAGGGTTAACGGTCACCGTTGCCATTAACGGTGACCGTTAACCCTTACCGCCGTCCGTGTAATGAGGCCCAATGACTTTCTTACAGGCAATGAACAACAAGAATGTGAAATGAACTATCGTTCTCGGCCTGACGACATTTCAGATAGTGACAGGCGACTACCGTACTAGGCCTGACGACATTTCTGGTAGAGCCGGAGATTAACAAGAGGTGAGGGAGGGGGGAGGAGAAAGGAGGGAGAGGAACAAAACAAGCGACTATCGTACTATCGTACTAGGCCTGACGACATTTCAGATAGTGCTGGAGGGGGGAGAAGACAAACCTTTGTTGCTATCATACTAGGTCCAGGGACAATTCTGATCGAGTAAGTGCATAGACAAAGAAGGGGGGGTAGATGGAGGGAGAAGGGAGAGGAGGAGAAAACAGAGAATAAAACAGTAAGAAAAAAATAAAATATATATAACACAGGTGCCAACCTTGAAGCTGTATTTTGTATTTCTGTGAGGTTCCAATACATATGAACTTCAAAACTGCAATGTTCAGCCAGTGGGTCTGCATCACTGTTCTCATCTGAGGCTGTTCCTGGAATGGGCATTTTGGAAGAAGTGCCCGCCTTTTTATCCCTTGAATGACCTTAAAGGCAACAAACCATTAAGTAGCTCCTCCCACATTTTCCCCTCCCTTTTCTAAGCTTGTCCAATGAAGATTTTGAAAGCACAGAGAGATGGTTTTCTATCATGGAGATATTGCAACAATTGCAGGGAATTGAAGAAGCAGGGCAGTTAAAGGGACAAAAGCCTGGGAACATTGTCTTTTTTCTGTTTAAAAAAGACAATGCCACTACTGTTTTCAGACAGGCAACAGCACTGAGCCTACTTCATACTTTAGCTACCCACACACACGCCACTACCAATTAACCACAACACCAACATGGCCACACACCAACCTATCATACCTCCAGGCTCACAAACCCTTCCTCCCACACCTTTCCTCCCCACCCTCACAATAGGCAAGCCCTGTCCTGTCCCACTCAGGACCACCGCATCTCAGCCATCAAGTACAACCTTCTCTCAGCCGATACAAGTTAACACCCAAACGCTCCCTCCACCACTACACCTTAGGAACCCGCTCCCATAGGGCGCCTGCCACCTTACACAAATTCTCATCAAAAACCGCCAACACACCCCCTCACATTATCACCTGAACAACACGTTCCAATGAACCAAGCTCCGCACTCCCCCTCATCACGGTCAAACCTATACCTAGCAACAACACCTCCACGCAAATCCAACATGCACTCATCAATGCAAGGTCAATGCAAGCCCACACAACAGAAATCCATGACCTGATCACAGACCCTGGAGCTGGACGCACTAGCCATCACTGAAACTGAAATCCATCCATATGCCAGCTTCTACCCCCAGCTTACACAATCCTCTGCCAGGATGGACCTACACACAAAGATGGAGGGGCCGCCCTCATAATCAAAGAAACCCTCAAGGCTAGACAAAATAAGTCTGCCAACTCAGATAACTTTGACGCTCTCTGTTAAAATCTCCTCGTGAAATGACACCTTGACGATGCACCTAGTATACTGTCCCCCAGGCCCACTATTGGACTTCCAAGCCGGTCTTCTACACCTCATAGGCAATAACCTTAAATCCAACACCAGAGCCATCCTCTTAGCAGATTTCAACCTCAGCTTCAAGGACACAAAAGACAAAGAAAGTAAAGCCTTTGCTAAATCCCTCCTCGAATTAGGATTCATTCAAAAAGTAGACTCCCCTACCCACATCAAAGGACGCATATTAGATTGGTTAGCTGACCATAACTGTAATGTTGACATCAGCTCCAACACCCCACGCCCATGGACAGACAACCACCACCTCATCCATTTCAACATTCCCTCACGAGTTCCAACTCTACACAATCCTCCCATGCCGGTCACCACCGCTAGGTCGAAAAAAATGCTCACCAAAGACAGAATTCTCCCCCTCCTGGAAGCATCAGCACTTGCACTACCACTCTGCAACAACCCCACAGAACTGGTCGATCTCTACAACACCATTCTAAAACAAGCGGTTGACACCATTGCCCCACTAGAGAAAAAAAGAGCAAAAAGCATCGAACACACCAATTCATGGTACAATCAAGACCTCCTCGGCCTAAAAGCACTCAAAAGGCAAGTCTTGAACAAATGGCAATCCTGCTCCTCCGCCGCCTCATGTGACTCTTACTTCTCCATTGCAAAGCAATACAAAAACGCCATCGCCACAGCAAAAGCCGCGGCCTACAACATCAGAATTGATCATGCCAAATCTCAATCCAGGGAACTGTTCGCCATTTTCAATGAACTGGTCACTCCCCCCTCCTCCACACACCAAACTATAAAGGATGAGAAATGGTGTAATGACATCCAACACGCTATGTTGGGCAAAATCAATCTACTCCAAGAAAAAATAAAACCAATTTCGACAACCTACCCAAGGCTACCCCTCTAGCACACACCATCACCGAACCAGATCCCCCTAACATCTGAGACTAAGCCCCCGCCTTTTACTCAAAACTGTAACCATCCCTGAAGTCTTATCAATTATGAAGCATATAAAACCATCACTCTGCAAAGGTGACATCTGTCCAGCAAGCATAATCAAGAACTGTGCTGTAGCACTAGCTCCCTTCATCACAGCCTTTATTAATGCATCAATCGGCGCTGACCCGGTACCCCCTTCCCTCAAGGAAGCATGCGTCCGGCCACTGCTAAAAAGCCCACATTGGACCCTAAGTCACCTAATAACTATAGGCCCATTGCCACTGTGCCGTTCCTGTTGAAAATTATTGGACAAGACTGCATATCTGCAGATCGAGTACTACCTAGGAAAAAGGCAATCTGGTTTTCGCCCTCGGCATGGCACCGAGTCAGCCCTGCTTGACTTAAAAAAACTACTTCTACAAAAACATGAACATGGGTAAATCTGCGCTCCTTCTCCTCCTCGACCTGTCGGCAGCATTCGACTTGGTTGACCACAAGATCCTAGGGAAACACTGCACAGACTGTGCCCACTTCTCACGTGAGTCCACCACCTGGATAACTTCCTAGAGGGCCGTGCCATGAGGGTCTTCTCAGACCAGGCATCAGCCGCTCCATGCCCTATTGGGTGTGGTGTACCACAAGGCTCATGCACCTCCCCTACGCTCTACAACTTATTCACCCTACCTCTATTCAATGATCTAGAAGAATTCGCCATAACATTCACCAATTATGCCGAAAACCCTACAATACACATACGCTATCATCCAGGCCTGGATGGCAGCCAATGGCCTGTTTTTTGATGGGGACAAGACAGAAATCTTACTGGTGGGCCCCAAAGAGACCCTAAAAAAACTAGACAGCAACTACTGCAACTTCAAAATAGAGAACTCTGTAATCAGTCTCAGCAGCTGTAAAAACCCTGGGAGTTTACCTGGACTCAACCCTGTCTATGGATAGACAAGTTAGCTGCATCTCCTCCTCAGCAGCACTTACCACTAAAATTATCAATGCGGTAAAACCCCACCTCTCTGCCAAGACCTTCCTTAACATTGCCAGAGCTACCATAGCCGCAAAACTTGACTATTGTAATGGTATTGTACGATCGGACCGAAAAAAAGGTCAGACCGTACAATACGGCCGGAAAACGCTACCACCAAAGGTTCGAACACCAAAAGTTTGAACCTTTGGTGGCAGCATTGCAGGGAAGTAAAAAATAATACTGTCGTATAGTGAGCGGGGTGTTGCGAACTTTCCGGCCGCTGCAAAATCAGCCGTGGTCGGATCACTTAGAACCATTGTAATGTCCTGCTACTGGGCACATCCTCCAAAAACATAAACAGATTACAAGTTGAAAAAAACAATGCGCTCAGAGCAGCTCTCAGCTTCCCCAGGAGAGAGCACATCTCCCTAGCAAGACAACAGGCCCACTGGCTCCCAATCAGAGAGCGCATACTTTTCAAGACACTCACAAATGCCTATCACAAACAGCACCCCACTACCTAGTGGAACGAATATACCAAGCTCAAACACTCAGACCTAAACGTGACATATACTCACACCAACTCACAATCCCTGCTTTTAACAGAGCCAAAGCTGGGGATCCAATTTTGAAGTATTAGCACCAAAATCTTGGAACTCACTACCACATGAACTAAGAACAGAAACCTCTCTCACGGTTTTCAGAAAGAGTCTGAAAACCAAACTGTTCTCTCTCCTCTGTTACCCTGTAGCCCTGGAACTTGTACTGTTTGCTCCTAACCATTCCTAACCATTAAACCTGCACCCACAATATTGTACTAAGTGTATATTCTGTAACAGCGCCACAGTGCCCGAGGGCAGTTTGCGCGCTTTATAAATTGAAATAAATAAATAAAATAAACACAGACACAAGTGACCACAATTCAAGGGTGTTTATTGAACTTTAAAAAGGGTCTGATCAATGCCCATCTAATCCTAAATCTATAGATGGGAGCAAGCTACGACCATCAAATAATAAGGCAGTCCTAGTGGTGTCTTGTCAAAATAAAAGGGCCTATACTAATAAACCTATTACCTCTAAATACAAAGAGTGTGGGAAACAATGTTACGAAAAGAAACAAGTGTTCACAAAATGATATGTCGGGATGTTCAGGCCGTTGGCCTCCCTTGCCCACATTTTCAGCATGGGTCAAGGTAATTCACTCGAGCTTAGCACAGTCTCTGGCATGAGGATACAGTTCAATCATTAGCATCAGGGCCTTCTGTGCCAAGTCTCTTTACCTGTCAAAGTCTCTTCTTTCAGAGGGCCTGATGCGACAAATAAACGATAAGTTCTTTTCCTGTTTCACATTTTCACAAGTACTCAATTTCCCAGGCGATCCGCTACTCACCTTGGATCCCCACCAGCCGGACTCTGATCATCTCAACACAATGTTAACAAATTATTTTTGCATCCAATTTCTCGTAGGATATTCTTTCTCGGGTGACTCGCGGTTCACCCCGGATCCCCCTCAGCTGGGCTCAGATCCCCTTTAACACAATTAGTCTCCCTCGCTGGGCTCAGACCAATTTCAATTTCAAATGTAACTCTTAACACAAACTTGATTTAACCAAAGCTTTTAGCTGATCTCCCTCTACCGAGCTCGGACCAACTTCATATCAATTATCGAAGACTTTCGAATGTGCACAAGGTTTTGTTTGACCCTTTGCAGGACCACTTCAATTTCACAATTCTTTATCACTTTTACAACTGTCACCTTTCAGTTGAATACCTAACGGAGACCTTCGAATGATCCTCCACGCGGTACCGGACCACTGCGTCTACGATATCGTATCTTGGCTTCAAAGTTCAATCACTCCACTTGTGTTTAATTTGCGTCACTTGCCACATACGCTTCATACACTGTTCTCTTGAGATTTTAGTATACAATGTTGCTGCTTGCAAGCTTGGCTTCAACACAGACCGGCCTGGTCCCAGTCTCCCCAACTCACCAGCTGTGCTGACTTCACTGGCACTGCTTTGTTGTAGGAGCCAAGGACAGTACCACAGCGGCAAACGATTCTCCCACCCTGACTCTCGACGCAGGGGAGCCCCGAATACCTCCGACATACAATGCAGGATTCTTCAGCCTTGATTCCTGGTCTTACGTTTCCTATTTCCGAAGGTTCATGAAAGCAACAGATACAAAAGCGATGACCATATCCTGGACACCTGGATGACAGATCCCCGGGGACTAGTGGGTGAGACACCTTCAGATTTCTCACACCACCTCTAGACCTTCCAAGTCTGGTCCAAAACCGAGGTAAGGGCGGTAAGTAGTTGTCACTTACCGCTTGTCCTTTGTTCATCCAAACACATTAAAATCTAGAATGTGAATTTTGGTCTTCCTGTTGGCTTGGGTAGTATTCACATCCTGAAGCCCTCCGAAAGTCGGGGACCACTTTTTCCATTGTAGCAGATCCTCTCCTGACTATTGAAACCCATTTCACCCCTTCAGAATTCTTCCCCTAACATTTCCCTGCATCCTAAGAAGTACTTTGTGAACTTTACGCACGACTGTGCGCTTTTATGCACGCATGGAACATTGAGCACAAGGCCCCATTCACCTTAGGGCTGGACTTCTAAAGTTAGGGTTGCCATCTCTGAAGATTGATGGTGCTTCTAAAGTTCCTCACCCTATTCCCTTGTAGGTATTGGTGGAGTTATTAACTTTCTCGCACAGAGTCCAGTGAGTGTGTTGCTTGTGGGATGTTTTACTAGTGCGTTTTCATTATTCATTTGTGTTGTTATTGGGCCTTTAATAAGTAGTATATTTTCGTATACTGATGTCTTATTGTAATTCTTGGTGTTTCATTGTGTGTGCTCATTGGGGACTCCTGTTCACCCTCACACCTCCTGAGATTTAGCCTTGACTGCTCTCCTAGCTACTGTGAATTGGTCTGGCTCTCTTCCCAGAAGTGTCCCCTATTCATCTAACAAGGGTGGCCTCCTAAACATCTGTCCAACAGGTCAGAGTTTAGAAATCCATTCTAACAGCTGCCTATTTCGGGTGCTTGTGGCTCTATATTGCTTGTTGCTCTCCACTGGCCCTGTAGTGTCTGATGTCCTGTTCTGCACTCTCCTGGTTCATCTCCCCTTTGATAGTGGAGATGTTCCAGAAAAGGCGCTGTTCTTCATTCCCATCTCATGATGGTATTTATCAATATGAGCTCACGTTGGTCTCTCTGCATCTCACTTTGGTGTATTGATCTCTCGGTGCCGGATCAGTAAGCTGAACCATCGGCATCTCAGCTCTGGTTAGTTTTCTGTGCCATAAAGTTAGAATGCCTTCTATTTCTCAGCTCCTGTGGCTCCTCTGGCTCTGTTTTTAGGGTCACGTGCATAGACATTGAGAATCTGTTCGTTTTGTCTGTGGTTTCATGTGGTACCTGGGGGCTGCATCATTACCTCCTCTTCCCGTCTACCAGTCCATCACAGATGAGGGCCACTGGCTTCAGCATTTTCTGCCCGGTCTGTATACTGTGCCATGCCTCTCCTGGGCGGGGATGTATAACCTCTGTCAGCCCCACACACTTTCTATTTTTTTTATGTCCTTGACCAGATCCTCCAGAACCAGCAACTGGAAGAGATTTTCTTATTGATTTCTGGGGGTTTGAGGTTTGTGGTAAGGTGACCTGCACAGCAGAAGTGTCCCCCAGAGATTGCTTGATCTTCTTTAATCCTGCTTAACAACAGCTTTTTAAATCTTCATTTTCTTTTTTTTTTTTTGTTTTTTTTTTTTTAAAGATGCCCAACTGGCACGAAAATAAAGAAACAACAAAATACATTGAAATAAACTGAGGTGCATCAACTACATTTCCCATGAGTCTCTGGCCTCCTGGTAGTCCTAGCCTCCATCCTATCCTCCAATGAGGTGTACTCCACTGGTATAAGTGTCCCTCTGGCTAGGTGCCTTCCTCGTCTTTGCCTCTTTTCGAACTTTATAACTCTAACAACAGTCTAGTAACAGTCTCATAATTGAACTTGCGGTCTTCACTATTCTGTACGGTTCCTAGATCCTCACTGTTGATCTGCTAGCTGGTTACTCTCGAGGAGTCTTCTGGTCCTCCCCTATGTGGAAAGAGATCACAAATGTAAGCGGGGTGGGGGGAGAGGAATTCGCTGTAAACCACATCATAAATATACATTCAGCACTCCTAGCTTCTGATGTAATATTCCACTCAGTTAAAATCTCTCCACAATTCCTTTGCTGTCAAGATGTTTAAGCCCTTACTGCCCACCAAATTCCTCTTGGGAGGGATAATGCTTGCCTCCGTGCCTGTTAATGACAGGCCCGTTGTTCGCATGCTGGGCCGCTCGCGGGACCCGCTAAGGACATCTGGTAAAACCAGGCGTCCAGAGTGGGTCCCGCGAGCGAAACTCGTAATAGGGCGGTAAGAGGTTAACGGCTGCAGCACCTTTACCAGCGCTGTTAACCCCTTAACGCCCACCTCGTAATGAGGCCCAAATACTTTTACATCACTTTTTCCACAGTTCACAGTTTCTGCGTTTCTGGGTAGTAGAGGGCAGTTTCCAGTTTGTAGTTCTTCCATTCGGTCTGAAGACCGTACCGTGGGCTTTTTCCGAAGGAGCTCATTCCCCTACGGGGGTTCCATGTAATAATGTCGCCACAAAAATCTCGCCATGCAAAAATATCGCCGAAAAATGGCTGTTTTTTGTGGCAACATTATTGCACGGAACATGCGGGGGACACCCCCGCAACACCTTTTTTTTTTTTTTTTTTTTTTCTTTTCATATGTATGGGGATAATATCACCTGATACCCCTACGGGGACTCATCCCTGACGAATGTATAGCAGTCTATCCATACAGCAACGTGATTCATTCCTCTTCGGCATCCCAGACAAAGACGATTGTGTCAGGATCGTGTAGAACCTCCCGGAGGCACACCGGTAGATGATAAATTATGGAAAATCACAGCTTATGCTAACCCACAGCTTGGAGTTCATAGGGGTTATTTTCAACTCTACCCAGAAAAATGTGTTTCTTTCTCCTCATCGAGCTCAGAAGGAGATGAGGACACCACTGTCTACTTCTTCTGGATACCCCCAAGTCGGCTGCTCATCAGTGGTTGCAGGTTCAGGGAGTGTTTGCATGCAGTGTGTGTTTCTACAGTGCCATGGGACAGGCTGCATCTCAAACTGTTGGTTCACCATCTTATGTACAATTGGAACCCGCAGGAAGGTTAATACAAAGCTCTGATTCAGATGTTAGAGGAAGTGGCTTGTTCCCTGCAGTGGTGGCTGAGGGAACAGACTGTGTCAGAAGGCAGCCTTTTGGGTTGGGGGGGTGGGTCTATCACAGGAGACATTGCAGGGTCAGTGGTCTGCACTGGGGGCCTCCACTCTTCATATTGGAGTGAGTTGGCAGCCATCTGCCGAGCACTTCAGGGGTTTGCTCCTCCACCGTTCCTAAAGAGATTCCATGTTTGCACAGAATGTTTTGTGGCAAATTGCTACATCAATCGTCCATGTGTGATCCTGTGCCAGTCTCTGGCGACCTGGCCCAGTCATTGTGCTCTGGCCAAGACTCATCTCTCCTCATTGATGGCCTCAGACATACCGGGACCAGACAATCCTCAAGTCAGATGCCCTGAGCAGGGCCTTCCCAGCATCTCAGTAGTTCATGATGGATCCCCAATTGTTCCTCCAAATTTGCAGCAGGTGGGGTCGTCCATGGATCGACATAATGGCATTAAGGGGCAACTCCCAGCTTTATTCCAGGGGGAGGAATCCCTCAGCTTTGGGGTGGGATGCTCTTTCCATTGCTTGGCCAAAGACTTTATCCTACTGTCCCCACATCCCCTATTCGCCTGATCCCTAAGGTCCTCGCCAAGATTCAAGGGTAATGTGCTCAAGTCCTGCTGGTCATTCCAATGTAGAACAGGAAATTGTGGTTCCCGCTTGCAGATCTGTTGGCTTATTGTCCCCCTTGGGTCCTCTCCATTGTGCGATCATGTTCCATCATTGCACTTTGAAACAGAATTGACTTACTGTATAAGTGCCTAATGAATGTACAATAAATAAATAAATAAAATCTACAGTGGCCCAGCCTGCCTCTGAATTCCCTCAGAAATTTGCATCTGTCAGTCTCCAAACTGAATGGGAACAGCTGATCGGCCCAGGCGTGTGGGGATAAGGCTTTGGTTGCCACATTAGCCTGGAAGGTATTACTGTGGTTTATGACTGTGAAGGTGTTCCTTTGCCTCAGGTGCTGCAAGGCACATCCACTAGAGGGGTGGCTGCTCTTGGGCTGAATTAAAGGGGTTGTCCCTGACAAGAGATCTGACAAGCAACCACTTGGCCATCTCCTTCCACTTTTGAACCTCACTACAAGTTGTCACTCAAAGATGAATCTGAGGGTTCATTTTGTACCGCTATCTTGCGTTGTGCCAACTCATGAGTTTGATGGGTTGCTTTATCGATGTTTCCCATCGTTTGGTGGTGTTTTATGGTTGTAGTTCAGTCATTTGCTTGGTACATCCTCATCGGTGATGGACTGGGAAGAAGAAGATGGGACGATGAGGTAATGCTCCGGTTACTTACCACTAGTCATCATTACTCAAGTCTTCCTTAGTCCCAGTCGCCTTCCCTCCCGGCCTCCCTAGCATCCTGACTGAACTAAATGACATGTTCAAGAAGTGCTTGTGGCTGACGGGGGTTGAGTGGCAGGGCATAGGGTACAGATGGGCCAAAAGAAAGTTTGGCTTAGAAAGGATCTGTCCGGTTCCAGCGGCCCTCATATGTGATGGACTGGGATGAATAAAACGGAGTAATAAAAATGAATCCGGCATAGAAGGATACCCAAATAAATACATTGTCTCTCTGCATCTGCACAATGCTTCCACAACGCTCGAGAGACGAGTTGCTGCTCTGTCTGTATGTGAAGTCATTAAAACTCAGTAGATTACTGCCTTTTTCTTATCCATCGTGTTAATGCTAATGTGTTTCAACAATTAGTGTATCGTTTAATTCTATTTTTTCCACTTTTTATTATTTTTTTGATTGTATTTTTATTTCTGCCACTCTGGTCTTCCTTCATCCGTGCTTTTGTAATGGTTTTAATTTTAACTTCAGTGTAATTCATGTTTCATTTTTACTCGCTTTTAGCGTTATCCAGTCTCTGGTTAATAAGATTGAACACTTCATTACATGTTTTAAAATAAAATGGAGGAGATTGGAGAGAGCAGCAGGGAGGAAGAGACAGAAAAAGGGTAGGAAAGGATGCCCGGATGTAAGGGAGAAATTAATCCAGGAACAAGAGTTGAGGGAAGTTTGGACAGGAAGGAAGCGAGCAAGGACGCCAGGAACCATTAGACAACCAGAGAGGAAGCATGAAGCTGGTGGGAGCATTGTTTAGAGATACAGTCGCAGGACTTAAGTTTGAGTCGAGCTTCGCTGGTCGACATATTCATTCAGAAACGTTGTAGTGGATATATTTCTATGCCCCACTCAGCTTGGCCCAGTCTTATTTTTTCCAAACACAAGATCACTTGTAGATATTTAGTCAGAGTAGCAGTTATTCTAACACCCAAAGAAAGTAGGACGGGGGATCAAGAGCTACATGCGTCTAAAATCAAGAGTATATTCATGCCCAGAGAGTTGAAATTATGTTTTTTATTTCATACAACAGGTGACACAGTTACTGGGTGTGAAGCGTTGTTTAACATAAAGATCGAAGAAACCCTGCCCCGGATCCACCCTCCAGACGAAGAAGGAAGAGAGTGGAAGAAAGACAATCCCAGCTCCGGTACGATATCTGTGGTCCTCTGATTCAAAATCTGCTACAAGACCCCTACCCTTCTCTGATCCAATTCCCAAAGCAAGACTTCCCCTAGGAGAGATATCACACATCAGCAATGTCGGATGTAGACACCTCGGAATAGCAGCTTGACAGTGTTTTGCATATTCAATTCCTCTGTTGTGCTATTAAACTACATCAACAAATCTGTCACAAGGCTTGGTTAAGGCCTCTTGTATCCAGTAATGACTCTTTTAACTGCGGTATGCAACACCTTTCCTGCGTGGTCTGAGAAAGGACTATGGTGGTTTTGTAGATCGGCTTTTGAGGTCACACGGGTCCCCTGTGCAGATGAGACCACAGACTATCTATGATGATGTCTCCCAAGAACCAGTGTGGCCCTGAAGACAAGGATTGAGTGCTGAAAAGTGCTCAACACTCCTCCGATGTCCTTATACATTTTATGAGCACATTGGAGGAAGACAAGAAATGAATCTGGGGAGCGTTGAGCACTTTTCAGGACTCGATTTCCCATAACCATGGCCTTTACACTTGCAATGTTTATAAAATCACTAAGATGAAAATGTTTTAATACTCGGCTCATCACTTGGGAAGGATGATGTTAGTTTAACATGTATTTTTTACATTGGTTAAAACTCACAATCTTTATTTTCTGAAACAGAATATTTTGTAACTTGTTCTTTGTTTTTTCTTTGAGGAAAGAGGAAAACCCAGCTCCAACGCTTGCTTCTCATCTTGGGGAGGAAGTTGGAGGACGGGGTCTGGACCCAGAGATGGGTGAGTTTCACATGCTCCTGGGAGCTACCAATACACGGTGAGAAAGTAAGTTGCCTCTTGACTTGCCCTGGGACATTGCGACCTTGCTCAGCTTCCCTACTAACGATGAAATGGACACACAATTGTTTTGCATTGTATATCAGTCTAAGTTTTGAGGGAGATACCAGTACTGGTACTTTTCTTCCTGAACAAAGTGTACCACGATAATGGAAATGCTGCAGGCCTAGCCTACAGCATGCTGGACGCTTCCGGAGGACACGGTTTGACAGCTGGTGTTGCACCATGTGCGCCACAAGACAGACGTTGGCATTGGGTGAATTGGAAGGGAGTTGCTCCTCAAAGGGGCATCTGGTAAAAAATAATGTTGGGGTGGCCCTCCCCTGAAAGCAAGAGAAGCCTGTCTGCAAAGTAGGCAGCAGACATATGATGGAAATCCGGCAGGGACAGCACAAATCTGTTGGTGAAATGCTGCCGGCATGAAGCCCTGCTTGCTTTATGTCACCGGCAGATATAGTGAGACCGGTTGGACAATTGGTGCCATCTCTTCTCACCAAGTTCCAGAAGCACTTGATGTGTTGCATGTTATGATCGCTCTTATGTTAGTTGCATATGTTAGCATATTTGTGTCCATGTCTTGAGTTGGACTGTTAGGTATGTGTCATTTGTAAAATTCTCCTCTGGCTTTGGTATGTTTGTCCTTGTAATGCTGTGGGTGTGTCTGTATATTCGGCTGCGCAGTTCTGGGGGACTGTGGTCACCTTGTTGTACAAAAGGTAAGCAGGCATACAACAGTTTTCAGAGATTCATAAAACGATTGTAGAGGACGTTGTTAGGCATTATTGATTAATGTTGTATCCACTTCATGGACTATACTTTACGACTAGATAGCTGTAAGGAAGGCATGGTATCAAAAGTAAGACGGACACAAGTGACCACAGTTCAAGGGTGTTTTTTTTTAACTTAAAAAGGGTTTGGAAAACGCCTATCTAATCCTAAATCTACAGATGGGAGCAAGCTACGACCATCAAATATTAATAACGCAGTCCTAGTGGTGTCTTATCTAAATAAAAGGGCCTATAATAATAAACTTATTGGCAATCCTTACTCTAATAAAAAATGGGTGTGGGAAACAATGTCACGAAAAAGAAAGAAGTGTTCACAAAATTATTTGTCAGGATGTTCAGGCCGTTGGCCTCCCTTCCCCACGTTTTCAGCACTGGACAAGGCGGTCCACTCGAGTTTAGCACAGTCTCTGGCTTCTCTAGCACGAGGGTACAGTTCAAACATCAGCATCAGGGCCTTCTGTGCCCAAGTCGCTTTGCCTTTCAAAGTCTCTTGATTCAGAGGGCCTGATGCAACAAACAAGTTCTTTTCCTCTTTCAGATTTTCACAAGTACTCAATTTCTCAGGCAATTCACTATTCACCCTGGATCCCCCTCAGCCAGGCTCAGATCCGCATTACACAATGTTTGCAGAATAGGATATTCTTTCTTGGGTGACTCACGGTTCACCCCAGACCCTCCTCAGCCGGGCTCAGATCTCGGATCCTCCTTAGTCGGGCTCAGATCAACTTCATAAAATTTCTCATCAATTATCGAAGACCTTCGAATGTGCACAGGGTCTTACTTGACCCATCACAGGACCACCTCGATTTCACAATTCTTGTATCACCTTTCACATTTGCCACCTTTCAGCTGGATACCTAACGGGGACCTTCGAATGCGCACCCACGCGGTACCGGACCACACTGTCTACGGTATCGTATTTTGGCTTCATAGTTCAATCACTCATCTACTGTTTAATTATGTTTGCGTTGCTTGCCACATATGCTTCATATGCTGTACTCTTCAGTTTTCACTATACAATGTTGCCACTCCAACCTTGGCTTCAACAAGACCAGTCTTGTATCAGTCTCCCCAACTCACCGGCTATGCTGACTTCACTGGCGCTGCTTTGTTGTAGGCACCAAGGACGGTACCACAGCAGGAAATTATTCTCCCCATTGACTATAGATGCAGGAGAGCCCTGGGTACCTCTGACACACAATGCAGGATTCTTCAGCCTTGATTCCTGGTCTTACGTTTCCTATTCTCAAAGGTTCAATAAAGTATCAGTCTTTCAATAAAAAGGTCAAGGGAACTTCTCTCCTTGCAATCCTCTTCAGTCTTGCTGTCTTTCGCCCTTTTTTAAATTGCCATCTTGGAACTGATGCTTCCTCATGTGCTTTGCCTTGCTCAGAGTGTGCTTTCGTGCTCTGTTTTCTATCCGCCTGGGCAAGTGTGATGGAAGTCAGGTGAATGTAATGATCAGTAATTACCTGACCCTGCCTGACCATTGTATTGGGACATGTTAGGTGTTCGGCTCGGGTGTTAGCCCGTTTTTTCTCTCAGTGAGCTGTCCATAAGAAAGTGTTTGTGTTGCAACAGTGGGGGGGGGGGGGGGTTTGAGTTCCTAAGTATCCTTAAAGGTGTTACAGGGAAGGGGATCCCGCATCTTGCCATCCGGTGTCCCACTTCCACTCCCCGAAGACCCCTCACCCAGGGGATCCTCCCGCACTGGTCCACCCCCAGGAAATGGATCCATAAGCGATGGCCGCATCCTGGACAACTGGATGGCAGATCCCCGGGGACTAGCGGGTGAGACACCTTCAGGTTTCTCACACAGCATAGTAATACAGTGGTGTAAAATATCAGTGTTGAGTGGTCTGTGGTCAGTATTATATAAATGATGTCCCTCACATACCTGACTACAGAAGCCCCTAGTTTGTTGCTTGTCTGTAATTAGAGAGTTCGCAATCTTTGCTCTCCATATTACAGATGCTCCTGGATGGTTGTCTTTCTCGGGTTGGTCAGCGAGTGAACTCTCCTCGCCATGTTGCAGATGATCGCGGGATCATGTTACAGATGATCCTGGGATGTTGTCTTTCTCTGGTTGGTAAGTGAGTGAACTCTCCTCACCATGTAGCAGATGATTGCGGGGTCACGTTGCAGATGATTGCGGGGTCACGTTGCAGATGATTGCGGGGTCACGTTGCAGATGATTGCGGGGTCACGTTGCAGAGGATCACAGGGGTCACGTTGCAGAGAATCGCAGGGGGGTCACGCTGCAGAGGATCGCGGGGGTGGTCACGCTGCAGAGGATCGCGGCGGGGTCACGCTGCAGAGGATCGCAGAGGGTCACGTTGTGGAGGATTGTGCGGTCACGTTGCAGAGGATTGCGCAGTCACGTTGCAGATGATTGTGCTCTGATGATCCTGGGATGTTGTCTTTCTCGGGTTGGTAAGTGAGTGAACTCTCCTCGCCATGTTGCAGATGATCGCGGGGGTCATGTTGCAGATGATCCTTGGATGTTGTCTTTCTCTGGTTGGTAAGTGAGTGAACTCTCCTCACCATGTTGCAGATGATCGCGCAGTGAAGTTGTTAATGATCGTGCAGTCACGTTGCAGATGATCGTGCGGTCACGATGCAGATGATCGCGCGGTCACGTTGCAAATGATGCTGGCATGTTGTCTTTCTCTGGCTGGTCATTGAGTGAACTCTCCTCGCCATGTTGCAGATGATCGCAGGGGTCATCTTGCAGAGGATTGCAGGGGTGATGTTGCAGAGGAACGCGGTGGTCATGTTGCAGATGATCATGGGATCATGTTACAGATGATCCTGGGATGTTGCCTTTCTCGGGATGGTCAGTGAGTGAACTCTTGTCACTATGTTGCAGATGATCATGCGGTCACATTGCAGATGATCGCGCGGTCACGTTGCAAATGATCCTGGGATGTTTTCGTTCTTAGGTTGGTCAGTGAGTGAACTCTCCTCACCATGTTGCAGATGATCATGGGATCATGTTACAGATGATCCTGGGATGTTGCCTTTCTCGGGATGGTCAGTGAGTGAACTCTGGCTGGTCATTGAGTGAACTCTCCTCGCCATGTTGCAGATGATCATGCGGTCACATTGCAGATGATCGCGCGGTCACGTTGCAAATGATCCTGGGATGTTTTCGTTCTTAGGTTGGTCAGTGAGTGAACTCTCCTCACCATGTTGCAGATGATCATGGGATCATGTTAAAGATGATCCTGGGATGTTTCCTTTCTCGGGTTGGTCAGTGAGTGAACTCTCCTCGCCATGTTGCAGATGATTGCGGGATTGTTGGCTTTCTCAGGTTGGTCAGTGAGTGAACTTTCCTCGCCATGTTACAGATTATCGCGGGATCATGTTACAGATGATCATAGGATGTTGTCTTTCTCTGGCTGGTCATTGAGTGAACTCTCCTCGCCATGTTGCAGATGATCGCGGGATCATGTTGCGGGAGCATGTTACAGATGATCCTGGGATGTTGTCTTTCTCTGGCTGGTCATTGAGCGAACTCTCCTCGCCATGTTGCAGATGATCGCGGGATCATGTTACAGATGATCATAGGATGTTGTCTTTCTCGGGTTGGTCAGTGAGTGAACTCTCCTCGCCATGTTGCAGATGAGCGCGGGATCATGTTACAGATGATCATAGGATGTTGTCTTTCTCGGGTTGGTCAGTGAGTGAACTCACCTCACCATGTTGCAGATGATCGCGGGATCATGTTGCGGGATCATGTTACAGATGATCCTGGGATGTTGTCTTTCTCTGGCTGGTCATTGAGTGAACTCTCCTCGCCATGTTGCAGATGATCGCGGGATCATGTTACAGATGATCCTGGGATGTTGTCTTTCTCGGGTTGGTCAGTGAGTGAACTCTCCTCGCCATGTTGCAGATGATCGCGGGATCATGTTACAGATGATCCTGGGATGTTGTCTTTCTCGGGTTGGTCAGTGAGTGAACTCTCCTCCCTAGGTTGCAGATGATCGCGGGATCATGTTACAGATGATCCTGGGATGTTGTCTTTCTCTGGTTGGTCAGTGAGTGAACTCTCCTCACCATGTTGCAGATGATCGCGGGATCATGTTGCGGATGATTGCGGGGTCACGTTGCAGATTGCGGGGTCACGTTGCAGAGGATCACAGGGGTCACGTTGCAGAGAATCGCAGGGGGGTCACACTACAGAGGATCGCGGGGGTGGTCATGCTGCAGAGGATCGCGGCGGGGTCACGCTGCAGAGGATCGCAGAGGGTCACGTTGCGGAGGATTGTGCGGTCACGTTGCAGAGGATTGCGCAGTCACGTTGCAGATGATTGTGCTCTGATGATCCTGGGATGTTGTCTTTCTCTGGTTGGTAAGTGAGTGAACTCTCCTCACCATGTTGCAGATGATCGCGCAGTGAAGTTGTTAATGATCGTGCAGTCACGTTGCAGATGATGGTGTGGTCACGATGCAGATGATCGCGCGGTCACGTTGCAAATGATGCTGGCATGTTTTCTTTCTCTGGCTGGTCATTGAGTGAACTCTCCTCGCCATGTTGCAGATGATCGCAGGGGTCATCTTGCAGAGGATTGCAGGGGTGATGTTGCAGAGGAACGCGGTGGTCATGTTGCAGATGATCATGGGATCATGTTACAGATGATCCTGGGATGTTGCCTTTCTCGGGATGGTCAGTGAGTGAACTCTTGTCACTATGTTGCAGATGATCATGCGGTCACATTGCAGATGATCGCGCGGTCACGTTGCAAATGATCCTGGGATGTTTTCGTTCTTAGGTTGGTCAGTGAGTGAACTCTCCTCGCCATATTGCAGATGATTGCGGGATTGTTGGCTTTCTCAGGTTGGTCAGTGAGTGAACTTTCCTCGCCATGTTACAGATGATCACGGGATCATGTTACAGATGATCATAGGATGTTGTCTTTCTCTGGCTGGTCATTGAGTGAACTCTCCTCGCCATGTTGCAGATGATCGCGGGATCATGTTACAGATGATCATAGGATGTTGTCTTTCTCGGGTTGGTCAGTGAGTGAACTCTCCTCGCCATGTTGCAGATGATCGCAGGATCATGTTACAGATGATCATAGGATGTTGTCTTTCTCGGGTTGGTCAGTGAGTGAACTCTCCTCGCCATGTTGCAGATGATCGCAGGATCATGTTACAGATGATCATAGGATGTTGTCTTTCTCGGGTTGGTCAGTGAGTGAACTCTCCTCGCCATGTTGCAGATGATCGAGGGATCATGTTACAGATGATCATAGGATGTTGTCTTTCTCGGGTTGGTCAGTGAGTGAACTCACCTCACCATGTTGCAGATGATCGTGGGATCATGTTGCGGGATCATGTTACAGATGATCATAGGATGTTGTCTTTCTCGGGTTGGTCAGTGAGTGAACTCTCCTCGCCATGTTGCAGATGATCGCGGGATCATGTTACAGATGATCCTGAGATGTTGTCTTTCTCGGGTTGGTCATTGAGTGAACTCTCCTCCCTAGGTTGCATCTGTTACAGATGATCATAGGATGTTGTCTTTCTCACGTTGGTCATTGAGTGAACTCTCCTCGCCATGTTGCAGATGATCGCGGGATCATGTTACAGATGATCCTGGGATGTTGTCTTCCTCTGGCTGGTCATTGAGTGAACTCTCCTCGCCATGTTGCAGATGATCGCGGGATCATGTTACAGATGATCCTGGGATGTTGTCTTTCTCAGGTTGGTCATTGAGTGAACTCTCCTCCCTAGGTTGCAGACGATCGCGGGATCATGTTACAGATGATCCTGGGATGTTGTCTTTCTCGGGTTGGTCAGTGAGTGAACTCTCCTCCCTAGGTTGCAGATGATCGCAGGATCATGTTACAGATGATCCTGGGATGTTGTCTTTCTCGGGTTGGTCATTGAGTGAACTCTCCTCCCTAGGTTGCAGATGATCGCAGGATCATGTTACAGATGATCATAGGATGTTGTCTTTCTCGGGTTGGTCAGTGAGTGAACTCTCCTCGCCATGTTGCAGATAATCCTGGGATATTGTGTTTGTTGTGTTGGATCCCTTCTCACTAGGCATGGGCAAACCAAATGCTAGAACCTTTAATCACTCAATCACAGGTCATTGGTCAAGGTAGAACTTTAGACAAAATTTTCAGATGTTCAACGGATGATCGTCCTTATGGGGTAAAGTGTGACATAGGGCTGGAGCTCGTTTGAGCCTGTGGCTGTTTCGGAAACACAGAGGTTTTTACAGAAGGCAAGGCCCGGGAATACACTGGAGTGGAGTTAGAGTAGCTGATAAGAACGGCGGGTATGGAGAAGTGATGAGTGACTGGGGATTTGGAGTTAGCTTTTGGGTAGGTTTTGCTCACACAGCAAGTGTGAGAGTGTCACAGATGGCCTTTACTTTCAAAGCCTCCAGGAAGATTCTAGGAGTTTTATTTCCATAGCAAAACAGCATCCGGTGTATCAACATGTATTGCCATCAGTATTAGGTTGATGATATCCCCAAGCTGCCTTTCAGACACTCTGACCCCTCTCGTGTCTCCACTTTTTTTACTTGTGTACTCCTCCCCCTGATTTTCTATTCTGATGGTCTCTTTCTTCTAAACTCCTCCCACTCTCATTTTCCCCCTCTCTCTCTCCTACCAACAATGTTCTCCCTATACTCCTACTGTTTCACACTCTAACACTACTCTCCCCTCTCTGCACTACTGCTACTCTTCACACTACTGCTGCCTCCTCTTCACACTGCTACTACTACTCTCCGCTGTCTGCACTACTGCTACTCTCCACACTACTGCTGCCTCCTCTTCACACTGCTACTACTGCTACTCTCCACACTACTGCTGCCTCCTCTTCACACTGCTACTACTACTCTCCCCTCTCTGCACTACTGCTACTCTCCACACTACTGCTGCCTCCTCTTCACACTGCTACTACTACTCTCCCCTGTCTGCACTACTGCTACTCTCCACACTACTGCTGCCTCCTCTTCACACTGCTACTACTACTCTCCCCTGTCTGCACTACTGCTACTCTCCACACTACTGCTGCCTCCTCTTCACACTGCTACTACTACTCTCCCCTGTCTGCACTACTGCTACTCTCCACACTACTGCTGCCTCCTCTTCACACTGCTACTACTGCTACTCTCCACACTACTGCTGCCTCCTCTTCACACTGCTACTACTACTCTCCCCTGTCTGCACTACTGCTACTCTGCACACTACTGCTGCCTCCTCTTCACACTGCTACTACTACTCTCCCCTGTCTGCACTACTGCTACTCTCCACACTACTGCTGCCTCCTCTTCACACTGCTACTACTACTCTCCCCTGTCTGCACTACTGCTACTCTCCACACTACTGCTGCCTCCTCTTCACACTGCTACTACTACTCTCCCCTGTCTGCACTACTGCTACTCTCCACACTACTGCTGCCTCCTCTTCACACTGCTACTACTACTCTCCCCTATCTGCACTACTGCTACTCTGCACACTACTGCTGCCTCCTCTTCACACTGCTACTACTACTCTCCCCTGTCTGCACTACTGCTACTCTGCACACTACTGCTGCCTCCTCTTCACACTGCTACTACTACTCTCCCCTGTCTGCACTACTGCTACTCTGCACACTACTGCTGCCTCCTCTTCACACTGCTACTACTACTCTCCCCTGTCTGCACTACTGCTACTCTCCACACTACTGCTGCCTCCTCTTCACACTGCTACTACTACTCTCCCCTGTCTGCACTACTGCTACTCTCCACACTACTGCTGCCTCCTCTTCACACTGCTACTACTACTCTCCCCTCTCTGCACTACTGCTACTCTCCACACTACTGCTGCCTCCTCTTCACACTGCTACTACTACTCTCCCCTGTCTGCACTACTGCTACTCTCCACACTACTGCTGCCTCCTCTTCACACTGCTACTACTACTCTCCCCTCTCTGCACTACTGCTACTCTCCACACTACTGCTGCCTCCTCTTCACACTGCTACTACTACTCTCCCCTCTCTGCACTACTGCTACTCTCCACACTACTGCTGCCTCCTCTTCACACTGCTACTACTACTCTCCCCTGTCTGCACTACTGCTACTCTCCACACTACTGCTGCCTCCTCTTCACACTGCTACTACTACTCTCCCCTCTCTGCACTACTGCTACTCTCCACACTACTGCTGCCTCCTCTTCACACTGCTACTACTACTCTCCCCTGTCTGCACTACTGCTACTCTCCACACTACTGCTGCCTCCTCTTCACACTGCTACTACTACTACTCTCCCCTCTCTGCACTACTGCTACTCTCCACACTACTGCTGCCTCCTCTTCACACTGCTACTACTACTCTCCCCTGTCTGCACTACTGCTACTCTGCACACTACTGCTGCCTCCTCTTCACACTGCTACTACTACTCTCCCCTGTCTGCACTACTGCTACTCTCCACACTACTGCTGCCTCCTCTTCACACTGCTACTACTACTCTCCCCTGTCTGCACTACTGCTACTCTCCACACTACTGCTGCCTCCTCTTCGCACTGCTACTACTACTCTCCCCTGTCTGCACTACTGCTACTCTCCACACTACTGCTGCCTCCTCTTCACACTGCTACTACTACTCTCCCCTGTCTGCACTACTGCTACTCTCCACACTACTGCTGCCTCCTCTTCACACTGCTACTACTACTCTCCCCTGTCTGCACTACTGCTACTCTCCACACTACTGCTGCCTCCTCTTCACACTGCTACTACTACTCTCCCCTGTCTGCACTACTGCTACTCTCCACACTACTGCTGCCTCCTCTTCACACTGCTACTACTACTCTCCCCTGTCTGCACTACTGCTACTCTCCACACTACTGCTGCCTCCTCTTCACACTGCTACTACTACTCTCCCCTGTCTGCACTACTGCTACTCTCCACACTACTGCTGCCTCCTCTTCACACTGCTACTACTACTCTCCCCTGTCTGCACTACTGCTACTCTCCACACTACTGCTGCCTCCTCTTCACACTGCTACTACTACTCTCCCCTGTCTGCACTACTGCTACTCTGCACACTACTGCAGCCTCCTCTTCACACTGCTACTACTACTCTCCCCTGTCTGCACTACTGCTACTCTGCACACTACTGCTGCCTCCTCTTCACACTGCTACTACTACTCTCCCCTGTCTGCACTACTGCTACTCTCCACACTACTGCTGCCTCCTCTTCACACTGCTACTACTACTCTCCCCTGTCTGCACTACTGCTACTCTCCACACTACTGCTGCCTCCTCTTCACACTGCTACTACTACTCTCCCCTCTCTGCACTACTGCTACTCTCCACACTACTGCTGCCTCCTCTTCACACTGCTACTACTACTCTCCCCTGTCTGCACTACTGCTACTCTCCACACTACTGCTGCCTCCTCTTCACACTGCTACTACTACTCTCCCCTGTCTGCACTACTGCTACTCTCCACACTACTGCTGCCTCCTCTTCACACTGCTACTACTACTCTCCCCTGTCTGCACTACTGCTACTCTGCACACTACTGCTGCCTCCTCTTCACACTGCTACTACTACTCTCCCCTGTCTGCACTACTGCTACTCTCCACACTACTGCTGCCTCCTCTTCACACTGCTACTACTACTCTCCCCTGTCTGCACTACTGCTACTCTCCACACTACTGCTGCCTCCTCTTCACACTGCTACTACTACTACTCTCCCCTGTCTGCACTACTGCTACTCTCCACACTACTGCTGCCTCCTCTTCACACTGCTACTACTACTACTCTCCCCTGTCTGCACTACTGCTACTCTCCACACTACTGCTGCCTCCTCTTCACACTGCTACTACTACTCTCCCCTGTCTGCACTACTGCTACTCTCCACACTACTGCTGCCTCCTCTTCACACTGCTACTACTACTCTCCCCTGTCTGTACTACTGTTACTCTCCACACTACTGCTGCCTCCTCTTCACACTGCTACTACTACTACTCTCCCCTGTCTGCACTACTGCTACTCTCCACACTACTGCTGCCTCCTCTTCACACTGCTACTACTACTCTCCCCTGTCTGCACTACTGCTACTCTCCACACTACTGCTGCCTCCTCTTCACACTGCTACTACTACTCTCCCCTGTCTGCACTACTGCTACTCTCCACACTACTGCTGCCTCCTCTTCACACTGCTACTACTACTCTCCCCTGTCTGCACTACTGCTACTCTCCACACTTCTGCTGCCTCCTCTTCACACTGCTACTACTACTCTCCCCTGTCTGCACTACTGCTACTCTCCACACGACTGCTGCCTCCTCTTCACACTGCTACTACTACTCTCCCCTGTCTGCACTACTGCTACTCTCCACACTACTGCTGCCTCCTCTTCACACTGCTACTACTACTACTCTCCCCTGTCTGCACTACTGCTACTCTCCACACTACTGCTGCCTCCTCTTCACACTGCTACTACTACTACTCTCCCCTGTCTGCACTACTGCTACTCTCCACACTACTGCTGCCTCCTCTTCACACTGCTACTACTACTCTCCCCTGTCTGCACTACTGCTACTCTCCACACTACTGCTGCCTCCTCTTCACACTGCTACTACTACTCTCCCCTGTCTGCACTACTGCTACTCTCCACACTACTGCTGCCTCCTCTTCACACTGCTACTACTACTCTCCCCTGTCTGCACTACTGCTACTCTCCACACTACTGCTGCCTCCTCTTCACACTGCTACTACTCCTCTCCCCTGTCTGCACTACTGCTACTCTCCACACTACTGCTGCCTCCTCTTCACACTGCTACTACTACTCTCCCCTGTCTGCACTACTGCTACTCTGCACACTACTGCTGCCTCCTCTTCACACTGCTACTACTACTCTCCCCTGTCTGCACTACTGCTACTCTCCACACTACTGCTGCCTCCTCTTCACACTGCTACTACTACTACTCTCCCCTGTCTGCACTACTGCTACTCTCCACACTACTGCTGCCTCCTCTTCACACTGCTACTACTACTCTCCCCTGTCTGCACTACTGCTACTCTCCACACTACTGCTGCCTCCTCTTCACACTGCTACTACTACTCTCCCCTGTCTGCACTACTGCTACTCTCCACACTACTGCTGCCTCCTCTTCACACTGCTACTACTACTCTCCCCTGTCTGCACTACTGCTACTCTCCACACTACTGCTGCCTCCTCTTCACACTGCTACTACTACTCTCCCCTGTCTGCACTACTGCTACTCTCCACACTACTGCTGCCTCCTCTTCACACTGCTACTACTACTCTCCCCTGTCTGTACTACTGCTACTCTGCACACTACTGCTGCCTCCTCTTCACACTGCTACCACTACTCTCCCCTGTCTGCACTACTGCTACTCTCCACACTACTGCTGCCTCCTCTTCACACTGCTACTACTACTCTCCCCTGTCTGCACTACTGCTACTCTCCACACTACTGCTGCCTCCTCTTCACACTGCTACTACTACTCTCACCTGTCTGCACTACTGCTACTCTCCACACTACTGCTGCCTCCTCTTCACACTGCTACTACTACTCTCCCCTGTCTGCACTACTGCTACTCTCCACACTACTGCTGCTTCCTCTTCACACTGCTACTACTACTACTCTCCCCTGTCTGCACTACTGCTACTCTCCACACTACTGCTGCCTCCTCTTCACACTGCTACTACTACTCTCCCCTGTCTGCACTACTGCTACTCTTCACACTACTGCTGCCTCCTCTTCACACTACAACTCTCCCCTCTCTGCACTACTACCCCCTCTTTATACTACTAGTCTCCTTTCTCTACACTACTCTTTGTCTCCCTCTACTACTCACAACCCTATTCTCTCACCCTACTCAGTGATATGGTGCCCTACATGCCCATCAAATACACTCACTCACTATTCTCATCCCCACATTTTTCTTCTCACCCCCACTCCACTTCTGTACTATTCTTACGTTCTCCCAACATCCACTCCCTTTCACTATAACTACTAGCCTCCCGCCTCCTACTGCCCTCACTCCCCTACTCCTATCTTCCACTCTTCTCTTACTACTACCCTCACCTTTTCAAACACTCTGTCACTCACTGCTACCACTCTCCCTCACAAAGACCTCATGGCCACGCTGCTCCAATTCTGACACCGAAGTATGCATTCTGAGCTGCTAATGCACTCATGGCTATTGTATCTAACCAAACCTTTGCAGTGCGGCATGTTGAACAGCGACATTTATAAAAATGAACAGACCCTTTATTGTGGACATCTGTGGAAAATGTTCTATTCATGGCCAACACACCAGGTAACACCTTGTAACTTATTTTCTCAGCGGAGGAAGTAATATCCACCTTTTAAACCGATACCAGTTATCTGGTCGGATCCTTTTCTTCTTCCTTGTTTGGTCCATATCCTGGTTCCTTCTAAACCTAAATGGCAGGTTTGCACCCATCAACATATCTATGCGGAGGCCACTCCAGAGCTGGTGGCGGGAACACTGATGGAAAAAGAAGAAGTCTCCCTCGACCCCTGCTCTACACTAATCTCGGATATGGTAACCAAAGCAGACACGATGCCTCTATGAAACTGGGGGGTCTGCCGAGCTAGAACATCCGCTCCCTGGTTAGTGAAGCAAGCGTCTCAGAGGGCTGAACGCAAATGGCGTATCAGCTCGGAACCAGACTTGAAAGCGAACTATAAAACAGCGCTCTTCACATAGCAAAATGCTATAAAAAGTGCCAAGTCTCACTATTGCGCGGTGACCCTTGTGTCTGCCGCGTGTTCATCGCGTGAGCGTTTTAAGTTTGCTAAAGAGCTGACGATAGCACAGCCTCCGCTGATTGACCCCTCTCGTTCCCAAGTAGTTTTTGGGAGAAAATAGCTAAGATCATGAATGCCATGGGGGCAGCACCACTGGGTGTCCCTGACACTCTCTTAGTATCATCAGACCGCCTGGAGGCCGCACCCTCCACGCTCTCCTTTAACCCTGTGACTCATGAGATGCTGGCGGAGGCGCCTCCTCTGGATCCCATTCCCTTTACGCTTCATTCAAACTCTTTTGTCAGACTGTGTTCCCTTTTTCACTGCTGCTCTTAACTACTCGTTCACCCACAGGGTGATTCCGGCACTTATAAAACAAGTGATTAGAAATGGAGAAAAAAACAAGGTGCTGGTAGTTGGCACCAGCGACCCTTCGGCCTACTGGAATTCAGACTTTTGGCTGGATATTTTTGCCCCGTGTCCTACCCCTAGTAGCTGTGTGAAAAGCCTAGGGATAAAACGTCTTTCCCCGGGATCACGAGAGACTCAAATTTCTTCAGTTTGTAGGGGTTTCTGAAGCTGAAAATACCGAGGAAGGTGCTGCCCTTTCTGCCTCCTGCCCATCATTCTTTGGTGGTCACTGCTTCCGTCATGGGCTCTCTGGATTATTGTAATGGCATCTATCTGGGCCATCCAGATTTTCTGATCCAGAGACTCCAGACCCTTAAAAATGCTGCGGCGCGTTTGGCTTTCGGGACCCCTAAACGCTCCCATTCCAAACCACTGCTAGCAAAGCTTCACTGGCTTCCGGTTAGAAGCCGGATAAAGTTTAAGATCGTGCGTATTGTGCACTGCTCAGTCCAAAGGATAGGGCCGGCTTGTCTCTGCTCCAAACTCACCACCTATTTACCAGTGCAAAGACTTCGCTCCATGAGTAAAAGTCTTTTGGTGGTTCCATGTTTTTGCAGAGCCAGACTTGGAATACGTTCTTTTTCCGTCCTTGCCCCCACCTTGTGGAATTCTCTTCCTCTTTTTCTACATGAGCAACCTGTTCACTTGCGCTTTTGTAAAGGTCTAAAAACTTTCCTTTTTTAGGCTCTCCTATTTTTGCTGCCCCTTCTGGGCTCTCCTTGCCCCCCCGCCCCTCCTCCAGCGTCCAGATGCCACCGGGCCAGGCTTCCTTTTTACACCTAAGAAATGTAAATACATGTATACATACATACCAGCTCATATGATAACAAGGATTTCTTTCCTGGTTCATGTCAAATGCAGAAACGTGGAGCTGTGTTGTTTCGTGGTGCGTTTGGTTGGGAAATGGAGAGCTGTGGTAGTGACTGGGCGGCCCTGGCCAGTTGATGACTCACACAGACGTTCCCTTGCCTATTGAGCCAGCAATGTTTTTCAATCCTACTTGCAAGCACTACTTGGAAAATGTTCCCGTCTGTCAAAAGGCCGAGCCACCCCTTAAAGGTCTTGAGCTGTTTCACAGAGTGCAACCAACCCTCAAAGTTCACAAGCTCTCCGATAGAGCTTAGCCACTCTCACATGTGGGGAGTTTCCCTCTGAGGTCCGGACACTCCCCCATGACTCTGCCAGTCCCTTACCCCTGCACAGCTACCTACAAAAGCAAAGGATGGTACAGATGCATGTTCCCCTCCATGTTAACCACAGCTCTCCAGTATTACAAGCACCAGGCAATGGACACCTTCATGCTTTTCACCAGGTCCAAAGATTCTGCCAAAATGTGGACACTGCCAAGTTTCCCCCCTGGGCTTGGCAGAAACTAGGGCCTGTGATCTCACACCGCTGGATCGGGTGGTAGTAGCTGGGTGAGCATGGGCTCATTGGGGCAGCAGACTCATTCTGTCTGTAAATGACTGCATCCTAAAGGCGAATGTGGGCTCCCATGACTATAGTCCTAAAGGTGCAACCCTTGCTTTTCCGCCCTCCACCCTGCAAAAGACATCCAACTACACTACAGTGGCAGTCCTTCCTGGTGGCAGGTGCAAGACACCAGGTGTCTCACCCGCTAGTGCCCGCAGATCTCTCTCTCAGGTGGCCAGGGCAGAGCCCTCGCCTTTGGATCCAGACCCTGGGGGTGGGCCAGTGTGGGAGTGTTAGGCAGAAACCTGTGCAGTTCCCTTTGGGAACACTGCAAGAGATTTAAAACTACAGGTGTTAGCAGTAAACCCACTTGGGAGCAGTCTGTACCACCCAGATTTACCTGGTAGCTGTGGCTGAGCAGTCAGACTTCCCTCAAGAAGAGTTAGGAAGTATGTAAAGTATACACAATAGCACAAGCAAACGCTGACCAGAGCTTTGGTATCAGGGTATATAATTATTTATTTAAAAACACACAGATTGAAACACTCCAGCACTATTATTGTAAATCACTCTAAACACAGTTACTATTATAATATATACAACCCTTATCCCTTATCAGACAAGTCTTAGTTAACACCACTTATTTTCAGACAGAGGTGAGTGCTTAACTATAGATGGCACTCTAATAAGTTTATGAAAAAGGGAGGGAAAAGGCAGAATATGTGAAGGTACACCACTCTAAGCTTCAGGAACACTTTTAGCAAGGCAGAAAAGCAAAAGTCACTTGTGAGCCAAAGTCCATAGGCTGGGCCCACTCTTGGAGAGAGCAGAGCACAAATGCGCCCAAGATCACACAGTTACACTAGGCTTTAAAAGTCTTGCAGAGAGTTTCAAAAAGAGTTTAGAGAGGCTCATAAAAGTTTAGCCAGGGTGTCCCAGGCTCACCCAGGTTCGAAAGCCGGGGGCTAAATCTACCCCGTACAGTCGGTGGCAAGGAAAGCCAGGCGGGACACAGCACCTTAAGTGGGAAGGATCCTCCAGCGGTGGCAGTTGTTCCTGGCAACGGGTGCAAGTCTCGGCGTCGTCCAGAGAAGAAGATCTCACCTCGGAGGAAAGATGAAGGTCGTTGCACTTACATGGAAGAAACCAGCCGCGGAGTCTTCCGGTTAAAGGGTTTACCCCTTATTTCGCGGTCGTGGTAAAACGTGGTATTCCGGTTGCCGGGGTGCTTGGCACAGGCAAGGTGGCCACGAGATGCGTCGGGAAAGCGAAAAGAAGGTGAAACTGGTTATCCCCACCAGTCAAAGGAAGGAGACTCTCCGGCGGTAGATCTCCTCTGTCGTTGGGAAAAGTGGTGAGACGGTTCAGCAGGGCTCCACCGTTGGTGTCGTCGTAGCAGGTCGGCTCAGCTTCTCCCTCGTCGGATTCTTAGGTCCTGTGGCGACTTCTGAAGTTCCAGTCCCCAAAGCCCTGCTTTTATGCAGAAAACCCCCATTCACTCAGCCTAGCTGTCACTCAAACATGCTAAGTGGTGAGCCGGCCAGCTCACCACTTGGGCCAGTCAGGAAGGAGTGCGACTTGAGTTGCCTAGGCAACTCAGTCCAGGGTGCCTAAATCCCCCTCCCCCCCTAAGTACCCCAGACTGAGTGGCACCACTTTGGAGGGCTTCTGTGGAGAAGCCCGCCAAAAAGTGGAACAAAGGGCTCAACTTGGGTTGGAGTCACAGAAGAGAACACAAACGCCATTTTAGAATCAAGTTTTGGCAAAAAATCCCAACCGGAGAATTAATAATAAATAAATAAATAAACCGGCGGTTTGTTCGAGGCTACCGTAAGTAATGAAATAAAGGTATTAGCCTTGAACAATGGGAAATCCCATAGGAAAATATTCGCGGTTAAATATTAAAAGTAGTTTCCACTGCCACCAGCCAAAACTCGATCAGGGGGGGACGGAGACGTGCCCCCACGACTAACAGACCCCGGGGCAATCGAATTGCCCCGGCCAGTACGTCCACAATATGATGGTTTGTACTGGTTCTGTTCAGAAGTCAAGACTAGTAAAGTCAATGGTGACTTTACATGCGCTGGGATACAGTAGTCAGTCCCAGGGTATGGAGTCTATGTTTGGGGGTCACTATGACACCCCTGGGTTACTGCACTGAGGGTGCTGTGTAACCCATGTTACAAAAACACATGAAGCCCTATGGAGTAAAAGACCCCATGTTAGGCAGAAACCTGTGCAGTTCCCTTTGGGAACACTGCAAAAGATTTAGGACTACAGGTGTTGGCAGTAACCCGCTTGGTAGCAGTCTGTACCACCCAGATTTACCTGGTAGCTGTGGCTGAGCAGTCAGACTTCCCTCAAGAAGAGTTAGGTATTATGTAAAGTATACACAATAGGTACCCAGACACAATAGCACAAGCAAACACTGACCAGAGCTTTGGTATCAAAGTATATAATTATTTATTTAAAAACACACAGATTGAAACACTCCAGCACTCTTATTTTAAAACACTCTAAACACAGTTAATAATGAACACCCCAACCCTTATTCCTTATTTAGACAAGTCTTAGTTAACACCACTTATTTTCAGACAGAGGTGAGCGCTTAACTATAGATGGCACGCTAATAAGTATTTGAAAAAGGCAGAATATGCAAAGATACACCACTCTAAGATTTAGGAACACTTTTAGCAAGGCAGAAGCACAGAAAGTCACTGGTGAGTCAGTCAATAGGCAGGGCCCACTCTTGGAGAAGGCAGAGCACAAATGCGCCCAAGATCACACAGTTACTTAGATTGAGAAAGTCTTGCAGGGAGTTCAGAAAAGAATTAAAGAGGCTCAGAAAAGTTTAGCCAGGGTGTCCCAGGCTAACCCAGGTTTGAAAGCCTGGGGCTAAATCTACCCCGTACAGTCAGTGGCAAGGGAAGCCAGGCGGAACACGGTACCTCAAATGGGAGGGATCCTCCAGCGGTGGTAGTTGTTCCTGGCAGCGGGTGCAAGACTCGACGTCGGTCAGAGGAGAAGATCTTGCTGTAGAGAAGAAGATGAAGGTCGTTGCACTGCCAGGGAAGAAACCAGCCGCGGAGTCTTCCGGTTAAAGGGTTGCCCTTTACTTCGCGGTTGCAGTAAAAACGTGGTATTCCGGTTGCCGGGGTGCTTGGCACAGGCAAGGCGGCCACGGGATGCCTCAGGAAGCGAAAAGGTGAAACTGGTTGTCCCCACCAGTCAAGGGAAGAAGACTCTCTGGCGGGAGATCTCCTCGGTCGTTGGGAAAAGTGGTGAGACGGTTCAGCAGGGCTCCACCGGTGGTGTCGTCGTAGCAGGTCGGCTCCGCTTCTCCCTCGTCGGATTCTTAGGTCCTGTGGCGACTTCTAAAGTTCCAGTCCCCAAAGCCCTGCTTTTATGCAGAAAACCCCCATTCACTCAGCCTAGCTGTCACTCAAACATGCTAAGTGGTGAGCCGGCCGGCTCACCACTTGGGCCAATCAGGACGGAGTGCGACATGATTTGCCTAGGCAACTCAGTCCAGGGTGCCTAAATCCCCCTCCGCCCCCCCTAAGTACCCCAGACAGAGTGGCACCACTTTGGAGGGCTTCTGTGGAGAAGCCCGCCAAAAAGTGGAACAAAGGGCTCAACTTGGGTTGGAGTCACAGAAGAGAACACAAACGCCATTTTAGAATCAAGTTTTGGCAAAAAATCCCAACCGGAGAATTAATAAATAAATAAATAAACCGGCGGTATGTTCGAGGCTACTGTAAATAATTAAATAAAGGTACTAGCCTTGAACAATGGGAAATCCCATAGGAAAATATTCGCGGTCGAATATAAAAAGTAGTATCCACTGCCACCAGCCAAAACTCTATCAGGGGGGACGGAGACGTGCCCCCTCGACTAACAGACCCCGGGGCAATCGAATTGCCCCGGCCAGTACGTCCACAATATGATGGTTGGTACTGGTTCTGTTCAGAATTTAAGACTAGTAAAGTCAATGGTGACTTTACATGCCCTGGGAGACAGTAGTCAGTCCCAGGGTATGGAGTCTATGTTGGGGGTCCCTAGGACACCCCTGGTATACTGCACAGAGGGTGCTGGGTAACCCACATCACAAAAACACATGAAACCCTATGGAGTAAAAGCCCCCATAGCCCATTAAGCACATCTAGAATCAAAGAAACACACTCCAAACATGTCCAAGAGTGAGGGTAAAAGAGTCCCACTCTTGGCAGGAGAAAAAAAATAAACCCCAAAAATCCAGCAAAGCTGCTGGGGGACTCACTAGGTTGGGAAATTCAGCCTAAACAGAGAATTCTCCCTAACACCGCCCCCCCAGACTAAGGGACAGGAGGATTTAATCCACTCCTGGTTGAATCTCATCCCTCTAGTCGATGACATACATCCTAGAGAGACCATCAGCATTTTGATGGTGACTTCCTGACCTGTGCTCAATGGTGAAATCAAACCCTTGCAGGCAGATTGACCATCTCAATAGTTTTGGATTTTCCCCTTTCATTTGCATTAACCATCTCAAGGGTTGGTGGTCAGTCTGAATGACAAAAGTAGAACCATACAAGTATGGCCTAAACTTCTTCAGAGCCCACACAATAGCAAAGCATTCTCTTTCGATTGTTGCCCACCTTGTTTCAGGATCCTTCAGCTTGCGGCTGATGAAGCAAACGGGGTGCTCCCTACCCTTCTCATCCAGTTGGCTTAGAACTGCCCCTATACCTACATTGGAAGCATCAGTTTGTACAATGAAAGTTTGGTGGTAGCCAGGAGCTCTCAGTACTGGAGCTTGGCAAAAAGCTTTCTTCAGTCTTTCAAAGGCCTGATTGCACTCCTCATTCCACTTGACCTTCTTAGGGAATTTTGGAGAGGAGATTACATTCAGTGGAGAAGCTATGGTCCCATAGTTCTCAATGACAGTCCTGTAATACCCAGTGAGGCCTAGGAAGGCTCTCACCTGGGTTTGAGTAGTAGGTGTTGTCCAATTTTGCACAGCTTCAATCTTGCTGAGCAAAGGCCTTATTTCGAGGGGATTGGGTCCTCCGACGTATTCCATATCTATGACATGTAATCACCACAGCTGTGCTGCTTCGGAAACTTTTTTCGGCGTCCTGCGTCGATGCGCCGTCGTCGAGGACCTCCTCCGACGTCATCCGATGTGATAAGTAGGACGCACGACGCCCGTAGCCTCAGTTCCGTTTTTTCTGCGAACGTGTTGCTTCGTGAATCTCGGTTAACGCCTCGACTCTTTGGAGTTCTGTTCTTCTCGGTTCTTCGAACCTGTTCGTTTTTGTGAAAATCCTTCGTGTGAAGATGTCTTCTACTGCGTCTTCGACCCCGCATCCGGGCTTCAAGAAGTGCGGGGAGTGTGGGTCCAAGATGTCGGTGACGGACTCGCACGACGCCTGCCTCTGGTGCCTCGGGGAGGCCCACGACACAGATGACTGTATCGACTGCCAGTCGCTCACGTCCAAAGCCTTACGCGAACGTAAGAAGAAGTTGTCGGTAGGTCGGGTGTCCAAGCCCCGGAAGTCGAAGTCTGCGGGGCTTTCGACGGATGATTCGAGGGGTGACTCTCCGCGTCATCGTCAGAAGTCTCGTGGGTCTCCTTCTAGGAGTCGGTCTCGCCACTCCTCAGCCTCTTCAAGGCATTCTCGGAAGCGCCAACACCGGTCGTCTTCCAGGTCCTCTTCGGAGGACTCTGCCCGGCGCGTCGCTTACCCCACCAGCCGTGCGACGCCGGAGGAATGGGCTTCCTTCGGGAAGAAATTGCTGGCGATTCTTGAGTCGCAGGGTACTAAGCCGTCCGCGCCCCCAAGTGGGGTCGGTCGTGAGAGCTCGAGAGACACCGCTCGCAAGAGTGGTCGGCACGAGTCACGGGAGAGGTCCCGTTCGGACAAGGAGACTCATTCTCGACGTACCCGTTCCAGGTCCCGGTCCTCGACGCGTTCGAGACCGTGTGCACCTGTGAGGTCTTCGAGGAAGACATCGACGTCTGAGGCGTCGAGGGCGTCGACAGGCTTTCTCGAGGCTCCGGCTCTGAGGAAGTCATCTAAGCCGTCGACGCTCAGGTCGTCGAAGGACACGCTCGGGGCTCCGGCTTCGAGGGCTGTGTCGACGCCGCCGATGCTGGCGGCGCTGCATCTGACGTCGACGCTGATTTCCTCGACGCTGATCCTCTCGGCACCGATGCCTGTTCTCTCGACGCCGGCGCCGATTCGCTCGACGCCTTTCGTGTCGGAGGTACCCCGTGGCAAGGGAGAACCCCCTAGGAAGGCTCTGGTTAAGAGCAAGCACTCTCGGGTGCCTTCTTTTCGCCACCTGGATGGCCTGGTTCCTAGTCAGGTTCCAGATGAAATTGTCTCGGGCCCTAGTCAGTTTGACGATTTGAGGCAGTCACTGCATGATGCCAGTGGACTGGACACCTCTCCGGAGGTGGAGTTTTGTAGGCCTGAGCCTGACTCTCATGCCGATTCCTCGTACGGGCGCCTTATGGCTAGGGTTTCTGAGTACTTGGGATGGTCTGCTCCCCCAGGGGAGTTTGTGCAGGATGATCTAACGGACATCCTTGATGTTGGTCCCCCAACTGACCCGGTACTGCCATTCCATATGGCTTTACAGAGAAGGGTGGCGGCGGCTTGGACTGCTCCGGAGAGTCTCCCGGCGGTGGGCAGATCCTTGTCGCGAAAATACCGTCCAGCCAGTAGCGACCCCTGCTACTTGACCAGACACCCCACTCCGGAGAGTTTGGTGGTGCAGGCGGCCACGGCCCCGGCGAAGCAGGCGTCGTACCCTACCATACCTCCTGATAGGGACGACAAACGTTTTGATGGCTGGGCGAAGAAAGTGTTTTCTTCTGGTGGTATGGCGCTTCAGGCGACCAACTCCATTTGTGCCTTGTCTCGTTTCACACACACTCTGTGGAACTGTGTTGTGTTAGCGGCTGAACATATTCCCGAAGGGGACGTTTCCTTGCTATGGTCCAGGATGGTAAGGATGCCATGTGCGAGTCCGTTCAGTCGGGTTTGGACTTGGCTGAATGCGTCAGTAGGTCCATGGCGGCGAGCACTGTGATAGGCAGGTTTGCGTGGTTGCGGAAGTCGGGGTTTGCTCCTGGTGTGCAGTCCCGGCTCCTCAACATGCCCTTTAATGGTGAACACCTTTTTGGCAAGCAAGGCTGACGAGAGCCTTGAGAGGTTGCTGACCTCAAAAGCTGCAGCGAAGTCGTTGGGCGCTGCAGGTCGCCAACCTCCGCCTTTTCGTCCTAGGGGACAGCAATGGAGGGGTGGTTCCTTTCCCTATTACTCGTCCTTCAGTAAAGCGAGAGGAGCTGGAAGTCAAAGAGGCCAACGCAGGGGTACCAGAGGTGGACAACAGGGTACCCGTGGTGCCACGGCCGCTCGGGCAGTTGCCTCTTTGCCCTCCGGTAACGCCGCAGCCGCTCCCACTCAGTCATGAGGCCATGTCCCATGGTTCGCCGGTTGGGGGAAGGCTGGCACAGCATCTTGTAGAGGGGGAAGCCATTACTTCAGATGTGTGGGTTCTGGAGATCATAACCCACGGCTACTGTCTTCCCTTTCGGCACAGGCCTCGCGACAATCCACCGGGGAACCTCTCTTTGCAGAGTCCGGATCCGCTCCTTGCGCAGGAAATTCAAGCCCTGCTGGAGAAAGGCGCCATAGAACTGGTGCCTGTAGCGGAGAGGAACTAGGGATGGTATTCCCCTTATTTTTTGATTTCGAAGAAAGACGGGGGATTGAGACCCATCATGGACTTGCGCGGGTTGAACAAACTCCTCAGGAAGGACAGGTTCAAGATGGTTACTCTCTCTCAAGTCCTCCAGGCCCTTCAGCTTCAGGACTGGTTGGTGTCACTCGACCTCAAGGATGCTTACTTCCATGTGCCGATCCATCCCAAGCACAAGAAGTACCTGAGGTTCGCGGTTGGCGACTCGCACTTTCAGTTTCGGGTCCTGCCGTTCGGATTGACCTCCGCCCCGAGGGTTTTCACCAAGCTCATGGTGGTGGTGGCAGCGCATCTCAGGCAAGGGGGGATTCACGTCTACCCCTACCTGGACGATTGGTTGATCAGGGGGAGCTCTCCCGAGCAAGTCCTGGATCATCTGTCCGTCACCTGCCACTCCCTTCACAGGCTGGGCTTCTCCCTCAATTTAAAGAAGTCCCATTTGACGCCAACACAGTGGCTCCAGTACATCGGAGCAGTGCTCGTCACTTCCCTGGGGCAGGGTTTTCCTCCCCAGGTGAGGGCTCTTCACATTCAGCAGATGGTGCACAAGTTTCAGCATGCCCAGACGCTCCCAGCGTTCGAGTTCTTGAGGTTGCTCGGCCTCATGGCATCCTGCATTCTTCTGGTGCCAGAGGCTCGCCTGCGGATGAGATCTTTGCAGTGGGCACTCAAGACGCAATGGTCGCAGTCCTCCGGCAGGATGTCGGACCCGGTTCAGGTGCCGCCCTCGGTCGCCCGGGACCTTCTGTGGTGGGCCGTCGAAGGCAACTTGATGAAGGGGGCTCCATTTTGGCTTCCCTGGCCGGAGGTGACTATCGTGACGGATGCATCCCTCACGGGATGGGGAGCTCATGCCAACGGGCTGACAGTCAGCGGTCGTTTGTCTCCGTCGGAGTCCAGACTCCATATCAATCTGTTAGAGCTGAGGGCCGTCAGGCTAGCCCTGAAGGCTTTTCTGCCGACTGTGCGAGGAAAGAGTGTCCTGATCCTGACGGACAACACGGCGGCCATGCACTACCTCAACAAAAAGGGGGGGGCAGGGTCACTTCCTCTGTGCAGGGAGGCGATGCAGCTCGAGTTCTGGGCCATCCAGCAGGAAGTTTCGATCTCTGCAGTTCATCTGGCCGGAGACGAAAACGTGACGGCGGGCGGTCTGAGCAGGCAGAGCGCGATCTCTCACGAGTGGGAGTTGGCTCAGGAGATTCTCCTGGAGATCTTTGCCCTTTGGGGGACCCCTCAAGTGGATCTCTTCGCTTCCAGTGTCAACTGGAAGTGCGAAAGGTTTTGCTCGCGGGAATTTCCTCCAAAAGGAGCCTTAGGAGACGCGTTCGTGGTGGAGTGGTCATTCCCGCTGCTGTACGCGTTTCCTCCAGTCCCCGTCATCCCGCAAGTGCTGCGGAGGTTACGGAAGTTCGGTTCCCGGATGATCCTCATTGCTCCGGCGTGGGCTCGGAGGACGTGGTACCCGGACCTTCTCGACTTGTCCATCTGCCCTCCACGTCGTCTTCCCTACCGAGACGATCTGCTCTCACGGGAGGGGGGTCAGGTTCTCCATCCAGAGGTCAGATCCCTCAACCTTCACGCTCGGCTTCTGAAAGGTTGAGGTATAAGGATTGGGACCTCCCTGAAGACGTGATGGAGGTGTTGATTTCGGCCCGAAGGCCAGCAACAAAGTCTCTGTACCGTTGCCGTTGGCATAAGTTCTGCGACTGGTGCAGAGTTCAGAATGTGGATCATTTTGCATGTGACATCCCCATGGTTCTGTCCTTTTTACTTTCTTTGGCCCACAGGGGCTTGCAAGTGGGTACCATTAAAGGTTACCTGGCGGCGCTGTCCATCTTTAAGCGCTCGTCTGAAGAGTGTTCTTACTTTAAAATCCCTTTAATTTCACAGTTTCTGAAAGGGCTCACTAATGTGTTCCCTCCGTCACCTTTCCTGGTGCCCAGTTGGGATTTAAACCTTGTTCTTAAGTTTCTTATGGGTGCTCCGTTTGAGCCTTTGCATTCTTGCCCTTTGAGGCTGTTAACTCTGAAAACTGTGTTTTTAGTTGCAGTTACTTCCGTTCGCAGAGTTAGTGAGTTACAGGCACTTTCAGTTAAGCCACCCTTCACTGTATTTCACAAGGACAGGGTTGTCCTTAGAGTTCGTCCTTCTTTTCTTCCGAAGGTAGTGACGGAATATCATTTGGCCCAGAAGGTTGTTCTTCCGGCATTCTATCCTCCTCCGCATCCTGGTAAGGAAGATGAGAGGCTCCATAGGCTTGATCTCCAGGAGAGCTTTAAGCTTTTATGTTTCACGCATGTCCCGGGTCAGAGTGGACGATCAACTCTTTATTGGTTACGCTGGAAAGCGTTTGGGGCAAGCTGTGACGAAACAGACTTTGTCTCGCTGGATTATTTTGGCCATCTCGGAGTGTTACCGCTTGGCGGGTAAGGACCCACCGGCTGGCTTGCGGGCCCATTCTACCAGGGGTATGGCTGCATCTACTGCCCTGCAGAGGGGTGTTCCTATTCGCAACATCTGTGATGCAGCCACCTGGGCTTCAGTACATACATTTGTACGTCACTATTCCCTCGATTCCATCCGAGCACAGGATCTGGCCTTTGGCAAGAGGCGGTCCTTTGCTCTGCTATTTGATTGGCTATTCTAAATTTTGATTCTAAATTCTTTCCCTCCTCCTTGCTCTGGTACTGCTTTGGGAGTCTGTCATAGATATGGAATACGTCGGAGGACCCAATCCCCTCGAAGAACAAGTTACTTTCTTACCTGGTAACGTTCTTTCGATGGGATGGTCCGACGACGTATTCCATATCGCTCCCGCCCTGCCTTCCCCGCTGCAGAATTTCTTTTGCGATCGCCGCTTACGTTCCGCAAGGCTTTGTGTCTGACTGGCAGTTGACTAATGTCACACGTTCTGGGGGAAAGAACTACAACTGAGGCTACGGGCGTCGTGCGTCCTACTTATCACATCGGATGACTTCGGACGTCGGAGGAGGTCCTCGACGACGGCGCATCGACGTCATCGACGCAGGACGCAGACGCCGAAAAAAGTTTCCGAAGCAGCACAGCTGTGGTGATTACATGTCATAGATATGGAATACGTTGTCGGACCATCCCATCGAAAGAACGTTACCAGGTAAGAAAGTAACTTGTTCTTCTCCACCTCCTACCTCATGCCCAAGGTAGACCACTTTACTTTGACCAATCTGGCATTTACTTGCCTTGATTGTCAAATTGGCCTGCCAAGAGCCTGTAAGACATGTCCTAGGTGGTTCACATGTTCCTCCCAGGAGTGGCTGAAGACTGCAATGTCATCCAAGTATGCCATGCAGAAGTCCTCCATCCCAGCTAGAACTTGGTTCACCATCCTTTGGAATGTTGCAGGTGCATTTTTTAATCCAAAAGGCATGACCTTAAACTGGTACAAGCCAACTGGGGTTGAAAATGCAGTTTTCTCCTTGGCATGGTCTGTCAGGGCTATTTGCCAATAGCCTGACGTCAGGTCAAATGTGCTGAGGAACTTGGCTGCACCAAGTTTATCCACCAACTCATCTGTCCTTGGCAAGGGGTGGGCATCAGTCCTAGTGACTGCATTAAGAGCTCTATAGTCCACACAGAATCTAAAGTCTTTGGATCCTGCCTTTGGTACTAACACAACTGGGCTAGACCATGGACTAGTAGAGGGCTCGATTACCCCGAGATCAAGCATCTTCTTGACCTCCCCTTTGATATGGGTTCTTACATTTTCTGACATGCTTTTGACTGGCAGACAGTCACCAGTGAGAATATCATGCTGTCCCCAAGGGGTCAAGCCTGGTGAAAGTGAGAACAGGGAGGCAAACTGATTTAACATAGATTTGCACTCCTCCTGTTGCTCAGGTGTCAGATCTGAAGAGAGATTGACTCCTTCCATTTTTTCATCTAAAGGTACACCTCTGAGGAGATCATGGAGAGATTCACTCTCTTCTTCCTCTGCTGCTGAAGCTAGAAGCAAGGCTCCTACTTCAGGTCTGGAGATGTATGCTTTTAGTCGGTTGGTGTGGAAGACTCTAGGAGCTTCCCTGGGTCTGCCCAGATCCACCAGATAGTTGACCTCTCCAAGTTTTCCCACAACTTTGTAGGGTCCCATCCACTTGTCTTGCAAGGCCCTCTGCCTTGTTGGGAGCATAACGAGAACTAGCTGGTCTTGAGTAAACTCAACCATGTTAGCCTTCTGATTGTGCCAATGCTTGACCAGAGCTTGTCCCGCTTTCAAGTTGTCACTTGCTTCTGCCATCATGTGTGACATTCTCCTTCAGAGACCTATCACATAGTCAGTCACTCGGACTGGCTTGAGGGGAGGAGCACCTTCCAATCCCTCCTTAATCAGGGCCAATGGACCTCTGACCGGATGGCCATAGAGAAGTTCAAAGGGAGAATAACCTACTCCCTCCTGAGGGACTTCTCTATAAGCAAAGAGAAGACAGGGCAGTAGAAGGTCCCACTTCTTTTTAAGGGGTTCTTCTAAAGCACCTATCATGCTGTTCATGGTTCTGTTGAACCTTTCGACCAACCCATTTGTCTGTGCGTGGTATGCTGTTGAGAACTTGTAAGTAACTCTGCAGGTTTTCCACATGACCTTCATGTACTGGGACATAAAATTTGACCCCCTGTCAGAGATTACTTCCTTAGGAAACCCAACCCTGGTAAAAAATACCAAGGAGGGCCTTAGCCACAGCCGGAGCTGTAAGAGTCCTCATAGGAATTGCCTCAGGGTACCTAGTAGCATGGTCTACTACAACAAGGATAAACCTGTTGCCTGAGGAGGTTGGAGGATCTGTCGATCTAGAAAAGTGAATACCCTTCACTTTGATAAACGTGACTTGGTGCCAGAAGGCCAATCGTCATATGCACGGAATTATAAAAATACAGATTGCTATACTTGACCAGCCAGCAGCCATTTTAAACATAGCCAGAATCGCCATTTTATATGTTAACCATTGCTCATTGCTTTCCTGTCCAAATTGCTTTGCTGCTCGCGATTCTGGCGAATCCTGCTTACGTTGCACAACTGTTAACATTGTTGTCTGAATATGTAAAGGGCAAGGCCGCGGGACTAAGGAGTTTGTTGAAACTCCCCGCCGTAGCCCAGCAAGGAATGCCCGCGCTCCCCTTCCACAGCCTTGAAGACAAGCAAAAGGCATTTAATCATTTCACAGCTGCCAGCCAGTCTCGTAGTATGATAGAATATGTTAGAATAAAGCAGCTAAAGGCTTAGAAAATGCTTTCCTTGCGGCCCCCCCTTCACTGAGCCCTCTAGAGCGTGTCGGCTCCCAGGACACGATTAGTACCTCATAGATAGCGAGGGCCGGAATGTGACTCTTCCCCCGTGTGCAGCTTGCTCCTAAGAACAGGAACGCTGTGTTCTATTCAACAACTAGAAAATGCCTCCGCACTTGCGAAATTGCATATTAATATTAGAAGTGTTATTGAAGGTGTCATAATTGTCACGAATGTCCATCATCACTCCAAGTTCAGAGAATTACAGTAGAAGGGAGTGTTAAGCGTGACACAGCTGATTATTTGATATGTTTTTTGTATATATGTAACTGATGTACGTAATTCGCTCTCTTGCGTCCCTCGATGACTAGAGGCACACGTCGCGGGGCGTGAGACCACCATTGGCCAATTGGGACTATTTTTCTTGCAATAAACCCTAGCATTGGGAATTTGAACCTCGTGTCTGGCGTATCTTTTCGTGTATGGTTATTGCCTTGTTTCCATAGCACGAGGGACCCCTAAGGGCCCCTTTCAAGATGGCGCCCGAATAGGGACCCTCCCCCATCGCGGACGTTATAACGGAGTAGAGGCGGAAGAACGGTGAGGACGGGACGATCGAGCCGGGATCAAGAGGTGTACGGGGCGCCCTGTAGAAGTGAGGAGAGATTCCTTCGCAGATCTGCACACATCTGATCCCTGATCGACGTACCGGGCCAGAGGGCAAAGGATTCGAGGGTCCCGAAATGAGGCAGAAGCCAGAGGAACGCAGACACGACGTCGAGGGTGGCGTTAAAATAGCAGGTGACTTGGTTTATCAGGTGACTCATTCCCCCGATTCGAATTAAAAACCTGATTGTTGGTTGAGGGTTGATTTTGCAAATTCAAACATCCAGACGAAGGTAAAATAACCAAGGGGAAGGTTATAACCATGCCTGGAGTACTGTCCACGTTAGCAGGGCTTTTCCTCTGCGGTAGACAGACCTTGGAAAATGGCCAAAGTGCACCGCCTGGGGGAACGCCAGCTTATGACATGTATGCTAAATATGGAGTGGGTGCGATAATATTTTGTGAAATTTGGCATAGGAAAACTAGAAAGCAACAGGATCATCAGTGGCCGATTCATGGTAGTTTTGAGATTGCGAGGATAGATAACCTGGAAAGAGTGCTAATAAGAAAACAAGCGCGACCTGCAGCTTTTGAGACTATCAAAGATTGGAGAAGGGAAGCAATGCTCTGACTCAGGAGTAGGGAGAAACATGCGCGTAGGCACAAATCAAAGACTGAGGTAGCGGAAGAAAAAGAGGAGGCAGAGTGGACGGCAAGTCTAAGAAGGGAAGGGAGACATTCTATGTCCTCTGCACAGAGGAGCGATAAACTGAAAGTATGTATATAGGAAGCGATAAAATGGATGTCGAACCCTAACATCCCAATGATGGTTATACATGACATATTTGACGAGTATTCCATACCAATGAAGAGAAAGGCATTGCAAACGATGGCTGAGCATTTAATAGACGAGGACATAAACAAGAAGGCTAGCCCACCGGAGGTACTAGCGGTGTACAAGAGAGCATTTGAGCGAAGTACGGGAGAGACAGATCTATCACTCGATTTAGGAATATTATTGAACTTAAGACAAGGGGGAGGAGTGGTGAGCGGGGCGTTCCCAATGAGAGAGGTTCCACCGACATTTGTACCAAAGGTAGAGATCCCTGCGACAGCCACTACAGTGGCGCAGACAATACCGGCCCATTTCACTGCTCAGTATGTGCATGTCCCCTTCTCCAGACAGGAGGTGAATACTATAAAACAGACGATTCCGGATATAAGGAAAAACCCAGCGGGGTTCTACAAAGAAGTAGAGTCTTGCCTGAACGCCGCTAAGCTTACTATGGGGGATATAGACCTGATTTTCCCAGCTATTTTACCTGCAGACATATGGAAACAGATCAGGAAGGTAGATGATGTAGGGGCTTTTGGTGCCACATGGGCGGAATTAATATTGGAAGACAAGAACAAAGTAGTAGGGGAGAATCCAGGAACTCGCATGGTGGAGCTACCGGAGCGAATAATGCGTAGATTGAAGGAAATAATCCCAGAACGACGCATTCAGTGGGATAAATTAACTGCATGTGTGCAGGGCAAGGATGAGCCTTTAACAGATTTGAAGGAGTATTTACGGATTTCAGTGGGCAGGATGTGTGCACAGAGTCGGGGAAGAGGTTATTTGTTTATAAGTATGTGAGGGGGCTAATACTCCCGATTCAAGAAATGTTGTTGCAGGCGGAAAGTGGATGGGCAGCCAAACCAGTGAGCGAGATATTGCATATAGCCCAGTACTATGAAAACAGGGTAACTACGGCCAAGGAAAGAGAGGTGAAGGATAGGGTAAATTTAAAAACGAGGGTGCTACTGCAGCAGGTAGCTGGACACAATAAGGGTAGAGGGAGTGCGCACGGAAGGGGAAATTTGAATAGTATGCATGGGGTGTAATTGGGGTTGAATCAATGTGCGTACTGTAAAGAGGAAGGACACTGGCGAGCGCAATGCCCGCACCTACAGAATAGGGGTGGGTTTGGCCAGAGAAGGCCCCATAGAGGACACCAGACATCGAATGGCCCAAACAGAAATAGCATGCAGCAGCAGCAGGGATATGCAACTGGAGGTAATCAAAACCAATCGCATGCGCAAAACCAGACTCAACAAAACCAGGCATTAAATCAAAGTGTTCCAAACCAAAATCAGGGTGGGCAGGGCCAAATAAGAAATATTCATAAAGGAGGACCCCGAATGGGAAATGGGAATGTTTTCGATACACAGCCAAACACGTATTATAGTAGTAGCGGCGACTACACATCGGACGATGTGTTGTTCTCACAATAGGACAGCCCACGACAGGGGTTGGAACCAGTGTAGATACAGGGGCACAGAAGTGTTCAATAGACCACCACTTGGTTCCGGACATACCACTGTCAGGGTAAAATAATGTCTCTGTAGGGTTCGCAGGTATACCAGTAATTAATCCCGTGTCCTAAGCTGTCCCAATTACAATAGGACCGTTTACGGAACAATGTCCATTTCTTCTGACAGAAAATTGTGGGGAGAATTTGTTGGGACTAAATTTGTTGAGGAAGTTGGGGGCAGTCATACATTGCACAGCGGACGGGGTGTTCCTTACTATTTGGCCTCATGATGCACCGGTAACGGAATTTACGTCAGAAACGTTACCAGAGGAGTTAAGTAGAGTACCAACCTGTCTATGGGCAATGCATGATAACGATGTAGGTTGTTTAAAGATAGAACCAGCAAGAATAACATTAAAAGAAGGTGTTACATTACCACGAATCCCCCAGTACAACATTTCTGCTGAAGGAGAAAAGGGATTGAAGAGCATTGTTAGTGACCTAGTGAGACTGGGAGTGGTTGAAGAAATTACAGGTAGTACGTGTAACAGCCCGATTCTTCCAGTTTACAAGAAAGGGGGAAACGAAGTGTGTTAGGGAGAATTCTCTGTTTAGGCTGAATTTCCCTACCTAGTGAGTCCCCCAGCAGCTTTGCTGGATTTCTGGGGTTTAATTTTTTTCTCCTGCCAAGGGTGAGACTCTTTTACCCTCACTCTTGGACATGTTGAAGTGTGTTTTCTTGGTTAAACCTTGTGTTGAATGGGCTATGGGGTCTCTTACTCCATAGGGCCTCATGTATTTTTGTGATGTGGGTCACACAGCACCCTCTGTGCCGTGACCCAGGGGTGTCCTAGGGACTCCCCAACATAGACTCCATACCCTGGGACTGACTACTGTCTCCCAGGGCATGTAAAGTCACCAAAGACTTTGCTAGTCTTGAATCCTGAACAGAACCAGTACAAACCATCATATTGTGGACGTACTGGCTGGGGCAATTCGATTGCCCCAGGGTCTGTTAGTCGAGGGGGCACGTCTCCGTCCCCCCTGATCGAGTTTTGGCTGGTGGCAGTGGAAACTACTTTTTATATTCGACCGCGAATATTTCCCTATGGGATTTCCCATTGTTTTAGGCTAACACATTTAATTATTTATTTACGGTAGCCTTAAACATACCACCGGTTTATATATTTATTTTTATAACTCCGGTTGGGACTTTTTGCCAAAACTTGATTCTAAAATGGCGTTGGTGTTCGCCTCTGTAACTCTGACCCAAAGTGGAGCCCTTTGTTCCACTTTTGGCGGGCTTCTCCACAGAAGCCCTCCAAAGTGGTGCCACTCTGTCTGGGGTACTTAGGAGGGGTGGAGGGGGATTTAGGCACCCTGGACTGAGTTACCTTGGTAACTCAAGTCGCACTCCGTCCTGATTGGCCCAAGTGGTGAGCCGCCCGGCTCACCACTTAGCATGGTTGAGTGACAGCTAGGCTGGGTGAATGGGGGTTTGCTGCATAAAAGCAGGGCTTTGGGGACTGGGACTTCAGAAGTCGCCACAGGACCAAGAATCCGACGAGGGAAGAGCTGAGCCGACCTGCTTCGACGACACCACCCGGTGGAGCCCTGCTGAACCGTCTCACCACTTTTTCCCGACGACCGAGGAGAACTCTTAACGGAGTGGCTCCTTCCCTTGACTGGTGGGGACAACCAGTTTTCGCCTTCTTTCCGTTCTTTGAGGTATCTCGTGGCCGCCTTGCCTGTGCCAAGCACCCCGGCAACCGGAATACCACACTTTACCCCCATACCGCGAAAGTCGGCACCAACCCTTTAACCGGAGGACTCCGCGGCTGGTTTCTTCCCGGGCAGTGCAACGACCCTCTTCTTCTGCTCTTCAGCGAGAACTTCTTCTCCCCTGACCGACGTCGAGCCCTGCTGCCACTGCCTGGAACAACTGCCACCGCTGGAGGATCCTTTCCGCTTAAGGTACTGTGTTCTGCCTGGCTTCCCTTGCTACCGACTGTACGGGGTAGATTTAGTCCCCGGCTTTCGAACCTGGGAGTGCCTGGGACACTTTGGCTAAACTTTCTGAGCCACTCTAACCTCTTTTTGACTCTTTGCAAGACTTTGAATCTCTAACTAACAGTGTGATCTTGGGCACATTTTCGCTCCGGCTACTCTAAGAGTGGGCCCTGCCTAGTGACTTTTGCTCACCTGTGACTTTATTCTTCTGTAAGCCTATTGCAAGTGCTCTGGACCTTAGAGTGGTGTGTCTAACCCATTTCTGCTTTTTCTCTCCCTTTCTTGGAAACTACTAGAGTGTCATCTAACGTTAAGCACTCACCTCTGTTTTAATTAAGTGGTGTTTTACCTAGAGTTGTCTAGATAGGAGAAAGGATTGAATCTACTTTCATTATAACTGTGTTGAAGTGCTTTTACTATATTTTTGCTAGAGTGTTTTTAACTTATGTGTATTTTAAATAAATAACTATATACTTTTGAAACCAAGCTCTGGTCAGTGTTTGCTTGTGCTATTGTGTTTTGGTACATATTGTGTATACTTTACATACTGCCTAACTCTTCTTGAGAGAAGTCTGACTGCTCAGCCACAGCTACCAGGTAAATCTGGGTGGTACAGACTGCTACCAAAGGGGTTTACTGCTCTACCTGTAGTCTTAAATCTTTTGCAGTGTTCCCCAAGGGAACTGCACAGGTTTCTGCCTAACACTGGTGTACAGCGGTGGGATTTGTATTGAGTATACATTTTATTGTGCTTTAGATACCTTAGTGCAACTAACCACAAAGCTTAGCACTGAAAAAGTAAAACCTCTAACATGTCAGTTATAGAAAGCTATAGTCAAGAGTCCCTTGCAGCCAAAACTGCTGATTGTTTAAGAGTGCTCTGTAAACATAAGGATCTCCTGACTAAGGGCAAGAAAATGGAGCTGATTGAAAGATTGTTAGCTAACCAAAGTCTGGGTGATGGTTCAGAGGAACCTACCACTCCAGCGACTGTAGATGACAGTGTTGAAGTTAACATGGAGCAAAATGTTGATGTTTCTGAGGAAGAGTCAGAAGAGGAGGGTGAGGCTGTTGTAACTGTCCCCCCTAGGCCTCTGCCTGCTCTACCTGCTGTACCTACTGGACCTTTACCAGGTCCCACATTTAGTCCTCAGTACTTTGAACTGGAGAAAATGAAGCTAGAATTGGAGTATAAGAAACTTAATGCTCAAACTGACAAAGAACTAAGGCTAAGGGAAATGGAGCTCAAGTATGACTTAGAAATGAAGAAATTATCTGTTGAGAATGTTTCTCTCTCTGGCTCCTCTAGAAGTTCCAGTCCTAAAAGACCCCGGATGCCTAAAGAATTGGTTGGTATGTATGAGCCTAAGTTGGATGTGTTGGATTGGTTGTCTCTGTTTGAATATAATCATGGGCTCCAGAACATCACAGGAAATGACTTACTCACCTGGTTGTTCTCTAGGCTTCCCCCTGTTGCAACTGATGTGGTAATGGAGATGGGGGAGGAGGATAGGAAGGACTATGAATGTGTGAAACTAGCTTTGATAGCTAGGTTTGGGAAGACCCCTTCCCAGTATCTTAAGAGGTTTAGGAGCCTCAAAAAGCATGATGGTACCCCTTGGGCTACCTGGGTGAATGAATGTTTGAAAAACTTAGAGGGATGGATTAAGGGTTACAAGGTGAACACTTATGAAGGTATGAAGAATTTGTTTATGTTGGAGACTATTTATGATGCCTGCTCTCCTGAGCTCAGACAACACTTGGCTGATTCCAGGGAATTAGATTCCCGGAAGCTAGCTAAGGCTGCTGACTTGTGGGTTGCCAACAGGGCCACTCACAAGGATTCTGGGGTAACTCAGAAGAAGGATGGGGAAAAACAGTCTAAGAAGGACTCCAAAGAGAATTCTAATACTACAAATTCCAAAGAGGGCCCCAAACAAAACTATAAGGGTAAGCCACAAGGGAAACCAAATCAGGCTAGTGTACCTTCTGGTCCCAGACCAGAAGGAGGTCAGAACAAGCCTCCATTCCAGCGAGCCTTTGGCTCATGCTTTGTTTGTAAGGCTACTGACCATGTGAAAGGAGATCCCAGATGTAAGGGTAAACCTTCAGGGGTCCAGCTTGCCTCCTTAGCCTTCGCTCCCGAAGAGGAAGTACCCATGGCAAGTGGAAACTTTCTATTACTAGCTGATGAACCCACTGGAGTCTCAGCTAGTGTTTCTTTAGTCTCTCTGGGGTTGTGGGAGCAACAGAATTTAGATGTCTATAACTCTATCCCAGATAATACTAAAGAGTATTATAAGGACAGTGTCCAGGTGAATGGTCAGGAGACTCCTGCCATTAGGGACACTGGAGCCAGCATAACTGTGGTGGATGAATCATTTTTCAAGGCAGAGGATGTTGCTAAGGCACCCAAATGCCTCACCAAGTTAGCTGGTGGGCCTGTGCAGATGTGTCCCCAGTTACCAGTTCTCATCCAATGTAATGATATGGCTGTAAAAATACCTGTCAGTGTACAATGTGAAGTGCCAGGTAGGGTTCTGTTGGGTAATGACCTCAAAGCTCTTGGAGTTGTATCTCATACCCCCAGACCTCCTAGCAAAAGGTTTCAGGAACTCACAAAACCTGCAAGGGAGAAAACCCTGAGAGGGTTATCTCAGGAGATGATGACAGAAATCACTCCTCTACCACTGGAGCAACTTACTGCAGTAACTACCAGATCAGGAGCAAAGGGGCAACCCAAGACTCCTAGGAAAAAGCCAGCAGCAAGCACTCCAGTGCTTCCAACAAGGACTTCCCCTAGGTTGTCCAAAGTTACACCTGTAACTCCACCTCCAGCTGAGGCTGAGAGGGAGGTACAACCCTGTGTGGTTGAGCTAGACTCTGAGGAAGAGCTAGAAGGAGGCCCCAACCTTATTGGAGATTTGGACCCTGAGGACCATCCTGAGCTGCAGTCTTTACTGGCAGAAGGTGGGCCTAGCAGGGCAGCTTTTCGTAAGGGGCAAAGAGAATGTCCAACTCTGGAGGGTCTCCGCCACCAGGCAGCTTCTCAAGCTGATGGGCAAGAGCCTGGGAAGTATAGGTTGCACTGGGAAGATGGCCTCTTCTACAGTGAACCCACTGAGTCTGAACCTGGAGACTACAAACGCCTTGTAGTCCCACAGGAAAACAGACAACAGTTCTTACAACTAGCCCATGAGATACCTTTGGCTGGCCACTTGAGTTTCAAGAAGACCAAGGAAAGGCTCTCACTCTACTTTTATTGGCCAAAGATGGGGGCCGAAGTAGATAGATATTGTAAGAGCTGCCATACCTGCCAGACTTCTGGTAAGGTTGGTTCCAAGAATGTGGCACCTTTAGTGCCTCTCCCAGTTGTGGGAGTCCCATTTGAGAGGGTAGGGATTGACATTGTTGGTCCCCTTGATCCTCCAACCTCCTCAGGCAACAGGTTTATCCTTGTTGTAGTAGACCATGCTACTAGGTACCCGGAGGCCATTCCTATGAGGACTGTTACAGCTCCGGCTGTGGCTAAGGCCCTCCTTGGTATTTTTACCAGGGTTGGGTTTCCTAAGGAGGTAATCTCTGACAGGGGGTCAAACTTTATGTCCCACTACATGAAGGCCATGTGGAAAACCTGTGGAGTTACCTACAAGTTCTCAACCGCCTACCACCCTCAGACAAACGGGTTGGTTGAAAGGTTTAACAGAACCATGAAGAGCATGATAGGTGCTTTGGAAGAACCCCTTAAGAAAAAGTGGGACCTTCTACTGCCATGCCTTCTCTTTGCTTATAGAGAAGTCCCTCAGGAGGGAGTAGGTTATTCTCCCTTTGAGCTTCTCTATGGCCATCCAGTCAGAGGTCCATTGGCCCTGATTAAGGAGGGGTTGGAAGGTGCTCCTCCCCTCAAGCCAGTCAGAGTGACTGACTATGTGATAGGTCTCCGGAGGAGAATGTCACACATGATGGCAGAAGCAAGTGACAACTTGAAAGCTGGTCAAGCCCTGGTCAAACATTGGCACGACCAGAAGGCTAACATGGTTGAGTTTACTCAAGACCAGCTTGTTCTAGTTATGCTCCCAACAAGGCAGAGGGCCTTGCAAGACAAATGGATGGGACCCTTCAAGGTTGTGGGAAAACTTGGAGAGGTCAACTATCTGGTGGATCTGGGCAGACCCAGGGAAGCTCCTAGAGTCTTCCACACCAACCGACTAAAAGCCTACATCTCCAGACCTGATGTAGGAGCCTTGCTCCTAGCTTCAGCTGCAGAGGAGGAAGAGAGTGAATCTCTCCCTGATCTCCTCAGAGGTGTACCTTTAGATGAAAAAGTTGAAGGAGTCAATCTCTCTTCAGACCTGACACCTGAGCAACAAGAGGAGTGCAAATCTATGTTAAATCAGTTTGCCTCCCTGTTCTCACTGTCACCAGGCTTGACCCCTTGGGGCCAGCATGAGATACTCACTGGTGACTGTCTGCCAGTCAAAAGCAGAGGATACAGAATGTCAGAACATATCAGAGCCCACATCAAAGGAGAGGTCAAGAAGATGCTTGATCTCGGGGTAATAGAACCCTCTACTAGTCCATGGTCTAGCCCAGTTGTGTTAGTACCAAAGGCAGGATCCAAAGACTTGAGATTCTGTGTGGACTATAGAGCTCTAAATGCAGTCACCAAGACTGATGCCCACCCTTTGCCCAGGACAGATGAGTTGGTGGATAAACTTGGTGCAGCCAAGTACCTCAGCACATTTGACCTGACGTCCGGCTATTGGCAAATAGCCCTGACAGACCATGCCAAGGAGAAAACTGCATTTTCAACCCCAGTTGGCTTGTACCAGTTTAAGGTCATGCCTTTTGGACTGAAAAACGCACCTGCCACATTCCAAAGGATGGTGAACCAAGTTCTGGCTGGGATGGAAGATTTCTGCATGGCATACTTGGATGACATTGCAGTCTTCAGCCACTCCTGGGAAGAACATGTGAACCACCTAGGCCATGTGTTGCAGGCTCTGAAACAGGCCCATTTGACAATCAAAGCCAGTAAGTGCCAGATTGGTCAAAGTAAAGTGGTCTACCTTGGACATGAGGTAGGAGGTGGAGAAATAAGGCCTTTGCCCAGCAAGATTGAAGCTGTGCAAAATTGGACAACACCAACTACTCAAACCCAAGTGAGAGCTTTTCTAGGCCTCACTGGGTATTACAGGAATTTCATTGAGAACTATGGGACCATAGCTTCTCCACTGAATGTAATCTCCTCTCCCAAATTCCCTAAAAAGGTGAAATGGAATGAGGAGTGCAATCAGGCCTTTGAAAAACTGAAGAGAGCTCTTTGCCAGGCTCCAGTATTGAGAGCTCCTGACTACCACCAACCTTTCATTGTACAAACTGATGCTTCCAATGTAGGTATAGGTGCAGTTCTAAGCCAACTGGATGAGAAGGGTAGGGAGCACCCCATTTGCTTCATCAGTAGGAAACTGAAGGATCCTGAGACAAGGTGGGCAACTATCGAAAGAGAATGCTTTGCTATTGTGTGGGCACTGAAGAAGTTTAGGCCATACTTGTATGGTTCTACTTTTGTTATTCAGACTGACCACCAACCCTTGAGATGGTTAATGCAAATGAAAGGGGAAAATCCAAAACTATTGAGATGGTCAATCTGCCTGCAAGGGTTTGATTTCACCATTGAGCACAGGTCAGGGTGTCACCATCAAAATGCTGATGGACTCTCTAGGATGTATATCATCGACTAGAGGTATGAGGTTCATCCAGGAGTGGATTAAATCCTCCTGTCCCTTAGTCTGGGGGGGGCGAGTGTTAGGGAGAATTCTCTGTTTAGGCTGAATTTCCCTACCTAGTGAGTCCCCCAGCAGCTTTGCTGGATTTCTGGGGTTTAATTTTTTTCTCCTGCCAAGGGTGAGACTCTTTTACCCTCACTCTTGGACATGTTGAAGTGTGTTTTCTTGGTTAAACCTTGTGTTGAATGGGCTATGGGGTCTCTTACTCCATAGGGCCTCATGTATTTTTGTGATGTGGGTCACACAGCACCCTCTGTGCCGTGACCCAGGGGTGTCCTAGGGACTCCCCAACATAGACTCCATACCCTGGGACTGACTACTGTCTCCCAGGGCATGTAAAGTCACCAAAGACTTTGCTAGTCTTGAATCCTGAACAGAACCAGTACAAACCATCATATTGTGGACGTACTGGCTGGGGCAATTCGATTGCCCCAGGGTCTGTTAGTCGAGGGGGCACGTCTCCGTCCCCCCTGATCGAGTTTTGGCTGGTGGCAGTGGAAACTACTTTTTATATTCGACCGCGAATATTTCCCTATGGGATTTCCCATTGTTTTAGGCTAACACATTTAATTATTTATTTACGGTAGCCTTAAACATACCACCGGTTTATATATTTATTTTTATAACTCCGGTTGGGACTTTTTGCCAAAACTTGATTCTAAAATGGCGTTGGTGTTCGCCTCTGTAACTCTGACCCAAAGTGGAGCCCTTTGTTCCACTTTTGGCGGGCTTCTCCACAGAAGCCCTCCAAAGTGGTGCCACTCTGTCTGGGGTACTTAGGAGGGGTGGAGGGGGATTTAGGCACCCTGGACTGAGTTACCTTGGTAACTCAAGTCGCACTCCGTCCTGATTGGCCCAAGTGGTGAGCCGCCCGGCTCACCACTTAGCATGGTTGAGTGACAGCTAGGCTGGGTGAATGGGGGTTTGCTGCATAAAAGCAGGGCTTTGGGGACTGGGACTTCAGAAGTCGCCACAGGACCAAGAATCCGACGAGGGAAGAGCTGAGCCGACCTGCTTCGACGACACCACCCGGTGGAGCCCTGCTGAACCGTCTCACCACTTTTTCCCGACGACCGAGGAGAACTCTTAACGGAGTGGCTCCTTCCCTTGACTGGTGGGGACAACCAGTTTTCGCCTTCTTTCCGTTCTTTGAGGTATCTCGTGGCCGCCTTGCCTGTGCCAAGCACCCCGGCAACCGGAATACCACACTTTACCCCCATACCGCGAAAGTCGGCACCAACCCTTTAACCGGAGGACTCCGCGGCTGGTTTCTTCCCGGGCAGTGCAACGACCCTCTTCTTCTGCTCTTCAGCGAGAACTTCTTCTCCCCTGACCGACGTCGAGCCCTGCTGCCACTGCCTGGAACAACTGCCACCGCTGGAGGATCCTTTCCGCTTAAGGTACTGTGTTCTGCCTGGCTTCCCTTGCTACCGACTGTACGGGGTAGATTTAGTCCCCGGCTTTCGAACCTGGGAGTGCCTGGGACACTTTGGCTAAACTTTCTGAGCCACTCTAACCTCTTTTTGACTCTTTGCAAGACTTTGAATCTCTAACTAACAGTGTGATCTTGGGCACATTTTCGCTCCGGCTACTCTAAGAGTGGGCCCTGCCTAGTGACTTTTGCTCACCTGTGACTTTATTCTTCTGTAAGCCTATTGCAAGTGCTCTGGACCTTAGAGTGGTGTGTCTAACCCATTTCTGCTTTTTCTCTCCCTTTCTTGGAAACTACTAGAGTGTCATCTAACGTTAAGCACTCACCTCTGTTTTAATTAAGTGGTGTTTTACCTAGAGTTGTCTAGATAGGAGAAAGGATTGAATCTACTTTCATTATAACTGTGTTGAAGTGCTTTTACTATATTTTTGCTAGAGTGTTTTTAACTTATGTGTATTTTAAATAAATAACTATATACTTTTGAAACCAAGCTCTGGTCAGTGTTTGCTTGTGCTATTGTGTTTTGGTACATATTGTGTATACTTTACATACTGCCTAACTCTTCTTGAGAGAAGTCTGACTGCTCAGCCACAGCTACCAGGTAAATCTGGGTGGTACAGACTGCTACCAAAGGGGTTTACTGCTCTACCTGTAGTCTTAAATCTTTTGCAGTGTTCCCCAAGGGAACTGCACAGGTTTCTGCCTAACAAAGTGCCATACCGTTTCATAATTGATCTGCGCGCATTGAACAAGGTGGTAGACCCACAAGTCCCTCTGGTCCCGGATGTTACAACCATACTGACAATGATACCCGCCATAGCAGAATACTTTAGTGTAGTTGACTTGAACGCATTCTTCAGCATTCCAGTGGATAAAGACAGTAGATATCTGTTCGCGTTCACACTAGGAGGTCGATCATTCACCTTTACACGCATCCCACAGGGATACACAGAAAGCCCAAGCATTTACAGCAGAGCGCTAAAGGAACAGCTAGATATGTTAGAACTACCAGCAGGTTGCGTACTATTACTGTACATAGATGATTTATTACTAGCTGCTGACACAAAGGAGATCTGTAGAGAAAGTACTATATTACTATTAACACACCTAGCAACCCATGGACACAAGGCGAGTTTGAAGAAATTCCAGTATAATCAGAAGGAGGTGTCTTATTTGGGGTACCTACTTTCAAAAGAAGGAAGAAGGCTAACGCCAGAACGTATAAAAAGTATTTCTAGTATGCCTATTCCAAAAACTCAAAAAGGAGTGAGAGCTGTAATAGGGCATGGCTTCTTATTGTCGGCAGTGGATCAGTAATTTTGCGTTGATTGTGAAGCCAATGATAAGATTGACTAAAAAGGATGCAGTGATGCCTTTAAAGTGGGATGAAGAATGTCAGAAAGCGTTTGAGCAGTTGAAAGCTGCTTTGTGTTCCGCGCCAGTTTTGGGCACACGGAACTATGCGAAAGTTTTTAGATTGTTTATAAGCGAGAGTGAAGGATGTGCTTTGGCAGTTTTGACACAGGAACAAGGTGGGAGAAATAGGCACTGCTGCTATTTTTCTTCAGCGCTGGACCCTGTAGCGCGCGCACTACCACGATGTTTGCGATCTGTTGCAGCGGCTGCTGTGTCAGTGAAACAAACGGAAGGGATGGTATTGGGGCACACTTTAATTCTGATGGTGCCACATGCAATAGACGTTCTATTAAATAGGACGCAGACGCAACACCTCACTTCTGCCAGACTAACAAGATATGAGATCATCTTGTTTGCACCCCACATCCAAATCATGAGGTGTAGCGCAATGAATCCTGCAGAATTAATGCCATTGCCCATAGCAGAAATTGGTGACAACGATTCGCCACCCCATGATTGTTTAATGGTCACTGAGGAAGAAACAAAGGGGAGAGTCGATTTGAGCGACACCCCACAAAAAGAGCCAGACGGGGAATTGTTTTGTGACGGTTCCTGCTTTAAATTACCTGATGGCACGTCAACTGCCGCATATGCTATCACCACTCTAGGACGGGTAGTGGAGAGTAAAAGAATCCCCTATAATTCAGCGCAAGCAGCAGAAATTATAGCATTAACCAGGGCCTGCGAACTATCTGAGAATTTGAACGTGAACATCTATACTGATAGCCAATACGCATTTGGTGGGGTTCATAATTTCGGTCGACTCTGGGTTGAGAGGGGTTTCCTAACATCACATGGGGCTAGGATACAGCATGGGCCTTTGATTGTGCGGTTGTTTTCTGCACTCGCGCTTCCAAAGCACCTAGCGATAGTAAAATGCGAGGCGCATAAAAAAGTAACATGCAAAATAGGAGAGGGAAACGCATTTGCAGACAGGATTGCGAAACAAACTGCCACTGATCTACATAGCAGGATGATGACAGTACAAACCGAAGAAGTACCCTGTATGATAGAGAATGGAGTTGCCACTGTCAAAGAAATGCAGGCCGAGGCCACGGCCGAGGAGATTCAGGGTTGGGCTCAGGGCTCTGCTGAGTTGGATTTGGAGGGGTGTTGGGTGGACAAAGAAACAAAGAACTGGATGTTGCCAAATTGTTGTGACCGCAATGGTTACAATGGCACATAGTCCTACTCACATATGCGCAAGGAATTCCACAGTATGGAAAAATTAGCACATAAAAAAAATGCAGAAAGACTAGTGCAAAATTGTATTACGTGCCTGCAACATAATGTAGGAAAAGGAACCGCGACTCCAGTGGGCAGTTTTGGCCCACCGTCTGCCATTTGAGACGATCCATTTTGATTTCATAGAAATGGAAAGATGCCAGAACTATAAATACGTATTAGTGGTGATTTGTGCATTCAGCAAATGGGTGGAGGCATGTCCCTTGAAAGTCTGTACGGCCATGTCTACGGCAAAAGTGATGTTAAAAGAATATTTCTCTAGATTCGGGCTGCCCTGTGTCCAGTGGTCGGACAACGGCCCCCACTTTGTGGGTGCAGTGGTTTTACAGATCTGTGCAGGTCTACAGATTGACAAGCAATTTCACAGCTCCCGACACCCGAGTTCTGCCGGACTTGTAGAAAGACATAACGGCATTTTAAATAGTAAAATTGCAAAGATTTGTGCCGGGAGCAAGTTGAGTTGGGTGGATGCATTACCCCTAGCACTTTTATGCATGCGCACGTCTGTACAGGCCAAAACTGGGCCCTCCCCCTATGAAATTGTCATGGGGAGGCCAGCAAATGTATGGTGTGCACCTCTGTCCCGAAAATTATGTGAGGTCGAGCACCCTGTGTTAAGCATATACTGTGGGCTATTAATGCAGAAGTTTCGTTTGATTCATCAGCAGGTGCAGGAGGCGTTACCAGTGCGGTACACCGGACCGGGACACGCGCTGGAGCCAGGAAACTGGGTCCTAGTGAAGAATTTCCAGAGGAAAACATCATTGGAACCAAGGTGGTGCGGCCCTTACCAGGTACTTTTGGAAACGCAGACAGCCATTCGAGTGGATGGTCGCAAGGCGTGGATCCATGCGACGCACGCCAAAAGATTCCCAGGACTGTTGACAACTTCTGACAACAAGGGGAAGCAAACAGTCTCGGAAACGACAGAAACTAATGCCAATAAAGTGCCACAGCCGCAGCCCAAGCAAGCGGGGGGAAACTTGAAACAAAGCCTGAGCAAAAAGTGAAAAAGAAACCAGTGCCTGGAGAAACTGCCAAAAAAGAGGAAGGGCGAAAAGTGCCCCAACGTTGCCCAGCAGAAACAAAATCACTGTTGAACAACACAGAATCAGCACTGCAGACATCCGCAAATTCGGAGCGCATACTTCTTTGGCGCCCACCAGATCTTGCAACCGCGCCTGTGCCAAAAACACGAGTTGCATCGTTGCCGCGGCACTCCGCAACATCGATCATTGCACCGCCGACTGACACTGAGCCAGACGCTGGAAGTACATCAGCACTGTTCGCAGATCACTCCATACCAGGAGTAAACCGTTATAATCTCAGGCCTCGTAAGGCAAAGTGATCCACTGATTCTTGGTGTTTTGTGCCTTTGGTTCCTCTCACGGATGGAGAAGGAACCAGGGGTGTAGAGGAGAGAAGTGTGCGAATTGTGCAATCAAACAATTCAAGATTCACGGCTCCTCGGTGCGTTTATAACAGAGTACATGTGTCCGACGCCAGAGTGGGACGAACTGGATGCACATACTACTCTGTCACTGAAGGACTGCTGAGAAATAGTGCCCTTCTTACTCACAGTGATCTTGCTCAAAGGAAAATGGTAAGGGCTGCGAAGGGCTGCGAAGGGCTGACAGACTGAACTTATTAATTGAAACTTTTTGCATCAAAGACTAGAGATATCCACGACGTACTTTTCAGCAAGAAGAAGGACGATGAAGAGCGACTCGACACTGGTTCCCGCTTCCTCCTGCACCGCTGCTGAGAAAATGGTATACATAGAGACTGTAAAGTTAGGGAAAAAGCTTGGTAAGAAAAATAATGTACTAACATGGACATTGGTCCTGTGTTTTTAAGTATAGCAGTACCAACAGTAATTGCCATTACATTATGGTGGATGGAGTCGAAACACCCACTAGTAACACTATTGCAAGAAATTAATGTCACCACTACCGAGAGCCCGGTTCATGTAATCACTGGTACATTATCCCCAATGGAAGAGAGACAGAGAGAAGGGTATGGCAACAACACATTGTTGCTGATTATGAACATGACCCAGGCAGTCCTAAACAAAAGGGATTGCTGGGTCTGTACGCATCTACCACAGCATGGTGGGAAAGGGATAGGATGCTATGTACAACCTTTGCCTCTAAGTTCTGCATGCAGAGCGTCCTTGGGTGCAATGTCTTTTGGGAAATGGAACAGAAGCAATACGGGTCGATTGGATAAAACAAATATAAATGAATTCGAGGAAATTGTCATGAGACCAGTGGGCTGCTCCATATTCCACAAAACACGTGTAATAATCCCGAAACCCACGCCAAAGATCTCACGGAAGATAACCAAACAAAATAGGCAGGATAGATTGTCCCCGCCACAAAAAACATCAGTAATGACATTCCACATGAGCGAGGAAGGGAATAAAGATGCTGTGCCCCCTTCCTATGTGTATGACTATCACCCAAGACCTGTCCCGTTATGTTTAAAGAAAAAAGGGACCTATCTAGTAGGTACCTCCTCTGGGTGCATGAATACAGTCGTCCTAAAGTATGAAGTTGAACCAGTGCACGTGGGGGACCCTGTTTATTTCATATGTGGAAAAAGCACATATCCATGGTTACCTAGAAACTGGGGAGGTACATGTTACTTGGGGCTACTATTGCCAGGAGTGTTCTTCTGAGAGACTGTAGAGGTAGTAAGACGATTGAAAGGTAGAGCCCGAAGAGGTAGTGAAGAAGGAATGATAGCTTTAGATGTAGCAAAATCCTTTATTCCCTTCCTTGCCCAGATAGAAAACTCCTATAATATAAGAAAATTGTCCAGGATATTAAAAAATACAATAGATTGAACAGCGGAAATTTTATTCAATATGACATTAGAAGATAAAGGGATAAAGCTAATGGCACTACAAAACAGAATGGCTCTTGACAGCGTGCTGTGTGTTCATAGATGATTACTCCCCTACCATATTCAGAGCAATCAGGAAACTACATGTCCTTAGCTCCACACTTAACATTGAAGAAGAGGATTGGGGGTTAGGATCTTGGTTCTGGGGACTATTGCGATCCTGGGGATGGAAGTTAATTTCGGCACTAGTGGTGGTGTTTAGGATATTCATAACGTGTTGCTGTTGCTAACAATGCCTACCAGTAGTTTGCACCGAGTTGACTGAGGGATGTACGAAGGGGTGTATGCACATAATGTCAAGAAGAAAACTCACGTATGGTCAAAATGACCAAGACACTGATGAAACGAAGACAATAAATCAGTTCATGGCTATAGGCATTAATGATGAAAATGATGCTTATGACAGCACTGCTTATGACAGCACACAAGGTTCAGATATAGACGCACCTGAATTATCCTTATCAGAGGAGGTTGCTATGAATGAATAAGACGTTTGGCATACCTGTATGACAAACGTGACTTGGTGGCCAAAGGCCAATTGTCATATGCACGGAATTATAAAAATACAGATTGCTATACTTGACCAGCCAGCGGCCATTTTAAACTTAGCCAGAATCGCCATTTTATATGTTAACCATTGCTCATTGCTTTCCTGTCCAAATTGCTTTGCTGCTCGCGATTCTGGCGAATCCTGCTTACGCTGCACAACTGTTAACATTGTTGTCTGTATATGTAAAGGGCAAGGCCGCGGGTCTAAGAAGTTCGTTGAAACTCCCCGCCGTAGCCCAGCAAGGAATGCCCGCGCTCCCCTTCCACAGCCTTGAAGACAAGCAACAGGCATTTAATCATTTCACAGCTGCCAGCCAGTCTCGTAGTATGATAGAGTATGTTAGAATAAAGCAGCTAAAGGCTTAGAAAATGCTTTCCTTACGGCCCCCCCTTCACTGAGCCCTCTAGAGCCCGTCGGCTCCCAGGACACGAATAGTACCTCATAGATATCGAGGGCCAGAATGTGACTCTTCCCCCGTGTGCAGCTTGCTCCTAAGAACAGGAACGCTGCGTTCTATTCAACAACTAGAAAATGCCTCCGCACTTGCGAAATTGCATATTAATATTAGAAGTGATATTGAAGGTGTCATAATTGTCACGAATGTCCATCATCACTCCAAGTTCAGAGAATTACAGTAGAAGGGAGTGTTTAAGCGTGACACAGCTGATTATTTGATATGTGTTTTGTATATATGTAACTGATGTACGTAATTCGCTCTCTTGCGTCCCTCGAGGTCTAGAGACGCACGTCGCGGGGCGTGAGACCACCATTGGCCAATTGGGACTATTTTTCTTGCAATGAACCCTAGCATTGGGAATTTGAACCTTGTGTCTGACGTATCTTTTCGTGTATGGTTATTGCCTTGTTTCCATAGCACGAGGGACCCCTTAGGGCCCCTTTCAGATCAAGGGGACCAACAATGTCAATCCCTACGCTCTCAAATGGGACTCCCACAACTGGGAGAGGCACTAAAGGTGCCACATTCTTGGAGCCAACCTTACCAGAAGTTTGGCAGGTATGGCAGCTCTTACAATACTTATCTACTTCAGCCCCCATTTTTGGCCAATAAAAGTAGAGAGAGAGCCTTTCCTTGGTCTTCTTGAAACTCAAGTGACCAGCCAAAGGGATCTCATGGGCTAGTTGTAAGAACTGTTGTCTGTTTTCTTGAGGTACTACAAGGCGCTTGTAGTCTCCAGGCTCAGACTCAGTTGGTTCACTGTAGAAGAGGCCATCTTCCCAGTGTAACCGGTACTTCCCAGGCTCTTGCCCATCAGCCTGAGAAGCTGCCTGGTGGCGGAGACCCTCCAGAGTTGGACATTCTCTTTGCCCCTTACGAAAAGCTGCCCTGCTGGACCCGCCTTCTGCCAGTAAAGACTGCAGCTCAGGATGGTCCTCAGGGTCCAGATCTCCAATACGTTGTTGGCCTCCCACTAGCTCTTCTTCAGAGTCTAGTTCAACCACACAGGGTTGTACCTCCCTCTCAGCCTCAGCTGGAGGTGGAGTTACAGGTGTAACTGTGGACAACCTAGGGGATGTCCTTGTTGGACGCACTGGAGTGCTTGCTGCTGGCTTTTTCCTAGGAGTCTTGGGTTGCCCCTTTGCTCCAGATCTGGTAGTTACTGCAGTAAGTTGCTCCAGTGGGAGAGGAGTGATTTCTGTCATCATCTCCTGAGATAACCCTCGCAGGGTTTTCTCTCTTGCAGGTTTTGTGAGCTCCTGTAACCTTTTACTAGGAGGTCTGGGGGTATGTGACACAACTCCAAGAGCTTTCAGGTCATTACCCAGCAGAACCCTACCTGGCACTTCACATTGTACACTGACAGGTATTTTTACAGCCATATCATTACACTGGATGAGAACTGATAACTGGGGACACATCTGCACAGGCCCTCCAGCTAACTTGGTGAGACATTTGGGTGCCTTAGCAACATCCTCTGCCTTGAAAAATGATTCATCCACCACAGTTATGCTGGCTCCAGTGTCCCTAATGGCAGGAGTCTCCTGACCATTCACCTGGACACAGTCCTTATAATACTCTTTAGTATTATCTGGGATAGAATTATACACATCTAAATTCTGTTGATCCCACAACCCCAGAGAGACTAAAGAAACACTGGCTGAGACTCCAATGGGTTCATCAGCCAGTAGTAGAAAGTGTCCACTTGCCATTGGGACTTCCTCCTCTGGAGCAAAGGCTAAGGAGGCAAGCTGGATCCCTGGAAGTTTACCTTTGCATCTGGGATCTCCTTTCACATGGTCAGTGGCCTTACAAACATAGCATGAGCCAAAGGCTCGCTGGAATGGAGGCTTGTTCTGACCTCCTTCTGGTTTTGCACCAGAAGGTATACTAGCCTGATTCGGTTTTCCTGGTGGCTTACCCTTATGGTTTTGTTTGGAGCCCTCTTTGGAATTTGCAGTATTAGAATTCTCTTTGGAGTCCTCATCCTTCTTCTGAGTTACCCCAGAATCCTTGTGAGTGGCCCTGTTGGTAACCCACAAGTCAGCAGCCTTAGCTAGCTTTCTGGAATCTAATTCCTTTGAATCAGCCAAGTGCTGTCTGAGCTCAGGAGAGCAGGCATCATAAATTGACTCCAACATTAAAAGATTTTTCATACCCTCATAAGTGTTCACCTTGTAACCCTTAATCCATCCCTCTAGGTTTTTCAACCCCTCACTCACCCAGGTAGCCTAAGGGGTACCATCATGCTTTTTGAGGTTTCTAAACCTCTTAAGATACTGGGAAGGGGTCTTCCCAAATCTAGCTATCAGAGCTAGTTTCACACATTCATACTCTTTCCTATCCTCCTCCCACAACTCCATTACCACATCAGTCGCAACAGGGGGGAGCCTAGAGAACAACCGGGTGAGTAAGTCATTTCCTGTGATGTTCTGGTGCCCATGATTATATTCAAACAGAGACAACCAATCCAACACATCCAACTTAGGCTCATACATACCAACCAATTCTTTAGGCATCCGGGGTCTTTTAGGACTGGAACTTCTAGAGGAGCCAGAGAGAGAAGCATTTTCAACAGATAATTTCTTAGCCTTAATTCTTGGTGCTTTTGTTCTGTTTGAACACTAAGTCTTTTAAACTCTAACTCCAGTTTCATTTTCTCTAGCTCGAGATATTGGAGTAAATGTGGGACCGGGTAAAGGTCCAGTAGGTACAGCAGGTAGAGGCCTAGGGGGGGCAGTCACAGCAGCCTCACCCTCCTCTTCTGGCTCTTCCTCAAGATCATCAACATTTTGTTCAGTTTCAATTTCAATACTGTTATCTACAGTTGCTGGAGTGGTAGGTTCCTCTGAACCATCATCCAGACTTTGGTTAGCTAACAACCTTTCTATTAGCTCCATTTTCTTGCCCTTAGTCATGAGATTCTTATGCTTACAGAGAACTCTTAAACAATCAGCAGTTTTTGTAGCAAGGGACTCTTGACTATAACTTTCCATAGTTGACATGTTAGAGGATTACTTTTTCAGTGCTAAGCTTTGTGGTTAGTTACACTAAGGTGTCCTAAAGCACTCTAAAATGTATACTCAATACAAATCCCACCGCTGTACACCAGTGTTGGGCAGAAACCTGTGCAGTTCCCTTAGGGAACACGGCAAAAGATTTAAGACTACAGGTGTTGGCGGTAAACCCACTTGGTAGCAGTCTGTACCACCCAGATTTACCTGGTAGCTGTGGCTGAGCAGTCAGACTTCCCGCAAGAAGAGTTAGACAGTATGCAAAGTATACACAATAGGCACTCAGATATAATAATACAAGCAAACACTGACCAGAGCTTGGGTATCAAAGTATATAATTATTTATTTAAAAACACACTGTTGAAAACACTCCAGCACTATTAATCTAAATCACTCTAAACACAGTTACTATTATAATATATACAACCCTTATCAGACAAGTCTTAGTTAACACCACTTATTTTCAGTCAGAGGTGAGCGCGTAACTATAGATGGCGCTCTAATAAGTTTATGAAAAAGGGAGGGAAAAGGCAGAATAGGTGAAGAGGCACCAATCTAAGCTTTAGCAACACTTTTAGCAAGGCAGTAGAGCAAAAGTCACTTGTGAGCTAAAGTCCATAGGCTGGGCCCACTCTTGGAGAGAGCAGAGCACAAATGCGCCCAAGATCACACAGTTACACTAGGCTTTAAAAGTCTTGCAGAGAGTTTCAGAAAGAGTTTAGAGAGGCTCAGAAAAGTTTAGCCAGGGTGTCCCAGGCTCACCCAGACTCGAAAGCCAGGGGATAAATCTACCCCGTACAGTCGGTGGCAAGGGAAGCCAGGCGGGACACTGTACCTTAAGTGGGAAGTATCCTCCAGCGGTGGCAGTTGTTCCTGGCAGCGGGTGCAAGTCTCGGAGTCGTCCAGAGAAGGAGAAGATCTCGCCTTGGAGGAAAGATGAAGGTCGTTGCACTGCCAGGGAAGAAACCAGCCGCGGAGTCTTCCGGTTAAAGGGTTTACCCCCTTATTTCGCGGTCATGGTAAAACGTGGTATTCCGGTTGCCGGGGTGCTTGGCACAGGCAAGGCGGCCACGAGATGCATCGGGAAAGCGAAAAGACGGTGAAACTGGTTATCCTCACCAGTCAAAGGAAGGAGACTCTCCGGCGGGAGATCTCCTCTGTCGTTGGGAAAAGTGGTGAGACGGTTCAGCAGGGCTCCACCGGTGGTGTCGTCGTAGCAGGTCGGCTCAGCTTCTCCCTCGTCGGATTCTTAGGTCCTGTGGCGACTTCTGAAGTTCCAGTCCCCAAAGCCCTGCTTTTATGCAGAACACCCCCATTCACTCAGCCTAGCTGTCACTCAGGCTAAGTGGTGAGCCGGCCGGCTCACCATTTGGGCCAATCAGGAAGGAGTGCGACTTGAGTTGCCTAGGCAACTCAGTCCAGGGTGCCTAAATCCCCCCTCCACCCCCCCTAAGTACCCCAGACAGAGTGGCACCACTTTGGAGGGCTTCTGTGGAGAAGCCCGCCAAAAAGTGGAACAAAGGGCTCGACTTGGGTTGGAGTCACAGAAGAGAACACAAACGCCATTTTAGAATCAAGTTTTGGCAAAAAATCCCAACCGGAGAATTAATAATAAATAAACTGGCGGTATGTTCGAGGCTACCGTAAGTAATGAAATAAAGGTATTAGCCTTGAACAATGGGAAATCCCATAGGAAAATATTCGCGGTTGAATATTAAAAGTAGTTTCCACTGCCACCAGCCAAAACTCGATCAGGGGGGACGGAGACGTGCCCCCTCGACTAAAAGACCCCGGGGCAATCAAATTGCCCGGCCAGTACGTCCACAATATGATGGTTTGTACTGGTTCTGTTCAGAAGTCAAGACTAGTAAAGTCAATAGTGACTTTACATGCCCTGGGAGACAGTAGTCAGTCCCAGGGTATGGAGTCTGTTTGGGGGTCACTATGACACCCCTGGGTTACTGTGTAACCCATGTTACAAAAACACATGAAGCCCTATGGAGTAAAAGACCCCATAGCCCATTTAAACACATATAGAATCAAGGAAAGACACTCAAATCATGTCCAAGAGTGAGGGTAAAAGAGTCTCACTTTTGGCAGGAGAAAAAAATAAACCCCAAAAATCCAGCAAAGCTGCTGGGGGACTCACTAGGTTAGGAAATTCAGCCTAAAAAGAGAATTCTCCCTAACAGGGAGGATCACCTGGGTGAATGTCCTCCGGGTGGGGGAGTGGGACACCGGATGGTGAGACGGGGTGTCCCTTTTTTTCTTGTAACTCATTTACCCTATCTTGCCGATGAGGTACTCGGAAACTCAACCCCTGCCCTCTCCTTTTCCTGCACGAACACTTTTACACGGACAGCCCGATCTGGGAGAAAACAGACTCACACCCGAGCCGTGGATCTGACATGTCCCAATACTATGGTCAGGCGAGGTCACGCAATTATTGATAATCACTCACACCTGACTTCCATTACACTTCCCCACACGGATAAAAAGCAGAGCACGAGAGCGCACTCTGAGCGAGGCAAAATACCCAAAGTTACAGCAGTTTCGAGTTGGCAGCTGAACGAGGCAATACCTTGACCTTTTTGGCAGGAAGCTGTTATTTTCAGGAAACCTTCAATGCAGAAAATGTAAGACCACGCACCCTGGCTGAAGAATCCTGCATTGTGTGTCAGAGATACAGAGGGTCCTCCTGCATAACTGACCAAGGCAGGAGGAGCAACAGACGCTGTGGTCTCGTCCTTGACTCCAAGAACAAAGAAGCGACGGAGAACAACACAGCCGGTGAGTTGGGGAGACAGATGCCAGACCGGTCTGTGTTGAAGTCGAGGTTGCAAGCGGCAATATTGTAAAACGAGCGCTGGAACCAACATTGTTAAACGCGTGTGATGAAAGACGCGAGTGAAGCTGAATTGCTGGTTAACTTTAGCAGGAAAGAAACAATACCGTTGACAGAGTGGTCTGGCACAGTGAATGTGCTCAGTCGAAGGTCTCTGTACGGTATCCTGACAAGAGAAACGAAAGTAGAAGATTGATGTGAAGTGTAAATTGTGTGTGAAATGCTCCACTTTGACCTCCTGCAATGGTTTAAGAAAAAACTATCGCACATTCGAAAGTCTTTGATTCCGGTATCAAAAGAGATCTGTGCCCGGACAAGGGGGATCCAAGTTTCGAGCCCGAACGAGGGAGACCAAGTTGCGAACATTGCAGAAAAGAGGATCTGAGCCCAGAGGAGGGGGATCCATGGTCTGAACCCAAATTAGGGGAGGTGTAAGGAACTCATGTCGACAAGTAAGACAGACACAAGCGATCACAGTTCAAGGGTGTTTATTGAACAATGAAATGCGATATGCAAGTTGGAAAAACGCCTACTCTAAAGCCTAAATCTAAGATGGGAGCCAGCGTCAACTATCAAATGAAAAATAAGGCAGTCCTAGTGGTGTCGTGCCAAATCAAAAGGGCCCTATACTAATAAATCTATTGCCACACCTCACAACTAATACTAAAAAAGGGTGTTGGATAGTCCTTAAGAAAAGAAAGAAGTGTTCTCAAATAATATGCCCGGATGCTAAAGCTTGGGTCCCCTACCCCATGTTTTGAGCACGGGGTAAGGTTGGAGCTTGGAGCACAGTAAGTCTCGGGCTTCAACAGAACGCGACGACAGTTCTAATGGCAGCTTTCAGGACCGTTGATGGCCAAGTCTGGTTTTCTTTGAAACTTTCTTGCCTTTGAGGGCCTGACTTGCTCATATACCAAAATAAAAAAAGTCCGTTAACAAATACGATTTTTCCAATGTTCGCTGGGTGATGGGTTCACCCCTGGGTCCCCCTCTTCTGGGCGTTGACCCTTCTCAATTGTTTATCACAGTTTCAAAACACACGGTTTCTTGGGACCTTTAGACTTTGCCCCTCTTGGGATTAGTTTCCCTTGTTTCTTTTCACTGCGGGATTCACTTCCCTTTATTTCCTTTATTAGATTGTAGATCAAAGTCTTTCGATTGTACAGGGATTATGCTCCACTTTGACCTCCTTCAGCGACTCTCCTACAGCCTTCTGATACCTGTAGTTTTGCTCAGATGGGGATCGACCAGAGTCTCTTGAATTAGCACCCACGTGGAGCCAGTTTACCCTCTGTAGCTGGCCTCCGCTTAACACTTTTTTACATTTCTTTACACAGTTCTTTAAACTTGCGACTTAGCGCTCCTCATTCAACAGAGCCCAGTTCTTATCGATTCTCTCCTCGACTCACTGGCTGTGATGAACCGCTTGGCTCTTGGCCTTCCTGGAGTCAAGGCCGGTACCACGGGCACGGGAGCTTCCCTTCCTCCTACTTATCGGCATAGGTTTGCCCCGTGTACTGTTGGCATTTGCTGCAAGACACTTGTGCTATTGTTTGCGGTTTTAGGCTCTCTTCCACAAAGGTTCCGCTGGCCTGGGATGAAAAGGGCAAGGTTGCTTCTCTCCTCGCCACCCACTCGATTCCTGCTGCCTTTCTCCTTCTCTTGAACTGCCGCGTGGTAGCCGTCTCGTTGTGCTGTCTGCCGTGCTCGCCTTGCTTGTACTGTGCTCTCTGGCTCCACCTTTTATCCTTGTGGGGAGGGGAAAGGGCTATCAGATGTGTGATTCTGATCAATTGCCTGACTTTAACTGACCATTGTATTGGGAGATCTCAACTAAACGGCTCTAGTGTTAGTCTGTTATCCTTTGTGTTAAAGGAAGGGGGATACTGCGTCCCACCCGTCTGTGTCCCACTCCCTGAGGACCCCCACCCAGGTGATCCTCCCTCTCTGGTCCACCCCCAGGAACTGGATCCAATAGCGATGGACGTGTCCTGGCCACCTGGATGACACCTGGATGACAGATCCCTGTGGACTAGCTAGGGAGGCACCTTCAGGTTTCTCGCAGAGGCCAAATTGTGAACATTGTAGAAAAGGGCTCTAAGCCTGGACGAGGCGGACCCGTGGTCCAAGCCCGGAGGAGGGAGACAGTCTTGAGTTTGTGAAAGTGAAAATCCTGACAAAGGAAAGGAACTTTTGTGTTTTGTTTGTTACATCAGACCCTCTGCAATAAGAGACTGTCATTGTGAGAGAGACTATGTGTTGAACTGTTAACTCATGGCCAAGAGGTCGGAGTGTGTGCGAAGCCCGCACATGCAGCCTTGCCCTGTGCCGAAAACACAGGGGAGGGAAGCCAACTGCTCAACTATCCCGTCATATATCATTTCTTGAAGACTTTTCTTTTGCATGCATTGTTTCCTACACCGTTTTATATTAAGAAGTAAGGATTGGCAATAGGTTTATTAGTGTAGGCCCTTTTATTTTGACAAACGCCACTAGGACTGCGTTATTATTTTTTGATGGTCGTAGCTTGCTCCCATCTTTAGATTTAGGTTCATGGAGGCGTTCTACCAACCCATTAAAGTTCAATAAACACCCTTGAACTGTGATCCCTTGTGTCTGTCTTCACTGTTTGATACCATGCCTTCCTTACACAGGTCAAACAACTCTCACAGCCAGGACCAACAGGACTTTGCGAGGAGTAGAAGTTTTCTCTCCCCAGGACTCCTCCTGTGCCTGCCTTGTCCACTCTGCATTTGCAGGTGTGTGGTTTGGATCCTCCTCCACCAGTTTCTCTTCCATGTCCTCTTCCCTTCATAAGGTCCACCAGCTGCTGGCACATCTGCACTCTGGTCTTGAAGCTCCCCCTGCCTGGAGCACTGCACAGACCTGAGACTGCCTCGCTTACCCTCAGGGAAACAGACATCATTCAGAACAATGTTGGATGACGCTGGATTTAGCCCCAGGCCGGTCTCTTCCAAGATGACGCCCGGGCTTGATGAAACTTCAGCTAGCAGACTTGTTGTGCAGGGACTTGCTCACATATCAAACAAGGTTGGTAAAGTTGAGGGTAAGACTCGGAGTAGCAAAGCAGACTAAGGAGTTGAAGGAAAAGATGAGAGAAAGAGTGAGATAAGGGGAGGAAGAAGTTGTTAATCGAGAGGAGCAGGTGGTGAAGGTCGCAGAGGAGAATAAAGGCAACGTCCGAGGGGGGAAGGTAGTCTGAGACGAGCAGCACTTGGGGCCAAAGCATTTGTCTCGTCTAGGCCATAGGCCAATCTTACCACACCTGATGTATCAGGAATGTCATTCTTTTCAGAGATCAGTTGGTACGGGGGTTGTTACTGGACTTCAGCACTAGGTCTTTTACATTCCCAGTGTAGCCTCTTTAGTAGCTCCTGTCCGTGTATTGGATAGGTGTAGTCAAGGGCTGATTTTGGAGCCATTCCCCGGTGAGTTCCTAGAGGGACAGTGATTCTCAAGTCTGTCTGGACTACGGCCCTTTCTGTAGGTGGCATTGTGAAATTCTAGACACTATATGAATAGTGCTGACTGCGTTGGCAGCAACACACCTGGCATGGTGTAAGAGATGGCACATAATGGCAAGATACTGATCTTGGAAGCAAATACTTTTTGAACCCTAGCTCTGGGTATGTAGAGGTATGGCCATTGCCATGTATGGGATTAGTATGATAGTCCTAAAGATTACACAGTACATGGAATAAAACATGTCCAAAACAATATATATTCAACTATATAGTAAGTATAGCTCATGTTCAAACACATGTTTTATCCAGCATGAAAAGGATGGGGGCGGGCGGTGTATTCCTACAGATTAGTTGTTGCTGATCACAAATGTCAGCATTCTGTGTCTCTGCACCTGTTTTCATTGGACTGACAGCTTCATGCGATTACAGGAGATGCCGGTGTCACAACCGTTAACGAGATGTGCGTTAAATATGAGACTGCCGCCTCTTCCATGGAGCCTTATGAATCGGAGACCGAGAGTCCTGTAGGTGAGTAGAAAGGACTGATCGGTTCAAATTATCCCAGTGCCACCCTGCCCCCTGCATGCATGGTATTCCTACATAATGTTTGACATCTGCATTGATAAAATATGTGAGGCCTTTATTGCTGCTTGACAATGCTTCACAGTGCTATTCTGATCACTTCACGAGCACAGCTGCTCACCCGAGAGACCTTTAACTACAAAGCATAGGGATGCCCTCCAATTACAAACAGGGAAGATTCCAGAAGGAACTTCAGATGATCAGCAGAGAAGGGCCAGGACTGAGGGAAAAAGGATAGGGTCCTACCTACAAGTGGGACTCAACCCATGATGCAGGTCAGATCCAACAAAGTAACAGGAATTGAGGCTAAACCTGCAGTGCTACCTGTGCCATGTACCTTATCAGGCAGAGGAGCAGATAGCTACATCTCTTATTGGGCAGAACAGCGGCGTGCTGGTTCAAACAAAGAACAACAACACATGCGCCTTCTATTATTGGGCATAGCAGCAGGGAGTGGGAGCAAACGGGGAACACCCCATGCCCCTTCTCTTATTGGGCAGAGGAGCAGGTTCAAACGGGGAACTACCCATGCTACATCCCCTATTGGGCAGAGCAGTGGGGAGCGGGTTCAAACAGGGAACAGCAACCCATGCCCCTTCTCTTGTTGGGCAGAGCAGCAGGGAGTGGGTTCAAACAGGGAACAACAACCCATGCCCCTTCTCTTATTGGGCAGAGGCGCGGGTTCAAACTGGGAACAATACCCATGCCCCTTCTCTTATTGGGCAGAGCAGCAGGGAGCAGGTTCAAACAGGGAACAACCCATGCCCCTTCTATTATTGGGCGGAGCAGTGGAGTGTGGGTTCAAACAGGGAACTTATTTTTATTTATTTTATTTATTTTTGAAATGTATAAAGCGCACCATAACCCTGGGGTATCAAGGCGCTATTACTTAAGAGTACGGTTACGGTACAGTTACATTAAGTGCTTAGTTACAATATATACATAAGGTTGGTGGACAAGTATATGGTGCCTGTTATAGTGCTTGCTTAGCTTTGCAGATGTGTGCTTCCTAGTCTCTGCTGGAATGTCAGCAGGTGACATCAGCTCTGTTCTGTATTCTGAGATGTTTGTCTGTTTACTTTTGTTGGGGATTCCATGTTGAGGAAGTTGAAGGTCAGCAAAATTTGTTGATGCTGTACCTGTAATGCTGGGGGCCTTTTGTTGCTTCATAGCTTTAATAAATCTGTTGAAGACATATCATGCATCTGGGAGTCATTGGCTCAACATTGGCGACAAGGATTTTGAGAGCAGAGAGAGGGGAAAAGGATCTGCGCCACCTGCGAGCAGCGAAGGATGGACCAATTTATGACGCACTGTAGTTCAGATCGAATAAGTGAAGAATTGTGGCTAAAAGATGAGCCCACCTTGGAAGAGGTCCTGAACATTGCCCGAAGAGTGGAGTATTCTTTGGTGTGTATCACCAAATTGTCAAGAAAAGAATCTTGCGAAGTAAAGCCAGATGCTTTGAATGTGAATGAGTCCAAAAACAAGAAGAAAACAAAAGAAAAGGAGAGACAAATGCTCCGTGGTGGAACTGAAGTGAAAATTGGCAAACAGAAAGGAGAAAGAGGCGAGAGAGAAGAACGCTTATGCGACCGATGCGCTAGCAATACTAATTTTGCTGTGTTGGAGGTATGTCCGGGAAGGAAAACGACATTTGCTAAGTGCAGGAGAAAGGGACACTTTGCCAACTGTTGCAAGAACTACCAATTCAACCAGAGGAGGGTCTTGTATGTCAATGAGGAAGAGGTATGCAAGTCATCGGATGAAGATGACGATTATCCCATGGAAAATATTACTGTTAATACCATTAATGTGGTGTGTGAGGATGATGACCAATGGGAACATCCCTATGCGAGTGTTGAGGTTAATGGAATGATGGCAGACTCTGGGTCAAAGATTACCTTGATGTTTAGGGAGGTGTTTCAGAGGGATGTAAGAGGTGACGTCCAGGAATTGTTGAAGCCCGATATCAGACCTGGGGGGTATAATCAAGATGCCATTGATCTGTTGGGATATTCCATGGTAAAGATTGAATTTAAAGGTCGCAAGTGTGAAGGGAAGATATATGTAACAAAAAAAGGTCTTGCACTATTAGGGTGGAGGGAGCAGAGAAAGTTAAGGTTGGACCCCAATGAGATTGAGCAAGTGTTAAAGATTGGTTATTCAGCTGTGGTCAGGCACCTGAGGGTGTTCAGGAAGGGCATGGGTAAGATTGAAGGAGTGCAGCACCAAATTATCCTGAGAAAGGGAAGCGTGCCTGTTGCGTCAAAATTAAGACCAGTGCCCCTAGCCATAAGAGATGGGGTCAAAATGGAGCTAGACAAGTTGTTGCGATTTGGAATTATTGAAAGAGCAGGAGGAGTGGACTGGGCTTCTCCAGTTGAGGTTAAAAAAAGCTCTGGAGAATTACCTTTGTGTGTGGATTAACGCCAATTTAACAAATGTGTTGATTGACCGACACCCGCTCCTGAACATGGGAGAGATGCTATTGAGAATAGGGCAAGGAAAGGTGTTCTCCAAGTTAAATCTGGCATCAGCGTATCACCAAGTAGAGTTGGAGGAGGGGTGTTGCAAGTTGACGGCGTTCATTACCCATAAAGGGGTATTCCAATTCAGGCGTATGCCGTTTAGGCTTGTATCGGCGTCAGCAGTCTTTCAAAAGGTCACGGATAGGTTAGTTGGTGGGATAAGTGGAGTTTTCTGTTTTCAGGATGATCTGCTGGTGTGCGGGAAATCTGAAGACGAGCATGGTGTCATTCTTGATAAGGTGTTGGAAATATTCGAGAAGAGTGGCATTGTATTGAGGGAGGAGAAATGCAAATTTGCAGTTACCAAAGTGGAATACTTAGGTCATGAGATATCTGAAAATGGAGTGAGACCCAAGGATAATTTAGTGGATGCCATCAAGGAAATCAATTGTCCTGAGGATAAGGTGCAGTTAAGATCGTTTTTAGGAATGACTAAATTTTATCAAAAATGTGTGTAACTATGCCAGTAAAGTGGTTGAATTGAGAAAAGTGTTGAAGAAAGGTTTTGAGTTTATGTGGTCTCCAAAGTGCGAAGCAGAATTTGAGAGATTGAAGACCGAGATAGATCTAGCGCGGCCACTGGGGTATTTTGATACTAGGCGTTTGAGCAAGATTACGGTTGATGCATCGGTAAGAGGTACTGGTGCGGTTTTGTCGCAGATGGAGGATGGGGGAGCAGAGATTATTATTGCTCATGCTTCCCGCTTATTGAGGGGTCCAGAATCCAATTATTCAGTGTTGGAGAAGGAGGCACTGGCGTGCTACTGGGCTATAGAAAAGTTTAGGAATTTCGTTTGGGGGATGGATTTTGTTATTTGTATGGATCATAAGCCCTTGAAAGAGATATTGGAGAATAAAGGCATAGATAAAGTATCAAGAAGGGCTGCTGGATGGATTACTTGCATGCAGTGCCATCGTTTTGTTTTTGAAGTTATTCCTGGCAAGGAAAACATTTTAGCTGATAGTCTGTCAAGATTGAAAGTGAGGAGTGATGCTGAGCTGGAAGATGAGTATGGAAATGGTATTTGTCAACACAGAGGGAATCGTATCAAAAGAAGAGTGGTTAGAGGAAGCTAGCAAGGATGATACATTGGTGCGAGTTATATCATATGTAGAGTCTGGAGCATGGTCAAGAAAGATGGCTGGTGGAAGGAGGTGGTTCCCTTTTGGGAGGTGAGGAATGAGTGAAGTGTGGCAGGAGGAGTTTTATTCAGATGGGAGCAGGCTGTTGTTCCCAAAGGGATACGCAATAGGGTTGTTGACTTAGCTCATGGAGGACATATTGGGATTACAAAAACCAAGGGTGTCTTGCGGAACGACTACTGGTGGCCTGGCTTTGACAAAGATACAGAGAGGAGGTTGTTGAATTGTCAATTATGCATCAAGACGAGGTAGGGAGAAGAAGCGAGAAAACAGCCTCTAGTGGAAGTAGAAGTGCCAACGGGGGTATGGAAAGATATAGCCATGGATATTTTGGGCCCGGTGGACCTTGTATATTGGAGGGGATAATTTGTCGTGGTCATTATGGATTTGTTTTCCTGATGGTGTGAGTTCAGCATTATGAGGGAGATATCGGGGGAAGCTATGGTTAAGGAGATCCAGGAAGTGTTTGCTAGGGAAGGTGTGCCCGAAAGCATTTTGACCTACAATGGGCCTCAATTTACAGGTGGTTGTTTTGGCAGGTACTTAAAGAGGTGTGGGGTGAGGCATAAGAAAACAGCCGTGTATCACCCCGAAACTAATGGATGTGTCGACAGAATGAATAGATGCAATATGGAGAGCATACGAATGGCCACAGAAACTGGCTGTGACAAAAGGGTGGCGATTCAGGAAAGATTTGCTATGCAGATTTTGTCGCATGCGTCCACGGGAATAAGCCTCTTTGAATTGATGAGGGGCCGATAACCTAACACTGCAGTTAGTCCACCATGGTTGTACAGAAGCAGGGAGAGTGACTATGTGGTGGATGGTGTGAGGAGAGTATTGAAGGAGTAATGGGTAGCTCGAGAGAATATGAGGAGAGGTAAGAAAGAACTGAAGGTGGAATGTGGCAACATGGTGAGAATAAAGAAAGGTGTGGTAAAGAGGAAAGGGGAGTCGTCGTACTCTGATCCTGTGAGGGTTGTGGCTGTGGTGGTTGGTGGCCAAGTATGGAACAAGGATAGGGTAGCGAGTTGGGAAGAGAGGTTGAAGAATGCTTTACAAAATAAACGGAGGGAGATGTGTTATAGTGTTTGCTTAGCTTTGCAGATGTGTGCTTCCTAGTCTCTGTTGGAATGTAAATGTCTGCAGGTGACATCGGCTCTGTTCTGTATTCTGAGATGTTTGTCTGTTTACTTTTGCTGGGGATTCCATGTTGGGGCAGTTGAAGGTCAGCAAGATTTGTTGATGCTGTGTCTGTAATGCTGGGGGTCTTATAACTTTAATAAATCTGTTGAAGACATATTACGCATCTGGGAGTCATTGACTCAACATTGCCAGCAACATGTTAAACGGCGGCAGCTACATACAGTTGCATGGTCAACAACAGTAGGCAAATACATGGTGCCAGCCACGTGTTGCATGGCGGCAGCTACACACAGATGGAAAGTCAGGGTCAATAGGTAAGTGCATGGTGCCAGTCACAAAATACAAGGAGGTGAGCTACACATTAATGCATGGTTAATATTTATATGAATAGCATGGTGCCAGCCCCATGGTGCAGGGTGGCAGGTACAAACTAATACATTGGATCAGATCAACAGGTATCAATGTGGTGCTAGTCTCTAGTTAAAGGCGGCAGCAACACACTGTTACGAGGACAAAACAGGGGGACACTGGTGACCAACGGGGGGTGAGGGGATCCAACAAGCACCCGGGGTAGGGGGGAAATCATACATGCACATAGACGACCAACAGGGTAGTGGGGGGTCATACAAACACACAGGCGTCCAACGGGGAGGGGGGCTCATACATGCACACAGGTGACCAACGGGGGCAGGGGGAGGGGGGTCATACAAACACACAGGCGACCAATGGAGGGTGGGGATCATACATGCACACAGGTGAGCAACTGGGGGCAGGTGGGGTCATAAATGCACACAGGTGACCAACTGGGGGGTGGGGGATCATACATGCACACAGGCGATCAATGGGAGGCTGGGGGGGGGGGTCATGCATGCACACAGGCGACCAAGGGGGGGGTTGGAGTCATACAAGCACACAGGTGACCAACAGGGGGGTGGGGGATCATACATGCACACAGGCAAATAGGGGGCACACCGAACGTACCTGTAGCGGACAGGGTTGCAGACAGGGGCCTTAGGATCTCGCCTTTGGAGGAGGGCCGGCCAAGCCTGCCGACTTGTGATTGGTGCAAAATAGATGTAGCTGAAGCCAATGGGAGCCCAGCAGCATACAGTCCAGGTCACAGTGTGCAGGCCGCACCCATGCTCCATCTCTTATTGGGCAGAGCAGCGGGGAGTGGGTTCAAACGGGGAACAACCCATGCTCCTTCTCTTATTGGGCAGAGCAGCGGGGAGCAGGTTCAAACAGGGAACAACAACCCATGCTCCATCTCTTATTGGGTAGAGCAGCGGGGAGTGGGTTCAAACAGGGAACAACACATGCTCCATCTCTTTTTGGGCAGAGCAGCGGGTAGCGGGTTTAAATGGGGAACAATACCCATGCTGCATCTCTTATTGGGTAGAGCACCAGGAGCAGGTCAAAACTGGGAGCAATACCCATACTCAGTCACTTATTGAGCAGCGATGAGCATGTTCAAACAGGGATCAATACCCATTCTCCGTCTCTTATTGGCCAGAGCAGCAGGGAGCAGGTTCAAACCGGGAATAATACACATGCAGCATTTATTTGGCAGAGCAGTGGGGAGCGGGTTCAGAGATGGAACAATACCCATTCTCCGTCTCGTATTGGGCAGAGCAGCAGGGAGCGGGTTCAAACCGGGAATAATACCCATGCAGCATTTATTTGGCAGAGCAGTGGGGAGCGGGTTCAAACAGGCAACAATACCCATACTACATCTCTTATTGGGCAGAGCATTGGAGAGCGAGTGCACATGGGGAACAATACCCAGGCTACATTTCTTATTGTGCAGAGCAGTGGGGAGCGGGTTCAAACTGGTAACAATTGTGAGGATGGCATGGTTAGCAGAAGTAAGAATACAACACAGGTGGTTCACGTTAAAGGGTGTTTATTCAATAGTTTCGAAAGGGTTGGAGAACTCCTATCTTGCCCTACTGCTAAAATGGGAGTAGTGTCGAACATCAAACAAAAACAAAAGACAGTACTAGTCAGTCTAGTAAAATCAAAAAGGCCTAAACTAAATAATAAACCTTTTTCCTGCCCTCAATCTAATACATAAGTGGCAAGGGATATGTAAGCTTTCAACACAACAGGGTAGTGTTCTCAAAGAAATGAGTGTTCAGGTTTTCAATTGGAAATGCAAAAGAAATAGTGATATAACAAAACCTTATTCAGCCGTAAGACTATCAAAGTACCTCCTAACACAAACATATTCTACAGTTTACTAAAACTTACAAAATGTACAAAGCTACAAGCCCATAAGAACACATCTGTTCCAACATAAGGAATGATGCCCATTCAAAGCCAGGGTGCATTTCGGAATTCCATAAGCTCAATACCACCTCGATTTCCAATCGATTTAGTCCCCAGTGCTGTAAGGTTCGCACCAGACAGAACATGGTTAAATGGAGTACTACCAGGTAGGTCCACTGGTCCTTGGTGCGGGGGGGGGGGGGGGGGGTGAGCTGGTTACAATCCCAGTGTTCACAGACCGACCATTACACCCAGGCCTCCCCAATATACTTCTGTCGTCACTAAAGACTAGTTTTACTGACTCATGAGAGTTATTACCCTCACCAAACATTCTATAGCAATCCAATATAGCTTCCCTGAAAAGAAATTGTGTTTTGAATGGATTGAGTCCTCCAACGCATTCCACATCTTTGACATGTAATGTCCACAGCTGTGCACTTCGGAAACTTTTTCGGCAGAGGGCGTCCTGCGTCGATGACATTGGGTCCATGTCCCTCGAAGGCCTCCGTCGAGGACAATGTCACAGGATGTTATTAATAGGACGCACGGCGCCCGTAGCCTCAGTTCCATTTTTTTCACCAACGTGTTAACTTCGTGATACTCGGCGCACCTTGTGTATTTTCGTCGTAGAAGATGTCTTTCTCTTTGACCCCTCCAACTCCGCGGTCTGGATTTAAGACCTGCCGGGATTGCAAGTCGAAGATGTCACTGACCTACTCCCACTGCATTTGTTTGTGGTGCCTGGGCGAGGCGCAGGACACCGACGACTGCTCGAAATGCCAGTCGCTGACTGCAAAGGACTTGCGGAAGGGGAAGCTCCAGGTAGGTAGGGGCTCGAAGCCTGTTAAGTCCCGGACTTCCAAGTCCAAGGGGGGTTTCCACCGACGACTCGAGGGGCAACTCTCCGCGTTGGAAGGATTCCCGGGGATCTCGGTCCCGGAGTGGTTCCCGCCACTCGTCTTCCTCGTCCCGGCACTCGCGGAAGCGCAGTCATCGGTCGCCTTTCCCGTACTCTTCGGCCGATGGTGCCTCGAGGAAGGTTGCGTGCCCTACGAAGTCCTCGACTCCGGAGGAATGAGCGGCGTTTAAGAAATCCATGATGGCGATTTTTCAATCGCAGGACACGGATCCGGCCGCGCCTTCTGAGGAAGCCGGCCTGGATCTGTCTCGTTCCATGTCTCGCACGCCTTCGGTTCGCGACGCGACATACATCGGGAGCCGTCGAGGTCCCGTACGGACAAGGATTCGAAAGGTCACAAGAGACGTGTCTCTAGGTCTCAGTCCTCGTCCCCAGCGAGACCGCAGCTAGCTCTGGAGGGCTTGAGGCCGGCGTCGACTCCATCGGTGCCGTGTCCGTCCGACTCGGACGTCTACACTTTGCCCTTATACAAGCCCACGGCGCCGTCGGCACATGTGTCGAAGCCCTCGGCGCTCACGATGTCGAGGTTGTCGACGCTCTCGACGGCTAAGCCTTCGATGCATTAGGGGAATTTTTCTCGGAGTGTGCCTTTTGGAGTTCCCGGACATCGTGGATCCTCCGAGGAAGGCTACTGGAAAGTCTGTGCGGCCTGTTTTGGCCTCCAGGCCCTCTTCTGTCTCCATGCCTGGGTTTCATCTCCCCCTGGATGACATTTATGAAGAAGAGGAAAGGTCTGTGGTTGAGGACCCTGGTGACCTTGAGGATGCTCCACTTTTTTCTGGTGATAGTCAGTTGGAGGAGTTGCACCAGACCCTCCATGATGCCAGTGGGTGTCCACTTCTCCGGAAGTGGACTTTGTTAGGCCTGAGCCTGGGGCTCATGCAGAGTCCTCGTACAGGAGACTCATGGCAAGGGTCTCGGAATATCTGGGCTGGTCCAGTCCTCCTGAGGGCTTTGTGCAGGATGATCAAGGTCCGTCCTCTGACCCTGTTTTGCCATTTCATCTTACCTTACAGAAAAGGGTGGCAGCTGCTTGGCAGTCCCTGGAATCTCTTCCGGCTGTGAATAAGAATCTCACTAAGAAATACTTCCGTTAGCGACCCCAGCTATTTATCTACTCGCCCCACTCCCGAGAGTTTGGTGGTTCAGGCGGCTACGGCCACCTCGAGGCAGTCAGTGTACCCTAACATCCCTCCGGATAGGGACGACAAGCACTTCGACGGTTGGGCCCGGAAGGTATTTTCTGCCAGGAGCATGGCCTTGAAATTGGCCAACTCCATGTGTGCCTTGGCAAGGTTTTAACACACTCTGTGGAATTGTGTTTCCTTGGCGGCTGAGCATATTCCCGAGGGGGAAGAAAAAGGGATGGGTTCCTTGCTCTCGTGCAAGACGGCAAGGATGCCATGTGCGAGTCCCTTCAGTCGGGTTTGGATACGGCCGATGGTGTTAGCCGATCCATGGCTGCGAGCACCGTTCTACGCAGATTTGCGTGGTTGCGGAAGTCGGGGTTTGCTCCGGATGTGCAGGCCCGTCTTCTCAACATGCCCTTTGATGGCACACATATATTTTTCAGCAAGGCTGAAGGGAGTCTTGAGAGGTTGCAGACCTCAAAAGCTGCGGCGAAGTCTTTGAGCGCCGCGGTGCATCAACCTCCGCCTTTTCGTCCTAGGGCACAGCATTGGAGGGGAGGTTCCTTTCGGTACTACTTCTCCTTTGGTAGTACGAGAGGGGCCGCCAGTCAAAGGTGCAAGCAGAGACGTACCCGTGGTAGACGGGGAACCCTTGGTGCCAGAGCCGCTCAGGCAGTTGCCTCTTTGCCTTCAGGCACTGCCGCAACCGCTTCCAAACAGTCATGAGGCCAAGTCCCATGGTTCACCGGGTGGGGGCAGACTGTCTCCGCATCTCGAAGAATGGCTGGCCATTACTTCAGATGCGTGGGTGTTGGATACCATAGTGCACGGCTACTGTCTTCCCTTCCTTCTGCGGCCTCATGACAATCCACCGGGCAAACTCTCTTTGAAGCTTCCGGATCCGCTCCTTGCGCAGGAAATCTTGTCCCTGCTGGAGAAAGGCACTATAGAACTAGTGCATGTGGCGGAGAGGAACAAGGGATGGTATTCCCCTTATTTTTTGATCCCAAAGAAAGAAAACTCCTCAGGAAAGACTAGTTCAAGATGGTCACTTTCTCAAGTCCTCCAGGCCCTTCAACTTCAGGATTCGTTGGTGTCTCTGGACCTCAAGGATGCTTACTTCCAGTCCGGGCATGGATCGGCACATGGAAGTACCTGAGGTTTGCGGCTGGCGACTCGCTCTTTCAGTTTCAGGTCCTGCCGTTCGGATTGACCACTGCCCAGAGGGTGTTCACCAAGCTCATGGTGGTGGTGGCAGCGTACCTCAGGCGAGGGGGGATTCGCGTCTACCCATACCTGGACGACTGGCTGATCCGGGCGCGCTCTCACAAGCTAGCTTTGGATCATCTCGGTGTCACCTGGCGCACCCTCCACAGGCTGGGCTTCTCCCTGAATTTCAAGAAGTCGCACCGGACACCTTCCCAACAGCTCCAGTACATCGGGGCTGTGTTGGACACGTCCTTGGGGAAGTGTTCACTTCCCAAGTTAAGGGCTCTTCACATTGTGCAGATGGTGGATAAGTTTCAACATGCCCAAAGTCTCCTGGCTTTCAAATTCTTATGGTTGCTCGGCCTCATGGCTTCCTGCATTTATCTGGTGCCAGAGGCCAGGCTGCGGATGAGATCCCGGCAATGTGTCCTCAAGTTGCAGTGGTTGCAGTTCTCCGGCAAGATGATTGATCCTGTTCAGATCCCACGACCTTATGTGGTGGGTGAATGAAGGGAACCTGATGAAGGGGAAACAGTTTTGGCAACCGTGACCTGAGTGGACTCTAGTGACGGACGCTTCCCTCACAGGATGGGGCACTCATGCCAACGACTTGACGGCCAGCGGTCATTGGTCTCTGTCGGAGTCCAGACTCCACGGCAGAGCACAGCCTCCATTGCTCCGGATTGGGCCAGGAGAGCGTGGTACCCGGACCTTCTCGAACTGTCCATCTGCCCTCCACGTCGTCTTCCCTACCGAGAGGATCCGCTCTCGCACCAGGGGGGCCGGGTTCTCCATCCAGAGGTGAAGACTCTCAACCTTCATGCTTGGTATCTGAAAGGTTGAGGTATAAGGATTGGGACCTCCCGGATGACGTGATGGCGGTGTTGCTTTCAGCCAGGCGGCCTGCAACTAAATCCCTGTACCGTTGCTGTTGAGATCACAATGTTGATCCTTTTCAGTGCTCCATTCCTATGGTTGTCTTTCTTGCTTTCTTTGGCCCACAGGGGCCTTCAAGTGGGTACTATTAAGGGTTACCTGGCGGTGCTGTCTATTTTTAAGCGCTGAAGAATGTTCTTACTTTAAGATTCCTTTAATTTCTCAGTTTCTTAAAGGACTGACTAATGTATTCACGCCGTCCCCTTTCCAGGTGCTGGTTTGGGATTTGAATTTGGTTTTGAGATTTCTCATTGGTGCTCCGTTTGAACCTTTGCACTCTTGTCCTTTGAGATGAGTGTCCTTCAAGACTGTGTTCTTGGTTGTGGTTACTTCCGCTCGCAGAGTGAGTGAATTGCAGGCACTTTCATCTAAGACACCCTTTACTGTGTTTCACAAGGACCGGGTTGTACTGCGAGTACAAGGTAGTCTCTGAATATCATTTGAGTCAAAAGGTGGTTCTTCCATCTTTCTACCCTCCTCATCCTGGTAAGAAAGAGGAGCGTCTCCATCGGTTAGATCCTAGGAGAGCTCTTAGCTTTTACATTTCTAGGATGTCCAGGGTCAGAGTGGACGATCAATTCTTTGTAGGATATGCTGGACACTGGGCCAGGCTGTGACCAAACAGACCTTGTCCAGGTGGATTATCCTTACCATTACGGAGTTTTACCAGTTTGGCGGGTAAAGACCCTCCTGAAGGGTTGAGAGCTCATTCCACTAGGGGCGTGGCTACTTCCACCGCCCTCCAGCGGGGTGTTCCTATTAGGAATATTTGTGAGGCTGCTACTTCGGCTTCAATCCATACATTTGTAAAACATTATTCCCTGGATACTATCCATGGTCAGGATATGGCCTTTGGGAAGGCGGTTCTTTATTCAGCAATCTAATTGGGTACTCTAAATTCTTTTCCCTCCTCCATTTACTGGTACTGCTTTGGGAGTCTGTCAAAGATGTGGAATGCGTTGGAGGACACAATCCATTCGAAGAACAAGTTGCTTACCAACTGGTAACGTTCTTTCGACTGGATGTTCCTCCAACGCATTTCACATCGCCCTCCCATCCTGCCCCTCAGAAGAATTTCCTATGCGATTGCAGCTTCCGTTCCCGCAAGTCTAAGTGCAGTCCAGCAGGCATCGGACTGGTGCCACACGTTCTGGGGGAAAAAACTTAAACTGAGGCTACGGGTGCCGTGCCTCCTATTTATAACATCCTGTGACGTTGTCTTCGACGGAGGCCTTCGAGAGACATGGACCCGACATCATCGACGCAGGACGCACTCTGACGAAAAAGGTTCCGAAGTGCACAGCTGTGGACATTACATGTCAAAGATGTGGAATGCGTTGGAGGAACATCCAGTCGAAAGAACGTTACCAGTTGGTAAGCAACTTGTTAGTCTCAAAAGAAGTGTCAGTATAACTATACGTGGTAATATTAACTCCATTCCCCACCTTAATGGCACAGAGGCAGGCAGATCTCGATGGACGTCGGGCACACTGAAGCAGGCAAACACTTCAACCCAGCTTCCCAGTGTTGCAAGCTTCCCTAGCTTTGGCTCGTATCTCAAAGTTCCTTTAACACACACAGTTCGATTTACAGTTCCATGTGTTCCCCTCAGCCGGGCTCAAACCTTGCAAATCAATAGCACAGTTTCGATCTCAGTGGCACCCCACAGTCGGGTTCACACTTGCCTTTTCAATAGCACAGTTCACTTGCATGTAGGGTGTTCACCGGATCCCCCTCAGGTGGGCTCAGATCCCTTCAATTAGTCTCCCTCAGCTGGGCTCGGTCCAATTTTGATGTACCATTTGCTTCCCTCAGTCGGGTTCACAGTTCACAAATGTTGGGGTTCCCATCCACTTTTTCACGATCGCTCTCACAATTTCCCTCAGCCGGGGTTGGCAGTTCAGCAATACACAACTTGTCAAAGACCTTTGACTATACGAGGGGGTTGGTTTTACCCTTGTAGGACCACTTTCACATCTTACACCGGCCTCTCTTAAGGCCTCCTGGTACTTGTAGTTTCTAATCCCTCTGTTGGGTTCACACTTGCACAGTTCCACAGGTTACAGAGCCTTTCGATAATGTAATTCTAATTACTGGACCACTCCGTTATATTGTATCCCTTTCGCAACGTTTAGCTTTCTCTCGCGGTTTCACAACAGACGCGCACACCTCTGTTGCTTTCTCAGTAGTTACAATTTCTTTCGCTTTCGTTCGCGGTTTCACGTAACACGCAGAGCCCTTCAAACGATACTGTATCTTCTATTCTTTAACTCTAACCGGCCTCTTAGGTCACACTTCACTCACCGGTAGCGTTTGATACAATCTATCCACCTCTCAGCTCTTTTGAAGTCAAGGCTGCCGATACAGCGCTACCTGTTCTCCTTCCAACTCAGTCGTTTCACCTGAAAGGGGCACCGATTTAGCCTTGTGCTTTTCAGAGGAGTTATCTTCAGTTTCTGCTGCGACCTTCGCTCTGCAGTTGGCAGGGCCACAACCTCTCTCTGGACGCTTGGCCTCTCCTGCTCTGCCTCCAGGATCGCCACTGCTCCATAGGAATTGCACTCCTTGCTTTGCTCAAAGTGTGCCTCTGAGCTCTGCCTTTTATCCAGGTGGGGGGATTTAACAATCTGAAGGTGTGGGTTCTGGGCTTGGTTAGCCTGACTTGCCCGACTCTTGTTAGTGGTGAAGAGCCATAGCAAGTCACAAAAGGTAAAGCTCCCATGGTCTGTCCTTCCTTTCCTTCCTATAACAGTTGGATTGCAAGGATTGTACGAGTGGTAGTGTTTCCTGGATTTTTAGGAAAATTATATAACTTGCTGTAATAGGGTAATAGGGATTCTGGGAGATGTAGTTTTCCAATGCAACTGGGTTTGGGTTTAAGTGGTGTGGATTTTGGGAAAGGTAGTTTCGTGTCTCAAGGTAAAAATGAAATCTGTTAGAAGGTGGGATTGCAAAATGATGGAACACTGGTTGATTTCTAAAATGACAACAAGGATTATGGGAGTTGTAGTTTGGTATAGAAATCATAGGAAAATCGTACACATCCTTATCAGGACAAAGTGTGGCTGCGGACTCTCGAGTGGGTACCTTTCCAAAGAACAGGTAATTTAGCCGCGTTTGTTCTCACGGAGGGGCACCTATGGACTATTTTCTGACTGTTTAAGGGACTTGGGTTTAGTCCCCCTAAGTTTCCTAGTGTCATCCAGACGTGGACCCCTTGCTCACTGTGCTCAGAGAGGCACAGCTCCACCTCACTGATGAGGCCCAATAAGGCTGAAACACGTGTATGGGGTTGCTGTTGGTACTCTTGTTCAGAAGAGAATTGCCATAGCATTTCGGTGCTGGACTGCCCATGTGGATGGGACAAAGACTGATGTGCAAATGGATATTTCCCTTCTGTGAAAGGTACAGTGAGCTAAAGTGTGGCTGCAGCACTCAAGTGGGTACCTTCCCAAAGAACAGGTAATTTAGCCGTATTCGATCTCGCAGAGGGGCGCCTATGGACTATTTTTTTGAGGGTTTGGGTTAAAGTGGTGTGGATTTTGGGAAAGGTAGTTTCCTGGCTCAGGGTAAAAATTCAATCTGTTAGAAGGTGGGATTGCAAAATGATTGAACACTGGTTGATTTCTATAATGAACACAAGGATTATGGGAGTTTTTTTTAAATAGAAATCATAGGAAAATCATACACATCCTTGTCAGGATAAAGGGGACAGGTGTGTTGTGAATAGGTTTGGCAAATGTAAAAGGGGTCATTGGATTTTCTTTTGGGTAAGGGAGATTCATTGGGTGGAAGGGAGGATGAGTGGGAGTAGTCTATAAAAGCTTCAGGGACTTCGTCCTCCACCTTCTGTCTTGTGGTGATACCGCGTCTCACCTGGGGTATTCCCCCGAGGGGAACCCCAGGTTCCCCTACCCAAATGATTCTCCCAGAGAGAAGAGGTAGGTTGCCTCTTAATGACATGTTGCAAGCTGAGGATGAGTGATGTGTTAGAAAGCTGTTTCTAACCCTCACTGACCATACCTGCTACCTGCACTGTTGTCGGAAGCGGCTGCCTTTGACGTTGAACGCTGCAGTGTAGCTTTACGACGGTGTACGTGAACGCGTTCGGAAGGCTCAGAAGGTCCCTTCCTCTAGGTCTCTCATCTGGTATATGGTGAGATTCCTCTGACACCTCGGAACTCAGTTGTGAGGGTCGGTGAGTGAAGTTATTCACCATAAGGCGCCTCACTCCAGTGTGAGGAAGCGCAAGACCTGTAATAAGTGGTGCCACTAGCCATAATAGGGGGACCGTACTTGGACTAAGGCTCGTGTATTTGTGATAGCACGGTGTGAAAGGGCGCCAGCAAGGCCCAGTTGGGGGTGTGCTATTACCCTTATACTTAGGAGTGCACAGGGGTGTGGCTGTGAGCACACTCTAACGCAATAAACTGATCCAGAATGCCGTCGGGGGGGAAGGGAAACCCGCACAAAGTAAATATAATCTGCGTAAAACAAGGAAGCAACTAGATGCAGATGTCTTGCAGAGTAAGGAGACAGGCATTTTAAAGGATAACAACAAGAAGAATGCCAAGAAGACTGTCCTCCCTGGACAAGGAACAATTACTGCCGTCTTTCGCCCAAATCCCATACTAGAATTAATTCCACGATTATTGAGGAATCAGTACTGCCGGATGATGGTGGAGGAGACCCTATGAGTTCCTGATTACAATTTGTTGTTAGAACTATGCCTGAGCATACAGAGAGGGAGGACTCCACGGATCCCCAGGCTGTCCGGAGACATCGGTTTGACACGGGGAAATAATCCATTGGCCTCACCTGTTAGCGCTCAGGTTCATTCAGTTCCTACAAGTAGAATGTCTGCCTCCCCAAATATGGTAATGGTCTCAATGGAAGATGCATCGGACACAGAGGAAGAAGATTTCACCTCTCCGTTCCCGGGGGCAAATGAAATAGCAGAGATCCAATCCTCAGTGGCTTCCCTACAATTTGCCCTAAAGATACTGCTCCAAATGACAGGGCACATATTCGCAAACACTAATTCACTGACTACGGTCCGGGTACATGCAAATGCTGAGGGTGTGGAAGCTGAAGTTGATCTCTCTGAAGCCATTGTTATTGCAGAGGATATTAATAATATTCAAGATATAGCAGAGGAGATCAATAACATTCAAGATAATGAAGCCTCTGTAATTATGGACCAGAGTAAGGTGGTCTTTGTTAGGCAGAAACCTGTGCAGTTCCCTTGGGGAACACTGCAAAAGATTTAAGACTACAGGTAGAGCAGTAAACCCCTTTGGTAGCAGTCTGTACCACCCAGATTTACCTGGTAGCTGTGGCTGAGCAGTCAGACTTCTCTCAAGAAGAGTTAGGCAGTATGTAAAGTATACACAATATGTACCAAAACACAATAGCACAAGCAAACACTGACCAGAGCTTGGTTTCAAAAGTATATAGTTATTTATTTAAAATACACATAAGTTAAAAACACTCTAGCAAAAATATAGTAAAAGTACTTCAACACAGTTATAATGAAAGTAGATTCAATCCTTTCTCCTATCTAGACAACTCTAGGTAAAACACCACTTAATTAAAACAGAGGTGAGTGCTTAACGTTAGATGACACTCTAGTAGTTTCCAAGAAAGGGAGAGAAAAAGCAGAAATGGGTTAGACACACCACTCTAAGGTCCAGAGCACTTGCAATAGGCTTACAGAAGAATAAAGTCACAGGTGAGCAAAAGTCACTAGGCAGGGCCCACTCTTAGAGTAGCCGGAGCGAAAATGTGCCCAAGATCACACTGTTAGTTAGAGATTCAAAGTCTTGCAAAGAGTCAAAAAGAGGTTAGAGTGGCTCAGAAAGTTTAGCCAAAGTGTCCCAGGCACTCCCAGGTTCGAAAGCCGGGGACTAAATCTACCCCGTACAGTCGGTAGCAAGGGAAGCCAGGCAGAACACAGTACCTTAAGCGGAAAGGATCCTCCAGCGGTGGCAGTTGTTCCAGGCAGTGGCAGCAGGGCTCGACGTCGGTCAGGGGAGAAGAAGTTCTCGCTGAAGAGCAGAAGAAGAGGGTCGTTGCACTGCCCGGGAAGAAACCAGCCGCGGAGTCCTCCGGTTAAAGGGTTGGTACCGACTTTCGCGGTATGGGGGTAAAGTGTGGTATTCCGGTTGCCGGGGTGCTTGGCACAGGCAAGGCGGCCACGAGATACCTCAAAGAACGGAAAGAAGGCGAAAACTGGTTGTCCCCACCAGTCAAGGGAAGGAGCCACTCCGTTAAGAGTTCTCCTCGGTCGTCGGGAAAAAGTGGTGAGACGGTTCAGCAGGGCTCCACCGGGTGGTGTCGTCGAAGCAGGTCGGCTCAGCTCTTCCCTCGTCGGATTCTTGGTCCTGTGGCGACTTCTGAAGTCCCAGTCCCCAAAGCCCTGCTTTTATGCAGCAAACCCCCATTCACCCAGCCTAGCTGTCACTCAACCATGCTAAGTGGTGAGCCGGGCGGCTCACCACTTGGGCCAATCAGGACGGAGTGCGACTTGAGTTACCAAGGTAACTCAGTCCAGGGTGCCTAAATCCCCCTCCACCCCTCCTAAGTACCCCAGACAGAGTGGCACCACTTTGGAGGGCTTCTGTGGAGAAGCCCGCCAAAAGTGGAACAAAGGGCTCCACTTTGGGTCAGAGTTACAGAGGCGAACACCAACGCCATTTTAGAATCAAGTTTTGGCAAAAAGTCCCAACCGGAGTTATAAAAATAAATATATAAACCGGTGGTATGTTTAAGGCTACCGTAAATAAATAATTAAATGTGTTAGCCTAAAACAATGGGAAATCCCATAGGGAAATATTCGCGGTCGAATATAAAAAGTAGTTTCCACTGCCACCAGCCAAAACTCGATCAGGGGGGACGGAGACGTGCCCCCTCGACTAACAGACCCTGGGGCAATCGAATTGCCCCAGCCAGTACGTCCACAATATGATGGTTTGTACTGGTTCTGTTCAGGATTCAAGACTAGCAAAGTCTTTGGTGACTTTACATGCCCTGGGAGACAGTAGTCAGTCCCAGGGTATGGAGTCTATGTTGGGGAGTCCCTAGGACACCCCTGGGTCACGGCACAGAGGGTGCTGTGTGACCCACATCACAAAAATACATGAGGCCCTATGGAGTAAAAGACCCCATAGCCCATTCAACACAAGGTTTAACCAAGAAAACACACTTCAACATGTCCAAGAGTGAGGGTAAAAGAGTCTCACTCTTGGCAGGAGAAAAAAATTAAACCCCAGAAATCCAGCAAAGCTGCTGGGGGACTCACTAGGTAGGGAAATTCAGCCTAAACAGAGAATTCTCCCTAACACTCGCCCCCCCCAGACTAAGGGACAGGAGGATTTAATCCACTCCTGGATGAACCTCATACCTCTAGTCGATGATATACATCCTAGAGAGTCCATCAGCATTTTGATGGTGACACCTTGACCTATGTTCAATGGAGAACTCAAAGGTTTTCTTTTGCAAGCTAACGGACCTACAGACCCTTTGAGGAACATCAGTCTTTTTGTTATAGGGGATCTGGTTGACCAGTCCCTCAGAAGTTGGTACAACTTCTGAACCTATGTTAGGCTTTTTCAAGGGGTCCTTATAAAGGATTCCCTTAGATCTAGAGGGGCCTCCAAGGTTCCTCACCACCTCTCTTGTGGGAGCAGGTTGGGTCTTAGGCCTCTTGGTTGGAGGGGTTGGGGTTAGGCAATGCACCTGCTTCCCCTTCCTCTTAGATCTACCCTTACCTATTTTAGGAGTTTCCCCCCTAATATTAGGATTTGAGTTGGGGTCTTCAGTAGAAGGTCCAACAGTCTGAAGGTTTTTGGCCTTAGACTTTTCTTTTCTGGTTTTCCACCAGCACTGAGAATTACCAGTTCTCTCAGGTCCAGATAGGGGCCTAGTTGGTCTATCCACCTCTTCCTCAGAAGCAGGGGGAGTCAGAGACTCTGAGACTAGGGGAACAATGATGGAGCTTGGTTGGGGCGCCCATGTTCCTAGCATACTATCCTGAAATGTGCCTGGGTTAGAGGTCAACTTACTAACACCAGGGCTTGTAGTGGGGTTCTCAGTAGAGGGTCCCACAGGCTTAGAAGGGTCCTTCAAGGTAGCCTGTCTAGCCAATTTGGTTAAGTTCTGCTTCTCCATACTGGGAGGCCTGGGGGTATGTGACACTACTCCTAGAGTTCTTAGGTCATTCCCTAACAGGACCTTCCCAGGTACCTCAGTCTGAACACTGACAGGGATCCTTACTGTCATGTTGTTACATTGAATGAGGGCTGGTAGAATAGGAACCATTTGGACAGGGCCTCCAGACATCTTAGTGGGACCTTTGGGTGCTTTGGCCACATCCTCAGGTTGAAAGAAGCTTTCATCCACTACTGTTCTGCTGGCCCCAGTGTCTCTCCTGGCAGGAGTATCCTGGCCATTGACAAGAACACTGTCCACATAATACACCTTAGAGTTAACAGGTAGGGAGTTATACACAACCCTATTCTGGGGACTAACCAGACCCATAGGCTCTAAGTTTACAGTTGCTTGAAGACCCAAGGGTTCTTCAGCAAAGAGTTCAAAGTGGGCACTAGCCATCTGTACTTCATCCTCAGGAGTGAAGGCTAAGGAGACTGTGCTGATCCCTGCAGGTTTACCCTTGCACTTGGGATCTCCTTTGATATGGTCAGTACCCTGACAGACATAGCATTGTCCAAATGCTCTCTGGAAGGGTGGCTTGTTCTGACCTCCTTCTGGCTTGTGGCCAGAAGGTACACTAGCCTGATTCGGTTTACCCTGGGGCTTACCCTGGTTATTTGGTTGTTTGTGGCCCTCTTGGGTATGGGAGGTATTAGAATTCTCTTTGGAGTCCTTTTTAGGCTGTTTCTCCCCATCCTTCCTCTGAGTTACCCCAGAATCCTTGGGAGTGGCCCTGTTGGCAACCCACAAGTCAGCAGCCCTAGCTAGCCTCCTAGGATCCAATTCCTGTGAATCAGCCAAGTGCTGTCTGAGCTCAGGAGAGCAGGCATCATAAATTGACTCCAACATAAAGAGATTTCTCATCCCCTCATAAGTGTTCACCTTGTAACCCTTAATCCATCCCTCTAAGTTTTTCAAACATTCACTCACCCAGGTAGCCCAAGGGGTACCATCATGCTTTTTGAGGCTCCTAAACCTCTTAAGATACTGGGAAGGGGTCTTCCCAAACCTAGCTATCAAAGCTAGTTTCACACATTCATAGTCCTTCCTATCCTCCTCCCCCATCTCCATTACCACATCAGTTGCAACAGGGGGAAGCCTAGAGAACAACCAGGTGAGTAAGTCATTTCCTGTGATGTTCTGGAGCCCATGATTATATTCAAACAGAGACAACCAATCCAACACATCCAACTTAGGCTCATACATACCAACCAATTCTTTAGGCATCCGGGGTCTTTTAGGACTGGAACTTCTAGAGGAGCCAGAGAGAGAAACATTCTCAACAGATAATTTCTTCATTTCTAAGTCATACTTGAGCTCCATTTCCCTTAGCCTTAGTTCTTTGTCAGTTTGAGCATTAAGTTTCTTATACTCCAATTCTAGCTTCATTTTCTCCAGTTCAAAGTACTGAGGACTAAATGTGGGACCTGGTAAAGGTCCAGTAGGTACAGCAGGTAGAGCAGGCAGAGGCCTAGGGGGGACAGTTACAACAGCCTCACCCTCCTCTTCTGACTCTTCCTCAGAAACATCAACATTTTGCTCCATGTTAACTTCAACACTGTCATCTACAGTCGCTGGAGTGGTAGGTTCCTCTGAACCATCACCCAGACTTTGGTTAGCTAACAATCTTTCAATCAGCTCCATTTTCTTGCCCTTAGTCAGGAGATCCTTATGTTTACAGAGCACTCTTAAACAATCAGCAGTTTTGGCTGCAAGGGACTCTTGACTATAGCTTTCTATAACTGACATGTTAGAGGTTTTACTTTTTCAGTGCTAAGCTTTGTGGTTAGTTGCACTAAGGTATCTAAAGCACAATAAAATGTATACTCAATACAAATCCCACCGCTGTACACCAGTGTTAGTCCTGCTAGGATAACTGTATGAGTGTCCCCCAACTGGGTCTTGCTTCCCCTGACTTGCTGCTAGCCTGTCTTTAATAAGTCTACATTAGGTTGTTGCCTACCTAGAATATCTATTCAGTAAAGTGTGACATTGGGTTTTACTTTCCCCTTCATTGTGAAGTTAAAGTAAGTGGGTTTTACTTACCTTGTGTTAGCTGTGTGCCATCCAAAACAAGTTACAAGAGTTATTGCTTACCTCAATCTGGGGTTCCCTGATTTCCAAAGCATCTGTAATGATATATTACATCCATTAGGTTTAGCTCACCTGGGATAACTGTGTGTTATGACAAAAGTAGTTATAGGTTTTTACTGCACCTAGAATAAGTGTTTCACTATTCACCAAAAGTATATTGTCCAGTTGACTGTTTATGTGATTTGTTCCAAGAGTCACTGTACAACTGGAAGGGCCTACTGTCCTTGTATTACCACAAGTAATCTAAAAAGTAACCATTGGTCTTTTACTCCCAAAGAATAGGCTTGGCCTATACTAAATGTGTATAACAAGGTTTTGACTTCCCTAGAACTACTGTTAGGTGTTCCAAATAAGGTCTATACTTGGGTCTGTGTACTTTCAAGTATAGTGTTGTGTTTTATATTGTGATTTCATATAATGTTTCAGTATTTACTTAACCCCTAGATTTATCTGGGCCTACTTGTATTTCAATAAATCCTTTATTTTTATAATACATAGTGTTTCAGTGTTTCTTTGGATCATTTGTATTACAATTTTCACTTGTACTGTATCTACTGCCCTCTCTCCCTCCTAAGATAAGCCTGGCTGCTCTGCCTACGCTACCATGTACTCAGGTGGTACAGTCTTATACTAAGAGTGGAGTCTTGTACTGCCTCAGTTGAATGGTTTTACTAGGCCCTTAACTGGACTTCAGAAAAACTGTCCTAACACTGGTGGCAGCGGTGGGATTGATTTCCAGCGGCCGGAGAGCCTGCTTTGTAACCGGAGCCTGCTGCAGCCCTTCCTTCCGATCGACCTGGGGTCTCCGAAAACGACGACCCGAACCCAGAGCCTGGTGAGACCCACTAGACTCAAGACGACCTGCATTTTGAGCCATCCCACGGGTTCCTGCGACCTTGCGTTCTTGCAATACCCCAATACCCTGGGACCTCCTGCCACTGTGCGGTGCATGGTCTTCCGAATTCCGAATCTCGCTGAAACTTCGTGGGCATCTTGGTCTATCTCCAGAGACACGAATCGAGACCAAAAAGTCCCCTCACAAGAGTGCTGGACCTTTTAAACGACGAGAATTCAACCGCGATTTTCTGTCTTCATCTGTGCTCCTTGAAAAGGCGCCAAACCCGCAGAACCGCATTCAGCTGCGAGAGAAATCTTGCCTAGAGCCTTCTTCATCGATCCCTGCTGCAAAGTCCCTTCTGAGGTCTTGTGTTCAGTCTCCAGGACAAGGAATCCAGTGACCGGGTATTTGGCTGCAGTCCCTGAAGTTCTCCTGCTGCAATCTCTTCTTCATTGCTGAGGTACTGTGTTGGCTTGGGTATATACTTACCTTAAGCCTGTTGGGATTTCTGTGTAGTCCTGGGGTGTTTTCTGTGATTGGGAGGTCCCTCATCCAGTACACCCAGTCCCACTGCTAGAATCCTGCTGGGGTGTCTTCTGTGAAGCCCCTGGACCCTCTTCTAACCCTAGAAGTAAAGTACTCCCTTGGTTGCCCAGTTTTCCTAAGGAAACTCTGGCTTTTGCTACTAAAGAACTTATTCTAACACTGCCTGTTGGTCACTAGTCGTAGTGACCCCCCTTCTGCCACTGAGAACACTCATGCTCTAAGGGAAAAGACTTTGAAGGGATTGGGACTTCTGCCTAGAAAAGAAATCAAGTGTTTTTACTTACTTGTAAAGAGTTGGTTGGTAACTGTAATTCTAAGAGTGAACAGTTACAAAAGTTCTTACTGATCTTGGATGTGTGATGCACTATTCTTAAAAGTATGGTTAACATCTTTCCTTCCTTAGCCACTGTTTTGCCAGTCTAAAAGAAAGTAGATGTGAAGGTATTTTACTCTCCTGTGATTAGGTTGTGCCTCTTTACAAAAGTAATGTGTTGGTTTCACCAGATTATTCCTGAAGGGTAATTGTATGAGTGTCCTCCAACTGTTGGTATCACCAGGTTAGTCCTGCTAGGATAACTGTATGAGTGTCCCCCAACTGGGTCTTGCTTCCCCTGACTTGCTGCTAGCCTGTCTTTAATAAGTCTACATTAGGTTGTTGCCTACCTAGAATATCTATTCAGTAAAGTGTGACATTGGGTTTTACTTTCCCCTTCATTGTGAAGTTAAAGTAAGTGGGTTTTACTTACCTTGTGTTAGCTGTGTGCCATCCAAAACAAGTTACAAGAGTTATTGCTTACCTCAATCTGGGGTTCCCTGATTTCCAAAGCATCTGTAATGATATATTACATCCATTAGGTTTAGCTCACCTGGGATAACTGTGTGTTATGACAAAAGTAGTTATAGGTTTTTACTGCACCTAGAATAAGTGTTTCACTATTCACCAAAAGTATATTGTCCAGTTGACTGTTTATGTGATTTGTTCCAAGAGTCACTGTACAACTGGAAGGGCCTACTGTCCTTGTATTACCACAAGTAATCTAAAAAGTAACCATTGGTCTTTTACTCCCAAAGAATAGGCTTGGCCTATACTAAATGTGTATAACAAGGTTTTGACTTCCCTAGAACTACTGTTAGGTGTTCCAAATAAGGTCTATACTTGGGTCTGTGTACTTTCAAGTATAGTGTTGTGTTTTATATTGTGATTTCATATAATGTTTCAGTATTTACTTAACCCCTAGATTTATCTGGGCCTACTTGTATTTCAATAAATCCTTTATTTTTATAATACATAGTGTTTCAGTGTTTCTTTGGATCATTTGTATTACAATTTTCACTTGTACTGTATCTACTGCCCTCTCTCCCTCCTAAGATAAGCCTGGCTGCTCTGCCTACGCTACCATGTACTCAGGTGGTACAGTCTTATACTAAGAGTGGAGTCTTGTACTGCCTCAGTTGAATGGTTTTACTAGGCCCTTAACTGGACTTCAGAAAAACTGTCCTAACAGTCTTCTACTCCCGAAAGCAGCGCAAAATGGCGAGGAAGGCCCAAAATACCAGGAAAACCATCATGCAGGTCTTGGTAAATGGAGAATCAGCGTTAGTTGGTAATCGCTCAAAGAAAGCCAAAAACAGGGCGGCCAGAGCCAAGAACAGGATTAGCTTTGGAGATGGTTGTTTGACCAGCTGGCTGATCACCGATCAAGATGAGAAAAAAGAGCGGCCCGAAGAGGTGGATCGACTAGGGAGGAATAAACCGAGGGTAGAGGAAGGACAGATACCCACCACAGAAGAAATGGAAGAACAGGCAGCAGAGTGGGAGCAATTTGAGGGGGAAGTTCAAATTGAGGAAGAAAGACGAGCTTTGAGCCCTGACAAATCTTCCCTACCCCTGCATACCACTAGCGGAGTCAGTAATCCACCAATGAAATCAGGAAAGGTTTGGACTGATATCTCAGACAATAGGATCTGTCTGATTAAGAACCTTTATAAAGACGGTAAACGTAGATGGCTGCCCCGCTCTGAGTTCCTGATCTGATTGCACTCTACCTGAACTATGTGTTTTGAAGTCTGACGACTTCGGATTTGTGGAGACACTGAAAGGCCTGAATCCCTGTGTCTCCGCTCTCCATTGTAAATTCATATCGACTGCCCAGATGATCAGGAAATAAATTTCGGGAGTAATTGTGGGCAGTGGATGTTGAAATCGACGCAGATCTGGAGGAAATTGACCCCAGTTTTGAATAATAAGGATGTAAATGGTCCAGCAAAAGCGGTGGACTGTCCCATTGTACCCAAGGGAAAGAAGGTGGAAGTGGCAGATGTCCAACTTGTGTTATAATGGCTGGCGGAATCCCTACCGGAGGTGCTAACTAAGCATTGAAATGTATCATTACTATCCTGGAACTGCAGAGGGTTTGCACACCTTTTGTCCACGGAGGGTTCGGTACATTTTGTTACAAAGCACAGTCTCATTTGTCTTCAAGAGACTTGGGCAATGGACACCCTGATGTTAGATGGCTATGTGAGCTATCAATCTTTTGCTAAACGGGGTGACAAAGGGAGACCCTTTGGAGTGCTGTTGATAGAGGTGACTAGCTTCTTGACTTCGAGACGGATTTTCTGCAATCTAGAGAGTAATTTGATGGCAGTAGAGGTTATATATGGTCCCAAGGGAAAAGGGGAAACATTATTGCTGGTAAATCTATATAATCCTCCCCAAACATTGCTAAGTGAGGCGCTGCAAGAAGCTCTCCATGAGCTATTAGCCTCTTGGTCAATTAGTTCTGGAAACACCTCTGTGGTTGTCGTGGGTGATTTTAATTGCCACGTGGCTGGTGAGGGAGGGAGTTATCCACAGAATCCAAAGTTAAGGGAGAAACGCTTACTGACTCATACCAAAATTGATAAGGAGGGGCCGCGATGGCTCCATTGGGTTGAAGAATGGGACTTAGAAGAAATGCTGAATGGCTATACTTTGAGTGATCATCCCGGTAGGCATACGTGGTCCAATGGGTCTTCTTTTAGTACACTAGATTATATATTTGTGTCCAGAAATGCTACTGGGTGTTGAGGATATGACAGTCACTCTAAATAAATGGAGTGACCATTCTGTACTCGTGTGTGTGTGTGTTAAGTGTCCCACATGGAGACCCTGAGAAAAGTAATCTGGGCACAGTATGTGGTGACAAAGCAGGAACAAGCATTAGGTGGTCTGCCAAGAATTATAAATCAAGCGGCCGACGCTCTTGCGATTGAGAAATGGCAGTATTTACCAGATTTTAAAAGCATGTCTATTAATCTTATAGAAAATTGGAGTACTGTTTTTTCTAGCATGCATTCAACTGCCCCTACAAGGCAGATGATTAGACCTGAAGGCGAGATACCCCCTTTTAACAAAAAGATTAGAGATGCTAAGAGAGACCTTAGAAGGGACCTGCGTGTCTGCAAGAATAAGTTGGGCCCTGTAGAGGAACTAGGGGTGGCCGTTAGGAAAATCAAAAATAAATACAGAGCTTATATTAACATACGATTTGCGGAAAGAATACAGGCCCATCAGAAATTAGTACAAACCATCTGCGCTAAAAATACTCGCAGCATTTGGTCTCTGCTAGGTGAAGCTAGGGCGACTGTTAAGGGTCAACTGGTCAATCCTATAAATGCAGTAGAATGGGAAAAATTCTTGGGGAATCGAAATGTCATCACATTGACTGAGGAGAGTTATCCTCCAATAGCTATAATACCAACCGCCCCCTTTGATATATCTTAAACGGCCATAATCAGTAAAATAAAGACTCTAAAATCTTGTAGAGCTCCGGGACCCAATGTTCTGGCTAACATAGTAATCAAAAGTCAGCCCAAATTCTGGGCTGGTCTACTGGCCATACTCTTTGAAAAAAATCATGGCACTGGGGTAGATTCCTAGTTCTTGGCAGACTGCCGTGTTGATCCCTGTCTTTAAAAAAGGAAATCGGCTCGACCCAAATAATTATAGATTACTGTCTATGCTGAATACGACGGGCAAATTATTTGCGTCCCTGCTACTCAATGAGTTGCAGGTATGGGTCGACAAGGCTAACATTTTGCTTAAATTCCAATGCGGCTTCAGAAGATGCTACTCGACTTCCCACACTCTTATGGTCATGAATTTACTGAGATCTAAGGCCCATAGAAGGGGTGAACCGCCGTTGTATGCGCTATACATTGACTTCAAATCGGCCTTTGACTCCGTCCCTAGAGAAAGGTTATGGTCTAAATTAGCCACCCTGAGTTGACCTGCGGGCCTTTTGTATTACCTTAGACTGCTCCACTTTAACACCTCAGTTAGGTTGAAATTAGATCAAGAGGGGCATCTAACTAAAAAAGTGCAGCAGAATAGGGGGGTTAAACAGGGTTGCGTCACCGCCCCTCTGGTGTATAACCTATATGTACACGACATTCCAGTGGCTATAGATGCCGCTAACAATTGTCCTCCAAAAATTGGGGAGGCTGTTTGTTCTGTCTTGGCATATGCAGATGATTTGGTCATCTTTGATCACACCATCAGCGGACTGCGTAGATCTGCCACGGCTCTTTGGGAATATGCCTCTTGTAATGGTCTCACCATTAACCTGGATAAAACCAAGGTGTTGAGATTTACCAGTAAAAGAGTCTCTCGGGTCAATCTCATGGTGGGCAATGTCAAGATCTCTTACGCGCCACTATATCGCTATTTGGGAATAGACTTTGAGCCCAGTGGTGAATATGTAGCGTGTAAACATTCCCGTATTACGCGCGCAGCGCAAGTAACAGCTTTAATTGCCAGTTTTACAAACAAGCAGGGGGGCTTTACGTTATGGGGCATGTGCCAACTTTATATGCAAGTATTCACCCCTATGATGACCTATGGCCTAGAAGCACTGTTTGACATAGATCTTGGATGGCTACAGGTCATCGAGGGGAAATTTTGGCGGCATGTCCTCGGTTTAGCACTGGGAGTCCCTATGGCCATTATACGCCTGGAATTGGGAGTGCCCTCGCTGTATGCCATTATCATGAAAAAGAGACTAGGGTTTTTTCTGAAGATGTGTAGTGGAATAGATCCTCTACTAACAACAGTATATCAGGAATTATGTAAGAAACAGAACCCCTGCTCTCAGCTTGCTAAGATGACAAAATATCTAGCTGATATTGGCTGGGCCTGGCGCGGAGGGGTGTACTCAACTCTGGTACAGAATGCACTGAATAAGCGTGTTGAAATGTGGGATTGGTTAGAGAACTTTGCCTACCTCAACACACTGAAAAGTTATCAGTTTGTACAATATAGGTTATATTCTTTCATGAAACCACAGGCTTATCTCAATCTTTGCCCCTCTAAAAATTTGCAACGCTTTATACTGCTACTCGGGATGGACCAGCTTGCAACTTTGATGGTCACGGGTAGTAGAGAGCACATCCTAAGGGACCAACGGATTTGTAGGGTATGTAAAGCAAACCACGAACTAGAAACAGCTAGACATTTACTAACCCAATGTAGTGGCATGACAGACATAATCCACCAGTATATTGGGACTTATACCCATGACTTGTCAACAATCAATGACTTAACCTTTTGGCACCACTGCATCAATTCCGAGAGCCTGTGGACGTTAACGGCCTTTTACAACACCTGGCTAAGGATTGAAGAGACGTTGGGTATCAAGATTTGAATAGCATCCGGAAAACAATGTGTGACTTATCATACTATAGACTCTTGCTCATGCTGTGTGAAGTAGTAAATGATGGTCTTAACTGGCAATTGATTAGAGGTTGAATCTACTCCTGCCCTGACTCTCACGGATTTATCTTCAGCACATCAATCGGTGATGCTCAGTGGTCTGATGTGCGGTTGATAGTTGCTTTTTATCTTCATTTTTCGTGCTCCTTTATCTTCATGCTCATTTGTACGAGCAAGGTGGAAGATTAATGTGAGTGCGCGTGTGTTGATTATTTGCTCATATTTGCACTTCTGTTCTTTTATCGGTATCTGATTTTTCCAACATTATAAGCGTTATATTGGAGTGGGATATGTATCTTTTAGGATCGCTTTTAGGATCTATTGTATGTTGTTTTCAGCTATTTGTTTTTAGGTACTTTCTACTATATGTACATGTTTAAATTTAGATTATGTGTAAAGTTTATTAATGCAAACTCTATCACATTAAATAAATTATTATTATAGATTCTCCAGGGTTGGGATCTGAGGGTGCCAGCCCTTTACTGGCCACCTGAATAAGGGGTTCTTGGGGTCTACTTTGAAGAATACCCTCAGGTTTCTCACACTTTGCCCATACTCCATCTCTTATTGGGCAGAGCAGCAGGGAGCGGGTACAAACCAGGAACAATACCCATGCTTCATCTCTCATTGGGCAGAGCAGCAGGTTCTCTGTGGTAACAATACCCATACTACATCTCTTTTTGGGCAGATCAGCAGGGAGCAGGTTCAAATGGGGATCAATACCCATGCTACATCTCTTATTGGGCAGAGCAGCAGGGAACAGGTTCAAACAGGGAACAATATAAAGGCTACATCTCTTATTGGGCAGAGCAGCAGGGAGCGGGTTCAAACTGTGAACAATACCCATGCTTCATCTCTCGTTGGATAGAGCAGCGGGTTCACTGTGGTAACAATACCCATACTACATCTCTTTTTGGGCAGAGCAGCAGGGAGCAGGTTCAAATGGGATGCAATACCCATGCGCTATCTTATTGAGTAGAGCAGCGAGAACGGTTTGAAAGAAGGAACAATACCCATACTACATCTCTTATTGGGCAGAGCACCGGGGAGCGGGTTTAAACGGGGAAACATCCCCATGTTCCATTTCTTATTGCGAAGACCGTCAGGGAGCGGCTTCAAATGGAGAACAATACCAAGGATACATCTCATATTGGGCAGAACAGTGAGGAAAGTGTTCAAATGGGGAGCAATACCCACGCGCTATCTCTTATTGGGCAGAGCAGCGGGGAATGGTTTGAAAGAAGGAACAATACCCATACTACATCTCTTATTGGGCAGAGCAGCATGGAGCGGGTTCAAAAGGGGAACAATACCCATGCTACATCTCTTATTGGGCAGAGCAGCAGGGAACAGGTTCAAACAGGGAACAATATAAAGGCTACATCTCTTATTGGGCAGAGCAGCAGGGAGCGGGTTCAAACCAGGAACAATACCCATGCTTCAGCTCTCATTGGGCAGAGCAGCGGGTTCACTGTGGTAGCAATACCCATACTACATCTCTTTTCCGCAGAGCAGCAGGGAGCAGGTTCAAATGGGGATCAATACCCATGCTTCATCTCTCATTGGGCAGAGCAGCGGGGAACAGGTTCAAATGGGGATCAATACCCATGCTCCATCTATCATTGGGAAGAGCAGCAGGTTCAAACTGGTAACGATGCCCATGCTACATTTTTTTATTGGGCAGAGCAGCGGGGAGTAGGTTCATACTAGGAACAGCGGGATCAAGTAGTTACATCACCCTGCTCCCTGTGAGAAACCTAAAGGTGTCTCCCTAGCTAGTCCCTGGGGATCTGTCATCCAGGTGGCCAGGACACGGCCATCGCTATTGGATCCAGTTCCTGGGGGTGGACCAGTGAGGGAGGATCACCTGGATAGGGAGTGGGAGTGGGACACCGACAGGTGAGACGCGTTATCCCCTTCCTTTAACACCTTTTCCCCATCCTCTCATGTTGGACATTCCGAAAATATGCCCCCACCCCCTTTCCGACACGAACACTTTTGCACAACACAAAAGACCACGGATTAACACTAGAGCTGTTTACCTGACATGTCCCAATACAAGGGCCAGGCAAAGTCAGGCAATTCATCAGAATCACACACACCTGATATCCCTTTCTCTTCCCCACAGGGATAAAAGGTGGAGCGAGAGAGCACAGTTTGAGTAAGGCAGACTGCACACCAAGACAGTTGACTTACCCCGGCAGTTCAAGCGAAGGAGAAAGGCGGCGAGAATCGAGAGGACAAGGAGAGAAGCGACCTTGCCCTTTCCGTTCACAACCCACAAAACCTTCGTAGAGTAAAATGTAAGCCCGCAGACAATAGAAGCAGTGTGTTGCAGCAGATGCCGACGGTACCCACAGCGTGCCTACCATGATGAGCAGGAGCAAGGGAAGCTCCTTCAACCGTGGTACCGGCCTTGACTCCAGTGAAGAGAAAATCCAAGCAGTTCATCAAAGCCGGTGAGTCAAACGGAGAACCAATAAGAACCGGGCTGTGTTGAATGAAAGTCTCCTAATGGCACGTTAAAAGGAGTTCAAAGAACTGTACACATGTGAAGGGAAGACCAACTGCAGAGGAAACCAGCACCACATGGGTGCTAACTCGAGAGACTCTGGTCAATCCCATGTTCAGTAACCAGATACAGATACCAGAAGGCCATATAAGAGCCACCAGAAGAGGTCCAAACGGTCATACATGAGATCTAGCAAAATCACTGTACAATCAAAAAAGTCTTTGATCTACATACAGTTAAGAAAAGCCAAGGAAGTGAATCCTTCATCGTGAAAGTGAATCCCGACAGAATTGAAAGTATTGAAACAGCAAGAGTGAACCCGACAAAGGGATGCCAGTCAAGAGGGACGAAGTCTAAAGTCCCAAGAAGCAGTGAGTTGACAAACATGAACCAGGAAGAGGGATGTCCATTATGAACTGTTTAAAAAGACATTAAAGATTTGCGAATTACAGAGAAGCCACAGTGCACCCGGCCGAGGGAGGCTGAGAAATTCGAGAGGGGTCAGCGCCTAGAAGAGTGGTACCCAGGGGTGAAGAGACCATATCCCAAAGAACATTTGGAACTGAACTTTTGTTTTGTTATTTGAATACAACAGGTCCTCGAAGGCAAGAGACTTTCAGGAGAAACGAGAGTTAGCCATTGACGGCCCTGATAACTGAAAGTGGACTGTGCTCCAAGATCCCACCTTACCCTGTGCTCAAAACATGGTGAAGGGAGACCTAAGCCATCACATCCTGACATTATTTGTGAACACTTCTTTCTTTCTTCTGAATACTATCCCACTCTTTTTTATTAGTTGTAAGGTTTGGCAATAGGTTTCTTTGTATAGGCCCTTTTCATTTGACACAACACCACAAGGACTGCCTTATTTTCATTTGATGGTCGACGCTTGCTCCCATCTTAGACTTCGGTTTAGTTTAGGCTTTTTCCACCCTGCAATCATTGTTCGATAAACACCCTTGAACTGTGATCACTTGTGTCTTTCTTCACTGTTGCCAGCATGAGTTCCTTACACCCCCATCACTTTGCAGGGGCTGACCACCCTCGCCCTCTACAGGATGTCCAGCTCCATGCTGAGCTGTCCCTGGGCTCTGGCCCTTTTTCCGTGCTTGGTTCACCCAGCCAGATGCACCCTGGAGCAGCTGCGGTTCTACCGAAGATTCAGGTCCATTCCACTTCAATACCAGAACAGGGAGACCAACACTAACAGGCTGTAGCTACCTAGATTTATTACAACTGAGATCCAAACATAAATTGATGGCTCCTGGAAATCTCTGTGCTTTGTAAGGACAGCATGGTATCAACAGTAAATAACAAGTGATCACAGTTCAAGGGTGTTTGTTGACTTAAAAAGGGTTTGAAAAACGCCTATATGATCCTAAATCCACAGATGGGAGCAAGCTACGACCATCCAATAATAACGCAGTCCTAGTGGTGTCTTGTCAAAATAAAAGGGCCTATACTTAAAAACCTACTGCCAATCCTTACCTCTAAATAGAACAAAACGTGAAAGGGGTATGAAATGCAAAAAGGAACAGTGTCCAAAATAATATGTCGGAACCGCGGAGCAATAAAGTTCCCTTCCCCATGTTTTCAGCACGGGGTAAGGTAGAGCACTCAGGCTCGTTAGCACACTCTGGCTTCTCTTAGCACAAGGAGGCAGTCTCTAAGGCACGGCAGGACCTTCTAAGACAGTCTATAACAGCACAGTCTCGCTCGAAAAAAAATCTTGTTCAACAAAAATATCTAACAGCTCTCAACAAAGTTCTCTTCCTTTCGCTTGTAGTACATATCGGGTGGATCATCCACCCCAGGGCCTCCCCCAGCTTTCAAAGACACCATAGGCCCCCGCGTTCAGGCTCAGACCTTCTTTTCACCGGACCCAAGCCTATCGTAGTTATTTGTTTATTTATTGTTTGCTTGTTAGGCACTTATACAATAAGACAATACTGTTTCAAAGCGTCCACAGGGCAAGGGGGGAGCAGGGTGGGAGATGCATTGAAATACATTAAAAATACAATATTTAAGAGCAGTGGGGGGAAGGGAAAAAGAGGATGAACCTATTATGCTTTGTGAGTATTCAGAACTTGCAAGTGCAGCAATGAAGAGGGCAGGGGGTTAAGTGCTGGAGAGTCTGAGCTCCTGGGTGAGCCACAGATGAAGTGCTAGTGGTGTTGAGTGCCACACGGCCTGGAGCCGCGAGAGGTATAAGTGCGAGCCTCCAGGGCGGAGGGTGTAAATGCAGAGGATAGACAGAAACTGGGCCGATTGGGTGCGGGAGGTCAGGGCCCTGAGGATGCATAAGGTCCCAGGACACCAATCGCAGCAACTGTGGGATTAGCAGGGGAAAGAAGAAGGGAAGGAGGAGGTAATGAGGAGAGTCTTAAGGAGCTTCCGTAATTTAAGAATATCCTGCTCTAGGCGCAGAGGGAGGGGGAAGCTGTTCCATAGGAGGGAGCCAGCTGAGGAAAGCGAACAACTACCAGCCCTCTGTTTAGCAAGAACGCTTTACACACAGAGAGTTGGAGCCAGAGGAGCGTAATAGTCTAGAGGGAGAGTATTTAGTAAGATAAAGTTGAAGATGTGTGGTGCCCGGGCCCAGACCGTTTTGTGGATGATGCAGAGGGATTTGAATTTAAGCCATGCAGCAACCGGGAGCCAGTGAAGACTTTTTAGTGCAGGAGAGATGCATTCCCTGGGCTTAAGGCCAAGGATATGTCTTGCTGCCCTATTCTGGATTAGCTGGAGGGGTTGTAGAGTGGAAGATGGTAGATTCAGGAGGAGGCTATTGCAGTAGTCAAGCCTAGAGAGAACCAGGGTTTGGGTCACATTGAGCCTCTGGGGTAAAGTGAGAAAAGAGAGAATTACTTTGAGCAGGAAGAGCTGAAAGTGAGACTTCGAGGGGATTGAGTCCACCATATTCCCTATCTATGACGGATAATGTCCACAGCTGTGCTGCTTCGGAAACTTTTTTCGGCGTCTGCGTCGATGCGCCGTCCTCGAGGACCGCCGACGGCCGACGTCACCCGATGTGATAAGTAGGACGCACAACGCCTGTAGCCTCAGTTCCGTATTTTCCGCAAACGTGTTGCTTCTTGAATCTCGGTACGCCTCGACTCTTTGGAGTTATCTTCTCGTTTTTGTGAAATCCTGTTTGACGATGTCTACCTCGTCCTCAACCCCGCGTCTGGGCTTCAAGAAATGCAGGGACTGTGGGTCCAAGATGTCGGTCATGGACTCGCACGAAGCCTGCCTCTGGTGCCTCGGGGAGGCCCACGATACGGACGACTGTCGACTGTCAGTCGCTCACAGCCAAGGCCTTGCGGGAATGCAAGAAGAAGCTGTCGGTAGGTCGGGTGTCTAAGCCCCGGAAGTCGCGGTCTGCGGGGCTTTCGACGGATGATTCAAGAGGCGACTCTCCGCGTCATTGTCAGATGTTCAGTGGGTCTCCTTCCAGGAGTCGGTCTCGCCACTCCTCTGCCTCTTCGAGGCATTCTCAGAAGCGCCGGCATCGGTCGCCTTCCCCGTCCTCTTCCGAGGACTCCGCCCGTCGGCGGGTCGCTTACCCCTCCATGCAACGACACCGGAGGAATGGGCTTCCTTCGGGAAGAAAATGCTAGCGATTCTCGAATCGCAGGGCACCGGTCCATCCGCGCCTCCGAGTGGGGTCGGTCGGCACCGGTCGAGAGACACTACTCGCTCGCCTTCGGGCTCGAGTGGTCGGCACGGCTTGCGGGAAAGGTCCCACTCGGACAAGGGTAGCCGTTCTCGCCATGCCAGGTACCGGTCCTCGACGCGCTCGAGACCACGTGATCCTGTGCTGTCTTCGAGGAAGACGTCGGCGCCTGTGGCGCCGAGGTCATCGACAACCTCTCTCGAGGCTCCCGCTTCGAGGGGGCCATCGACACTGTCGGCGCCTAGGTCGTCGAGAGACACGCTCGGCGCTCCGGCGTCGAGGGCTGTGTCGACGCCGTTGTTACTGGCGGCGCTGCAGTTGACGTCAACGGCGATTCGATCGACGCCGATTCTGTCGACGCCGGCACCGACTCGTTCGGCGCCCTCAACACCTTTCGAGGCGGTGGCGTCGGAGGGACCCCGAGACACGGGGGATGTCCCTAGAAAGGCTCTAGCCAAGGTCAGGCATGGCTTGGTTCCGCAAAGGCCTTCCTCCCATCGTCTGGAATATATTTCAGAGGTTGATGAGGGCTCTGATGAGGGTATGGTTCCGGATACGGTGCCAGATGAGCTCTTCTCGGGCCATAGCCAATTTGAAGACCTGAGGCAGTCTCACATGATGCTAGTGGACTGGACACCTCTCCGGAGGTGGAGTTTTGTAGGCCTGAGCCTGGCACTCATGCTGATTCTTCGTACCGGCATCTTATTATGTCTCGGGTCACCAAGTACTTGGGCTGGTCTGCTCCCCCAGGGGAGTTTGTTCAGGATGATCAGACGGACATCCTCGATCTTGGTCCACCAACTGACCCGGTGCTGCCATTTCATGGTGCTTTACAGAGAAGGGTGGTGGCGGCTTGGACTGCTTCAGAGAGTCTCCCGGCAGTGGGCAAGTCCTTGTCACGAAAATACCGTCCAGCCAGTAGCAACCCCTGCTACTTGACCAGACACCCCACTCCGGAGAGTTTGGTGGTGCAGGCGGCTACGGCCCCGGCAAAGCAGGCGTCGTATCCTACCATCCCTCCGGATAGGGACGACAAGCGTTTTGATGGCTGGGCGAAGAAAGTGTTTTCTTCAGGGGGTATGGCGCTTCAGGCGGCCAACTCCGTATGTGCCTTGTCCCGTTTCACTCACACTCTGTGGAACTGTGTTGCATTAGCGGCTGAACATATTCCCGAAGGGGATGAACAGGATGGTTTCCTTGCTATGGTTCAGGATGGCAAGGATGCCATGTGTGAGGCCGTTCAGTCGGGTTTGGACATGGCAGATTGTGTCAGCCGGTCCATGGCGGCGAGCACCGTAATACGCAGGTTTGCGTGGTTGCAGAAGTCAGGTTTTGCTCCTGATGTGCAGTCCCGGCTCCTCAACATGCCCTTTGACGGTGAACATCTTTTTGGCAGCAAGGCTGACGAGAGCCTTGAGAGGTTGCAGACCTCTAAAGCTGCAGCGAAGTCGTTGGGCGCTGCAGTTCGGGCACCTCCGCCTTTTCGTCCTAGGGGACAGCAATGGAGGGGGGGTTCCTTTCGTTATTACTCGTCCTTCAGTAAAGCGAGAGGAGCTGGCAGTCAAAGAGGCCAACGTAGGAGTACCAGAGGTGGAAGACAGGGTACTCGAGGTGCCAAAGCCGCTTTGCCTTCAGTCAACGCCGCAGCCGCTACCACTCAGTCATGAGGCCATGTCCCATGGTTCGCCGGTTGGGGGAAGGCTGGCGCAGCATCTTGTAGAGTGGCGCGCCGTTACTTCAGATGTGTGGGTTCTGGAGATCATAACCCACGGCTACTGTCTTCCCTTTCGGCAGAGGCCTCACGACAATCCACCAGGGAACCTCTCTTTGAAGTGTCCGGATCCGCTCCTTGCGCAGGAAATTCAAGCCCTGCTGGAGAAAGTCGCCATAGAACTGGTGCCTGTAGCGGAGATGAACAAGGGATGGTATTCCCCTTTTTTGATTTCGAAGAAAGACGGGAGATTGAGACCCATCATGGACTTGCGCGGTTTGAACAAATTCCTCAGGAAGGACAAGTTCAAGATGGTTACTCTCTCAAGTCCTCCAGGCCCTTCAACTCCAGGACTGGTTGGTGTCTCTCGACCTCAAGGACGCTTACTTCCATGTGCCGATCCATCCCAAGCACAAGAAGTACCTGAGGTTCGCGGTTGGTGACTCGCACTTTCAGTTTCGGGTCCTACCGTTCGGATTGACCTCCGCCCTGAGGGTTTTCACCAAGCTCATGGTCGTGGTGGCAGCATATCTCAGGAAAGGGGGGGATTCACGTCTACCCCTACCTGGACGATTGGTTGATCAGGGCACACTCTCCCGAGCAAGTCCTGGATCATCTGTCCGTCACCTGCCACTCCCTCCACAGGCTGGGCTTCTCCCTCAACTTGAAGAAGTCCCATTTGACACCGACACAGCGGCTCCAGTACATCGGAGCAGTGCTAGACACATCCCTGGGGCAGTGTTTTCCTCCCCAGGTGAGGGCTCATCACATTCAGCAGATGGTGCAAAAGTTTCAACTTGCCCAGACGCTCCCGGCGTTTGAGTTCTTGAGGTTGCTGGGTCTCATGGCATCCTGCATTCTTCTGGTGCCAGAGGCTCGACTGCGGATGAGATCTTTGCAGTGGGCACTCAAGATGCAGTGGTCACAATCCTCCGGCAGGATGTCTGACCCTGTTCAGGTGCCACCCTCGGTCGCCCAGGATCTTCTGTGGTGGGCTGTCGAAGGCAATCTGATGAAGGGGGCTCCGTTTTGGCTTCCCTGGCCGGAGGTGACGATCGTGACGGACGCATCCCTCGCGGGATGGGGAGCTCATGCCAACGAGTTGACAGTCAGCGGTTGTTGGTCTCCGTCGGAGTCCAGACTCCATATCAATCTGTTCCGTCAGGCTAGCCCTGAAGGCTTTTCTGCCGACTGTACGAGGAAAGAGTGTCCTGGTTCTGACGGACAACACAGTGGCCATGCACTACCTCAACAAAAAGGGGGGGGGGCAGGGTCACTTCCTCTGTGCAGGCAGGCGATGCAGCTCGAGTTCTGGGCCATCCAGCAGGAAGTTTCGATCTCGGCAGTCCATCTGGCCGGGGACGACAACGAGATGGCAGACGCTCTGAGCAGGCAGAGCACGATCTCTCACGAGTGGGAGTTGGCTCAGGAGATTCTCCTGGAGATCTTCGCCCTTTGGGGGAACCCCTCAAGTGGATCTCTTCGCCTCCAGTGTCAACCGGAAGTGCGAAAGGTTTTGCTCGCGGGAATTTCCTCCAAGAGGAGCCTTAGGAGACGCGTTCGTGGTGGAGTGGTCCTTCCGACTGCTGTACGCGTTTCCTCCAGTCCCCGTCATTCCGCAAGTGCTGCGGAGGTTACGCAGGTTCGGTTCCCAGATGATCCTCATAGCTCCAGCATGGGCCCGGAGGACGTGGTACCAGGACCTTCTCGACTTGTCCATCTGCCCTCCACGTCATCTTCCCTACCAAGACGATCTGCTCTCACAGGAGGGGGGGGTCAGGTTCTCCATCCAGAGGTCAGATCCCTCAACCTTCACGCTTGGCTTCTGAAAGGTTGAGGTAGAAGGATTGGGACCTCCCTGAAGACGTGATGGAGGTGTTGCTCTCAGCCAGGCGGCCAGCAACAAAGTCTCTGTACCGTTGCCGTTGGCGTAAGTTCTGCGACTGGTGCAGAGTTCAGAATGTGGATCCTTTTGCATGCGACATTCCCATGGTTCTGTCTTTTTTGCTTTCTTTGGCCCACAGGGGCTTACAAGTGGGTACCATGAAAGGTTACCTGGCGGCGCTGTCCATATTTAAGCGCTCGTCTGAAGAGTGTTCCTATTTTAAAATAACTTTAATTTCTCAGTTTTTGAAAGGGCTCACGAATGTGTTTCCTCCGTCACCTTTTCTGGTGCCCGGTTGGGATTTGAATCTTGTTCTTAAGTTTCTTATGGGTGCTCCGTTTGAGCCTTTGCATTCTTGCCCTTTGAGACTGTTAACTCTTAAAACTGTATTTTTAGTTGCGGTTACTTCCGCTCGCAGAGTGAGTGAGTTACAGGCACTTTCAGTTAAGCCACCCTTCACTGTGTTTTATAAGGACAGGGTTGTCCTTCGAGTTCGTCCTTCTTTTCTTCCGAAGGTGGTATCGGAATTTAATTTGGGCCAGAAGGTTGTTCTTCCGGCATTCTATCCTCCTCCACATCCTGGTAAGGAAGAAGAGAGGCTCCATAGGCTTGATCCTAGGAGAGCGTTAAGCTTTTATATTTCACGCATGTCCCGGGTCAGAGTGGACGATCAACTCTTCATTGCACAAGCTGTGAAGAAACAGACTTTGTTTCGTTGGATTATTTTGACCATCTCTGAGTGTTACCGCTTGGCGGGTAAAGACCCTCCGTCTGGCTTGCGGGCCCATTCTACCAGGGGCATGGCTGCATCTACTGCCCTACAGAGGGGTGTTCCTATTCGTAACATCTGTTATGCCGCCACCTGGGCTTCAGTAGATACTTTTGTACGTTACTACTCCCTCGATTCCATCCGAGGACAGGATCTGGCCTTTGGCAAGGCAGTCCTTTATTCCGCAATTTAATTGGGCATGGTAAATTTGTGTTCTAAATTCTTTTCCCACCTCCTTGCTTTGGTACTGCTTTGGGAGTCTGTCATAGATATGGAATATGTCGGAGGACCCAATCCCCTCGAAGAACAAGTTACTCTCTTACCTTGTAACGTTCTTTCGATGGGTTGGTCAGACGACGTATTCCATATCGCTCCCTCCCTACCTTCCCCGCTGCAGAATTTCTTATGCGATTGCAGCTTACGTTACCGCAAGGCCTTGTGTGTCTGACTGGCGAAAGACTGGTGTCACACGTTCTGGGGGAAAAAACTACAACTGAGGCTACAGGCATCGTGCGTCCTACTTATCATATCGGGTGACGTCGGCCGTCGGAGGAGGTCCTCGGGGACGGCGCATCGACGCAGGAAGCAGACGCCGAAAAAAGTTTCCGAAGCAGCACAGCTGTAGACATTATCTGTCATAGATATGGAATACGTCATCGGACCATGCCATCGAAAGAACGTTACAAGGTAAGAGAGTAACTTGTTTTTCTTGGCAATGTCCTCAGTGTGAGGGAGGAAGGAGAGAGAGAGGAGTCGAAGATGACTCCAAGGTTTCTGGCTTCAGAAGAGGGCGCAGGGGGAGAGCCCAAAGAGGAAGCCCAGAGTGAAGGGCAGTATGAGGGAGCAGGGGTCCCGATGGGCAGGATCTCTGTTTTACAGGCATTGAGGCAGAGATCGTTGGTAGTGCACAGGACTGGATGGCAGATAGGCAGTCCGTGATGATGGAGGGTGCAAGAGGGTCAGTGGGGAGTTTGAAAAAGAGCTGTGTGTCGTCTGCGTAACACTGGAAGTTGGAAGAGAAGGAGGAGATGAGGAGTGTAAGCAGAGCAAGGTAGAGATGTTAAAGAGCCAGGGGAGAGGATAGAACCCTGGGGGGGGGACACCACAGGAAGAAAGAGGGAAGTAGGAGAGAAGGTGCCCAGAGTAGGGTATTTGTTGGGATCGAAGACTTTCGATTGTGCTAGGGATTTTTCTTAAACCCTCGCAGGACCACTTAGAACTTTTGAGATTGAATAGAAAGATCAATTTGCAGTATACCTTTCTGGCAGAGATCTTTCGACTGGGCACCCACGTGGTGCCGCACCACTCTATCATGTAGAAAAGGGGGTCTTTCTTCCTGTCTTCCCCAATGTCCCACTTTTATCTGGATCACCTCACTCGCGGTTTCACCAACCTTTCATCAGTGACACTCTCGCTGCTGGCAACCTTTATTCAACACAGCTCGGCCTTGCACAAGTTCTCTCAACTCACCGGCTGCCTGTAGATAAGTTTCCCTCGCCATGCCACAGCCTCTTTCTCGCTCTGAATCGGCATCTTGGCTTCACGTTCTTCTCCAGTCTATCAAGGTTTCTTTTTTATGCACTCTTGCTTTCCGGGTTTTCTCTGTGTTCCCGACTTCTCCCCAAAAGTTCTTAGGGTTCTACCTCAGCCGGGCTCGGACCCCACTTGGTTTTCACAAAGAGCCAGTTTTGGACTTCCAGTCCCAGAATGCATTGTGGTGTATTTTGCTCCCAATTCAAAGCTCCCCAAAACAGCATTCTGTGGTTTTGGGAGCTGCAGGAGTTTCAATAGGGATGTGTATTGAGGTCAGGGTCTCACTGCTTGCCCCTCGGAGGCCTGGGCTCGCCTGCTTGTCCCAGGTGAAGCGCTCTGGAGCTGTAGCTTAGCTAGATTGGACGCGGATGTGGCCTTGAATAGGTCATTACAATAGTCTAGTTTGCTCAGGTTAATGGCTCTGGAAAGCGTGAGCCAGTTGTTGGGGCTCAGGAATTGGCTGCTCAATGAGAAGTTTGGCTGTGTGGGAGGTTGAGGATGCCAGAGCATTGACATGCCTAGTCACGGTTAATTCCGCATCGAGGTAAACTCCCAGGGTTTTGGCATGTTTGAGGACAGGGATGGAGAGCCATCAATGGTGAAGGAGGCGTAAGAGAGGTTGAGAGCTTTGAGGTGAGTGGGTGAGCCTATAATGAGTAACTCTGTCTTCTCATCATTGAGGCAAAGGTTATGTGTAGCCATCCAAGACTGAATGATGCAGAAGAATTTGTCAATGGTGTTAGTCATTAGTGTAGTTGCTGGAAAGAGGGATGAGAATGTGCGTGTGGTGTCTGCAAAGTTGGTGTAGGTGATGCCTATGGTGTTCAAGTATGTCAAAGAGGTGTTTAGTGTAGGTGTTGTAGAGGGTCAGGGGAACGGCTAAAACCTTGTGGGACACGAAGAGTGACAGGGATGGGGTTGGCTGAGTGGTAATCAATGAATACTCTGGAGGTACGGTCACTTAGGAAGGATTTGATCCATCAGACGGCCTTGGATGAGAAGTGGAAGATCCCAGAAAGGTTTTGGCAGAGTAGGTCGTGGTCCACAAGATCAAATGCAGTGGAGAGCTCTAGGAATAATCATAACTTTCGCGTTCTCTTAGCAGTATTTCCTCTAATGAATCTTGTGTGATAAACTCTGCATCTCATGGTGGAAGTGGGGCTCGAATCAAGGTCTTCATCCCAGAACGCTATGCCCTGTAGGGTTTGGACTCATTACTATGCATTTAAATTTCGCAGAGCAAGTATGGTTTCTCTTTATTTATTTTAAGAAAATGGGCAGGCTCAAAAGGATTTATTTAATGGGATTTATTTATATTATAAACCTATAAGATCTGCTTAGGTTTCAAAAACTGTATTTTTATGAGGGAGTGTACTTTAGTGGACACGAGAAAAATGGATTCTGTTATTATCACCCAGCAGGGATTAAGAAGTGACTGCTCTGCTTGTGGTTTGTTGATGTTTAGCCTGTACAAGAACATGAAGTAATACCTGGAATCTCTGCTTCCTTCAACAGGAAATGAAGCCAATACCAAACCTGAGAGCCTGCAAATGAATCCTGAAAGACGCACAGGCGGCCACCAGAACTTTATTGAGCAATCCAAACTCATGGTACACATGAGGTCCCACACAAAAGGGAAAGCACTTACCTGCAGAATCTGTGGGAAGTGCTTCACTGACAGGCCGGATCTAATCATACACAAGAGGGTCCATGTCGCGGAGAAACTTTTCAAGTGTATGGAGTGTGATAAACGCTTCACAACAAGCTCTAATTTACACAAGCATCAGAAGATCCATACTGGGGAGCGGCCATACCAGTGTACTGAGTGTGGAAAAAGCTTCCTTCTGAAAGCAGATCTAATCCGGCATCAAATGATCCATACCGGAGAAAAGCCCTACAAGTGCACTGAATGTGATAAGCACTTTAAAAGTATGTCAAATGTGAAGCAACATCAAAGAACCCACACTGGCGAGCGACCGTACCAGTGTACGCAGTGTGGAAAAAGCTTCCTTCTGCGGGCACATCTAATCCTGCATCACATGATCCATACTGGGGAAAAGCCCTACAAGTGCAATGAGTGTGATAAGCACTTTTATTGTATGTCAAATGTGAAGCAACACCAAAGAATCCACACTGGCGAGCGACCATACCAGTGTACGCAGTGTGACAAAAGCTTCCGTCATAGTTCATCTCTATACCAACATCGGAAGTTACATTCTAGGGCAAAACCATATCAGTGTGCGGAGTGAGGAATAGCTCCTCTCTTAGCTCAGGTCTATACCAACATCGAAAGATACATTCTAGGGCAAAACCAGATCAGTGGGCAGAGTGAGGAATAGCTCCTCTCATAGCTCAGATCTATACCAGCAGCACAAGATACATACGAGGAAGCAACCATTTCAGCACACAGAGTGTGATAATAGCTTTAGTCTGAGTTCGTATCTGTACATCTATCAAAGATTCCATACTGGAGAGTGACCACACCAGTATTTTGAGTGTGGGAAAAGCTTCAGTCAGCGTGTTCTTTTCCAGCATCACACGAACCATACTGGAGAGCGATGATACCGGTGAACGGAGTGTGTACTATGATGTTTGCTGTTTGATTGGACTACTTCAAGATGAGAAAATGCTCAAAAGCAGTCTTAATCCTTCCTTTCTATTTAACACTGCCATTAGAAAAGTAGTAGTGACCTCAGGGTCATCTTTGACTTCACACTTTCCTTCTCTTCCCACATCTTCGATGTCTCCAAGAAATCTAACTTCCTACTGCACCTCCTCAGAGGTATTCTACCTTTCCTCTCCTTCCCCCCAGAAGCTCACTGTCTCGAGCCCTGGTTCTCTCTAGGTAGGACTATTGCAACAGCCTCGTCCTAAACCTACCTGCTTCTACTCTCCGCCCTTTGCAAATTATCCACAACAGGACTGCAAGACTTGTCCTTGGCCTCAAGCCATGGGATCTTATCTCTCCTGCCCTGAAATCTCGTCATTGTCTCACAATGGCTGCAAGGATTAGCTTGAAGACCCTTTGCATTGTCCACAAGGCTTTCTGGGGCCTGATCCCAAAATACATTCAGCTCTCCCTCTGTAAATACCTTCCCTCCCGAGCTCTTCGCTCCTCTGCATGTAACTCCCTCGGGGTCAGTCGTTTTTCTAAGAAACAAGCTGGGGTTAGATATCTGACTTCGGTTGGGGCTTCCCTCTGGAACAGCCTCCCTGCTACTCTTAAACTTGAGGAGAACCATCTCCGGTTCCGGAAGCACCTCAATACCTTCCTCTTTGCTTCTGCCTTCTCTCCTCCTCTACCCTGCTGATCTGTTCAGTCTCGGCATCGTGCACCTGCTCACCCTGCCACCCTCCCGCACTGCCTCCTGGCCATCCCTTGCATTGGGGTCTGTATCTGTAACCCTATAGTTCCCCCTCCTCACCTGTTTTTCTGCACGTAACTGGCACACCCTGTCTTCTGCCTTATACCTAGCAGCTGCAACTTGCTGGCTGCACTACTACTGTTTGTTGTTCTTATTTATTTATGTATTTATTTATGGTTTATTTACTTCTCCTTGCTGTCATGGATCAACAAGGTATTTTGAAAAGGATACAAAAATCAAAGTATACACTGGATAAGGGTCTTCCGGATCCTTGAGTTCACATGGCTTGATTGTAGTGAGGTCAAATGTGACCTTCCAAATGATACAACTCTCTGACTAGTAAAACCGGCAGAGAGGAGGATCACTGGAAAGGGCGTGGGAGCAGAATAGGAAGGCAGCCTAGGATAGATAAAGCATAATGAGAATATGTCCCAACTAACTCTTTCAGAAAAAACTAATAACACTAATTCCAACACTAACCTGAAGGCTTTAGAACTGAAGTCACCATCAAAGTCTCTGAAGAATTCCAGGAACTAAACCAAGGACAAGGAGGGAAGGTTAGTAAGGGAGACTTATCCCGAACGGCACAAGGCTCACGCTAGATACGGGTTGGTGGACCACAGGTTAGCGTCCATAGTACTGTGCACAATCGCCTTCAAATAAACCAGTTGAAAATCCTTCCTTTCCCACGAAGAACAGAATATAGGAAAAAGGTCCACCTGTTAACTCTTCACAAGTGCCAGAATGTTACTAGTTGCATGTGGAATTACACGTTACCAAGAGTTCAGAGAACAGCGTGCGGAAATGCATGTGAAAAAGATACACGCAGCCAGGAAAGCCACGCTTGAAGAGTTCCAGCGTCCGCGTGGGATCTTGCACGCGAATCAAGTACACGCACCCAGGGCAGCCGCGCTTGAAGAGTTCCAGCGTTCGCATGGGATTTCACACGCTAACAGATTACACGCAGCCAGGAAAGCAGCAAGGAAAATTAACAGGAGCCTGCGTGTGATGGAAGCATTTTCACCAGCACTGTTGTAGCTTCAGAAGTCGCATGTGGAGAAAATACGGCGAAGAAGTAAAGGCAGTAACTGAAGAGATGCGAAGACGCAGATTAAGGGTTCAGCTAATAACGCCAAAGGTTTCGATCAGAAGCAGCGAGCAACGTATCCACGCTGCTTAAGAACGTACTACCGTAACACACATGACTATCCTAAATCACGTGAATTCAACGACGTGATTAATGCAGATGTCGTTTTCCCGGCAGTACATCAAACAACCTCCATTTAGAATAGAACGGTTTAGCAGTTCTATGGGCATAATCCGTTCTGCGTGAAACTGGTGTTCCGAGTCCAGAGGTACTATGTCTAGCATGCATGACACTTGCTCAGCACTTTTCCTCCTCCCAGCCCCCTCCCAAGCACTTTGCGCTTCTTCCTCTCCCATGTACTTGCGCATTCTCAATGTCACTGGGCCTAGTAAGATTGTTGTTTTTGTTTCTCCCTTGTTCCCCTTCCTTGCCTTGTCGCGCTCTGAAATACTTGTGTACGAGCGCAATACAACTAAAATATCAATATCAACTCTCCATCTGAACACAGGCTAAAAGGACTGTGAGCAGCAAAGAGGGTGAAACTATCCTCTGACCTCAAGGCTCTAGGAAGGAATTACAAAGAAACCGTGTTTAGGAAAGAATCTTGCCAGCTATTACCCACGAGATGGAAGCTGCTCAGTATTCTTGGTGTAAATAAACCAAAATATGCACTCTTAAAAGCTAAAAAACTGTTGTGTGAGCAAACAGAGCAGGCAACCTCTTAGTCTATAAAGTAAAGGGGAGAAGAAAACTTCAGGTGTATTGAAGTACTGAGACAAGGGGATGGCAGCTTCATGCTCCAAGAAGATAAGTGTACTCTCTTTGGTGCACACTATTACAATGCATGTGATGGGGAGGTGGGATCGCTGACTGATAGAGAAATGCAAACTGCTCTTTATTTTCCCATGGGATCGAGATGATTTGGATGGCAGATGACTAAAGAGGAGATCCTAATTGCAATCAAATCGGCTCAAGTAAACAAAACTCCTGACCCAATGACTTCACAGTCGTGTTTTACAAAACATTTACACAAGAACTGTCCAAAGTCTGAAAGGAGGGATTCCTCTACGTGTGCCTCGTACTGCCCCATTGCTTTACTGACAAAGTCTTCACGAAAAGGTTCGAACATATTCTACCACCTCAGAAAATGGGGCTGATCTGTCACCATGTTTGGGATGCACAAGCCCACGATAGTTTTGAGAGCATCATTAGCCTGATGGGCATAGGACCTGCACCCCCTCTGCTCTTTTTGCCTTTGTGTCCCTTGGCTTAAGGCAGTGTTGAGAGCGTAATTAGCCTGACGGGCTTAGGATCTGTACGCCCTCTGCTCTTTTTGCCTTTGTGTCGCTTGACTTAAGGCAGTGTTGAGAGCATCATTAGCCTGACGGGCATAGGACCTGCACCCCCTCTGCTCTTTTTGCCTTTGTGTCGCTTGGCTTAAGGCAGTGTTGAGAGCATCATTAACCTGACGGGCATAGGACCTGCACCCAGTCTGCTCTTTTTGCCTTTGTGTCGCTTGGCTTAAGGCAGTGTTGAGAGCATCATTAGCCTGACTGGCATAGGACCTGCACCCCCTCTGCTCTTTTTGCCTTTGTGTCGCTTGGCTTAAGGCAGTGTTGAGAGCGTAATTAGCCTGACGGGCATAGGACCTGCACCCCCTCTGCTCTTTTTGCCTTTGTGTCGCTTGGCTTAAGGCAGTGTTGAGAGCATCATTAGCCTGACGGGCATAGGACCTGCACCCCCTCTGCTCTTTTTGCCTTTGTGTTGCTTGGCTTAAGGCAGTGTTGAGAGCATCATTAGCCTGACGGGCATAGGACCTGCACCCCCTCTGCTCTTTTTGCCTTTGTGTCGCTTGGCTTAAGGCAGTGTTGAGAGCATCATTAACCTGACGGGCATAGGACCTGCACCCAGTCTGCTCTTTTTGCCTTTGTGTCGCTTGGCTTAAGGCAGTGTTGAGAGCATCATTAGCCTGACGGGCATAGGACCTGCACCCCCTCTGCTCTTTTTGCCTTTGTGTCGCTTGGCTTAAGGCAGTGTTGAGAGCGTAATTAGCCTGACGGGCATAGGACCTGCACCCCCTCTGCTCTTTTTGCCTTTGTGTCGCTTGGCTTAAGGCAGTGTTGAGAGCATCATTAGCCTGACGGGCATAGGACCTGCACCCCCTCTGCTCTTTTTACCTTTGTGTCATTCGGCTTAAGGCAGTGTTGAGAGAATTGAAGAGAAATGACTAACCCCCCCTATTAAACTGAATGTAGTGGAGAAAGACTCCTCCCCCTTATACCGAGTGTGAATAACTTGGTGGGGTGATCTATACCTTCAAATATGCACAAAACTAGAATTATCTGCTTTGCAGCAAAAGCGCTGTAAAAACCGAGTTATGTTTATAAAGTCAGAATGTTCAAATAATGAAAGACTTATTAAATAGTACATGCTATATTGTACTAAAAAACTAGGTTTGAAAAGGACCAGGTGTCAAGAAATGAACAGAAATAGGGTAATCCACCATTTTGTGATAGGCCAGATGGATACTGGGATATATATATACATGAATTCTGTAAAACGGTGTTGAAATGAAAAAAGAATGACCTCTTGATAGTTGAAGGAGAGTTCAGTAGCCAGAGACGGGACTTTCTGGACTCTTATCTCTAATCTTAACAGTGTACTGTGTGGGAGCGGTGTAACAGTCAAGGGAGGAATGTGGATGTCGCATTCAGCTGGTTCAATTAGTAGAGAGGATACAGCTGATGCCCATATCTGGGCCTCTGGGTGTGGAAACCAGGTGGCTGGTGCTGAAATGACCTCAGAGTGGCCATCATCCTTGCTAAAAAAAAAAAATACACCTACAACAAACGTATTATACAAGCTGAATCAAATACAAAAGAACTGTTTAAGATTCTAAAAGAATTGGAATCTCCCATCGCCCCCACTGACAAATGTATTACGAATGCCCTATGGTGCACTAACATCCAGAAGGCTCTCTTGGATAAAATAGCTCCTCTACAATCTAAAATCGACGCTAAAAAATGTATGCTACTTTCTGTCCCGGACTACAAACAACATTGTATCAAGACTACTACCACACAGTTTGTTTGTAAACCATTTAGCTTAGCACCTTTGTCAACTTCGGAAGTAGAAAACATCATTAGGAAACTTAAGCCATCTAACTGCCAAGGCGACTCATGCCCCGCTCCTATTATCAAAGCAGCTCCACATGACCTTGCGCCTTTCATCACTAACTTTATCAACGCCTCTTTTAAAACTGGATTAGTGCCTGACAACTTAAGACACTTGGGTCATCCCTCTAATCAAAAAGCCCACACTTGACCCAGCCAACCCGTCCAACTACAGGCCCATCACAACTGTGCCCTTTTTACTAAAAATATTGGATCGAGCTGTTTACCTGCAAATTCAGGCTTACCTCGAATCCAACAACTTGCTGGGACTCAGGCAATCCGGTTTCCGACCGAGACACGGCACAGAAACTGCCTTGATCGACCTCACAACACAAATCCAAGTCTTAAAAGAAAAGGGCAAATTAGCCCTCCTACTACTGCTTGACCTTTCAGCAGCTTTTGATTTGGTCAATCATCAAACGCTTTGCCACCATTTGAAAACAGCAGCACACTTCTCCGACTCAGCCACTACATGGATCAGCTCCTTCCTTAGTAACAGAACTATGAGGGTTTTTTCTCCTACAGACTCCGCTGAACCCTCCCCTGTACCTTGTCCATGCTGCTTAAGAACGTACCGCCGTAACACACGTGACTATCCTAAATCACGTGAATTCAACGACGTGAATAATGCAGACGTCGTTTTCCCGGCAGTACATAAAACAACCTCCATTTAGAATAGAACGGTCTAGCAGTTCTATGGGCATAACCCGTTCTGCGTGAAACTGGTATTCCGAGTCCAGAGGTACTATGTCTAGCATGCATGACAGTGCCACCCTCCAATGCAGCAGCCTCTGCCCTTTTCAAGTGGAATTTTCTTAATAAAGCAGGAGCGTGGATATTAGAAAGAGGTTCCCATGACCTATCTTCGGGACCATAGCCTTTCCAGTCCACCAGATAATAAGGTCTACCAGAACGTAGTCTCATATCCAGTATTTCTTGTACCTCAAATTCATCTGAACCTTTCACAGAAACAGCAACAGGCCGTATAGGCAATCTAGTAGCATCGGAGCATGGCTTGATGAGTGAAACGTGAAATACTGGATGCACTCGCCATCGTTGTGGCAATGCCAGACAGACAGCAGCTGGGTTAATCACCTTGAGCACCTCATATGGCCCAATGAATTTAGGCAACAGTTTCTTTTTACCAGGTATTCTCAAGTTCTTAGTAGACAGCCATACTTTCATTCCTGTTTTGTAGACTGCTGCAGGTACTCTACGAGCATCCGCATAGATTTTATCTAGTTTTTTAGCCTGCTCCAATTGCTGCTTCGCCTTCATCTGTAGATTCTTTAGATCTCTGATATTACGAACTGCTGCAGGAGTATCCATAGACAAACCGGAATCCATAGGAATGGTTCAGGGGTGTTGCCCATACAGAGCATAGAAAGGAGAAGTACCTATGGTACTATGGTAGGAATTATTGTAGGTAAATTCTGCTGCCAGCAGAACAATGACCCAGTCTGACTGGAACTGAAGACACAAACACCGCAAGTATTGTTCTATAGTGCTATTGACCTTCTGCGTCTGTGCATCCGTTTGGGGATGATAAGCACTAGACATCCTGTCATCAATAAGCAATGCTGAGTTTAGTGCTCTCCAACAACGGGATGCAAATTGTGAGCCCCTGTCGGTAATTATCACAGAAGGTAGACCAAAAAACCGGAATACATGCTGGATGAATAAATCAGCCAGGGCAGCAGCTGTTGGTAACCCAATACAGGGGTCAAAAAGAGCCAATTTCGTAAAGTAGTCCACCACAACCCATATGGTATTGTAACCGTTATTTCTTGGAAGTTCTACCACAAAATCCATCTATATCATATACCACGGTTTGTGCGGAACAGGTAATGATTGTAGTAAACCCACTGGTTTGCCAGGAGTGTTCTTGCATTGAATGCATACAGAACATGTAGATACATAGTCTATAACATCTTGTGTAATGGAAGGCCACCAACACCACCTTTTGAGCTGCTCTAGGGTTTTCTTTTGTCCAGGATGAACTGCCACAATGGAATCGTGACCCCAACTGAGAGCCTTGTTCCTAGTGGTTTCTGTTGGTAGATAAAGCACCCCTTGGGTGAAAGGCAAACCACTGTGTATGTCTAGGTTCAATTCCTGAACCAATCGGGGATTTTGATCCACCCACTCCTGTAGTTCATGTCTTAGGGAAGGCTGTGCAGAACAACTACATATCACATGGTCTGCCAACAACTTGTATCGAGTCGGAGGTTCCTCCTTTACCTCCTCACCGATGCGGGATAAAGCATCCGATTTGAAATGTTGTCTGGCAGGGGGATATGTAATCTGAAAATCGTATTGAGCAAAAAACACATGCCATCTGGCCTGTCGAGACGTAAGACATTTCATAGTTTTGAATGCCAGAAGATTCCGATGATCAGAGTACACCAACACCTGATGTTTGGCCCCAAGAAGATGATGTCGCCATTTTCGGAAAGCATCCTTGATTACAAGCAATTCCCGCTCAGTAACGGTATAGTTCTGTTCATATGGGGTTAGCTTAGCTTACGAGAGAAGAAAGCGACTGGGTGCTCTTCCTTGGTTTCTGCACAAACTTGTGAAAGTACAGCTCCTGTAGCGGCACTGGAAGCATCCGCTTCTACGATGAACTGACAATCAGGATGTTGGAGTACAGGCGCAGTGGTAAATGCTTCCTTTAACATCTCAAAAGATGCTTGGGCGTTCTGGTTCCAACAGAATGGTACTTTAGAACTAGTTAAAGCTGTCAATGGGGCCACTGTTTTGGAGAAAGAACCTATAAATCAGCAATAAAAATTCGCAAAACCTAGGAATGACTGCAAAGACTTGACATTATGTGGAATGGGCCAATTCAATATGGCCTTTACTTTGGAACGGCTCATTCGAACACCGTGGTTGGTGATAATGTAACCCAGGAATTCAACTTCTTGTGTATGGAAGACACATTTCTCGGCTTTAACAAAGCGTTTATTCTTTCTGAGCCTTTGTAGGACAGCAGTCACGTGTTTTACATGTTCTGGGAAAGATGATGAATACATCAATATGTCATCCAAATAAATTACCACAAATTGATCCATCATGTCTTTGAAGATATCATTCATGAAGAACTGAAATGTGGTAGGAGCGTTACAGAGGCCAAAAGGCATCACCAGCTATTCATAGAGGCCGTACCGCGTCTTGAACCCTGTCTTCCATTCATCGCCCTCACAGATGCGAACCAGATTGTATGCTCCTCGTAAGTCCAGTTTAGAAAAGTACATGGAAGTGCCAAGTTGATCTAACAAAACATTTATCAAAGGTAAGGGATACTGGTTCTTAACGGTAATGTCGTTAAGAGCCCTGTAATCTATGCAGGGCCTTAGGTCACCCTCTTTTTTCGGCACAAAGAATAATGGAGAGGCAGCAGGGATTGGTGCTTTATCAATGTATTCCTTTAGGACAGCATCTTCTTTGGGGGTTAAAGAATAGACACGACCCGTAGGGATTTTGGCCCCAGGAATAAATTCATTTGGACAGGCATACTGTCTGTGTGGAGGCAACTGTTCTGCCTGGCCCTTGTCAAATACATCTGAGCAATCTGCATATTCACATGGTATGTGTGTATCGTTCTGATGTACGGCACTGATAGATGAACCTCCTTCCATAGAGGCCAGAATATGTGATGTGGATGACAACCCCTGACTGGTAAAGCAATGTTCATTGCAATAAACGGAAGGATATTGAATCAATCCTGTGACCCAGTCAATGGTTGGATTATGAAAGGTCAGCCAGGCAAGACCAGGCAGTAATTTGTAATGAGGAGCCGCAATGACATCAAAAATCATTTCCTCTGAATGACCATTTGATAGTCATTTGAATAGGTACAGTCTCCTGAGTTACCATACCCGAAGTCAAGACTGATCCATCCACAGTGCTTACTGTTTCAGGTTTGTGCTTGGTTATCAGAGATATAGAACATTGCTTGGCATAGGTGATGTCAATGTAGTCATTTGTGGCTCCGGAATCAACCATGGCCCTGGAAACTACTTTTTTGTCCACAAAACGTAGCGTTACCTCCACAGCTATAGGTGCATATGCCAGAATGGAATGGGAGTCCAATGTAACACTCGACCCAGGGACTCCTGCTAATGTCGAGTTGTGGCGTTTCCCGAACGCTTAACTGGTTTCTTGGGGCATGCTGCCAGTAAATGCTCAGAGGAACCGCAATACATGCAAAGATTGTTCTTTCTACGATTTTCTCTCTCTACATTAGATAATCGGCGTCTTACCGCTCCAATTTGCATGGGTTCAGGTTAATTCGAGGAAGCTGCCGGTACCTCCGAGCAAACAGGTGCTTGCAAGAATGTTTTTTTCTCTCCTTTGCGAGCATTTCTCCGAGCGTCGATTTGTAGAATCAAATCAAGCAATTCTGTGAACCCCGTAGGGACCACAGGAACTGTAGACAAGGCGTCTTTTAGTTCTTCTTAAAGACCCTTGTAAAAAACAGCCGTTTTCTTGTCTTCCGGCCATTGAGTCTCGGCAGTTAATTGATTGAATCTGGCGATGTAAGCCAACAGTGTTTGATTACCTTGTTGTAGATTGAGTAATTCCAGATCAGTGGCTTGAGTAGCATAACGCATATCAAAGACCTTACTCATAGCAGTTAGAAGCACGTCACAATCGTACAACAAAGGACTGTTGGATTCCAGTAAAGGATTAGCCCAAGCAGCAGCTGTGCCCCCCAAATGAGAAAGCATGAAGGCGGCCTTTGTAGTTAAATCGGGGAACGAGTTAGATCAGCACAGGAAATGGAGTCGGCACTGATTGACAAAGGTTCTATAGGTCTTAGGATCGCCTGAGAACCTTGTTAGGCAGAAACCTGTGCAGTTCCCTTAGGGACCACTGCAAAAGATTTAGGACTACAGGTGTTAGCAGTAAACCCACTTGGTAGCAGTCTGTACCACACAGATTTACTTGGTAGCTGTGGCTGAGCAGTCAGACTTCCCTCAAGAAGAGTTAGGCAGTATATAGAGCATACACAATAGGTACAGAGATAAAGTAGCACAAGCAAACACTGACCAGAGCTGTGGTGTAAAAGTATATAATTATTTATTTAAAAGACACACTTGTAAATTACACTAGCACAAAAAGGTAAGTAAATTCAACACACAGTCACTATTATATCTATACAACCCTGATTACTTATTAGACAAGTCTTAGTGAGAAACACCACATATTTTCAGACAGAGGTGAGCGCTTAACCTAAGATGGCACTCTAATAAAAGTTATATAAAAAGGGAGGGGAAAAGGAAGAATTATGAAAGCACACAATTTCAATACTTTTATAAGAACCACAGTAAGGCAGGACAGGCAGAGTCTACTGGAGAGCAAGGAAGTTCAATTGCCAGGCCCACTCTTAGAAGGAGCAAGGTGCAAAGTGTCCAGGATCACACAGTGGGGTTATGCCCAAAGAGTATTTGTAGATAGTTCAAAAAGGGATTGATCAGTTCAGAGAAAGTTAGTTAACGTGCCCCAGGCTAACCCAGGTTAGAGAGTCGAGGATTTACTGTCACCCCGAGCAATCTGTCGCAAGGGAAGCCAGGTGGGACACAGTACCTTAAAAGTGGAGAGGATCCTCCAGCGGGGGCAGTTGTTCCTGGCAGCGGGTGCAAGTCGCGGCGTTGTCCAGAGGAAGAGAAGATCTCGACGTGGAGGAAAGATGAAGGTCGTTGCACTGCCAGGGAAGAAACCAGCCGCGGAGTTCTCCGGTACAAAGGTACTATCCTTCAATTCGCGGTAGTGGTAAAAACGTGGTATCCCGGTTGCCGGGGTGCTGGGCACAGGCAAGGCAGCCACGAGATGATCCAGGAAGGTGAAAAAGAAGGCAGACTGGTTATCCCCACCAGTCAAAGGAAGAAGACTCTCCGGACTGGAGATCTCCTCTGTCATTGGGAAAAGTGGTGAGACAGTTCAGCAGGGCTCCACCCGGGGTGTCGTCCTTGCAGGTCGGCTCAGCTTCTCCCTCCTCGGATTCTTTAGGTCCTGTGGCGACTTCTGAAGTTCCAGTCCCCAAAGCCCTGCTTTTATGCAGAAAACCCCCATTCACTCAGCCTAGCTGTCACTCAAACATGCTAAGTGGTGAGCCGGGTGGCTCACCACTTGGGCCAATCATACAAGAGTGCGACTCGAGTTGCCAAGGCAACTCAGTCCAGGGTGCCTAAACCCCCCTCCCACACATCCTCTAAACCCAGACAGAGTGGCACCACTTTGGAGGGCTTCTGTGGAGAAGCCCAACAAAAAGTGGAACAAAGGGCTCAACTTGGGTTGGAGTTACAGAAGCGAACACAAACGCCATTTTGGAACTGAGTTCTGGCAAAAAATACCAACCGGCGAATTAATATTAAATAAATAAACCAGCGGTATGTTCGAGGCTATATTAATTATTAAAGTTGGTAGCCTCGAACAACCGGAAAATCCCATAGGGATATATTCGCGGTCGAATATAAAAAGTAGTATCCACTGCCACCAGCCAAAACTCGATCAGGGGGGACGGAGACGTGCCCCCTCGAACAACAGACCCCGGGGCAATCGAATTGCCCCGACCAGTACGTCCACAATATGGTGGTTTGTACTGATTCTGTTCAGAATTTAAGACTAGTAAAGTCAATGGTGACTTTACATGCCCTGGGAGACAGTAGTCAGTCCCAGGGTATGGAGTCTATGTTTGGGGGTCACTATGACACCCCTGTGTTACTGCACGGAGGGTGCTGTGTAACACACAGTCCAAAAACACATGAAGCCCTATGGGGTAAAAGACCCCATAGCCCATAAAACACCTCTAACACAGGAAACTGTTGGCATAACCACTTGAAGGGTTTCTTGTTGTGGTGCCGGAGTCCCGGATCCAGATGCAATGGGCGCTGGAGCCTGTGTTCCCTGAGGACCAGCATGAATGGCGTCTTGCATAACATCCATGCGATGACGCAATGCGTCCTGTGCCGTAATCATTTCATTTCTTAAATCTGTGATTAGTTGAGTCAAGACCGTTAAAGGATCCGTACCCTCCATGGCTTCTGATTCTGTCATGGATCAACATGGTATTTTGAAAAGGATACAAAAATCAAAGGATACACTGGATAAGAGTCTTCCGGATCCTTGAGTTCACACGGCTTGATTGTAGTGAGGTCAAATGTGACCTTCCAAATGATCCAACTCTCTGACTAGTAAAACAGGCAGAGAGGAGGATCACTGGAAAGGGCGTGGGAGCAGAATAGGAAGGCAGCCTAGGATAGATAAAGCATAATGAGAATATGTCCCAACTAACTGTTTCAGAAAAAACTAATAACACTAATTCCAACACTAACCTGAAGGCTTTAGAACGGAAGTCACCATCAAAGTCTCTGAAGAATTCCAGGAACTAAACCAACGACAAGGAGTGAAGGTTAGTAAGGGAGATTTATCCCGAACGGCACGAGGCACACGCTAGATACGGGTTGGTGCACCACAGGTTAGCGTCCATAGTACTGTGCACAATCACCTTCAAATAAACCAGTTGAAAATCCTTCCTTTCCCACGAAGAACAGAATATAGGAAAAAGGTCCACCTGTTAACTCTTCACAAGTGCCCAACTTTTACTATTTGTGTGTGGAATTACACGTTACCAAGAGTTCAGGAAACAGTGTGTGGAAATGCGCGTGAAAAACGTAAACGCAGCCAGGACAAACGCGCTTGAAGAATTCAGTGTCCGTGTGGTGTTTTGCAAGCGAATCAAGTACACGCAGCCAGGACAGCCGCGCTTGAAGAGTTCCAGCGTTCGCGTGGGATTCTACACGCGAACCAAGTACAAGCAGCCAGAACAGCCATGCTTGAAGAGTTCAGGGTTGGCGTGGGATTTCACACGCTAACAGATTACACGCAGCCAGGAAAGCAGCAAGGAAAATTAACAGGAACCTGCGTGTGATGGAAGCACTTTCACCAGCAATGTTGTAGCTTCAGAAGTCGCATGTGGAGAAAATACGCCGAAGAAGTAAAGGCAGTAACTGAAGAGATGCGAAGACGCAGATTAAGGGTTCAGCTACTAACGCCAAAGGTTTCGATCAGAAGCAGCGAGCAACGTATCCACGCTGCTTAAGAAAGTACCACCGTAACACACGTGACTATCCTAAATCACTTGAATTCAACGACGTGAATAATGCAGATGTCGTTTTCCCGGCAGTACATCAAACAACCTCCATTTAGAATAGAACGGTCTAGCAGTTCTATGGGCATAACCCGTTCTGCGTGAAACTGGTGTTCTGAGTCCAGAGGTACTATGTCTAGCATGCATGACACTTGCTCAGCACTTTTCCTCCTCCCAGCCCCCTCCCAAGCACTTTGCGCTTCTTCCTCTCCCATGTACTTGCGCGTTCTCAATGTCACTGGGCCTAGTAAGATCGTTGTTTTTGTTTCTCCCTTGTTCCCCTTCCTTGCCTTGTCGCGCTCTGAAATACTTGTGTACGAGCGCAATAAAACTAAAATATCAATATCAACTCTCCATCTGAACACAGGCTAAAAAGACTGAGCAGCAAAGAGGGGGAAACTATCCTCTTACCTCAAGGCTCTAGGAAGGAATTACAAAGAAACCATGTTTAGGAAAGAATCTTGCCAGCTATTACCCACGAGATGGAAGCTGCTCAGTATTCTTGGTGTAAATAAACCAAAATATGCACTCCTAAAAGCTAAAAACTGTTATGTGAGCAAACAGAGCAGGCAACCTCTTAGTCTATAAAGTAAAGGGGAGAAGAAAACAGGTATATTGAAGTACTGAGACAAGGGATGGCAGCTTCATGCTCCAAGAAGATAAGTGTACTCTCTTTGGTGCACACTATTACAATGCATGTGATGGGGAGGTGGGGTCGCTGACTGATAGAGAAATGCAAACTGCTCTTTATTTTCCCATGGGATCGAGATGATTTGAATGGCAGATGACTAAAGAGGAGATCCTAATTGCAATCAAATTGGCTCAAGTAAACAAAACTCCTGACCCAATGACTTCACAGTCGTGTTTTACAAAACATTTACACAAGAACTGTCCAAAGTCTGAAAGGAGGGATTCCTCCACGTGTGCCTCGTACTGCCCCATTGCTTTACTGACAAAGTCTTCACGAAAAGGTTCGAACATATTCTACCACCTCAGGGAATGGGGCTGATCTGTCACCATGTTTGGGATGCACAAGCCCAAGATAGTTTTGAGAGCATCATTAGCCTGACGGGCATAGGACCTGCACCCCCTCTGCTCTTTTTGCCTTTGTGTCCCTTGGCTTGAGGCAGTGTTGAGAGCGTAATTAGCCTGACGGCTTAGGATCTGCACGCCCTCTGCTCTTTTTGCCTTTGTGACGCTTGACTTAAGGCAGTGTTGAGAGCTTCATTAGCCTGACGGGCATAGGACCTGCACCCCCTCTGCTCTTTTTGCCTTTGTGTCGCTTGGCTTAAGGCAGTGTTGAGAGCATCATTAGCCTGACGGGCATAGGACCTGCACCCCCTCTGCTCTTTTTGCCTTTGTGTCATTCCGCTTAAGGCAGTGTTGAGAGAATTGAAGAGAAATGACTAACCCCCCCCTATTAAACTGAATGTAGTGGAGAAAGACTCCTCCCCCTTATACCGAGTGTGAATAACTTGGTGGGGTGATCTATACCTTCAAATATGCACAAAACTAGAATTATCTGCTTTGCAGCAAAAGCGCTGTAAAAACCGAGGTATGTTTATAAAGTCAGAATGTTCAAATAATGAAAGACTTATTAAATAGTACATGCTATATTGTACTAAAAAACTAGGTTTGAAAAGGACCAGGTGTCAAGAAATGAACAGAAATAGGGTAATCCACCATTTTGTGATAGGCCAGATGGATACTGGGATATATATATATATAAATGAATTCTGTAAAATGGTGTTGAAATGAAAAAAGAATGACCTCTTGATAGTTGAAGGAGAGATCAGTAGCCAGAGACGGGACTTTCTGGACTCTTATCTCTAATCTTAACAGTGTACTGTGTGGGAGCGGTGTAACAGTCAAGTGAGGAATGTGGATGACGCATTCAGCTGGTTCAATTAGTAGAGAGGATACAGCTGATGCCAATATCTGGGCCTCTGGGTGTGGAAACCAGGTGGCTGGTGCTGAAATGACCTCAGAGTGGCCATCATCCTTGCTAAAAAAAAAAGACACCTACAACAAACATATTCTACAAGCTGAATCAAATACAAAAGAACTGTTTAAGATTCTAAAAGAATTGGAATCTCCCATCGCCCCCACTGACAAATGTATTACGAATGCCCTATGGTGCACTAACATCCAGAAGGCTCTCTTGGATAAAATAGCTCCTCTACAATCTAAAATCGACGCTAAAAAATGTATGCTACTTTCTGTCCCGGACTACAAACAACATTGTATCAAGACTACTACCCCACAGTTTGCTTGTAAACCATTTAGCTTAGCACCTTTGTCAACTTGGGAAGTAGAAAACATCATTAGGAAACTTAAGCCATCTAACTGCCAAGGCGACTCATGCCCCGCTCCAATTATCAAAGCAGCTCCACATGACCTTGCGCCTTTCATCACTAACTTTATCAACGCCTCTTTTAAAACTGGATTAGTGCCTGACAACCTAAGACACTTGGGTCATCCCTCTAATCAAAAAGCCCACACTCGACCCAGCCAACCCCTCCAACTACAGGCCCATCACAACGGTGCCCTTTTTACTAAAAATATTGGATCGAGCTGTTTACCTGCAAATTCAGGCTTGCCTCGAATCCAACAACTTGCTGGGACTCAGGCCATCCGGTTTCCGACCGAGACACTGCACAGAAACTGCCTTGATCGACCTCACGACACAAATCCAAGTCTTAAAAGACAAGGGCAAATTAGCCCTCCTACTACTGCTTGACCTTTCAGCAGCTTTTGATTTGGTCAATCATCAAATGCTTTGCCACCATTTGAAAACAGCAGCACACTTCTCCGACTCAACCACTACATGGATCAGCTCCTTCCTTGCTAACAGAACTTAGGGTTTTTTCTCCTACAGACTCTGCTGAACCCTCCCCTGTACCTTGTGGGGTCCCGCAAGGCTCGTGCGTCTCCCCTACGCTTTACGATGTCTTTACAAAGCCTCTCTTCGACATCCTTGACTATCTGGGTGTTACGTATACTAATTATGCGGACGACACCCAGATACTCATTCCCATCACTGGAGACTACACAACTGACAGCAAAACCCTTAATGAAATCTACTCGGTGATGCAAGCATGGATGCGCAACACAGACTTTGTCTAAACAGCGATAAAACTGAGTTGCTAATCCTGAATAAACTTAACACTGCCTTCAAATCTTTCACTATAGATGGCAACACTATCTTTGTCTCTAATAATACTAAAACACTTGGTATCTACCTTGACGCCACCTTATCCTTCACCAGACAAACGAATGCGGTGGTAGCAGCATCTGCATACACCTGTAAATTAATCACCGCTTGCAGACCTTTTATCACTACAACTAATTGAATCACGCTTGCCAGAACCTTGGTTCTGTCCAAAATTGATTACTGTAATGCCCTTTACTTAGGGACTAGCCAGAAAAACATCAACAAGTTACAAGTTGTTCAAAATAACGCCATCAGGACAGCCCTTAACATCCCGAAGAAGTCTCACATTTCTGACACCAGATGCAACTTGCGTTGGTTATCGGTTGAGAACAGAAGCTCACTCAAAACACTTGCCTTAATACATAAAGTCAGGGCTAACCTCGCTCCAGCATACCTTACCAACCAACTGTCTTCACATACTTCCTCAAGACCACTTAGAGCTACTCAAGTTCATACAATGTCCATTCCTAGATTCAAACTTTAAAACTCTGGGGCGCTTGCTTCCCAGTCCAGGCGTCCAAGTTATGGAACACACTCCCGGCCTCACTTAGAATAGAACCTTCCTTCCATCTATTTAAGTGCAATACTAAACGCTGTCTTCAGGACCTGGACTCAGCTATAGCCTAGCTTCTTTATAGTGACTTCAGATGGTCTGATCATTCATACTAAATAATGTGTATTGATTTAGTATACTGTGTACCATTGTCATCCTACTTCGATCTCTATTACCTTAACTTACGTTGATATTGAATGCTGTAACCTGTTGTAAAATGTTCTATATAAGTTGTGTAACTTGGAGATACATGCGCCCAGTTGCCCCAGGGCCAGGAGCACGTTATAAATAAAATATACAAAAATACAATTACATCAGTAGCATCTCCAGTTGAAGGTCAAGTACAGCCCACACAAGTTTTAATTAGTTGCCGGTGTGGGTTTGACATCAATGAAGTCTTTTTTTATGAAGAGTGTATGCAGAGGCCAAAGACAAAAGGTGGGGGACAGGAGTGGCTACAACCAGTTTAGACTAAGCCGAGTGGCAGAGAGGTCAGCCAATCACAAGCAGAAATAGGAACAGCTCATAGATCAGGCCATATGAGTTAACGAATTAAAGATAGGAAGGGGTTGTCTTTATGACCAAACCATTAGCTCACCTCCCTAGGACTGTATATAAAGGGGAGTGAATACAGTGTTTGAGAGCAGAGTTCCAGAGATGTCCAAGATGTATGAAGTGTACCAGCCTGCTGGAGAAATAAAGCCTGATGTCTTCTTGAACCAAGCCTGAGTGTCCTGTTTGTTCCAGTGTCTCTTCCTGACCCTAGAGATGCCAAGGCCCAGCATATGGGGTTTTTTGGGACCTCCAATACATTTGGCGAGCCAAGCCAGGACCTGAGATAATGTCTCCAGGACTGATGGACCAAGGGAAGATGAGGTAAGATATACTGTCCTGCCTCGATGGGGGGTAAGAATGGATTAGGAAGACAGATGGGGGGGGGGAGGGCATACTGCAGTTGCCCTAGCCAGTAGAAGAGAAGTGACATGCAGGCATGACAGTATGGCAGAAGGCCATGGCACTAGGCTAGTGAAGGGGACAATGTATGTTTGGCAAATTTCCAAGAAATTTTAAAATGAGTACAAATCCAAGGGTTTTGCAGGCTTGATAGCATGACAGAAGGCCTTATCTGTGGATTGGGGAGGCTAATGTTGGGTATGCCCATGAAATTATTAGGGTACCCCCCTTGAAACTGTTGGGGTACCACCCTAGAAATGTTGGGGTACCCCCCTTGAAAATGTTGGGGTACCTCCTAGAAATTATTGGGGTACCCCCTTTGTGCCTTTTTTTTCGGGGCCATTTTTTTAAATCTATTGAGCGATAACTCTTAGAAATTTATTTTTGAGTTAGTTTCAACAGCTTTTAGAAACAACTTTAAAGCACTCATGGGGAACCCCTCTAAGATCAAATATTTTGAGATTATCTATTGACAGTCTTTCAAACACAAGATGTACTAATTGTAGGGAACCTCCCTAAGTATTTTGGTTTTAAAGAGTAATGTTTTTTAAGTGTAACATAAGTAGTTTAGAAAAAGTAACAGAGAATGGGAATTAACTCAAGACGTTGAACGTTAAGGAGTTATTGAGATATTGACTTGAGTGTGGCCAAGCAAAATATGAGGAAAAATAGTCGTGAGTGGAGCCACGCTTTGAGGATACGCCTTGTTCCTAGACTTTAAAGAGTGCTAGAAGAAGCTTTAATTCAGAGCCCCATTACGTGGGACATAATTCAGAGCCCCATTACGTGGGACATAATTCAGAGCCCCATTACGTGGGACATAATTCAGAGCCCCTTTACATGGGACATATAGAAGACGAGAGTGGTGAAAGACATTCTTAAAGGAATTTGCTTAAATTCCAATCGGAGCAGATTTTAGATGGTAAAACGAGTCTTATGAAAAGATTGTGAGGTGCACGTATATGTGGCCGGCCAAGTGTGTTTTGTTGTTTTGTTTGTGTTGTGTTTTATGTCCCAATGTGTGCACTGTATATTCGTATATTTTAGAGAGAAAGAAAATGCATTTTAAAGTTGATTTATAAAATTGGCATTAAACCAAGAATTAAAAGTGATCAATTGTAAAATATTTTGAAATAAGTAGATACTATAGGTCAAAGTAAACAAATTTGCGTTGTTTTTATATTGATAAAAACAAAACTTAGTGAAATAAATAGAAAAAACAAGGAAGAAACTCCTTCTCTTTGTGCCTCTGTAAAACATTTGAATCCAGAAAATAGGTTAATTATTACATTTGTTGAAACTAGGAAAAATGCTTTATGATATGCACCCCATACGATAAAAAACTGCGTTCAGTTTGATGAAGACAAAGTAGCTAAAAAATAAGGCTGGATGTGGAGTTTAAAAAAAAAATGCATGGTTACTTTGAAAAACTCTGCGATAGAGAAAATTCCGTCAGACAGAAGGTTAAATCCTTCATATTTATGATGCCAACATCTCTAGGGCTTGAAAAAAAAAATGTCCAACAACCTAAAACTGCATTGAAGTTTCTTTTCAATTAGAGATAAGAACCATGAAATAGGGAGCTGCAAGTATGCAAATCAGATCTTGTGTAAAAGTGAAAGGGGATTTACTATTGACAAATGTGTAGGCACTTTTGAAAACCCCTGCGGTAGAAAATTGAAAGCAGACAGATGATTAGATTCTTTACATTAATTAGGTCAGACCCTTTAGGAATCTGATAGGCTTTGAGTAAAATAGAATCTCATTCGATTTACAGGAGTTCTTGAGCAGAGAAAAGGTTTAAAATTATGAAGTGCATAGCTTGACACAAATACAAGACATCCGATTGCTAAAGGAATGAATCTGTTTTAATGACCTACGTAGTGGAAATGAGATAAAGGACAAGTGCGCGCAGCACTGCAAAGGAAAGAATGACAGTTTGTTTTAAGATGTAACAAAATTGATGTCTTTAAAATTAGAAAAACTCAAGAGTTTTTGCTGTGTATTGATGGAGCATTTGTTTAGAAAATGTGTGTTGTGTTTTAAGCATGATGGGCTATGTGATATATTAAAAGTGATCAAGGAAAAAGGCATGTCATTTTTTTGCTTTGAGGAAAATGTGTTGTGGACATGAAGTCAGATAAAAGGTGCCCAGGAGCACACAATTTGAGAGAGGTGTAGCTGAGATTTAAATTGTGTTTTTATGTGTAGAATACAATAAAAAGCAGGCCAATGTGCTAATAGATGGTACTTGGATCAAACACAGTAAAATAAGTTATGAGAAGTGACAGTAATATATGAGAAAAAACATTATTTGAGAAACGTTTTGAGATAGACATGACAAATTTGGAAAAATATTAAAATACAGGTTAAAAAGAAATATGCAGGAATATTGAGTTTCTTGTAGTGTGCAAGCAGGAATAAAAATAGAAATGATATTCTATTATGCCCAGAGGCAAAAGCTGATGCAAAACACGAAGGAGAAATAGTGAGATTACTGGACAGGAATCCAGTAATACCACACAATGGAGAGGCCTTGAGAAAAAAGAAGTTTGCCAAGTTAAAACTGGCTCATGCTAAGAGAGCATAAGGAATGCAGCACTTTCACATTGCGAGCAAAAATGTATTAATTTAACATAACAGCTTGTGAAGGCCATAGCTGAGAAAAACAAATTAATGGGAAGAGTTACAAATCGCATACTAGTGAATGAACCACTGATAGGTTTTTTGAGTCAAAAGCGTGTACCAATGCATATTGAAAAGGTGAAAGGTTTTGTTCTGCCTTAAACATACAGGCCAGGACAGAGCAACCTGACAGTGTGACTTAGAAGGGTATTTTTGAGGTTGGTCAGATTTAAATGCATTTTTGTATTTACAGTGAGTTTGGGGCTTTATAGTTTCTCTTGCCAGAGAAAGGGCGAACCAGATCACAGTATGTACCTTGATCCCAGATAAGTAAGAGTAAATTAAGGTGCAAACTCCCGGGTTTTTTACTTCTAGTGCTGAGAAGTGGATGCATGTATGAGAAAAAGTGTCGGAAATAGGCACATTAGCACAGAAGACAGCAAAGGTCTTCTAGCTATGGGGACAAAAAACTGATGATAGTTGGTCAAAGGGGAAGATATTTAAGCATTACTGCTCGTAATGGAGCGCTGTGCAATCAATTAAAGGGCGGTAGTCTTGAAAGCGTTTATAGTGCTGGGTCCAGACACGCAAGATGGGGGAGCTATTAGAAATCCCAGAGGCTGTCAGAACTTATGCTGATAAAACCTAAGCAATTATTGGGCTTGGAAATAAGGCCATGATTAAGAGATGCAGTTGACCCTTCGAGCATTAAGTGCAGGCTTTCTGAAAGAAAAGAATTGCACGTAAAATAATGCTGGGAAGGTGAGAGTGAAATAAATGCAAAAAGGACTGTTAAAATACACCATTGGAAGGGCAATGGTAATAGGAGAGGCACATCAAATTCACAGTGAGTAATACCATAAGGTGGGGGAGGCTTCTAGGATAGAGGCCTCCAAAATAGTTAGGGGAATTCTCAGAATAACCTGTATGAGTTCTAAAGTATGCAGAACGACAATCAAAATATGCAGGATGGATGGGTTAGGAGCCCTCCCATGCATTGCACATGAGGTATGTTAGAACATTTTTGGAAATACATGTGTGATAGCCAAAGATTCATGCAGAATGCACAACCTTTAAGAAAAGGGACAGCATTCCTCCTAGTGTACAGCTGATAAATTAAAGAAGGCTTTGATGAATGTGAGGAGTACAGAGTAGACTCCAGTTCAAAAATGCTCAAACTATATTGAGGAAATATTCTTGTTGCCATATGCAAATGGAACTGATAAAATATGCACGTGCAGAGACTCATACTAGGGTGGGCCTCGTGAGCACTACAGGGGGGTCCTTGGATCTATTAATAAGGGGTCACTCCCCTTGTGATTAGAGATGACAGCTGTTGAGTATGCCATTACGAGGGCTAACAGCACAGTGGTAAGATTTGGTTATTTTATTTATTTTGAATTTTTAATGCGCTCACATAGCCCAGGAGCATCGAGGCGCTGGAATGATTTTGTGACATAATGTATTGAACATGTAGGGTTTTTTTCTGTTTAGGAAAATCTGAGGGTATGTTGGTATCTCCAAGGGCTACTGCCTTTGAGGAGATTGTGTTCAAACTGGCGATCAAATAGATATAGAAAAGAGAATTCTGCCATGAGTGCAGCAGAAAGTACTGACGGGAACTGAGCAAGTTCATGGTTGTTGGAATTTTGGGAAACTTTTATGATAAACCCTCAAGGGTAAACGGTTCTTTGAGAAGAAATCAGGGTGATAGATTTAGAGATACAGGTGCCGCTGGGGTAAAGCGCACGATTAATGGAGATGTTTGAGGTATTAACAAAATGGATGCCTACCGTCTTGCTTGTCGACACAGGCTGCTGAATTAAGTGGCACTGATTGTCGCACCAGAGAAATCTTGTAGACCAGGAAGTAATGGTCTACAGTGGCCCGCCTATGTGACGTCGACAGCACACGCAGAACTAGCACGTTGGAAATGGAGGAGTGACGTCCGAGCGGGCACCACTCCTGTGCAGCACGCAGCATTGTTGAAAAGACTAGTGGGAGCAAGTACTACGACTTCCAGTAGTCATTATAGCAGGGTGGTAAAGTAGATACATTATTTCGAATATGTTAATAAAAAAGAACCATGCCGCAATGAGTGTGAGGAAAGGTTCGGGTTTGAATAGAGAACATGTTACATTTTGTGTAAATAAAGTGCACCGCATGAAAAATGAATGTACTGCAGAGGACAAGTAAGTGAGCTCACATGCAGGCTTAGCAATGTGTAAACACAGAATGCATAAGACACATAGAAATAAAAGGTGTTAGCTTAAAAAGAAAGAATGCCTTTGCAAAAATAGAGGAATGCAGGTGTTCCCAGTAGGACAGCCTCATAGGGTGACGTGATGCATTCAGAATTATTAGTGGCACTAGGTTTTACAGGTGCCAATGAATTAATATGGCATAGAGAGAACACTTTTTGGTCTAATGGTAGACATTGGGACTGTGAGTCCATAGAGAAAAGACAAAAAAGTGGTAAATGAATATTAAAATATTAAAAGGCTGAGGATGGCTTTTTGAAGATTATGAATGAAGTGTTGTTAGGAGGAGAGTGTGTCATGACTAGCTTACATGTAGTTGCAACAGGCACCGGCCAGTGGTTGAGGAAAGGATTGGATGACAAATCCTAAGGCATAATGATGTTCTTTCGGTAATCAAGGAAAGCAGGTTTTGTTTCTTGTGAGAAATGCACCATTTGAATATGGGGTATGAACAAGGCAGAAGGCTGATGAGATTGTTTGGTAGAGACTAAAGGTTTTTATTGTTGTGGCAAAAGCGCAGTAATATAGATGGCTGTGTTATCTAGTGGAAAAGTGATGAGAGTATATGATAAATTCAGTCTCAGACCAGGGATATTTATGAACAAAAAGGAGGGGACAGATGACATCCATGTAATTAGAGACAGCCATTAAGTAAGGAAACAAGGCAAATAATTAAGGAGTGAAAACAAAAAATAGAATCATGAAGGATAGTAATGGTTCAGATATAAAGATTTAGGTTAAATAGCATCACAGATGACGGTATACATAGATGGGGCTTAATGGAGTATGAGGTGGTGCTTTCTTTAAGGCATCACACATTAAAAGGAAAGGAAATTTAATGTAACAAGTACTCAGCATAAATGAAAGGCGAGTGGAAAAAGTGTCAAAAACGTTAAGTAGATTTTGGGCCTTTTGGCATAGGTTCATAAGATATTGTGCAGGGAAACACTTTTGTTTGTCTCAACAGGATGAAAGCAAAGTCTTCTAGCTCTCAGGAGAAAACCACCAGCGATGGCCTGTAGTAGTCCTATGGCTAGCATTGAATGGCTTTCCTTCCCAGTCTTCTAGCTCTGCAGAGGAACCCGCCAGCGATGGTCTGTAGTAGCCGTATGGCTAGCATTAAATGGCTTCCTTCCCAGTCTTCTAGCTCTCCAGGGGAACCCGCCAGCGATGGTCTGTAGTAGCCCTATGGCTAGCATTAAATGGCTTTCCCTCAGTCTTCCAGCTCTGCAGAGGAACCTGCCAGCGATGGGCTGTAGTAGCACTATGGCTAGCATTAAATGGCTTCCTTCCCAGTCTTCTAGCTCTCCAGGGGAACACGCCAGCGATGGTCTGTAGTAGCCCTATGGCTAGCATTAAATGGCTTCCTTCCCAGTCTTCTAGCTCTCCAGGGGAACCCGCCAGCGATGGTCTGTAGTAGTCCCGTGGCTAGCATTAAATGGCTTCCTTCCTAGTCTTCTGGCTCGCCAGGGGAACCCTCCAGCGATGGTCTTTCGTAGCCCGCTTCCTTCCCAGTCCTCTAGCTCTGCAGAGGAACCCGCCAGCGATGGTCTGTAGTAGCCCTATGGCTACCATTAAATGGCTTTCCTTCCTAGTCTTCTAGTTCTGCGGGGGAACCCGCCAGCGATGGTCTGTAGTAGTCCTATGGCTAGCATTAAATGGCTTCCTTCCCAGTCTTCTAGCTCTCCAGGGGAACCCGCCAGCGATGGTCTGTAGTAGCCCTATGGCTAGCATTAAATGGCTTCCTTCCCAGTCTTCTAGCTCTCCAGGGAAACCACCAGTGATGGTCTTTAGTAGCCCGCTACCTTCCCAGTCTTCTAGCTCTGCAGAAGAACCCGCCAGCGATAGTCTGTAGCAGCCCTATGGCTAGCATTAAATGGCTTTCCTTCCCAGTCTTCTAGCTCTGCAGAGGAACCCGCCAGCGATGGTCTCTAGTAGTCCGATGGCTAGCATTAAATGGCTTCCTTCCCAGTCTTCTAGCTTGCCAGGGGAACCCGCCAGCGATGATCTTTAGTAGCCCTATGGCTAGCATTAAATGGCTTTCCCTCAGTCTTCCAGCTCTGCAGAAGTACCCGCCAGCGATGGTCTGTAGTAGCCCTATGGCTAGCATTAAATGACTTCCTTCCCAGTCTTCTAGCTCTGCAGGGGAACCCGCCAGTGATGGTCTCTAGCAGTCCGATGGCTAGCATTAAATGGCTTCCTTCCCAGTCTTCTAGCTTGCCAGGGGAACCCGCCAGCGATGGTCTTTAGTAGCCCTATGGCTTGCATTAAATGGCTTCCTTCCCAGTCTTCTAACTCTCCATGGGAACCCCCCAGCGATGGTCTGTAGTAGCCCTATGGCTAGCATTAAATGGCTTCCTTCCCAGTCTTCTAGCTCTCCATGGGAACCTGCCAGCGATGGTCTGTAGTAGCCCTATGGCTACCATTTATTGGCTTTCCTTCCTAGTCTTCTAGCTCTGCGGGGGAACCCGCCAGCGATGGTCTGTAGTAGCCCTATAGTTGGCATTAAATGGCTTCCTTCCTAGTTCTTCTATCTCTGCAGAGGAACCCGCCAGCGATGGTCTGTAGTAGTCCTATGGCTAGCATTAAATGGCTTCCTTCCCAGTCTTCTAGCTCTCAGAGGAACCCGCCAGCGATGGTCTTTAGGAGCCCTATGGCTAGCATTAAATGGCTTCCTTCCCAGTCTTCTAGCTCTCAGGGGAACCCTCCAGCGATGGTCTGTAGTAGCCCTATGGCTAGCATTAAATGGCTTCCTTACCAGTCTTCTAGCTCTGCAGGGGAACCCGCCAGCGATGGTCTGTAGTAGCTCTATGGTTAACATTAAATGGCTTCTTTCCTAGTTCTTCTATCTCTGCAGAGGAACCCGCCAGCGATGGTCTGTAGTAGTCCTATGGCTAGCATTAAATGGCTTCCTTCCCAGTCTTCTAGCTCTCAGAGGAACCCGCCAGCGATGGTCTTTAGGAGCCCTATGGCTAGCATTAAATGGCTTCCTTCCCAGTCTTCTAGCTCTCAGGGGAACCCTCCAGCGATGGTCTGTAGTAGCCCTATGGCTAGCATTAAATGGCTTCCTTACCAGTCTTCTAGCTCTGCAGGGGAACCCGCCAGCGATGGTCTGTAGTAGCCCTATGGCTAGCATTAAATGGCTTCCTTCCCAGTTTTCTAGCTCTCCAGGGGAACCCGCCAGCGATGGTCTGTAGTAGTCCTATGGCTAGCATTATATGATATTCCTTCCCAGTCTTATAGCTCTGCAGAGGAACCCACCAGCGATGGTCTGTAGTAGCCCTATGGCTAGCATTAAATGGCTTCCTTCCCAGTCTTCTAGCTCTCCAGGGGAACCCGCCAGCGATGGTCTGTAGTAGCCCTATAGTTGGCATTAAATGGCTTCCTTCCCACTTCTTCTAGCTCTGCAGAAGAACCTGTCCGCGATGGTCTGTAGTAGCCCTATGGTTGGCATTAAATGGCTTCCTTCCCAGTTCTTCTAGCTCTGCAGAAGAACCTGTCTGCGATGATCTGTAGTAGCCCTATGGCTAGCATTAAATGGTTTCCTTCCCAGTCTTCTAGCTGTCAGAGGAACCCGCCAACTATGGTCTGTAGTAGCCCTATGGCTAGCATTAAATGGCTTCCTTCCCAGTCTTCTAGCTGTCAGAGGAACCCGCCAGCTATGGTCTGTAGTAGCCCTATGGCTAGCATTAAATGGCTTTCCTTCCCTGTCTTCTAGCTCTGTAGAGGAACCCGCCAGTGATGGTCTTTAGTAGCCCTATGGCTAGCATTAAATGGCTTCCTTCCCAGTCTTCTAGCTCTGCAGGGGAACCCGCCAGCGATGGTCTCTAATAGTCCTATGGCTACCATTAAATGGCTTTCCTTCCCAGTCTTCTACCTCTCGGAGAAAGCCGCTACCGATGGTCTGTAGTAGCCCTATGGCTAGCATTAAATGGCTTCCTTCCAAGTCTTCTAGCTCTGCAGGGGAACCCGCCAGCGATGGTCTGTAGTAGCCCTATGGCTAGCATTAAATGGCTTTCCTTCCCAGTCTTCTAGCTCACAGAGGAACCCGCCAGCGATGGTCTGTAGTAGTCCTATGGCTAGCATTAAATGGCTTTCCTTCCCAGTCTTCTAGCTCTCCGGGGAACCCACCAGCGATGGTCTGTAGTAGCCCTATGGCTAGCATTAAATGGCTTCCTTCCCAGTCTTCTAGCTCTCCAGAGGAACCCGCCAGCTATAGTCTGTAGTAGCCCTATGGCTAGCATTAAATGGCTTTCCTTCCCTGTCTTCTAGCTCTGTAGGTGAACCTGCCAGTGATGGTCTTGAGTAGCCCTATGGCTAGCATTAAATGGCTTCCTTCCCAGTCTTCTAGCTCTGCAGGGGAACCCGCCAGCGATGGTCTTTAGTAGTCCTATGGCTACCATTAAATGACTTTCCTTCCCAGTCTTCTACCTCTCAGAGAAAGCCGCCACCGATGGTCTGTAGTAGCCCTATGGCTAGCATTAAATGGCTTCCTTCCCAGTCTTCTAGCTCTGCAGGAGAACCCGCCAGCGATGGTCTGTAGCAGCCCTATGGCTAGCATTAAATGGCTTTCCTTCCCAGTCTTCTAGCTCTGCAGAGGAACCCGCCAGCGACGGTCTCTAGTAGTCCGATGGCTAGCATTAAATGGCTTCCTTCCAAGTCTTCTAGCTTGCCAGGGGAACCCGCCAGCGATGGTCTGTAGTAGCCCTATGGCTAGCATTAAATGGCTTTCCTTCCCAGTCTTCTAGCTCTGTAGGGGAACCTGCCAGTGATGGTCTCTAGCAGTCCGATGGCTAGCATTAAATGGCTTCCTTCCCAGTCTTCTAGCTTGCCAGGGGAACCCGCCAGCGATGGTCTGTAGTAGCCCTATGGCTAGCATTAAATGGCTTTCCTTCCCAGTCTTCTAGCTCTGCAGGGGAACCCACCAGTGATGGTCTCTAGCAGTCCGATGGCTAGCATTAAATGGATTTCCTTCCCAGTCTTCTAGCTCACAGAGGAACCCGCCAGCGATGGTCTGTAGTAGCCCTATGGCTAGCATTAAATGGCTTCCTTCCCAGTCTTCTAGCTCTCCAGAGGAACCCGCCAGCTATGGTCTGTAGTAGCCCTATGGCTAGCATTAAATGGCTTTCCTTCCCTGTCTTCTAGCTCTGTAGGTGAACCTGCCAGTGATGGTCTTGAGTAGCCCTATGGCTAGCATTAAATGGCTTCCTTCCCAGTCTTCTAGCTCTGCAGGGGAACCCGCCAGCGATGGTCTTTAGTAGTCCTATGGCTACCATTAAATGACTTTCCTTCCCAGTCTTCTACCTCTCAGAGAAAGCCGCCACCGATGGTCTGTAGTAGCCCTATGGCTAGCATTAAATGGCTTCCTTCCCAGTCTTCTAGCTCTGCAGGAGAACCCGCCAGCGATGGTCTGTAGCAGCCCTATGGCTGGCATTAAATGGCTTTCCTTCCCAGTCTTCTAGCTCTGCAGAGGAACCCGCCAGCGACGGTCTCTAGTAGTCCGATGGCTAGCATTAAATGGCTTCCTTCCAAGTCTTCTAGCTTGCCAGGGGAACCCGCCAGCGATGGTCTGTAGTAGCCCTATGGCTAGCATTAAATGGCTTTCCTTCCCAGTCTTCTAGCTCTGTAGGGGAACCTGCCAGTGATGGTCTCTAGCAGTCCGATGGCTAGCATTAAATGGCTTCCTTCCCAGTCTTCTAGCTTGCCAGGGGAACCCGCCAGTGATGGTCTGTAGTAGCCCTATGGCTAGCATTAAATGGCTTTCCTTCCCAGTCTTCTAGCTCTGCAGGGGAACCCGCCAGTGATGGTCTCTAGCAGTCCGATGGCTAGCATTAAATGGCTTCCTTCCCAGTCTTCTAGCTTGCCAGTGGAACCCGCCAGCGATGGTCTTTAGTAGCCATATGGCTAGCATTAAATGGCTTTCCCTCAGTCTTCCAGCTCTGCAGAAGTACCCGCCAGCGATGGTCTGTAGTAGCCCTATGGCTAGCATTAAATGGCTTCCTTCCCAGTCTTCTAGCTCTGCAGGGGAACCCGCCAGTGATGGTCTCTAGCAGTCCGATGGCTAGCATTAAATGGCTTCCTTCCCAGTCTTCTAGCTTGCCAGGGGAACCCGCCAGCGATGGTCTTTAGTAGCCCTAGGGCTAGCATTAAATGGCTTCCTTCCCAGTCTTCTAACTCTCCATGGGAACCCGCCAGCAATGGTCTGTAGTAGCCCTATGGCTAGCATTAAATGGCTTCCTTCCCAGTCTTCTAGCTCTCCATGGGAACCCGCCAGCGATGGTCTGTAGTAGTCCTATGGCTAGCATTAAATGGCTTCCTTCCCAGTCTTCTAGCTTGCCAGGGGAACCCGCCAGCGATGGTCTGTAGTAGCCCTATAGTTGGCATTAAATGCCTTCCTTCCTAGTTCTTCTATCTCTGCAGAGGAACCCGCCAGCGATGGTCTGTAGTAGTCCTATGGCTAGCATTAAGTGGCTTCCTTCCCAGTCTTCTAGCTCTCGGAGGAACCCACCAGCGATGGTCTTTAGGAGCCCTATGGCTAGCATTAAATGGCTTCCTTCCCAGCCTTCTAGCTCTCAGGGGAACCCTCCAGCGATGGTCTGTAGTAGCCCTATGGCTAGCATTAAATGGCTTCCTTACCAGTCTTCTAGCTCTGCAGGGGAACCCGCCAGCGATGGTCTGTAGTAGCTCTATGGTTAACATTAAATGGCTTTCCTTCCCTGTCTTCTAGCTCTCCAAGGGAACCCGCCAGCGATGGTCTGTAGTAGTCCTATGGCTAGCATTATATGATATTCCTTCCCAGTCTTCTAGCTCTGCAGAGGAACCCACCAGCGATGGTCTGTAGTAGTCCTATGGCTAGCATTATATGATATTCCTTCCCAGTCTTCTAGCTCTGCAGAGGAACCCGCCAGCGATGGCCTGTAGTAGCCCTATAGTTGGCATTAAATGGCTTCCTTCCCTGTTCTTCTAGCTCTGCAGAAGAACCTGTCCGCGATGGTCTGTAGTAGCCCTATAGTTGGCATTAAATGGCTTCCTTCCCAGTTCTTCTAGCTCTGCAGAAGAACCTGTCCGCGATGGTCTGTAGTAGCCCTATGGCTAGCATTAAATGGTTTCCTTCCCAGTCTTCTAGCTGTCAGAGGAACCCGCCAACTATGGTCTGTAGTAGCCCTATGGCTAGCATTAAATGGCTTCCTTCCCAGTCTTCTAGCTGTCAGAGGAACCCGCCAGCTATGGTCTGTAGTAGCCCTATGGCTAGCATTAAATGGCTTTCCTTCCCTGTCTTCTAGCTCTGTAGAGGGACCCGCCAGTGATGGTCTTTAGTAGCCCTATGGCTAGCATTAAATGGCTTTCCTTCCCAGTCTTCTCCCTCTCAGAGAAAGCCGCTACCGATGGTCTGTAGTAGCCCTATGGCTAGCATTAAATGGCTTCCTTCCAAGTCTTCTAGCTCTGCAGGGGAACCCGCCAGCGATGGTCTGTAGTAGCCCTATGGCTAGCATTAAATGGCTTTCCTTCCCTTTCCTTCCCAGTCTTCTAGCTCTCTGGGGAACCCACCAGCGATGGTCTGTAGTAGTCCTATGGCTAGCATTAAATGGCTTCCTTCCCAGTCTTCTAGCTCTGTAGGTGAACCTGCCAGTGATGGTCTTGAGTAGCCCTATGGCTAGCATTAAATGGCTTCCTTCCCAGTCTTCTAGCTCTGCAGGGGAACCCGCCAGCGATGGTCTTTAGTAGTCCTATGGCTACCATTAAATGACTTTCCTTCCCAGTCTTCTACCTCTCAGAGAAAGCCGCCACCGATGGTCTGTAGTAGCCCTATGGCTAGCATTAAATGGCTTCCTTCCCAGTCTTCTAGCTCTGCAGGAGAACCCGCCAGCGATGGTCTGTAGCAGCCCTATGGCTAGCATTAAATGGCTTTCCTTCCCAGTCTTCTAGCTCTGCAGAGGAACCCGCCAGCGATGGTCTCTAGTAGTCCGATGGCTAGCATTAAATGGCTTCCTTCCAAGTCTTCTAGCTTGCCAGGGGAACCCGCCAGCGATGGTCTGTAGTAGGCCTATGGCTAGCATTAAATGGCTTTCCTTCCCAGTCTTTTAGCTCTGCAGGGGAACCTGCCAGTGATGGTCTCTAGCAGGCCGATGGCTAGCATTAAATGGCTTCCTTCCCAGTCTTCTAGCTTGCCAGGGGAACCCGCCAGCGATGGTCTGTAGTAGCCCTATGGCTAGCATTAAATGGCTTTCCTTCCCAGTCTTCTAGCTCTGCAGGGGAACCCGCCAGTGATGGTCTCTAGCAGTCCGATGGCTAGCATTAAATGGCTTCCTTCCCAGTCTTCTAGCTTGCCAGGGGAACCCGCCAGCGATGGTCTTTAGTAGCCCTAGGGCTAGCATTAAATGGCTTCCTTCCCAGTCTTCTAACTCTCCATGGGAACCCGCCAGCGATGGTCTGTAGTAGCCCTATGGCTAGCATTATATGGCTTCCTTCCCAGTCTTCTACCTCGCCAGGGGAACCCGCAAGCGATGGTCTGTAGTAGCTCTATGGTTAACATTAAATGGCTTTCCTTCCCAGTCTTCTAGCTCTGCAGGGGAACCCGCTAGTGATGGTCTGTAGTAGCCCTATGGCTAGCATTAAATGCCTTCCTTCCCAGTCTTCTAGCTCTCCAGGGAAACCACCAGCGATGGTCTTTAGTAGCCCGCTACCTTCCCAGTCTTCTAGCTCTGCAGAAGAACCCGCCAGCGATGGTCTGTAGTAGTCCTATGGCTAGCATTAAATGGCTTCCTTCCCAGTCTTCTAGCTCTCAGAGGAACCCGCCAGCGATGGTCTGTAGTAGCCCTATAGTTGGCATTAAATGGCTTCCTTCCCAGTTCTTCTAGCTCTGCAGAATAACCGGTCCGTGATGGTCTGTAGTAGCCCTATGGCTAGCATTAAATGGCTTCCTTCCCAGTCTTCTAGCTCTCCAGAGGAACCCGCCAGCTAGGGTCTGTAGTAGCCCTATGGCTAGCATTAAATGACTTCCTTCCCAGTCTTCTAGCTCTCCAGAGGAACCCGCCAGCTATGGTCTGTAGTAGCCCTATGGCTAGCATTAAATGGCTTTCCTTCCCTGTCTTCTAGCTCTGTAGAGGAACCTGCCAGTGATGGTCTTTAGTAGCCCTATGGCTAGCATTAAATGGCTTCCTTCCCAGTCTTCTAGCTTGCCAGGGGAACCCGCCAGCGATGGTCTTTAGTAGCCCTATGGCTAGCATTAAATGGCTTTCCCTCACAGTCTTCCAGCTCTGCAGAAGTACCCGCCAGCGATGGTCTGTAGTAGCCCTATGGCTAGCATTAAATGGCTTCCTTCCCAGTCTTCTAGCTTGCCAGGGGAACCCGCCAGCGATGGTCTTTAGTAGCCCTATGGCTAGCATTAAATGGCTTCCTTCCCAGTCTTCTAACTCTCCATGGGAACCCGCCAGCGATGGTCTGTAGTAGCCCTATGGCTAGCATTAAATGGCTTCCTTCCCAGTCTTCTAACTCTCCATGGGAACCCGCCAGCGATGGTCTGTAATAGCCCTATAGTTGGCATTAAATGGCTTCCTTCTTAGTTCTTCTATCTCTGCAGAGGAACCCGCCAGCGATGGTCTGTAGTAGTCCTATGGCTAGCATTAAATGGCTTCCTTCCCAGTCTTCTAGCTCTCAGAGGAACCCGCCAGCGATGGTCTTTAGGAGCCCTATGGCTAGCATTAAATGGCTTCCTTCCCAGTCTTCTAGCTCTCAGGGGAACCCTCCAGCGATGGTCTGTAGTAGCCCTATGGCTAGCATTAAATGGCTTCCTTACCAGTCTTCTAGCTCTGCAGGGGAACCCGCCAGCGATGGTCTGTAGTAGCTCTATGGTTAACATTAAATGGCTTTCCTTCCCTGTCTTCTAGCTCTCCAGGGGAACCCGCCATTGATGGTCTGTAGTAGCCCTATGGCTAGCATTAAATGGCTTCCTTCCCAGTTTTCTAGCTGTCCAGGGGAACCCGCCAGCGATGGTCTGTAGTATTCCTATGGCTAGCATTATATGATATTCCTTCCCAGTCTTCTAGCTCTGCAGAGGAACCCACCAGCGATGGTCTGTAGTAATCCTATGGCTAGCATTATATGATATTCCTTCCCGGTCTTCTAGCTCTGCAGAGGAACCCACCAGCGATGGTCTGTAGTAATCCTATGGCTAGCATTATATGATATTCCTTCCCGGTCTTCTAGCTCTGCAGAGGAACCCACCAGCGATGGTCTGTAGTAGCCCTATGGCTAGCATTAAATGGCTTCCTTACCAGTCTTCTAGCTCTCCAGGGGAACCCGCCAGCGATGGTCTGTAGTAGCCCTATAGTTGGCATTAAATGGCTTCCTTCCCAGTTCTTCTAGCTCTGCAGAAGAACCTGTCCGCGATGGTCTGTAGTAGCCCTATAGTTGGCATTAAATGGCTTCCTTCCCAGTTCTTCTAGCTCTGCAGAAGAACCTGTCCGCGATGGTCTGTAGTAGCCCTATGGCAGGCATTAAATGGCTTCCTTCCCAGTCTTATAGCTGTCAGAGGAACCCGCCAGCTATGGTCTGTAGTAGCCCTATGGCTAGCATTAAATGGCTTTCCTTCCCTGTCTTCTAGCTCTGTAGAGGAACCCGCCAGTGATGGTCTTTAGTAGCCCTATGGCTAGCATTAAATGGCTTCCTTCCCAGTCTTCTAGCTCTGCAGGGGAACCCGCCAGCGATGGTCTCTAATAGTCCTATAGCTACCATTAAATGGCTTTCCTTCCCAGTCTTCTACCTCTCAGAGAAAGCCGCTACCGATGGTCTGTAGTAGCCCTATGTCTAGCATTAAATGGCTTCCTTCCAAGTCTTCTAGCTCTGCAGGGGAACCCGCCAGCGATGGTCTGTAGTAGCCCTATGGCTAGCATTAAATGGCTTTCCTTCCCAGTCTTCTAGCTCACAGAGGAACCCGCCAGCGATGGTCTGTAGTAGTCCTATGGCTAGCATTAAATGGCTTTGCTTCCCAGTCTTCTAGCTCTCCGGGGAACCCACCAGCGATGGTCTGTAGTAGCCCTATGGCTAGCATTAAATGGCTTCCTTCCCAGTCTTCTAGCTCTCTAGAGGAACCCGCCAGCTATGGTCTGTAGTAGCCCTATGGCTAGCATTAAATGGCTTCCTTCCCAGTCTTCTAGCTCTCCGGGGAACCCACCAGCGATGGTCTGTAGTAGCCCTATGGCTAGCATTAAATGGCTTCCTTCCCAGTCTTCTAGCTCTCTAGAGGAACCCGCCAGCTATGGTCTGTAGTAGCCCTATGGCTACCATTAAATGACTTTCCTTCCCAGTCTTCTACCTCTCAGAGAAAGCCGCCACCGATGGTCTGTAGTAGCCCTATGTCTAGCATTAAATGGCTTCCTTCCAAGTCTTCTAGCTCTGCAGGGGAACCCGCCAGCGATGGTCTGTAGTAGCCCTATGGCTAGCATTAAATGGCTTTCCTTCCCAGTCTTCTAGCTCACAGAGGAACCCGCCAGCGATGGTCTGTAGTAGTCCTATGGCTAGCATTAAATGGCTTTGCTTCCCAGTCTTCTAGCTCTCCGGGGAACCCACCAGCGATGGTCTGTAGTAGCCCTATGGCTAGCATTAAATGGCTTCCTTCCCAGTCTTCTAGCTCTCTAGAGGAACCCGCCAGCTATGGTCTGTAGTAGCCCTATGGCTAGCATTAAATGGCTTCCTTCCCAGTCTTCTAGCTCTGCAGGAGAACCCGCCAGCGATGGTCTGTAGGAGCCCTATGGCTAGCATTAAATGACTTTCCTTCCCAGTCTTCTAGCTCTGCAGAGGAACCCGCCAGCGATGGTCTCTAGTAGTCCGATGGCTAGCATTAAATGGCTTCCTTCCGAGTCTTCTAGCTTGCCAGGGGAACCCGCCAGCGATGGTCTGTAGTAGCCCTATGGCTAGCATTAAATGGCTTTCCTTCCCAGTCTTCTAGCTCTGCAGGGGAACCTGCCAGTGATGGTCTCTAGCAGTCCGATGGCTAGCATTAAATGGCTTCCTTCCCAGTCTTCTAGCTTGCCAGAGGAACCCGCCAGCGATGGTCTGTACTAGCCCTATGGCTAGCATTAAATGGCTTTCCTTCCCAGTCTTCTAGCTCTGCAGGGGAACCCGCCAGTGATGGTCTCTAGCAGTCCGATGGCTAGCATTAAATGGCTTCCTTCCCAGTCTTCTAGCTTGCCAGGGGAACCCGCCAGCGATGGTCTTTAGTAGCCCTATGGCTAGCATTAAATGGCTTTCCCTCACAGTCTTCCAGCTCTGCAGAAGTACCCGCCAGCGATGGTCTGTAGTAGCCCTATGGCTAGCATTAAATGGCTTCCTTCCCAGTCTTCTAGCTCTGCAGGGGAACACGCCAGTGATGGTCTCTAGCAGTCCGATGGCTAGCATTAAATGGCTTCCTTCCCAGTCTTCTAGCTTGCCAGGGGAACCCGCCAGCGATGGTCTTTAGTAGCCCTAGGGCTAGCATTAAATGACTTCCTTCCCAGTCTTCTAACTCTCCATGGGAACCCGCCAGCGATGGTCTGTAGTAGCCCTATGGCTAGCATTAAATGGCTTCCTTCCCAGTCTTCTAGCTCTCCATGGGAACCCGCCAGCGATGGTCTGTAGTAGTGCTATGGCTAGCATTATATGGCTTCCTTCCCAGTCTTCTACCTCGCCAGGGGAACCCGCAAGCGATGGTCTGTAGTAGCTCTATGGTTAACATTAAATGGCTTTCCTTCCCAGTCTTCTAGCTCTGCAGGGGAACCCGCTAGCGATGGTCTGTAGTAGCCCTATTGCTAGCGTTAAATGGCTTTCCTTCCCAGTCTTCTAGCTCTGCAGGGGAACCCGCTAGCGATGGTCTGTAGTAGCTCTATAGTTAACATTAAATGGCTTTCCTTCCCAGTCTTCTAGCTCTGCAGGGGAACCCGCTAGTGATGGTCTGTAGTAGCCCTATGGCTAGCATTAAAAGGCTTCCTTCCCAGTCTTCTAGCTCTCCAGGGAAACCACCAGCGATGGTCTTTAGTAGCCCGCTACCTTCCCAGTCTTCTAGCTCTGCAGAAGAACCCGCCAGCGATGGTCTGTAGTAGTCCTATGGCTAGCATTAAATGGCTTCCTTCCCAGTCTTCTAGCTCTCCAGGGGAACCCTCCAGCGATGGTCTTTAGTAGCCCGCTACCTTCCCAGTCTTCTAGCTCTCAGAGGAACCCGCCAGCGATGGTCTTTAATAGCCCTATGGCTAGCATTAAATGGCTTCCTTCCCAGTCTTCTAGCTCTCCAGGGGAACCCTCCAGCGATGGTCTGTAGTAGTCCTATGGCTAGCATTATATGATATTCCTTCCCAGTCTTCTAGCTCTGCAGAGGAACCCACCAGCGGTGGTCTGTAGTAGTCCTATGGCTAGCATTATATGATATTCCTTCCCAGTCTTCTAGCTCTGCAGAGGAACCCACCAGTGATGGTCTGTAGTAGCCCTATGGCTAGCATTAAATGGCTTCCTTACCAGTCTTCTAGCTCTCCAGGGGAACCCGCCAGCGATGGTCTGTAGTAGCCCTATAGTTGGCATTAAATGGCTTCCTTCCCAGTTCTTCTAGCTTTGCAGAATAACCTGTCCGTGATGGTCTGTAGTAGCCCTATGGCTAGCATTAAATGGCTTCCTTCCCAGTCTTCTAGCTGTCAGAGGAACCCGCCAGCTATGGTCTGTAGTAGCCCTATGGCTAGCATTAAATGGCTTTCCTTCCCTGTCTTCTAGCTCTGTAGAGGAACCTGCCAGTGATGGTCTTTAGTAGTCCTATGGCTACCATTAAATGGCTTTCCTTCCCAGTCTTCTACCTCTCAGAGAAAGCCGCCGCCGATGGTCTGTAGTAGCCCTATGGCTAGCATTAAATGGCTTCCTTCCCAGTCTTCTAGCTCTGCAGGGGAACCCGCCAGCGATGGTCTGTAGTAGCCCTATGGCTAGCATTAAATGGCTTTCCCTCAGTCTTCCAGCTCTGCAGAGTAACCCGCCAGCGTTGGTCTGTGGTAGCCCTATGGCTAGCATTAAATGGCTTCCTTCCCAGTCTTCCAGCTCTCCAGTGAAACCACCAGCGATGGTCTTTAGTAGCCCGCTACCTTTCCAGTCTTCTAGCTCTGCAGAAGAACCCGCCAGCGATGGTCTGTAGCAGCCCTATGGCTAGCATTAAATGTCTTTCCTTCCCAGTCTTCTAGCTCTGCAGGGGAACCCGCCAGTGATGGTCTCTAGCAGTCCGATGGCTAGCATTAAATGGCTTCCTTCCCAGTCTTCTAGCTTGCCAGGGGAACCCGCCAGCGATGATCTTTAGTAGCCCTATGGCTAGCATTAAATGGCTTTCCCTCAGTCTTCCAGCTCTGCAGGGGAACCCGCCAGCGATGGTCTCTAGTAGCCCTATGGCTAACATTAAATGGCTTCCTTCCCAGTCTTCTAGCTCTCGAGGGGAACCCGCCAGCGATGGTCTGTAGTAGCCCTATTGCTAGCATTAATTGGCTTCCTTCCTAGTCTTCTAGCTCTCCAGGGGAACCCGCCAGCGATGGTCTGTAGTAGCCCTATGGCTAGCATTAAATGGCTTCCTTACCAGTCTTCTAGCTCTCCAGGGGAAACCGCCAGCAATGGTCTGTAGTAGTCCTATTGCTAGCATTATATGGCTTCCTTCCCAGTCTTCTAGCTCTCCAGTGGAACCCACCAGCGATGGTCTGTAGTAGTCCTAGAGCTAGCATTAAATGGCTTTCCTTCCCAGTCTTCTAGCTCTGCAGGGGAACCCGCTAGCGATGGTCTGTAGTAGCCCTATGGCTAGCATTAAATGCCTTCCTTCCCAGTCTTCCAGCTCTCCAGTGGAACCCACCAGCGATGGTCTGTAGTAGTCCTAGAGCTAGCATTAAATGGCTTTCCTTCCCAGTCTTCTAGCTCTGCAGAGGAACCCGCTATTGATGGTCTGTAGTAGCCCTATGGCTAGCATTAAACGTCTTCCTTGCCAGTCTTCTAGCTCTCCAAGGGAACCCACCAGCGATGGTCTGTAGTAGTCCCATGGCTAGCATTAAACGGCTTCCTTCCTAGTCTTCTAGCTCTGTAGAGGAACCCGCCAGTAATGGTCTTTAGTAGCCCTATGGCTAGCATTAAATGGCTTCCTTCCCAGTCTTCTAGCTCTGCAGGGGAACCCGCCAGCGATGGTCTCTAGTAGTCCGATGGCTACCATTAAATGGCTTTTCTTCCCAGTCTTCTACCTCTCAGAGAAAGCCGCCACCGATGGTCTGTAGTAGCCCTATGGCTAGCATTAAATGGCTTCCTTCCCAGTCTTCTAGCTCTGCAGGGGAACCCACCAGCGATGGTCTGTAGTAGCCCTATGGCTAGCATTAAATGGCTTCCTTACCAGTCTTCTAGCTCGCAAGGGGAACCCTCCAGCGATGGTCTGTAGTAGCCCTATGGCTAGCATTAAATGGCTTCCTTCCCAGTCTTATAGCTCTCCTGGGGAACCTGCCAGCGATGGTCTGTAGTAGTCCATTGGCTAGCATTAAATGGCTTCCTTCCCAGTCTTCTAGCTCTGCAGAGGAACCCACCAGCGATGGTCTGTAGTAGTCCTATGGCTAGCATTATATGATATTCCTTCCCAGTCTTCTAGCTCTGCAGAGGAACCCACCAGCGATGGTCTGTAGTAGCCCTATGGCTAGCATTAAATGGCTTCCTTCCCAGTCTTCTAGCTCTGCAGAGGAACCCACCAGCGATGGTCTGTAGTAGTCCTATGGCTAGCATTATATGATATTCCTTCCGAGTCTTCTAGCTCTGTGGGGGAACCCGCCAGCGATGGTCTGTAGTAGCCCTATGGCTAGCATTAAATGGCTTCCTTACCAGTCTTCTAGCTCTCCAGGGGAACCCGCCAGCGATGGTCTGTAGTAGCCCTATAGTTGGCATTAAATGGCTTCCTTCCCAGTTCTTCTAGCTCTGCAGAAGAACCCGTCAGCGATGGTCTGTGGTAACCCTATGGTTAGCATTAAATGGCTTCCTTCCCAGTCCTCTAGCTCTGCAGAGGAACGCACCAGCGATGGTCTATAGTAGTCCTATGGCTAGCATTAAATGGCTTTCCTTCCCTGTCTTCTAGCTCTGTAGAGGAACCCGCCAGTAATGGTCTTTAGTAGCCCTATGGCTAGCATTAAATGGCTTCCTTCCCAGTCTTCTAGCTCTGCAGGGGAAACCGCCAGCAATGGTCTGTAGTAGTCCTATGGCTAGCATTATATGGCTTCCTTCCCAGTCTTCTACCTCGCCAGGGGAACCCGCAAGCGATGGTCTGTAGTAGCTCTATGGTTAACATTAAAGGCCCTCCTTCCCAGTCTTCTAGCTCTCCAGTGGAACCCACCAGCGATGGTCTGTAGTAGCCCTATGGCTAGCATTAAATGGCTTTCCTTCCCTGTCTTCTAGCTCTGTAGAGGAACCTGCCAGTGATGGTCTTTAGTAGTCCTATGGCTACCATTAAATGGCTTTCCTTCCCAGTCTTCTACCTCTCAGAGAAAGCCGCCGCCGATGGTCTGTAGTAGCCCTATGGCTAGCATTAAATGGCTTCCTTCCCAGTCTTCTAGCTCTGCAGGGGAACCCGCCAGCGATGGTCTGTAGTAGCCCTATGGCTAGCATTAAATGGCTTTCCCTCAGTCTTCCAGCTCTGCAGAGTAACCCGCCAGCGTTGGTCTGTAGTAGCCCTATGGCTAGCATTAAATGGCTTCCTTCCCAGTCTTCTAGCTCTCCAGAGGAACCCGCCAGCTATGGTCTGTAGTAGCCCTATGGCTAGCATTAAATGGCTTTCCTTCCCTGTCTTCTAGCTCTGTAGAGGAACCTGCCAGTGATGGTCTTTAGTAGTCCTATGGCTACCATTAAATGGCTTTCCTTCCCAGTCTTCTACCTCTCAGAGAAAGCCGCCGCCGATGGTCTGTAGTAGCCCTATGGCTAGCATTAAATGGCTTCCTTCCCAGTCTTCTAGCTCTGCAGGGGAACCCGCCAGCGATGGTCTGTAGTAGCCCTATGGCTAGCATTAAATGGCTTTCCCTCAGTCTTCCAGCTCTGCAGAGTAACCCGCCAGCGTTGGTCTGTGGTAGCCCTATGGCTAGCATTAAATGGCTTCCTTCCCAGTCTTCCAGCTCTCCAGTGAAACCACCAGCGATGGTCTTTAGTAGCCCGCTACCTTTCCAGTCTTCTAGCTCTGCAGAAGAACCCGCCAGCGATGGTCTGTAGCAGCCCTATGGCTAGCATTAAATGTCTTTCCTTCCCAGTCTTCTAGCTCTGCAGGGGAACCCGCCAGTGATGGTCTCTAGCAGTCCGATGGCTAGCATTAAATGGCTTCCTTCCCAGTCTTCTAGCTTGCCAGGGGAACCCGCCAGCGATGATCTTTAGTAGCCCTATGGCTAGCATTAAATAGCTTTCCCTCAGTCTTCCAGCTCTGCAGGGGAACCCGCCAGCGATGGTCTCTAGTAGCCCTATGGCTAACATTAAATGGCTTCCTTCCCAGTCTTCTAGCTCTCGAGGGGAACCCGCCAGCGATGGTCTGTAGTAGCCCTATTGCTAGCATTAATTGGCTTCCTTCCTAGTCTTCTAGCTCTCCAGGGGAACCCGCCAGCGATGGTCTGTAGTAGCCCTATGGCTAGCATTAAATGGCTTCCTTACCAGTCTTCTAGCTCTCCAGGGGAAACCGCCAGCAATGGTCTGTAGTAGTCCTATTGCTAGCATTATATGGCTTCCTTCCCAGTCTTCTAGCTCTGCAGAGGAACCCACCAGCGATGGTCTGTAGTAGTCCTATGGCTAGCATTATATGATATTCCTTCCCAGTCTTCTAGCTCTGCAGAGGAACCCACCAGCGATGGTCTGTAGTAGCCCTATGGCTAGCATTAAATGGCTTCCTTCCCAGTCTTCTAGCTCTGCAGAGGAACCCACCAGCGATGGTCTGTAGTAGTCCTATGGCTAGCATTATATGATATTCCTTCCGAGTCTTCTAGCTCTGTGGGGGAACCCGCCAGCGATGGTCTGTAGTAGCCCTATGGCTAGCATTAAATGGCTTCCTTACCAGTCTTCTAGCTCTCCAGGGGAACCCGCCAGCGATGGTCTGTAGTAGCCCTATAGTTGGCATTAAATGGCTTCCTTCCCAGTTCTTCTAGCTCTGCAGAAGAACCCGTCAGCGATGGTCTGTGGTAACCCTATGGTTAGCATTAAATGGCTTCCTTCCCAGTCTTCTAGCTCTGCAGAGGAACCCACCAGCGATGGTCTGTAGTAGTCCTATGGCTAGCATTATATGATATTCCTTCCCAGTCTTCTAGCTCTGCAGAGGAACCCACCAGCGATGGTCTGTAGTAGCCCTATGGCTAGCATTAAATGGCTTCCTTCCCAGTCTTCTAGCTCTGCAGAGGAACCCACCAGCGATGGTCTGTAGTAGTCCTATGGCTAGCATTATATGATATTCCTTCCGAGTCTTCTAGCTCTGTGGGGGAACCCGCCAGCGATGGTCTGTAGTAGCCCTATGGCTAGCATTAAATGGCTTCCTTACCAGTCTTCTAGCTCTCCAGGGGAACCCGCCAGCGATGGTCTGTAGTAGCCCTATAGTTGGCATTAAATGGCTTCCTTCCCAGTTCTTCTAGCTCTGCAGAAGAACCTGTCCGCGATGGTCTGTAGTAGCCCTATAGTTGGCATTAAATGGCTTCCTTCCCAGTTCTTCTAGCTCTGCAGAAGAACCTGTCCGCGATGGTCTGTAGTAGCCCTATGGCAGGCATTAAATGGCTTCCTTCCCAGTCTTATAGCTGTCAGAGGAACCCGCCAGCTATGGTCTGTAGTAGCCCTATGGCTAGCATTAAATGGCTTTCCTTCCCTGTCTTCTAGCTCTGTAGAGGAACCCGCCAGTGATGGTCTTTAGTAGCCCTATGGCTAGCATTAAATGGCTTCCTTCCCAGTCTTCTAGCTCTGCAGGGGAACCCGCCAGCGATGGTCTCTAATAGTCCTATAGCTACCATTAAATGGCTTTCCTTCCCAGTCTTCTACCTCTCAGAGAAAGCCGCTACCGATGGTCTGTAGTAGCCCTATGTCTAGCATTAAATGGCTTCCTTCCAAGTCTTCTAGCTCTGCAGGGGAACCCGCCAGCGATGGTCTGTAGTAGCCCTATGGCTAGCATTAAATGGCTTTCCTTCCCAGTCTTCTAGCTCACAGAGGAACCCGCCAGCGATGGTCTGTAGTAGTCCTATGGCTAGCATTAAATGGCTTTGCTTCCCAGTCTTCTAGCTCTCCGGGGAACCCACCAGCGATGGTCTGTAGTAGCCCTATGGCTAGCATTAAATGGCTTCCTTCCCAGTCTTCTAGCTCTCTAGAGGAACCCGCCAGCTATGGTCTGTAGTAGCCCTATGGCTAGCATTAAATGGCTTCCTTCCCAGTCTTCTAGCTCTCCGGGGAACCCACCAGCGATGGTCTGTAGTAGCCCTATGGCTAGCATTAAATGGCTTCCTTCCCAGTCTTCTAGCTCTCTAGAGGAACCCGCCAGCTATGGTCTGTAGTAGCCCTATGGCTACCATTAAATGACTTTCCTTCCCAGTCTTCTACCTCTCAGAGAAAGCCGCCACCGATGGTCTGTAGTAGCCCTATGTCTAGCATTAAATGGCTTCCTTCCAAGTCTTCTAGCTCTGCAGGGGAACCCGCCAGCGATGGTCTGTAGTAGCCCTATGGCTAGCATTAAATGGCTTTCCTTCCCAGTCTTCTAGCTCACAGAGGAACCCGCCAGCGATGGTCTGTAGTAGTCCTATGGCTAGCATTAAATGGCTTTGCTTCCCAGTCTTCTAGCTCTCCGGGGAACCCACCAGCGATGGTCTGTAGTAGCCCTATGGCTAGCATTAAATGGCTTCCTTCCCAGTCTTCTAGCTCTCTAGAGGAACCCGCCAGCTATGGTCTGTAGTAGCCCTATGGCTAGCATTAAATGGCTTCCTTCCCAGTCTTCTAGCTCTGCAGGAGAACCCGCCAGCGATGGTCTGTAGGAGCCCTATGGCTAGCATTAAATGACTTTCCTTCCCAGTCTTCTAGCTCTGCAGAGGAACCCGCCAGCGATGGTCTCTAGTAGTCCGATGGCTAGCATTAAATGGCTTCCTTCCGAGTCTTCTAGCTTGCCAGGGGAACCCGCCAGCGATGGTCTGTAGTAGCCCTATGGCTAGCATTAAATGGCTTTCCTTCCCAGTCTTCTAGCTCTGCAGGGGAACCTGCCAGTGATGGTCTCTAGCAGTCCGATGGCTAGCATTAAATGGCTTCCTTCCCAGTCTTCTAGCTTGCCAGAGGAACCCGCCAGCGATGGTCTGTACTAGCCCTATGGCTAGCATTAAATGGCTTTCCTTCCCAGTCTTCTAGCTCTGCAGGGGAACCCGCCAGTGATGGTCTCTAGCAGTCCGATGGCTAGCATTAAATGGCTTCCTTCCCAGTCTTCTAGCTTGCCAGGGGAACCCGCCAGCGATGGTCTTTAGTAGCCCTATGGCTAGCATTAAATGGCTTTCCCTCACAGTCTTCCAGCTCTGCAGAAGTACCCGCCAGCGATGGTCTGTAGTAGCCCTATGGCTAGCATTAAATGGCTTCCTTCCCAGTCTTCTAGCTCTGCAGGGGAACACGCCAGTGATGGTCTCTAGCAGTCCGATGGCTAGCATTAAATGGCTTCCTTCCCAGTCTTCTAGCTTGCCAGGGGAACCCGCCAGCGATGGTCTTTAGTAGCCCTAGGGCTAGCATTAAATGACTTCCTTCCCAGTCTTCTAACTCTCCATGGGAACCCGCCAGCGATGGTCTGTAGTAGCCCTATGGCTAGCATTAAATGGCTTCCTTCCCAGTCTTCTAGCTCTCCATGGGAACCCGCCAGCGATGGTCTGTAGTAGTGCTATGGCTAGCATTATATGGCTTCCTTCCCAGTCTTCTACCTCGCCAGGGGAACCCGCAAGCGATGGTCTGTAGTAGCTCTATGGTTAACATTAAATGGCTTTCCTTCCCAGTCTTCTAGCTCTGCAGGGGAACCCGCTAGCGATGGTCTGTAGTAGCCCTATTGCTAGCGTTAAATGGCTTTCCTTCCCAGTCTTCTAGCTCTGCAGGGGAACCCGCTAGCGATGGTCTGTAGTAGCTCTATAGTTAACATTAAATGGCTTTCCTTCCCAGTCTTCTAGCTCTGCAGGGGAACCCGCTAGTGATGGTCTGTAGTAGCCCTATGGCTAGCATTAAAAGGCTTCCTTCCCAGTCTTCTAGCTCTCCAGGGAAACCACCAGCGATGGTCTTTAGTAGCCCGCTACCTTCCCAGTCTTCTAGCTCTGCAGAAGAACCCGCCAGCGATGGTCTGTAGTAGTCCTATGGCTAGCATTAAATGGCTTCCTTCCCAGTCTTCTAGCTCTCCAGGGGAACCCTCCAGCGATGGTCTGTAGTAGTCCTATGGCTAGCATTATATGATATTCCTTCCCAGTCTTCTAGCTCTGCAGAGGAACCCACCAGCGGTGGTCTGTAGTAGTCCTATGGCTAGCATTATATGATATTCCTTCCCAGTCTTCTAGCTCTGCAGAGGAACCCACCAGTGATGGTCTGTAGTAGCCCTATGGCTAGCATTAAATGGCTTCCTTACCAGTCTTCTAGCTCTCCAGGGGAACCCGCCAGCGATGGTCTGTAGTAGCCCTATAGTTGGCATTAAATGGCTTCCTTCCCAGTTCTTCTAGCTTTGCAGAATAACCTGTCCGTGATGGTCTGTAGTAGCCCTATGGCTAGCATTAAATGGCTTCCTTCCCAGTCTTCTAGCTGTCAGAGGAACCCGCCAGCTATGGTCTGTAGTAGCCCTATGGCTAGCATTAAATGGCTTCCTTCCCAGTCTTCTAGCTCTCCAGAGGAACCCGCCAGCTATGGTCTGTAGTAGCCCTATGGCTAGCATTAAATGGCTTTCCTTCCCTGTCTTCTAGCTCTGTAGAGGAACCTGCCAGTGATGGTCTTTAGTAGTCCTATGGCTACCATTAAATGGCTTTCCTTCCCAGTCTTCTACCTCTCAGAGAAAGCCGCCGCCGATGGTCTGTAGTAGCCCTATGGCTAGCATTAAATGGCTTCCTTCCCAGTCTTCTAGCTCTGCAGGGGAACCCGCCAGCGATGGTCTGTAGTAGCCCTATGGCTAGCATTAAATGGCTTTCCCTCAGTCTTCCAGCTCTGCAGAGTAACCCGCCAGCGTTGGTCTGTGGTAGCCCTATGGCTAGCATTAAATGGCTTCCTTCCCAGTCTTCCAGCTCTCCAGTGAAACCACCAGCGATGGTCTTTAGTAGCCCGCTACCTTTCCAGTCTTCTAGCTCTGCAGAAGAACCCGCCAGCGATGGTCTGTAGCAGCCCTATGGCTAGCATTAAATGTCTTTCCTTCCCAGTCTTCTAGCTCTGCAGGGGAACCCGCCAGTGATGGTCTCTAGCAGTCCGATGGCTAGCATTAAATGGCTTCCTTCCCAGTCTTCTAGCTTGCCAGGGGAACCCGCCAGCGATGATCTTTAGTAGCCCTATGGCTAGCATTAAATGGCTTTCCCTCAGTCTTCCAGCTCTGCAGGGGAACCCGCCAGCGATGGTCTCTAGTAGCCCTATGGCTAACATTAAATGGCTTCCTTCCCAGTCTTCTAGCTCTCGAGGGGAACCCGCCAGCGATGGTCTGTAGTAGCCCTATTGCTAGCATTAATTGGCTTCCTTCCTAGTCTTCTAGCTCTCCAGGGGAACCCGCCAGCGATGGTCTGTAGTAGCCCTATGGCTAGCATTAAATGGCTTCCTTACCAGTCTTCTAGCTCTCCAGGGGAAACCGCCAGCAATGGTCTGTAGTAGTCCTATTGCTAGCATTATATGGCTTCCTTCCCAGTCTTCTAGCTCTCCAGTGGAACCCACCAGCGATGGTCTGTAGTAGTCCTAGAGCTAGCATTAAATGGCTTTCCTTCCCAGTCTTCTAGCTCTGCAGGGGAACCCGCTAGCGATGGTCTGTAGTAGCCCTATGGCTAGCATTAAATGCCTTCCTTCCCAGTCTTCTAGCTCTCCAGTGGAACCCACCAGCGATGGTCTGTAGTAGTCCTAGAGCTAGCATTAAATGGCTTTCCTTCCCAGTCTTCTAGCTCTGCAGAGGAACCCGCTATTGATGGTCTGTAGTAGCCCTATGGCTAGCATTAAACGTCTTCCTTGCCAGTCTTCTAGCTCTCCAAGGGAACCCACCAGCGATGGTCTGTAGTAGTCCCATGGCTAGCATTAAACGGCTTCCTTCCTAGTCTTCTAGCTCTGTAGAGGAACCCGCCAGTAATGGTCTTTAGTAGCCCTATGGCTAGCATTAAATGGCTTCCTTCCCAGTCTTCTAGCTCTGCAGGGGAACCCGCCAGCGATGGTCTCTAGTAGTCCGATGGCTACCATTAAATGGCTTTTCTTCCCAGTCTTCTACCTCTCAGAGAAAGCCGCCACCGATGGTCTGTAGTAGCCCTATGGCTAGCATTAAATGGCTTCCTTCCCAGTCTTCTAGCTCTGCAGGGGAACCCACCAGCGATGGTCTGTAGTAGCCCTATGGCTAGCATTAAATGGCTTCCTTACCAGTCTTCTAGCTCGCAAGGGGAACCCTCCAGCGATGGTCTGTAGTAGCCCTATGGCTAGCATTAAATGGCTTCCTTCCCAGTCTTATAGCTCTCCTGGGGAACCTGCCAGCGATGGTCTGTAGTAGTCCATTGGCTAGCATTAAATGGCTTCCTTCCCAGTCTTCTAGCTCTGCAGAGGAACCCACCAGCGATGGTCTGTAGTAGTCCTATGGCTAGCATTATATGATATTCCTTCCCAGTCTTCTAGCTCTGCAGAGGAACCCACCAGCGATGGTCTGTAGTAGCCCTATGGCTAGCATTAAATGGCTTCCTTCCCAGTCTTCTAGCTCTGCAGAGGAACCCACCAGCGATGGTCTGTAGTAGTCCTATGGCTAGCATTATATGATATTCCTTCCGAGTCTTCTAGCTCTGTGGGGGAACCCGCCAGCGATGGTCTGTAGTAGCCCTATGGCTAGCATTAAATGGCTTCCTTACCAGTCTTCTAGCTCTCCAGGGGAACCCGCCAGCGATGGTCTGTAGTAGCCCTATAGTTGGCATTAAATGGCTTCCTTCCCAGTTCTTCTAGCTCTGCAGAAGAACCCGTCAGCGATGGTCTGTGGTAACCCTATGGTTAGCATTAAATGGCTTCCTTCCCAGTCCTCTAGCTCTGCAGAGGAACGCACCAGCGATGGTCTATAGTAGTCCTATGGCTAGCATTAAATGGCTTTCCTTCCCTGTCTTCTAGCTCTGTAGAGGAACCCGCCAGTAATGGTCTTTAGTAGCCCTATGGCTAGCATTAAATGGCTTCCTTCCCAGTCTTCTAGCTCTGCAGGGGAAACCGCCAGCAATGGTCTGTAGTAGTCCTATGGCTAGCATTATATGGCTTCCTTCCCAGTCTTCTACCTCGCCAGGGGAACCCGCAAGCGATGGTCTGTAGTAGCTCTATGGTTAACATTAAAGGCCCTCCTTCCCAGTCTTCTAGCTCTCCAGTGGAACCCACCAGCGATGGTCTGTAGTAGCCCTATGGCTAGCATTAAATGGCTTTCCTTCCCTGTCTTCTAGCTCTGTAGAGGAACCTGCCAGTGATGGTCTTTAGTAGTCCTATGGCTACCATTAAATGGCTTTCCTTCCCAGTCTTCTACCTCTCAGAGAAAGCCGCCGCCGATGGTCTGTAGTAGCCCTATGGCTAGCATTAAATGGCTTCCTTCCCAGTCTTCTAGCTCTGCAGGGGAACCCGCCAGCGATGGTCTGTAGTAGCCCTATGGCTAGCATTAAATGGCTTTCCCTCAGTCTTCCAGCTCTGCAGAGTAACCCGCCAGCGTTGGTCTGTAGTAGCCCTATGGCTAGCATTAAATGGCTTCCTTCCCAGTCTTCTAGCTCTCCAGAGGAACCCGCCAGCTATGGTCTGTAGTAGCCCTATGGCTAGCATTAAATGGCTTTCCTTCCCTGTCTTCTAGCTCTGTAGAGGAACCTGCCAGTGATGGTCTTTAGTAGTCCTATGGCTACCATTAAATGGCTTTCCTTCCCAGTCTTCTACCTCTCAGAGAAAGCCGCCGCCGATGGTCTGTAGTAGCCCTATGGCTAGCATTAAATGGCTTCCTTCCCAGTCTTCTAGCTCTGCAGGGGAACCCGCCAGCGATGGTCTGTAGTAGCCCTATGGCTAGCATTAAATGGCTTTCCCTCAGTCTTCCAGCTCTGCAGAGTAACCCGCCAGCGTTGGTCTGTGGTAGCCCTATGGCTAGCATTAAATGGCTTCCTTCCCAGTCTTCCAGCTCTCCAGTGAAACCACCAGCGATGGTCTTTAGTAGCCCGCTACCTTTCCAGTCTTCTAGCTCTGCAGAAGAACCCGCCAGCGATGGTCTGTAGCAGCCCTATGGCTAGCATTAAATGTCTTTCCTTCCCAGTCTTCTAGCTCTGCAGGGGAACCCGCCAGTGATGGTCTCTAGCAGTCCGATGGCTAGCATTAAATGGCTTCCTTCCCAGTCTTCTAGCTTGCCAGGGGAACCCGCCAGCGATGATCTTTAGTAGCCCTATGGCTAGCATTAAATGGCTTTCCCTCAGTCTTCCAGCTCTGCAGGGGAACCCGCCAGCGATGGTCTCTAGTAGCCCTATGGCTAACATTAAATGGCTTCCTTCCCAGTCTTCTAGCTCTCGAGGGGAACCCGCCAGCGATGGTCTGTAGTAGCCCTATTGCTAGCATTAATTGGCTTCCTTCCTAGTCTTCTAGCTCTCCAGGGGAACCCGCCAGCGATGGTCTGTAGTAGCCCTATGGCTAGCATTAAATGGCTTCCTTACCAGTCTTCTAGCTCTCCAGGGGAAACCGCCAGCAATGGTCTGTAGTAGTCCTATTGCTAGCATTATATGGCTTCCTTCCCAGTCTTCTAGCTCTGCAGAGGAACCCACCAGCGATGGTCTGTAGTAGTCCTATGGCTAGCATTATATGATATTCCTTCCCAGTCTTCTAGCTCTGCAGAGGAACCCACCAGCGATGGTCTGTAGTAGCCCTATGGCTAGCATTAAATGGCTTCCTTCCCAGTCTTCTAGCTCTGCAGAGGAACCCACCAGCGATGGTCTGTAGTAGTCCTATGGCTAGCATTATATGATATTCCTTCCGAGTCTTCTAGCTCTGTGGGGGAACCCGCCAGCGATGGTCTGTAGTAGCCCTATGGCTAGCATTAAATGGCTTCCTTACCAGTCTTCTAGCTCTCCAGGGGAACCCGCCAGCGATGGTCTGTAGTAGCCCTATAGTTGGCATTAAATGGCTTCCTTCCCAGTTCTTCTAGCTCTGCAGAAGAACCCGTCAGCGATGGTCTGTGGTAACCCTATGGTTAGCATTAAATGGCTTCCTTCCCAGTCTTCTAGCTCTGCAGAGGAACCCACCAGCGATGGTCTGTAGTAGTCCTATGGCTAGCATTATATGATATTCCTTCCCAGTCTTCTAGCTCTGCAGAGGAACCCACCAGCGATGGTCTGTAGTAGCCCTATGGCTAGCATTAAATGGCTTCCTTCCCAGTCTTCTAGCTCTGCAGAGGAACCCACCAGCGATGGTCTGTAGTAGTCCTATGGCTAGCATTATATGATATTCCTTCCGAGTCTTCTAGCTCTGTGGGGGAACCCGCCAGCGATGGTCTGTAGTAGCCCTATGGCTAGCATTAAATGGCTTCCTTACCAGTCTTCTAGCTCTCCAGGGGAACCCGCCAGCGATGGTCTGTAGTAGCCCTATAGTTGGCATTAAATGGCTTCCTTCCCAGTTCTTCTAGCTCTGCAGAAGAACCCGTCAGCGATGGTCTGTGGTAACCCTATGGTTAGCATTAAATGGCTTCCTTCCCAGTCCTCTAGCTCTGCAGAGGAACGCACCAGCGATGGTCTATAGTAGTCCTATGGCTAGCATTAAATGGCTTTCCTTCCCTGTCTTCTAGCTCTGTAGAGGAACCCGCCAGTAATGGTCTTTAGTAGCCCTATGGCTAGCATTAAATGGCTTCCTTCCCAGTCTTCTAGCTCTGCAGGGGAAACCGCCAGCAATGGTCTGTAGTAGTCCTATGGCTAGCATTATATGGCTTCCTTCCCAGTCTTCTACCTCGCCAGGGGAACCCGCAAGCGATGGTCTGTAGTAGCTCTATGGTTAACATTAAAGGCCCTCCTTCCCAGTCTTCTAGCTCTCCAGTGGAACCCACCAGCGATGGTCTGTAGTAGTCCTAGAGCTAGCATTAAATGGCTTTCCTTCCGAGTCTTCTAGCTCTGCAGAGGAACCCGCTATTGATGGTCTGTAGTAGCCCTATGGCTAGCATTAAACGTCTTCCTTGCCAGTCTTCTAGCTCTCCAGGGGAACCCGCCAGCGATGGTCTTTAATAGCCCTATGGATAGCATTAAATGGCTTTCCTTTCGAGTCTTCTAGCTCTGTGGGGGAACCCGCCAGCGATGGTCTGTAGTAGCCCTATGGCTAGCATTAAATGGCTTCCTTCCCAGTCTTCTAGCTCTCCAGGGGAACCCGCCAGCGATGGTATGTAGTAGCCCTATGGCTAGCATTAAATGGCTTTCCTTCCTAGTCTTCTAGCTCTGCGGGGAAACCCGCCAGCGATGGTCTGTAGTAGCCCTATAGTTGGCATTAAATGGCTTCCTTCCTAGTTCTTCTATCTCTGTAGAGGAACCCGCCAGCGATGGTCTGTAGTAGTCCTATGGCTAGCATTAAATGGCTTCCTTCCCAGTCTTCTAGCTCTCAGAGGAACCCGCCAGCGATGGTCTTTAGTAGCCCTATGGCTAGCAATAAATGGCTTCCTTACCAGTCTTCTAGCTCTGCAGGGGAACCCGCCAGCGATGGTCTGTAGTAGATCTATCGTTAACATTAAATGGCTTTCCTTCCCTGTCTTCTAGCTCTCCAGGGGAACCCGCAAGCGATGGTCTGTAGTAGCTCTATTGTTAACATTAAATGGCTTTCCTTCCCAGTCTTCTAGCTCTGCAGGGGAACCCGCTAGCGATGGTCTGTAGTAGCCCTATTGCTAGCGTTAAATGGCTTTCCTTCCCAGTCTTCTAGCTCTGCAGGGGAACCCGCTAGCGATGGTCTGTAGTAGCTCTATAGTTAACATTAAATGGCTTTCCTTCCCAGTCTTCTAGCTCTGCAGGGGAACCCGCTAGTGATGGTCTGTAGTAGCCCTATGGCTAGCATTAAATGGCTTCCTTCCCAGTCTTCTAGCTCTCCAGGGAAACCACCAGCGATGGTCTTTAGTAGCCCGCTACCTTCCCAGTCTTCTAGCTCTGCAGAAGAACCCGCCAGCGATGGTCTGTAGTAGTCCTATGGCTAGCATTAAATGGCTTCCTTCCCAGTCTTCTAGCTCTCCAGGGGAACCCTCCAGCGATGGTCTTTAGTAGCCCGCTACCTTCCCAGTCTTCTAGCTCTCAGAGGAACCCGCCAGCGATGGTCTTTAATAGCCCTATGGCTAGCATTAAATGGCTTCCTTCCCAGTCTTCTAGCTCTCCAGGGGAACCCTCCAGCGATGGTCTGTAGTAGTCCTATGGCTAGCATTATATGATATTCCTTCCCAGTCTTCTAGCTCTGCAGAGGAACCCACCAGCGGTGGTCTGTAGTAGTCCTATGGCTAGCATTATATGATATTCCTTCCCAGTCTTCTAGCTCTGCAGAGGAACCCACCAGTGATGGTCTGTAGTAGCCCTATGGCTAGCATTAAATGGCTTCCTTACCAGTCTTCTAGCTCTCCAGGGGAACCCGCCAGCGATGGTCTGTAGTAGCCCTATAGTTGGCATTAAATGGCTTCCTTCCCAGTTCTTCTAGCTTTGCAGAATAACCTGTCCGTGATGGTCTGTAGTAGCCCTATGGCTAGCATTAAATGGCTTCCTTCCCAGTCTTCTAGCTGTCAGAGGAACCCGCCAGCTATGGTCTGTAGTAGCCCTATGGCTAGCATTAAATGGCTTCCTTCCCAGTCTTCTAGCTCTCCAGAGGAACCCGCCAGCTATGGTCTGTAGTAGCCCTATGGCTAGCATTAAATGGCTTTCCTTCCCTGTCTTCTAGCTCTGTAGAGGAACCTGCCAGTGATGGTCTTTAGTAGTCCTATGGCTACCATTAAATGGCTTTCCTTCCCAGTCTTCTACCTCTCAGAGAAAGCCGCCGCCGATGGTCTGTAGTAGCCCTATGGCTAGCATTAAATGGCTTCCTTCCCAGTCTTCTAGCTCTGCAGGGGAACCCGCCAGCGATGGTCTGTAGTAGCCCTATGGCTAGCATTAAATGGCTTTCCCTCAGTCTTCCAGCTCTGCAGAGTAACCCGCCAGCGTTGGTCTGTAGTAGCCCTATGGCTAGCATTAAATGGCTTCCTTCCCAGTCTTCCAGCTCTCCAGTGAAACCACCAGCGATGGTCTTTAGTAGCCCGCTACCTTTCCAGTCTTCTAGCTCTGCAGAAGAACCCGCCAGCGATGGTCTGTAGCAGCCCTATGGCTAGCATTAAATGTCTTTCCTTCCCAGTCTTCTAGCTCTGCAGGGGAACCCGCCAGTGATGGTCTCTAGCAGTCCGATGGCTAGCATTAAATGGCTTCCTTCCCAGTCTTCTAGCTTGCCAGGGGAACCCGCCAGCGATGATCTTTAGTAGCCCTATGGCTAGCATTAAATGGCTTTCCCTCAGTCTTCCAGCTCTGCAGGGGAACCCGCCAGCGATGGTCTCTAGTAGCCCTATGGCTAACATTAAATGGCTTCCTTCCCAGTCTTCTAGCTCTCGAGGGGAACCCGCCAGCGATGGTCTGTAGTAGCCCTATGGCTAGCATTAAATGGCTTCCTTACCAGTCTTCTAGCTCTCCAGGGGAAACCGCCAGCAATGGTCTGTAGTAGTCCTATTGCTAGCATTATATGGCTTCCTTCCCAGTCTTCTAGCTCTCCAGTGGAACCCACCAGCGATGGTCTGTAGTAGTCCTAGAGCTAGCATTAAATGGCTTTCCTTCCCAGTCTTCTAGCTCTGCAGGGGAACCCGCTAGCGATGGTCTGTAGTAGCCCTATGGCTAGCATTAAATGCCTTCCTTCCCAGTCTTCTAGCTCTCCAGTGGAACCCACCAGCGATGGTCTGTAGTAGTCCTAGAGCTAGCATTAAATGGCTTTCCTTCCCAGTCTTCTAGCTCTGCAGAGGAACCCGCTATTGATGGTCTGTAGTAGCCCTATGGCTAGCATTAAACGTCTTCCTTGCCAGTCTTCTAGCTCTCCAAGGGAACCCGCCAGCGATGGTCTGTAGTAGTCCCATGGCTAGCATTAAATGGCTTCCTTCCTAGTCTTCTAGCTCTGTAGAGGAACCCGCCAGTAATGGTCTTTAGTAGCCCTATGGCTAGCATTAAATGGCTTCCTTCCCAGTCTTCTAGCTCTGCAGGGGAACCCGCCAGCGATGGTCTCTAGTAGTCCGATGGCTACCATTAAATGGCTTTTCTTCCCAGTCTTCTACCTCTCAGAGAAAGCCGCCACCGATGGTCTGTAGTAGCCCTATGGCTAGCATTAAATGGCTTCCTTCCCAGTCTTCTAGCTCTGCAGGGGAACCCACCAGCGATGGTCTGTAGTAGCCCTATGGCTAGCATTAAATGGCTTCCTTACCAGTCTTCTAGCTCGCCAGGGGAACCCTCCAGCGATGGTCTGTAGTAGCCCTATGGCTAGCATTAAATGGCTTCCTTCCCAGTCTTATAGCTCTCCTGGGGAACCTGCCAGCGATGGTCTGTAGTAGTCCATTGGCTAGCATTAAATGGCTTCCTTCCCAGTCTTCTAACTCTGCAGAGGAACCCACCAGCGATGGTCTGTAGTAGTCCTATGGCTAGCATTATATGATATTCCTTCCCAGTCTTCTAGCTCTGCAGAGGAACCCACCAGCGATGGTCTGTAGTAGCCCTATGGCTAGCATTAAATGGCTTCCTTCCCAGTCTTCTAGCTCTGCAGAGGAACCCACCAGCGATGGTCTGTAGTAGTCCTATGGCTAGCATTATATGATATTCCTTCCGAGTCTTCTAGCTCTGTGGGGGAACCCGCCAGCGATGGTCTGTAGTAGCCCTATGGCTAGCATTAAATGGCTTCCTTACCAGTCTTCTAGCTCTCCAGGGGAACCCGCCAGCGATGGTCTGTAGTAGCCCTATAGTTGGCATTAAATGGCTTCCTTCCCAGTTCTTCTAGCTCTGCAGAAGAACCCGTCAGCGATGGTCTGTGGTAACCCTATGGTTAGCATTAAATGGCTTCCTTCCCAGTCCTCTAGCTCTGCAGAGGAACGCACCAGCGATGGTCTATAGTAGTCCTATGGCTAGCATTAAATGGCTTTCCTTCCCTGTCTTCTAGCTCTGTAGAGGAACCCGCCAGTAATGGTCTTTAGTAGCCCTATGGCTAGCATTAAATGGCTTCCTTCCCAGTCTTCTAGCTCTGCAGGGGAAACCGCCAGCAATGGTCTGTAGCAGCCCTATGGCTAGCATTAAATGGCTTTCCTTCCCAGTCTTCTAGCTCTGCAGAGGAACCCGCCAGCGATGGTCTCTAGTAGTCCGATGGCTAGCATTAAATGGCTTCCTTCCAAGTCTTCTAGCTTGCCAGGGGAACCCGCCAGCGATGGTCTGTAGTAGGCCTATGGCTAGCATTAAATGGCTTTCCTTCCCAGTCTTTTAGCTCTGCAGGGGAACCTGCCAGTGATGGTCTCTAGCAGGCCGATGGCTAGCATTAAATGGCTTCCTTCCCAGTCTTCTAGCTTGCCAGGGGAACCCGCCAGCGATGGTCTGTAGTAGCCCTATGGCTAGCATTAAATGGCTTTCCTTCCCAGTCTTCTAGCTCTGCAGGGGAACCCGCCAGTGATGGTCTCTAGCAGTCCGATGGCTAGCATTAAATGGCTTCCTTCCCAGTCTTCTAGCTTGCCAGGGGAACCCGCCAGCGATGGTCTTTAGTAGCCCTAGGGCTAGCATTAAATGGCTTCCTTCCCAGTCTTCTAACTCTCCATGGGAACCCGCCAGCGATGGTCTGTAGTAGCCCTATGGCTAGCATTATATGGCTTCCTTCCCAGTCTTCTACCTCGCCAGGGGAACCCGCAAGCGATGGTCTGTAGTAGCTCTATGGTTAACATTAAATGGCTTTCCTTCCCAGTCTTCTAGCTCTGCAGGGGAACCCGCTAGTGATGGTCTGTAGTAGCCCTATGGCTAGCATTAAATGCCTTCCTTCCCAGTCTTCTAGCTCTCCAGGGAAACCACCAGCGATGGTCTTTAGTAGCCCGCTACCTTCCCAGTCTTCTAGCTCTGCAGAAGAACCCGCCAGCGATGGTCTGTAGTAGTCCTATGGCTAGCATTAAATGGCTTCCTTCCCAGTCTTCTAGCTCTCAGAGGAACCCGCCAGCGATGGTCTGTAGTAGCCCTATAGTTGGCATTAAATGGCTTCCTTCCCAGTTCTTCTAGCTCTGCAGAATAACCGGTCCGTGATGGTCTGTAGTAGCCCTATGGCTAGCATTAAATGGCTTCCTTCCCAGTCTTCTAGCTCTCCAGAGGAACCCGCCAGCTAGGGTCTGTAGTAGCCCTATGGCTAGCATTAAATGACTTCCTTCCCAGTCTTCTAGCTCTCCAGAGGAACCCGCCAGCTATGGTCTGTAGTAGCCCTATGGCTAGCATTAAATGGCTTTCCTTCCCTGTCTTCTAGCTCTGTAGAGGAACCTGCCAGTGATGGTCTTTAGTAGCCCTATGGCTAGCATTAAATGGCTTCCTTCCCAGTCTTCTAGCTTGCCAGGGGAACCCGCCAGCGATGGTCTTTAGTAGCCCTATGGCTAGCATTAAATGGCTTTCCCTCACAGTCTTCCAGCTCTGCAGAAGTACCCGCCAGCGATGGTCTGTAGTAGCCCTATGGCTAGCATTAAATGGCTTCCTTCCCAGTCTTCTAGCTTGCCAGGGGAACCCGCCAGCGATGGTCTTTAGTAGCCCTATGGCTAGCATTAAATGGCTTCCTTCCCAGTCTTCTAACTCTCCATGGGAACCCGCCAGCGATGGTCTGTAGTAGCCCTATGGCTAGCATTAAATGGCTTCCTTCCCAGTCTTCTAACTCTCCATGGGAACCCGCCAGCGATGGTCTGTAATAGCCCTATAGTTGGCATTAAATGGCTTCCTTCTTAGTTCTTCTATCTCTGCAGAGGAACCCGCCAGCGATGGTCTGTAGTAGTCCTATGGCTAGCATTAAATGGCTTCCTTCCCAGTCTTCTAGCTCTCAGAGGAACCCGCCAGCGATGGTCTTTAGGAGCCCTATGGCTAGCATTAAATGGCTTCCTTCCCAGTCTTCTAGCTCTCAGGGGAACCCTCCAGCGATGGTCTGTAGTAGCCCTATGGCTAGCATTAAATGGCTTCCTTACCAGTCTTCTAGCTCTGCAGGGGAACCCGCCAGCGATGGTCTGTAGTAGCTCTATGGTTAACATTAAATGGCTTTCCTTCCCTGTCTTCTAGCTCTCCAGGGGAACCCGCCATTGATGGTCTGTAGTAGCCCTATGGCTAGCATTAAATGGCTTCCTTCCCAGTTTTCTAGCTGTCCAGGGGAACCCGCCAGCGATGGTCTGTAGTATTCCTATGGCTAGCATTATATGATATTCCTTCCCAGTCTTCTAGCTCTGCAGAGGAACCCACCAGCGATGGTCTGTAGTAATCCTATGGCTAGCATTATATGATATTCCTTCCCGGTCTTCTAGCTCTGCAGAGGAACCCACCAGCGATGGTCTGTAGTAATCCTATGGCTAGCATTATATGATATTCCTTCCCGGTCTTCTAGCTCTGCAGAGGAACCCACCAGCGATGGTCTGTAGTAGCCCTATGGCTAGCATTAAATGGCTTCCTTACCAGTCTTCTAGCTCTCCAGGGGAACCCGCCAGCGATGGTCTGTAGTAGCCCTATAGTTGGCATTAAATGGCTTCCTTCCCAGTTCTTCTAGCTCTGCAGAAGAACCTGTCCGCGATGGTCTGTAGTAGCCCTATAGTTGGCATTAAATGGCTTCCTTCCCAGTTCTTCTAGCTCTGCAGAAGAACCTGTCCGCGATGGTCTGTAGTAGCCCTATGGCAGGCATTAAATGGCTTCCTTCCCAGTCTTATAGCTGTCAGAGGAACCCGCCAGCTATGGTCTGTAGTAGCCCTATGGCTAGCATTAAATGGCTTTCCTTCCCTGTCTTCTAGCTCTGTAGAGGAACCCGCCAGTGATGGTCTTTAGTAGCCCTATGGCTAGCATTAAATGGCTTCCTTCCCAGTCTTCTAGCTCTGCAGGGGAACCCGCCAGCGATGGTCTCTAATAGTCCTATAGCTACCATTAAATGGCTTTCCTTCCCAGTCTTCTACCTCTCAGAGAAAGCCGCTACCGATGGTCTGTAGTAGCCCTATGTCTAGCATTAAATGGCTTCCTTCCAAGTCTTCTAGCTCTGCAGGGGAACCCGCCAGCGATGGTCTGTAGTAGCCCTATGGCTAGCATTAAATGGCTTTCCTTCCCAGTCTTCTAGCTCACAGAGGAACCCGCCAGCGATGGTCTGTAGTAGTCCTATGGCTAGCATTAAATGGCTTTGCTTCCCAGTCTTCTAGCTCTCCGGGGAACCCACCAGCGATGGTCTGTAGTAGCCCTATGGCTAGCATTAAATGGCTTCCTTCCCAGTCTTCTAGCTCTCTAGAGGAACCCGCCAGCTATGGTCTGTAGTAGCCCTATGGCTAGCATTAAATGGCTTCCTTCCCAGTCTTCTAGCTCTCCGGGGAACCCACCAGCGATGGTCTGTAGTAGCCCTATGGCTAGCATTAAATGGCTTCCTTCCCAGTCTTCTAGCTCTCTAGAGGAACCCGCCAGCTATGGTCTGTAGTAGCCCTATGGCTACCATTAAATGACTTTCCTTCCCAGTCTTCTACCTCTCAGAGAAAGCCGCCACCGATGGTCTGTAGTAGCCCTATGGCTAGCATTAAATGGCTTCCTTCCCAGTCTTCTAGCTCTGCAGGAGAACCCGCCAGCGATGGTCTGTAGGAGCCCTATGGCTAGCATTAAATGACTTTCCTTCCCAGTCTTCTAGCTCTGCAGAGGAACCCGCCAGCGATGGTCTCTAGTAGTCCGATGGCTAGCATTAAATGGCTTCCTTCCGAGTCTTCTAGCTTGCCAGGGGAACCCGCCAGCGATGGTCTGTAGTAGCCCTATGGCTAGCATTAAATGGCTTTCCTTCCCAGTCTTCTAGCTCTGCAGGGGAACCTGCCAGTGATGGTCTCTAGCAGTCCGATGGCTAGCATTAAATGGCTTCCTTCCCAGTCTTCTAGCTTGCCAGAGGAACCCGCCAGCGATGGTCTGTACTAGCCCTATGGCTAGCATTAAATGGCTTTCCTTCCCAGTCTTCTAGCTCTGCAGGGGAACCCGCCAGTGATGGTCTCTAGCAGTCCGATGGCTAGCATTAAATGGCTTCCTTCCCAGTCTTCTAGCTTGCCAGGGGAACCCGCCAGCGATGGTCTTTAGTAGCCCTATGGCTAGCATTAAATGGCTTTCCCTCACAGTCTTCCAGCTCTGCAGAAGTACCCGCCAGCGATGGTCTGTAGTAGCCCTATGGCTAGCATTAAATGGCTTCCTTCCCAGTCTTCTAGCTCTGCAGGGGAACACGCCAGTGATGGTCTCTAGCAGTCCGATGGCTAGCATTAAATGGCTTCCTTCCCAGTCTTCTAGCTTGCCAGGGGAACCCGCCAGCGATGGTCTTTAGTAGCCCTAGGGCTAGCATTAAATGACTTCCTTCCCAGTCTTCTAACTCTCCATGGGAACCCGCCAGCGATGGTCTGTAGTAGCCCTATGGCTAGCATTAAATGGCTTCCTTCCCAGTCTTCTAGCTCTCCATGGGAACCCGCCAGCGATGGTCTGTAGTAGTGCTATGGCTAGCATTATATGGCTTCCTTCCCAGTCTTCTACCTCGCCAGGGGAACCCGCAAGCGATGGTCTGTAGTAGCTCTATGGTTAACATTAAATGGCTTTCCTTCCCAGTCTTCTAGCTCTGCAGGGGAACCCGCTAGCGATGGTCTGTAGTAGCCCTATTGCTAGCGTTAAATGGCTTTCCTTCCCAGTCTTCTAGCTCTGCAGGGGAACCCGCTAGCGATGGTCTGTAGTAGCTCTATAGTTAACATTAAATGGCTTTCCTTCCCAGTCTTCTAGCTCTGCAGGGGAACCCGCTAGTGATGGTCTGTAGTAGCCCTATGGCTAGCATTAAAAGGCTTCCTTCCCAGTCTTCTAGCTCTCCAGGGAAACCACCAGCGATGGTCTTTAGTAGCCCGCTACCTTCCCAGTCTTCTAGCTCTGCAGAAGAACCCGCCAGCGATGGTCTGTAGTAGTCCTATGGCTAGCATTAAATGGCTTCCTTCCCAGTCTTCTAGCTCTCCAGGGGAACCCTCCAGCGATGGTCTTTAGTAGCCCGCTACCTTCCCAGTCTTCTAGCTCTCAGAGGAACCCGCCAGCGATGGTCTTTAATAGCCCTATGGCTAGCATTAAATGGCTTCCTTCCCAGTCTTCTAGCTCTCCAGGGGAACCCTCCAGCGATGGTCTGTAGTAGTCCTATGGCTAGCATTATATGATATTCCTTCCCAGTCTTCTAGCTCTGCAGAGGAACCCACCAGCGGTGGTCTGTAGTAGTCCTATGGCTAGCATTATATGATATTCCTTCCCAGTCTTCTAGCTCTGCAGAGGAACCCACCAGTGATGGTCTGTAGTAGCCCTATGGCTAGCATTAAATGGCTTCCTTACCAGTCTTCTAGCTCTCCAGGGGAACCCGCCAGCGATGGTCTGTAGTAGCCCTATAGTTGGCATTAAATGGCTTCCTTCCCAGTTCTTCTAGCTTTGCAGAATAACCTGTCCGTGATGGTCTGTAGTAGCCCTATGGCTAGCATTAAATGGCTTCCTTCCCAGTCTTCTAGCTGTCAGAGGAACCCGCCAGCTATGGTCTGTAGTAGCCCTATGGCTAGCATTAAATGGCTTCCTTCCCAGTCTTCTAGCTCTCCAGAGGAACCCGCCAGCTATGGTCTGTAGTAGCCCTATGGCTAGCATTAAATGGCTTTCCTTCCCTGTCTTCTAGCTCTGTAGAGGAACCTGCCAGTGATGGTCTTTAGTAGTCCTATGGCTACCATTAAATGGCTTTCCTTCCCAGTCTTCTACCTCTCAGAGAAAGCCGCCGCCGATGGTCTGTAGTAGCCCTATGGCTAGCATTAAATGGCTTCCTTCCCAGTCTTCTAGCTCTGCAGGGGAACCCGCCAGCGATGGTCTGTAGTAGCCCTATGGCTAGCATTAAATGGCTTTCCCTCAGTCTTCCAGCTCTGCAGAGTAACCCGCCAGCGTTGGTCTGTGGTAGCCCTATGGCTAGCATTAAATGGCTTCCTTCCCAGTCTTCCAGCTCTCCAGTGAAACCACCAGCGATGGTCTTTAGTAGCCCGCTACCTTTCCAGTCTTCTAGCTCTGCAGAAGAACCCGCCAGCGATGGTCTGTAGCAGCCCTATGGCTAGCATTAAATGTCTTTCCTTCCCAGTCTTCTAGCTCTGCAGGGGAACCCGCCAGTGATGGTCTCTAGCAGTCCGATAGCTAGCATTAAATGGCTTCCTTCCCAGTCTTCTAGCTTGCCAGGGGAACCCGCCAGCGATGATCTTTAGTAGCCCTATGGCTAGCATTAAATGGCTTTCCCTCAGTCTTCCAGCTCTGCAGGGGAACCCGCCAGCGATGGTCTCTAGTAGCCCTATGGCTAACATTAAATGGCTTCCTTCCCAGTCTTCTAGCTCTCGAGGGGAACCCGCCAGCGATGGTCTGTAGTAGCCCTATTGCTAGCATTAATTGGCTTCCTTCCTAGTCTTCTAGCTCTCCAGGGGAACCCGCCAGCGATGGTCTGTAGTAGCCCTATGGCTAGCATTAAATGGCTTCCTTACCAGTCTTCTAGCTCTCCAGGGGAAACCGCCAGCAATGGTCTGTAGTAGTCCTATTGCTAGCATTATATGGCTTCCTTCCCAGTCTTCTAGCTCTCCAGTGGAACCCACCAGCGATGGTCTGTAGTAGTCCTAGAGCTAGCATTAAATGGCTTTCCTTCCCAGTCTTCTAGCTCTGCAGAGGAACCCGCTATTGATGGTCTGTAGTAGCCCTATGGCTAGCATTAAACGTCTTCCTTGCCAGTCTTCTAGCTCTCCAAGGGAACCCACCAGCGATGGTCTGTAGTAGTCCCATGGCTAGCATTAAACGGCTTCCTTCCTAGTCTTCTAGCTCTGTAGAGGAACCCGCCAGTAATGGTCTTTAGTAGCCCTATGGCTAGCATTAAATGGCTTCCTTCCCAGTCTTCTAGCTCTGCAGAGGAACCCACCAGCGATGGTCTGTAGTAGTCCTATGGCTAGCATTATATGATATTCCTTCCCAGTCTTCTAGCTCTGCAGAGGAACCCACCAGCGATGGTCTGTAGTAGCCCTATGGCTAGCATTAAATGGCTTCCTTCCCAGTCTTCTAGCTCTGCAGAGGAACCCACCAGCGATGGTCTGTAGTAGTCCTATGGCTAGCATTATATGATATTCCTTCCGAGTCTTCTAGCTCTGTGGGGGAACCCGCCAGCGATGGTCTGTAGTAGCCCTATGGCTAGCATTAAATGGCTTCCTTACCAGTCTTCTAGCTCTCCAGGGGAACCCGCCAGCGATGGTCTGTAGTAGCCCTATAGTTGGCATTAAATGGCTTCCTTCCCAGTTCTTCTAGCTCTGCAGAAGAACCCGTCAGCGATGGTCTGTGGTAACCCTATGGTTAGCATTAAATGGCTTCCTTCCCAGTCCTCTAGCTCTGCAGAGGAACGCACCAGCGATGGTCTATAGTAGTCCTATGGCTAGCATTAAATGGCTTTCCTTCCCTGTCTTCTAGCTCTGTAGAGGAACCCGCCAGTAATGGTCTTTAGTAGCCCTATGGCTAGCATTAAATGGCTTCCTTCCCAGTCTTCTAGCTCTGCAGGGGAAACCGCCAGCAATGGTCTGTAGTAGTCCTATGGCTAGCATTATATGGCTTCCTTCCCAGTCTTCTACCTCGCCAGGGGAACCCGCAAGCGATGGTCTGTAGTAGCTCTATGGTTAACATTAAAGGCCCTCCTTCCCAGTCTTCTAGCTCTCCAGTGGAACCCACCAGCGATGGTCTGTAGTAGTCCTAGAGCTAGCATTAAATGGCTTTCCTTCCGAGTCTTCTAGCTCTGCAGAGGAACCCGCTATTGATGGTCTGTAGTAGCCCTATGGCTAGCATTAAACGTCTTCCTTGCCAGTCTTCTAGCTCTCCAGGGGAACCCGCCAGCGATGGTCTTTAATAGCCCTATGGATAGCATTAAATGGCTTTCCTTTCGAGTCTTCTAGCTCTGTGGGGGAACCCGCCAGCGATGGTCTGTAGTAGCCCTATGGCTAGCATTAAATGGCTTCCTTCCCAGTCTTCTAGCTCTCCAGGGGAACCCGCCAGCGATGGTATGTAGTAGCCCTATGGCTAGCATTAAATGGCTTTCCTTCCTAGTCTTCTAGCTCTGCGGGGAAACCCGCCAGCGATGGTCTGTAGTAGCCCTATAGTTGGCATTAAATGGCTTCCTTCCTAGTTCTTCTATCTCTGTAGAGGAACCCGCCAGCGATGGTCTGTAGTAGTCCTATGGCTAGCATTAAATGGCTTCCTTCCCAGTCTTCTAGCTCTCAGAGGAACCCGCCAGCGATGGTCTTTAGTAGCCCTATGGCTAGCAATAAATGGCTTCCTTACCAGTCTTCTAGCTCTGCAGGGGAACCCGCCAGCGATGGTCTGTAGTAGATCTATCGTTAACATTAAATGGCTTTCCTTCCCTGTCTTCTAGCTCTCCAGGGGAACCCGCAAGCGATGGTCTGTAGTAGCTCTATTGTTAACATTAAATGGCTTTCCTTCCCAGTCTTCTAGCTCTGCAGGGGAACCCGCTAGCGATGGTCTGTAGTAGCCCTATTGCTAGCGTTAAATGGCTTTCCTTCCCAGTCTTCTAGCTCTGCAGGGGAACCCGCTAGCGATGGTCTGTAGTAGCTCTATAGTTAACATTAAATGGCTTTCCTTCCCAGTCTTCTAGCTCTGCAGGGGAACCCGCTAGTGATGGTCTGTAGTAGCCCTATGGCTAGCATTAAATGGCTTCCTTCCCAGTCTTCTAGCTCTCCAGGGAAACCACCAGCGATGGTCTTTAGTAGCCCGCTACCTTCCCAGTCTTCTAGCTCTGCAGAAGAACCCGCCAGCGATGGTCTGTAGTAGTCCTATGGCTAGCATTAAATGGCTTCCTTCCCAGTCTTCTAGCTCTCCAGGGGAACCCTCCAGCGATGGTCTTTAGTAGCCCGCTACCTTCCCAGTCTTCTAGCTCTCAGAGGAACCCGCCAGCGATGGTCTTTAATAGCCCTATGGCTAGCATTAAATGGCTTCCTTCCCAGTCTTCTAGCTCTCCAGGGGAACCCTCCAGCGATGGTCTGTAGTAGTCCTATGGCTAGCATTATATGATATTCCTTCCCAGTCTTCTAGCTCTGCAGAGGAACCCACCAGCGGTGGTCTGTAGTAGTCCTATGGCTAGCATTATATGATATTCCTTCCCAGTCTTCTAGCTCTGCAGAGGAACCCACCAGTGATGGTCTGTAGTAGCCCTATGGCTAGCATTAAATGGCTTCCTTACCAGTCTTCTAGCTCTCCAGGGGAACCCGCCAGCGATGGTCTGTAGTAGCCCTATAGTTGGCATTAAATGGCTTCCTTCCCAGTTCTTCTAGCTTTGCAGAATAACCTGTCCGTGATGGTCTGTAGTAGCCCTATGGCTAGCATTAAATGGCTTCCTTCCCAGTCTTCTAGCTGTCAGAGGAACCCGCCAGCTATGGTCTGTAGTAGCCCTATGGCTAGCATTAAATGGCTTCCTTCCCAGTCTTCTAGCTCTCCAGAGGAACCCGCCAGCTATGGTCTGTAGTAGCCCTATGGCTAGCATTAAATGGCTTTCCTTCCCTGTCTTCTAGCTCTGTAGAGGAACCTGCCAGTGATGGTCTTTAGTAGTCCTATGGCTACCATTAAATGGCTTTCCTTCCCAGTCTTCTACCTCTCAGAGAAAGCCGCCGCCGATGGTCTGTAGTAGCCCTATGGCTAGCATTAAATGGCTTCCTTCCCAGTCTTCTAGCTCTGCAGGGGAACCCGCCAGCGATGGTCTGTAGTAGCCCTATGGCTAGCATTAAATGGCTTTCCCTCAGTCTTCCAGCTCTGCAGAGTAACCCGCCAGCGTTGGTCTGTAGTAGCCCTATGGCTAGCATTAAATGGCTTCCTTCCCAGTCTTCCAGCTCTCCAGTGAAACCACCAGCGATGGTCTTTAGTAGCCCGCTACCTTTCCAGTCTTCTAGCTCTGCAGAAGAACCCGCCAGCGATGGTCTGTAGCAGCCCTATGGCTAGCATTAAATGTCTTTCCTTCCCAGTCTTCTAGCTCTGCAGGGGAACCCGCCAGTGATGGTCTCTAGCAGTCCGATGGCTAGCATTAAATGGCTTCCTTCCCAGTCTTCTAGCTTGCCAGGGGAACCCGCCAGCGATGATCTTTAGTAGCCCTATGGCTAGCATTAAATGGCTTTCCCTCAGTCTTCCAGCTCTGCAGGGGAACCCGCCAGCGATGGTCTCTAGTAGCCCTATGGCTAACATTAAATGGCTTCCTTCCCAGTCTTCTAGCTCTCGAGGGGAACCCGCCAGCGATGGTCTGTAGTAGCCCTATTGCTAGCATTAATTGGCTTCCTTCCTAGTCTTCTAGCTCTCCAGGGGAACCCGCCAGCGATGGTCTGTAGTAGCCCTATGGCTAGCATTAAATGGCTTCCTTACCAGTCTTCTAGCTCTCCAGGGGAAACCGCCAGCAATGGTCTGTAGTAGTCCTATTGCTAGCATTATATGGCTTCCTTCCCAGTCTTCTAGCTCTCCAGTGGAACCCACCAGCGATGGTCTGTAGTAGTCCTAGAGCTAGCATTAAATGGCTTTCCTTCCCAGTCTTCTAGCTCTGCAGGGGAACCCGCTAGCGATGGTCTGTAGTAGCCCTATGGCTAGCATTAAATGCCTTCCTTCCCAGTCTTCTAGCTCTCCAGTGGAACCCACCAGCGATGGTCTGTAGTAGTCCTAGAGCTAGCATTAAATGGCTTTCCTTCCCAGTCTTCTAGCTCTGCAGAGGAACCCGCTATTGATGGTCTGTAGTAGCCCTATGGCTAGCATTAAACGTCTTCCTTGCCAGTCTTCTAGCTCTCCAAGGGAACCCGCCAGCGATGGTCTGTAGTAGTCCCATGGCTAGCATTAAATGGCTTCCTTCCTAGTCTTCTAGCTCTGTAGAGGAACCCGCCAGTAATGGTCTTTAGTAGCCCTATGGCTAGCATTAAATGGCTTCCTTCCCAGTCTTCTAGCTCTGCAGGGGAACCCGCCAGCGATGGTCTCTAGTAGTCCGATGGCTACCATTAAATGGCTTTTCTTCCCAGTCTTCTACCTCTCAGAGAAAGCCGCCACCGATGGTCTGTAGTAGCCCTATGGCTAGCATTAAATGGCTTCCTTCCCAGTCTTCTAGCTCTGCAGGGGAACCCACCAGCGATGGTCTGTAGTAGCCCTATGGCTAGCATTAAATGGCTTCCTTACCAGTCTTCTAGCTCGCCAGGGGAACCCTCCAGCGATGGTCTGTAGTAGCCCTATGGCTAGCATTAAATGGCTTCCTTCCCAGTCTTATAGCTCTCCTGGGGAACCTGCCAGCGATGGTCTGTAGTAGTCCATTGGCTAGCATTAAATGGCTTCCTTCCCAGTCTTCTAGCTCTGCAGAGGAACCCACCAGCGATGGTCTGTAGTAGTCCTATGGCTAGCATTATATGATATTCCTTCCCAGTCTTCTAGCTCTGCAGAGGAACCCACCAGCGATGGTCTGTAGTAGCCCTATGGCTAGCATTAAATGGCTTCCTTCCCAGTCTTCTAGCTCTGCAGAGGAACCCACCAGCGATGGTCTGTAGTAGTCCTATGGCTAGCATTATATGATATTCCTTCCGAGTCTTCTAGCTCTGTGGGGGAACCCGCCAGCGATGGTCTGTAGTAGCCCTATGGCTAGCATTAAATGGCTTCCTTACCAGTCTTCTAGCTCTCCAGGGGAACCCGCCAGCGATGGTCTGTAGTAGCCCTATAGTTGGCATTAAATGGCTTCCTTCCCAGTTCTTCTAGCTCTGCAGAAGAACCCGTCAGCGATGGTCTGTGGTAACCCTATGGTTAGCATTAAATGGCTTCCTTCCCAGTCCTCTAGCTCTGCAGAGGAACGCACCAGCGATGGTCTATAGTAGTCCTATGGCTAGCATTAAATGGCTTTCCTTCCCTGTCTTCTAGCTCTGTAGAGGAACCCGCCAGTAATGGTCTTTAGTAGCCCTATGGCTAGCATTAAATGGCTTCCTTCCCAGTCTTCTAGCTCTGCAGGGGAAACCGCCAGCAATGGTCTGTAGTAGTCCTATGGCTAGCATTATATGGCTTCCTTCCCAGTCTTCTACCTCGCCATGGGAACCCGCAAGCGATGGTCTGTAGTAGCTCTATGGTTAACATTAAAGGCCCTCCTTCCCAGTCTTCTAGCTCTCCAGTGGAACCCACCAGCGATGGTCTGTAGTAGTCCTAGAGCTAGCATTAAATGGCTTTCCTTCCGAGTCTTCTAGCTCTGCAGAGGAACCCGCTATTGATGGTCTGTAGTAGCCCTATGGCTAGCATTAAACGTCTTCCTTGCCAGTCTTCTAGCTCTCCAGGGGAACCCGCCAGCGATGGTATGTAGTAGCCCTATGGCTAGCATTAAATGGCTTCCTTCCCAGTCTTCTAGCTCTCCAGGGGAACCCGCCAGCGATGGTATGTAGTAGCCCTATGGCTAGCATTAAATGGCTTTCCTTCCTAGTCTTCTAGCTCTGCGGGGAAACCCGCCAGCGATGGTCTGTAGTAGCACTATAGTTGGCATTAAATGGCTTCCTTCCTAGTTCTTCTATCTCTGTAGAGGAACCCGCCAGCGATGGTCTGTAGTAGTCCTATGGCTAGCATTAAATGGCTTCCTTCCCAGTCTTCTAGCTCTCAGAGGAACCCGCCAGCGATGGTCTTTAGTAGCCCTATGGCTAGCAATAAATGGCTTCCTTACCAGTCTTCTAGCTCTGCAGGGGAACCCGCCAGCGATGGTCTGTAGTAGATCTATCGTTAACATTAAATGGCTTTCCTTCCCTGTCTTCTAGCTCTCCAGGGGAACCCGCCAGTGATGGTCTGTAGCAGTCCGATGGCTAGCATTAAATGGCTTCGTCCCCAGTCTTCTAACTCTCCATGGGAACCCGCCAGCGATGGTCTGTAGTAGTCCTATGGCTAGCATTAAACGTCTTCCTTGCCAGTCTTCTAGCTCTCCAGGGGAACCCGCCAGCGATGGTCTGTAGTAGTCCCATGGCTAGCATTAAATGGCTTCCTTCCTAGTCTTCTGGCTCGCCAGGGGAACCCTCCAGCGATGGTCTTTAGTAGCCCACTTCCTTCCCAGTCCTCTAGCTCTGCAGAGGAACCCGCCAGCGATGGTCTGTAGTAGCCCTATGGCTAGCATTAAATGGCTTCCTTCCCAGTCTTCTAGCTCTCCAGGGGAACCTGCCAGCGATGGTCTGTAGTAGCCCTATGGCTAGCATTAAATGGCTTCTTTACCAGTCTTCTAGCTCTGCAGGGGAACCCGCCAGCGATGGTCTGTAGTAGCTCTATGGTTAACATTAAATGGCTTTCCTACCCGGTCTTCTAGCTCTCCAGGGGAACCCGCCAGTGATGGTCTGTAGTAGCCCTATGGCTAGCATTAAATGGCTTCCTTACCAGTGTTCTAGCTCGCCAGGGGAACCCTCCAGCGATGGTCTTTAGTAGTCCTATGGCTACCATTAAATGGCTTTCCTTCCTAGTCTTCTAGCTCTCAGGAGTAACCCGCTAGCGATGGTCTGTAGTAGCCCTATGGCTAGCATTAAACGGCTTCCTTCCCAGTCTTATAGCTCTCCTGGGGAACCCGCCAGCGATGGTCTGTAGTAGTCTATTGGCTAGCATTAAATGGCTTCCTTCCCAGTCTTCTAGCTCTCCAGGGGAACCCGCCAGCGATGGTCTGTAGTAGTCCTATGGCTAGCATTATATGATATTCCTTCCCAGTCTTCTAGCTCTGCAGAGGAACCCACCAGCGATGGTCTGTAGTAGCCCTATGGCTAGCATTAAATGGCTTCCTTACCATTCTTCTAGCTCTGCAGAAGAACCCGTCAGCGATGGTCTGTAGTAGCCCTATGGTTAGCATTAAATGGCTTCCTTCCCAGTCTTCTAGCTCTGCAGGGGAACCCGCCAGCGATGGTCTGTAGTAGCCCTATAGTTGGCATTAAATGGCTTCCTTCCCAGTTCTTCTAGCTCTGCAGAAGAACCCGCTAGTGATGGTCTGTAGTAGCCCTATGGCTAGCATTAAACGGCTTTCCTTCCCAGTCTTATAGCTCTCCTGGGGAACCTGCCAGCGATGGTCTGTAGTAGTCCATTGGCTAGCATTAAATGGCTTCCTTCCCAGTCTTCTAGCTCTGCAGAGGAACCCACCAGCGATGGTCTGTAGTAGCCCTATGGCTAGCATTAAATGGCTTCTGTACCAGTCTTCTAGCTCGCCAGGGGAACCCTCCAACGATGGTCTTTAGTAGTCCTATGGCTACCATTAAATGGCTTTCCTTCCTAGTCTTCTAGCTCTCAGGAGTAACCCACCAGTGAAGGTCTGTAGTAGCCCTATGGCTAGCATTAAATGGCTTCCTTACCAGTCTTTTAGCTTGCCAGGGGAACCCGCCAGCGATGGTCTTTAGTAGCCCTATGGCTAGCATTAAATGGCTTCCTTCCCAGTCTTCTAGCTCTCCAGGGGAACCCGCCAGCGATGGTCTGTAGTAGTCCCATGGCTAGCATTAAACGTCTTCCTTGCCAGTCTTCTAGCTCTCCAGGGGAACCCGCCAGCGATGGTCTGTAGTAGTCCCATGGCTAGCATTAAATGGCTTCCTTCCTAGTCTTCTGGCTCGCCAGGGGACCCCACCAGCGATGGTATTTAGTAGCCCACTTCCTTCCCAGTCCTCTAGCTCTGCAGAGGAACCCGCCAGCGATGGTCTGTAGTAGCCCTGTGGCTAGCATTAAATGGCTTCCTTCCCAGTGTTCTAGCTCTCAGAGGAACCCGCCAGCGATGGTCTTTAGTAGCCCTATGGCTAGCATTAAATGGCTTCCTTCCCAGTCTTCTAGCTCTCCAGGGGAACCTGCCAGCGATGGTCTGTAGTAGCCCTATGGCTAGCATTAAATGGCTTCCTTACCAGTCTTCTAGCTCTGCAGGGGAACCCGCCAGCGATGGTCTGTAGTAGCTCTATGGTTAACATTAAATGGCTTTCCTTCCCGGTCTTCTAGCTCTCCAGGGGAACCCGCCAGTGATGGTCTGTAGTAGCCCTATGGCTAGCATTAAATGGCTTCCTTACCAGTCTTCTAGCTCGCCAGGGGAACCCTCCAGCGATGGTCTTTAGTAGTCCTATGGCTACCATTAAATGGCTTTCCTTCCTAGTCTTCTAGCTCTCAGGAGTAACCCGCTAGCGATGGTCTGTAGTAGCCCTATGGCTAGCATTAAACGGCTTCCTTCCCAGTCTTATAGCTCTCCTGGGGAACCCGCCAGCGATGGTCTGTAGTAGTCCATTGGCTAGCATTAAATGGCTTCCTTCCCAGTCTTCTAGCTCTCCAGGGGAACCCGCCAGCGGTGGTCTGTAGTAGTCCTATGGCTAGCATTATATGATATTCCTTCCCAGTCTTCTAGCTCTGCAGAGGAACCCACCAGCGATGGTCTGTAGTAGTCCTATGACTAGCATTATATGATATTCCTTCCCAGTCTTCTAGCTCTGCAGAGGAACCCACCAGCGATGGTCTGTAGTAGCCCTATGGCTAGCATTAAATGGCTTCCTTACCAGTCTTCTAGCTCTGCAGAAGAACCCGTCAGCGATGGTCTATAGTAGCCCCATGGTTAGCATTAAATGGCTTCCTTCCCAGTCTTCTAGCTCTGCAGGGGAACCCTCCAGTGATGGTCTGTAGTAGCCCTATAGCTAGCATTAAATGGCTTTCCTTCCCTGTCTTCTAGCTCTGTAGAGGAACCCGCCAGTAATGGTCTTTAGTAGTGTCATGCCTGCGCCATGGGCACATCCATTTTTGCTCCATTTGGACTTTGCTACTTAATGATTATTGTCAACTAACTACGCATACCATAATGCACCTGGCCGCAAGCATTGTTTCCTGGCCGTTCCTATTGGATTTCTATGGAACTACACCCCCCAGAAGCCTTAGAGTCTGGTCCTGCTTCCACCAGCCCAGGAACAGAAAGGGAGGTGGCCGATTGCCTGCAGGTGTGATTCGCCAGGTGAAACCAATTGGCCTGCCTCTGTGCTGGGCTAGGCAGTATATAAGGCTGCTGTCTGCAGTGGCTCAGCCTCTTGCATTGAGAGTCCTTCCTCCACCTTTCGCGTCTGTCTTCGGATCCTTGTATGCTGTTACCCTCTCCCCTGCTTGGAACCTGCCTTGCAGCTTGCTACACCCTGCTGCCTACAGCCCTAGCCTGTTGGGCTCCCTGCCTTGTTGCTTGCTCCACCCTGCTGCCTCCAGCCATAGCCTTCCAGGCTCCCTACCTCTCAGCCCTGCTCCTCTGGGCTCTCCACACTGCAGCTGATCACGCTCAGCTGCCTTCCAGTCTCCGCCCTTGCCCTGCCGGGCTCTTCACATTGCAGCGGATCACGCTCTGCTGCCTTCCAGCCTTCGCCCTTGCCCTGCCGGGCTCTCCACATTACAGCGGATCACGCTCTGCTGCCTTCCAGCCTTCGCCCTTGCCCTGCCGGGCTCTCCACATTACAGCGGATCACGCTCTGCTGCCTTCCAGCCTTCGCCCTTGCCCTGCCGGGCTCTCCTCATTGCAGCGGATCACACTCTGCTGCCTTCCAGCCTCCGCCCTTGTCCTACCGGGCTCTTCACATTGCAGCGGATCACGCTCTGCTGCCTTCCCGCCTTCGCCCTTGTCCTACCGGCTCTCCACATTGCAGCGGATCACGCTCTGCTGCCTTCCAGTCTCCGCCCTTGCCCTGCCGGGCTCTCCTCATTGCAGCTGATCACGCTCTGCTGCCTTCCAGTCTCCGCCCTTGCCCTGCCGGGCTCTCCACATTGCAGCGTATCACGCTCTGCTGCTTTCCAGCCTTAGCCCTTGTCCTCAGGGCTCCCTGCTCTGCAGCCTGCCTCTCTCCGGCTGCCTTTGCCTTTGTCCTCTGGGCTCCCTGCTCTGCAGCCTACCTCTCTCCGGCTGCCTTTGCCCTTGTCCTCTGGGCTCCCTGCTCTGCAGCCTTCCTCACTCCGGCTGCCGTAGCCCTTGTCCTCTGGGCTCCCTGCTCTGCAGCCTTCCTCACTCCGGCTGCCATAGCCCTTGTCCTCTGGGCTCCCTGCTCTACAGCCTACCTTTCTCCGGCTGCCAACAGCCCTTGTCCTCTGGGCTTCCTACTTGCAGCTTATCACGCTCCACTGCCTACCCCCTACCTTTTTCCCCGCTGGGTCCTCGGCCTAGCAGCCCTCTACAGCCCTCTGCAACCTTCTACATTCGGCGGCCCTGCCCCTCAGGGTTCACTCCTTACTGCCCGGCCCTTCTGGGATCCTTGCCGTGCAGTCTGCTTTACTCTGTTGCCCTAAGCCCTTTTCCTCTGATATTTCTACCTTACCGTCCCACTCTTGTGGGCTTACTCACTGCCTTCCTGCTCCTCTGAGCTCTCCACCTACCTTTCTGTCCTCTGTTATCATATCCTGTTACTCGACTTTCCCTTCCTATCCTTCTGCTAGTTTGCTATCATCTCCTTTCCTGGATTTGTCTGTTGTATCTTCTCTTGTACTGTTTGTAGACCCTTTGTACAGAGCTTGTCTGCTGGTTCCCACCAGTCAACCTCTGCCCCTTCCCTTGTCTCGTTTCTATATCACAGACACCCATAGCTGCTGTTCCAAGTTATGAGCAAACAGCGTGGGACTCTGTTATAGCAAACTGTGCAGAAGGCTAGAGTATTTCCAAGGTTCGTGAAATACTCTTTTCCTATTCTGCATACACCCCAAGAGGGTATTCACTCTGTACCTTTTCCCTTGCTACTCTTCCCTACTCTTCACTCCCTTTCCTTTCCGCTGTATGTGTTCCTATCTGTCCACTTTATTTCAGCACCCAAACTCTTCTGGGTGTCTTGTGCCACTCTTATTAGAGTGCCATTCGTGACAAGTAGCCCTATGGCTAGCATTAAATGGCTTCCTTACCAGTCTTCTAGCTCGCCAGGGGAACCCTCCAGCGATGCTCTTTAGTAGTCCTATGGCTACCATTAAATGGCTTTCCTTCCTAGTCTTCTAGCTCTCGGGAGTAACCCACCAGTGATGGTCTGTAGTAGCCCTATGGCTAGCATTAAATGGCTTTCCTTCCCAGTCTTCTAGCTCTGCAGAGGAACCCGCTAGCGATGGTCTGTAGTAGCCCTATGGCTAGCATTAAACGGCTTTCCTTCCCAGTCTTATAGCTCTCCTGGGGAACCTGCCAGCGATGATCTGTAGTAGTCCATTGGCTAGCATTAAATGGCTTCCTTCCCAGTCTTCTAGCTCTGCAGAGGAACCCACCAGCGATGGTCTGTAGTAGCCCTATGGCTAGCATTAAATGGCTTCCGTACCAGTCTTCTAGCTCGCCAGGGGAACCCTCCAGCGATGGTCTTTAGTAGTCCTATGGCTACCATTAAATGGCTTTCCTTCCTAATCTTCTAGCTCTCAGGAGTAACCCACCAGTGATGGTCTGTCGTAGCCCTATGGCTAGCATTAAATGGCTTTCCTTCCGAGTCTTCTAGCTCTGTGGGGGAACCCGCCAGCGATGGTCTGTAGTAGCCCTATAGTTGGCATTAAATGGCTTCCTTCCCAGTTCTTCTAGCTCTGCAGAAGAACCCGTCAGCGATGGTCTGTAGTAGCCCTATGGTTAGCATTAAATGGCTTCCTTCCCAGTCTTCTAGCTCTGCAGAGGAATGCGCCAGCGATTGTCTATAGTAGTTCTATGGCTAGCATTAAATGGCTTCCTTCCCAGTCTTCTAGCTCTGCAGAGGAACGCGCCAGCGATGGTCTGTAGTAGTCCTATGGCTAGCATTAAATGGCTTTCCTTCCTAGTCTTCTAGCTCTCAGGAGTAACCCTCCAGTGATGGTCTGTAGTAGCCCTATAGTTGGCATTAAATGGCTTCCTTCCCAGTTCTTCTAGCTCTGCAGAAGAACCTGTCAGTGATGGTCTGTAGTACCCTATGGCTAGCATTAAATGGCTTCCTTCCCAGTCTTCTAGCTGTCAGAGGAACCTGCCAGCTATGGTCTGTAGTAGCCCTATGGCTAGCATTAAATGGCTTCCTTCCCAGTCTTCTAGCTCTCCAGAGGAACCCGCCAGCTATGGTCTGTAGTAGCCCTATGGCTAGCATTAAATGGCTTTCCTTCCCTGTCTTCTAGCTCTGTAGAGGAACCCGCCAGTAATGGTCTTTAGTAGCCCTATGGCTAGCGTTAAATGGCTTTCCTTCCCAGTCTTCTAGCTCTGCAGGGGAACCCACCAGCGATGGTCTGTAGTAGCCCTATGGCTAGCATTAAAGGCCTTCCTTCCCAGTCTTCTAGCTCTCCAGTGGAACCCACCAGAGATGGTCTGTAGTAGTCCTAGAGCTAGCATTAAATGGCTTTCCTTCCCAGTCTTCTAGCTCTGCAGAGGAACCCGCTATTGATGGTCTGTAGTAGCTCTATCGTTAACATTAAATGGCTTTCCTTCCCTGTCTTCTAGCTCTCCAGGGGAACCCGCCAGTGATGGTCTGTAGTAGCCCTATGGCTAGCATTAAATGGCTTCCTTCCCAGTTTTCTAGCTCTCCAGGGGAACCCGCCAGCGATGGCCTGTAGTAGTCCTATGGCTAGCATTATATGATATTCCTTCCCAGTCTTCTAGCTCTGCAGAGGAACCCACCAGCGATGGTCTGTAGTAGCCCTATGGCTAGCATTAAATGGCTTCCTTCCCAGTCTTCTAACTCTCCATGGGAACGCGCCAGCGATGGTCTGTAGTAGCCCTATGGCTAGCATTAAATGGCTTCCTTCCCAGTCTTCTAGCTCTCCATGGGAACCTGCCAGCGATGGTCTGTAGTAGCCCTATGGCTACCATTAAATGGCTTTCCTTCCTAGTCTTCTAGATCTGCGGGGGAACCCGCCAGCGATGGTCTGTAGTAGCCCAATGGCTTCCTTACCAGTCTTCTAGCTCTGCAGAGGAACCCGCCAGCGATGGTCTGTAGTAGTCCTATGGCTAGCATTAAATGGCTTTCCTTCCCAGTCTTCTAGCTCTGCAGAGGAACCCGCCAGCGATGGTCTCTAGTAGTCCGATGGCTAGCATTAAATGGCTTCCTTCCCAGTCTTCTAGCTTGCCAGGGGAACCCGCCAGCGATGGTCTTTAGTAGCCCTATGGCTAGCATTAAATGACTTTCCCTCACTGTCTTCCAGCTCTGCAGAAGTACCCGCCAGCGATGGTCTGTAGTAGCCCTATGGCTAGCATTAAATGGCTTCCTTCCCAGTCTTCTACCTCTCAGAGAAAGCCGCCACCGATGGTCTTTAGTAGCCCTATGGCTACCATTAAATGGCTTTCCTTCCCAGTCCTCTAGCTCTGCGGGGGAACCCGCCAGCGATGGTCTTTAGTAGCCCTATGGCTAGCATTAAATGGCTTCCTTCCCAGTCTTCTAGCTCTCCAGAGGAACCCGCCAGCGATGGTCTGGAGTAGTCCTATGGCTAGCATTAAATGGCTTCCTTCCCAGTCTTCTAGCTCTCCATGGGAACCTGCCAGCGATGGTCTGTAGTAGCCCTATGGCTACCATTAAATGGCTTTCCTTCCTAGTCTTCTAGCTCTGCGGGGGAACCCGCCAGCAATGGTCTGTAGTAGCCCAATGGCTAGCATTAAATGGCTTTCCCTCAGTCTTCCAGCTCTGCAGAGGAACCCGCCAGTGATGGTCTGTAGTAGCCCTATGGCTACCATTAAATGGCTTTCCTTCCTAGTCTTCTAGCTCTGCGGGGGAACCCGCCAGTGATCGTCTGTAGTAGCCCTATGGCTACCATTAAATGGCTTTCCTTCCTAGTCTTCTAGCTCTCCAGGGGAACCTGCCAGCGATGGTCTGTAGTAGCCCTATGGCTACCATTAAATGGCTTTCCTTCCTAGTCTTCTAGCTCTGCGGGGGAACCCGCCAGTGATGGTCTGTAGTAGCCCTATGGCTACCATTAAATGGCTTTCCTTCCTAGTCTTCTAGCTCTCCAGGGGAACCCGCCAGTGATGGTCTGTAGTAGCCCTATGGCTACCATTAAATGGCTTTCCTTCCTAGTCTTCTAGCTCTGCGGGGGAACCCGCCAGCGATGGTCTGTAGTAGCCCAATGGCTTCCTTCCCAGTCTTCTAGCTCTCCATGGGAACCTGCCAGCGATGGTCTGTAGTAGCCCTATGGCTAGCATTAAATGGCTTCCTTCCCAGTCTTCTAGCTCTGCAGGGGAACCTGCCAGCGATGGTCTGTAGTATCCCTATGGCTACCATTAAATGGCTTCCTTCCCAGTCTTCTAGCTCTCCAGGGGAACCCGCCAGCGATGGTCTGTAGTAGACCTATGGCTAGCATTAAATGGCTTCCTTCCCAGTCTTCTAGCTCTCCAGGGGAACCCGCCAGCGATGGTCTGTAGAAGCTCTATGGTTAACATTAAATGGCTTCCTTCCCAGTCTTCTAGCTCTCAGGGGAACCCGCCAGCGATGGTCTGTAGTAGCCCTATGGCTACCATTAAATGGCTTTCCCTCAGTCTTCCAGCTCTGCAGAGGAACCCGCCAGCCATGGTCTGTAGTAGCCCTATGGCTAGCATTAAATGGCTTCCTTCCCAGTCTTCTAGCTCTCCAGGGAAACCACCAGCAATGGTCTTTAGTAGCCCGCTACCTTCCCAGTCTTCTAGCTCTGCAGAAGAACCCGCCAGCGATGGTCTGTAGTAGCCCTATGGCTAGCATTAAATGGCTTTCCTTCCTAGTCTTCTAGCTCTGCAGTGGAACCCGCCAGCGATGGTCTCTAGTAGTCCGATGGCTAGCATTAAATGGCTTCCTTCCCGGTCTTCTAGCTTGCCAGGGGAACCCGCCAGCGATGGTCTTTAGTAGCCCTATGGCTAGCATTAAATGGCTTTCCCTCACTGTCTTCCAGCTCTGCAGAAGTACCCGCCAGCGATGGTCTGTAGTAGCCCTATGGCTAGCATTAAATGGCTTCCTTCCCAGTCTTCTACCTCTCAGAGAAAGCCGCCACCGATGGTCTTTAGTAGCCCTATGGCTACCATTAAATGGCTTTCCTTCCCAGTCCTCTAGCTCTGCAGAGGAACCCGCCAGCGATGGACTTTAGTAGCCCTATGGCTAGCATTAAATGGCTTCCTTCCCAGTCTTCTAACTCTCCAGAGGAACCCGCCAGCGATGGTCTGTAGTAGTCCTATGGCTAGCATTAAATGGCTTCCTTCCCAGTCTTCTAGCTCTCCATGGGAACCTGCCAGCGATGGTCTGTAGTAGCCCTATGGCTACCATTAAATGGCTTTCCTTCCTAGTCTTCTAGCTCTGCGGGGGAACCCGCCAGCGATGGTCTGTAGTAGCCCAATGTCTTCCTTACCAGTCTTCTAGCTCTGCAGAGGAACCCGCCAGCGATGGTCTGTAGTAGCCCGCTTCCTTCCCAGTCCTCTAGCTCTCCAGGGGAACCCGCCAGCGATGATCTGTAGTAGTCCTATGGCTAGCATTAAATGGCTTCCTTCACAGTCTTCTAGCTCTCAGAGGAACCCGCCAGCGATGGTCTTTAGTAGCCCTATGGCTAGCATTAAATGGCTTCCTTCCCAGTCTTCTAGCTCTCCAGGGGAACCCGCCAGCGATGGTCTGTAGTAGCCCTATGGCTAGCATTAAATGGCTTCCTTCCCAGTCTTCTAGCTCTCCAGGGGAACCCGCCAGCGATGGTCTGTAGTAGCTCTATAGTTAACATTAAATGGCTTCCTTCCCAGTCTTCTAGCTCTCAGGGGAACCCGCCAGCGATGGTCTGTAGTAGCCCTATGGCTAGCATTAAATGGCTTTCCCTCAGTCTTCCAGCTCTGCAGAGGAACCCGCCAGCGATGGTCTGTAGTAGCCCTATGGCTAGCATTAAATGGCTTCCTTCCCAGTCTTCTAGCTCTCCAGGGGAACCTGCCAGCGATGGTCTGTAGTAGCCCTATGGCTAGCATTAAATGGCTTCCTTACCAGTCTTCTAGCTCTGCAGGGGAACCCGCCAGCGATGGTCTGTAGTAGCTCTATGGTTAACATTAAATGGCTTTCCTACCCGGTCTTCTAGCTCTCCAGGGGAACCCGCCAGTGATGGTCTGTAGTAGCCCTATGGCTAGCATTAAATGGCTTCCTTACCAGTCTTCTAGCTCGCCAGGGGAACCCTCCAGCGATGGTCTTTAGTAGTCCTATGGCTACCATTAAATGGCTTTCCTTCCTAGTCTTCTAGCTCTCAGGAGTAACCCGCTAGCGATGGTCTGTAGTAGCCCTATGGCTAGCATTAAACGGCTTCCTTCCCAGTCTTATAGCTCTCCTGGGGAACCCGCCAGCGATGGTCTGTAGTAGTCCATTGGCTAGCATTAAATGGCTTCCTTCCCAGTCTTCTAGCTCTCCAGGGGAGCCCGCCAGCGATGGTCTGTAGTAGTCCTATGGCTAGCATTATATGATATTCCTTCCCAGTCTTCTAGCTCTGCAGGGGAACCCACCAGCGATGGTCTGTAGTAGTCCTATGGCTAGCATTATATGATATTCCTTCCCAGTCTTCTAGCTCTGCAGAGGAACCCACCAGCGATGGTCTGTAGTAGCCCTATGGCTAGCATTAAATGGCTTCCTTACCAGTCTTCTAGCTCTCCAGGGAAACCACCAGCGATGGTCTTTAGTAGCCCGCTACCTTCCCAGTCTTCTAGCTTGCCAGGGGAACCCGCCAGCGATGGTCTGTAGTAGCCCTATGGCTAGCATTAAATGGCTTTCCTTCCCAGTCTTCTAGCTCTGGAGGGGAACCCGCCAGTGATGGTCTCTAGCAGTCCGATGGCTAGCATTAAATGGCTTCCTTCCCAGTCTTCTAGCTTGCCAGGGGAACCCGCCAGCGATGGTCTTTAGTAGCCCTATGGCTAGCATTAAATGGCTTTCCTCAGTCTTCCAGCTCTGCAGAAGTACCCGCCAGCGGTGGTCTGTAGTAGCCCTATGGCTAGCATTAAATGGCTTCCTTCCCAGTCTTCTAGCTCTGCAGGGGAACCCGCCAGTGATGGTCTCTAGCAGTCCGATGGCTAGCATTAAATGGCTTCGTTCCCAGTCTTCTAGCTTGCCAGGGGAACCCGCCAGCGATGGTCTTTAGTAGCCCTATGGCTAGCATTAAATGGCTTCCTACCCAGTCTTCTAGCTCTCCAGGGGAACCCGCCAGCGATGGTCTGTAGTAGTCCCATGGCTAGCATTAAATGGCTTCCTTCCTAGTCTTCTGGCTCGCCAGGGGAACCCTCCAGCGATGGTCTTTAGTAGCCCACTTCCTTCCCAGTCCTCTAGCTCTGCAGAGGAACCCGCCAGCGATGGTCTGTAGTAGCCCTATGGCTAGCATTAAATGGCTTCCTTCCCAGTCTTCTAGCTCTCCAGGGGAACCTGCCAGCGATGGTCTGTAGTAGCCCTATGGCTAGCATTAAATGGCTTCCTTACCAGTCTTCTAGCTCTGCAGGGGAACCCGCCAGCGATGGTCTGTAGTAGCTCTATGGTTAACATTAAATGGCTTTCCTACCCGGTCTTCTAGCTCTCCAGGGGAACCCGCCAGTGATGGTCTGTAGTAGCCCTATGGCTACCATTAAATGGCTTTCCTTCCTAGTCTTCTAGCTCTCAGGAGTAACCCGCTAGCGATGGTCTGTAGTAGCCCTATGGCTAGCATTAAACGGCTTCCTTCCCAGTCTTATAGCTCTCCTGGGGAACCCGCCAGCGATGGTCTGTAGTAGTCCATTGGCTAGCATTAAATGGCTTCCTTCCCAGTCTTCTAGCTCTCCAGGGGAACCCGCCAGCGATGGTCTGTAGTAGTCCTATGGCTAGCATTATATGATATTCCTTCCCAGTCTTCTAGCTCTGCAGGGGAACCCACCAGCGATGGTCTGTAGTAGTCCTATGGCTAGCATTATATGATATTCCTTCCCAGTCTTCTAGCTCTGCAGAGGAACCCACCAGCGATGGTCTGTAGTAGCCCTATGGCTAGCATTAAATGGCTTCCTTACCAGTCTTCTAGCTCTGCAGAAGAACCCGTCAGCGATGGTCTGTAGTAGCCCTATGGTTAGCATTAAATGGCTTCCTTCCCAGTCTTCTAGCTCTGCAGGGGAACCCGCCAGCGATGGTCTGTAGTAGCCCTATAGTTGGCATTAAATGGCTTCCTTCCCAGTTCTTCTAGCTCTGCAGAAGAACCCGTCAGCGATGGTCTGTAGTAGCCCTATGGTTAGCATTAAATGGCTTCCTTCCCAGTCTTCTAGCTCTGCAGAAGAACGCGCCAGCGATCGTCTATAGTAGTTCTATGGCTAGCTTTAAATGGCTTCCTTCCCAGTCTTCTAGCTCTGCAGAGGAAAGCGCCAGCGATGGTCTGTAGTAGTCCTATGGCTAGCATTAAATGTCTTTCCTTCCTAGTCTTCTAGCTCTCAGGAGTAACCCTCCAGTGATGGTCTGTAGTAGACCTATAGCTAGCATTAAATGGCTTTCCTTCCCTGTCTTCTAGCTCTGTAGAGGAACCCGCCAGTAATGGTCTTTAGTAGCCCTATGGCTAGCATTAAATGGCTTCCTTCCCAGTCTTCTAGCTCTGCAGGGGAACCCGCCAGCGATGGTCTCTAGTAGTCCGATGGCTACCATTAAATGGCTTTCCTTCCCAGTCTTCTACCTCTCAGAGAAAGCCGCCACTGATGGTCTGTAGTAGCCCTATGGCTAGCATTAAATGGCTTCCTTACCAGTCTTCTAGCTCACCAGGGGAACCCTCCAGCAATGCTCTTAATAGTCCTATGGCTACCATTAAATGGCTTTCCTTCCTAGTCTTCTAGCTCTCGGGAGTAACCCACCAGTGATGGTCTGTAGTAGCCCTATGGCTAGCATTAAATGGCTTTCCTTCCCAGTCTTCTAGCTCTGCAGAGGAACCCGCTAGCGATGGTCTGTAGTAGCCCTATGGCTAGCATTAAACGGCTTTCCTTCCCAGTCTTATAGCTCTCCTGGGGAACCTGCCAGCGATGGTCTTTAGTAGTCCTATGGCTACCATTAAATGGCTTTCCTTCCTAGTCTTCTAGCTCTCAGGAGTAACCCACCAGTGATGGTCTGTAGTAGCCCTATGGCTAGCATTAAATGGCTTCCTTACCAGTCTTTTAGCTTGCCAGGGGAACCCGCCAGCGATGGTCTTTAGTAGCCCTATGGCTAGCATTAAATGGCTTCCTTCCCAGTCTTCTAACTCTCCATGGGAACCCGCCAGCGATGGTCTGTAGTAGCCCTATGGCTAGCATTAAACGTCTTCCTTGCCAGTCTTGTAGCTCTCCAGGGGAACCCGCCAGCGATGGTCTGTAGTAGTCCCATGGCTAGCATTAAATGGCTTCCTTCCTAGTCTTCTGGCTCGCCAGGGGAACCCTCCAGCGATGGTCTTTAGTAGCCCACTTCCTTCCCAGTCCTCTAGCTCTGCAGAGGAACCCGCCAGCGATGGTCTGTAGTAGCCCTATGGCTAGCATTAAATGGCTTCCTTCCCAGTGTTCTAGCTCTCAGAGGAACCCGCCAGCGATGGTCTTTAGTAGCCCTATGGCTAGCATTAAATGGCTTCCTTCCCAGTCTTCTAGCTCTCCAGGGGAACCTGCCAGCGATGGTCTGTAGTAGTCCTATGGCTAGCATTAAATGGCTTCCTTACCAGTCTTCTAGCTCTGCAGGGGAACCCGCCAGCGATGGTCTGTAGTAGCTCTATGGTTAACATTAAATGGCTTTCCTTCCCGGTCTTCTAGCTCTCCAGGGGAACCCGCCAGTGATGGTCTGTAGTAGCCCTATGGCTAGCATTAAATGGCTTCCTTACCAGTCTTCTAGCTCGCCAGGGGAACCCTCCAGCGATGGTCTTTAGTAGTCCTATGGCTACCATTAAATGGCTTTCCTTCCTAGTCTTCTAGCTCTCAGGAGTAACCCGCTAGCGATGGTCTGTAGTGCCCTATGGCTAGCATTAAACGGCTTCCTTCCCAGTCTTATAGCTCTCCTGGGGAACCCGCCAGCGATGGTCTGTAGTAGTCCATTGGCTAGCATTAAATGGCTTCCTTCCCAGTCTTCTAGCTCTCCAGGGGAACCCGCCAGCGATGGTCTGTAGTAGTCCTATGGCTAGCATTATATGATATTCCTTCCCAGTCTTCTAGCTCTGCAGAAGAACCCGTCAGCGATGGTCTATAGTAGCCCTATGGTTAGCATTAAATGGCTTCCTTCCCAGTCTTCTAGCTCTGCAGGGGAACCCTCCAGTGATGGTCTGTAGTAGCCCTATAGCTAGCATTAAATGGCTTTCCTTCCCTGTCTTCTAGCTCTGTAGAGGAACCCGCCAGTAATGGTCTTTAGTAGCCCTATGGCTAGCATTAAATGGCTTCCTTTCCAGTCTTCTAGCTCGCCAGGGGAACCCTCCAGCGATGCTCTTTAGTAGTCCTATGGCTGCCATTAAATGGCTTTCCTTCCTAGTCTTCTAGCTCTCGGGAGTAACCCACCAGTGATGGTCTGTAGTAGCCCTATGGCTAGCATTAAATGGCTTTCCTTCACAGTCTTCTAGCTCTGCAGAGGAACCCGCTAGCGATGGTCTGTAGTAGCCCTATGACTAGCATTAAACGGCTTTCCTTCCCAGTCTTATAGCTCTCCTGGGGAACCTGCCAGCGATGGTCTGTAGTAGTCCATTGGCTAGCATTAAATGGCTTCCGTACCAGTCTTCTAGCTCGCCAGGGGAACCCTCCAGCGATGGTCTTTAGTAGTCCTATGGCTATCATTAAATGGCTTTCCTTCCTAGTCTTCTAGCTCTCAGGAGTAACCCACCAGTGATGGTCTGTCGTAGCCCTATGGCTAGCATTAAATGGCTTTCCTTCCGAGTCTTCTAGCTCTGTGGGGGAACCCGCCAGCGATGGTCTGTAGTAGCCCTATGGCTAGCATTAAATGGCTTCCTTACCAGTCTTCTAGCTCTCCAGGGGAACCCGCCAGCGATGGTCTGTAGTAGCCCTATAGTTGGCATTAAATGGCTTCCTTCCCAGTTCTTCTAGCTCTGCAGAAGAACCTGTCAGTGATGGTCTGTAGTACCCTATGGCTAGCATTAAATGGCTTCCTTCCCAGTCTTCTAGCTGTCAGAGGAACCTGCCAGCTATGGTCTGTAGTAGCCCTATGGCTAGCATTAAATGGCTTCCTTCCCAGTCTTCTAGCTCTCCAGAGGAACCCGCCAGCTATGGTCTGTAGTAGCCCTATGGCTAGCATTAAATGGCTTTCCTTCCCTGTCTTCTAGCTCTGTAGAGGAACCCGCCAGTAATGGTCTTTAGTAGCCCTATGGCTAGCATTAAATGGCTTCCTTCCCAGTCTTCTAGCTCTGCAGGGGAAACCGCCAGCAATGGTCTGTAGTAGTCCTATGGCTAGCATTATATGGCTTCCTTCCCAGTCTTCTACCTCGCCATGGGAACCCGCAAGCGATGGTCTGTAGTAGCTCTATGGTTAACATTAAATGGCTTTCCTTCCCAGTCTTCTAGCTCTGCAGGGGAACCCGTTACCGATGGTCTGTAATAGCCCTATTGCTAGCGTTAAATGGCTTTCCTTCCCAGTCTTCTAGCTCTGCAGGGGAACCCACCAGCGATGGTCTGTAGTAGCCCTATGGCTAGCATTAAAGGCCTTCCTTCCCAGTCTTCTAGCTCTGCAGAGGAACCCGCTATTGATGGTCTGTAGTAGCTCTATCGTTAACATTAAATGGCTTTCCTTCCCTGTCTTCTAGCTCTCCAGGGGAACCCGCCAGTGATGGTCTGTAGTAGCCCTATGGCTAGCATTAAATGGCTTCCTTCCCAGTTTTCTAGCTCTCCAGGGGAACCCGCAAGCGATGGCCTGTAGTAGTCCTATGGCTAGCATTATATGATATTCCTTCCCAGTCTTCTAGCTCTGCAGAGGAACCCGCCAGTGATGGTCTGTAGTAGCCCTATGGCTAGCATTAAATGGCTTCCTTCCCAGTCTTCTAACTCTCCATGGGAACGCGCCAGCGATGGTCTGTAGTAGCCCTATGGCTAGCATTAAATGGCTTCCTTCCCAGTCTTCTAGCTCTCCATGGGAACCTGCCAGCGATGGTCTGTAGTAGCCCTATGGCTACCATTAAATGGCTTTCCTTCCTAGTCTTCTAGCTCTGCGGGGGAACCCGCCAGCGATGGTCTGTAGTAGCCCAATGGCTTCCTTACCAGTCTTCTAGCTCTGCAGAGGAACCCGCCAGCGATGGTCTGTAGTAGTCCTATGGCTAGCATTAAATGGCTTCCTTCCCAGTCTTCTAGCTCTCCAGGGGAACCCGCCAGCGATGGTCTGTAGTAGACCTATGGCTAGCATTAAATGGCTTCCTTCCCAGTCTTCTAGCTCTCCAGGGGAACCCGCCAGCGATGGTCTGTAGTAGCTCTATGGTTAACATTAAATGGCTTCCTTCCCAGTCTTCTAGCTCTCAGGGGAACCCGCCAGCGATGGTCTTTAGTAGTCCTATGGCTACCATTAAATGGCTTTCCTTCCTAGTCTTCTAGCTCTCAGGAGTAACCCGCTAGCGATGCTCTGTAGTAGCCCTATGGCTAGCATTAAACGGCTTCCTTCCCAGTCATATAGCTCTCCTGGGGAACCCGCCAGCGATGGTCTGTAGTAGTCCATTGGCCAGCATTAAATGGCTTCCTTCCCAGTCTTCTAGCTCTCCAGGGGAGCCCGCCAGCGATGGTCTGTAGTAGTCCTATGGCTAGCATTATATGATATTCCTTCCCAGTCTTCTAGCTCTGCAGGGGAACCCACCAGCGATGGTCTGTAGTAGTCCTATGACTAGCATTATATGATATTCCTTCCCAGTCTTCTAGCTCTGCAGAGGAACCCACCAGCGATGGTCTGTAGTAGCCCTATGGCTAGCATTAAATGGCTTCCTTACCAGTCTTTTAGCTCTCCAGGGAAACCACCAGCGATGGTCTTTAGTAGCCCGCTACCTTCCCAGTCTTCTAGCTTGCCAGGGGAACCCGCCAGCGATGGTCTGTAGTAGCCCTATGGCTAGCATTAAATGGCTTTCCTTCCCAGTCTTCTAGCTCTGCAGGGGAACCCGCCAGCGATGGTCTTTAGTAGCCCTATGGCTAGCATTAAATGGCTTTCCTCAGTCTTCCAGCTCTGCAGAAGTACCCGCCAGCGGTGGTCTGTAGTAGCCCTATGGCTAGCATTAAATGGCTTCCTTCCCAGTCTTCTAGCTCTGCAGGGGAACCCGCCAGTGATGGTCTCTAGCAGTCCGATGGCTAGCATTAAATGGCTTCGTTCCCAGTCTTCTAGCTTGCCAGGGGAACCCGCCAGCGATGGTCTTTAGTAGCCCTATGGCTAGCATTAAATGGCTTCCTTCCCAGTCTTCTAACTCTCCATGGGAACCCGCCAGCGATGGTCTGTAGTAGCCCTATGGCTAGCATTAAACGTCTTCCTTGCCAGTCTTCTAGCTCTCCAGGGGAACCCGCCAGCGATGGTCTGTAGTAGTCCCATGACTAGCATTAAATGGCTTCCTTCCTAGTCTTCTGGCTCGCCAGGGGAACCCTCCAGCGATGGTCTTTAGTAGCCCACTTCCTTCCCAGTCCTCTAGCTCTGCAGAGGAACCCGCCAGCAATGGTCTGTAGTAGCCCTATGGCTAGCATTAAATGGCTTCCTTCCCAGTCTTCTAGCTCTCCAGGGGAACCTGCCAGCGATGGTCTGTAGTAGCCCTATGGCTAGCATTAAATGGCTTCCTTACCAGTCTTCTAGCTCTGCAGGGGAACCCGCCAGCGATGGTCTGTAGTAGCTCTATGGTTAACATTAAATGGCTTTCCTACCCGGTCTTCTAGCTCTCCAGGGGAACCCGCCAGTGATGGTCTGTAGTAGCCCTATGGCTAGCATTAAATGGCTTCCTTACCAGTCTTCTAGCTCGCCAGGGGAACCCTCCAGCGATGGTCTTTAGTAGTCCTATGGCTACCATTAAATGGCTTTCCTTCCTAGTCTTCTAGCTCTCAGGAGTAACCCGCTAGCGATGGTCTGTAGTAGCCCTATGGCTAGCATTAAACGGCTTCCTTCCCAGTCTTATAGCTCTCCTGGGGAACCCGCCAGCGATGGTCTGTAGTAGTCCATTGGCTAGCATTAAATGGCTTCCTTCCCAGTCTTCTAGCTCTCCAGGGGAACCCGCCAGCGATGGTCTGTAGTAGTCCTATGGCTAGCATTATATGATATTCCTTCCCAGTCTTCTAGCTCTGCAGGGGAACCCACCAGCGATGGTCTGTAGTAGTCCTATGGCTAGCATTATATGATATTCCTTCCCAGTCTTCTAGCTCTGCAGAGGAACCCACCAGCGATGGTCTGTAGTAGCCCTATGGCTAGCATTAAATGGCTTCCTTACCAGTCTTCTAGCTCTGCAGAAGAACGCGTCAGCGATGGTCTGTAGTAGCCCTATGGTTAGCATTAAATGGCTTCCTTCCCAGTCTTCTAGCTCTGCAGAAGAACCCGTCAGCGATGGTCTGTAGTAGCCCTATGGTTAGCATTAAATGGCTTCCTTCCCAGTCTTCTAGCTCTGCAGAGGAACGCGCCAGCGATCGTCTATAGTAGTTCTATGGCTACCTTTAAATGGCTTCCTTCCCAGTCTTCTAGCTCTGCAGAGGAAAGCGCCAGCGATGGTCTGTAGTAGTCCTATGGCTAGCATTAAATGTCTTTCCTTCCTAGTCTTCTAGCTCTCAGGAGTAACCCTCCAGTGATGGTCTGTAGTAGCCCTATAGCTAGCATTAAATGGCTTTCCTTCCCTGTCTTCTAGCTCTGTAGAGGAACCCGCCAGTAATGGTCTTTAGTAGCCCTATGGCTAGCATTAAATGGCTTCCTTCCCAGTCTTCTAGCTCTGCAGGGGAACCCGCCAGCGATGGTCTCTAGTAGTCCGATGGCTACCATTAAATGGCTTTCCTTCCCAGTCTTCTACCTCTCAGAGAAAGCCGCCACCGATGGTCTGTAGTAGCCCTATGGCTAGCATTAAATGGCTTCCTTACCAGTCTTCTAGCTCGCCAGGGGAACCCTCCAGCGATGCTCTTTAGTAGTCCTATGGCTGCCATTAAATGGCTTTCCTTCCTAGTCTTCTAGCTCTCGGGAGTAACCCACCAGTGATAGTCTGTAGTAGCCCTATGGCTAGCATTAAATGGCTTTCCTTCCCAGTCTTCTAGCTCTGCAGAGGAACCCGCTAGCGATGGTCTGTAGTAGCCCTATGGCTAGCATTAAACGGCTTTCCTTCCCAGTCTTATAGCTCTCCTGGGGAACCTGCCAGCGATGGTCTGTAGTAGTCCATTGGCTAGCATTAAATGGCTTCCGTACCAGTCTTCTAGCTCGCCAGGGGAACCCTCCAGCGATGGTCTTTAGTAGTCCTATGGCTACCATTAAATGGCTTTCCTTCCTAGTCTTCTAGCTCTCAGGAGTAACCCACCAGTGATGGTCTGTCGTAGCCCTATGGCTAGCATTAAATGGCTTTCCTTCCGAGTCTTCTAGCTCTGTGGGGGAACCCGCCAGCGATGGTCTGTAGTAGCCCTATGGCTAGCATTAAATGGCTTCCTTACCAGTCTTCTAGCTCTCCAGGGGAACCCGCCAGCGATGGTCTGTAGTAGCCCTATAGTTGGCATTAAATGGCTTCCTTCCCAGTTCTTCTAGCTCTGCAGAAGAACCCGTCAGCGATGGTCTGTAGTAGCCCTATGGTTAGCATTAAATGGCTTCCTTCCCAGTCTTCTAGCTCTGCAGAGGAATGCGCCAGCGATTGTCTATAGTAGTTCTATGGCTAGCATTAAATGGCTTCCTTCCCAGTCTTCTAGCTCTGCAGAGGAACGCGCCAGCGATGGTCTGTAGTAGTCCTATGGCTAGCATTAAATGGCTTTCCTTCCTAGTCTTCTAGCTCTGCGGCGGAACCCGCCAGCGATGGTCTGTAGTAGCCCTATAGTTGGCATTAAATGGCTTCCTTCCCAGTTCTTCTAGCTCTGCAGAAGAACCTGTCAGTGATGGTCTGTAGTACCCTATGGCTAGCATTAAATGGCTTCCTTCCCAGTCTTCTAGCTGTCAGAGGAACCTGCCAGCTATGGTCTGTAGTAGCCCTATGGCTAGCATTAAATGGCTTCCTTCCCAGTCTTCTAGCTCTCCAGAGGAACCCGCCAGCTATGGTCTGTAGTAGCCCTATGGCTAGCATTAAATGGCTTTCCTTCCCTGTCTTCTAGCTCTGTAGAGGAACCCGCCAGTAATGGTCTTTAGTAGCCCTATGGCTAGCATTAAATGGCTTCCTTCCCAGTCTTCTAGCTCTGCAGGGGAAACCGCCAGCAATGGTCTGTAGTAGTCCTATGGCTAGCATTATATGGCTTCCTTCCCAGTCTTCTACCTCGCCATGGGAACCCGCAAGCGATGGTCTGTAGTAGCTCTATGGTTAACATTAAATGGCTTTCCTTCCCAGTCTTCTAGCTCTGCAGGGGAACCCGTTACCGATGGTCTGTAATAGCCCTATTGCTAGCGTTAAATGGCTTTCCTTCCCAGTCTTCTAGCTCTGCAGGGGAACCCACCAGCGATGGTCTGTAGTAGCCCTATGGCTAGCATTAAAGGCCTTCCTTCCCAGTCTTCTAGCTCTCCAGTGGAACCCACCAGAGATGGTCTGTAGTAGTCCTAGAGCTAGCATTAAATGGCTTTCCTTCCCTGTCTTCTAGCTCTCCAGGGGAACCCGCCAGTGATGGTCTGTAGTAGCCCTATGGCTAGCATTAAATGGCTTCCTTCCCAGTTTTCTAGCTCTCCAGGGGAACCCGCCAGCGATGGCCTGTAATAGTCCTATGGCTAGCATTATATGATATTCCTTCCCAGTCTTCTAGCTCTGCAGAGGAACCCACCAGCGATGGTCTGTAGTAGCCCTATGGCTAGCATTAAATGGCTTCCTTCCCAGTCTTCTAGCTCTCCATGGGAACCTGCCAGCGATGGTCTGTAGTAGCCCTATGGCTACCATTAAATGGCTTTCCTTCCTAGTCTTCTAGCTCTGCGGGGAACCCGCCAGCGATGGTCTGTAGTAGCCCAATGGCTTCCTTACCAGTCTTCTAGCTCTGCAGAGGAACCCGCCAGCGATGGTCTGTAGTAGTCCTATGGCTAGCATTAAATGGCTTCCTTCCCAGTCTTCTAGCTCTGCAGGGGAACCTGCCAGCGATGGTCTGTAGTAGCCCTATGGCTACCATTAAATGGCTTCCTTCCCAGTCTTCTAGCTCTCCAGGGGAACCCGCCAGCGATGGTCTGTAGTAGCTCTATGGTTAACATTAAATGGCTTCCTTCCCAGTCTTCTAGCTCTCAGGGGAACCCGCCAGCGATGGTCTGTAGTAGCCCTATGGCTACCATTAAATGGCTTTCCCTCAGTCTTCCCGCCAGCGATGGTCTGTAGTAGCCCTATGGCTAGCATTAAATGGCTTTCCTTCCCAGTCTTCTAGCTCTGCAGAGGAACCCGCCAGCTATGGTCTCTAGTAGTCCGATGGCTAGCATTAAATGGCTTCCTTCCCAGTCTTCTAGCTTGCCAGGGGAACCCGCCAGCGATGGTCTTTAGTAGCCCTATGGCTAGCATTAAATGGCTTTCCCTCACTGTCTTCCAGCTCTGCAGAAGTACCCGCCAGCGATGGTCTGTAGTAGCCCTATGGCTAGCATTAAATGGCTTCCTTCCCAGTCTTCTAGCTCTCCAGAGGAACCCGCCAGCGATGGTCTGTAGTAGTCCTATGGCTAGCATTAAATGGCTTCCTTCCCAGTCTTCTAGCTCTCCATGGGAACCTGCCAGCGATGGTCTGTAGTAGCCCTATGGCTACCATTAAATGGCTTTCCTTCCTAGTCTTCTAGCTCTGCGGGGGAACCCGCCAGCGATGGTCTGTAGTAGCCCAATGGCTTCCTTACCAGTCTTCTAGCTCTGCAGAGGAACCCGCCAGCGATGGTCTGTAGTAGCCCGCTTCCTTCCCAGTCCTCTAGCTCTGCAGAGGATCCCGCCAGCGATGATCTGTAGTAGTCCTATGGCTAGCATTAAATGGCTTCCTTCCCAGTCTTCTAGCTCTCCAGGGGAACCCGCCAGCGATGATCTGTAGTAGTCCTATGGCTAGCATTAAATGGCTTCCTTCACAGTCTTCTAGCTCTCAGAGGAACCCGCCAGCGATGGTCTGTAGTAGCTCTATAGTTAACATTAAATGGCTTCCTTCCCAGTCTTCTAGCTCTCAGGGGAACCCGCCAGCGATGGTCTGTAGTAGCCCTATGGCTGCAGATACGTGGGGGTAGAGTCAAAGGCTTCCCAAGCCAATAGCGTGACAGGAGGTCGCTATAGCCTTGCAAAAGGAGCTAGATAACTGCTAGCTCAGAACAAGGAATCACCGTGGATGAATAAAACATTATGAATTTATTAAACAGGAAGACATTTTTGTGCCATAATGTGGCATATATGCATACATTAAATCTGCATTGTGAAGGATTAGTATACAGTGGTGACAGTCTATTTTCTGTGTTGTTTTTTATCACAACACATTGACGTTGTCGACACTTGAGTTTGTGTTTCTGGTTCGGTTGATAGCTGACAAAGGCAGAAGCTGATAGAGATGGAACAGCGCTGCACTGAAAATACCGAACTGTCTTCAGGACTTGGAGGTCGAGTTCAGACCGGATGAATGAGTGAGGTGTCGTCCTATGGTAAAAGAGGCTATGTTAAAAAACGGTGAGAATAGAGTATGTCCACTAATGGTGAGAAGAGCAAGGCAAAAGGACCTACCGTGTGGACGTTGATAGGCGCCATGGCTGTTTGAGTAAATAGCGGCTGCTGGAGTTAGCGGCCGGGGGGGGACGATCTGCAGATGTCAGAGGCCCCAGTCTAAGTGAAAGAAGGTCAAAAAATGACTGATACGAATTAATCTGTGCATAAGGCAGTGGCTACAACAAGGACTAACTCGTGCTGCTATGTCCAGTGAGCGGCCGTGACTCAGAGTTTGTAGATGAGGAGTGCTCGAGTCAAAAGGTGGGTGGGAGTTGCAGTACTGGTAGATAGTGGGGAGTCCGTTACTGCGTGGTGCTGGGATATGCGGGTAGTGTACAGTGGTACGTAGCATAAGTACGGAGGACAAAACCGCGAGTGAAACGTTGGGATAAATACTAGAATGTGATTGTGACCAGAACCGGTGGTACCAGCAGCGCGGGGTATTACGGATCTTACCTGTACGAGAGACAGGAAAAAGAGCTGTGTCACTGCTGTCGGTTGCGCTGGACTGACTGCGCATGTCAGGATTTTAAAACGAGGCCGTAGTGCCTGCAGGGACTGCGCATGCGTCTGGGGATAGTGTAAGGTGTGGGAGCAGTCGCACTGAATGCGTCGGTATGCACGTGTATTTTGGTCATGTGTATATTGGTGCGTGCACTGAATGAGTCATGAATTGATCATGGGCAAAAAATTATAATGGCACCATTTGCAACATGCATTGTTATTCCTTGAAACATCAATGAGGAAATCAAGTTAAAGGCTATTGAGCGAATATTGTCGAGTCGCTAGGTACATGTTACATACAATACTGGCACTGCAAAATTACAAATCATGTGTTGCAGTAAAGCGACGTGAGTCATCAATAACATAGTTCCCAGAAAAAACAGTTCAAAATTTCTGTGTCTTTTCTGTGCTGGTAAATTAAGGACATGACTGCAAAACAGTAATGAAAGGAGTCATGGGTTGCAGTTGATCACAGACAAGTGCCAGAAATAGATGAATCACGAAAAAAGGAATAAGAAATATTGGTGGTGCTTTGTATTGTAGCGCTTGGAAATTGTTACAGGTGTGACCAGACCATAATGAATGTATTCAAAAGAAAAATCGTATTTGAAAATCCTCAGAGAACTGAAAGTTGAAGGGAGCGTGTTCTGGTAGTGGAAGGAAACCCATGGGAATTTAAGTGGGTCAAGGCACAGGGGAGTGAACCGCACTTTTACTTATTAAAGAACAGGTTCCATTCGATAGAGATGTTAAGACCCTGTCTTACAGAGTCCAGACGATAAATCCATTTTTGCTCGAGTTTACGAAGGGCAAGATCCCTGTTGCCTCCGCGGAAGGGGTTGCCTACTGTTTGCAATATTGCCCAGAAGATGTCGTTGTGAGTGTGATTCATCATCTTGAAGTGTGCCACTAGTGGTTTGTCTTCTATTTGGTTTCGTACGCTGGAGCGGTGTTCACAGATCCGTTGTCGAATTTCTCTCTTGGATTTGCCTATGTAAATAAGATCACAGGGGCATTTGATGATATATACGGACCATTTGGTTTTACAGTTGGTAAATGAGTTAAAGGTCCACTGTTTTCCTTTCAGATCAATGGTCTTGAGGTTGGCCGTGAGATTGCAGACGGAACAATTGCCGCATTTGAAGTCAGAGATCAATCCAACTCTAAAATGACTTGCGTCACCACTTTCACCCCCTTGAGTAACTCAATCAAAAAGGCAGTTCTAAAACACTGGGACAAGCTACAAACAGAATCTTTTAAACCAGAGAAACCAAGATTTGCCTTCAAACGAAGTCGCAACCTGAAAGACCGACTTGTACATACGTACACAGAAGGAGATGCCCCAGACAGTACCCAAACCACACTGTGGAACCTCCCACCCGTCAAAGGCCACTTCAAATGCGGCAATTGTTCCGTCTGCAATCTCACGGCCAACCTCAAGACCATTGATCTGAAAGGAAAACAGTGGACCTTTAACTCATTTACCAACTGTAAAACCAAATGGTCCGTATATATCATCAAATGCCCCTGTGATCTTATTTACATAGGCAAATCCAAGAGAGAAATTCGACAACGGATCTGTGAACACCGCTCCAGCGTACGAAACCAAATAGAAGACAAACCACTAGTGGCACACTTCAAGATGATGAATCACACTCACAACGACATCTTCTGGGCAATATTGCAAACAGTAGGCAACCCCTTCCGCGGAGGCAACAGGGATCTTGCCCTTCGTAAACTCGAGCAAAAATGGATTTATCGTCTGGACTCTGTAAGACAGGGTCTTAACATCTCTATCGAATGGAACCTGTTCTTTAATAAGTAAAAGTGCGGTTCACTCCCCTGTGCCTTGACCCACTTAAATTCCCATGGGTTTCCTTCCACTACCAGAACACGCTCCCTTCAACTTTCAGTTCTCTGAGGATTTTCAAATACGATTTTTCTTTTGAATACATTCATTATGGTCTGGTCACACCTGTAACAATTTCCAAGCGCTACAATACAAAGCACCACCAATATTTCTTATTCCTTTTTTCGTGATTCATCTATTTCTGGCACTTGTCTGTGATCAACTGCAACCCATGACTCCTTTCATTACTGTTTTGCAGTCATGTCCTTAATTTACCAGCACAGAAAAGACACAGAAATTTTGAACTGTTTTTTCTGGGAACTATGTTATTGATGACTCACGTCGCTTTACTGCAACACATGATTTGTAATTTTGCAGTGCCAGTATTGTATGTAACATGTACCTAGCGACTCGACAATATTCGCTCAATAGCCTTTAACTTGATTTCCTCATTGATGTTTCAAGGAATAACAATGCATGTTGCAAATGGTGCCATTATAATTTTTTGCCCATGATCAATTCATGACTCATTCAGTGCACGCACCAATATACACATGACCAAAATACACGTGCATACCGACGCATTCAGTGCGACTGCTCCCACACCTTACACTATCCCCAGACGCATGCGCAGTCCCTGCAGGCACTACGGCCTCGTTTTAAAATCCTGACATGCGCAGTCAGTCCAGCGCAACCGACAGCAGTGACACAGCTCTTTTTCCTGTCTCTCGTACAGGTAAGATCCGTAATACCCCGCGCTGCTGGTACCACCGGTTCTGGTCACAATCACATTCTAGTATTTATCCCAACGTTTCACTCGCGGTTTTGTCCTCCGTACTTATGCTACGTACCACTGTACACTACCCGCATATCCCAGCACCACGCAGTAACGGACTCCCCACTATCTACCAGTACTGCAACTCCCACCCACCTTTTGACTCGAGCACTCCTCATCTACAAACTCTGAGTCACGGCCGCTCACTGGACATAGCAGCACGAGTTAGTCCTTGTTGTAGCCACTGCCTTATGCACAGATTAATTCGTATCAGTCATTTTTTGACCTTCTTTCACTTAGACTGGGGCCTCTGACATCTGCAGATCGTCCCCCCCCGGCCGCTAACTCCAGCAGCCGCTATTTACTCAAACAGCCATGGCGCCTATCAACGTCCACACGGTAGGTCCTTTTGCCTTGCTCTTCTCACCATTAGTGGACATACTCTATTCTCACCGTTTTTTAACATAGCCTCTTTTACCATAGGACGACACCTCACTCATTCATCCGGTCTGAACTCGACCTCCAAGTCCTGAAGACAGTTCGGTATTTTCAGTGCAGCGCTGTTCCATCTCTATCAGCTTCTGCCTTTGTCAGCTATCAACCGAACCAGAAACACAAACTCAAGTGTCGACAACGTCAATGTGTTGTGATAAAAAACAACACAGAAAATAGACTGTCACCACTGTATACTAATCCTTCACAATGCAGATTTAATGTATGCATATATGCCACATTATGGCACAAAAATGTCTTCCTGTTTAATAAATTCATAATGTTTTATTCATCCACGGTGATTCCTTGTTCTGAGCTAGCAGTTATCTAGCTCCTTTTGCAAGGCTATAGCGACCTCCTGTCACGCTATTGGCTTGGGAAGCCTTTGACTCTACCCCCACGTATCTGTATACTTCTCAACCCTCTCGAGTCAGGCCCCCTAAAAAAGAGGGTTCGCCCATTCTCTTTCTCTTCCCGTAGCCCTATGGCTAGCATTAAATGGCTTTCCCTCAGTCTTCCAGCTCTGCAGAGGAACCCGCCAGCGATGGTCTGTAGTAGCCCTATGGCTAGAATTAAATGGCTTCCTTCCCAGTCTTCTAGCTCTCCAGGGGAACCCGCCAGCGATGGTCTCTAGTAGTCCGATGGCTACCATTAAATGGCTTCCTTCCCAGTCTTCTAGCTTGCCAAGGGAACCCACCAGCGATGGTCTTTAGTAGCCCTATGGCTAGCATTAAATGGCTTTCCCTCACAGTCTTCCAGCTCTGCAGAAGTACCCGCCAGCGATGGTCTGTAGTAGCCCTATGGCTAGCATTAAATGGCTTCCTTCCCAGTCTTCTACCTCTCAGAGAAAGCCGCCACCGATGGTCTGTAGTAGCCCTATGGCTAGCATTAAATGGCTTCCTTCCCAGTCTTCTTGCTCTGCAGGGGAACCCACCAGCGATGGTCTGTAGTAGCCCTATGGCTAGCATTAAATGGCTTTCCCTCAGTCTTCCAGCTCTGCAGAGGAACCCGCCAGCGATGGTCTGTAGTAGCCCTATAGATTCAACCTCCCGCAGTACGCGGTGGCACCCCGTAACACGAATAACGCATACGCGTGGGACACGCAGGCTACTATGACATCGAAAATGGGTGCGATACACAGGGGCACCCGCAGTGGGGAAAAAGAGCGTGTGCGACTCACCGTCTGACTAGCGCGATGCAGAAAAACACGTGTAGCCAATACCCCCGCCAAAAGAAGAGATACGTCCTTGATAGCTGTGAAGTTGTGATGGCGCGCGGAAAAGGAAGCAGCAACACACGTCGGTCTCCACGAAAGGCACGTACAGCGAACTGCTGGGCCCGCTCACCTTTAACCCGTGCTGAGGGAAACGCACGCGCGCGTCACGTCACTTACGCGCATGGGCCCTTTCCTCGTATTACACGCGGACGTGCAGTTTTTCATGCGCGCTGAAATGCCCATGCACGTCTGTACGCGTCACGTCACAGGGGCGCTTGCGCTTGAGGGGCCTTCTGTCCAATGAAAATGCGTATGCGTGCAGACGCGCTTACGCGCTAAGGGCCTTTCCTCGAATTACACGCTGACGTGCAGATTTTTCACGTGCCAAATCACTCTGTATCAAGCTGGCCACGCATAAGCACACGGAAGACCACGCTCCTGCCCAGAAGGCTGAACTACTGCCCCCCAGAGCCCCGAGCACGCTCCCACCTGCCACTGCCTGACTGCCTGCTGCCCACGTGCCCTGCCATTTGCTGCCTGCACATCAGCCAGGGGTGCTGTTGCTGTGACCACCCCTGCTGGAACCGAAGACTCCCGACTGGGATTCCATTGCTCCACAGCCCAGCCCCAGGACCCAGTTGCCCACCCACTCCTGCCTCTGGGGTTGTCATGTCGGGGCAAACACCATCTGAGACCACTGACAACCCTCGGCCAGAGAGGCAGAGGGGCACCAGCTTCAGTGCCACCGAAGTTGGTGTCCTGGTGGAGCAAGTCCTGGGGCAGTATGATGCCCTCTTCGGAAGTTCCCGCGCCGACAAGGAAGGACGGACTCGGATCTGGACTGACATTGTGACTGCCATCAACGCGGAGGGGGTGGCAGTCCGCGACTTACAACATGTCAAGAAGCGCTGGGAGGACTTCAGGTCCAGGACCCTGAACAAGGCCCGGCACCTCTTGAAGGCAGCGGATGCCAAGGGGCGCCGGGGCCACTTGTCGGAAGAAGAGATGAGGGTCCTGGAACGAATCCCCAGCGCTCCACGTCCAGGTCCTTGAGAGGCAGACCCGTCTGGAGTCGAGCGGTGAGTGTACATGCATCCTGATTGTGAGCAGTGTGTGTGGTGATTATTCTGTAGTGTGCAGGTTGCACATCTGTTTGTATGGGGTCGAGTATGGGTGGGGGTGTACAGGGCCGTGGGGCTAACACATGCGAGGGCTGGAATGTGTGAGACATAGATGGTGCTTGTGTGTGTAGGCTTGCATGCCAAATGCAGTTGTGTGGGCACACATGTTTGGATGAATGTGTATGTAAGTAGACATGTCCGTGATGTCACACATGTATGTTGTTTTTGGCTGCATGTATCGGCACTGTGTACATGTGCATGTGTGTGTATTTGACAAGGGTGCAACAGTGATGCAACATGGATGCATGTGACAGCGGTATGTGGAAGCCTGATTGGCAGATGTGACATGGATGCCCGTCTGAACACTGCGACACTTGGCAGAGTTGTACACATGCATGCAAGTGTGGTGGTGTGTGTACATGTGTGGTGCACTTCCTGTGTTGCATGTGATGTCTGGCTCACCTTTGGCTGCTCATGCTGTTGTATGTGTATGGATGGTGGTGGCAGTTGCGATATGGCTCATGTGTGCGAGTTGTAATGACATGTGTGTTGGGGATTGTGATGACATGTCTGAGGTTTGCCAATGCCACTCATGTACAACTGTCATGTGTGTATGTGTCCATTGTACAGTGCCCTGATGCCTGTGTTTTGTTTCTCCCTGTCTGCAGCGTCAACTGATGAAGAGGGCGGAGAAGGTGCTGTGGAGCACAGCGGCGGGGATCCCACCGCCAGCCGGAGACGCAAGGCCCGGCTCCCCTCCCATGTTGTGATCTCGTTGGGGAGTGAGGAGTCCGGTGCCGTGTCCCAGGCCACAGCTGCCGGGGGGAGGTCCAAGAGGCAGAGGTTGGAGTTGGACTCCTCGGCAGCAGAAGGGGCAGCTGGGACCCCACAGGGCCCAACAGGGGAAGATGGCACGGAGTCATCCAGGTTGGTGGGGGGTTTGGTGGAGGAGGAGGCCGTGCAAGCACCAGAGACGGGGTCTGGAGGTGGGGATCCCACTGGTGCTAGTGGTGCAGTGCAGGACCAGGGACAGGAGGCAGCACAGGCTGCCGCGGAGGTGCCTGTGTGCAATCCTGTCCCTGCATCATCTTGCACCAGCAGGGATGCCTACGTCCAGACCCGTTTTCAGGCAGGGGATGAGCTCACGTCAACTGGCCTTCCTCTGCCTGCGGACATGGCTATCCAGGTCCGGGTTGAGCCTGTCCTGGCTGGTGTGGCGTTGCGTCAACGGGCCATGCGAGGTGACCTGCAGTCTTTTCATGAGGAGACTGCACGTCATCTCGAATGGCTCGTTGACCACGTCAGCCTGCTGGGACAGGTCACCCAGGCCGGATTCCTCCATCTGATGGGGCTTGCTACGACCCCCTCCTCAACTGGACCCCCTACGTGCCAGTCGTCCTCTGTGCCATCTTCCCACCCATCAGTCACCTGGGTGCCCTGTGGAGCTGCCTCTGACGGTGCGGCCAGGCTGGTGGAGGAGGCATCCCTGCCACAGTCGGGAGTCGGACGTCCAGCAGGGGTGGCCACATCTACGACTGCACCCCAGCCAGCGGAGGATGTGCAGGCAGCAGGAGGCAGTGCACGGGCAGAGGCACAGCAGCAGCAGCAACGTGGTGGGAGCCATGAAGGCTCGGGGCCTTCAAAATCGGAGGGGCAGGCATCGGCCGGAGTGCAGGAGGACCCAGGACAGAGAGTGTCTTCCGTGTGGCAGCGGTTGGGCCAAGCCATAGATGCGGAGCGGCAGCGGGCGGAAGAGGCATGGCTCACAATGGTCAGGGCGGAGAACTCCATGCGGAGGGCCCTGAGGCGGGCCGAGTGCCTCGAGGCAATCCGCAGGGGTTTGGAGGTGGAGACGTCGACGGCCCTGCGGACCCTCTGGGCCACGGAGGAGGACCGCCTCTGGGACATTGAGGAGGAGTTCGATGATGCCCTGGCCCGGAACATCCACAAGTGAGCCGTGAAACTAGCCCGCTGCCCTTGTACATAGTTATGTAGGTAGTGTTAGGTTTCATTTTTGTTTTGATTTTATTTGGACCTTTCGGACATTGGCCACATTTTTGTATATAGTTTATTTTATTAGTTAGTGTAGTTAGATAGGTTTCCTTTCTTTTGTTGGGATAATGGACCCTGGCTTGTTCCCATGTACATAGTTCACTGTTGGATTGTATTTTTTTTCACTTTTTAACCATGGAGCAATGGCTTTCTTTTTTTATTTCCCATTGGATTTTGTTTTGTGGACATTGACTTTGGACAACATTACTTTGGAATTTTATTTTTGGTTTTGCTTTTTTTCACGGACATGCTTCTTTTAATTTTTGTACATTCACATTTCTGTTTCTTCATTTTTTATTCTATTTATGTTTCCTTTAATACATATATTTTTTTGGTGAACTTCAATGTGTGGTATCTCATTGGTTTCATGCATTTCATGATATGGGTTTTGAGATTCACCGACACCCATTGGGTGTATGTGAGGGAAATGTGTTTGTTTCAGAACTTGCAATTGGTGTTCTGTGATGTGATTGCAAATTATGAGTGGGTGGATGCAATACTCGGGTGGGTGTTTTGCATTTGGAGGCTGACCATAGGGACCAGGGATCTAGATTGTGATGACATGTTGGCTGGGGAACATGAGTTGCACATGGGTGGGGGCCTGCTGGCAGGTGCCCCACAGTGCTGGGGGTTGGGGGTGGTGGGGAACATGAGTTGGACATGGGTGGGGGCCTGCTGGCAGGTGCCCCACAGTGCTGGGGGGTGGGGGTGGTGGGGAACATGAGTTGGACATGGGTGGGGGCCTGCTGGCAGGTGCCCCACAGTACTGGGGGTGGTGGGGAACATGAGTTGGACATGGGTGGGGGCCTGCTGGCAGGTGCCCCTGCACTGCTGGGGGGGTGGGGGTGGTGGGAGACATGGGTGGGGGCCTGGTGGTGGGTGCCCCTGCACTGCTGGGGGGTGGGGGTGGTGGGAGACATGGGTGGGGGCCTGGTGGAGGCTGCCCCTGCACTGCTGGGGGGTGGGGGTGGTGGGAGACATGGGTGGAGGCCTGGTGGAGGCTGCCCCTGGTGGCTGGGGGGTGGGAGACATGGGTGGGGGCCTGGTGGAGGCTGCCCCTGGTGGCTGGGGGTGGTGGGAGACATGGGTGGGGGCCTGGTGGAGGCTGCCCCTGCACTGCTGGGGGGTGGGGGTGGTGGGAGACATGGGTGGGGGCCTGGTGGTGGGTGGAGGCTGCCCCTGGTGACTGGGGAGGGAGCCCTTGCACTGCTGGGGGGCGGGGGTGGTGGGGAACATGAGTTGGACATGGGTGGGGGCCTGCTGGCAGGTGCCCCACAGTGCTGGGGGGGTGGGGGTGCTGGGGAACATGAGTTGGACATGGGTGGGGGCCTGCTGGCAGGTGCCCCACAGTGCTGGGGGGTGGGGGTGCTGGGGAACATGAGTTGGACATGGGTGGGGGCCTGCTGGCAGGTGCCCCACAGTGCTGGGGGGTGGGGGTGGTGGGGAACATGAGTTGGACATGGGTGGGGGCCTGCTGGCAGGTGCCCCTGCACTGCTGGGGGGGTGGGGGTGGTGGGAGACATGGGTGGAGGCCTGGTGGAGGCTGCCCCTGGTGGCTGGGGGGTGGGGGTGGTGGGAGACATGGGTGGGGGCCTGGTGGAGGGTGCCCCTGGTGGCTGGGGGTGCAGGGGGACATGCGTTGGTGGGCAGTAGTGCAAGTTGACATGTGGGTTGGCTGGTGGGCATGGCCATGGTGGATGGGGTGCCTGCAGGACATGTGCTGGGTAGGCCCCTGTGGTGTGAGCCACCTGCAGGGGCCGTGGAGGCTGTAGAGGGAACACCTGGGAGGACCCACACGTGCAATTCACGTGTGCTGCTCCCCGCGCACCCCTGTAATACACGTACCCTAATGAGATCGCGTGTGGAACTTCCCGCGCACCCCTGGAATACACATACCCTGCTGATGTTGCGTGGGATACTTCCCCCGCACCCTGAAATACACGTACCCTAATGAGATCACGTGTGTGACTTCCCGCAAACCCCCGAAATACATGTACCCCGCTCAATCGCGTGTGTAACTTCCCGCGCACCCCCGAAATACACGTACCCCGCTCAATCACGTGTGTAACTTCCCGCGCGCCCCCGAAATACACGTACCCCGCTCAATCGCGTGTGTTGCTTCCCGCGCACCCCTGCAATACACGTGCCCCGCTCGCACAGGCCCAATTGCTGTATGTTGCCACTTTTGTGATGCGCTGGGACTCTACCGCCTGCCTTCGTGTGGCGGACGTGTTTCAGCTTGTGCGTGTCTTTGGCTGTGCGTGGCTTTGCCCTATTCGATTCCATGAATACGTGTGGTTCGAGTGCGTGTGGGCGTTCCGTCTGCTTCCCTGCAGTACATCCCCAGTTACGCCCTTATTTTCGCGCGTTGTTCCCCATTCCGCACGTTACACCCCGTGTCCCGCCCACTTTCTGGTATATGCGCCGATGTTGTGCACTTTCACTGTGCGCGTCGCGCACGCCTTTCGGAATGTTGCAGTGACTTGTGCGACATGCACGGGTTTGGCGCACATCCCGAGGTGTACACGCGCAGTGACTTCCATGAATCGCACGCGTGCGCGTGTGCCTGTTTTTTTCTGCTTGCGCCTGCTTGCGCGAAGATTTTCGGCGCACGTTTGTTCCATGAATCGGCCCCTAAATGCGTTAGCTTTTGTAAGAGAGGACATGGTTGTGAAATATTATGACACTTTGATTGCATCAGAATACTATACGAATCATGAAGAACAATTAAGCAATTTAATGGACTATATTGAGTGCACGTGGATTGGACAACTAACAAGACATGGTACCAGAAGTAAAGGAAAATATTAAATAAACATATGGAATTGCTATACATCGGTAAAAGAAAACTGGCCTAGAACAAACAACGTACAGGAGGGATGGCACAGCAAAATAAATAAGGAATTCAACACCAACAATCCGAACTTATGGCACTTTATCAACAATCTTAAACCTGAACAAAATAGGCAAGAAATAAAATTATCACAAACAAAATCCCTGGAAACCAACCAACAAGCAAAAAAAAATAGAGACTATGAGGAACGAATCACAAGCATTGTAAGCAGTTTTGAAAGTACAGAACCTATGCAATTCCTAGAAGCAATAGCATACAACTTAAAATGTTAATAACAAATAAAAACAAACTCACCAAGAAAAGCCAACTCCGGACACCGAAAACACACACCAAATGCTGGAAACCATATCCAAATAGTAACTCCATGCTAAATCCATCCGTTGGAAACAAAAACCCAAATCCAAGAACGCGTACTCCAAGCCATAGAATCCATGAAAAAAGGCATATATCCAGAAAAAAAGCCATCCATGCAGAAAAAAAACAAAAAATAAAATCCATCCAAAGCTAAATCCATCCGTTGGAAACGAAAACCCAAATCCATGAACACGTTATCCAAGCCAAGGAATCCAAGGAACGATCCAGTAAAAAAAAGGCATCCAAGCTGAAAAAAAAATCCACAAAAAAAAAATCCATCCAGAAATCAATTAAAACTGGGAGCACGAGCAACAGGCATCTGAAACGCGACCAAAAGACTTCAAAAATGGCGTCTACGTCGGCCTATGCGACGTAATACGTCATACGTTACAAACATATAATAACAAATATACATTACTATGCATTTAAAAAGTAATACAACAGCACCACCTACTGGACAAAATGTAATACGTTCATACTACGTTTTTTTCCTTGTTGCAAAGCAATTCATATATTTAATTATTTAGTAAAAAAAGCAGTTATATATTTAAGAAAGTTAACTGCTTACATATTTAAAATGTTACCATATACACAAAAAGCGTTTCACAAATTGAATAATAAAAGTTACATTTATTTGTTAAATAAATTGAACAATAATAAATATGTCAAATAAAGACATTTTAAATTTTTTTACATTTTTTTTTTACATTTCGAACATTTTCAACCCTTTGACCATTCGACCCTATTGTATTTCGATCAAATAAAGTCGATCCTTTGACAGTCGATCCTTTAACTGGACACCCTGTGTCACTGCAATAAAGGTGCTGTGTAACACACACAAAACGTTGGGCTCATGGAGTGGTGTGCTCCAGAGCCCAAAATCACACACACAGTAGAAATACACATGGCAAAACACATGTAAGAGTGTGAAAAAGGCTCACACTCTCACCAGGTGGAAAAATAAACTCCAGAAATCCAGCAAAGCTGCTGGGGGACTCAGTAGGTGAGGGAAATTAGCCATAGAATGAGAATTCTCCCTAACATCCATGTTTCGGTGCGCACCGCAACGGCTCACCTACTCATCACAGCTTAGCCCCTGCGGCTCTCAGTGCAGGCTGGGTATGGGCCTGACACTCCTGTGCCATTTTCAGGGCTAGTTGATTTGGCAGGTGAGTTGTTACACACTCTTTAGCAGATTCCAACTTCCATGGCCACCGTCCTGCTGTCTATATCAACCAACACCTTTTCTGAGGTATGATGAGCGTCGGCATCGGGTGCCTTAACACAGCATTCGGTTCATCCTGTAGCGTCAGTTCTGCTTACCAAAAATGGCACATTGGGCACAGCACGGCCGAGTATGTGCTGTCCCGATCTGTGGCTGTTCCGCGCTTGCAGCTGTGGGACACCACAGACGGCCACAAGCTGCACGGCCAGGTACCCCGGGGTAGGGTGAAAGTGTGCCAGGGTATTTTAAGGCCTGTCACCACCGTGGCATGCTGCGCACCCAGCCCTTCCAAACCCGCACGAGGCGGTGAACCGGGGGAGGCCGGAAAGTGCAGGCAATGAGCCTGCGTGCCAGGTCCAGGAATCCTGCGACAGTGCGGATCGGGGTCTTACCTTAGGGGGACGAAGGGAATGGGTATTCTGAGACAGCCGTGCCCCGAGGAGGGAACCCTGTGGCGATTGACGTACAAGCGACCCTCAAACAGGCGTAGTGTAACACTCACCTGATTCCCGTAGAGGCGCCGGTCTTGACTGGGCGTATACCGTATCTTCAAAGGTGATGTGTAACACACGGCTGGCTCTTTGGGCTGGACCTCTGTGCACTGTATGTCTGACTCGAAGGGTAAGATGTCTGCATATAGAAAATATGGGATTAATGAACTGGGTTATTGAATGTTTCTCTCTTCTTCCCTTTCTCTTCTCCTGTAGAACCCCAAAGGTTAACGTTCTCACCTTAGGTAAGTGAACGCCGTGCTCTCCATCTGCCTCGGGGCAGGGTGCTGTAACCAGTTTCTTCACTGGATAAGGGGAGCAGGCCTCTTGACTTCAGAGGACTGCTGTCCGTCGTTTACTGCACGAACGGTAAGTTTTGAGTAATTCTAATGTCTTTAAAAGTCTTTAGTAATGATGTCTCTTGTTTTGCAGGGTTCCGGCGATGGCGGATGACGGGCTGAAGTGAGTTGAAGATGGAGCCCGTGTGATGAATAGAAGCGCCTGGAAGCACGTAAGTAAGCGCTTGTTGCCTGCTTCACGATGCGCTCTAACTGTCTTTTTATTTTGCAGGTACAAGTTCGAAGAGGCTGCAGGGTGCCGGAATACCCACTGGGTTAGATGTGGAAAGGAGTAATGGCACGTGAGTATTAAAGTTCCCCAATGTCTTTAAACGCACCTTGTTTTGTCTTTCAGATGCGGGGTGCAGCGCCGAAGGCCTCCGGAGCGTGCGAAGAGTTGGTAAGCTTTTGTCTTTCAGATGCCGGAATGCAGTGCGAAGACCTCCGGAGCGCACGAAGAGTAGGTAAGCCTTTGTCTTTCAGATGCCGGAATGCAGCGCGAAGACCTCCGGAGCGCATGAAGAGTAGGTAAGCCTTTGTCTTTCAGATGCTGGAATGCAGCGCGAAGCGTTGGTGACAGCCGATGGACCAGGTAAGTGAAGCGCTGTCACTGAAGACCGTAATGCTAACCTGTTCTTTCTTGTCTTTATAGGTGTTGCTGAAGACTGGATTCAGGATGGTAAGCCTTTTTCCTTAGGCCCAGGATCAGATGCAGAAGACACGATGAGCGTTCTGCTGCAGAGGATGCAGAATAACGCAAAGCAAGATTCATCCATCGGGTGTGGTTTAAATAGCCTCCTGTAGTGCTTAGGTGTCTCCTTCCACAGCCACGCCTAGGTAAGAAAAGAGTTCCTGCTTTCCAGAAGAGTTCCAGTGTTCTGAACCTAGGGAGTGGCTCCTGCCCCACCCAACAGGAAAAGTAGTTCCAAACAGAAGAGGATCAGAGGCTCAACTGGCAGGGAAGTAAGCAGCATGGTCTGCTGCAGGTAAGTCCACCCAAGCATTATGAGCCCGGCGCTTCCAGCACTGGGACTGGGCATATTTATGAGCCTGGTGCCACTGGCGCCAGGACTGGGTCCAAAAGGTCCCAATTGGGACTGGTTGGCACTCGGAACCTGGGTTATGGATCTGCTTCCAAGGGAGTTGGGAAAACCCTGACCTTTTGGAAGCAGAGATCATGACAGTACCACCCCTCAAGGCCCCTCCCAAACCGGGCTTCTCCGGTGGTTTTGGCTTGTCAGGAAATGTTCGGTGAAATCTTTTGATTAGGCGAGGAGCGTGGACATATTCAGCGGGTTCCCAGGATCTCTCTTGGGGGCCGTAGCCTTTCCAGTCAATTAGGTAAAATAGTTTAGATTTGGAGATCTTGGAGTCCAGAATGCTTTTGACTTCAAACTCGAGTTCTCCATCAACTAGGATGGGTTTTGGAGATTTAGTTAGTCGGGTTTGTGGTTGCACGGGTTTTAATAGAGAGACGTGGAAGACCGGATGTATCTTCATGTGCGGGGGCAAGTCCAACTTGACCGCTACTGGGTTTACTATGGTAGTGATGGAATAGGGACCAAGGTATATTGGGTTGAATGTGCCTGGCCCTTTTAGAGGTAGATATTTGGTGGATAACCAGACTTGATCCCCTACTTGATATTGAGGGGCTTCCTTCCGATGTTGATCTGCTCCTTTCTTGTATTGTTCTTTAGCCCTTTGAAGGTGAGAAACAGCTTCCTTAAAGGCTTGGGTGATTGTAGAATGCAGGTAGTCTACTGCTGGTGTTTCAAGATCTTGGAGGGGATCCAACTCTGAGGTTCGAGGGTGACTGCCGTATAAAAGAAAAAACGGGGTTTTTCCCAGTTCCCGAATGGACAGAGTTATTGTAGGCATATTCGGCTATCCAAAGGATGTCTTTCCAAGTTTTTTCAGTTTGTTGCAGCATGCAGCGTAAATACTGTTCCAGAGTTTGATTGGTCCTCTCGGTTTGTCCGTCGGTCTGAGGGTGGTGACTGGTCGATAGTCTCACCACATCAATTTGAGCCGACCGACAGCAACTTCGCCAAAAATGAGAAATAAATTGACTACCTCGATCCGAAATTAGAACCGAAGGAAAACCGTGCAGTCGGACGATGTTTTCCAGAAATTCTCGGGCCAGAGTTGCTGCTGTTGGCAAGCCTTTGAGCGGAATGAAATGCGCCATTTTGGAGAATAAGTCCACGATTACTAGAATCGTATTGTATCCGGAGCATGGGGGTAGATCGGTGATGAAGTCCATAGAAAGCGTATGCCAAGGGCGAGGTGGGATGTCAATAGGGCGTAAGAGGCCTGCTGGTCTTTCCTTTTGACTCTTGTTTTGGGCGCATACTCCACAGGACATTATAAAGTCTCTGATATCTTTTTTCCAAGACGGCCACCAGAAGTAGTGCTTGATCTTTTCTGAGGTCTTGGCCATACCGGGATGTCCTTCCATTAAAGAATCGTGATAACAAGAGATTACTTTTTTCTGTAAATCTGTGCTGGGCAGGTATAATCGTTCTTGGAAATACAATAAGTTGTCCTTTACTGCAAAGTCCTTTCCCTGCAGATGCCAATTCTGTATGTCTGCTGGAGTTACAAGTTGCCTGGCTTTATCCTTAACTTCCTCTATGGATTGTGTGGCGATTACACCCAGAATTCTTTGTTCGGGAATGATTGGTACAGGTTTAGGGTTGATCAAGTGTTCTTCCACTCCCATCCGAGAAAGGGCATCAGCTTTACCGTTTTTTGTACCAGGTCGATAGGTAATTATGAAGTCAAACTCGGCAAAGAATAATGCCCAACGGAGTTGTCTAGAGGATTGGGCTTTTGCGGTTTTCAAATATTGCAGGTTTCGGTGATCCGTAATCACAGTAACGGTGTGTCGGGCCCCCAGCAGATAATGCCGCCAAGCCTTAAAGGCAGACTTGATAGCCAGAAGTTCCTTGTCAGTAATCGTGTAATTGATTTCAGGAGGCGAGAATTTGCGGGACCAAAATGCCACGGGATGCAACTGATTGGTTACCGGGTCCTTTTGTGATAGAACTGCCCCCATGGCAAGGCTTGAAGCATCAGTTTCCACGATGTGGGGGAGTTCGGGGCAAGGGTGTTTTAAGATTGGTGCAGAGAGGGGCGTGGCTTGGAGCGCTAGCGATGCAGTCGCTCCTTTGAAGCCGCCCATGGGAGATCCGCCGCAAATATGAGGCGGATTCCGGCAAGTAGCACGATCACCGATGCTACCCAAGGTGATCGGAACCATTGAAGCACGTCTGGGTCGTAGATGAACCCCTAACGCGTATGCGTTGTGCCCGAATTTACCTTCCGAGTCCAGCACCCGGCGCCCTCCGTAACAACTAAGATGGCGGATGCTCGGAGGCCCGAGGGGAGGAGTCGGACGGCGGTCGAAGGAGAGGGGGCGCACTGACACTCGCCGCCGCCCGAGCAGCAGTGGACCCAAAGACGGGAGTCAACCTAGGAACGGCCCCGGCTCCGACCTCCACCTGAGCGGTGAGGGGACTGCACCGGCGGCCCCAAAGGAGCTCCCGCCGAGGACCCTCCCTATTCTCGGAACGCTGGTGGGGACAGACAGCCCCGTGGCGGACGGCTTTCCGCCTCCCCCTCCTGGCTCCCGCATCAAACCGGGCCCCCGGGCTGAAGACGCTGAAATCCAGACCCAGTCGGGGCCCAGGTGAGAAGGCCCGCGCTGCATCCCGCGCCGGGGGGAAACATAGGCGCGGCGCCCTGCCCTTGCCGGAGGGCACTCCAACAGCAGCGAGAGAGACCAGCATTATCCCCCCGGCGTGGGAGGAAGCGCCGGGGATGCGGGGGACCAGGAAGCACCGGGAGGCACCAAGAGGCCCAGGTGTGGCCCACACCAACGGACTCCAACCCTTAGAGCCTCAGGAGGCTGAGATGGCCTCCGCAAAACGTACGGGGGGGCCCCACAACGGACCCGGCCCGCCACATAAGCGTCACCAGGGACGGCCTGAGGTTCAGCCACACCAAGCACCCCACTCAATCACCCAAGAACGGGCCCCTTCTCCAGTGGCCGCCTAACAGAACACTGCGTACCGTCCCTGCCTCTGGGGTCAACCAACGGCAACAGAGGAAGCAGCCCCACTGCAGCAGAGCCTAAGCAAAAGAAGGACAACAGAGGCACGGACACAACCTCCAGGTTTACTACCCAGCCTCTCCAACTAAAACCCCAGAATTACTAACACGTGCCCTCCACATTCTCCTGGGGCCCCCCGGCCCACATCTTCATCCAGCAAACCCACGCAGCACCCATTGAAGCAACCCCCCACACACCTATCATGTCCAGGCAATCGAAAGCCAATAAGACAACAGACATCCCCACTATGTTTGCTGGCGCGGACAGAAGCAAAAAACAGGACTCTATCAAATTGACCCCGCAAAAACAGCTGGAAGAAAAAGATGCTCTGGCCACCAGAGGGGACCTAGTAGTTTTCATGGCGGACATTAAGTCTGAATTCCGCTCCTGCCTAGCTGACCTCACCTCCAAAATAGAACAAACGGACCAAAGAATAACAGAGGCGGAACAGAGGCTGGTGGAGGTTGAAGATCGGTCACAAGCTCATACTTCCACCCTTAAGGAGATCCAGCAATCTATCCATGAAATACAAGACAAATATGAGCTGCTGGAGTTTAAGCAGGAGGACCTGGAAAATAGGGCACGCCGTAATAATCTCCGGATTCGGGGGGGTCCCACCCTCTGTCCCCGACAACAAGCTAACGGAATACATAGGAGATTTCTTCCAGGCCCTATTACCGGATCTAGACAAATCCCAGCTCCTGCTGGATCGGACCCACCGACTGCGCCCGCGCCGGGGCACGGACTCAGACCCTCCCCCAGATGTGATCACCAGGGTTCACTTCTTTACAACCAAGGAGGCCATAGCAGCAATCAGCCGTACGGGAGACAGTCTCTCGACCCAAGGTTCCCCCCTTCAGATTTATCAGGATCTCTCGCTACTCACCTTACAGAAACGAAGGGCGCTCGGCCCCCTGGCGCTTTTTCTTCAAAAACAACAGGTTCGGTACAAATGGCTGTTCCCCACGGCACTGCAATTCTCATACAGAGGCACTCTTCGACGGATCAGCCACTTAGAGGACGCAAATTCAATCATGCAGCCAACCTCACCCAGTGAGACCTCCTCGCCAAACCTAGACAAAGCTGGGGACTCTGAACCTCCCTCCTCCCCGAAGCCCAGGCGGTCATCGTGGTCAAAGATCCAGCGAAACCACAAGAAAAGATAACTAAGGAGGACGCACACCACAGAAACAGGACGCCCCCGCGGACTCTGGTCCTGACAACATCCACACCGGGCACTTGCGACCTTGCCAAAACTTAGAGCCGCCACCTCCATTTTAAAGGAACAAGCCTGGCGAGCGGCGGCGGCGGACCATTCCCATGGTTCATACCCATTCCAGGGAGACTTTCCAACTGCTGTTCCCTGGAAACCCGTAGTTCTCAAGACGAGATGGGACAGTTGGCCCCGTTGGCCAGGGAAGGGCCCGTACCCGAAAGGTCGGTCCCCCACCAGTTAAAGTTGCGGCCCCCCGTTGGCGCGCCGCTTTAAAACCTCAAGTGCAGAATGGTACCATAGTAGCTTTCGATAGACATGGCAACTGAAGCAATAACACACGACCCCCCCCAACCCAAACGACTGAACAGGTGACCCCAACGGACCACCAGACTCTGCGGATCCTCTCCCTAAATGTGAACGGACTAAACTCCCCTAACAAACGGAAGGCAATATTACTAAAACTCCAAGACGAAGATGCCATGATAGCCATGCTTCAAGAGACCCACCTGTTGCCGGTGGACATAACTCGGCTCCGTTCCCGGCTGTTCCCGCTCCAATTCTTCGCCTCTGGTGGAAGCAAAAAGGGAGGCACTGCGATCCTCTTTCGGAAAGACTTACACCCACAAATCCTAGAAACAAAAACATGCCCGGAAGGCCGGTACACAGCGGTCAAATGCCTTCTTATGGGAGACCTATACACTCTGGTCTCAGTCTACGCCCCCAACACGGGACAATCCCTCTTCTATGACTCTCTGGGCACAGCTCTCGCTGGCTTCGTGGAAGGCCAAACAATCATGGGGGGGGGACTTCAACGGGGTTCCCGATCCCACCAAAGACAGATCGCACCCCCCAACTCCAAGCGACTTTGCCCAGGCTCTCAGCCTCCTCCGGCTCTTCAGGTCCCTGGAGATAATAGACTCGTGGCGAGTGTTCCACCCCAACGAAATAGACTACTCTTTCTATTCATTTGTCCATCGCACCTTTTCAAGGATCGACTTGTTCTTGATCTCCCCACAAACTTTCCCCTCTGTCAAAGAGGTCTCCATTGGCACCCGAGCCATATCCGACCATGCTCCAATGCTCCTGGAACTACGGGCACAGAACCCCAATCCTTATAGCCCACGTAAATGGGCACTATATGACCCAATCCTCAACGACATGACCACCAGAGACGAGATCGCAAGAGGCATAAGAAACTTTTTTGAAGAAAATCCCGCCTCAGACACCTCACTAGCGAACAACTGGGACGCCATGAAGGCTGTAATAAGAGGCTCCCTAATAGCTCAAGGAGCGACTTACCACCGAAACAGGCGCCAAGCCCGAATAGCCCTAGAAAATGAGCTAAAAGAGGCAGAGGCAATACAGAAGGAAAAAGGCTGGTCCCCTAAAACGCAACGGATCATACGCACAGCAAGGAAAAAACTGGAAGCCCACTATGCGGAACAGACCGCTCAACTGTTGGCGAAAGCTAAGCAGTCATATTACGCAAAGGGTAACAAGGCCAACAGGTTCCTGGTAGCCAAACGCCGACGCGGTAACACGATCACCAGCCTGCGTGATCCTAACGGAGTCACGCACTACTCGGAGCCTGAAAAGCAACGCCTCGCAAAAGACTACCTGGCCCAAATTATGAAGGCAACTCCACGGAGCCTACCGCAACAGACGGAATACCTACAGGAGGCAGCAGTGCCTCACCTCCCCGATGCAGCGAGAGATGAACTGGAGGAGCCCATAACGGGGGAGGAGGTGGAACAAGCCATCAAATCATTGAAAACACGGGCCCCTGGGCCAGACGGCTTCTCAACTAGGTTTTACAAACTGTTCAGAGCTCAGCTGACCCCGCACCTGGTTACCCTATTCAACTCCTTCAGGGAAACGGGAGCGGTGACTCCGTCGATGCAGGAATCGACCACTATCCTCCTGCCTAAGCCGGGAAAAGATCCGAGAAACCTGACCTCCTACAGGCCGATTGCTCTCTTAAACATCGATGCAAACATCTACTCAAAAATCCTGGCAACCCGCCTGAATCACGTCCTACCGAAAATTATCCATCCCGATCAGGCAGGTTTCATTTTGCACCGGACAGCAGGAGATAACATACGGAGAACATTGAACCTAATTGACCTCGCCTCCCGGAACTCTCAAAAACTAGTGTTGGTGGCGCTGGACGCAGCTAAGGCATTTGACAGGGTGGATTGGACATTCATGAAGCACACCCTTAAGGCATTCGGCTTTGGACCAAACTTCCAAACGATGGCTCTAGCCAATTACAGCAACCCAAAAACCAGCCTAAGAATCAACGGCCACAATTCGGACCCAATCCCCCTGTCATGCGGAACCCGACAAGGCTGCCCGCTGTCACCCCTGCTCTTTGCACTCACCATGGAGCCATTCGCCCAAAGAATCAGACGAAACGACCAAATTAAGGGCATACAGAGTGGCCCCACGCAACACAAAATCGCCCTATACGCGGACGACGTTCTGGTCACGATCTCAGAGGCCCACTCATCCCTAAAACACGCGATCCGTGAAATCGCCACCTATGGGGAAGTCTCTGGCTTCTCAATAAACTTCGACAAGTCAGCGGCTTTGGGCATCGGCCTCAATTTAGCGGAGCAGGAGTCAATGACCAAGATATGCCCAATAACATGGGAAAAAAAGGCCATCCCCTATTTAGGGGTCCATATTCCGGCAGACCCGAGAGACACATATAAGGTCAACTTTCCTCGACTCTTCACAGAATTGGAAGGCGACTTGAAACGATGGGAGACCCAAGAGATCTCACTGCTAGGGCGCATCACAGCATGCAAGATGAACCTCCTCCCAAGATTCCTGTACACCTGCGCCTCCCTACCAGTAGCGATTCCCACAACAACACTCCGAGGTCTCCAGAGGACGATGCTGAACTTTATCTGGAAAGGTAAGAGAGCGAGAATCCCTCTCAGGACGATGCTGGGGGGTTCCAAACTAGGAGGGCTCGGGGTCCCAGACTTGCAAGCGTACAGAGTGGCAGCACAACTGGCACATGTTCAGGCATGGCAAAACATAACAAACCGCCCTAGATGGGTTGAGCTGGAACAATCGCGAACGCCCCAGCCCCTACGATTCTTGCCACATATCCCGCCCCCCCTCAGGTCACATTGGGGAGACCTCCTCCTATCAACTAAACACACCCTCAGCTCCTGGGACTGGGCACTAAAACGGAAGGGAGTACCAAGGGGACTGAGTCCACAATCCCCAGTCTTTCACAACCCAACTTTCTCACCGGGAGCGAATCCCCGCAACTTTCAGAATTGGATAAACGGGGGACTGGAGACGGTGGACCAGCTATACATGGGAGGAAGACCACTCACATTCGACCAATGCAAGGAGAAATTCCAACTCCAGGAAATAGACAGATTTACCTACATCCAGATACGCCACTGGTGCTCGCATCCCCAGACCCTCCAAGCAGCGACACGCCCCCCGACCGCTCTGGAACTCACACTGAGAGACCTCCCCACCCGCGGTAGAGTATCCACCCTATATAGACGCTTCTTAACCGACTTCCTGACTACGAAGACTCGATGCATGGCTCAGTGGGAGGCAGACCTGGGACACCCAATCGCGGACCAAACCTGGGTGGACATATGGACCAGAACACACACCTCATCTACCTGCATCACTAACAGGGAATGTGCATATAAGATCACACTCCGGTGGTATTACCCGCCCCTCCGACTTCACCATATAAATCCGCAAGTGGACCACTCCTGTTGGAGAGGATGCGGCCGCCCAGGCTCCTTCTTCCACATGTGGTGGACCTGCCCAAAGGTCCAACAGTTCTGGAAGACATGCCTGGGGACCATCACGCAGATCACCGGAACGAGAATCCCCCTGGAACCAGAACCAGTCCTGCTGGGAGCTCCGATCCCCACGATCTACCCGCGCTCCGGGCCCAGATCGAAACTACTAACCCACTGCCTCCTGGCAGGGAAAACAGTGGTGGCACGAACTTGGAAATCCCCGGAAGGCCCTCACGTCGCCCAATGGTGGACCAAACTCTGGGACATTTTGATCGCGGAGAAAGTGACGGCAGCTCAAGCGGGAATACTCCACAGGTTCCGGAATATTTGGGCCCCAGTGCTTGAATATGACCAGCGCTTCCCCGCCCTGACTTACAAACCGACCCGGGCCCGCTGGATCCTGGAAAACCAAGAGACCCCCGAGGCAGACCCATAGACGCTGAGGCAAGAGGGGGGGAATCCAGGAGGGAGGATACCACCTCTGGAGACTGAGGAGCAATGAGGTCGAAGGACGAGGAGAGGGAGGGAACCCAGGGGGGGAAAAGAGACGGGGGATCAATATGCCTAAAGAATCACTGCTGATATTGTTTGTAATTATCATTCTGCCTTGATTTAAAATAAACAAAGTTAAAAAAGATTGGTGCAGAGATAAATTTAGTCTTCAAATCCTGGAAAGCTTGTTCCGCCTCGGTAGACCATTCAAAAGGTTTGTTTTTCTTTAACAAGGCAGTGATGGGCTGGACTATTCGAGAAAATTTGGGGATAAACCTGCGGTAAAAGTTAGCGAAGCCTAACATGCTTTGCACACCTTTTACGGAGGATGGTGATGGCCATTTGAGAACTGCATCGACCTTCTTTGAATCCATACGCACTCCGCTAGGTGATAAAATGAATCCCAAGAATTCAACTTCAGTCACGTTGAAAACACATTTTTCCAACTTAGCGAAAAGTTTGTGTTGACGCAATCTTTCGAGGACCATTTTCACATGTTTCCGATGTTCAGATTCCGATGAAGAATAAACGAGGATGTCGTCAATGTAAACAACAACACACACGTCTATGAGCTCTCTGAGGACATCGTTCATAAAATATTGAAAGGCGGCTGGGGCATTGCAAAGTCCGAAGGGCATGACCTGATATTCAAATAGCCCATATTTGGTGCGGAAGGCCGTCTTCCATTCATCGCCCTCTTTTACTCGTACCAAGTGGTAGGCTCCTCTAAGATCCAGCTTTGTATATATGCATGCTTTTCTGACCTGGTCCAGGAGTTCAGGGATCAAAGGTAACGGATATCTATTCTTGACGGTGATCTGGTCCTGGGAGCGATAATCTATACAAGTTCTAAGGTCTCCTTCCTTTTTTGGAACGAAGAACAAAGCTGAAGAAGCAGGGGACTTGGAAGGACGAATAAACCCATTTGCCAGGTATTGATCCAGGTATTGTCGAAGGTGAAGGTTCTCAGGCTCGGTGAGGGCATAAATTCTACTACAAGGAGGAGTAGATCCAGGTATCAGGTCTATCTGGCAGTCATAAGACCTATGAGGAGGTAGAGAGTTAGCCTGATCCTTCCGGAAAACATCTTGGTATTCTAGGTATTCGGGAGGTAACTGGGGAGTCTCTGAAGAAATTGCTGCCAGTGCAACACCAGGTGGAGGGTGACAAGTAGAGACACATTCTGGAAACTGGACCGTTCTTGCTCGCCAATCGATCAGAGGATTGTGTTTCTCTAACCAAGGTATTCCTAGAATAATCTGAAACTGAGTAGCCTTGATCACATAGAACACGATCTTCTCATGGTGTCCATCTTGACTTACTAGCGTCACTTCTTGAGTGGTATGCGTTACTGGTCCGGAGGCTATCTCCGTTCCATCCACCGTAGTAATGACGTCCTTTACAGCCTTGGGACAAAGAGTTAGATTCATCCTCAACACCATTTCATGATCCACATAATTGCCGATGGCACCGCTGTCGACGTAAGCTTCAATTGCATGTAATCGATCCGGATTATCAGGGCTAATGAGGACCATAGGTATCACGAAATGCAAGGTCACGGAACTGGTTTTCACGCTCGGCAAGAGGACCTCTATTCTTGTCGGGCGAGGTCGTTTCCCTGCTCAGAGTTTGTAACTTTGGTAACTGCAGCTCCTACTGCCTTCTTGGCAGGTTTCACCGGACAGTCTCGAAGAAAGTGCCCTGAGTTTCCGCAATAGAGGCATGATTGCAACTGTTTTCTCCTTTCCCGCTCCTTTTGTGTTAGAGGACCTTTCAGGCCCCCTATTTGCATGGGTTCCCCGGAGTCTACTCCTTTGGAAGGAGTTGGTGGTTTGGAAAATACTCGAGCATCAAACTTGGAACGATCGGCCTTCCTGTTCTGCAGTCTGTGATCTATTTGAACGACTAAGTCTATATAGTCCGAACAATCTTGTGGGGGATTCACTACTTGGGCTAACACATCTTTGAGCTCTCCACGTAGACCTCTATAAAACGGCGTAATCCTTTTATCCTCAGGCCATTGAGTTTCCACTATCAGTCTGTTGAAAGACGCAATATAAGCCAAAAGGTCTTGATTACCTTGTCGCAACGAAAGAAGCTCATTGTCCAAGGCCTGCCCCTGTGAATGTCTTGCGAACAGTTTTTCCATACTGAGCTGAAAAGCTTGAAAATCATGGAGGACCGGATCATCTTGATTTACTAGAGGGATCGACCAGTCTGCCGCATTGCCACTAAGGTACGAAAGCACGAAAGCTACTTTAGCTTGATCAGTTGGAAAGGCTGCTGGCCGGCATAAGAAATGCAACCGGCACTGATTGATAAATACTGCAAACCTCTTTGGGTCACCAGAAAATCGTTCGGGCGGAGCCAGAGGTACATTCCCAGGTAGGTTGATCTGCACTGGATTCATAGAGGATGTAGAAGGAAGATTTCCCCCAGATGCGGGTAACGGGGTCTGTCCGGCTTGTGACTGTAGCAATTGTCTAGCGAGATCATCTGTTCGCTCCTTGGAAATAATCAGTTCCCTTCTTAGAGCGTTCGTTTCCTGACGGGCTGCATGCACTTCTGCCCTTAGTTCCCCAAGTAACTGGGCTAGCTGGTCGGTATCCGAGGTTTCCATAGCGCCTGGACGGGAGTTTTGCGGTAGGCTTTGCGTTCTGTAACTCTCACCTGATTCCCGTAGAGGCGCCGGTCTTGACTGGGCGTATACCGTATCTTCAAAGGTGATGTGTAACACACGGCTGGCTCTTTGGGCTGGACCTCTGTGCACTGTATGTCTGACTCGAAGGGTAAGATGTCTGCAGATAGAAAATATGGGATTAATGAACTGGGTTATTGAATGTCTCTCTCTTCTTCCCTTTCTCTTCTCCTGTAGAACCCCAAAGGTTAACGCTCTCACCTTAGGTAAGTGAACGCTGTGCTCTCCATCTGCCTCGGGGCAGGGTGCTGTAACCAGTTTCTTCACTGGATAAGGGGAGCAGGCCTCTTGACTTCAGAGGACTGCTGTCCGTCGTTTACTGCACGAACGGTAAGTTTCGAGTAATTCTAATGTCTTTAAAAGTCTTTAGTAATGATGTCTCTTGTTTTGCAGGGTTCCGGCGATGGCGGATGACGGGCTGAAGTGAGTTGAAGATGGAGCCCGTGTGATGAATAGAAGCGCCTGGAAGCACGTAAGTAAGCGCTTGTTGCCTGCTTCACGATGCGCTCTAACTGTCTTTTTATTTTGCAGGTACAAGTTCGGAGCGGCTGCAGGGTGCCGGAATACCCACTGGGTTAGATGTGGAAAGGAGTAATGGCACGTGAGTATTAAAGTTCCCCAATGTCTTTAAACGCACCTTGTTTTGTCTTTCAGATGCGGAATGCAGCGCCGAAGGCCTCCGGAGCGTGCAAAGAGTTGGTAAGCTTTTGTCTTTCAGATGCCGGAATGCAGTGCGAAGACCTCCGGAGCGCACGAAGAGTAGGTAAGCCTTTGTATTTCAGATGCCGGAATGCAGCGCGAAGACCTCCGGAGTGCACGAAGAGTAGGTAAGCCTTTGTCTTTCAGATGCCGGAATGCAGCGCGAGGCGTTGGTGACAGCCGATGGACCAGGTAAGTGAAGCGCTGTCACTGAAGACCGTAATGCTAACCTGTTCTTTCTTGGCTTTATAGGTGTTGCTGAAGACTGGATTCAGGATGGTAAGCCTTTTTCCTTAGGCCCAGGATCAGATGCAGAAGACACGATGAGCGTTCTGCTGCAGAGGATGCAGAATAACGCAAAGCAAGATTCATCCATCGGGTGTGGTTTAAATAGCCTCCTGTAGTGCTTAGGTGTCTCCTTCCACAGCCACGCCTAGGTAAGAAAAGAGTTCCTGCTTTCCAGAAGAGTTCCAGTGTTCTGAACCTAGGGAGTGGCTCCTGCCCCACCCAACAGGAAAAGTAGTTCCAAACAGAAGAGGATCAGAGGCTCAACTGGCAGGCAAGTAAGCAGCATGGTCTGCTGCAGGTAAGTCCACCCAAGCATTATGAGCCCGGCGCTTCCAGCGCTGGGACTGGGCATATTTATGAGCCTGGTGCCACTGGCGCCAGGACTGGGTCCAAAAGGTCCCAATTGGGACTGGTTGGCACTCGGAACCTGGGTTATGGATCTGCTTCCAAGGGAGTTGGGAAAACCCTGACCTTTTGGAAGCAGAGATCATGACACGTAGCCCCGGGAGCAACCCAGGGCCGCAAAGTGCATTAGAAGAGTTGATGATCAATGTGTCCTGCAATTCACACTAATTCTCGCAGTGTTCTTCATCGAAGCATGAGACAAGTGATCCACCGCACTTTGTTTTTGTTCCAGAGTCCGGAGGGAGGCAACACAGCCTTTCCCGCCCGTGGTGAGTCAGCCGGGCGCCCTGTCTAGCTTCCCCACTTGGGAGTCTGCCAAGACCATCATGGTTTTGAAACAAAACAAAATCCAGGCACTTAGCCCATGAAGCCTGCCTGCAGCAGCAAAACACTTCCCACGATGACAGAGGTAGGCCGCTCCGCCGCCGGCCCACCCGGCCCCATTCACTCATCCTTCCGAGACCCCCTACGCTCTGCTTACAGAGGCGAGTGAGAGGCGGGCCAGAGACAGCACGGGCAGGGTGGGACCGCTAGAGTCTTCAAACCCTAGCCCGGCTGCATGTGGCTGAGCTTCAGGTACTTGGGCAAGAGGGAAGGTCGCCCGCTGCACCGGCGGGCATGGCCATTGCTCACCCATGGACGTGGGTGGCTAGAACCTCGACACCTGCCTGTTGAGTAAGACCGCTGCACCATGTCTCAGGGCTCGCCTGGTGTGCCGGGCCCATCCGCCAACAGCCAGGTTTCCCTCGGCTCCCCCCACTCGGGGCTTCCCTTCTGCGCCCACCAACAACCGACCGCTCGCGGGTCAGAGAGAGGAGCGCGTCCCGGCTGGCGCAGCGGCTCCGGGGCCGGCTCGGTGAGGAGAAGGAGGATCGCTCAGGGCTCCCTCTCCGATGCATGGTTGGGGACATCCCCATCAGGTTAACCCAACCCTACCAGGCGTCCCTGTCCATCTGCTGGGTCGTGGACCCCCTCCGGTGGAAGGGAATCCTGCTGCCTGGCACCTGGTCCCCAACATGCCCCGGCTATAGACCTCTCCACTGGCCGGACTGTAGCGTGGGGTTGCCGTGGGCTGTGGGTGTGCGTGTCTGGGACGCAACCAAGGTCGGGCCTCCGGCTCTCCCTCCAGCTGCTGCGCTATTAATGATCCTTCATGCCCCCCCACTCACAAGCAGACCCCAGCTCTACATGTCCCCATTCACATTCAAATGCTGCATTTCTCGTTTCAAACACATGTTCCAGATTCAAATGCCACCTCCCTCTGCACCCACATGCCACCATCCCTCGATTCAAACCCACAAAAACACCAACATCTGTCCCCCAATTACTACAAGATGCTCCACCCCTCTCTCCAGAACCACACCCATATGTTCACCTCTACCTCCAGACTCACTCAGATGGTGCCATCCACCCTCTCTCTAGACCCACACCCGGATTACCCCATCCCTTTGATACCCACATGCTCCCACAGACCAACATCCTTCTTTCCAGACATACATACCCCATCCCTGCAATCACACCCAGATGCCTACTTCCTTCCCACCAGAGTGCTCCACCTTCACTCATACTCACATGCCCCATCATTCCCTGACATGCCCCCATTATATGCCCTGTCCCTCCATTCCAGATCCACAATGCCCCCACTCCGATCCGGACTCCACCAAGATTCCCATCCCTTCCTCCAGACCCACACCATGATGCCCCATCCTCCCTCCACACATCAAGATGCCCCATCCCCCGACCAATGAGCCCCATCCCTCCCGACCAACACCAATGTGTCCCATGCCTCCCTTCACACCAACAACAATGTCCCTCTCCCTCACTCCAGACCCACACCTAGGTGCCCCACCGCTCCCTCTCAGACCCACACCAATATGTCCCATACCACCCTCTCAGACCCACAAGACGCCACCATGCCTCTAGACCCACACCAAGATGACCCATCCCTCCATTCCAGAGCCCAAGTTGCCACCAACCCTCCATGCCAGACCCCACCAAGATGCCACCAATCCCCCCCTCGAGACCCATACCTTGATGCCCCATCCTTCCTCCAGACTCAAACCAAGATATCCATCTCCACACACCAAGATGCCCCATCCCACTCTCAAGATGCACACAGATGTCCCTATCCCAACCACACCAGGATGCTCCAAAGCCCATACTTGTTACAGACCGACACCAATATGCCCTCCAGACCCACACTGTGCCCCAATACCTCCCTCCAGACCCACGCTGTGCCCCATACCTCTCCCCCTAGACCCACACCAAAGTGCTCCCAGACGCACATCAATATGCCTTGTCTCTCCCATCAAACCCACACCAATGTGCCCCATCCCCTCTCTCCAGAACCACACCAAAATACCCCCATTTGCACCCTCCTGATGCATACAGATGTCCCCATCCCACCCACACAGGATGCCTCATCCCACCCTCCAGACCAACAGATGCACCAGCCAATTCCAGACTGGCAACAATGGGCCCCCATCCATTGCAGACCCCACTAAGATGCCACCATACCTCCATCCACACAGCAAGATGCCCCATCCCTCCCCCAGACCCACAATGTGCTCCCATCCTTCCCCTAGACACAGACTAATTTTCTCCATCGGTCGCATCACACCCACACAATACCAATGTGCCCCCATCCCCTCCCTCCAGACCTGCACCAAGATGCCCCATCCAGCCCTCCAAACCCACACCAATGCGCCCCGATCCCTCACCCAGACCGACACTGATGTCCCCATCCCACCCAAACCAGGATGCCCCTTCCCTCCCTGCAGACCAACACCAATGTGCCCCGTCCCTCCCATCAAATGCACACCAATGTGCCTCCATCCACTCCCCCAGTCACACCAAGATGCCCACATCCCACCCTTCAGACCAACAGATGCCCCATACCTGTTTCAGACGGACACCAATGTGCCCCCATCCATTGCAGACCCCAAGATGCCACCATCCCTCCATCCACATTGCAAGATGCCCCATACCACCCCCCACCTAGATGAACCATCCCTCCCCCCAGATCCACATACCCCATCCCTCCCCCAGACCCACACTGATGTTCTCATCCCACCCAAACCAGGATGCCCCATTCCTCCCCCAGACCCACACCAATGTGCCTTGTCCCTCCCATCAAACCCACACCAACGTGCCCCACCCTTCCATCAAACTAACACCAATGTGCCTCCATTCACTCCCTCCAGAGACACATCAAGATGCCCCCACCCCACCGACACCAGGATGCCCCATCCCACCCTCCAGACCAACAGACGCCCCATACCTGTTCTAGACTGACACCAATGTGCCCTATCCATTGCAGACCCCACCAAGATGCTACCACCCCTCCATCCACACAGCAAGATGCCCCCATCCTGCCCTCCAGATGCACACTGTGCCCCCATACCTCCCTCCAGACCCACACCAATATGCCCCCACCGCTCCGCCCAGACCATTGTGCACCATCCCTCCCCAGACCAATGTGCCCATTCCTCCCATCAAACTCACACCAATGTGCCCCATCCTCTCCCTCCAGACCCATGCCAAGATGCCCCCATCCTGCCCTCCAGACCGATACCTAGATGACCCATGTCTCCCAACCCACACCGTGCCCCCATACCTCCCTCCAGACCCACACCAATGTCCCCATCCCACCCAAACCAGGATGTTCCATCCCTCCCATCAAACTGACAACAATGTGCCTCCATCCACTCCCCCCAGAGCCACACCAAGATGCCCCATCCCACCCTCCAGATGCACACAGATGTCCCCATCCCACCCACACTAGGATGCCCCATCCCACCCTCCAGACCAACAGATGCCCCATGCCTGTTCCAGACCGACACCAATGTGCCCCATCCTTTGCAGACCCCACGAATATCCCACCATCCCCCCATTCACACAGCAAGATTCCCCCATCCCGCCATCCAGACCCACACCTAGATGAACCACCCCTCCCCCAGACACAGACCAATGTCCCCCATCCCTCCCATCAAATCCACACCAATGTGCCCCCATCCCCTCCCTCCGGACCCACACCAAGATGGCCCATCCCTCCCTCAGATGACCCATGCCACCCTGCAGACCAACAGATGCCCCATATCTGTTTCAGACCGACACCAATGTGCCCCCATCCATTGCAAACCACACTAAGATGCCACCATCCCTCCCTCCAGACCGACACCAAGATGCCTCATCCCAACCACACCAGGATGCCCTATCCCACCCTCTAGACCAACAGATGCCCCATTCCTGTTCCAGACCGACACCAATGTGCCCCATCCATTGTAGACCCCACCAAGATCCCACCATCCCCTATCCACACAGCAAGAGGCCCCCATCCTGCCATCCAGACCCACACCTAGATGAACCATCCCTCCCCAGACACAGACCAATGTCCCCCATCCCTCCCATCAAACCCACACCAATGTGCCCCCATCCCTCCCATCAAACCCATGCCAATGTGCCCCATCCCTCACCAACAAACCCACACCAATGTGCCCTATCCCTCCCATCAAACCCACACCAATGTGCCCGATCCCCTCCCTCCGGACCCACACCAATATGCCTCATCCCACCCTCAGAAGACCCATGCCACCCTGCAGACCAACAGGTGCCCTATACCTGTTTTAGACCGACACCAATGTGCCCCCATCCATTGCAGAACCCAAGTTGCCACAATTCCTCCATCCACATGGCAAGATGTCCCAATCCTGCCCTCCAGACCCACACCTAGATTAACCATCCTTCCCCCATACCCACAATGTGCCCCCATCCCTGCCCCAGACAGACCAATGTCCCCATCCCTCCCATCAAATCCACACCAATGTGCCCCATCCCCTCTATCCACACCCACACCAAATGCATCATCCCACCGTCCCAACCCACACCTAGAGGACCCATGCCCCCCTCCGGACCAACATATGCACCTTACCTGTTTCAGACGAACACCAATGTGCCCCAATCCATCTATTGCAGACCCCACCAAGATGCCCCCATCCCGCCCACCAGACCTACATTCATGTGCCCCCATCCATCTCCCAGACACAAACCAATGTGCCTCATCCCCTCCAGACCCACACCAATGTGCCCCTATCCCTTCCTCCAAACCCACATCAATATGCCCCTATCCCTCCTTCCAGACCCACACAAATGTGCCCCTATCCCTTCCTCCAAACCCACATCAATGTGCCACTATCCCTCCTTCCAGACCCACACCAATGTCCCCCATCCCCTCCAGACCCACACCAATCTGTCCCTAGCTCCCCATCCACTCACACAAATGTGCACCATCCCGCCAGACCCACACCAGCGTGCCCTATCCAACCGTTCAGACCCCAAGATGCCCCATCCCTCCCTCTAGACCAATACCATAATGACGCATCCTCCCTCCACATAGCAAGATGCTCCATCCTCCTTGCAGACCCAAACCAAGATGCCTATGTGCCTCTCCCGAACCACACGCAGATAGCCCCAGCTGACCCCGTTTAATACCACCCATCCTAAACGCACCCTCATCAAAAATTAAATTCCCTTATTAGCCCCTTTGATCAGTTAAACAGCACCATCCACCGTCCCTGCACTGTTCCTTTTCTCAGCCCTCCTCCATGCCTCTGACGTTGAATAGCTGAAAATGATTGTTAAAGTAAATGTAATGTTCTGCTTCCCCGTCTCCATCTGCTACCTTGCAGGAACTTTCACGGTATCCAGGAGAAAATGCCACCCAAGACCACACAGGTTGCTGCTGCTCCTGCAGCCAGAGCATTTCCGGTTCCAGCTCACAAAAATGATGAGGGACAAGTCGGACGCTCCATGGGGGGTCTGCCAGAATCCCGAAGAAAATGCCCCAAATGGTAAAATTAAAACATAACCATAAGTACTGTAAATTTACCATTGTGCCGCTATTAAAATTCTACAGGGCAAAGGCTGTTCCTGTAATCTTATATAGTGTGGAAGCCAAGCCGAAGCTCTGGCAAACATGTTGGACTACGCTGGAGGGACGGTTATGGAAGAAAGCCCTTTCTCTTCCAGTAAGTACTCCGTCCTGGTGCCTGCGCATCGAGCTAGGTCTTGTATCACTTAACTGTTTTGCAAATTGTAAATTAATCTCGCTCTATCGGAACATTATTATGGGGTGCAAAACAACACTATACGGGGACATTAGAAGACATCTGGAATGCTCAAGATCAAAGTTCCTGTCAACCCTTGAACACAGAGTGCAGGAATCTTTGGTAAGGGTTGAACCCTGGTGACTAACCTATTAAAAGTCAAACGTGAGCTAGAAATCCTTGATTGGATTGATACTATCGCCAAAGTAAGACAATCAGTCACAGCTAATCCACTTTTGCCAGCGGAAAAAAAACTCTGCTGCCTTCACCGATACCTGGTGCAATTCTCTGACAAACAAGTTAGATATAACATCCTGAGGTTAAGACTAAATGTTCTGCACACTGGAGAGGTTCTGGCTAAGTGGAATCAAGAGAGCTGAGCAATCAAGCTTTGTAGAATCTGTGGAAGTCCAGGTTAGATATAACATCCTGAAGTTAAGACTAAATGTTCTGCACACTGGAGAGGTTCTGGCTAAGTGGAATCAAGAGAGCTGAGCAATCAAGCTTTGTAGAATCTGTGGAAGTCCAAGTTAGATATAACATCCTGAGGTTAAGACTAAATGTTCTGCACACTGGAGAGGTTCTGGCTAAGTGGAATCAAGAGAGCTGAGCAATCAAGCTTTGTAGAATCTGTGGAAGTCCAAGTTAGATAGAACATCCTGAGGTTAAGACTAAATGTTCTGCACACTGGAGAGGTTCTGGCTAAGTGGAATCAAGAGAGCTGAGCAATCAAGCTTTGTAGAATCTGTGGAAGTCCAGGTTAGATATAACATCCTGAGGTCAAGACTAAATGTTCTGCACACTGGAGAGGTTCTGGCTAAGTGGAATCAAGAGAGCTGAGCAATCAAGCTTTGTAGAATCTGTGGAAGTCCAGGTTAGATATAACATCCTGAGGTTAAGACTAAATGTTCTGCACACTGGAGAGGTTCTGGCTAAGTGGAATCAAGAGAGCTGAGCAATCAAGCTTTGTAGAATCTGTGGAAGTCCAGGTTAGATATAACATCCTGAGGTTAAGACTAAATGTTCTGCACACTGGAGAGGTTCTGGCTAAGTGGAATCAAGAGAGCTGAGCAATCAAGCTTTGTAGAATCTGTGGAAGTCCAGGTTAGATATAACATCCTGAGGTTAAGACTAAATGTTCTGCACACTGGAGAGGTTCTGGCTAAGTGGAATCAAGAGAGCTGAGCAATCAAGCTTTGTAGAATCTGTGGAAGTCCAAGTTAGATAGAACATCCTGAGGTTAAGACTAAATGTTCTGCACACTGGAGAGGTTCTGGCTAAGTGGAATCAAGAGAGCTGAGCAATCAAGCTTTGTAGAATCTGTGGAAGTCCAAGTTAGATAGAACATCCTGAGGTTAAGACTAAATGTTCTGCACACTGGAGAGGTTCTGGCTAAGTGGAATCAAGAGAGCTGAGCAATCAAGCTTTGTAGAATCTGTGGAAGTCCAAGTTAGATAGAACATCCTGAGGTTAAGACTAAATGTTCTGCACACTGGAGAGGTTCTGGCTAAGTGGAATCAAGAGAGCTGAGCAATCAAGCTTTGTAGAATCTGTGGAAGTCCAAGTTAGATATAACATCCTGAGGTTAAGACTAAATGTTCTGCACACTGGAGAGGTTCTGGCTAAGTGGAATCAAGAGAGCTGAGCAATCAAGCTTTGTAGAATCTGTGGAAGTCCAAGTTAGATATAACATCCTGAGGTTAAGACTAAATGTTCTGCACACTGGAGAGGTTCTGGCTAAGTGGAATCAAGAGAGCTGAGCAATCAAGCTTTGTAGAATCTGTGGAAGTCCAGGTTAGATATAACATCCTGAGGTTAAGACTAAATGTTCTGCACACTGGAGAGGTTCTGGCTAAGTGGAATCAAGAGAGCTGAGCAATCAAGCTTTGTAGAATCTGTGGAAGTCCAGGTTAGATATAACATCCTGAGGTTAAGACTAAATGTTCTGCACACTGGAGAGGTTCTGGCTAAGTGGAATCAAGAGAGCTGAGCAATCAAGCTTTGTAGAATCTGTGGAAGTCCAGGTTAGATATATCATCCTGAGGTTAAGACTAAATGTTCTGCACACTGGAGAGGTTCTGGCTAAGTGGAATCAAGAGAGCTGAGCAATCAAGCTTTGTAGAATCTGTGGAAGTCCAGGTTAGATATAACATCCTGAGGTCAAGACTAAATGTTCTGCACACTGGAGAGGTTCTGGCTAAGTGGAATCAAGAGAGCTGAGCAATCAAGCTTTGTAGAATCTGTGGAAGTCCATTGAATCAATCACTTAAACATCTGTTAAGGGAATGCAGAGGAACCTGGAAAGTGCGTCCGGCTCTCCTTCGGTGTTTTGTTATTAAAGAGGAAGGGATTATTGCCGATTAATCTCTATTATCAAGTGTGGTGCAAGTTCTAGAAAGTTGCAATATAATTAATCCAGTTTGAGTAACGCTGGGCACTAATCACCAACCCAAACCATAGCTCTCAACCATTTGTGTGGCAAAGGCCGGACTGTATTTGTGGCGGGTGAGAGGCCCATAGAAAGGAATGGGCGTGCAGGAGGCTTGGTGCGTGAGTCACCCGCCAAACGCAGCCTTCTCCTGCAGCAGGAAGCCGGGTCTATGTTCACGTTTTGCCTCTTTTCAGCTTGTGTCAGCCTTTTATGTTCTTCCTATCTTTCATTCATTTACTATTATGGTTTTATCTTTACATGTTTTGTATTTCCAGAGGTTTTTTAAGCCATAAACAAAAAATAAAATGCCCCCAGAAGATTCCAGCAGCCGAAGCGTTCCCGCAAAACACCACGATGACGTCAGAAGTCACGTGAGGAAGCGGGCCGTAGACACAACCTATAAGGAAGCGCCTTTTCCGACTCTGCGCTACATTTCCCAGCAGGCTTAGATGTTGTACGTCATGCCGCGGACCCACCAGGGAACGCCCCCTGCCCACGTGCGCTCCTCGGCCTCGTGCTACGTTTCCCAGCGGTGAGCGGCGCTCGTGCTGATTTTTTGGAGCTGACTCTGCTGCTTTGCTGCGCTCGACTTCCTCACGCACTTCTCTTTGCCTTATCAGCCTTGGTCTCCGCGTCTCCCTTTATGTAGCGTCTCAGAGCTCTGATTAGCGTCTTGCAGCTGGGTGAAGTGTCAGGTGTCCTGCGCAGGCGCGGTACAGCGCCGCGCCCCTGAAGTGTAACAGGTCTCCTGTTCTGCGCAGGCGCAGGCCAGCCGTGCCCCGCTGATCCGCCCTAGTCTCTGAGCACCCTCATCTCCTGGTGTGTCAGAGAATGTGATTAGCGTCTCCCGGCTGTGTGAGGTGTCACCTGTTCTGCGCAGGCGCAGTCCAGCACCCGGTCCCTGCAGATCAGCCCCAGTCTCTGAGCACCCTCATCTCCTGGTGTGTCAGAGAATGTGATTAGCGTCTCCCGGCTGTGTGAGGTGTCTCCTGTTCTGCGCAGGCGCAGTCCAGCTTCCGGGCCTTGCAGCTCAGCCCCAGTCTCCGAGCACCCTCATCTCTGCCTCTCTGGAGGGTGTTGCTCTGAATCCTGAACGCCGTCAGTGGAGGAGACTCATCTAATAGAACAAAGGAGTAATGCCTGCTCAGGGGCCAGATGAGGTAAATGTTCTCTTGTGCTTAGGGGCAGGGATCATTGCTGGCAACTGCACCCATGTCACGAGGAGCGCTTACACTCACCCCTAGCAGCATTTGGAAGATTACTAAATGTGTTCTGCATCCTCTTTGTATGCATAGATGTCATATTTGGAAGCCACATTATTCAAGGTACAGCTCACCTCCCTTCTCACAGCACACCCTTTGTCCCCACGCCCCCTTATCAGTCAGGTCCCACCCCTGCCACTTAAAGGGGTCCGCACAAGGCTCCTCTGTGTCGACACTCTACTTCAACCCATATGATGAATCCCTTGGAGAGACCTTTAGCAAGTGCAGTGTCCATTTCCATCTACATCTATATGCAGACGACACACAGATATACTTCCAAATGTCATGGCCATCACAACTCCACACCCTCAAAACCTGTCTCTCCACCGTCACCAACTGGATGGCCACCGATTTCCTAAAACTTCAACCCCTCCAAAATAGATAACATCCTCAACCCCCCCCCCCCCCATCCAAGAACTTGCCACTGAAAACACACCCAAAACCCAATCCACACCTGTCAAAATCCCTTGGCTTCACCATCGACCCCCATAGTTCTTTCATACACCCGATAGCAGCTGTCACCAAAACATGAAATCTACATCTAGCCTATGCAAATTCAGACACATCCGTCCTCCTGATCACTTCTACACCACAGTGCAAGCACTTTCCCTCTAAGCTGGAATACATCAAAGCTCTTCTCAATGGACTCTGCAACAGCACCCTTGCCCCTTGCAAGCCATGAAACACACAGCAGCCGGACTCATCCTCCACCCCCCCAAACATTCACATATCACCTGGCAATCACAGACCATCACTGGCTTCCCGTACCCATGCCTTCAAAGGACTCTACTTTGTATTCAAACCCATCCACCCCAAAACTCCATCTTACCTTCATGAGAAACTCAAACCCATCACCCACACAAACACTGTACAAGCCAGCCAACACCTTCTACAAATTCCACTCTGCCCACTCACGTGAACTTAAAAACAAGAATTTACCCACTAGGCATCCAAGTCACAGAACACCATAACTCTTTACATGTGCACTGCATCCCCTTTCAGAAAGAGCCTAAAAACATACCTGGTCCCCCACACATTACCCTGCCTACCTCCACTGCTATAACTTTTCTATCCTAATCTTCCTATTCTTTCCTAAAAACATTTGGTACCTTCTTTTTTCAATTCTCTCCTTTTCAAACTCTGAACCATGTAAGATGCTCCGAGTCTATCAGGGTACTGCTAGCTCTAAACAAACAATTCAAATAAAATGCAGTCAGAGGCGTGGTTTGGATCTAATAGTCAAATACAAGCTGAGCCAGCAAATCATTCATGCCACACAGTGTCATGCTTATTTACACACTGCAACAAAATACAGACATTCTTGCCTCCCCAAAAGACCCCTCTGACTACACAAAATCCAGACCTGGAATTGTACACTCCTCTCCCACACAACACAAAACACCCAAGCAGTCGTCCTTTAAAAAGGCCTTTAGTCTTGTTTTTTTTTTTTCCTTCAAAGCCTGGGACTTGTACATTTGTCTTCATCATTTTAAATTTAGGACAGCAAGTCCCAGAATATAGAGAAAAGGTAGGGCTGGATGCTTTTATCCCACATGGCATGGAGACATTTGACATTTGGAGAGTTTTGTAATCCATTTCTGCTATCTTTCCTCTCAACCCTCACAGCACAAAACCAATACCAGATGTCCTGATTCCACACCCCCACAATACAAAACCTAGACATTGCATCTTCCATCCCCATGTTGCCAACCCATGTTATCAGGGAGCTGACGTGTATTCAATACTCAAATAGTAACCTTTACAGCTTGCCATCAAGAAATGAGAAAGACGTTTTTGATGCAAAATAAGCATTTAATCAGTGCACAATTCAAGCTTAAAAATGAATGTATAGTGTGTTTTATTGTATTGGTCATTTATAGTGGGCTTCATGACGGACTCCCTCAGCTTCTAAGCCTAGGACCTGATATCGAACCGATGTTGCCTGTTATCGTCTTGCTCCCAAGGCAAGCTCATTGCCCCTGATGTGTCCCCTAGGCCCATTCATTGTTTACCTGTGTAGAATAAGTTAAGGGCAAGTGCAGCAGCTTAACGCTCCCGTGTTACCATGAGAAATATTGCAGCATTTCAAATTCACTCTTGCAGTACTTACCAAAAATGCATTCTACTTTTATATAAATATTAACATTACAGTAATTCGCAGGGGTTGTCCCGGCGGCCGCCCTTCCACTAGCAATAGGATCCCCAGGAAACCTGCAATAACTGCCTAGGAGCGGAGAGCATACCCACAGCCGTGCTTCCAGCAGCAGCAGGAACCCCAGGAAACTGACAATAACTCCTGGGAGCGGAGGGCGTCCCCGGAGCTACCCTTCCACAAGTAGCAGGACGGTGTCCTCGCAGCTGCCATTCCGCTAGCAGCAGGAACCCCAGGAAACTGACAATAACTCCTGGGAGCGGAGGGCGTCCCCGCAGTAAGAACATGATATTTTCATCCACATGTTGGTGTGCTATAATGTTACTGAGACAGATCCTACCGTTTATAGTAGATAAGGACCGAGCAACAGTTATAGGGACTCTCACAAATTTGCGTTTGGATTATTGAAATGCACTATTGATAGGAGTAACAGCATTCCAACTGCGGAGACTGCAAGTGGCACAAAATGCTGCAGTCAGGCTGGTGTTCAGGGTGACTAAATCATCCCCCATTTCCAATCTACAAAGGTTTCTACACTGGTTGGCGGTGAAAGAGTGTATAGAATTTAAAACCCTCTGCATTATGTTTAAATGTGTGAATCAGTTATCCCCTAGCTATCTGTCAGATAAAATTTGGACTTACAGCCAAGTTCGCCACTTACGCTCAGGTGACGGGAAGCTGCTGATGGTGGCACGATTTAGATGCGTGAGTAAAGGGGACAGAAGATTTGGAGTCTATAGACCAAGACTCTGGAACTGCCTCCCGAGAACTATCCGAGAAATCAAAACACTTACAGCATTTCGCAAAGCTGTGAAGACCTACTTGTTTTGCTAGGGGAATTTTAATGGGTGGTTGCTAGACTGTATAAATAATGTTTGACCTGATAAAAAGCAGCTCTTCTCAAGATACTATTATCTGACATCGGCGCCCAGACATGATTGATTTCATCAGGTGCACGATATTAATAACTCAAAATCAAATCAATTCAAACCACAGAGAAGTGGGAATTGAATGTTAAAACAAGCAAGAAGGCAGGTCAAGTGGACCTATTATTTTCCTACAAGGAACATTAAGCAAATGCAAGTCATGAGCACTGCAGTGCAATCATGGGGAAGGGAATCCTGAGAACTTAAAGAACTAAGAAAGGCTTTCTTGAGAAAGGGAACCTCAAGACCCCCCTTTTTTTGTGAACTGTGCTAGATTGAACCTGGGGAAGGGAAGACAGGGCATAACATTTGTAAGACAAGCAGCTATTGGAACTGTATTGAACTTGTGAAAGAACTTACGCTGAATACAGCAGAGACTTTACTTTTGAACACTATTCTGTTGGCTAAGAAGAACCCCACACCATGGCCCTCATTACAACCCTGGCTCTAATGGTTTAACGGCGCCGTAAAGTGCGTCGGCGCCGTTAAACCATTAGCGCCTGATTACAAGGCTCCCTTAGCGGGTTGGAATTTAACGCCTGCTTTTTGCAGGCGTTAAAATCCAAGCCGCTAAGGGACCTTGGAGCTAATTACAGCGACCGTAATTAGCGCCTTCCCCATTATGCCCTATGGGGCAAAAATGGGAATGGGGAAGGGGCCATGGTGAATGGGGAATTACCGCCCCAGTCAACCTTGGAATGGGGCGGTAATTCCGACATCCACCATGGCGGAGTTGGTGAGTTACCGGCATGGACCATGGTGCTAATAGCACCATGGTCCTCCGCCGGGGTTGTAATGAGGGCCCATATTTATTTCTAGATGTGAGGGCAAGCATAGGTTTTGACAGAGACAGACTTTTGATTTGGACTTGCAGACACAGACTTCCCTTAGTTTTCTTTAGGAAGGGACATTCCCATCACAGTTAGGGCAAGTTAGCCGTTACACCATACTGAGCCTTAATAAGGCTTTTGATATTGAATTTCACAACTGTTGTATGTGTCATCTCTTGATACCATGCCTGTCTCAGACTACCCAAAGGCACGCATCCACCAGCAGCATTACCCCCAGGAAACTGCCAATAACTCCCGGGGAGCAGAGGGCATTCCCGCATCTGCCCTTCCACTATCCGCAGGACCCCCAGTAAACTGCCAGTAACTCACAGGGAGCAGAGGCCATCCCCGCAGGCGCCCTTCCACTAGCAGCAGGAGTCCCAGGATATACGCATACATTCTGGGGAGCAGAGGGTATCCCTGCAGCCAGGGGACGGCTCATCCAGCAGCTGGACCCCCAGGAAACTCCCAATAACTATCAGGGAGTGAGCACATCCCTGCAGCTGCCCTTCCACCATATGTTCGAAATACTGATGGAATAGTGATCTATCTGATCTACAATTATAATATCCTCAGAGGATTGCATGCAGTGCAGCTACAGCATGTAAAAGGCTGAGTACCCTGGATCTATTCAAAGGTGGTGTATATTCCTTAGTAGACACAGGTTGTAATTGTAGCACTTTTATATTTAAATTAGTAGTAGAAGAATGGTTAGTGATTTAACTAAGCAGTACGAGAGGACTAGGCGGTATCACCCAAAGATCAAGTGAAGTAGGTTGCGTGGCCCTCTCAGAAAGAGGGTTAGTATTAATATTTTGCGGGTCTGTAGGTGCCATCCAAGGATCTAGAATAGTTGTGCTATTGGGGACATTGGGAAAAGTAGTTGCATTCACAAATTGATCCGGCACTGCTCCCACTATACCATTTCCTTCAACAGCATTATCTAAAGGCACAGGAGATGAACAAAGTATAACCCCAGGCCTAACTGGTACCCCATCATTAGAAAATACATTCAGCAAGGGTAATATTGCAGGTATACATTTTTCCAAAAAAATGCACGCATTTTTCCGGGTCTTAGCTTGTTTTCGCATACATAAAGGCATGAGAGACAGATTTAACTTTCTTTTTAACAGGTGTCTTTTTGATCAGAAGAACTGGGTGGGAGCTGAGCTTGATAGAGTTAGTACTTTGAGCTGCAGGTGCAGAAAAGGTAGTTGGATAATAACCAGACAGCACAGTATTGGATCCCTCATCTTTTACTGACTTGCAAGCACGATTGATACTTTTGTGGAGAAGAATGGATTGTAGATCAATGTTATTCTTCATTTTCTCACACTTTGAAATGAGAGGTGTAAGCAAGCATTCAAAGGCCAGGAACATAAAGTTTGAGGACATACTAGTCGTGCTTAGATCACATGTATATTTGTCAAAACTTCAGCAGTTTCTAGTGTGGAGGAATTTCCATGGATTACACTGTCAATATCATGCGGGGCCCGAGTGTTGAGGTTTAAATTGTTCACCATTGAATGGTGGCTCATGCCACTTTCTAGTAAAGTTTTTAATAAGCACTAGGTCTCCAACATATAACTTAGGTGCCGATAGAAGTTGATTTGGGTTGGTTGTTTAATTGTCTTCTTGTGTGTTCTGAGACCAACGCCCCTTGCGCTTGACTTGATCTGAAATGAGAGAGATGCTAGCGGTCATACATGTCAAATAGTCCTGCAATTCATCACCTAAAGTTTTAGCTACACTCTGGGCATCACTTCTACTTCTAGATGGTGGTGAAAGGAGCGTTCTCTTTCGCTGCCCTGCAACTAGCTCGAGAGGGGTGAGGTGATGCTCTGCTTCTTAAGGGCATGTAAGGCTAGGTGGTAGGCAATATAGCCATGCCTTCTTCAAAGTCAATTTAATCTTGGAAATCCTTTTTTTAAGGAGGCCATTGAGTCTCTCGCATATGTTGTTCGCTTGCGGGTGATAAGCAGAAGAAAACTTGTTCTTTATATTCAATAGATGCCCTATTTATTCACTTAACTCATTAACAAATTGTGGCCCATTGTCGGATTTCAGCACTTCACACACACCCCATCTCGGAAAGACTTTGCCCACTAAAAACTTTGCTGTGCAAGTTACATCAGGGTGTGTACACGGACCTGCCTCGGTCCACCTAGAAAAGGGACACACCACCACTAATAAATACCTATATCCATTACACACCTGCAGCATATCGACATAATCGATATGTAAATGCTGAAATGGACCATTCGGTTGAGATATTACCCCTCCAATTGTTCTTAGTGTATGCCCAGCAGTAAACCTTTACACACAATTCAGTTTACCATCAATAGTGCAACGTGCTTCAACAAATTCGGAATGAACCAGTCTTCCGCAATCGTAGCAGCAAGACTTTCCCTAGTTACATGCAAGGGGTAATGCAGCTGTTCATGCGCAAGCTTTAATAATGCTAATGTCAAAATAATGCTTCTGTAGTGGTTAAATAACACCCCCTTCATTTCCACAATTCCTGCTCTTCCTGTGGTGCGCTCCTTTGAATCTCCATTAATTGGGTTATCGATAATTTATTAAACCCTTCTTGCGCTAACATGGTTGTAACTACTTTTTCTTTAACATGCTCAGTTATCAAAACTCTAAAAATCGGTGGAATATGCAACCCTTTTTGGCACCTTTTGACTGCGGCTTCATTCCCGCAAGATATAAAATCTGTTAGCTTAGTATGTGCTGTGCATTTAACAACCGCTATGGCCACTGGGAGTTGTAGTGCCTTAATACGCCTGTCCAATAAGGATGTGTGTTGCACTGGAGTGATGTCCGTACAGAGGTGCCCCTCCTTTTCCAAAGCGCTATTCGTGCATGTACAGTTGACGTCACTTAGGCAGAGTCACTGTACACCATCACATCCTGCCCTTTGTGTTTCTCGAGCGTGACAATAAATGCTAATAATTCTGCTGCTTGCGCGGAAAAGTGGGACGGTAGTCTTGCACTTGGTACAACTTCAAATTCTCCATTTCATCTGTGTCTCACTACTGCTGTGCCGGGATGCCTTTCCCCACTAGTCTGATCAGTTTTCAAAGAACCATCAGTAAAGAGAATTTCCCCTCCTCCCGCTAAAGCATTTTCAGTATATCATCACAAAATTCAACATAATTAGCACAGTCATGCACATGATCGCCTTCTTTTGTTGGTTCAGCTATAAACGTGGCAGTATTCACTATTTTACATTTTACAATTTTAATTGTTGGGTTTGAAATCATTACCTCGTAAGCCGAAGCTCTTTGGGATGTCAGTGTGCCTTTGAGTTTCTCTAAAAGGGCAAACAGAGCATGCTCCACGAAGAAAGCCATAGAGCAGGCAGCCCATAACAATACTTGTAGACTTCTCAATTGCAAATGCAGTAGCTGCCAATGACTGTTCGCAAGGAAAGTGTCCTTTCATAACTGGGCCTAAAATCCCACTGTAATACGCTAAAGGTTTGTACCCCTATGTAGTTATCTGCGTAAGCACTGCTGTCATGACTGTCCCATTTGACTGTGAAAAAAAAAATAATCCTCAGCATAATTGGGAATTCCCAAAACAGGGCCTGGAAAAATTGCTTTTATCCGCTCCTCAAACCCTTCCTTCCTCCATTTCTTCAGCCCATTCTAATTTTACTTTTTCCACCTGTGCTTTCTTTAAAGCTTTCTGAAGTGGCCTTGTATACGTACTATAATCAAACACCAGGCTCTGACATAGTTGTATAAACCCAAGAACCTTTGCATCTGCTTCACTGTATTTGGCTTTGGCGTCTTCATAATCGCCTCAGCTCTTTTAGGTGTCACCTTCTTTCCTTCATGTGAAATCAATTGCCCTATGTATAACACCTCCTCTTGGCAGTATTGTAACTTCTCCTTGTCTACCTTATATCCATTGTCTGCTAGAATAGACATCAACTGAATAGAATCTTGTCTGTACTCATCTTCCGTGGTGCTACAACTTAAAATGTCATTGGCGTTTTGTATCACTGCACTCTTAAGATCAATATTGCCTAAATCCATCTGTAGGACTCTGTTAAAGATCGATAAAGACTCACAGTACCCCTGGGGCAGCCTAATATGTTTGTAGAGTTTGACGGAACGCAAATTATGTAAAATCTTGTGAGTCTTTGTGCAAGGAGATTGAGGAAGAATGCATTTTTCAAATCGATCACTGTGAAGTATCGAACTTCCACCGGGGACACTGCATAGTGTCGTCACCGGATTAGGGACTAAAGGAAACTCTGCATCTACAATATGATTAATCGTTCTCATATCTTGTATAAATCTCCATGACCCTCCTTTATATTTTTTTATCGGTTACACCCCTCTTTTCTATCCTTATCCAGTATTTGATGCTCATAAAGAACACCACTTCATCGTCTGTTTGGTCTTCCCTGAACATGTCATCAGTTATATCAGTCAATCTATACCCTCCCTCAAGAGCTATTACTGTTCTCCATGGTCTGCCCTCATCATCTACTCCTTTGAGCATTGTCATTTGCTTTAGTACTATGGCTGCTTCTAATTCTATAGGGATAGTCTGTCCCCCCGCTTCGTCCATAGGTATTCGTGGTCTAAACAAAAACTCATCAAGTATTCTCACAATTTTTCCCAGTAAGCCAGGTAGCCATGTCAGTAGAATGCTCACTCCATATAGAAAAATCTCTCGATCTACTGGAACGCCTCGCAGAGCCACGTGCCATGTGAACGTCAGTATAAATTCACCCACGTTTCAATAGTGTATCTCTGAAGTGGCGCACACTATCCCTTGATCAGTTAATGAAATTGTCATGTTAAGTTTTGTCATTAAATCTCTTCCCAAAATGTTAGACGGTGTCTGTCATGAATATAACAAGGGAACAGACATGTCACACTCTCCTATAGAGATTGGTAATTCATTAGTAAAATGAACTCGACTCGTAGCTCCAGAGAACCCTTGAGCATTCATGGCAATTCCCAACATTGGATATTTTCCCTCTCGTATAATTGAACAAGTAGCTCCAGTGTCTACTAGAAAAGAAAATGATTTGCCTCCTATCGTCACATCGACCCTCAGTTCCTCTTGGGGGTCTGGTGTTATAGATAGTACTGAACACAACAAGTCACCCTGTGAGCTGTCCTATTGTTGGTACAGGCTCATCCCCGTCCCTGTGAAAGGATTTCCTCCTACCACAGTGACACCTCCTATTCTGGGTGTCAGTGTTAGGGAGAATTCGCCAGAATGGCTAATTTTCCTTAGCTACTGAGTCCCTCAGCAGGTTTGCTGGATTTCTAGGATTTATTTTGTTCACCTGGTAAGAGTGTGAGCCTTGTTTCCCACTCGTACATGTGTTTTGCTGTGTGTGTTTAACATATTCTTGTGTTCATAGACTGTGGAGCCTCACCTACTCCCTAGGCATCATCTTTTTACTGTGTGTTACACAGCACCTTCAGTGCAGTGACACAGGATTGTCTTTTAGACTTCTCAACTCAGACTCCATTTTCTGGGACTGACAACTATCTCCCAGAACATGTAAAGTTGCCATTGACTTTATTAGTCTTTTTAAAATCCACAGACCCAGTACAAACTATCTTACATAGAGTACTGGAAAGGGTTAATACTTATCCCTTTTTGTCTGTTTCTCTTGGAACATTGTATCGCTCCCTTTTCATCAAGGCTTGGCTGGTGGCAGTGGTAACTACCCTATTTTTCCTCCCGTGGTTATCTTAAATAACCTTGGTATTGTTTTAGGCTATCTTGGTAGCATTGAACTTAAACCCGCTAGACCATATACATTTTTATACGGTTCCGGCTGGGTTTATTCGCCATTTCTTTTTGAAAATGTCTTTCTCGTGTTTTACTCTGCGCGCCAAACCAGGTTTGGTCCCTTTGTTCGCCGTCCTTTTGCGGGCTTCTACACAGAAGCCCTCCTTAGGTGCCTGAAAGTCTGGGTAGGCAGGATGTGAGGGTGGGGTTTTAGGACCCCTGCCATGGGTTCCCTTGTTAACCCAAGTCACACTCCTGTTTGATTGGCTAGGTGACTGTCCCGCCAGGACAGCCACCCTGCTGTGCGATTGACAGCCAGGCTGTGTGAATGGGGGAAAACTGCATAAAAAGCAGGTTTCTGGGTCTGGAAAGGCAGAGTGGCCACTGGAACGAAAGAACCAACGAACTGACAGAAGGACACCTACAACGACTGAACCACCCGGTGAAGCCCTGCTGCAGGTCTGAATCTTCATACTCCAACGACAGAGAAGATCCACCAGGAATCTTCCTCCCCTGAGCTGGTGGGACCAACCAGTTTGCCCAAACTGCAAGCCAGGACCCCTTCTTCTGGTTGAATTTGCTGTACAGAGCTACAGTGAGCCGGACAGCCAGGAAGGTCGGACCTTGCTTGGGTTTTAAGGAGCGCACCTTTTATTTGTTGCTTTGCTCTGCTGCTGGTTTCTTCCCTGGGCAGTGCAGGACCCTCCAGTCTTCCTACTTGATGTCAGTCCGACAGTCGCTTCAGGAAATGTGAGCGTGCAGGAACTGTCAGGAACATCCGCCTCAGCTACAGCTTCTCCATTTAAAGGTACTGTGCAAATTTGTTTGTTTCATCCAACCGCGGTGAAAGTGTGTGAAATCTTTCTCCAATCCGAGGGCTTATCCTTCTCTACTCTTTAAACTAACTTTTCTGCCGACCAACTTCGTCCGGAACTCTTGGCAAAGACTTAACTGCGAACTACCCTGAACTGTGTGATCTTGAGCAAAAGATTTTTGTCCTATTGACTTTGGCCCTAAGCCTTTTTCATTTGGTTCCATCACTGTAGTTCCTCTTTCTAGATTGCCCTGCTCATTTACCTGTTGGTGCTGCTCAATTTTAGTCTAACCTTGTCTTTCCCTCCCTTTTTAATTGCTGAAGTGCCATTTTGCTCACACTTCATTTTGAGCTTAACTTGGCCAGAATCTATTGGGAGTGGTGTGGTGTATTAAGAGTGTGATTTTTCAACTGCTTTACTTTAGTGAAATGTTTTACAACTGATGTGTAAATAAAAGTATATTCTTTTACTCAGAAACCATGAGTCAGTGTTTGTTTGAATCATAGTACTTGCTGTCCTTTGTGTAACTATTGATACTGCTCACTTGCTCTAGAGATACGTCTGGCTGCTCAGCCATCGCTACCACTTTACTGTGTAGTACAGGCTTGTACCAAAGATGAACTTGTACTGTCACTTGTAGTGTTAGGTTTGTGGTGTTCCCAAAGGGTACTGCATATAATTCTGCCTAACAGTCAGCACTTGTCCCGTGTTTGCATACTGCTGTGTCTGCATAGGGGCTTGTTGCGACTGCCCTTGTAGTGAACTCATTTGCACCTTCTCTTGCAGTTGCTGTACCTGCTGTACTCATGGCACTTGTGTCTGCTAAAATGTGTGATCTTGGGTGAACCCTTCTCTAGTCTGTGTACTATATGGTGGAGGATACGCTGTCCCCTATTGAAAAATAGAGTACATGCACACCATATGTTAGGACCTTGTTTAGAAAGAATGAACTTATTATATGTTTGGGGCACATAAGGCTCAACAATTCTACTAAATTACAAATTTGTAAATTCAGAGAGCAAAAAACATGTTAAACAAATTCTCAGAAAATTCCCAAAAATTCTAGACAGAGGATGCAAATCAGCATACTCAATTTCAAAATAACATAAAATGTGAAACATTAGACAAAGAGCTCAACACGTTTCGAGAGAATAACTCTCTTCTTCAGGAGCGGTGTATCCTAAATCTCTTAATAAGAGAGGGAACTGGAATTCTTTTTTACAACAACGATGTCCTTTCCGCAGCTTAATGCTAACATTCGGCCTTCTCAGGTCACAATCTTTTGTCTTGTGAAGTGATGGTTACGGAGTAGTTAAATGCAGAATCCTGCAATGAATATAGATAACATAAAATTAGTTTTAGGGGGAAGATTAGGTGGTGCTTGTCTACTTGTGTGATGTATTAAAGCAGGTTACCTGTGGCGCGATGTGGAAAGAAATCCGAGGTGGATGAGCTAGTTCTTCATAATCGTAACATAGTTTGCGGATGCAGCCACGGGCCTGTAATATAGGGAGTTAGCTTTAAATGTCTGCTATTCATGTTCACTAATCATACGATGTGTACAATGAGTAGTTAATGGAAATGTCTATTGACATTGCGTGCATGGCGAATTCATCTGTCGGGTAATTGCTCACCTTGGTAATCGTGGTAGTGTGGATATGGAGGAGAGGACCACCTCTCAGTGTCTGCATGTATCTTCTACGCGATCAAAGAGAATTCCGCGTTCGCGTTCATGGGATCAGTGAAATCGACCTTGCGGCCGCGGCCCTGTGAGAGAAACAATAGGTTGCTAGGAAATGGCTGTGTGATGAATGCATGTTATCCAGCAGAACGTACCCACGTTCAATAGAGAGGTTTATGGGAAATGTAGTGCTGAGATGTCTCATTATTCATGTGTAGTTACCAATTGTAGAGTGTGACTGTACTCTATATAGAATAAGTATCTTGAGATATCCGTGTGCAAAGATGCTGCTAAGGTTGCCAGAGTGTAGCATTAAAATTGATGATATGCGCCGCTGACTAGCAGCAGGTCTGATTGTGCAGCGTTTACTAATAACAGTATCAGATGACTAGTTAGATATTAATAACAGAGGTAGCCATCATTCCACAATATTACCAAACACTTTAAATTACAACAGTTTTGTTAATCTTGTAACATTCCCTCTAACCACGCATAAGTGGTGTTCGAAAGAGAAAGAAAAAAGTGAAGAAAATGACTGTCAGAGTCAGTACATTAGGGGAAAGAGATTAATGGTCAAAGGCAGTCTCGCCTGAAGTGTATTGTGTATTACCAAGTAATTCAGGTTTGAGATGGTTATGTGTTTGGGGACATTCTTTAGTAATGCCCTTAGTGCTGATAGTTCTAAAAGTGATCTCGTAGTGGACTGCATATGATCATATAACCAGGAGGAGGATAAGCTGTCCCCCCCTCTCTTGAAAATTGGCCATTTTGTACATTCCCTTGGCTTACACATACACGTCCTATGTGCCCTGTCATCCCATAAATCCAACATACTGGGGGTGCCTGTCTGACAAGTCCCCCTTGGTTATGTCCTCCCTGGGTACTCTGATTCTCATTCTGTATATTCTGAAACCCACCTTGATTATTTTGGAATCCACCTCCTCTTCCTCTATAGCCCATAACTCTGCCTCATGGCACAAACCCATATCCACCTTGATCCATCGGGCTCTGATTACTTGCCTTTGATGTACCCATTGCTTCCTGCATTCCCAATCCTTCTCCACTTGTCAGTATCGCCCCTTCTATGGCAAATGTAGACAATGGGCCTCATTACGAGTCCGGCGGCAACCAGCCGTTTTTTCCGGCTCGGTTACCGCCGGACTCATATTACCATTCCGCCTCTGTGACCCCCCGGAATTACCAGGGCATTACGACCCTGGTGTCCCAGGAATTCCGGAGGTGGAATTCGGTAAATCCCAATTCCCATTGAGTGCCATAGGACTGAATGGGAATGGGGATATGGAAACACCGGCACCATCTCGTGATGGTGCTGGTGTTTCCAGATCCGCCTGCAGGCGGGTGGCGTTAAACCCGGCAGGCCAGACCTGGCGGGAATGACGCCTCCCGCCTGCAGCACTTGCGATCGGGCGGTCCAGAAATAACAGTGGCGGCGGGTTTACTGCCACCTTTATTTCCGGACCGCCCGACTCGCAATGAGGCCCAATGTTTTCTGAACTAACTTGGCTTCCTCGATTTTACGAGTCTCATCTTTCTTCTTATTTTTCTCTTGTAATAACCGACAATGGTGTACTATCGTCACTGTATCTCAGCCCAAGGCTTCGCTTCCATCCTCACTTGTTTCTTCATCTGCCTCTGTACTGGCTTGGGCAACCTCTGACATAAAATGTGGTAAAATAATGCCACAATTTTTTCCCACGGCTCGCGAGTTTCAAGTTGCCATTAATCTTGAATGTCCTGAATGTAAGCAATGGGGTCTTCATCTTCTTTAATCTTACATTTCATAATTGCACCCATATGTACCCTGAGAGCCCTCCACATGTCTGCTCTACAATTATTAAACAGCGTTCCATCATGCACTGTGTTTTGTGCTGTCACACTTGAATATCCTGCTCTCCTCCAGTCATTAGCCCTTTCCCCAAAAATAACTGCCAGGAGACCTTTTATGTCCCCTATGGCCAACGTGTTTCCTCCTGTCATTTTAGCTAATTTGTATATGCGTTTCCCGGCGCCCGAAGTCAAACTAAGGAGCTTGCACCTTAAATTATCCTTGTCCATCTGCGGCCATGGGATATACTGTGGTCTTGCTCCCCCTTTTTCCAATAAGGGAAACTGTGAACCCCAGCCCAGAGTCGGCTCCGAGCATTAGCTTATCTATGGCAGGGACGATCGTCCCTGTCTGTCTCCTTGTCGGTAACAACCTTAACCTGCTCACATATGGGGGCGATTCTCCCTTCTCACTCTACGATCATCCTCTGGGACGCTATGGATATGCTATGGGATCTGGCCTCCTATCCTTAGATTGTTCCAGATTATTTCTTTGTCAGACATATCTTGTCCCCAACTACTGTGACTATTATCTTCCTCACCTTTGTCTAAGTTGTCTCGGGAGGATAGCTCAGGGGCAACATGCTCACCTTGGAAGCAAGACGACACAGAGCAACACAGGTACGATCCCCGGGTCCGCGCTTAGAAACCTCTGGGTATTAAGCGCGTTATAAATAATCTATCATATCATTTCATAGGTGCAGTCTGCTTAAGGACAATGCTCTACTTTCGTGACTGAAGGGAATTCCTTCGTTGCTTTGTAATTGGAATGCTAGGGATTGATCTCTCTTACCCAGAATTCCATACTTCCTACCTTCCTTTAATTCTTGATAGACCTTATCGATCTTTTCCTCAATGCTCACTGCATCAATGTCTTCTTCTTCCAATACTACTCTAGATTCCATTGGTGTTGTATCCTTCATCAGAGGAATCTCTTCTATTCTGTCCCACCGTATTTCTGGGCTTGGCCCTACTGGTTCCTTACGAATGTGACTGGTACCACTGTCTTCTAATTTGTTCTATTTCTTCATCTAGTTCTCATCGCTTTCTCACATCCCTTCTAATTCTTTCTTCCTCTTGCCTTCATTCTTCTCTCCTAACTCATTCCCTTCTTTGCTCTTCTTTCCTTTGCCTATGTATTGTTTTGTCCCTTAGTCTTTCGCTACTGTAAGCTGGAGGTTCGTATATCGAATTACTATACCCTGTTCCCGCTTTCAATTCCTTTAAAGGGTACAACACTATTTCTTTCGTGCAAGTGCCTTCTACTATAGGTGAGGTAAGGGGAGCTGAGGCTCAACACATTCCTCCTTACACTGACTAGGTATCCCCTCATCAGGTGGCGGATCTTGTCTTTCTTCCTGGTACATTTTCCAAAGCTCTAAAATAGGTAATCTTTTTTCTAACCTCTTTCCTGTGTATGTGGTCATGTGTTGCAATACCGTTTTTGACAATGATCCCCTTGTGGCCATGGCATGAACGTTTTATCTGCCATGCCTTTCACCCATTCCGTACTATGCTGATTGAGCTTGGGATATGCTTTGGTAATGTCTTACATAAGTGCATCAGAGGAGGGTCTCCCATAATGACAAGTCTCAATTGACTGTCAATACTTATCAGACTTCTGAAATAACCTTTTATACATTTGCTTAAATTTCCACTTTTTCAACAATTTTAAAACCACAAATATGAGCGCGCACCATCAATCGCCACTCAAGCCTCTAATTTATTAATTAGCTATCTCTACCTTTTGATTGGTACCAATCACTGCGCTAGGCTTAATCACTATCGCTCGTCAACTTTTTCAGTTACTTTACAACTTCTATCGCTCTTCGATATTTATAATCAACAAACAACATACAGACTAGTCAACATTACACATTAATAAACACTGTGGTCCCCCTTTTCTCACCCTCCTTTTCTTTATTACCCTATACAGGGTTTGAGACGTCACCTTAAATAAATCTGTTTACACGTTATATGCTTCTGCTCTACCCCCGTTGGGATTTGAAACGTCTCCTTCAGAAACTCCCTTGAGCCAGGACTCTATGCGCTACCTTTTGTTCACACAATGTTTCCTGTTACTTAAAAATTATCACAACCCTATCCCCTTCATTTGCCATTCCCCTTAGTCTACTCACCATTTGTTTGTTAATCGACTCGAGGGCTTCGGTATCAACTCCTCCTCCAATCCGACCACTTCGCCTTCCATCCGCACAGCACCCGTGGAAACCGAACAGGGATTTCGTCAAAGTACCTGCTCACCGTCTCAGTTCTTCTTGCAAGTTTATTTCTATCGGCTGCTCTCTAATGGCGGAGGATGCTAGATATGCAGACAAACTAGTTTGGATCTTTTCAAACCATCTGCACTGCTACCTAGTGAGCATATGGCCCTTTGGTTATCGTGCATGCAATGGATGGGGATGCAGAATAACTCAGACACCAAATAATCGAACCAACTCAGGAAGATGGCAATGGTTGCTGTTTTATTAACAATTATCTAAAACAGGGAGTTACAGTGGACATCAGTGACGTTTGTTCGATCTCTCAGTGAATTTCTCATAAAAACATCCATGTATGCAAAAAAAACATCAGACGTGATGGCATACTATGTGGCAAATGAGAAAAATCTATGAGGGATTGTGATACGTTCAAGGGGAACATCTAAGTATACTTTCTATACAAGCTGGGATTGTGATTGGCTATCTGTCAGTTGGACAACTTATGCCTACCTCTAAAACATGTCATCTTCAACACTATTAAGTACACACTAGATCATTGGTCTTCAAACTATAAGACCCTTCATTATACAGCCCTCTATAATTGGTTGGCACGCTCGTGCCATGTCTGTAAAATTTGGTTCACTTAGCAGCACCTAACCTCAGACCCAGGTGCCAGGAGGTGGACTTGACTTTACCGCCCCACCCAATTAGCCCATCCTCTCTCATCACCCATGCCTTCTGCCATGAAGATTGTCTTTGAACTTGGCCTTGCAAAGTATTCTTGTCTCTGGGAATATATATCGGAGTGCGAGCACGCACTATTGTTGTTCTAGGACTCGACGCTCAACTCTATTTCCATCCCTGGCTCACGTGACAGGAGACCACAATTTGGTCCATTTTGCAGCTTTTAAATGTCTTAAATGAATAAAACTTGACACGCTTGGTGTTCTTTCTTTGCACCTTAACAAAGGATAATTCAGCTTCTCACATTCCCCGCCTTCAAGAATAGATAACCGGCCGTGGCTTGCTTCAGCTTTGACACCAGGCCAGACAACTTCACCATGCACATCTACGATATCAGCTTTATTCTTGCTGTGACACAGGTGTTGGCCTTTGTCTACAGGAGTCCTGGCTGACTAAATTAATGACATCGATGTCCAGTTTCTATCGAATGGTAGCTTCGTCTGCAGTCTATTCACTACATATAGCCAGCCTCTATGATCACTTACTCTACTTGCGTCACAGCATCTGTACAGTTATTAAATGGCTTGCATCTTCTGCAGTGCTTCGCACATGTGCAATCTTCTTTTCGCATATGAAAGTTTACTCGATTCTTAACTTCGTCATCAGTTTCTGTAAGATCCATTCATCCTCTTCAGCAGGTATCCGCAATACGTCACACTCTTTTCTTGTGATGTCACCAGCTTCTCTCACTCTTTTTCATATTCCTTCAGGGAGTTCCTCCCTCAGATTGTCGTCTCTTCGGGGATACATTTGATAGGGTTTTCTCAGCGGATATTTTCTTTCGAATACTCGCCGTGTTATAGTCACAACAGCTGGTGTCAAGCATGGCACGATCTCAGGCTTCCAACATATAGGAATTAGGGGGGTGGGATTTCCTGCAGAGGCATGCAGCTGCTCCTCTACATGCTTTTAATGGAAACGGCAGAAATGTGCCATATGGTACGGACTTTGTTGTCAGCTTATCTAATTCCTCATGATTGGCTCAATCAGAAAATGTGTATATTATAGCAGTTGCTAGTAAAATTATGACATTGTGATACATAACTAGTTTTTTCCAAAACTTTGAAAGGAGAACAAAATGACATTTACATATGGGAATTGCCATATGTTGCTCCAGACCCCTTAACCAATCCTGACTTGGAGTCTGGGTTTGGGAGGAGAGAGAAGAATAACTGTCCAATCCTAGTTACGGGAATTATTGCAGTGTACTCCCCAAGATTATAAAAGTGGTGGTGTCCTCGCTGCTATATAAGGGGGACTGCACACACAGAAAAAAACACTGTAAGCAGTTACATGCAAAAAAGGGTCTGTCAGTCTTATGTTGTTGGCAGTGTATCTTATTGTTATAGAAAACAAGACATATGATTAATGTAGGCAATTATTATAGAAATTGAGAGTTGGGTGGGGGAAGGTAGTATCCAAGGGAGAAGGTGATTGTACATTAATAGACACTCGTAGTTCACCATATTTCACTAAATGAAATTAGCGAATAATTCATTTGACTTGTTCTGTTCCAGGCTCAGGTAGGCTTCCACGATGCTCCTGCCTGTTTCTCGGAAGAGGATTGGAAGGTTTTGAAGGAGTGGCAGAAGGAACTCTACAGGAATGTGATGAAGGAAGTTCACCAAGCGCTGCTCTCTCTAGGTAACATAACTCCATTCATCTTTAACAAGTGGTTTTAAAGGTATGCAGTGATTTATATTGAATATAAAAGAACAAATGAAATTACAATGGATACAAAAATAACCAAAATAACTAATTCGGGAAAACACTAGAAATGGGGTTGGGCGTGGGAATAGTGCTTTTGTTGCTGGGGGAAAAGTATTAGTAAAAAAAAAAAGGCAGGCTTTGGGGGGGTGGGCCTAAAACAATGAAAAAGAAAGTCATCATTTTGGTATTAGTTGTTTTGTATTCATTGAAATTTCATTGGTTGTTTTAGGATTCGATTAAATCACGTCACCATTTTAAGTTCTACGAAATGGCGCCCTTATTTCAGACTCTCAGAATAAGTTCTGCTGTTCTGTCTTTGACGTGTGTACCTTTATATGCTTGTAATGTGATCTCATGCTCGTGATATAGTTCATGTTTAGGGGAGTCGGGCAGCTCCACATAGTAGCAGCAATGGAGGCATGAGGAGCGTGAGCTGTGAAAAGGGAAATACGGCACTTAACACAGTTAAGGGAGCAGGCAAAAGGCAACTTTACTTGTGGGGGGTGCAACAATGTCAGTATTGTGCCTGTTTGTGGGGGCAGGTTAATGAGTCAGAATAACAAACTAGTGTTATGTAGTGTGTACACCACGTTTTTCCCAACGCTCTCAATCGTAGTGTGACAGAGCAGTCTGGCTTACTCTTATGATAGGATGTGCTTTTATCCAGGTACAGTTAGGCACCCCCTCCTCCCTACCCCCAAATAAACCACACATAACATAAATAATAATACTGCAATTGCCTAGTATAAAAACACTGCTATATAAGTACTCCAGGTAAGTAAGCAAAATAACACGTTAGGCATTAAAAAAAAGTAAAGGGTTAAATTAACCTTATTCCCACCAAACCTATCAGAAACGTATGGACCCTACCCGATAAATACCAGCCACTTTGTAGGTTCACACAGGATTGAGTAGAAAGAGTAAAGTAATAACAGTAATACATTAGCAAGCATAAAAGTTCTGGGTCTTAAAAAGACACAGTCCAGCCAATGTCTCCTAGCAGCAACAAATAAATAGTTAGGGACGACAGCCTCATCACAAGTTTGGTGGTATCTTGGCGTAAATCTGCTGAGATACCACCAAACGGATTTACCATTACTGCCACTTGTTCGGGCAGAATTAGTGGCAGTAAGGCAGTCTTTATCTCCATTTATGGAGTTCATATGACTCCAGGGGGATTTCGGTAGAATTACTGCGGTAAGAAACCCCATGGGACCAAGTGGTGGTAACGGTAATCGAGCCTGGCTGTAATTCAGTGAATTTACTGGTGGATTACCACCAAGCTTGTAATGAGGCCCATTGTAATGCGATAAAGTTGGCTGAAAGGAGCAAACGATGGCTGCAAATGATTTGGTAACACAGGATACTGGGCTAGAAGAGCAAATTGTTAGTTCCACACTCCCTACATATTTTTTGGGTCATAGAAATCACTCCAGGGTAGAATGTGGTGCTTAATAGCAACAACCTTTCTTTGGTTACCAGTGGGGTTCAAAGATCAACTGATACAAAATGGCTTTTGTTGGCAGGAAGACTTCCATAGATGTCTCTCTGACCAAAAATGAAAGTCAAGAATTCAAGAAAGCCAGCAAAAAGTATAGGGGACTCACAACGTTACAAGAAGGGAACTCCTAAAAATTGAATTCTTCCCTAACTGCACAAGAGGAATCGTAGCAGTGACCACCCATTGGGGCAGATGGAAGGAAGCAAAAAGCAAACAGAAAATAATTCCCCAATACCTCGCAGTCTGATGTCTGTTAGATGGTTCTGGATAAAATGAGCAGTGTTTGCATGTTCTGTGTGCAGACGATGCGGCCAATCCGTCTAGCCTAGGCTGTGCATTGCATGATGAGGGCAGCTTGATGTGCACACAGGTGTTACTCTCTTCTAATGGCACAGGTGAAGCCAAATAAAGTATTGAAATTATTCCTGTTCATTGTGTATATGGAGTCATGAAACTGACGCCTGGAGCAATGCCAAAACATGTCCTCTTTCGTTGCTGAACTCTAGACGAAGCCTGTCTAGTCCAGTTCAATACCTAGTCGAAGTGCACATATCCAGTCATCCACTTTCAGCTTTATAAGACACTTTATTTGGATAGTCAATTTTCTTTGTCTTTCTTGAGCAAAAACATTGCATTGAAACAAATAGCATAAGTTGGCTAACAAAGCACCGACTGCAACAATGGCAGAGCCCCACTGCGTCTTCGTTCCCCTCAGCCTCCCACTTCACGGTTCCCGCCCTCTCATCTCCCCCTCACTCCCTTTTGACATTTCCCCAGGCCCTAAGTCTGTATACAATTTCTTCAAGGGATACAGATATTTCTTCCACTTTAACACTGAAGGTACCTTAGCGGAACCCCATTTAGTGGCCAGGGCCCTTTTTTTCCACCACCAGTCCCATGTGGATGAGGATCCTGCCTGCCCCCAGCACTCACCTCCTTCTCGAAGGTATGCAACAAGGATAGTTTGAGCCACCTCGGTATCTCTCTCCCCACTTCCTGAGATAGCACAGTCAGCACCTTCTCCCAGTATATTGTAACCTGTATGCACTCGAACAGCAGGTGAAAATAGGTACCCACCTCCCTCTTGCATTTCAAGCAGGTATCGTTCTCTGCCTGGCCCTTCCTAAGCAGAGTTGCCCTGGAGTAATAGACTCAATGTAATATCTTTAGTTGCAGTTCAAATCAACAGTCCATCTTCCACCCAAAAGCTCTCCCATGCTGCCATACCACTAAGAGAATGACTCCCTTCTCCTGGACAGGCTTCTATAGCCACAATATTCTATCTTCAGATAGTTCCTTGTGATTATTTGAACAAGTTCCTTTAATTCTTCTAGGGGGCTCTTGCACCACCTGGGTTTCCCCTTATATTCTTTAGACAAAGTTCCTAGGTTCCTCAAGAAAGGGTCTTGGCCCCTATTCCTTTGGGGTTCTTGCATTGTCTCATTCTTACTTTCCACACTTGGTTTGATTCCCATCGACCTCCTGGGCTGTAGGAATTGTGTTTCAAAGTATTCTTCACTATCTCTATGATAGTCACACTCACTAGGATGAGTATACTGAGTCCCTTTGTACTCTTCCTGCCCTGTTCCCCTCCCGGGTCTCCCGCCGCGCCAGTTACCTTTGTTTTTTCAGGTTGTCCTCACCTGTTCTTCCTGTGGACTCGGGCTCTCTCTGGTAGTCTGCACGCTTCCAGCGTCTCTTCCTTCTTCCTGTTTGAACGAGCGGCTCTGCTGAGCCCATTTTATTGTGGTCTCAGAGTCGTTTGAGGACCAGACGGTCCACCTCTTCTCGGTCACGCTACCGCCTAGGCGTTCCTTGGGCATACCGAGTATCTCCCTGCCATCTCTGTACCTCCTTCCCTGCTCGGTGGACAGTGTCCTCTCAACTGAGGACCTCCCGGACTCCCCTTGTTCTCTCTCTCCCCAGGTTTGAAACACCCAGGCTTCACCAACATCATACGCTGGTCCTTCTTTCCTTTTTTTGTGAAGTGCTGGAACTTTAGTCCTTTGTCTCTCTTCACTGAGCATTCTTTTTTGCTCGTTCGATCTTCTTTACCCCATGGTTGGAAGCCAACCATATAGGGACAATCTTTATTTCTTGCATACTCTTCTTCTCAGTATGCTTGTCTTTCTGTTGGCTATTTAGTATGTTGTTTAAATAACAGTGACTTGTTTGGGATGATTCTCGGGAAGCTCTTGTGGTATTAGTGTATCCTCATAGAGGGGTTCAGGGAGTTCCTTGATGAACCGAGAGTCTTTGTCCCCAAGAGGAGAATGTTCCGTAGTGGGCTCACCTCCCTAGCCTCACAGGGAAGGGCTCCACTTTGGGGATAAGTGACCATATCCTGTGAATTGTCACAGTGTCCACGCCTTTTGGGCCCTCTAGCCAGGGCCTTCAGCCATGGACAGTAAGCAAAGGCCTTCGGCCGTGCCCACTGTATATTTATAAACACTACCAGGCCACTAGCCATGGACTTCGGTGTCCACTGTATGTGTTCCCCCCATATGTTTCCTTTGGACACTACGCATGACTTATATCTGAACACACTACCTGTCCACTGGGCCATGGCCAGTGAACAAGGCTGTTCCCCAATAAGGGTCCACTAAATATGTTTTTCAGGCCCACTTGCAAGGGCGTTCTGCCCTGGGCAGTGAGGATGGCCTTCAGCCATGCCCACTGTATATTTTAAAACACTACCGGGCCACTAGCCATGACCCACGGCCTTCGGCTGTGCCCACTGTACATGTTCCCCAATATGTTTCTTTTGGACCCAGTAGGTGGCCACAGCCTTTGGCCGTGGCCTCTATACATATCTTTCGGGTCCACTAGCCAGGGCCTTTGGCTCTGGCCAGTGAGCACACCCTACGTGACCCCTGGCCAGGGCCATATTGCACCCCTTCATATGTTCCCCCAATAGGTTACCCCACACCTCACTGTAGCTGTACAATTCCACTTTTCTCTCTTTTCATTTGTATACTTTTTTCCCCCCATAATCGCGGTTATATTAACAATGGACTACAAGTAACCCAGAATATTTCAAAAATATTTGTGGTTATTTATTTATTTCACTTTTAAAGCACACAGAAAGCATGGAAGCATTTAGGCGCTGTTACAAACCCGTTTCTCAAATTCAACAAGGTCAGGTTAGCCTAGCAATACAGTATTAGCAGACAGTCTATTGAAATAGCAAGCCGCTTCATTATACATGTGACGCACTTCCAATAACCCAGACTACGGGAAAATTACCCCGAATATGAAAAAAAAGAACCTGCAATATGTGAAAACGTCTGAGCTCTGAACTTGGTCCCCAACCCCTCCTTACCCCCTCAATTTCACACAGTGTCCTCTTTTCCCCCTCTCCACCCCTAGCCTGATGCCATTTCATCCTTTTCCCCTCCCCCAAATGGCATTTTTGCTACTTTTCGTTTTCAGATAACCCCGAATATTACCCATAATATTTTCAAATATATCTTGCATCGGAAAAAAAGATGTCAGCTTTTTGCTTTCTGAAAAGAATCTCTGCTGCAAAGCACCATGTGAGATGTAGCTATAATTTTAGGAGGAGGCACCCCCCTTCTCTGTCAAATATTAAAAAACAACTGGGCCCATTAACCCTAGCCCCTCCCATCCCGGAACTAGAGTCAACACTTCGTGTCCAAGTTGTTTCATACCCAATCCAATTCCGTCCAGTGGTTTTCACTCTGCGCCTGAGCAAAAATGTGACCTTTTTTCTCTATGGGAAAATGAATGGGGGATTCGTCCGAAACTGCGTTTTCTGTTTTCTCAATAGCCTCTTTATTTTTCAACGGATCTTTCCCAGTCTGGGGTGGCCGTAATTAAATTCTTTCTGTGCAAAATTTCAGCCAAATCCGCAGTACGTGACAAAAGTTATTAGCAATTCATTTTTTGGGTTTCCTAGGAACTCAATACTCAAGTTGACTATAGTGCGGCAACCGCTGCACTGGCACAAAAGTGCCTGGATCACACACAAAAGCACCGAACAATAAATCAAAAGGACTAGAAAATGTTCAAGCCCATATTTTACATTTTATTGGGGAAATCCCACATGCTTGAAAGAAACATGGTTAAAAGCAACGCGTTTCTCACTGATCCTGGTGCTTGGTCACACAAAAACACAGAATCTCCCAAGAGCATAAATCAAGTGAAGCGTCACATGGATCACGTAACCACTATGCCGCTAACTCCCTGAATGAGAAGTTAAAACGGCGGCCATGTTGGTGTCCATGTGCTACCACTGAATAAAGTGCATGGTGCAAGCAGCAACAAGACGAAAATAAATAAGCATCTCAAAGGGATGTTGCAGCAAGATACACACTGCACAAAGCATACATTTAGCACAGTGGTCGAAGTGTACGAAAATAAGTAGTGGAACTATGTTCCCTGCTAGCCTGCACCCACTTCCCACAAATCCCATCACCACACTGCCTCCCACACACAATACAAACCCCCATGTGCACCTGCTGTTTAAGGGAACGTTCAGTGTAGTGCACTGAAAGTGTACGTTTCAACTTCTTCCTACACTGTTATTTTAAAAAGAAACAGTTACAGGACAGTTTCATTTTAAAATAAAAGTATAGGAGCAGTAAAACTTAATTTAAAAAAGTAGAGGAGCACCGCTCCCAACCGCTCCCGCTCACTTCGACCACTGGTTTAGTAACTGTATACAGGATACTAAAGGCATTTAGTAATATATTATCTGGATCCCTCCAACTATTCAAATAAGTAGCACAAAGACCTATCATACTCATTATAAAGTGTATAGTGCACCACTTCCTAAGCAGAAATAAACTACCAATTAAAAACATGTGGCAACAAAATATTCAGTTATATCTGCTGGAAAAAACATAATATCCAAACAGTCTGTTTAGTTTATAAGTAAACCTTTACATTTCAATAAAAGGAAAAGACCAAAAGAGCATTAAAATCTCAACATACCCAACCATAGGTGATGTAAGCATAACATAACCAAGACATATATTCCCTGCACACTTCTTAGTCATTCATGTCACGGTGACAGTACAAGATTTCCCACAAATAGTATAACATTCCCATTAGGGTCAAAATCAAATCGGGCTCCAGCCGATGCCCCTCCTCCTTGTCAAGATTACACAACACAAACCTGCACCCAAGCAGGCATTTGGGCGGGTGACTCGTCCCCCCAAATTGTTCTCCTGTCTGCTTCACCCTGCAACATTTTCTTTTTCAATTCCTCATACATCTGTGCCACCATTGTTGCCAGAGCTACTACAAGACCCTCATTTGTGGTCATCATCAAACTCACCCACAGATTGTCTGATAGTACACAAGAGATTGAGTGAATAAACGTTCCGACAAAACGAATTCTCTGCGCCTGAAAAAACAGACATTCCAGTCCAAGATGAAACGGGGATTTGCTTTGGACTGACCTGCATGCACGACAGCCTCACATTTCCCTAGGGACTCAGAGATTTTGCCCTAGGACTTGTATGGTTGGGAGGATATTCATGCGAAATCACAAGTATAGATCCCTGTGCTTTTTGGAGGGGAATTTTTGAAGCTAGGATTTCACCTTATTTGAAGAAGTGCGTTGGTACTGATTATTTTTGTAACCTCATAATCAGTATTTCTATCCCAGCGCATTATTTTGTTTTTTATTATATAAGCACTGTCTGCAGTGTCCACATGCATCACATTCAAAGAGACTTTAGTTTTTGTAGAAAAGATTTGTGCACAAGCCTGTTGTGCATACGTTCTAGTACGTACAATCTCGGCGAGTATTCCTCACCTTCCCCTATTTTAGTCATTAGAGACAAGGATCTTTTTATATATTGCGCCCACCACGAGATCAGGCCCAGCTCCAGTCAGATTCCAGTGATTGCGGTGGATTTTGGCAAATTCAAAACTGCCGTTCAAATTTTGCTTTCCAAACGATCTATGAAGACCCGATCTGTAAACAATATTAATTTGCAGCCATATAATATTGTTGCCATTATCTTTAGTTTGTATAGCTCAATTAATGGCAGTAAGGAATATGCACAAAGCTTTTTCTTCAAGACTTTCATCAAGGTAATAGATGCATACATTTTTGCCTCCAACTTCCCCTTTTGAATAATGTCATGTTGCTTTGTGGAGATTGGGAAACCCAGGTAATTTATACTGGTGACTCGCTTAATCGGGATCTGATTTACTTTCCATGTGTACCTACTGTCTGAGCGTTTAGTTGTGAAAGTCATTGCATACGATTCAAGGAGGTTCATTTTCAGATGATTAGTCACCTGGAAGGCTTAAACGCCATCAAGAAGCCTCTGGAGGCCTGCCGGCGTATAATCCATTAATACTAGATTGTCGGCGTAGGCAATGATGTTTACCCGCAAGTCTTGCCATCTAGGCGCATGCCCTCCCCATGCCAAGCTTTCTTTCCATAGATCAGCTAGGTATAGGTTGAATATTGTTGGGTTGGTACGCATCCCTGTCTCACTCCTTTAGTGATCCGGATAGAGCTGATCACAACCCCCGACTATTTAACTGGATTCTTACTGTATAACAGTTGGACCATTCTTACCAGGCCCTCTTCAATTTGTAAATGAAAATACAAATATAGTTGAAATGCAGCAAAAATCGTCAATCAAGTGAAAGGGAGACCTGAGGAATATTAAGATAAAAAAGAAAATATTATAGTAAAGACAGATCACATAATCAGGTTCCAATGAAGTATATAGTTCTTCATCAGCTTTGTGTCCGTGTGGAGTTTTAGATGCAGAGTCCAGAATAGTGCTAGTTTCCAATTGACATAGTTTGAGAGTCCTGTCCCCACCACGTGGAGATTTTGGGACATGAGTCATTCCAAACGAGGTGAAACAATCCAAAAGGCCACCATGGCCTTCATGGAAATGTTTAGCAATAGGTTACGTTAGCCCACATTCTTTATGGTCCGTACATGTTGGGGAATTCTGATCTTCAGCGTGCAGGTGGTATTTCCAACGTGCTGCTTTTTACAGTGACAGCTAAGAACATAAGCTACTAACTCTGTATTTCAGATGATATGAACCCCTTAAGTGCCAAGGATGAACATGCATGCCCTTTTTGCATAGACTTGCATAATAGCCTGGCACTTAAGGGAAACTGTTTCATGCTTGCAGTACCCACCACAGGATGCAAATAAGTGGTGAGAGGGACTGCATGTTCACAAACTTTACATTTAGCACATTTAAAAAACCTTTCCTATCCTTCAGTTCTTTCTGTCAGAGGATAAGAAACTTGAAACAAGTTTATCCTTTAGAGCTGGTGCTCTTCGAAACGTTAGACAAATGCGACTGGGTAAGGTCTGTGAGCGATCTGTGTCTGTTTTAAGCACATGCCGGCGTCTCTGAATAATGTGCTATATAGATTGCGGTTGAGCTTCAAAAGTGAGAATCAATCTGATGCCTTGATTGTCCTCACAAACTGACCTCTTGTGCTTAAGAAGTAACTCAGTGCAATGTAATTTTCTAGCAGCCGAACATTCTTTCTCAGTGATTCTTTTGGAGTTACTTTATGACAGAAAACTGAAAACTGCCACAGACAACTCGGTATCAAGAAGGCAGCATCAGAGCAATTTCAACGTAAACAGGTACTCTGTGATTTCTTCAGATTTGTTTCATTGAGGGAGAATTGGTCAAATTTGTTTTTCTTTAAGTACATTTTTACCACAAATATATATGGGTGGAGACCCCCAATCACCCCTTACCTTTATTATTCCCCTAACCCGCCCCCACATACATTTTCAGTAAAATGCAGCAAATACAATTCAGCCAATTCTCCCTAGATGAAATCTCCTGCGGCCAAACTTCCTGTTACCCGTAAATATACAAATTCACCATACAGAATGCTGTTTTTACATGCCATTGGGTGATTACTTGTGGCATGTACAGGTAGATTTATACTAGTGGGTTTTTGTTTGTAAACCATGGCGGCTCAAATGTATTTGAACATCAAGAAACACCATGGGCCTGATTCACAGGCATATTTTCAATGGGATTGCACCATTATAAAACATTTCTGTAAATCAGGCCCTATGTCTGGTTTACTGTGAGTCTCTGTGAAGCGTAAACTATTCAGTCTGATTCAGAATCCTCACAAAATCAAGCCAGTCATCCTCATCTCCTCTCCAAATAATGAACAAGGCATCAATAAACTACAGCCAGATAATAACTCGATCAGTGAATCTTCATTGTCAGGTGACCAAATAGCATTTTGTTCCCACCAACCATTGTGAGATTGGCATAGGAGGGACAAAAGTTGCCCCCATTGCAGTCCCCCCTCACCTGTCGGTAATATGACTCATTTAAAGAGGAACACATTGTTAAAAGGAAAGCATCTCCATTCTCATCTTTGTATGACTCCGAAAATTCAAGGACCTGGTCTCCAAGAAATATTTGCATGCATTAATGCAAAGGGAATGGTTGATAGACGTATAAAGTGAAACCACATCAAGTGTGGTCAAAAGAATACCACCTTCCCATGGAATACCTTTTATACGCTGCAAAAAACCTTTGGTGTCCCTCAGAAATGAAGGCAAAGTGGATTCAAGGTTTCATGTACAAATTTAGACACATTTTCGTGGAGTGAACCTGACAAGGTCACAATGGGTCTGCCTGGATGCTTATGTGGAGGGTTGTGAATTTTTGGCAAAAAATAAATCGTAGGTATAACTGAAGAAAAAGGCAATACAAATCTTTGAGTTTCAAGATCAATAATGCCAGGTGTGCCCCATTTCTTTAGTAGAAAGGAAAGCTGGTTTGTAATCTCAGAAAAAGGATTTGCAGAGAACTTGTAGCAAGCACGATCTCTTAATTGCCGATTGATCTAGGCTAAATAGTCAGACTGATTTAAAAGGACTATGTTAGAGCCTTTATCAGACGGTTTAATAACCACATTAGTCAACGTCTGTAATTCAAACAAAATGCCTTGATGTTTAATTGACAAATTATGACTGCTTTTATTTCAAATCAGCTACCACCAAGTCCTAAAAAGCCTCCTAGCAGCCCCAAGCCAAAGGGGATTACATTTTGACTTAGATGTCAGTTTAGTTTGTGTGGACCAATCAATATCAATGTCTTAATTAGAAAAATGTACATTTTCAGCATGAAAAGATAGATCGGACAACTGAGCCATGCCTGTAACAGTAGGCAGATCTGCAATCATCAAATGCGTCCTACCCTCATACCGCGGTCGCATTTCTTCAATCTAAGTTTTTTTGCATGAATTCATCAGTTTAATCTGGTTAGTCAAAACCTATGAAGGGGCAAGCATTTAAGCCAAGTTTAAAAAAAAATTGAGATTGGTCATGGTCATTCGGGTTACTTGTACTAATATATATAATAAAAACAATTTAAATTCATTTTACACAGTTTTCGGTAAAATCTTTACATGATGCAGCTCGGGATGCTGGCTATTTTAGCTGATACTGTGACTATGAGGCTAGAGAGAGCCCCTTGGCTGTTCTGCTGGTGTCTTCTGTAGGCACTTACCCTGATTGCGTCTTGGGCAGTCCGATAAATGGAATCTGACAAAACATGTTTCTTGCACGGCAGCGTGTGCTGGCTGTTCCATCTGTTCACTCTGTGATACCAGGACGTTGAGAACATAGCTTGCCACTGAGGTTGGGGCTGTTTTGGACAATTGAGTACTGAGATTTTCATATACGTTCACATGGCAGTGCTCCCTTTTCAGTATCAAGGGTGAAATCAAGTGCTGTAGTCTGTCATTTTAGAACCTCCTCTGGTAAGTAGCCTTGTCTCCTTCCCACTTCACAATGTATGCTCTACGAAGCAAACTAATTACCGCTGTTGCCCCAACCTCTAACTCAACAGCCCTGGCAATCTGGAGATGCTTGCGCCCTGCCACTTATTCCTCCATAGCTGCTCGGCCCCGCAGCCTGGATGGTGCACAGCATAGTACACACTTTTCCCCCGCAATAATCTGATACAGTGGACACTAATGACTTATCAGGTATGATTCCTCCACAGGTGGGTGAGAACTTGGGAGAAGTCATTGATATCACCCATGAGGCTACGGTGCAGGCAGCTTGTATTTCCCAGGATATTTCTGCTTTTCATCCTACAGTCACTTGCCCGGGATCTGACCTCTCGGCAATCAGATCTGCCAGGAAACCAACTGGAACAGCATGACTCCTCACCTGGCCTATCCATAGCTCCACCTGTTCTTTATGGGAACCACCACGCATCTGTTTTATCACCTAAACGGAATCTTGCAAAGCTGTATTCATCTCACCCATGTGGCTTCGATTCAATGCATCACTCCTTTCATATTGGTGCAAATTTCATCTCTGCTTTGAATTTCGTACTAAATTTATTCATACGCAGGTACAACAGCGTAAGTGTGGACCTGAAAGACAAATCAATTTTAAACCCCTTGAATGCCAAGATGTCTTTCCTAGAAGGCTTTACCCTGGCTGAGAAAGTAAGGCCAGCACTATCACCCGATCGTTCTCAGCTGGTTGGCTCAGCAACAAACAGATCGCAACCTTTAGTTGACCATACCAATACTGTGGCATCTGTTGATCATGAGCCCAGTAGGGGTCATGTGGTTTTAGACTGTAGTGCAGTGCTCCCTGTGGTGATCTTGGCATCATCTGGTCCAACTACACCTCATAATTTGCTATTCATGGTCCCAAACCTGTCAAAGATCTACCACAAATTGGGAAAAAAGGGGAAAAGTCTACAAATGTTAAAACGTGGCTAGTACAAAGAACAGGGGTTGCCGCACGTTTCTAAGAAATATGAAAAAAGCTCTTCTGGCCAACTCAACAGAGGCCCTGTATCGTCATGATGATCCTCCTCAAGAACCGTCCCAGGGGCTACCATCGAGAAAAGAAAGAAAAAAACACGCAAGGGGAAACCTCAAGAATCCTGCAGTAAAAAAGAGGCTGCCAAGTCAGCAACAAACAGATTCATATTTCCCTTTTTACAGGAAAAAAAGAAAAATACACCTGGGTGTGTACTCTTCTCAGCTGGATCTCTCTGTATATGAGGACTTACCACAAGATGACTTGGGACAGAGCTGATCTACAGAGGAGCGTCTCACAGTTAACAATGAGAAGAAGGCATTGGACCCTAGGGTCTCAATTTATTGTAATTGTCAAAGCCCCTCAGTTGATAACCCTGTACAGTCTCTGTTTAGAGGATGTCTTCAATTGGAATTAATCCTTCGTCTTGCACCACTCGTTATCCTGAACAGAGCAAGCGTCCTGCCCCTTTTACTTGTTATTACGAAACTCTGTTTGATCCATAGCAGTGACATTGAGTTAGTTCAATTTAGTGATGCAAAAATAACCGATTTTGTGATTCGTTGTGCCCTCTAGAATTGTCACTGAAATGCTGCTATGAGAGAGAGAGAGAGAGAGAGAGAGAGAGAGAGAGAGAGAGAGAGAGAGAGAGAGAGAGAGAGAGAGAGAGAGAGAGAGAGAGAGAGAGAGAGAGAGAGAGAGAGAGAGAGAGAGAGAGAGAGAGAGAGAGAGAGAGAGAGAGAGAGAGAGAGAGAGAGAGAGAGAGAGAGAGAGAGAGAGAGAGAGAGAGAGAGAGAGAGAGAGAGAGAGAGAGAGAGAGAAAGAATGAATATGCCTCCTGTCTGTGATATTACTGTTTATTTGACAATTACCAGCTAAGCCTAAATTATATCTCAACTGTAGGTGAGCTTACACGTGGCAAGGCTAGCTATGGAGGGTTCAATATTTATTGTGCTACTGAAGCCTATTCAAAGAGATCGCAAAGTCATATGTCCCAGCCACACAAGTGGACGATTGGTCCTGGCTTCCTGCTAGCCTCTGTCTAAAAAAAGGCAATCGTCACCCTTGCATTCAGATGTTAACATTTTATGTTGGAACACCCAGGCTTTAATCATCTCTTTGGACCCCAGATGGGCATGGGTCATTTATGTGATCATGATGTCATCATGTAACAGGAGGTTTGGTTGAGGACTTTACCCTGCATGGATGATCCTGCAAAGAGCTAAAGGGTCTTCCTTTTGGTGGTTTAATTACTCCTAAGAAGCACCATCTCAGTCTTTTTTGCAGATCATGGCCTGTCTCTCACCCTGGTCTTTTGGTCATTAAATGCGTTCTGAATAATCGGGATAACTCCCCTCCTGGCAGCATGATTATCATGAATGTTTCTTGGAACCCGGTCAGAAAAAATGGTATTTCTATATTGGCTCACTAACTGAAATTCTAGCTACTTGGCACACTAACCTAAACTCGGATAACGTCGTTATCACAGGGGCCCTTAATCTTCAAGCACACATTTAGGAGTACAGTACGTAAAGAGCCACGGTTGGATCAAAGTAATGGCTATGCTTGAAGCATTCTGTTGATCAAATGGAACCTGTGTTGCCTGAACGGCCAAGTAGAGGGTGATCTTGATATAATATCTACTTGGCATAGAGGAAGATTCCTCCTCCTTGATTGATTACATGTGTGTTACACCCACCTTGTTTGGTCTTTGCCGTACATTTGAAGTTGTGCCTGGCAATGATTTGTGTCTTTGACTTTTCAACCTGACCTATAAGGAAGAAATACGCATTTTCACGTATTGTTAATTCAGCAACAAATTGTATAAAATGGAACAACACTTTAATATACATGTTTAATCACAGACTACATTTATTATGAACTGAAGCAGTAACCTCCAAGATTCATGCGCTGTACTCAGTTAAGTAAACTGCTAATACTTAGTGGTTGAGCTTTAGGAAGTGTGGAAAGAAAACGAAACAAAAAGGAAACATTATATCTGTAATTGTCACATCAATATTTGTTCTGCTATCGTGAAAAGATGATTAGTAAATACAGCATTGATACGCTGTTACCATTGTCTCCAAATAAGAATTTGTGGCTCCTGTTGGTCCAATTGTAAGGGTCTAAACATCCCTATGTTATATTGAAGGTCTGTAAGAAATAATTGAATTTTCAATTCTATATCAATTGCTTTATGTCAGGAAATCGGTTCTGACCAAATTCTCCAGCATTGGATCTTTCATAGATTCACATGCTGTGAATATTCCCCGTTGTCGGGCTGGGAATCTTCAGTAAAATAGAGCAGTTTAAATTAAACTGAAACTTCAGTCACTTTATTGCTCTATCGTTGTCGTTTTGTGTCATAATGCCAATAGTGAATATTCCCTTAACTCTTCCCCTATTGGCCATCTTCAGATTCTTAACTGTACATTAGTGTTGGGAGTCCTTAAAAATCTTCAACAATTTTATTCAAATTATATAACATAATTTTGGTATTTCAATGAGAAAGTATTTTTTTCTTTGACGTTGTTAGATGACCGGCAACGCGGTACCAATGAGACCTTGGTTGAATGTTGCCGCCGCCGGATATCATCGAGACGAGTCAACTACCCAGTTGGACCTACCTCATGGCGCAATCCACAGGAAAGTGCCTGTTCAGGGACTTTGCCCGGTGTGGGCTGAAGAACGTTTATGTGGAGGATCACCATGAGGAATGCCTCTATTACCTTCACCTTTGCCCGCAACATGTCATCAAGGACTGCAAGATCTCCCAGTCTTTCTCATCTAAGACGCTGAAGGACCATCACCACTGTCTTGTTGCTTGGCTGGAAGACGCTGGTGAGGCCTCTGACTCGACTTCAGTACAGAGTCATACCTCGTCACGGCAGTGCAGGACGGCCCAGCAAGCCATCTCAAGTAAGAGGTACAGATCGCGCGACGACCAGGCCATAAGCGGGAAAAGGCAGAAGGAAGCCTCATGCGATGGCTCGAGGTCGTCTCACAAGGAGGTCGGTACCCAAGGAGAGGCAGGGCTGGAAAAGGACTGAAGCCCTTTCCATCGACCCATGGAAGCATTTACCTCAAGATCCAGCTCTAAGTCTGGTGAGCATTCTTCTCCGACATTATCACAGTCAGCTATAAAAGCCACCTTCGTTGCACTCCAGGTCATCTACACCGAAGTCATCGTCCGCAGCTTCCTTGTCGGTGAAGCCGGCAAAATCCACTGACTTATCAATGACAAAAACATAGCTGGCTACAAAATCATCCACTTCGTCATCTATGAAATGGTCGACACCAGCACCGTCATCGAGCAAGCCGTCAAAACCGCCATTGACTTCAACCTTGATGATTACAATGACAAAACCCTCATCGACTGTAACCTCGACGACTACAACCACGAGCGCATCGACCACAAGTGCTTCACCGACCATACCGTCGTCAGCAGCACCATCGGGGAGTCAAAATCTCGGCAATCCATTGTCACTGTAGCTGTTGGCCCTGATACCAGCACCAGCACAGCAGAAGCATGGACAGAATGTCCAAGAACTGTGTTTCCAAACCTGGGGGTGGCTCTATTACCAGGTGGCCTCGTAGTCCCGGAACCAAGTCTTTCAGTCAGAAGAGGAGAAAGCTGTTGTGTCACAGCAGTCATCTCCACCTAGGGCAGTGATCTTCATTCGCTTTAGGCCTGGGACACCTCCCACCCCCCCCCCCCCCGAGCAAAATGTGGGCAGGCCGGGCCCCTCCAAAAATGCCAAATGGACAGTAAATCCAAATGGCTATGAACTATCACATGTCATCACTGCACCCTATCCCAGTATAGACCCTGGGCTCCCCAACCTGCTCCCATCACAGTCTCTGGACTCCCTCATCCCACTCCTAGCCCAGTGCCTGTGCTCTGCCCACCCCACCACAGACCATGAGCTCTCCAAACCCTGCTCCCACCACTATCCCATGGCTCCCACCCATTCTGCTCCCACCACAGTCCCTGGGCTCCGCCACCCTGCTGCCAGCACAGTCCCAGGGCCAATGTAGGCTGCTGAATTTTTGGAGGGGCACACACACACACACACACACACACACTCTCTCTTTGAATAGTATAATTTAGGCTTAGCTGGTAATTGTCAAATAAACAGTAATATCACAGACAGGAGGCATATTCATTCACTCTCACACACACACACACACTCTCTCTCTCTCACACACTCTCTCTCTCACACTCAGACAATGTTTCCCTTTGACAGTTCAGCCAGGCCAGGAGCACTCCCTCAGCTGGAAAAAGCAGCTGAGGGAGTGCTCAGTGTTTCGGCTCCTCCATAATGGGGTTTGATGAGTTACTTCACTATGCACCTAGTAGTTTTGATCAATGTTGCTGAATAAATCTTCACAATTTGCTTACATTTTAACCAAAAAAAAACCTTGGATACTATTCAAACAGTCTGTGACTAAAGGAATGAATATCCATTTACAACTGCGGGCCACTTTTTCACTGGTGCCTGAGACAGTTTTATGCCCAGTCTGACCATGTGAGCTGCCCATGCCCATTTCCTCCAAACTAAAAATAAAGTTTTCCATGCTGGCCTCTCGCGCCACCCTCCCGCCCCTGGGGACCAGGCCGCACCCCCCTGGGAGGTAGGCATGCCCCACAGTTTGAAGACCTCTGCTCTAGGGCATTGCCACTGAGGAGTTCACCTCAGGGTGAAGCAAGCCTCATTAGACCACCACCTTTGAACCCCTTGCTGTCAGAACGGGTGGCACAGTCTACAGCATCTACAACCTTTGCCCCAATGGGATCCTTTGCTGTCAACAGCAGTCCAGCAACCATGCCCTCAAAGGAACGTATCATTGGACCTTTTGTCAAGAATGACAATATTGGTGGTGACCTTGCATGCACCGCCAAATGCAAATGCCGGCTGAGGCTCCAGGAACCTCCATAGAGGGATAAAAGATTCCTCGCCCTCCCAAAACCACAAAGACACCGGTCGGTACCTGAGTTACTGACGGATGAGGGAGCGGAGACAGAGCCTGAAGAGGTCACGTCCCCCACTCATTCCGATACAGATGTGTTTGACGACTTCATCACTGTTGATGGTGAGCCAGATGAGGTGCCTCTCAGGGATTCACCTTGTGATGAAGTAGGAGCTTTCCATGCGTCCCTGTCCAGGGCATCCACGATGTTTGACTTAGCAACAGAGGAGCAAAGGAAGGAGAGTGTTTTATATCCGTGCAGAAAGTCCATCATGGCAATACCTCTACTGGCAGACATCTGGGAGGACAACCTGGTTCCCATGGTGCACCCTGCAAATGCACCTCCAAAGAAGGATCATTTTGACAAAAGATACAGGGTTCCAGAGAGCGCTGCTACCTGTCTCAGCACACAGCCTATCCCAGACTATGTAGTTTCTGCGGCGGCCATGAAGAGATTGGCCAATCCATCTTCATTCTGCTCAGTGCCCCCAGACAAGAAGGGAAAATGCCTTGACTCCTTCGGCAAGAGAATCATCACGACAGCTGCCACGACTATCAAGGTGGTGAACGCTATGGCCATACTCACCCCCTATGATTGCGAGTTATGGTACAATTTGGGGCCCCTGTTGGAATTCTTGCCTGAGGACAAGAAGCACTGGACATTCTCCATGAGGGTGAGCTTGCATCTGACCACGCCATCACTGTTGCCGTCGACATCGCCGACACAGGGTATCGCAAGATGGGTAATGGAGTAGTCCTACGCCGACATGGTTGGCTTAAAGCCACAGACTTTCGACCAGATGTCCAATACCGGGTTACAGACATTCCTTTTGATGGCACAGCCTTGTCCAGGAAAAAGGTGGATGAGGCCCTACAGGCCATAAAGACAGACACTGAAACCACCGGCTCCTTGGGCACATTACAACACAACCGCCAGTCCTTTCGTTCAGGAAAACGGCGTTCTAATATAATTTTGCGGGACAACTGCAATACGTACCAGTCGTCCTCGTCCTGCAAGAGCCCTTATTCATCAGGGGATCAGTACAGGAAGCAAACCCAGCCCTACCAGGGTTCCCAGCAACGCAGAGGCTCCTCCCAGTCTAGGGGCCAGTCTGGCAAGCATGCATGACAAGCTGAGAGCTGGTGCCTCCCACTTCAGCACCCCAGTGGGGGTTCGTCTATCAAACTTTGTTGATGAGTGGGCTTGAGTAACATCCGATGAATGGGTGCTGTCGCTCCATCAGGGACATTCGCTGGAGTTCGTAAAGTACCCTCCAGACATTCCTCCTATACGAAGACTGAAATAATTGCAGCTCCTCCTGATCCAAGAAGTGCAGTCTCAACTACGAAAGGGGGCTGTTGAAAAGGTCCCCAGGAATGAGATACAGAAAGGCATGTATTCCCACTACTTCCTGGTAACGAAAAAGGCTTGCTGACCAAACCAGAGGGTTGGACACCCATTCTAGATCTAAGGGTGCTCAACAAGTTTCTGAAAGCTCAAACCTTTCGCATGGTAACACTGCAACAAGTACTCTCCCGGCTGCAGCAGGGGGATGTCCCAGTGTCCTCAATCTCGAAGATGCATACTTCCACATTCCTATTTGCACTTCACAATGGCGCTACCTTCGGTTTGTGGTGGCAGGAGAGCACTATCAGTTCAAGGCTCTTCCCTTCGGCCTCAGATCGGCCCCTCGGGTGTTCATCAAAGGTCCTTCACCAGTGGTGGCTCACCTGTGACAGAGGAGTCCACGTCTATACATACTTAGATGACTGGTTAATAAGAGCCCCCTCCTGCTCTCTTGCGGAGTCCAACACAGCCATCGGTAACCAATGTCTTCAACAACTGGGATTCCCCATCCACTTTCCGAAGTCGCAGCTGGCCCCCTCTCGGAGGGCACTGTACCTCAGAGCACTGCTAGACACCAGCACTTGCACAGCCAGGCCCTCAGACGAGAGGGTGACGGCCCTTCTGTAGAAGGTGCATTGCCTCAGCAAAACCCGGATGACCACAGTCCGCAGCTTCAAGTCTCTGCTGGGGATACTGTCTTCATCCATCCCACTGGTCACCAACTGCAGACTAAGCGTGAGACCAGTGCAGGAGTTCTTGGACGCCGGATGGGTACAAGCTTCAGGCTCCTGGGAGGACCGCATTCCACTAACTCCAGCCTCCAGGAAGGGCCTGCTCTGGTGGTCAGTGAGGGAACCCATGCTGCAATGTGCCCCCTTCAGGCTCCCAGACCATCAGATCACTGCCACTACAGACGCTTCCCTGGAGAGCTGGGGAGTCCACTGCCAGGACCAGCACCCTAGGGGTTTGGGGTCAGAGGAGGAGAAGACCCAGCACATGAATCTGCTGGAGCTATGGGCGATATTCCAGGAACTGAAGTTTTTCCTCCCCCTGCACGGGGGGAAAGTGGTTCGGGTTTACACAAACAACATAACGTCCATGTTTTGCATCCGCAAGCAAGGGGGAGAGGGGTGCAGTCCCCACAGCTTTCCAGGGAGGCCCAACCGCTCTGGCATTGGCCCCTGCAACAGAACATGTTCTTGATTCCCCTCCATCTACCGGGGATCCACAACACCCTGGCGGACTCCCATCAGCAGGGAGTTGCGCTCTTGTCACGAATGGTAGTTGCACGAAGACCAGTTACACCTGTTCTTTCTAGAGTGGAGCACCCCGGAAATTGACCTGTTTGCCACATGCGACAACAGCTGCTGCAAGACCTTTGCCAGCCGGTTTCCTCCCCCAGTCAGCTTGAGGGGCCGCCTTTGCATTCCTGTGGGAGGGGACATTTCTGTATGCTTTTCCCCCTAATTCCTCTGGTGCCGTGAGTCGTACACATGTTCAAACAGTTTCGGTGCAGACTGATATTAGTGGCCCCTGCGTGGCCAAGGCAGTATTGGTACTCTGAGCTACAGGCTGTCTGTGCGACAACTCAAATCAGGCTGCCCCCGCACCAGTCGCTCCTGTCCAGCAAACAGGGAATGGTTCTGCACCACGACCCGGCCTCTCTCAATCTGACGGCCTGGCTCCTGTGTTCCTAGAATTTGAGACCCTTTCCCTCCTGCTGGCTTCCCAGGAGGTGTTGGCTAAAGCAAGGGCTCCAGCCACTGTAAAATGCTACAAGAGCAAGTGGAAGCGTTTCCAGGTGTGGTGCAGAAGACATCACCTCCATCCCAAGACCAGCAACCCAGTGAAGCTGCTGCCGTACCTGTTGTCGCTGGTGGAGTCGGGTTTGATGCACTCCTCCATTAAAGTGCACCTGGCCGCAATCTCCAGATAGTGCCGGTCCTCAAGAAAGCGTTCCCTCTGCTCTCATTGGCTAGTGAAAGAATTCCTATGAGGACTGTTTCGTTCATTCCCTCCAGTCCACCGCCCGCACCAGCCTAGAAACTCAACGTACTGATCACAAGCCTTACGAGACTCCCCTTTGAGCTCATGCACCAGGCATCCATCAAGCACCTGTCGTGGTAGACTGCTTTTTTGGTGGCAATTACTTCAGCGAGACTAGTAGGGGAGATACAGGCATTTTCTTCAAAACCACCTTATTTGACGTTTCACAAGGACAAGGCTGTATTGCGAACTAATCCCAAGTTCATTCCTAAGGTACTTTACTTTATTGATTTATATAGCGCCGGGCCCTAGAAGAGACATACAGGGAACATATATAGACAAATAAAAAAGTTGGCAGCCGCTGGAAGAGACCTGCAGCTTAAGAGTCTCGAAGTAAAATGTCAGTTAATTAAATAATATGATCTTAAGTCTTTTCCTAAAAATGGAGATTGATGATTCGTCTCTTAGTATCAATGCAAGGCTATTCCAGGAACCTGGAGCTGCTACATAGAAAGTTCCTTTCTTGACCCGATTAAGTCTGCAAGCAGGGATTTTCAATTGTGTAGAGTTATTCAACCTCAGGTTATGCACATTAGATTTGATAACGAGCTTGTCCTTCAGATACAATGGTGCTGTGCTTCTCAAGCACTTGAACGTAATTGGCATCAGCCGGAAGGATATTCTCTCTTTGACCGAGAGCCAATATAGGCTTCTTCTTGCGTCGGATATGTGGTCCCTTTTTTTTCGGTCCATAATTACTCTGACTGCATTATTTTGGACTACTTGAAGTCTAGTGATTTCTGTCTTCGGCCCATCAGCCAATCAGCATTCTAGCTAATGGTTCTCGACTTTTTTTTGAGAGAAATGGACGCGCCTGAGCCAATAGTTTGATATAGTAGGAAGCAGACGAGTCTAAACTGCTCACTTGGACTTTCATATTCAGATTGCAGTCCAAGTGTACCCCTAAGGTCTTGACTTTGTTTTTAATTTTTATTGTGCAGTCATCAATCTGAAGCTGTTTATATTCCACCTCCAATTTGCAAGTTTTTGCTTCAGTCCCAATTAGCATCAGCTGATTTTTTTTTGGTGTTGAGAGCGAGGCTGTTGACACACATCCATCTTTGTATCAGGCTGTAAATCCTATTCATATTAAGCTCGTCTTCTTCCAAGATGCCTATCAAAAGGAATGACGCTTTGTGTGTCATCAACGTACTTGGTAAATTCAATTTTATTGTCTAGTAGAAAGTCAAGAAAGGGGGCTGTAAATATGTTATATAACATAGGCGAAAGACAGGCCCTCTATTGTACTCCTTGAGTAAGCTCATTAGGTTTCGCCTCTGCCAGAGTGCTACTCAACCTCCATTGGTGCTCGCTGAGGAACGATTGAACCCATTTGGCTGCTGGAGAAGCAAAACCTGCCACCATCTCCAACTTGGCGACCAACCGTGCTTTGTCGACCAGGTTGAATGCAGCGGATAAATCAAGAAGCATGAGCATGGAAGTTGCTCTCTGATCCATGTGGCGGAGTAGCCTAGACTTGAGATCAAGCATCGCCGTCTCAGTTCCGTGATTTTCTCTAAAACCAGATTGCCAACCTTTCAGAATATGATACATTCTGAGATGTCTGAGGCTTTGCGAATATGCAACTCGATCTAGAATTTTAAGGAAAAACTGAGAGGCCGATAGTTAAATGGATCTCGTTTTTTTCAACAATGGTGTGACCCATGAGTTCTTGATGCTTTTTGGGACATAACAGTCCCTGAATAAGGCATTCACAAATCTACATAACGTTGGTATAACGCGTGGACAAGCATGTCTTAATAGCCAACGCAGGACAGATAATCCCCCTTGCAAATCGTGGGCTTACGTTGTTCAATGATCAGAGCAAGCTCTGGTTCACTTATTGGCTTGAAGGTGAATTGTTTTTCAACTTTACACAGATTCTGCATTTAGAGTCATCAATATCAGGATTTAGCATGGATGTTGCTTTGTTTGATAGATCGATCCCATCTGTAATATTCTTCAATTTATCCTTCCATCTTAATCAGCAGATGCTGTTGCCAGTGTTCTTTGGATCCTCCGCATCTCCGTCAGAACGCATCGTGCACACACTGGATGTGGTGTGTGCCCTCAAGTACTATGTGACCCGCACAAAGTAATTCCGTTTAATGGATCAACTGTTTGTCGCATTTGGACCTAAAGGGCCCGGCGAGGCTGTCTTCAATTGTGAGATGGATTGCTGCCTGCATCTCTTTCTGCCACCAACAGGCGGGCAGACCACTCCTGGGCATTCTACTAGGGCAGTGGCCGTGACCACTGCATTTCTCTTCGGGATCCCGCTGTCAGACATCTGCCATACAGTTTCTGGGGATCGGTGCACAGATTCACCAGATTCTACTGCATCGACAGGGATTCCGCAGAGGAGTCTAGAGTCAGCCAGGCAGTTATACGAAACCTGTTTACATAAGGTTGGTAAGTCTCCTATGGTGGAAGCTCCTCCACCCTTGTGTATTAGTTATTTTATGGTACTGCTTTGTAATCAATTCCCAGCATGGGAATTTATGAAAGATCCAATGCTGGAGAAGAAACAAGTTACTTACTTGTAACTCCTGTTCTCCGCTATTGATATCTTTCATAGATTCACATGCAACCCTCCCTCCGTCCCCTTCTGGCTCGTCATTTGGCTCTTACTGCCACTCCTGTGAGCTTGCCAAATCTGAAGATGGCCGACAGGGGAGGAGTTAAGGGAGTATTTCCTATTGGCTGTGGGCAGTATGACCCAAAACGACAACGATATCAATTTGATTTAAACTGCTCTATTTTACTGAGGATTCCCAGTCTGATGACGGGGGATAGTCACAGCATGTGAATCTATGAACGATCCAATGCTGGAGAACAGGAGATACAGGTAAGTAACTTGTTCCTTAATATACACTTTTTTTTTTATATTCAACTCTCTGACGAGAAAAAGAGCGATCATTTTTCACTACATTGTTTTTTCATCCTCTTTAATGCTCTGACTACTTGTATTGGGGGAATGTATAAGGGGGTCACTCCAATTAGTGGCTCAGTAAAACATAAATATAAAGCATTCAGGACAGGAAGGAGGCCCTCCTTAGGAACATCCGTGATTTGGAACGCCGTGGTATCCAAGATTTGTCTCGGCACATAAAGCTGTTCAAGCAAAACTATGAAATGTTAAGACGGGACAGTGCAATCATGATGCTTCAGAGTATGTGCTGTAAGCAAGCTCACTACTACTGGCAATGAATGAATGCTGATCATAGGTCCCAGGTGGCGGCCCCAGTAAATCCCATTACTAAACAGTGCTTGTCGAAGTACTTTGCACAACTGTATGCACAAGCCAGGGGGTGTGTGTCTAACTGCCACGCAGTGAAGACGTGCCTTCTGCAGCTCCTGCTGGAGCCACTGAATACTAAAAAAGCCTGGTCTAGCCTCATTGATTATTTTGTTGGGCTGAGAGTCTCAGGCTAACAATAGACATTACAACATGTAGATACCCAAAAGGCATATACAAACTCTCATTGCATTCAATAATTTTACTATGCAAAACAAAAAATCTCTTTTTATAAAGATCAACTTAAGTAAATTGTCACCATTCTTCTTTATTTTATAAAGTACATAAGAGCATACAACAACAATGTGCGCAAAATCTAATGTCATTTAAAAGAATATGCATAGCTAAATCTGTGATATAACAATGCATGTTAATCATATCAACACACACAACATACAATGATCCACCATTCTAACTCATCCACATGAAAACATTAATTCCCATTCAACTACTCACAAACTGTGCAAAACACGCAATAAGAACAATTCATTCAAACAGATCGGTCGCACCATTAGACCATCAATACACCAGTGATTTACAATCATGGCATGGTTCACTCTATCATTTGGATACAATAATTTCCCACAAACTTTGTATAATTGTCCAAATTGTTATCCAACTGGAGTTTAAACTAGTACAATGTCGACTCGAGTTTCGGCTGGATATTAAAGATGGTTTTCATGTCGCAGCCATCCTCAGGACATACAAAGAATCCATTTCTGATCACATATGTGTGTGTTTGTTTGCCCAGAGCCTGTCTGCCTTTTCTGTGTTTCCTAATTCTTGGATGTACAGCTATCAATGGGTGGAATCCCAAAGGTGCCGGGTTGATGTTAATGGCCGCCCCAGCGAGGAGTTCAGTTTTAGTTTAGTGATGTTGCAATTTCCCCAAGTGGCGAGTTTCTGTTCCTTGGCCACATCTATTTCTGCTTCTTGTCGACTGCAAATTGATCTGCCTGCGTGACGGGTCAAGTGCTTCTCTGGACTTTTTTTGCTGGGATACAGATGGTTAGGTTGATATACTGACGCTTGAAGGGAATACCAGGAAGCAGGAATCCGAATAGAGGCCTATGAGAGAGGAGGGCTGAGAATACTGAATTATGAGCTGTATTACCTTGCATGCCATATGCAGTATGTGGTAGGCTGACTAGCGGACAATCCTACCATGGATATGGGTAACACCACTGTTAGGGAGAATTCTCTGTTTAGGCTGAATTTCCTAACCTAGTGAGTCCCCCAGCAGCTTTGCTGGATTTTTGGGGTTTATTTTTTTCTCCTGCCAGGAGTGAGACTCTTTTTCCCTCACTCCTGGACATGACTTGAGAGTGTTTTCTGTGACTTGCTATGTGCTTATGGGCTAGGGGGTAATTTTCCCCATAGGCCATCATTGGTTTTTGGAATGTGTGTTACACAGCACCCTCAGTGCAGTAACACAGGGGTGTCATAGAGACCCCCAAACATAGACTCCACACCCTGGGACTGACTACTGTCTCCCTGGGTCTGTAAAGTCACCATTGACTTTACTAGTCTTAACTTAGGAACTTAACCAGTACAAACCATCTTACTATGGAAGTACTGGTAGGGGCAATTAGATTGCCCCTGGGTCTGTTGTCGAGGGGGTACTGTCCCGTCCCCCCTCGCCGAGTTCTGGCTGGTGGCAGTGGATACCACGGAAATATTCCACCGGAATATTTCCCAATGGGATTTCCCATTGTTTTTGATGCACCACTTTTTGGTGCAATGTTAAAGATACCGCCGGTTTATTTATTTAATATAAATTCACCGGTTGGGATTTTTTGCCAGAACTCGCCGCCAAAATGGCGTCTAGGTTCACTTCAGTAACCCTGAACCCGAGTCGAGCCTTTGTTCCACTTTTGGCGGGCTTCTGCACAGAAGCCCTCCAAAGTGGTGCCATTCTGTCTGGGTACCACAGGGGGTGTGGGAGGGGGTTTAGGCACCCTGGACTGAGTTGCCTTGCCAACTCATGTCGCACTCTAGTGTGATTGGCCCAAGTGGTGAGCCACCCCGCTCACCACTTAGCATGGTTGAGTGACAGCTAGGCTGTATGAATGGGGGTTTGCTGCATAAAAGCAGGGTTTTTGGGACTGGTTCTTAAGAAGCCGAAGAGGGAGAAGCCGAGCCGACCTGCCAAGACGACACCACCGGTGGAGCCCTGCGGAACCGTCTCACCACTTTTCCCGACGACAGAGGAGATCTCCCGCCGGAGAGTCTTATTCCCTTAACTGGTGGGGACAACCAGTTGCTGCCTTCTTTTCGCCGTCCCGAAGCATCTCGTGGCCGCCTTGCCTGTGCCAAGCACCCCGGCAACCGGGATACCACTTTTTACCTCAACCGCGAAAGAGGGGTAAAACCCTTTGTGTGCGGAAAACTCCACGGCTGGCCTCATCCCTGGTAGTGCAACGACCTTCAGCTTTCCTCCACGTCGAGATCACCTCTTCCTCTGGACGACGCCGCGACTTGCACCCACTACCAGGAACGACTACCACCGCTGGAGGATCCTTTCCACTTTTAAAGGTACTGTGTTCCGCCCGGCCTCCCTTGCCACCGATTGTACGGGGTAGAATTAGCCCTCGGCTCTCGAACCTGGGTAGGACTGGGACACCCTAACTAAACTTTTCGGAAACGTAGTAAAACCTTTTCTACTCACCTGCAAAGACTTGTGACATTGTGTGATCTTGGGCATATTTTCGCCTGGCTCCCTCTAAAGCGGGCCCCAAACTAATTCTCCTTGTTCCACAATTGACTGCCTTTTCTAACCTTATGTGAAAAGTGTTTTACCTTACTGCTCTCTTTATTCCTGCCTTTTCCCTCCCTTTTTAACAACTTGTTGGAGTACCATCTAACGTTAAGCGCTCACCTCTGGTTGGAAATAAGTGGTGTTAACTTAGAATTGTCCAACAAATGATTAGGGATGTACATATGAGTAATAGTAACTGTGTTTTGACTTTCTTACCTTTTTTTCTGTGCTAGTATAATTTATGAGTGTGCCTTTAATAAATAAGTTTATACTTTTACACCTAGCTCTGGTCAGTGTTTGCTTGTGCTACTGTGCCTCTGTACCTATTGTGTATCCTCTGTATACTGTCTAACTCTTCTTGAGGGAAGTCTGACTGCTCAGCCAGAGCTACCACAGTGACTCTGTGTGGTGCAGACTGCTACCAAGTGGGTTTACTGCCAACACCTGTAGTCTTAAATCTTTTGCAGTGGTCCCAGAGGGAACTGCACAGGTTTCTGCCTAACAACCACCAAAACCAAAGGAATACCCACATTGGGTGAAACTGGGCATGCAAGTGTGGCATAGAACCTGTAAGAAACTAAAGATCAAAGACCTGGTATTGCCACATATACCTCTGGCAGGGGTAATGACAGACAACAGAGGTCTTAAGGCCAACGTGCAACTTCATTGGGCGGCGTGTGGGATTGCTACAATTGGGGCTCTGACAGGATATGGTACCCTGCTATGTTTTCGAGAGGTACAGAAGATAACACGAATACACGTCAGGCAATATCTCCTGCACTAAACTATTGTGGATGTGGTTAAGAAAAGGTTGCCACCAGTTGGGGGAGACATGATAGGATGTGATGCGGTAGAAACGATTATAATAAATATTTCAGTTGGACGATGTGCTATTAGAAAATCACTCAGGAGAGGAACATGCAAACTAGGTTGAGATGGGAATCAGAGTTGGGCAAGTCCTTTACGGACAAGGAATGGCTGAGGGTACTTACTACATTATCATAAGAAGCTTTGCAGAAATGCAAGACTGCAGCTGTTGCAACTGTATGTAACACATAGAGCTTACTTAACACAGAGAATAATAGCGGAATTCAAAGGCACAGATAGACAACGTTTCCCCAAATGTAATATTGCAAATGCTGGAATGCTACATATGTTTTGGAAAGGCTCAACTATACGGAAGTTCTGGGAGGGCATTGCCCAAAATATGTCTAAAGGTGAAATAGAATTGAATGTCCAGTCCCCGGCTGCCTGCATATTGGGACTCTTCCCAAGGAGGAAGATTGAGAGGGCACCTAGGAAAGTAAAGGACTTAGCATATGTGTTGGCAAAGCGTTGCAGAACCATGAAATGGAAATCAGGGGCAGGCCCGCTTGTTGAGGTGTGGTGGAGGGATTTGCAAAAATTAATAATAGCTGAAACGGTTGTATGGAAACAGGCGATTAGTAGGCAACAAGACCCTGGGGAGGAAACATTACATTGGACAGAACTCACACTGACGCGAGAGAACAGTGCTGAGAGACTCAAGAAGAGTGATAAGAGTCATAAAAGAGATGAGCATACGGACAAGCAACGCGAGAGAACGGTGTCAAGAGACTCACGTACAGCGATAAGACTCATAGAAGAGATGAGTCTGCGGACAAAGTGACGGGACAAAAAGGCAAGATACTTTATTAAGGTTAGTAGGGGGGACAGGGAAGTTCTTATTTAAGACACAGTGCAGCACAACATTTGTCAACCAAGATTTGTAAATGCTTAATTGTATAATTATGGAATATGACTATCTGTATGCTGTTAATGAAAAATAAAAAAAATAGATAAAAAAAACAATCATCGAAAAAACTAAAAATATTAAAAAACCTGTATGCCCAAGCCAGACAGGATGAGGAACCGTTGGTCGCATTCAACTTTGCCTCGAAGAACATTACGCTCCTTATTAGGAAATCCAAACCCTCTTGAGCTGCCTGTCCAGTCGGTATCTCAAACCAAACCCGGAAAGGCGATCTTGAGCTTTGGGAAGGTATTCTCTTTTGGCTAGGGGTGTCCTCCTGGATTCGTAGAAGGAGTCCTACCTGATCCCCATTTTTAAAAGGGGGAACAGGTTGGACCCAGCAAATTATCGCCCCATTGCTCTGTTGGATGTTGGAAGAAAAATCTTTTCCTCCATCCATCTGGGCAAGCTAAATATCTGAGCTATGGAAACTGGTGAGTTGGGCATCTTCCGGTTGGTTTTTCGTAAGGGCGTGACATTGTCCTTTGATTGAAATTCATACAAATACTAGTTTACGGGTGGGACTGGTCAGGCTGGGTTCATTATCCCGCAAGATAGAACCCTTAGGGGCCTCCGCCAGTGATGAGTTCCTGCACCTGCCCTCTTCAGTCTGTACATTTCCAATATAGGCAAACCCTTAAAAGAAACCAACTAATTGGGTGCGGTTATGATTCACTGATTGGTCTATGCCGACGATCTTGCTGTTTTTGAACAGACACGTATTGGACTTCAGTGCAGGTTGAGTGAGCTAAAATGGTACATGCAGTTGAATGACCTAGAAATTAATTGCAGCGAATCCAAGTTCATTGTGTTTCCTAATTGTAGAAAGACGGCCTCCTATAGTTGGCATCTAAACAAACGACCCTTGGAGATTCTGGAACAACTGACCTACGTGGGGTTTTGGTTTATAAACCACCTCAATTGGTTTAACTATCCAAAGGGTGCACTTCAAGGGAATTGAGTTTGCAGCCCAATAAAAAAAAAACTCTGCCGGTTCTGGCCTACTACTAAATGACAGTTGTGGGTGCCTACTTTGTGGGTCCGCGTTGCTACACACTCCTGATTAGTTAGAAGCACTCATACGGCACAGAGTGTTGTCCCATCCCAAGAGGCACGACAGCGCATTGTTGGTACTTGTGAGATTGAAACTGTTGCCGAGCTTCAGAAAACTCTTCGATCCTGTTTCTAATTCTTTATATATGGTTTTTAGCATGCTTCTGTGAAAAGATTCCTGGATCACGTCTTGTGATTTATTAGTAAAGAGTCTAAATACCTACAGAGTATTTTAATAAGCAATCCCGCTCTTGTTAAAAAGTTGTTGCTCAAGCTGGACTGTTGTACAGCCCAGGGGTGGTCCGTGCATAGGGGTCGCTCTATCAACACTCCACCTCAATTTATGCGACCCTCTAGGTCCTATTCCATACTTTTAAACTGAAACCTTTTTTTGCTTTTCATAGTGTAAATACTGTTTGTATTAAGCATGTCAAATGATTTAGGTTCTTTACAAATGCAAAGATTGGTGGTGTTCCCACTTCCTACGTATGGGAGAGTATGGTCCAGACAGGAGCCCCCTGCATTGTTCTATGTGCAGTCCTCGCCACCCGAGTTCACAGCATTAATTAAATCTGGCCCTTCACCGCTGGGGCCCAAGCCCGAGTGCTGACCCAACCCCTTACAGGCATAGCTGGATAATGAAGGCTGCAGCAGGCACGGGGCCTGCTGATGAGCAAGTGCCTGCATGGTGTCTGAAGCCTGCAGAGAAGACTCCACCGCCGCAGTCCTAAGTAAGTGACCTGCTGAATGTGTGTGTGTGTGTGTCTGTGTGTGTGTGTGTGTGTCTGTCTGTGTCTGTGTGTGTGTGTGTGTGTGTGTGTGTGTAAGAGAGACAGAATGTGCAAGACTGTTTATATGTCAGTGTTGTAATGCTGTGTGCCACACATTCTATGTTCACGCACCATTAGTGTATATAGGGACAAGCATGTGTGTGTATAAATGTTCAAGTTGCACTTGAGATGATCGAGTCTGTGCATGGGTGGTGGGGTGGGTGTGTGTTTGGTGATGACGGGCGAGTGAACAGATTCATTTCTCTCATTAAGGATAAGAGTGAGGGGCTGGGGAAAGCCTAAACCCATTGCAAACTACGCTTTTGTACCCAATTTTTCACTGAAAGTGTGCTGTAAAATGCACCCTTTAATCCATTATTTAAAAATTGTTATTGCAGGGTGGAGCAGGATGGGGAACTGCAACACTCCCCCTCCCCTCCGCCAGCCACCCATGCCCTCCCCTCCTTGGTTGGTTCGTGCTCCCTCGCTACACTTGGTTGTGGGAAACATATACTCCTCTCCAATTAAAAACGTTATCAGCCCCCGCTGCTAATTCCCATATTCAGGAAGCCTGAAGGAAACTTGTGTCTCGTGTTATGTTATAGATATTTGTAAAGCACACGTTCACCCGAGGGCATCATGGCGCTAGGCAGCAAAGAGGCAGCAATTATATAAGTAGAGGCCTAAAACAATAAAGTTTTCAGGGAGCGGCGAAAGGTGAGATGGTCAGAAGTGGCTAGGAGAGGATGAGGAAGGGCATTCCAGTCCTTAGCAGCAGTCTCTGAAAAGGCACGATCACCCATACGTGAAAGTCTAACACAAGGAACTGGAACCAAAAGGACAGAGTGAGAGAGAAGGCGCGAGAGAGAACATACCGCAGAAACTTTACCTGGAGATAATCCGCCCAAGTTTGTAAAATGCACGATGAACAATGCACATAGATTTAAAAAGAATCCGCTTCTCAATAGGCAGCCAGTGGAGCTGTTTAAGCAAGGGGGACACTGTGAGCTCCAAACAGAGGATGAAAATAGGCCTGGCGGCAGCATTCTGGAGCATCTGGTTGATAAGAAAACGTGGTTGACCAAAGTAGATCGGATTACAGTAGTCAACTGCGCTGAGAACGAGCGCTGCCACCACCGGAGCTTGGAATGGGGCCGGAATAAAAGGAAGAACATTCCGCAGAATTCACAGTTTAAAATGACTTGTCTTGCAGACTGCTGCAACCTGCTCATCCATAGAAAGATTAAGTGATTTTTACCCCCAAATTCTTTACTGAGGAGGACGGCAGAGGAAACAGACCAAGAGAGATAGGCCAGAATCAGCCGTCCAGAAGGAAAGAGGGCTGTAGGTTCCGACAACAAGAACCTTCGTTTTGTTGCCATTTAATTTTAACCAATTAGCCGCTATCCAAGAGCCCAGGTCCTCTAAACACCTCCGTAGGCGTGCCGCAGTATCTGATCGAGTGAGATCCAGACGGACCTAGATCTGTGTGTCATCGGCATAGGAGAGTAGTACCTGAACCCATGGGATAGAATAAAATGCAGAAGTGGCCTAATGTAAATATAAAATAATATTGGTGACAGCGCGGATCCCTGAGGGGCCCCACATGACAACAACACTGATTTGGAAACGGAAAGGAGGGAGAGAGACCGACTGAGAGCGGTCGGCCAGGAAGGCTGAGAACCACCACAAGACTTGGCCAGACAGACCAGCAGCAGATAGCCAGGAGATAAGGGTGGGACGAGCAACCCTGTCGAACGCAGCAGAGAGATCTAACAATAATGCTGCTCCGACTCCGCCCTGATCAACCAGGCGAGCTTGGTCATCCAGCACAGAGTTAAGGACTGATTACGTGCCCCTCCCAGGCCGAACACCTGACTGAAGGGAGTTAAAGAACCCAGGGGATACCAAGAAAGAGGAGAGCAGGGGAGATACAAGAGCCTCTATCACCTTCATAAGAAAAGGCAGGAGAGAAATAGGGTGAAAATTGGCAAGCACCGCAGGACCTAAAGAGGGCTTCATTAGCAAGAGAATCACAAGGGCTTGTTTCAGAGTGCTAGGAATGCACCCATCACGAAACGAAGCATTAACTGCTGTGGTGATATGAGGGATCAAATCTCCCAACATTTCCTTAAGAAGGGCCAAAGAAATAGCATCGGCCGGAGAGGCTGATTTAATACGATGAATAACCCTAAGTATGTCTTGATCAGAGAAAATCGGGAAAGCAGACCAGATAGAATTATGTGCAGACGAGACCGGAGGAGAGGGGGCAGCTGCAGACTGACCAGCCCACACTGCTGATGTTTTCACAGATGGTCTCAATCTTAGTATAAAAAAAAGAGGAGAGCCTTTGTAGGAGTAGAGAGAGATTGGACCAATTCAAGCAACGCCTTGGGTTGATTAATAGCGTTTTCCACCTTCTGACTAAAGGAGGATTTTTTTTTTTGCAATAAAAATGGAGAGCCTGGCAGAAGCTGGCGTCTCTGCTCCACCTCCTGGTGGGCAGGCCAGCATACAGAGCCTGGTGGAATATGGCTTCCCTGCTCCACCTCCTGGTGGCCAGGCCAGCACGCAGAGCCTGGCGGAAGCTGGCATCTCCGCCCCACCTCCTGGTGGCCAGGCCAGCATGCAAAGCCTTGGCGGAAGCTGGAGTCTCTGCTCCACCTCCTGCTGCCCAGGCCAGCACGCATAGCCTGGTGGAAGCTGGCATCCCTGCTCCACCTCTTGCTTATCTGGCCAGCACGCATAGCCTGGTGGAAGCTGGCATCCCTGCTCCACCTCTTGCTTATCTGGCCAGCATGCAGAGCCTGGTGGAACATGGCGTCTCTGCTCCACCTCTTGCTTACCTTGCCAGCATGCAGAGCCTGGTAGGACCTGGCATCTCTGATCCACCTCCTGGTGGCCAGGCCAGCACGCAGAGCCTGGCGGAAGCTGGCATCTCTGCCCCACCTCCTGGTGGCCAGGCCAGCATGCACAGCATACCGTCTCTGCTCCAACTCCTGGTGGTCAGGCCAGCACTCAGCCTGGTGGAAGCTCACATCCTTGATCCACCTCCTGGTGGCCAGGCCAGCGCACAGAGCCTGGTGGAACATGGCGTCTCTGCTCCACTTCCTGCTGACGTGGCCAGCATGCAGAGCCTGGGAGAAGCTGGCGTCTCTGCTCCACCTCCTGGTGGCCATGCCAGCATGCAGAGCCTGGCGGAATCTTGCATCTCTGCTCCACCTCCTGGTAGCCAGGTCAGCACACAGAGCCTGGTTGAACATGGCGTCTCTGCTCCACCTCCTGCTGACCTCGCCAGCATACAGAGCCTGGCGGAAGCTCGCATCTCTGCTCCACCTCCTGGTGGCCAGGCCAGCATGCAGAGCCTGGCAGAAGCTCGCATCTCTGCTCCACCTGCTGGTGGCCAGGCCAGCATGCATAGCTTGGTTTAAGCTCGCATCTCTGCTCCACCTCCTGGTGGCCAGGCCAGCACACAGAGCCTGGTGGAACATGGCATCTCTGCTCCACCTCCTGCTGACCTCGCCAGCATACAGAGCCTAGCGGAAGTCCGCATCTCTGCTCCACCAACTGGTGGCCAGGCTAGCACACAGAGCCTGGTGGAACATGGCGTCTCTGCTCCACCTCCTGCTGACCTCGCCAGCATACAGAGCCTGGCAGAAGCTTGCATCTCTGCTCCACCTCCTGGTGGCCAGGCCAGCATGCAGACCCTGGCGGAACATGCCATCTCTGCTCCACCTCTTGCTTACCTGGCCAGCATGCAGAGACTGGTGGCACATGGCGTCTCTGCTCCACCTCTTGCTTACCTGGCCAGCATGCAAAGCCTGGCAGAATCTGGCGTCTCTGCTACACCTCCTGGTGGCCAGCCAGCACGCAGAGCCTGGTGCAACATGGCGTCTCTGCTCCACCTCTTGCTTACCTGGCCCGCATGCAGAGCCTGGTGGAACATGGCGTCTCTGCTCCACCTCCTGCTTTTCTGGCCAGCATGCAGAGCCTGGCCGAATCTGGCGTCTCTGCTACACCCCCTGGTGGTAAGGCCAGCACGCAGAGCCTGGCGGAAGCTGGCATCTCTTCTCCACCCGTTTACTTTACTTTAGTCAATTTATAATGTGCACCAGTGACCCGGAGGCTTAAGGGCGCAGACAAATAACACAGACCATAAGAAAATGACAAAATGGACACACAAATAAAGATCTGATTATAATTCAGAAGCGAAAAAGGGGGGTCAACATTGCAGAGGGAGCCAATAGATTATATGAACAGATAAGTCTTCACTTGAAACCTGCCTGGACTACTCATATAGGAAAGGTTACCCAATTTGTTTTACTCATGGAATTTTATTACAAAAACAGCAATATGATAATCAATTCATAAAATACATTTTCACTCTTTGGTTCAGTAAAAACAGGAACATAACAATTCAGATAGCATAAAATCCGTCACAACATTAAAACACAAAACCTCAAAACCACTATAAAGTGCAAAGTGCTAAAGTGACACTGTGTTTGTTGCTACCGACTGTAAACCACAATTATCAAATGTACAGAAATTAGCAAGAAATATTTAGATCTTATTTAAGACCTATTCATCCTTCATCTGCCCAACATGTTTTGTTCTTTTCTGATGGGACTATATCTCTCGAACTTCTTCAGGGGCTATTGCTCCTTCTGAACTCTCCAGTACATTACTGCGTACTTAGGGTGACAACTGCCCACTCCCTTACCTCTATTCGATGGCTGGTAATGGAATGCTATGCTGCTGGGAGCCATACAATCTAAAGTCTCTCCCTTCGCTTAGCAATTTGAGCGGGCTAGCCTCGTTTTCCTAAAAATTGTAAAATTTGAATTGTTTATTTGTAAAGCGCTTATACACAAGTAAAGTGCTTCAAAGCACTACAAGGTGGGAAGGGAACAAGGGGATATCGTCTTCATTCTTAGGCCTTGAAGATTCCGAATGATCGAACAAAAATAGCTAGCATACTAGGCCAGGGCATTTCTACTGGTATAAGTGCGTGACAAAGAGTGGGTGGGCGGGGGGAAAGAGGGAGGAATATACAAGACAAAAGGTTGGCGATTAATTCGCCTATGCATGCATGCAGGCACAGCAAAGCTGAGGAGGAGCGATAGAGGAAGACAGGAACAGACAAACATGCTAAGCCTAGTACATTCAAGGTCGTGCAATTGAGCAGACAGAAGTGCGAGGGAGGGAGGGGGACAAGTGCGCCTGGTCTAGCAGTGCCCAGGCTTAAGTGCAGAGTGGGTGGCACTCCTATGGAATGTATTCCGAGTGCCGTAATGCAGGCAGAGTGCGGAGGCCCGGGGGCAAGTGCAGGACTGGCAGGGGAGCCTGGGACCTGTGAGTATCTGGAGGTGGACCAGGCAACCAGTCAGCTGACTGAACAGGTTGGGGATGAGAACGAAGGAGGGAAGCAGGAGAGAAGAGAAAGGAGGTTAGCAAGGGAGTGGAAGCGAAGAGGAATGTCTTGAGGAGCTTCCGGAACTTAAGGAGGTCCGGCTGAAGACAGAGAGAGGCGGGTAGGCTGCTCCTGAGGGAGGCACCTGCAGAGGATAAGGATCTACCCCAAATCTTTGTTTGGAAAAGCGACTCACCCGCAGAGAGTTGGAGGAGGCAGAGAGGAGGGCTATGGAAGTAGAGTTCTTAGGAAGAGAGCATTGTAGATAGTGGGGTCCCAGCCTCAAAGCCTTGTGGACTATGCAGAGGGACTTGAACTTGATCCTTGCAGCCATGTGGAGCCAGTGGAGGGATTTCAGCACTGGAGAGATGCGATCCCTGGGCTTGAGGCCAAGGATAAGTCTTGCAGTTCTGTTCTGGATAAGTTGAAGAGGTCGAAGAGTAGAGGTGGGAAGATTGAGAAAGAGACTGTTGTAGTAGTCCAGTCTGGAGAGACCCAGTGCTCTGGAGACAGTGAGCCTCTGGGGGAAGGTGAGAAAAGGTAGAATACCTCTGAGGAGGTGCAGCTGGTAGTGGGACCTTTTGGACATGTCCTAGATGTGAGAAGATAAGGAGAGAGTAGAGTCGAAGATGACCCCCAGATCTTTTGCCTCACTAGTGGGTGAGGGTGCAGGACCAAGGGTAGTCGGCCAGAGTGAAAGTGGGAAAACAGGAGCAGGGGTCCCAATGAGGACGATCTCTGTCTTGCTGGCATTAAGGCAGAGATCATTAGCAGCACACCAGGACTGAATTGCGGACAGACAGTCAGGGATGAGCGAGGAGGAGGAAGAGACCAAGGGTAGCCTGAAGGAGTGCTGTGTGTCATCCGCATAACACTGAAAGTTGGAGGTAAAGGTAGAGATCCTGTGGGCCAAGTGGGCCATGCAGACATTGAAAAACCAGGGGGATAGATTAGATCCCTGGGGGACACCACAAGTAGAGAGAGTTGTAGAGGAGAGAAGGGGCCAGAGTTCTCCCTGGGAGGGCCGGCAGAGAGAAAGGAGGCGAGCCACGCCAGGGCCTGATCTGTGATGCCCAGAGTTTCACAGAGACAGGAGATGAGGATGTTGTGGTTTACTGTATCGGAAGCAGAGGAGAGGTCACGAAGAAGGAAGACAGAGGGAGAGTTAGAGTCAAGATTTGAGAGCAGGTCTTCACAGGTTTTCCTGAAGAGCAGTTTCCGTGCCTCTGGATGCTCTAAAGCCAGACTGATGGTGATAGAGACAACCAACAGATTCAATGTGGAGGGAAAACTGAGAGATAGCCAATTTCTCCAGGAGTTTGCCCAGGAAAGGAGTGATGGAGATCGGGCGATAGTTAGCCGGAATAGTAGGGTCGGCAGAGGGTGCACAAGAGAATGCTTGAGAGAAGTGGGGAAGACTCCAGTGGTGAAGGAGAGGTTACAGAGATCTGCCAAGGCTGGAGCTAGCGAGTTAATGTTGTCCTTGATGGTTTTGGAGTGGCAGGGGTCCACCTGTTTGGAAGAAGCTTTCATAGACCAGACTTGTCTAGAGACCTCCTCAGGTGTGACCGGTGAGAGGGAGGAGAGAAGGGGAGTGGTGGGGCAGCCGAGGGGGGCCCAAGAGATGATGGTGCATGAGTGGGTGCGATGCAGAGAGAATACAGGATGTCCTGTGTTTTGGTGGTGAAGTGTGCAGCCATGGCCAAGCAAAGGGCTTGTTTGGGTGCGGTAGAGAAAGAGTCTGCAGTAGGATTGGCCAGTTCCTTACAGACTTTGAAAAGTTTGGCTGTGTTGTTGGATGCCGCAGAGATGCAAGCTTGAATATTGGACCGGATGCAGAGTCTATATTGCCTTTGCAGAAGACGGCAGGCCAGCTTGTCAGAGGGTGCACCTGAAGATCACCATTTCCGTTCCGCTGTCCTGCACGTGCGTTTAAGGTCAGCCAGGTCACAGAGTTGCACTTTTTGGCAGGCTTCAGTTGGACCCTCATGACGGGCAAGGATGTCAAGGGTGTTGGAGATGAAAAGGTGAAAGTTAAAGAGGGCTGTATCATGGTGGAAGTCAGCTGCAAGAGTAGGAGGAGGAGAGTAGGTGGAGGCAAAAGCAGCCACTGACCCTTTTATTTCAGGGGTTGGTTGAGCTTGAAGGTCGGAGGCAGTGCAGGGTGTGCCAGTGCTCAACGAGAAGAAAGCTTCAACTGAGAGGAGAGAAGAGAGTGATCAGTCCATGAGAGTGGGGTAGTGAGAGGAATAGAAAGAGGAATGTTTGTGGATATAACGGCATCCAAGGTGTGGCCGGCAGTATGCATCGGACCAGAAGGAAGAATGGCAAGGGAGAGTGAGCTGCATAGGCTGCAGAAAGCTCCTGAAGAGTCAGGAGAGTCAAGATGGATGCTGAGATCCCCCAACAGGAGGACTTGGGAGGAGAAGGAAAGGAGAAAAGGTACCAGGTTAGCCCATTCCGAGAGGAAATGGGTGGACTGGTCCGGTGGTCGATAGAAGGTGGCCAGAGTTAGAGAGGAGATAGGAGCGAGTGATAGAGCCTGCAGACAAGGCATTCGAAGGAGGAATAGACCTGAGTGGGGATGGTGGAAACAGGGATCCACTCTGGAAAGATTAGGGCAACTCCCCCTCCTGGTCTGTTGGGCCTGGGTTCAGAGAGGATCTTGTAGTAGCCTTCAGGGCGGGATGTGTCAAAACTTGTAATAGAGCTGTCCTTCAACCAAGTTTTCAGTGAAAGCAAGAACATCAAGGTCAAGGTGTTCCAAAAGGTGGCAGATGACGGAAGAGTGCTTGACTGCGGAGCGATAGTTTAGAGTGACAACGTGGAGCAGATTGCCATTTCTGAAAGACGTAAGGAGGGGGGGTGCAAGGGACCGTGGTCCCCACCATAAGCGGCGCAGGTGCCAGAGAGATGGAGGCAAGAGAATGCAGAGGGGTCGAAGAAAGTGCAGGCAAGGGTGCCGAGACAGTTGTAGATGGCCAGTGAGGTGGAAGGTTGATAAGGCGAGGGAGGAGCTTATCAAAAAGGAGGTTGTGTTGAGGCCCTTGTACCAAGACGGTACCATTGCGATAGACATTTATGATGACCCTGGAGGTCAAGGAGAAGACAAGAGGCCCTCGAGCGGTACCACCATTGATGTGTGAGGATGAATAGGGGGAGCGCAGAAGGACCGTATGTAGAGTCCACAGGTCATGGCAGGGAATGACAAAGAGGATGTCTGTGAGCATTTCTCTGACGGAAGCACTGACGAAGGTGTCAGCGATAGGAAGGCCTGGGCCGGAGCCAAGTGTGTCCTTAAGATTCTTCCTGCCAGACTTAGTGAGCGGTGAGGCATAGGAGATAGAGAAGCAGTTAGAGAAAATAGGAGAGATGGAGAGCGCCTGTGTGAAGGGGGACAAGGTGTGGTGCACTTAACCAGGCTCAGCAACTGGGGCACGTGGGAGGGAGTTTACAGGAGGGTGCAGGCTCACAAGGAACACAGTAGGAATGGGAAAGCAGTGGGAGCTAATGGGGGCGGGGGGTAAAGGGAGCAAGAAGCAGAGACAATACAAGAACAACGAAGTAGATTGGGTATCTAATTAGTAGAACATAATAGTGCAGGATGAGAACACACCTAAATTAGATTATTTTTTTTAAACAAGACAATCAGTGCAGGATGAAAGCACCCCTAAATTTAAACAAAAAGGAAATCCTTGCCCCTCTGTATTGCTTTATAACCCAAACCAGCCTAATTTACTACAGAGATTGACTTGTTGGGCTTTCTCACTCAGCCCTACAACCTGGAACGGCATCCTGCGTCTTTGCAATCGCTGTCCGTTCAACTCTGTGGGCAAATAATGTGGAACATGGATTACATGTTGCTCTACTTGGAATTACGACAAATGTCAGCAAATAATTTGTATTCGACCAGGGCCTGATTCTATATTTACCATCTGTTATGAGTCGTCTGAAAAAGTCAATATGCAGTCCCCATCTGCACCTGGAAACATACATAGAATGTGGTCTCAGTACCGGCTTATGGCCGTTGTGTAATGCATGCTTCAGTCTCTAGCCACTAAAATCACAGTGCTCCTTAAAGGGCCACGTACTTGTCTTATCCCCAGGTGGTATATAGTTGTAACACTGCTGGTGCCTTGTCGCGTTCATAACTTTTTCTAGGCTCCATGTCTATCTGCTGAGAATTCACTCCTTTTCCCGTGCCCGGTTCTTCTAGTGCAGCCGTTCTATGAATATAAAGTTATTTGCTGTCAGGGCCACTCTTTTATCTAGGCTCTCATTTGGGCTACTGCTGCTATTGTATGTTTAACGGCATATCGCAATGCTCCTTACCGGCTCTGTGTTCTGCCCTGGTCTGGGGCACTCGACTGTCGACTTCTCCACTCACAAAACACCCCAAGTTTGCTTGTGGTTTAGGGTCTTCACTAGTGTTACGGTTTGCGTTGCCCCTGCCAACCAGGTCAACTGATTGGTTGCCTTCCTTACGGCGTCCTTTTCCTGGGTGCCTTCTTAGTTTGAGTAATGGTTGCAAAACTCTTACCCTTTCATTATGAATAGCTGCACCGCGTTTGGTTTCTTAGATAGTGCAGCCCTGCCCGTTTCAAAATGTGTAATATTAAGGAGCATTTGTTTGTTTCCACAACATACAGCTTGGACGGACAGTAGTTAATCCTGTAACCTCCATATTACCAGGTGCCCTCCTTAGGTTAATAGTGTCGACACAATTAACCAGTCTCATGTTTGCGGATACATCACAGGGTCTTATTCATCTTAGTATAACCAACTGGGGGCATCATCCAAATTCTGATCTGTCCGCCTCACTTCTACAGTGGCTTACCTGATCTTATGCCATTCAATATTCTCATTTAATCTCATGTGATATCAACTAGTGAGGAAGAAAAGTTCTTGTTCTTTTTTTGAACACACATGCTTTGTCCGCGTTGGTTTCTTTACTTTTGGATAATTTGTATATTACTGTCCATTTCATTTGGTCACAATTGTGGCAATATTTTATGAAGTGATGCACCATGGGTGCCTCTACCATTTTATTCCGAATGCAGCTCTTATGCTCACTTATTCTTGTCTTCATTTTCCTTATGATATTTCCAATGTATAATAAGAGGTACAGACAACAGATGGCATACACTACCATTTCTGATTTACAATTAGTCAGGGATGGTTGCTGCCATTTGGTTCTGAGCCCTATATCCACCTCTTTAGATCTTTCTGTGGTATCGCAACATTTGCATTTGCCGCATGGTACGTACACTCTTGTCTTTTCCATACTCCATATGGATGGAAGAGTAATTTGTTTCTGTGGCCTTAGGCGCACGTTGTTACGCATTCGTTGCTCCATCAGACTTTTACTCCTTTTAAAGGCCATCAAAGGATTGTCGATAGGGTTCTTCCCATCTTGATGGATTTTCCAATTTGTCTTAATCAGTTTAGTGATTTTGTTGGACCGGTCTGAATATGTGCCCACAAAAACCATTTTCTTAGCCTCGCTGTATTTGTTGTTGTATTCGAGTATGGCTTCTCTGTTGTTATGTCTAGCTCTCTTACAGAACTTATTGACCAAAGATTTCGGATAGCCTCTTTTCCTAAATTTTCTTTTCAGGGTCTAAGCCTCTGTTTCAACCGAGCTGTTTCTTCTCAGTTGGAGAAATTGTCCAACTAGCAGATTCTCTCTTGTGTGCTTGTGATGAAAACTGTCAAATTTTAACAGAGCATTTTTGTCTGGTTTTATTGTGATAGGGGTTTACTGCCAGTTTTTTGTTTTCTCTGCGTAAATGGTGATATCCAAAAAGTTGATTTCCATTTTATTGCAACTCATAGTAAATTGTAAGCATCTATCTTGGCTGTTCAACGATAGTATAAAACTAGCAATTTCTTCTTCATTATTGCCTTCCAAAATGATTAAAACATCGTCTATGTATCTCTTCCATAGTTTGATTTTATTTATATAAGGGTTTGCGTCTGCATAAATCTTAGATTCTTCTAATGATTCCTCGTACAGGTTGGCTATACTGGGTGTCACTGTCGCTGCCATAGCTATCCTGTGAATTTGTCTGTAAAAAGTTTCTAAAAACATAAAATAGTTCTCTGCCAGCGACATTTCCACGCAACATAATATGAACGAATAAGGTGAATTGTTCGTTATGCGTTTCAGATGTAATAGTTCTTATACCATTTGTAGTGCGTTTGCTTGAGGAATCATTGTGTATAGCGACACTATGTCCAAACTGACAAGGGTGTCTTTAGTGGGATCAAATGCCATACCTTCTACCACCTTGATGACTGCCGTGGTGTCTTGTACATAAGATTTCATTTGCGCAACCAGCGGTCTCGGGTATACATCTGCGAACTTAGATAGCGGTTCTAGGACTGAATTAATGCTGGAAACTATTGGTCTCCCTGGCGGTGTAACTAAATCCTTGTGTATTTTAGGCAGTGTATAAAAGAGTGAGACTCTGGGTGTTTCATTTATGAGGAATCTCGCTTCTTGTTTGCACAGCAATCCTCTTTCCAAAGCTCTTTCTACTTTGGTTTTGATGCTCCCTTGTAATCTCCTGGTAGGATCTGTCTCTAGTTTTAAATAGCACATTTCATCATTCAGCTGTCTTTTACATTCCAAGTCATCTCCTCTGTTCAGCACCATGATCCCAGTGTGGTGGTGGTTGCCACGGCCCTCCCCAGTTTGTTGATAAACACTTCTTTAAAATGGGTCAGATAGTCTTGCAAAACACTCACTTCGTTACCCTGCAGGTATCTATAGTGGGTTGAACCGCCACAGAAGACACCGGACCCAGGCCTCTCTGTAAGTAGCTTTACTGTCTGTGGGTGTACAAGGGGCAAGTAACACAAAGGTAAGACAACTCCATAGACAGACACACTGGCCATCCACTCCCAGCCAGCTCCCAGATGTAACTGCCATTCAGAGAACACCCATACAGTCACACACACCACATTCCACACTGACCTCATGACATTCCAATGCGTCAGCATTGCAAACCACAACATGAAATCATAACGGTATCTATTCCAAGACATCCACTGTGTGAACCTTCTTTCATTTTGGTATTTGTTGCGGAAGGGTTCTCTCAATCCAAGATGGCCGTTGCTTAGACACCCTGTTCCTGTAAAAAGGGTTCTCTCAATCCAAGATGGCCGTTGCTTAGACACCCTGTTCCTGTAAAAAGGGTTCTCTCAATCCAAGATGGCCGTTGTTTAGACACCCTGTTCCTGTAAAAAGGGTTCTCTCAATCCAAGATGGCCGTTGCTTAGACACCCTGTTCCTGTAAAAAATGTTCTCTCAATCCAAGATGGCCGTTGCTTAGACAGCCTCTTCCTGTAAAAAATGTTCTCTCAACCCAAGATGGCCGTTGCTTAGACAGCCTCTTCCTGTAAAAAATGTTCTCTCAATCCAAGATGGCCGTTGTTTAGACACCCTGTTCCTGTAAAAAGGGTTCTCTCAATCCAAGATGGCCGTTGCTTAGACACCCTGTTCCTGTAAAAAGGGTTCTCTCAATCCAAGATGGCCGTTGTTTAGACACCCTGTTCCTGTAAAAAGGGTTCTCTCAATCCAAGATGGCCGTTGCTTAGACACCCTGTTCCTGTAAAAAATGTTCTCTCAATCCAAGATGGCCGTTGCTTAGACAGCCTCTTCCTGTAAAAAATGTTCTCTCAACCCAAGATGGCCGTTGCTTAGACAGCCTCTTCCTGTAAAAAGGCTTGGCTGAGTACCTATGCAGCTAGGGGCTGGATGAGAGTTGGGGGGTGGGGGGGGGTCACAATGCTCAAGATTATGTAGATACTGCTGGACGCTTAATCGCTACTTGATTACTTGTTTGCTGGTCTGTGAAGATCAAGTCAGCAGTTTTTCTGCATCTTGGTTTTCCTCTCGAGAGTTTCTATATCTGTGAGCTTTCTACTCGCTTCTGCTCTGCCACAGAGTTTGGCACCCCTCCCCTGAATTCAGCTGCAGAGGTTTTGCTCCGACTTCCCTTAAAAAAAGGATGCTCATGTTGCTTTTAGCCTCCACAGCAACAGCAACAACTTTGCTGTGACCGGAGTGTTTAAGGAAACACTGCTTGGCAGCATCTTCACAGGCAGCAGACCCTTTGTCAAATAATTGTGCTGTGGTGTTGTTCAGCCTATGCCACTTGCTAACTAACAGACATGTCTCTTCATTCAAAGGCAAGCAGAAGAGTAACACAAGATTTCTGTTTTATGAACAGGCCCCCTTATTGTCACCACTGTCTTTTCACTGAGAACCAAAGAGAAGCAAGACGAGGACAGCCAGGAGGAGGAGAGCACTCAAGGTATGTTGTGCATTCGCTGTTACCTGACAGGCATACATATGACTATCGTCCCACAGTCAAGACCTACTAACGCAGACGTTCCCTCACTACCATCACTTCCACCCGTCCTGGTTGGAAAGGGAGAAAGTGTGATGGGAATTTGTGTGATAATACGAGTCCGCTGGTAAACATGGAGGCATGAAGGAACAGCAGAAACTAGTCTGTACTGTGGAGGGTTCCACGGAACAGGAGAAGTAGCGGTGAAATAGTTAAGGCAAGGAGGGACAGATAGAACGAGAGAGAGAAAGGGCATATTTATTTATTTATTTGGTTTTTATAATGCGCCTGTACTCAATGTGTTTCAAGGCCCAACAAGACAGGGATGACAAAACAGAAACAATCCTACTAGGCTTTGTGACATTTGGATCGTGCAAGTGCAGTAATTAGAAGTGCGGCGGGGGGTGCCAAAGGGTTTAAGAGAGTGCCTAGGGAGGCCAGGTGGACAGAGCCCAGGAAGAAGAGTGTGCATGGGCAGAAGGTCCACATGCTAAGTGCACAGGTGCAATGCTGTGGAGAGGGAATAATGGAGGAAGCACAGATAGTGTATTAATCAATGTTTAGTTAGTGATCGGCCAGCGAGGTCAATCAAGAAAAAAGGATGGGAAATAAATAACAAAACTGGAAGTGCTGCAGGTCATCAAGGGAGGAAGTGATGTCACTTGTAACGCCTGGCTGCTGGGCCTGTTGGTGTTGCAGAAACGCCCATGGGCAGCTCATGGTATGTACAATGACTAGTTTGTAAGTAAAAGGGAGGTGTATTTTGTGATCATTCTTTGTCTTGACTGTAGGAAATCGCGATGATCTGTTACGTTGTACTTTGATGTTGGGAATGGTTCAGCCGTTATTGACATTTGGGGTACACTTGAGCTTGACCCCCACAAACCTCATGCTCCGCTGTGTCTCTTACAGTAACTCTCTTAGTTCCCCCTCCTTAACATCCCCATGTTAGTGGCCTCACTGTGTTTAGTTGGAACATTGTAATGCCTGGCTTGTATCTTGGGAAGGATGGTGTCAGATTACGCATGAGGAATAATCATTTCTCCTCGTCAGAGTCCTTAGTATTGAAGGCTCCCTGCTTCCAGACAGAACACAAAGCTAAGTTTGCTAGCATTTCTGAATTGTACTGCACGCTCAGGGGAATGTATTGGGCCAGGAGTTTGTCTCGGGAGCAGGCTCTCTCCTTGGGAACTGGACAACTTTCAACATGGGTTAAAATCCCCAGGTCTGCGCTTAGAAGTTGGATGACTCGGGCATGAAGCGCTCCATAAATCACTAATAATAAAAAGCTTAATAAAGCCCCCCCTCGTCACTCTTATTCTCTGCCTCTGATTTTACCAGCAAGAAGACTGATTAATCCAGGAGGGAGAGCAGAGAGGGAAGCAAGGACTGTGACAAAACGGGTGGACTAGGAGTAATGAGGATTATGTATAATCTCAGATTCCCTGCCCTCTCTTGAACTCTTGTGGCAGTACTTCATTTAGGCGATGTAGACAGCAGTCTTAGCACAGGACACTGAAATACTGCTCCACAAAGTGCGCACATAAAGGATTGGCTGGGGAGGAACCCCCCATTTTCATCTGAATGAACATAGGCGGCCCGGCCTATGTTGCTGCATTACTGATGTCTCTGGTGCATACGTCATGAGTTCAGCACAGGATGTGGCCATGCCTGGCGTCGATTAAGAGAAGGAGAGCCAATGTAGCCAAGCTGAGATTGTTTCGGAGATGGCGTTCTACATGATTACCCTGGTCATTCTAGTATTAAACTGAGATCCTCTACTATCTGAGTGTGCAGAGTCCTATCTTCCAGACCCAACAGTAACCCTTGCTTTTCATCAGAATTATTTATCTTTCAAGGGAGAAGGGAGGCATTGGATCATGCTTGGCAGACGTCCCAGACCTACTGACCAGGCTAAGTGAAAATCAAAGCTTATTATGGGCATAGAATTGTTGAGGCTTTATCTAGTAATGCAGATTTGTGTAGACTCTTTAGGAATGATGTGTCCTAAAAGATGGTCAGGTAATATCTTTTCCACCACACAAGCTCTGTGATTCTTCAGATTTGTTTAACTGGTCAAATTGTTACTTTCCGTGCTTGGATAGCAGCTCATCCCAAATAATACGCTTCCCGTGCCCTCTCCCTGATCACAGCTTCTATGAGTTGTTTGCCTTTTCACCTTCTTTTCTTTCTTGACATAGTTCAAACCCCTCCTTGTCGTCTTTAGATCTGTATGCTGCATGTTTTCTGAGCTAACACGTTTAGGCCATCTCAGATGATCCTGCATTTGCTGTAAGTGCCTCGTCACAGGGAGGCGCTGGCCCAGAACTAGAAGCCTACCTCCTTAGTAGCAGGGGAGGTAACATCCTAAGTATGACATTATTGAGAAAAGGAAGGCGTTTTGTGAAACTCTCCGTTTTGGTTCCATTCGACCAGGAGCTCTGGACCTACCGTCGTCCTGATGCATTAAAAACTGTTGAGCCTCAGGGGGAAGACTTGCTGCTGTAGTCCTTTTAGATCCGTCGGCAGCGTTGCGTCCGGCTATTAAGGGAACTGACTTAGTTTGGATTTGCTCCTTCCTAAGACAGAGGAATTTGTGCAGTTAAGCATTTGCGTCTTTCTATTTCACTCTGTTCTATAAAGATGTCCACAATGTTCAACGTATCTCTTCTTTTATTCACATCTATATGTGTCCCTTGGTCGAGGTGGTGGTAGGTTTCGGTCTGGAGTTTTCCGCTATATGCTGTCAGCACCCTGATCCTCCTCGATTTATATGATCATTCTGGGGGTGCTCCAGGTGTGACCAGATGCCTGGGGCGGTGCAGCTATGGTTGCATGACAATAGTCTTTACCTAAATGGCGTTAAATCGGAGCTTGTAGGATCCTAGGAGGTCCTCCCCTTCTGCTGGCCTGTCCAGCAGGCATTTCAACATTTCTGGTGGATTTGGTCAGGAATCTGGGGATTGTATTCTGCAGCGGCTTGCTGTTTTTCATTCAGTCAGTGCAGTAATTAAGGTATCACATTTCCGTCTATATATGCTCTGGCTGACCTCTTTCCTCTCTGATCAACCCTCCCAAGTCCAACTTGGGTCTTTCCTATCATCTATCTCCCTCTCTACATGTGGTGTTCCCCAGGGGTCTAACCTCTCGCCCTGGCATTTCAACCGATACCTGGCAACTCTCGCTCGCTGCATTACCTTTTTCTGTCTTCGGCTGGGGCCTCCCTTTGGAACAGCCTCACTGCCACTCTGAAGCTCGAGGAGAACCATCTCCGGTTCTGGAAGCACCTCAAGACCTTCTCTTTGCTTCTGCCTTTGCCCCCCTTCTCCCCTGCTGATCTGTTTTCTCCCTTGGCACTGTACAACTGGCCACCCTCTGTCCTCCAGACCCAGGTACCTGCTCACCCTGCCACCCTCCTGCACTGCCTCTGGGCCCCCCCTTACACTGGGGTCTGTATCTGTAACCATACAGTCCCCCACCCCGCTTCTCCTCTGCACTTATCAGTCATACCCTGTCGGCTAAACCCAAGACTTGCCACTTGCTGGCTGCACTAACACAGTTTATCGCCTTATTTATTTATTTATTTTATTACTATTTATGTATCTTCTCTGTTCTGCACTTTTCACTTCTCCCCCCTTCCATGCACTTTTCCCCCTCTCCCACTCCCATGCACTTGCGCGTTCTCAATGTCACTGGGCCTAGTAAGATCATAGTTTTGTTCACCCCTGTTTCCCCTCCCTTGCCTTGTCGTGCTCTGAAACACTTGTGTAGGAGCGCAATATAATTAAAATATCATATCATTATATATTACATCAGTAGAATTGGCTCCTTGTTGTATTTTTGGTGGTTCAGGCAATTGCACTGCCCAGTTTGCAGTATTACATGTCGGCCTATCAGCACATTTGTAAATAAAATAATTAGCCAAACTCTGAGCGGTAGAAAATTGTGCCATACTGACTTTCTTTTAAAGAAATGTGACCATATTTCTCTGGGTCTTCTGACCATTGGACAAATAAACCAAGTGCAGCGCCCTTCCTCAGACTGAGAAGATGCTCAGCGGCGCTGTGCCGGCCTTCCTCAGACTGAGAAGATACTCAGTGGCGCTGCAGCGTCCTTCCTCAGACTGAGAAGATACTCGGCGGCGCTGTACCTGTAGCTGTCTGGACCGATCACACAGTACCATCTCAGACGACCATTGCATTCTTGCTCAGTGGTGAGATTAAAAGAATAATGATTCCAGAGACCACATCTAGGGTGCAAATCATCCAAAGTACTGGGCAGTCATCTTTGGAATGCCCTTACGTTGGACATCAGAAAGAGAACATCTCTCATTGGCTTTAAAGTCACTCAGCTCACAAATGCTACTTATTTGCTAGTCGATTGACTGCAGTGAGTAGATGTTCTTCTCTTTTAGCTTAACTATGTTTTTTGTGTAACTGTATGCTATTTGGGTGTGTTACTGTTTTGTAACCATTGTATTTTTTGTTCTTTGGTCAGCAAATTCAAAGTGGGTTCTCTGAAATAGGCCTGCAGGGATCGAAATTAAGATTTGAGCAGCACAAAAATCAGCTTCTGGGTATCGGGCATCAACCAGTGACCAGGAGCTACCTCTGGGGAACCAGAAGCGAGTACGTAGCACACCGCAAGTCAAATGATGTAACATTGAAACCAGTGACCAGGAGCTACCTCTGGGGAGCCAGCAGCGAGTATTTTGTATTTTGTATTTGTATTGATTTAGTATTCATATAGCGCCTTAATCCAAAGCTCTTAGCATATTAAAAGTATAAAAACGGTCCAATAGTAAACAAGTGAAGATGAACATTAGGAGCCTGGGATCAGCCCTGCTGGATCAGCCCTGCTGGATCAGATGAAGTTTCAGTCATTTGCAGAATTAAGTAATAGGTAGTGATAGATCGTAGAGAAAGAGGAAGAAGCTTCCAATGCAGGGGGGCAAGGTGAGAAAGTGTGCAGAAGTGTGATTGAGCACAGGGAGGGGCTGGAACTACCAGATGAAACTGAGCATTGGCGCAAAGGGAGCGGGAGGGAGTGTAGAATGAGACCAGTGAGGAAAGGTAATCAGGAGTAAGACCTTAAAGTGATTTAGATGCCAAGCAAAGAAAGTTGAATTTAAGCTGTGCATGGAAAGGAAGCCAGACAGGAGTGAGAAGAGCAGAGGATATTGATTTGCATGAGGTCAAATGAAAGCGTACATAACACGCCCCAAGTCCAATGATGCAACATTGAAACCAGTCACCAGGGCCTACCACTGGGGAACTAGCAGCGAGTACATAGCACACTGCAAGTCCAATGATGCAACATTGAAACCAGTGACCAGGAGCTACCACTGGGGAACCAGCAGCGAGTACATAGCACGCCACAAGTCGAATGATGCAACATTGAAACCAGTGACCAGTAGCTACCACTGGGGAACCAGCAGTGAGTACATAGCACACAGCAAGTCGAATGATGCAACATTGAAACCAGTGACCAGGAGCTACCACTGGGGAACCAGCAGTGAGTACATAGCACACTGCAAGTCCAATGATGCAACATTGAAACCAGTGACCAGGAGCTACCACTGGGGAACCAGCAGCGAGTACATAGCACGCCACAAGTCGAATGACGCAACATTGAAACCAGTGACCAGGAGCTACCACTGGGGAACCAGCAGTGAGTACATAGCACACTGCAAGTCGAATGATGCAACATTGAAACCAGTGACCAGGAGCTACCACTGGGGAACCAGCAGTGAGTACATAGCACACAGCAAGTCGAATGATGCAACATTGAAACCAGTGACCAGTAGCTACCACTGGGGAACCAGCAGTGAGTACATAGCACACAGCAAGTCGAATGATGCAACATTGAAACCAGTGACCAGGAGCTACCACTGGGGAACCAGCAGTGAGTACATAGCACACCGCAAGTCGAATGATGCAACATTGAAACCAGTGACCAGTAGCTACCTCTCGGGAACCAGCAGCAAATACATAGCACGCTGCAAGTCGAATGATGCAACATTGAAACCAGTGACCAGGAGCTAACTCTGGGGAACCAGCAGCGAGTACATAGCATACCGCAAGTCGAATGATGCAACATTAAAGCCAGTGACCAGAAGCTACCTCTGGGGAACCAGCAGCAAATACATAGCACGCCGCAAGTCGAATCATGCAACATTGAAACCAGTGACCAGGAGCTACCACTGGGGAACCAGCAGCAAGTACATAGCACACCGCAAGTCGAATGATGCAACATTAAAGCCAGTGACCAGAAGCTACCTCTGGGGAACCAGCAGCAAATACATAGCATGCCGCAAGTCGAATGATGCAACATTGAAACCAGTGACCAGGGCCTACCACTGGGGAACCAGCAGTGAGTACATAGCACACCGCAAGTCGAATGATGCAACATTGAAACCAGTGACCAGGAGCTAACTCTGGGGAACCAGCAGCGAGTACATAGCACGCCACAAGTACAATGATGCAACATTGAAACCAGTGACCAGGAGCTACCACTGGGGAACCAGCAGCGAGTACATAGCACACCACAAGTCCAATGATGCAACATTGAAACCAGTGACCAGTAGCTACCACTGGGGAACCAGCAGTGAGTACATAGCACACCGCAAGTCGAATGATGCAACATTGAAACCAGTGACCAGGAGCTACCACTGGGGAACCAGCAGCGAGTAGATAGCACGCCACAAGTCGAATAATGCAACATTGAAACCAGTGACCAGGAGCTACCACTGGGGAACCAGCAGCGAGTACATAGCACACCGCAAGTCCAATGATGCAACATTGAAACCAGTGACCAGTAGCTACCACTGGGGAACCAGCAGCGAGTACATAGCACACCGCAAGTCGAATGATGCAACATTGAAACCAGTGACCAGGAGCTACCACTGGGGAACCAGCAGCAAGTACATAGCACACCGCAAGTCGAATGATGCAACATTGAAACCAGTGACCAGGAGCTACCACTGGGGAACCAGCAGCGAGTACATAGCACACCGCAAGTCCAATAATGCAACATTGAAACCAGTGACCAGTAGCTACCACTGGGGAACCAGCAGCGAGTACATAGCACACCGCAAGTCGAATGATGCAACATTGAAACCAGTCACCAGGAGCTACCACTGGGGAACCAGCAGTGAGTACATAGCACACCGCAAGTCGAATGATGCAACATTGAAACCAGTGACCAGGAGCTCCCACTGGGGAACCAGCAGTGAGTACATAGCACACCGCAAGTCGAATGATGCAACATTGAAACCAGTGACCAGGAGCTAACTCTGGGGAACCAGCAGTGAGTACATAGCATGCTACAAGGCTAATGATGCAACATTGAAACCAGTGACCAGGAGCTAACTCTGGGGAACCAGCAGCAAGTACATAGCACACCGCAAGATGAATTTGTGCATGTGGTGCAACATTTCTATTTCTGGCCATTGTATCTGCTCCATTATGCTTTAAATGTCCCTTGCATGTGTCTTTTATAATCCTTTATGCACTTTCCAAAACATAGGGCCTCATTACACGGAAGGCGGTGAGCCATGGCGCTATTAGCGCCATGGCTCATGCCGGTAAAATACCGGCACCGCCTTGGCGGAAAGGGGATTTACCGCCCCATTCCAAGGTTGGTGGGGCGGTTAATCCCCCTTCCGCCATTGCCCTTCCCCATTCCCATTTCTGCCCCATAGGGCTCTATGGGAATGGGGAAGGCGCTAATTACGGCACCGCAATTTTGCGGTGCCGTAATTAGCTCCGAGGTCCCTTAGCGGGTTGGTTTTTAACGCCTGCAAAAAGCAGGCGTTAAAACACCAACCCGCTAAGGGACCTCGTAGTAAGGCGGTAATGGTTAACGGCTACCGTTACCATTAACGGTGGCCGTTAACCATTACCGCCTTCCGTGTAATGAGGCCCATAGAGTTAATATCACATAGGTACCTTTCTATGGAACCAACTGGCCTGGGGGGGGGGGTCACAAGTAGCTCCTTGCAGCAATTGGTGTCAAGCTCACCAGACTCTCCTAGGCCAAAACCAGGAGCTAAATAAATAGCTCCCAGCCATTTGGAACCCTGTCTGCTCTGTAAGCAATGTTTACCTCTGTGGCTTACAGCCATCAATGAGCAAGAGGCTCTGTATGTCAGAAAGAGATCAAAAGGACTCAAACTCTCCAGCCCTTCCCCTTCCATTATGCCGGATTGGGCGAGTGCTTTGAATGAGACGCGACAGCATGATGGGGTATTCAGCGCAGAACACTGGCAGGAACTCTGGCACCTGCATGTGCAGGAACTGTGTTGTTTTTACTTGCCAGAGGCTGTAACTCGGTCTGCAACAGCGCATCCTTCCTTGTGGGCATGTTAATGTTGGATTATATTATTATCATCCAACTATGTTCGTTCCCTGTTAACATCCCAACAGCGCGACTGAGGGTCCTTTATTTCACTGTACTTCTAATCTGCTGAGGTATGCAACAGCGCGACTGAGGTTCCTTTACTTCATCGTACTTCTAATCTGCTGAGGTATGCAACAGCGCGATTGAGGGTCTTTTATTTCACTGTACTTCTAATCTGCTGAGGTATGCAACAGCACGACTGAGGGTCCTTTATTTCACTGTACTTCTAATCTGCTGAGGTATGCAACAGCGCGACTGAGGTTCCTTTATTTCATCATACTTCTAATCTGCTGAGGTATGCAACAGCACGACTGAGGGTCCTTTATTTCACTATACTTCTAATCTGCTGAGGTATGCCACTGAGGGTCCTTTATTTCACTGTACTGCTAATCTGCTGAGGTATGCAACAGCGCGATTGAGGGTCCTTTATTTCACTGTACTTCTAATCTGCTGAGGTATGCAACAGCGTGACTGAGGGTCCTTTATTTCACTGTACTTCTAATCTGCTGAGGTATGCAACAGCGCGATTGAGGGTCCTTTATTTCACTGTACTTCTAATCTGCTGAGGTATGCAACAGCGCGATTGAGGGTCCTTTATTTCACTGTACTTCTAATCTGCTGAGGTATGCAACAGCGTGACTGAGGGTCCTTTATTTCACTGTACTTCTAATCTGCTGAGGTATGCAACAGCGCGATTGAGGGTCCTTTATTTCACTGTACTTCTAATCTGCTGAGGTATGCAACAGCGCGATTGAGGGTCCTTTATTTCACTGTACTTCTAATCTGCTGAGGTATGCAACAGCGCGACTGAGGTTCCTTTACTTCATCGTACTTCTAATCTGCTGAGGTATGCAACAGCGCGATTGAGGGTCTTTTATTTCACTGTACTTCTAATCTGCTGAGGTATGCAACAGCACGACTGAGGGTCCTTTATTTCACTGTACTTCTAATCTGCTGAGGTATGCAACAGCGCGACTGAGGTTCCTTTATTTCATCATACTTCTAATCTGCTGAGGTATGCAACAGCACGACTGAGGGTCCTTTATTTCACTATACTTCTAATCTGCTGAGGTATGCCACTGAGGGTCCTTTATTTCACTGTACTGCTAATCTGCTGAGGTATGCAACAGCGCGATTGAGGGTCCTTTATTTCACTGTACTTCTAATCTGCTGAGGTATGCAACAGCGTGACTGAGGGTCCTTTATTTCACTGTACTTCTAATCTGCTGAGGTATGCAACAGCGCGATTGAGGGTCCTTTATTTCACTGTACTTCTAATCTGCTGAGGTATGCAACAGCGCGATTGAGGGTCCTTTATTTCACTGTACTTCTAATCTGCTGAGGTATGCCACTGAGTGTCCTTTATTTCATCGTACTTCTAATCTGTGGAGGTATGCTACAGCGCGACTGTGGGTCCTTTATTTCACTGTACTTCTAATCTGCTGAGGTATGCGACAGTGCAACCATTTGCATATAATGGTTCTGGGATTTGACCCTCTTTCCGTTGTCCACAATAGTTCAGCCTGAAGGTTGTGAAAGGAAAGGAGCGACACCTGCACTAGCACTACAGTTGTTATGGGGATTGAAGCAAAGGGAGTGTAGAGGAATGTGATTCTGGAACTGTGTGACCACCCTCTTACCGCCATATTTTTCATCCTTGAACTGGGAACAGCCTGGTCCCGGCTTCTTTGTTGATCTGTGTGTGGAGACTGTGGATAAACGGGGATGAAGGTTTGCACTCCATTCAGGAGAAGGGTAAAATCCAGAAGTTTTGAGGCAAACCTCATTTTGGTTTTGTGTCTGGAAAGCAGGAAGTGTTCAGTCGTAAGGACTGTGACAGGACGAGGTTGGTTGGAAGATGGTACATTATTTTCATTGTTTAACAGATCAGGAAGTAACTTTAATCTGTTTTTCTTTTCTAAATTCTGATTTTTTTGTTTGTTGAGGACAGATGAAGACACAACTGCAATTTTCATTAATAATCTTGGAGATGAAGTCGGAGGAAGGAGCCCGGACCCTGACCTTGGTAAGTTGCCATTGACCCAGAGTGGTCCTAAAGCTTGTATTTAATGAGGAAGACCCTTTCCATGGAACGCACCCTTGATCCTGATCTGAGGCTTTGCTGGCTCTTCTCAGTAAGTCATCTTGTCTGGGCAGGCTGCAGAAACACTTGGTTAGGTGCAGATCCTGTTGGCTCCACCGATGACCTCCACCCACCATGGTATCATGCCCCTGGTTTTCTTAACATGTTTTGGGTTGGAGACTTTGTGAGAGGGTGATCTCTTGACATTGTGTTAAATGTGCTGTGGGTGTATTGCATGTTTTGGGATGGACAGAACATCTCTTCCCACAGTAGTACTCGGCTATTCATTTGTTCTGTTCTTTCGGGTGGACTCATTAATCATCTCAAATATAGCCTGTGCAAAGTGTGGGCTCATGATAAGTGCAGTGAAGGGAACACAAGGTGCATGTGTGCATGGTGTAATACACCAAAGTAGCTGGTAAAGTGTAGGTATTGGGGTCAGGATGTCACTAAGGGCTTAAGGGCAACAAAGGCCAGACACAGAACTCCGTCTTGACAGGTCTTAATTTAGAAGTGTCTCCATACTTTAGAAAATATCGAACTCAGGGAGAATACTCTGGATGTCTAAGGAACACGCATGTTTCCCCTTCCTTTGTGGAACTTAGGATTGCGTAATGTAGAAATGTCTCCAGGATCCCATCAAAAACCGAAACTAAAAGTCGCTCCATCCCTTACCAATCCTAGAACTTGCTCCCTCCCAGTGACTTGCCACTTCAGACCAGATAGGAGGAGGGGGGCTGGGGAAGTCAGCAGACTGTCTCAAACTTTCCTAACCGAGTTCAGCTATGATGTCTCTAACAATAACTGTAGAATTGTAGGTGGAGACTTTTTTAGCTCTTTTTAGGCTCCCTTCCTGTTTTTGTAGATATAGTTAGGTAGCATGAGTGCAACAAGGAGACCTCCAACCTCGTCCTCTGGTCTGCGGCAGTAGTCGTTGGTTGGGCTAGTATAAAACTTCAAGTTGAGGTTGCACTCTTGGCAGGGATCAACACTTTGGGCAGAAAGGCGTACATGTTATGGATTTGACCTAGACCTCCCACTGCATCTATTCCCAGGGTCTTGGCCCCCTGACCCACCAGTGCACTCTTGCTTTCCTCCTTGATGCATCACCACATGCTCAAAGCTATTGGGGCTTCGTCTACTACCTTATTCTTTTCCTCTTCGAGTGCTGGCTTCCCTGCACCTCCTGGATGCCTCGTCACATGTTCATTACTCCACCTTTCCCAGACACATCCTTTTAGACAGGCTTCCCCTATAATGACACTGTCACCTTCGCTCCCTCGGGTAGACACTGTTCCTTGGGTCTATTCTCACCCCCCCCCACTCCTTATTCTCTCTCCAACCTGTTGATACGTCTCTCCTCTACTTTCCTCTCCCCCATGATCGGTCTCCTCTCGTCATTGACCTCCTATCTCCACTTCTCTGACTCCTCCTATCCATTCTTCCAACTCCTCTTCTCCTTCTCTGCTCTCCTTTCACTCTTCTCCTCTTCGTTCCTCCTTTCCTCCTCTGCTCTCCTCTCGCCCTCCTCCTTGTGCTCCAGGCCTGTCCTCTACCCAACCTCCAAAACTCTGCTGGCTCCTTCCTCAAACTTCCATACACATCTCTCTTCACCTCTCCCTTTCATATGTCTCCTGGCCTGTCCCAGGGAGGGTTCTATCCATGTTTGCTTTAGGTGTAAAACAGTACAGGTGTGATTGCTGATTCCCAGAGCTTGGGCGGTTCCTTTTCTGCTTTGCATACCTTGGCCCCCCCGAACCTCCCCTCCCTTGTAATTGCCTCCGTCATGTTGGATTCACAGACAGATTCAGATAATCAGCACTGTGCAGTGCTCCAGATGAGATTTTGAAGAGAGAGTATTTTACTCAAAACTTTTGAAGTTGTGAGTAAAATGATTCTTAGGGAGTAAAAAAGTAATTCCTAAGCCCAATATTGATCTTTTTTAGGTGACTCTAAAATGGATGCTTTATTCATTGCTTCTAGTAATGTATGCAAATAAAAGGATGCACTTTTACCCTTCAAGTTTCTCTTCCGATCCGGACGTGATAGTGCTCTTTCCTGGGGTGCTGCTGCGCTGCTACTACGGATCGGAACATATTCCTTAAGCTGTGTTGGTGGAAGCAGGCTGGGCGCTCCTATGTGACTGGTGTTTCCTATCGCTGTTGGGAACATTTTTGCCCAGTATTTTATTTTGTTAATATGTGCATTTTCGTGTTTTTAGGAGTAAAAGCGGCTGGTACGCTGCTTGCATGTAGCAATGTATGTAAGTTAGGGTTCCTCTCCATACATGAACCCACATCCTCTCACGTCACATCTACCTTGCTGGCCAGGAAGCGGACGTTGCCACAGGCATTGGTGCGGTGAAAGGAGGTTGCCATGTTAGGGTATGGCGTGGGGTGATGTCATTGAGATGTGTGCTGAATGCTGCAGTAAGGAAAGTGTGACAGAAAGCCCCCCATTTCTGGGGGTTATGGAGGGATGTGGGGGCAAAGGGAAGCCACTCGCAGCGTGATGCGACCCATGGAGTTTGTATTGGTATATGGGGGACCCCCGAGGGTGAGGTTATAGAGGGACTTGCGGGGTCAGGGGGGACTAGGTGCAAAGGGAAGCCACTTGCAGGGTGATGTGACCCCCCTGGAGTTGATATTGCTATATGGGGGACCCCCAAGGGTGAGGTTATGGAGGGACTTGCAGGGTCGGGGGGGACTAGGTGCAAAGGGAAGCCACTTGCAGTGTGATGTGACCCCTGGAGTTGGTAAATGGGGAATCCCAAAGGGTCCAGCCACTGTCCCCTCTCTGCACTTCATCATGTTTCACAACAACCCCATCAGGACAGGCCATCCCAATGTGACTCATTATTGGATGTGTTGTGGGTGATGGAGAAGGGTCCCCCAGATCGGGATTCTGCGGGCAAGATGGGGGAGCGTGGAGTGATGTCAAGGAACAGCACTACATGGCACCCAGCATAAGAACGGTTCTGATAACCACAGTACTTGAGGCAAGCTTGCTGCTCTCCTTGTGCTCACTCCATGAACCCACCTGCATAGCATTCAAACTCCACACTGGAGAGGAATGGGAGTCCAAAGAAACCAGGTACTCACACACTCGGGAACACTCTATGAATGCTGCACGGTAAAGCTATCGGAAAGAAAATGCCTTCACTAGCAATACAGGGAGTCAGAGTGAGGTACTGCCAGACCACCATCTTACTCCTGTTTGGTTTTAAGATGGCAGGCAGCATTTTTGAGCCATTGACCTTATTTATTTATTTATTGTTCACTTGTTAGGCTATTCTACAGGAAGCAAATACTGTTTCAAAGCGCCCACAAGGCAACGGGGAGAGACGGGATCATAAACAATGTAATTACAACAATGTTACATAATTAAGAAGAGGCGATGGGGAGGGGAAGACAATCCTACTATTCCTTCTGAGTGTTTTAAACATGCAAGTGCAGAAGGGAGACGGGTATGGGATAGGCGCTGTGGTGCTCATGTAGAGCAGCAGAAGAAGTGCTATGAAAAAAGGTAAGTGCAACCTCCCGTGGTGGAGGGTGATCCGAGGCAAGTGCAGAGGATAGACAGCAGCTGGGGTGATAAGATGTGGGAGGTCAGGGCCCCGAGGATGCATAAGGGCCCTGCACACCAGTCAAGCTACTCTGCGATTAGCAGGGAAGAGAGGCAGTGAAGGAAGAGGTAAAGAGGAAGGTCTTGAGGCTTTTCCTGAACTTAAGGATGTCCTGCTTAAGACAAAGATGGAGGGAGAGGCTGTTCCAAAGAAGGGAGCCCGCTGAGGAAATCGACCGACCACCTGCTCTCTGTTCCGCAAACAGCTTAACATGCAAGGAGTTGGTGCCAGAGGAACGCAGGGGTCTAGAGCGGGAGTATTTGGTCAGAAAGAGTTGCAGAGGGAGTGGTCCCCGGCCCCAGACAGCCTTGCGGATGATCCAGAGGGATTTGAATTTAATCTGTGCTGCAATCAGCCAGTGAAGACTTTGTAGGGCAGGAGAGATGCGATCCCTGGGCTTGAGGACAAGGATATGTCTTGCTGCCCTATTCTGGATTAGCTGGAGAGGTCGCAGAGTGGACAAAGGTAGATTGAGGAGGCTATTGCTATAGTCAAGCCTAGAGAAAACCAAAGCCCACGTAACATTGAGTCTCTGGGGGAAGGTGAGGAAAGGTAGAATTCCTTTCAGAAGGCAAAGCGGAAAGTGGGACTTCTTGGCAATGTCTTGAGTATGAGGGAAGAAGGTGAGAGAGGAGTCGAAGATGACTCAGGTTTCTGGCTTACGAAGAAGGAGCAAGGGGAGAGCCCATGGAAGAAGGCAAGTCGGGTGCCGGGGTCCCAATAGGGAGGATCTCTGTTTTGCTGGCATTGAGGCAAAGAACATTAGAAGTACACCAGGCCTGGATGGCTGAGAGGCAGTCAAGGATGAAGGAGGGTGCAAGGGCGTCTGTAGGAAGTTTGAAGAAGAGTTATGTGTCGTCAGCATAGTACTGGTTGGGGGAGAAGGAGCAAATGAGGCGTGCCTGTAGAGTAAGGTAGATGTCAAAGAGCCAGAGCGAAAGAATGGAGCCCTGGGGGATGCCACACAGGTGGAGAAGGAGGTAGGGGAGGAGAAGGTGCCCAGTATGACTTTGGAAGAGCGTCAGTTAGGAAGGAGGTAAGCCACTCCAGTGCCCTCTCCGATATACCAAGAGTGTCATGGAGCCTTTTTATGAGGATGGAATGGTTCACTGTCAAAAGCAGAAGAGAGATCAAGGCGGATGAGGACAGCCGGGGAGTTGGAATCAAGGGATGCAAGCAGTTCTTCACAAGTGTTCAGAAGAGCAGTTTCCGTGCTTCTGGCTGCTCTGAATCCGGACTGAAGGTCATGAAGACCGCCAACAAGTTCAGTGTGGGAATTAAGTTGGGAAAGGGTCAACTTCTCAAGTAGTTTCCCCAAGAAAGGGGTGATGGAGATAGGGCGATAGTTGGCCAGGCAGGTGAGGTCTGCTGACGTTTTTTTAAGGAGGGGTGCACAAGGGAGTGCTTGAGGGAGGATGGAAAAGAACCAGTAGCAAAGGAGTGGTTGCAAGATCAGCGAGAGCAGGGCCGAGAGAGATGTTGTCCTTGATGGCTCTGGATAGGCAAGGGGCAACTTGTTTGGAAGAGACCTTCATGGAGTTGACAATTCTGGTGACTTCTTCCAGAGAGAGAGAGAGAGAGGCGAAGGAGGAAAAGAAGGAAGGTGGAGGGTGAGTGGCAGGGGAGGCAGAGGGGCGGAGGGTTGGGAGAGTGCTTGATAAAGCTGTTCAGTATGTCTTGGGTTTTGGAAGTGAAGTGAGTGGCGAGGGCATTGCAAAGGGCCTGGGAAGGAGTAGGGGCATAGGATGCTGCGGATGGGTTGGCAAGTTCCCTGCAGATTTTGAAGAGTTCAGCTGTGTTGTTGGGCACGCCAGATACTCGTGCCTGAGTGTGGGCCCTTTTCTGGCATGTATGAAGAGCCTGTAGTGCCTTAGGAGCAGGCGGCAAGCCAGTTTGTCAGAGGGTGAACCTGAAGTTTGCCACTTCGGTTCTGCAGCCCTCCACTTACGTTTTTGGTCTGCAAATTCAGAGTCGTACCAGGTGTTACGCTTGGAGGCAGGTTTCAGGCGGATCCTCATGACTGGGGCAAGGATGCCAAGGGTGTTGTTGATGGACAGTTGGAAGTTGCTGAGAGCAGATTCAGAGGTAGAGTCTGAGTTGGACGTGAAGGCAGCAGCTGACACTCGTTTCATCGGACGGATGTTTGCGAACGAGGCTGGCAGGGCTTTTGGAGGAGTTTTCACAAGGCCATAGGAACCCAGGTGGGAGGAGAGAAGAGTGTGGTCAGACCAAGAGAGAAGGAGGTTGGAGTAGATGGCGCCCAGCGTGTGTCCGGCAGAGTGCTTTGGCTGATTTTGTTCTTAGGAGTTCAACAAGTGGAACAGTTATATTATTGTGGCAACAAGTGATTAGATATTTTGGCATTTGTAACATCTCTTCCTTAGGTGAAGGTGAATATCGTGTCTCACTCCATGGATTCCCCTAACGTACCTGAGCCTTTTCTCCTCCCAGGTGATCCTCCCGCAGAGCACCACCCCAAGGTCAGTATCAGGAAGCGTCTGCCTTTCCCTGGCCACATGGTTGGAGACTTTAGGCAGGGGTTCAGTGAGGGATCCACAGGATTCATCACACCACCCAGTCTCTCCTCTCTGTACCTGCAGCAATACTCTCAACCACCCTGTTAGGACCGTTTGGGCCTCATCACAAGTCCGGCGGTAATCTGGTGCAATTAGTGCCATACGGAAATAGCGTCAACGCCGGGTCGATCAGCGGTATTATCGCTGCATCACAAACTGGCATGATCGCGTTCCCGACTCCGATGGTAACGCTATTAGTCTCCGGCAGAAACTGCGCTGAAATAAGGGTTACCACCAAAATATCAGCGCTAATAGCGCTACCGCCGATGACCCCAGCGTTCAAAGACCCCAGAGAGCAGAGGAGTTGCTAGGTCTGTAAAAGACCCGGGGCTATACTGATGTCGGAACTTTTGGGACTGGGGCTAGCTAGTCTTTTGGCTGTAGCTCCTGAGATTCTATCCGGGGCTACAGCCAAAAGATCAGGGGCTATAGCCCCCTTAGCCCCCCCCTAGCAACGCCCCTGCCAGAGAGCCCTCCCCATCGCCGGCGTGCTCACACCCCTGAGCCCAGGGCCACTGCACAGCCCCTCTCCCACATGTGCTGCAGAGGCTGAAAGAGATGGAGTGCAGACAGAGGGAGATGGAGGCGATAGGGCACATGCACTCGGAACCCCTGCAGGCCATATGGGACAGCATACATGGGCTCACCCGCAGGATTGTGCGGGTCATTGTGAAGAACCGGGCAGAGACAACTGATAAGCGTTAAAATTTGCAGTTTAAAATTGCAGGAAGTCATATTGTTTGGCTGATAATTAACCATTTCAAGCCATCCACCCATATTCTCTACACTGTGTGCAGTACATTGGAAACAGAGAATTAATGTGATACATTATTACACCGCAGCAACTTCCTGCAATCGAATTTAAAAGAGACATTAAGGAGACCGGAATTCACAAATTTTGGTCAACACTTTTCAATTTTGTGACACATATACTTGTATACTTGGTGGTCAGCATGTCTTTCAATAGTGTACCACCGCCAATGTTTTTCCTTTCGGATGTTGGTGAACCAACTATTCCATGGAAAAGATGGATTAAATCATTTGAACATTACGCTGGCGTTGTATGTGGTCAGAATTGCAGCGTGGAGAGGAGGAAGTCTCTTTTAATGCATTGTTTAGGCCCGGCGGGGCAGGAAAAATTTGAAGACCTACCAGATTTACTTTCTGATGAAGATAATGACTTAAATGAATATGAGCGGTCGGTGAAGAAGATGGGGAAACATTATGAAAAGAAACTGAGCACTATTTTGGAACGTTATAAATTTGGGAAAAGAACTCAAGGAGAGGGTGAGAGCATAGAACAGTACATCACTAGTTTGAGAAAGCTAGCCAAGACATGCAATTTCAATACTCAGTTGGACGAGAGGTTGAGAGATCAATTCATGCTGGAGTGTAGGAGTAGCAAAGTAAGAGAAAGATTATGGGCTGAGGACGACCCCAACTTGGACACTGTCTTGCGTGTGGCCAAGGAAGTGGAGCACACTGAGAAATGTGTTAAGGAATTAGAAAGCAGGATGCAAAATACTGATATTAAACATGAAATTTCAAAAGAGAAGCATAATGCACTTACTACAAGTAAAGAGAATGAACCCATTGCCCAAATTTCAGGAAATTCCAACAGGAGATACAAATCAGAAAGGAACGGGAGATTACCGTGGAATGATGAAAAAAGAAGAAAACCAAGCTCCAGAATTTATAACAGTGATGTGAGAAAGAAAAGTCCGCACAGGCGTGGAGATGACCCCAGAAGGAAGAACACAGGGAGATGTTTTAGATGTGATAGCATGGATCATTGGGCGGATAACCCAGAATGTCCTGCTTTGAAAATCATATGTGGGAAATGCAAAGGCAAGGGGCATTACGCACGATGTTGCAGAAGGCAAAACACTTCCACTAACTGGATAGGAAGCGATGAAAATAGTGATGAAGATGAAGAAGAATGTGTGTTTGTCGTGACGGACGAAGAAAATGAACAAGAAATAGAAAGCCCCAAAGCCGTAGTTTGTGTTGATGGAACCGACATGCACATGATGATTGATTCAGGTGCAAAATATACCTTGATACCACACATTTTCTGGGACAGGAAGAAACATGAATACCTGCATGAACCAGACATAAATCCCAGAGCATATGGCGAAGTTAAAATAGATGTCATTGGATGGTTTTGGGGAGCACTCAAATTCAAAGAGAGGAAAGCAAATGGAAAAATATACATAACAAAGAAGGGGAGAACACCTTTGTTAAGTTGGACTCACCAATGTAAACTCAAAGTGAAGTTAGATGCTGCGTCGGATGAGTCTGTATATTCAGTTGAAAGCAATGATGGAAGACTTCAAGGAAACAAAGAAGTCACCAAGGAAGCTGATATGGTGAAAGAAATTTTCAGGAAAGAAATCGGATGTCTGCGTGGGTTTGTTCATGAGATCAAAATGAAGCCAGGACATGTTCCTGTTGCGCAGAAGTTACGCAACATTCCGCTTTCAATGAGAGAAGAAGTAAGAAAGGAGATTAAGTTATTGGAGGATCAGAAAATCATTGAGAGAATAGATGCCAGTGAATGGGTTTCACCATTAGTTGTATTAAGAAAAAAATCCGGAAAATTGAGAATATGCGTAGACATGAGAGAATTAAATAAGTGCGTGATCCCGGACAGACATCCACTCCCCAATATTCAAGAGATTGTATCCACTATTGGACCCTCGAAGTATTTTTCCACTCTGGATCTAACATCAGCATACCATCAAGTTAAACTTCATAGGGATTCTAAGAAAATGACAGCCTTTATCACGCCTGATGGGCTGTATCAATACCGAAGATTGCCATTTGGGTTGGTGTCAGCTGCTTCAGTATTTCAGAGAATCATGCACAAACTATTTGAAGGTGACGAAGGAATTATTTGTTTTCAAGATGACATACTAGTACACGCTGTCAACCAGAAAGTGCATAATGAAAGATTACAACAAGTCTACAAGAAATTATATGAAGCAGGTATGACCCTTAGTAGAGATAAATGTAATATAAATCGTAGCGAAATCGAATATCTAGGACATACCATATCTGCTAGCGGCATAAAACCAAGGAAACAACTTGCGGATGCCATAATGAACATGCCAAGACCAGAGTCAAAGGAGGGCGTGCGTACGTTGATTGGAATGGCAGAGTACTATTCTAAGTTTATAAAGGATTTTGCCATACATACTGTTCCGCTACGTGAACTCCTAAAGAAGAAGTCATTTGAATGGAACAGGGAGTGCGAAGAAGAATTTGAAAATATCAAATCAGAATTAAACAGAGCACCATCACTGAAGAATTTCAAAAGTGGGAGGAAGACTATAATAACAACAGATGCAAGCAACCTAGGGTTAGGAGCTGTTGTCACACAAGAAATTGAAGGAAAAGAAGTTCTTATCGCGTTTGCATCTAGATTGTTAAAGGGTGCAGAAAGGTCGTATGCTGCAATAGAAAAGGAAATACTGGCCATCAAGTGGGCAACAGAAAAGTTTAGGAATTTCATCTGGGGAGTGGAGGTGGAGATTCGCACTGACCACAAACCATTGATACATGTCATTATGAATAAAGGTTTGGACAATGTATCTAACAGAATTAAAAGATGGGTGGTACTTCTGCAGGAGTACAACTGTACAGTACGATATGTACCAGGAGTGAAGAATCGTGCTGCTGATTGTCTGTCGCGACTTACCAACAATTCTGAAGTAGATAATGAAAGTGAAGACAGTCCTGAGGTTGTTTTGAACGTTGAAGCGCTTTCCATATCCAAAACTGAGTGGGAAGAAGCGGAAAGACAAGATGATAGTATAATACAGTTGAAACAAATTATACGAAACAATGGAAGTTTGAAGAAAGTTATGTTTGAGGGGTCCGATCTCATCGAATACTGGAGAGTTGCAGATGAACTCAACGTAGCGAATGACAGAATTATGAGAGGAGATCGAATAATTCCACCTACAAGTTTAAGACAAAGAATCATCGATCTGGGCCACGAAGGCCATCAAGGAATTGTGAAGACTAAACAGAGAATACGCGATGATTTCTGGTGGCCAGGATGTGACCTGCAAATCGAGAGAACCATCAGAGAATGTATCCTTTGTAATCAGAGTGACAGGGCGTGTGTGAGTGAGAATTACCCTATGGTGATAACGAATATTCCAGGGAAAGTATGGGATGAAATAGGCATGGACATACTAGGGCCTATTCATTGTGATGGTAAACAACAGTTTTGCTTGGTGGTCATTGACCTTCTGACCAGATGGGTAGAAGTTCTTATCAAACCTCATATGAGTGCTAAGATAGTGATAGATTTTTTGTCAGAGATATGCACTAGAGAAGGTTTCCCAAGAAGCATATTAACTGATAATGGTGTCCAATTCAGGTCAAAAGAGATGGAAATGGTCTGTACCAGTAATTCCATTGTGCACAAAACTAGTGCAATATACCACCCACAAACCAATGGGGTGGTTGAGAGATTCAATAAGGTGCTCAAGGATGCTATTCGGTGGGCTTGGTCAAATGGGCTCAACTGGGAAGAAGCAGTGAAAAGGAAAATAATTGCTCACCGTTTTACTCCCCATAGTACTACTGGTCTATCACCTTTTGAGTTAAGTAGAGGGCGCAGAGCAAACACCAAATTGACACCATCTTGGTTGGAGAGGGAGACCATAGTAAGAAAAGATTTTGGAGAGGCGGTAGAGAACATTAGGAAAATCCAACTTAGGAACAAGGCAGCTCACGATAGTCTAATGAGCAAAAGGAAAGGAAATAAGGTTCCCAGAGTGGGGGGGTCTGGTAAGAATTAAACTACCCCCTGTACTAAGAGATGGACCTTGTAAATGGTCCAAACCAGTGAGTGTGATTGAGGTTTTTAGACATGCGGTGAGAGTGCAAGATGGTAGGGTCTGGAATATGGAGAGAGTATGTGTGATGGAATCGAGTAAGGATGTAAATACTGGTGAAATGGAACACAAGGAGCAACTCAGTAGGGGTGACAATGAAAGCATTGCAGCAAGTTTTAAATTAAGGGTTGCATCAGATGCATGGGTGCTCTGATGCAACCCTTAATTTAAAACTTGCTGCAATGCCCCAACCCAGCGCACAGTACCTTAATGTCAGGAAATCACACCTAATTCACCAAACGCTGCGTGTTGGCTGCCTGCCACTTATACCTTGCGCAGATTAATTATGGGAACCTCTCCATGGGCAGCCAACTGGCACTGTATGCAGGGCTTAATTTTCTGCAGCTGACTGGCACTGTATGCAGGGCTTAATTTTCTCCTGGGTAAACAGATTACTGACATTAAAGTCCTCTCCTTTTCATGAATCAGCAGACTCTCATTTATATATATTCTTGGACCAGCAGCACTCTCCAGTGGGTCCTTTGTATCTTGGGATCAGCAGGCTTCATCTACAATTTATCGGGGATCAGCAGGCGCCTTCTGATCCCATCCTCGTCGCCATTTGTAGTATTGGTGGATGGAGGAAATCATCAGGAAACAGGTAATTCATGAGCATATAAAATGAGTAAGTTTATTCATAAGTTACAGGGCAAGTTAAGTATGAAAAGCAGGAGCTATATAGATAACATCCTTTCAGTAAGGTTCTCCCATCGTGTCCCCAACTGTAGCTATTAGAACACTAACGTCTCACATAATTCTAAATAACATCACTATATTATACTATCTGCACAAGTTGCATTCAGTACAGATGGACATATAAATACTACACAGCATTGGTGAGGTGTATATAATAGTGACAATGTGTGCAATCATATTCATATATCATGAAGTTATTGGAGTTTGCATTAGGCAGATTGATGGTACTAGCAGGTTTATGAACAGTTTGAGGTTTTGCAGGTCTGCAACTATTAGTGTCATGCTCTATGGGGTAGCACCGCCATTGACGTTTATGTACCTACGAGTTTGTTTGGTGTTGTGATTCAGTGTAAATACAGCAAATTATATGAAAGGCATTTACAGATGGTATGGTTTTTTCAACAAAGTATGTACAAGGGTGGTTGTTTGATGGCAAAATGAAATGGTGGTTGTTTATGTATAAAAATTGTTATAAATGGATATAATCCATGATACCCAGATGAATGTATAAAATGTGTTATACCTGGATGTAATCCATGATACCCAGATGAATATTGGATGCTCGGTTGACAGTTGTAGTACCCGGATGGATATTAGAATATGATACCTAGATGATTATTGGATGCTCAAAATAATTTTTAATGCTGTATGAGGTGATACCCAGATGAATAATGGATGCCGAATGAATACTGGATGAATATTGGATGCCCGGATGACTGTTGTGGTACCCGGATAGATATAAAATGTATATACTGATTGTATGCCGAATGAATACTGGATGAATATTGGATGCCCGGATGACTGTTGTGGTACCCGGATGGATATTAAATGTATATACCGAGATGAATATTGGAAGCCCGGATCTGTTGTGGTGCCCGGACGGATATTATGTTGTGATTCCCAGATGAATATTTAGATGCCTGATTGATATTTGTGATGTCCAGATGAAATTTAGGTTTTATGAGTAGTGGTAATCTGGATGATATTGTGATATTATGCTAATTGATGGGTGGTCAATAGTTTAACGTTGACGCTGCATCGTTCAGAGGTCATGTCATATATGAGTCTGCGTGTGGGCAGATGTGAAATATTGACTGGAATATATGTTGTAAGTTCAATGTTACTGTCACCTCATCGTTCAGTGGTCAGGTTATACATTAGGTGGTATATCAGTCTGCATTAGGTGGATGTGATCAGTAATAACTCTGCATCGTTCAGAGGTTATTTCATTTATGATTATAAGTTCAATGTTACTGTCACTGCATGGTTCAGTGGTCAAGTGGTACTCTGCATCGTTCAGAGGTCATTTTATTTATGATTACAAGTCCAATGTTACTGTCACTGCATCGTTCAGTGGTCAAATGATACTTTAGTCTGCATTAGGTGGATGCGATCAGTAATGACTCTGCATCGCTCAGAGGTCATTTATGATTACAAGTTCAATGTTACTGTCACTGCATCGTTCAGTGGTCAAGTGGTACTTTAGTCTACATTAGGTGGATGCGATCAGTAATGACTCTGCATCGTTCAGAGATCATTTTATTTATGAATCTGTGCGTGGGCAGATGTGAAATACGAAGGGAATATACATTATGAGTAGTGACACTGCATGTTTGGTATAAAGTGCACTAGTGTCATGAAGGTTATGAATAGTGAATAATTACCCGTATGCTTGAATGGCCTGTATGCAGGTGATGTTGATGCATGGGTGCTGGCCGTATATCGAGCATGTTATTTACGCTGTGATGTTGCGTATTATTAATATTGCTCTGAAACGGTACAGTTTGGTCTTACTGTCTTGCAAAATTGAATGTAATTGTTGTTGGTTTGAGACCTGTTTCCACTTGGACAGATTTCTTGATATATTTTCTGTCGTTGTGTTTTTTTTTCCACGCACTGTTCTCCTTTACCAGTTGCGTTGTTTTCATGTGATCTTTGTCTTGTACGTATCTTTCCTTTCTTTTCCCACATTTATGTGTTCTCTTCTAGGCAGTGGGAGCGTGTGCTGGACGGTGTAAATGAAAGATGCAAATGATGGGTGTTTCTCTGACAAGAAAGGTAGTGTATTGTAGTCATGGTTGTGAACTAGTTGTGTTAGGAATGTAAATGGATGGTCCATATGAATGTTAGCTAGTTATCTTATGGTTGCGTGAGTGCGCAGTTGTGCTGGATGTGGCAGACCCTTGTCTTTAGGTGGAAGGTGGAGTGGGAGGAGATGCGTGTTGGTGGTTGAGAGTGTGGCAAGGAATGTGTGTGCTCGCTGGTGGCAGCTGTGAGGCCCGGGAGTGGCAGTTCCGGGCAAGTGCTGAAATGTGTACTTATCTGTGTTGAATGTTAGTTACATGAATGTGGTATACGCTTTTATGGTTACGATTGTTGTATGGCTCTTACAGATGCGCAGGAGTGTGGAAATCCTGATAGTCTCTGTATGTCTGGCCTGTGGTATCTTAGTGTGTGTTCAGTTAGAAGAGAGGGAGATGTGTAGTATTTATATGTCCATCTGTACTGAATGCAACCTGTGCAGATAGTATAATATAGTGATGTCATTTAGAATTATGTGAGACGTTAGTGTTCCAATAGCTACAGTTGGGGACACGATGGGAGAACCTTACTGAAAGGATGTTATCTGTATAGCTCCTGCTTTTCATACTTAACTTGCCCTGTAACTTATGAATAAACTTACTCATTTTATATGCTCATGAATTACCTGTTTCCTGATGATTTCCTCCATCCACCAATACTACAGTTCTGAGTGAACATCTAAGTATATGATCCATACTAGTCTAAAAAGTGTAACTATGTGATTGGTTACTTAACATCAGGTGGGGCAACTAAGCCCTCCCTAAAAAAATGACCACTATGAACATCACTAAATACACAACATCCCATTGGTTTACACACTATAGGACCCCTAAATACGCAGGTCCTCTACAATTGGTTGGCTCTTAATCCTCCTTCAGTACTTTTCCACCTACGTTAGCAGCCTGCAGGCTGGCCATCCAGATGCTGGTGAGGTTGCCTTAACTTTAGCTTCCCATCATTTAGCATATCAATCCATCATCACCTCAGTGGTCTACTGTCAATTATGCCTTTGAAATTCATCCCTGAGAGTGTTCTTAGCTCTGAGAAAATTAGGGAGTGAGAAGCACAGTCTGCCTTCATGCGTAGGTGTGACCATCTCGTTCATCCAACTTCATGCTTCATGTGACTAGAGACCATGGAATCAAGCCTTTTCGTGCATTTAATATTAATTTCTAATAGTCCTCTGACGTCTTCCTTATTATATTCATGCCTTTCTGAACAGGAGTCTTGTTCTTTCACACGATTTTGTATCCAAAGTCAGTTCACTCCAGTTTTGATAAGACCTTGGCTTCTTGGCTCGCTCATCCTCACCTTTGGCTGTTACTCTGCTTGAAATTCAATTAGCTTTTTACTGCAACACACTGAAATGAGGCCTTTTGCTACTGTCCAACCTGCTATAATACGTTTAGTGGAAACATCCATAATTCTCTCATTCCTATGTATGTATACGTTGGCGCTTGCCAGTCTGTTTACTATAATCTTAGAGCTAGCTTCACGATTACTTTGCTGCTTGCGTTTCTTCTGCATCTGTACACGTGTCAAATGACTTGATATCTTCATCCTTTTTCCTCCATCGGAGCCCGGTGAGTTGCGGCTGATTTGATTTTAAGGCTCCTCCACCTGTCCTGGTGGCATCCTTGGTCCCCCTGCCCCTGAAGTAGCCCGCTTTGTCTCCACTCCCTCCCCGCACCCACTTCCTGATTCCCCGGACCTCCCGCCTCCCGTGCCCGCCCACCCCCCCCCATTGGTCCATCCATCCAGCCTTGCCGAGCGAGTGTAGTGACTCGCGTGCCTGCACCGGCTCCTTTCCTCCATCGGAGCCCGGTGAGTTGCGGCTGATTTGATTTTAAGGCTCCTCCACCTGTCCTGGTGGCATCCTTGGTCCCCCTGCCCCTGAAGTAGCCCGCTTTGTCTCCACTCCCTCCCCGCACCCACTTCCTGATTCCCCGGACCTCCCGCCTCCCGTGCCCGCCCACCCCCTCCCATTGGTCCATCCAGCCTTGCCGAGCGAGTGTAGTGACTCGCGTGCCTGCACCGGCTCCTTTCCTCCATCGGAGCCCGGTGAGTTGCGGCTGATTTGATTTTAAGGCTCCTCCACCTGTCCTGGTGGCACCCTTGGTCCCCCTGCCCCTGAAGTAGCCCGCTTTGTCTCCACTCCCTCCCCGCACCCACTTCCTGATTCCCCGGACCTCCCGCCTCCCGTGCCCGCCCACCCCCCCCCCATTGGTCCATCCAGCCTTGCCGAGCGAGTGTAGTGACTCGCGTGCCTGCACCGGCTCCTTTCCTCCATCGGAGCCCGGTGAGTTGCGGCTGATTTGATTTTAAGGCTCCTCCACCTGTCCTGGTGGCATCCTTGGTCCCCCTGCCCCTGAAGTAGCCCGCTTTGTCTCCACTCCCTCCCCGCACCCACTTCCTGATTCCCCGGACCTCCCGCCTCCCGTGCCCGCCCACCCCCCCCCCATTGGTCCATCCATCCAGCCTTGCCGAGCGAGTGTAGTGACTCGCGTGCCTGCACCGGCTCCTTTCCTCCATCGGAGCCCGGTGAGTTGCTGCTGATTTGATTTTAAGGCTCCTCCACCTGTCCTGGTGGCATCCTTGGTCCCCCTGCCCCTGAAGTAGCCCGCTTTGTCTCCACTCCCTCCCCGCACCCACTTCCTGATTCCCCGGACCTCCCGCCTCCCGTGCCCGCCCACCCCCCCCCATTGGTCCATCCAGCCTTGCCGAGCGAGTGTAGTGACTCGCGTGCCTGCACCGGCTCCTTTCCTCCATCGGAGCCCGGTGAGTTGCGGCTGATTTGATTTTAAGGCTCCTCCACCTGTCCTGGTGGCATCCTTGGTCCCCCTGCCCCTGAAGTAGCCCGCTTTGTCTCCACTCCCTCCCCGCACCCACTTCCTGATTCCCCGGACCTCCCGCCTCCCGTGCCCGCCCACCCCCCCCATTGGTCCATCCAGCCTTGCCGAGCGAGTGTAGTGACTCGCGTGCCTGCACCGGCTCCTTTCCTCCATCGGAGCCCGGTGAGCCCTCCCTCCCCGCAACCCTCTCCCTCCCAGACGATATCATTTCGATGCCAGTCCCTCGTTCCGCCTACACCCACCCGTGATAGGCCCGACTACTTCCTCCTCTGACCTGATTGGTGCAGACGAGAAGCTCCCGTCTCATTGCTAGTCCTCCCAAGGCAGCCCTCTGCCTGGCAGCCCATCAGCTAAGGACCTGAAGCAAAGGACGGCTCCTACAGTGACGGCTCCACTTCGTATCTGCAGGTATCCGCAGGAGAAGCAAGAAGCCAACAAAAAGTAAGTGTGGCAAGGACGGGGACAGAAGCAATTACTTCTCGCCATACCACCCTACCACTTATATAACAAGGCACCAACAGTGAAAGTCGAATCTAGAATTGCACTCAAACTGCGCCCAATAACCCCTCTGAGAAGTTGCCTTTTGAAGCTGCGCCCAACAGCCTCCCTGTGATAAGTTAAATTAGAAGTGTTCCCAATTGCATTCAGAAACTGCGCCCAATAGCCTCTCTGAAAAAGTTGAATTTGATGTGTAAATGATTGCATTTTGAAGCTGCGCCCAATAGCCTCCCCGAGAAAAGTTGAATCTGATGTGTGCATAATTGCATTTAGAAGTTGCGCCCAATAGCCTCTCTGAGAATTGCTGAATTTATAAGCGTACACGATTGCTTTTAGAAGCTACGCCCAATAGCCTCTCTAAGAAAGTTGAATTAGAAGTGTCCTAATTGCACCTAAACACTTTTCCCAATTTCATTTGAAGCTGCACCCAATTAATGAATTAGAATTAGAAGTGTCCCAAACTGCATCTATAAACTGCGCCCATTAGCCTCTACGATAAGTGGAAATTAGAAGTGTACTCGACTGCATTTTGAAGTTGCGCCCAATAGCCTCCCTGAGAGAAGTTGATTTAGAAGTGTTCCCAATTGCATTCAGAAACTGCGCCCAATAGCCTCTCTGAGAAAAGTTGAATTTGATGTGTGCATGATTGCATTTTTGAAGCTGCGCCCAATAGCCTCCCTGAGAGAAGTTGATTTAGAAGTGTTCCCAATCGCTTTCAGAAACTGCGCCCAATAACCCCTCTGAGAAGTTGCCTTTTGAAGCTGCGCCCAACAGCCTCCCTGTGATAAGTTAAATTAGAAGTGTTCCCAATTGCATTTTTGAAGCTGCGCCCAATAGCCTCTCTGAGAAAAGTTGAATTTGATGTGTGCATGATTGCATTTTTGAAGCTGCGCCCAATAACCTCTCTGAGAAAAGTTGAATCTGATGTGTAAATGATTGCCTTTGAAGTTGCGCCCAATAGCCTCCCTGTAAAAAGTTAATTAGAAGTGTTCCCAATTGCATTCAGAAACTGCGCCCAATAGCCTCTCTGAAAAAGTTGAATCTGATGTGTAAATGATTGCTTTTTGAAGCTGCGCCCAATAGCCTCCCTGTGATAAGTTAAATTAGAAGTGTTCCCAATTGCATTCAGAAACTGCGCCCAATAGCCTCTCTGAGAAAAACTGAATTTGATGAGTTCATGATTGCATTTTGAAGTTGCGCCCAATAGCCTCCCTGAGAGAAGTTGATTTAGAAGTGTTCCCAATTGCATTCAGAAACTGCGCCCAATAGCCTCTCTGAGAAAAGTTGAATCTGATGTGTAAATGATTGCTTTTGAAGTCGCGCCCAATAGCCTCCCCGAGAAAAGTTGAATCTGATGTGTGCATAATTGCATTTAGAAGTTGCGCCCAATAGCCTCTCTGAGAATTGCTGAATTTATAAGCGTACACGATTGCTTTTAGAAGCTACGCCCAATAGCCTCTCTAAGAAAGTTGAATTAGAAGTGTCCTAATTGCACCTAAACACTTTTCCCAATTTCATTTGAAGCTGCACCCAATTAATGAATTAGAATTAGAAGTGTCCCAAACTGCATCTATAAACTGCGCCCATTAGCCTCTACGATAAGTGGAAATTAGAAGTGTACTCGACTGCACTTTGAAGTTGCGCCCAATAGCCTCTCTGAAAAAGTTGAATTTGAAGTGATCCCAATTACATCCAGAAGCTGCCCCCAACAGCTCTCAAAGAAAAGTTGCATTTGAAGTATTCCCAATTGTATCCAGAAAGCACCAAATAAGTCATCGACCAGGTGAACCCAAAAGTCTAAAAAGCGGTAATCATCAACCCTTGAACTACAATCAGAAACCCTCCTAAATCAACCCAAAGCCCACACCGATCATGAGTGCAGTCACTCCCCCCACTCCTGTCAGAAACGACTCCCGTGGACCACTTCCATTCTCCGATCCCCCTTCACTCCCGCCTCCCCCTTCCCTTATCAACCCACCCCCGTCCGCAATCCTAGCCGCCACCCTCTCCAAACACCAAGCCAGGGGTGCACGATGGCGAGCAACCCACCCTAAAACCACGCATCCCCTGAACCCCACCGCCGACCTGCCAACAGTGCCCACTGTGCCCACTCCCGCCCTCCTTACTATCATATCTAGCACACCCGACCCTCCAATCGCCCAACCCCCTCCTTGCCCCCATACCCCTGCCACTTTCACCAGCCGACCGCACCATTTCCTATCCCTAAAAACTGCACGCCTTGCACTAGCAAGAACCGAAGCCGCTTCCCTCTCCCCCTCTGACCCCCCTACCCTCGCTCACACGCCAGTTGCAGCAAAGAAACTAAAGAGGAAACGTTCCTGGTCCCCCTCAACCTCTCAGCTCTCCTCGCCTCCCCTATCTCGACCCTGCACCTCTCTCCCACACTCTCCTCCTTCCCCCATGGCCTCTCCTTTCCTGAAACCCCTCTCACTCGATTTCACCTAGACTGCAACTGAAACTCCCAACCACCCACTCCCCTTCCTCAAATCCCCCTCCCCGAACCCGATCAACCTATCACAAGCAACCACCCAACCACGCCCGAAGCCTAAATACCTCTCTGCTCGCCCACTTTTCCCTAGCATCACCAACCTTAACCCCCTCCCTTCAGTCTCTCCGCCCCCCCCACCCGAGCACCAAACCCAACCCTGCCCGCAGATGTAAACTGCATCCTTTTTAACGCGCGATCTGTAGCTAAAAACAGACACTGCATCTTCGACCTCCTCACCTCTGTCAAACCGGACCTAGTTTTCATCACTGAAACCTGGTTCTCTGATGATTTCGGCCCAATCGCTAATGAAGCCTTTCCACCTGACTATTGTCTCATCCCACTGAACCGTCCGTCCAGAGGAGGGGGGATAGCATTCGTCTTCAAATCTCACTTCCATGCCACAATCATGGACAACCAAACCTCCATTCCATCCTGTGAATCGCTCCTCGTTAAACTATCCCTCTCCCCGTCGCTCTCACACAGCTTCCTAATAATCTACAGGCCTCCTGGCTACGATAGACATTTTGCAAACAACCTTTGTGACTCCATCGCCTCCCTCCAAATCAATCACCCCAACCTCACCCTCCTTGGAGATTTCGACATATGGCTCGACAACCCCACCAACCCTATGACCCACGCCCTGGTTGACGGTCTAGATGCAATTAACCTCCAACCCCACATAAACGGCCCGACTCACTTTAAAGGACACACTCTCGATGCCATCTTTAGCTCCAATACCCTGATTCACCTAAAGCCCCCCACCCCTATGATCTGGTCCGATCATTTTATTCTCTCGTTCACCATCAACTCTCCCAGCCCCCTCCCCATACGCACATCTGAGCCTCCGAACCTACGCAAGTGCTGGAAAAAACTAAAAATCACCCCAGACCTAGCCGAAGCACTCCTCCTGTCTCGACCACCTACCTACCATCCCCGCAACCATCTAACGCCTGAAGTCTTTGACTCATGGCTCAACGCATCTCTGACACGACTCACTCCCCTATGCAAACCATCAACCCGCCTTGGCCCTTTTCCCAGATGGTTCACTCCTGAGTTAAAAACCACTAAACGACATTACAAATACCTTGAACGCAACTGGCGGAATGAGAAAACACAAGAGAGCAAGACCACCTTGGCCCGACAACTGTATCAGTACAAGGCCGAAATCCGGAAAGCAAAAAAAAGCCCACTACAACACCCGAATCCTAAACTCCAAAAACCCAAGCAAAGAACTCCACAAAATCATCTCCGAATTCACCAATCCGGCCTGTAACACAACCATCCCGACCCCGTCACAATCACTCTCCCTCCATTTTTACACCACGGCTATTGAAAGGACTAAATCTCTAAACACCAAACTGTCCCTCCTACAACCAATTGACACTCCGCCGCCCGCACCGGCCAGATCCTCACCTGCAACCTCAACGCAACCAACGCTCGAATCCTTTAGTCCATTATCACCAGAGCAATTTCTCAAACTTCTATCTGCCCGCAAACCATCTGGATCACCCCTAGACCCCTGCCCAGCGAAAACTCTTAAAGGAATTTTTGCCTCCACTTGCGCAGGGGAGCACGCAAGATCTATCATAAACAACTCCCTTTCCTCCGGTATATTTCCTGAGGGATACAAAATAGTATACGTCAAACCTCTAATAAAAAAATCTTCGCTCGACCCTCTCGAGGTCAAAAACTACCGCCCAATCTCAAACACCAGGTTCCTTGCCAAACTCATTGACCGAACCGTCTACTCCCAACTAAATGCCTTTGTCGAAGCCAATAACCTCCTAGACCCTGCTCAATCAGGTTTCAGATCACGTCACGGAACCGAAACCACCCTAGCGTCGATCTGGGACGACCTCAAAATGACAGCAGACGCCGCAGGATGCGCAGCACTAATCCTCCTTGACCTATCCGCTGCCTTTGACACGATCAATCACTCAATCCTCCTAGACCGCCTCCACTCCCTAGGAATCCGTGGAACCGCTCTTAAATGGATAGCCTCTTTCCTCAAAGACAGGCACCAAATAACTACACTCCCCGGCTTTACCTCCCAAGCTCGACCTGTCGACACCGGAGTCCCTCAAGGAGCATGTCTATCTGCCCTGCTATTCAATCTCTACCTGATCACCCTCCCGCCAATCATTCGCTCACACAACATCATATGTTACAACTACGCTGACGACACCCAACTAATCTTAAAATTCCTGAACTCGAAACCCAACTCCCGACCCGACCTAGCAGCCTGCCTTCTTAACATTGACTGCTGGATGACCCAAAACCACCTCCTGCTAAACCCAGCCAAAACAGAAATCATGGTGTGCGGCAACTCCGATCTTCTTCCGCACCCGCTTCCCTGGCCACCCGCCATGGGCAACGCACCGACACCCTCTAACACAGTGAAAAATCTTGGATGTACCCTAGACTCCGGCCTAACACTCTCGCGCCAAGTCAACAATGTCTCAAAGTCCTGCCACTACCACCTTAAAACCCTCAGGCGCATCTTTCCATACCTCTCATTTCCAAACAGAGTCTCTGCCGTCCAATCAATCGTTATATCCAGACTGTACTACGGAAACCCCCTATACCTCGGAATCCATGCTTACCAGCTGAATAAACTCCAAAGAGCGCAAAACGCAGCGGCCAAAATGCTACTTGCGCTAGGTCCAAGAGACCACGTATCCCCAGCCCTCAAGACACTGCACTGGCTTCCAGTAGCCCGTAGGGTGGCTTTCAAAATCTTATGCCTCACCCATAAAGCACTACATAAAACTGGACCTCAATATCTTCAAGAAAAACTAATACCATATCTTCCCTCTCGCACCCTAAGATCAAGCTCAGCCGGCCTCCTAACAATTCCTAAGACAAACTCAATCAGGATAGGCGGAACATCATTCTCAGCCCAAGCTCCAACCCTGTGGAACTCGCTCCCTCCCCACATCCGCCTAACTGAAGACCTAACGTCCTTCCGCAAACTACTGAAAACCTGGCTCTTCCCCTAAAACCAACCGGCTTCCAAACTAGCACCACCTCTCCGACCTATCAATAAACGACTAAAGTAGATCAAATTCAGGGAAGCAGATATTACGAATAAATCAATGAGAAACCGATGAAATGCACATAGCAGTATATAAAAGCTAATATGAACGCAAATACAGAGAAGCGAACAGAACTAAGGAGCACGTAGAACTGATGAGGGCGTATAAAACTAACTTTGCTGAACCAACAAACTTATAGACTAGGTCAACGCGTGGCTTGACAATAGTATACAAGCGAACGAGCATATAGAGAGGATGACCATGGAGAGCGGAAGAGTGTTGAGGGCGGAAGAGTGTTGAGGGCGGATGTGTGTTGAGGGCGGATGTGTGTTGCGGGCGGATGTGTGTTGCGGGCGGATGTGTGTTGCGGGCGGATGTGTGTTGCGGGCGGATGTGTGTTGCGGGCGGATGTGTGTTGCGGGCAGATGTGTGTGGAGGGCGGCCGGGTGTGGAGGGCGGCCGGGTGTGGAGGGCGGCCGGGTGTGGAGGGCGGCCGGGTGTGGAGGGCGGCCGGGTGTGGAGGGCGGCCGGGTGAGCAGGACGGCCTGGTGTAGAGGGCGGCCGGGTGTAGTGAGTGAAGGCGTGTGTAGGGTGAAGACGTGTGTGGAGAGAAGACGTATGTGGAGAGAAGACGTGTGTGGAGAGAAGACGTGCGCGGAGAGAAGACGTGCGCGGAGAGAAGACGTGCGCGGAGAGAAGACGTATGTGGCGAGAAGACGTGTGTGGCGAGAGGACGTGTGTGGCGAGAGGACGTGTGTGGCGAGAGGACGTGTGTGGCGAGAGGACGTGTGTGGCGAGAGGACGTGTGTGGCGAGAGGACTTGTGTGGCGAGAGGACGTGTGGAGGGCCGACGAATGTGCAGAACGGACGAATGCTTAACTGCATGACATCCATATTATACCTAGAAGAACATACCTCATATCACACCCCACGCTTACTCTCTCCTTACACCACCACCCAACTAGAACACAGAGATACTATGACACCATTCGGTATAACTGTTCTCATATCAACATCTGACGCCGCTCACTCCACATCACTCTATGTAATCACTGCTGGTCTCGCACCCCCAGCCAGGCGTTCCCCTCAGGCCCTACGCTGCCACTCTCGGTCCGGATAATTCCTGCCAGATTCAAACACATACTCCTAACCTCTCACCCACCACACCTACCGCTATGAAGCAGCTCCCACAGAGAAATTTCGCACCAGCTGCACACATACCAGATGCGCACTCGCACCTTTTGAACCCTCTCTCCTCCCTCTACTGACATGAACTTCGGTTCCCAAGGGCGTTCAACCTACCAGCGCCTTCAGACCATACCAATGGTATATAAGGCGCTATATAAGTGCAAAATAACATAACATAACATAACATCTGTCTCTGTGGCATAAGCTTCTTCACCTTGAGCCCAAGATGTCACTTATCCTTATTACTTTCTTGATGCCTTATAGAATATCTGCATTCTCTGGTCACTGCATCTCTTTTACCTATGTTCTCTTCAGCTCCATGTAACATATACTGGCAATGGTTAGTGACACTATCATTCATCCTTGCTGCTTATTGTCTCGGCTTCTTCAGGGATTTCATTCAAACGGCCATCATATTTCTTTGTATGCAGGTATGGTTTTCTCAATGCGTACCTTGGCTCCCAGATTCTCCAGATTGGCCAGATAGGTACTGGCCCTTTCACTGGTACTGGACTGAGTCAATACAGGGCTCTTTGTCGATTCAGCTGTTCTATATACATCACATACTCTGGTTTCCAGCATATAGGTAAAAGGGGCGGGTCGATTGAGGGTACTTGGCTCCTTCTCTACACTCCCCCTTCTGGGTGATTCATCGACCACTCCCACATCAACCTTCACATCCAGACAGCATGGCCTGAAGAACAGCTTCTTTGGGCCCCATAACGTTATGACTCCCTTCAGGCATCCTGCTGTTTTCCCATGGTCATCTTTATTCCATGTCATGAGCTGGCATTGTCCACTTGCACTACAGTAGATCCATCTTCCCACATATTTCTTATGATTCTTCGGATACAAGAACTTTGTCCACTCCGGTGGATGGATACTAGGCTTCACAAAGTCTCTGATCTCTTCATCTGTCAGGTCTTTGGGCTACCATCCTGATTCAACATCGATCATAATCTTCATCCCTATGGCTTTCTTTGCTGTCTTCTTGCACTGTGAGATTATTATCTTGATCACACAAAATCCAAGCAATATCATCACTATCAGGGCTCCAAGGAACTTGAAAGTGTCTGCCAACCATTGTGGAACCCAAGAGAAGAGTGATCCAAACCAGCTGTCCTCAGCAATGTCTTCTACTTCATCTATCACCTGGCCATGGAGTTTTGTCAGCATGTCTATGGCCTCTGTCAAGGTTCCATTCTCGTCATCATAAGAAGGTATAAATGTGCAACATGATTCTATGATTTTTGCACAAATACCTCCATCCATTGCTGTAATCCTATCCAGGACGTAACTGTTCTGAATAGTTATCAGTCGTATGGCTCTCATCTCATCTCTGATCGCATTGAATCCCTTTATTGTAGTGTTAATTGTCTGCAGCAATTCCCACCTGGTGATTTGTAGCCACTTGGTGTTTGCTCCAACCTGGATAGCTGGCATGAAGATCAACGTGAACACAGATGAGGTCTGGTTAAACAGCCTATGCTCATATGGTATGGCATCGAAAGCTTCTATTGACTTAGCTGAGAAGTAGTTATCTCTTGATCCTCTTTATCAGTTCAACAGACCTCTTCTTCCTGAGGTGAGCATCTGCTTTTGGGAAATTGTCAATGTGTAAATCACTCTTTGGAATCACTAAAGCTGTAACATGGACATTCACCAGTGTGCATATTCCTCCCCAATCTGCAGGCAATCTGATATAGGCTCTCTGGCTGCACCAGCCCAATAATGATCCATGATCACTGCTGTACCGTGTACCATTCCTGGACATCAGAGATTCGACCACAATTCTTATTTTCTCCAACTTTTCTTGTGCCATTATTTTTGAAGCACAGCTTTGAACTTTCCAATGGCACTATCTGCAGGGGTCCTCCTCTGTCTTCAACCCAAGTCAGTAGTTCAGTAAGTCTTGGCCATAATGGCTTGCAGCCATTCTGCACGATGTCAATGACCGGTTTATAACATCCAATGATCACCCAGGCTCTGCAGATGACCACTGCTTCTTCCCATCCATCTGGTGATAACACAGATCCCCAGATCTGCATTTGGCCTCGATTCTTCCATCTTTGAGCATCCTCTGCAGATTTTCCTGCAACCTCCAATTTCTTGTTCACCTCCCATCTGATTCCAGCTGCTTTTACTCCAGGCTCTCATATCTGATCAAATGATTCTTGGTATGGGCTCTGTTTCTTGTCTTGGTATCCTGCACATAGTCATCTTCATCTGGATCTGTCCATTCAGTTGCCCATTTGAGGTAGGCATCTCGACCCATGAACTGGCCTCTGGTTTTACAAAGCGCTATATGCAAAAGACAATGAGCTGTCTGGGCGTCTATTTCGATAGCTATGAAGATTTTAGACTTTCCCATACTGTATGGCAGGAGTGTACACACAAAGCATTCCTCATTCGAGGTCCTTCTTCCTACTTCTTTTATATGCTGGTACCAAATGTTATTTCCCAAATGTGCTGTGCTGTCTAGGTAATCACTTAGCTCGAAATCATATTCTTGAGCGTTTCTTTTAGTTCTCATTCTCATGTGACCTTCCATAATCACATCATGAAGTGTACCAGCATAACCTTTTCTTTCTGGATAAATCATAGGCACATCTATCAGTGGACGGGGAAAACCTACATGTGTTTCCTGGGTAGGAGAAAGTTCAGAAAGTTTCATCCTCTCACCATACCATTTGGGCTGAACATGTCTCGCAAAATCTCCATGTGTGTGTCTTCTGGGGATTACTTTTGGGTCATTTATCACAGGATCAGGTGTTTTTACATGCATTTTCTGTGTAGGCACATTGTCTGGCAACCTCTTATCTTGCCAAGCCTGCTTTTTGTGTCAAAAAATAATTTCTACAACCTTTCTTGCATGTGAATAATTGCTACTGGCACTTATCTCAGACTCAGGTAATTGTTCATCTTTCTTTGGAACAGGAATAACTACAAAGGGTCTTGGGTGCCTAGTAGTTGCCACAGTTGCTCCTTCCTCTTGCTCAGGAAGATTCACTGGAGTCTTGGCTCCATGTAAATCAAAGTAGTAAGACGTGCAAACTGTGAAGGAAAGCAATATGATTATGAACCAATTGCAACCATAAATGAGGCAAAGGTATGTTGATGTACAACATCTAGTCTGTGCACAACATGGATGTCTTTCTACATCAGGTATCACAAAATTACTATTAGTGCCTAAGGAAGAAAAAAGTAATCTTTAAATACATCAGCATTATGCACTTCTTATGGAAGTTGCTGTCTTGCCTCAGCACTTTCGTCCTCGATCCACTGTCTGCTTGCTGAATGATAAGAACAAACTCTCTATCTCTATCTCTCTAAAACCAGTTTCTAACCATACGAAATATGAATGTCTCCAGCAAAAAGAAAACTGCTCTCAGTATGTCTAAACTAGTCCAACGACATACACCAACTCCCAAACAAATCCTCAAATCTGCCTCAGTCCAGACGACATGACAAACTTCTTTCAGCACGAAACAAGAGTCTGTCTCTATCAGCAAACTTCTCAATTTGTCCCTCGAAGGAAAGTTTCAAACCACCGTCCTGTGGGTTGTCTCAGAGTATAAACTCACTTGGATTATAATTCCCTCCAAGATCACATTCAGATTTGCAGTGTTTCTAGGATCCCTTAGAAATGTGAGCACATCTGTGCATCTGCTAACAAGATGTGGGTATTCTTCAATCAGACGAAAGAAAACACTTTTGACAAGTCTGTGTGCAGCAACAGGTGATAGGGGTATTTGTGCTATCCCCACTGTACTCAGGTAACTGCAAGCTCGATGATTGCTGCAAGTAGTCTACTCACAATCGGGCAATTTTTAGTAACTTGCAAGAAAGTACGAATATTAGAAGTTCTCCCCACAATAGCTGGATATGAACGCAGCACATAGAAAAAAACCTGAAATATAATCCTTGAAACGTTGTCATTGGATAACACCATGGGCAAATCCGAACAAGAACTCAGTGTGGAACGAGTCGGGATACTGCACTCTTTTCCAATTGTCAAAGCCACGATCAGAGTCTGGCATAGTTCTCTTCTTATCAAGGCTTAAGCATGCCTCAGTCCAAAGTTTTTAACAAGCTGCTCTGTGGCTCAGAAACAAATACTTTTCTTTCACCCTGATATATCAGCACATTGGGCCTCATCACGAGTTTGGCGGTAACACTTAAATCCGGCGGTAGCGCTATTACTGGCGGATTTAAGGGTCCGTCAAATCAGGGCTTTGGCGGATTTCTCCCCAGCTCTGAGCTGGGGGGAAATCCGCTGAAAATGTGCGCTCATACCGCCGGCGGGAAATCCACCGGCGGTATGAGCGCGAAAATTCCCCATTGAGCCCAGTGGGGAATGGGGCATTCCCGAATGGGCTCAGTGGGGAATGGGGACTTCCATTACCGCCAAACCCGTGATCCGGCGGTAGGACAGATGGCGCCGGCGCTATTCGCGCCGGCGTTACCGCCCAACTCGTGATGAGGCCCATAGTGTTTAAATCAGCTTCCTTTAACCCTTTCAAAGATGGCTTGAAAGAGTGTCCCGAACCAAGCCACAGTCCAACAAATTCCTTGTCTTTCTACTTGTCAGCTTCTGCATCCTTCTTCCTCGTCATAGATCTCATCTGCATGTGCTGTGGTTCTTTCACGATGCTTGTACTTGCTTCTAGTTGGTGTGCGGGCAGGGAGGTTTCTCCAGCAAAGACCTTAACATTGCCAAGAAATATCCAAGCACGCCTGCCCTGCACTTTGACAGCAGATGGCGTGATGTCTTCCACAATGAACGGGCCATTAAAACGGGGTTCGTCCCACCTTTTCCTTGTGTAGTTACGGATCAGGACCTCATCTACGGTGAATAGTTGGGGAAGATGAAATTCTTGAGATTTACTTGTTGAAGCATCTCCTTCTGTGTTCTCTACTGCCCTGAACCATTGTCGCTGCAACTGTCCTGAAATGACAGAAATACTGGAAGTCATACAGTTCAAGTAATCACGCATTTCCATCCCAAACAAATCTGCAGTTGACTGAACATCACTTCTAACTCTGGATGGAGGCATTAGGGGTGTTCTCATTCGCCCCCGAGTCACAATTTCGTGAGGCGTGAGATGGTGGTCAGAACCTGGTTGGATCCTTAAAGCATATAATGCCAGTGGTAGGCAATGCAACCACCCTTTCTTCAATGTAAGCTTTTAACTTGGCTATCCTTTCCAAAAGACATTATGTTTGCTGAACATGCAGCGATTTTTGCTTCGTCTGCTGCTTGGTTTCTGCGTGAGAGCAAATCTGCCCTTTTAGTATGAGCTGCATATTTAACGACCGCGGTGGCCACTGGGAGTTGCAGTGCCTTAATAAGGCAGTGTGCTGCACTGGCGTGCCATCTGCTTGGAGGTAGCCCCTCCTTTTCCAATGTGCTAATCCTGCGTGCACCGTTGATGGCACATAGGCGGAGTCGCTGTACACTGTTACTTCCTGGTCTGCATGATTCTCGAGCATGACAATCAGCACCACTAACTCTGCAGCCTGTGCTGAATAGTGAGACGGTAGTCATGCACTTACCAATATCTGAAACTCCCCATTGGTTGTGTGTTTTACCACAGCGGCACCCGTATATCTCTGTCAATCATTTTGATCTATTCTTGAAGGACCGTCAATAAAAACAATTTCTCCACCTGGCAAGGCATTTTCAGTTTACTCTTGGAATTTCACCATAGAATAATTTAAACAATCATGTGCATGCTCATCCTCTGCCAGTGGTTCGGCTACAAACATGGCAGGATTCACTACTCTGCATCAAACTATTTTGATCGCTGGATTCGATAGGACTACCTCATAGACAGAAGCCCTTTGAGAAGTCAATGTGCCCTTTGGTTTCTCTAGAATAGCAAATATTGCATGCTCCACAAATAACGTCATGGAGCATCCCTTCACTATGCTTGCATCGGCGGCAGCCAAAGACTGTTCGCACGGAAAGTGACCCCTCCTTACTGGGTCTAAAACTCTACTGTAATATGCAAGGGGCGTGTACCCCAATGTGGTTCTCTGCATAAGGACTGCTGTCATAAGTGCCATCTGTGTGCGAGAATAAAAAGAATTCCTCAGCATAATTAGGAATCCCTAAAACTGGAGCTGTGCAAAACTGCTTTTTTCAACTTTTCAAATGCTTCCTCCTTTCTCTCTGTCCACACGATTTTTTTCCTGTGTTGTCTGTGCTTTCTTTAAAGCTTGCAGTAAAGGCCTTATATATGCGCTGTAATCAAAGACCCATGCACTAACGTAATTACATAATCCCAAAAACCTCTGCATGTGTTTTATCATGTGTGGCTTTGCAGTTTTCAAAATAGCCTCAGCTCTCTCAGGAGTAACCTTTTTCCCTTCATGTGAAATCAATTGGCCACTATACAAAACTTCTTGTTGACAATACTGTAACTTTTCTTTGTCAACTTTATATCCTTTGTCAGCAAGTATTATCATTAGCTGAACAGAATCGCGCCTGCACTCTTCCTCTGTAGTGCTGCAAACTAAAATGTCATCCACGTATTGCAGAACAACGCTTTCCAAATCAATATTGCTCAAGTCCATCTACAGGACTCTATTGAAAATCGATGGAGACTCGTAATATCCCTGAGGCAAACGAGTACTTTTCAGTCGTGTTTGTATGAACGTAAATTACGTCAGATCCTGCGAGTCTTTGTGCAATGGGATTGTGAAAAACCCATTTTTCAAATCAATCATAGTGAAATATCGTGCTCCAATAGGTATATTACATAGAATTGTAGACGGGTTAGGAACTAGAGGGAACTCAGCTTCTACAATTTGGTTTATCGACCTAAGATCTTGTATTAGTCTCCAGGACACCCCCCCCCCCCCTTAGAGTTTTTGATAGGGTACACAGAAGTATTACAGGGTGACTCTGATCTCACTAAGATGCCCTGTTCCATCATGGCGGAAATTGCCTTAAAAATACCTTTGTCTGCCTCTCGATACATGGGATACTGTCGTGCTCGAGGTAAAATTGCTCCTGGTTTCAGTTTAATCTTTACTTCTCCGACCCCCTTCAATAGGCCTACATCATAAGGGCCTGTGGTCCATAATGAAGCTGGCACTTTCACTGTGTCTTCATCATAATACTCAGCACAACCACGTCCTATCATCATTTTTTGGGGCACCTCTCGTTAGATTGCTTTTACCCAATAAGTAATACTCGTCTCAAATATTACTTCGTCATCAGATGGATGATCGCCAAATATGTCCTCATCAGTGACGTCAGTTTATCTGTAACCTTCTCCGATGGCAATCCCTGCACACCATTGTCTGCCTTTGTCATCATTCCCTTCAAGCAAAGCCATAACTCGCACTATGGCTGCTTGTAACTCTAAGGGAAACATTTGCCCTTCTTCTTCACACATAGGTATCTTTGGTCTAAACAGAAATTCATCAGGTATTCTCATTGCTTTGCCCGCTAGGCCTGGCAGATATGCCAACAGAACACGTACTCCATAATGAAAAACTTCTGGCGCTAAAGGTATTGCTCTCATTGCTACTTGTCCTGTAAATGCTCTAATAATTTTGCACACATTTACGTAATGCATTCCTGGTGTTGAGCATACTATGCCTTCCTCAGTAAACGAGATCGTCATATTGAGCTTTGTCATCAAATCTCGACACAGTATATTATTTATTTATTTGAATTTATAAAGCGCCCAGCGGCATCGTGGCGCTGTTACAGCATATTCACTTAGTACAGGTACATTACATAGCGGTTATACAGATTTGGGAAAAATCTTTACGTAGGCAGTCGTACAGGTTAGGCATTGTAGGAGTGGTTAGTTAAATAGATTCGTTTTTAGCAACTTTCTGAAAGCTGTGAGAGATTCTTCGTGGCGTAGGCTGGGCGGGAGTGTGTTCCGGGCTTTCGGGGCTAGTACGTCAAAGCTCGTGCCACCCGCTTTGGCTCTATTGAATACTGGAACTGCTAATAGGTGGGAGTATTGGTCCCATCTTGGCCTGTGGGCTGGAGCAAGGTGTATTCTTTCAGTCAGGCAGGCAGGGGCTGTCTGGGCAATGCATTTGTGAGTGATCGTGAGGGCTTTAAATGTTATGCGTTCTTTGATAGGGAGCCAGTGGGCATCTTTTCTTGCCTGTGAGATGTGTTCTCTCCTAGGGATCCTGAGGGCCGCTCTGAGGGCGTTGTTTTGTGCCGTTTGCAGTTTGTTAATGTTTTTAGCGGAGGTGCCTAGGATCAGGATGTTGCAGTAGTCAAGTTTTGCGCCAATGGTGGCTCTGGCGATGTTGAGGCAGTTGGTTGGTGATAGGTGAGGTTTTACTGCGCTTATGATTTTTGTAGTGAGTGCAGCTGAGGATGAGATGGCACTGACTTGCCTGTCCATTGATAGGGTGGCGTCAAGGTATACTCCAAGGGTTTTCACTGCGGTGGAAGCTGTGAAAACCGTATTCTCAATATTGAAGGAATTGTACTTGTCATTCCGTTTTTTTAGGGACTCTTTGGGGCCTATCAGTAGGATTTCGTTTTCTTTCCCCATTTAGGCAGAGACCATTGGCTGCCATCCAGGCCTGGATGCGTGCATAGGTCTTCTGGAGTGTGTTGAGGTCTTGTTCATAGTTCCCAGTAAGGGGCAGAAGAATTTGTGTGTCGTCGGCATAGTTGGGAGCAAAGGATGATAGGTCGCCTTCCCCTACCTAGTTGGTAAAGGCTATGCCAAATTCTTCTAGGTCGCTGAACAGTGGGAGGGTGAAGAGATTGTATAGAGTGGGGGAGGTACAGGATCCTTGTGGCACTCCACACTCAATGGGGGATGGGGTGGCTGAGTCATGATCAGAGAAACCCCTCATCGCTCGGCCTTCCAAGAAGGAGGTTATCCAGGCAGTGTTTTCTTGGGAAAAGTGGGCGGTGTCAGTGAGATGTTTGCACAGGATCTTGTGGTCAACCAAGTCAAAGACCGCCGAGAGATCCAAGAGTAGGAGGAGTGAGGATTTGCCTTTGTCCATCGCTTCGAGTAATTGATTCTTGAGGTCCAAGAGGGCTGATTCTGTGCCATGACGAGGGCGAAAAACGGATTGTCTTTTTCCCAGGATATTGTGGGTTTCTAGGCAAGACTGAATCTGTAAGTATGCAGCCTTATCCAGGATTATTATACAGGATATATTAACAGGTGTCTGCCTTGAATATAGAAAAGGCACCTTCATATCGCATTCTCCTATAGAGACTGGTAACTCTTCAGTGAAAGGAACACTGCTTGTAGCTCCTGAAAAACCTTGAGTATTCATGGCGGTGCCAGACGTTAAAAACTTTCCCTCACTTATACATGAGCGCGTTGCACCCGTGTCTACTAAAAACGAAAAACACTTGCCCCCTATGTTGACGTCTACCTGCGGTTCCTCGTGAGGATTCAGCATCATGGATAGTACTGAACACTCCCTATCCTAGATGTCGTTAACTGTCCTGTACTTGTGCTCTGTTGAATCTGCATAGGTGCGCTCTGCGACTGCCATTGTGGCAGAGCCACTGCTACCTGCTGTGTCTGCAAACCCTGCTGCACTCTCTGCGCTTGCTGCTGTTGCATTATTTGATTCTGAGCAAACCCATCACTGTACTGCTGCGAATATGCAGGCAGGTTTGGAATCCCCCCTCTGGAAAATTGTTTTTTTGCACGAACCTTTGACTTCTACACATGTGAGCAAAATGCCCTGTCATCCTGCATGTCCAACATATAGGTGGCCTCCTAATCTGCCCATCCTGCATGTTCTGACCATCATTCTGCAAACCCACCTTGATTCTTCTGAAAGCTTCCCCGATTATTCTGACAGTTTCCTTGATTATTCTGAAAACCTCTTCCTCAAAATCCTTCCGCACGGAGTAAACCCATTATTACTCTGGTCAAACTGTTATTCACCTGTGACATACTTGCAATCTGCTGTGAATTTGATCCATCTACACTCGTCAACATCGCCCCTTCAATGGCATACTTGACAGTTTTTTCTGCACTAATTTTGCCTTTTTTGCTATTCTTTTCATGCAAGAGCCTGCAATGGGGCGCAATGATCAGCTGAATCTCCGACCACGGTTTGGCGTCTATACCCACTAATTTCTTGAGATGCTTCTGTACTGGCTCTGGCAGCCCTTGGCATAATATAATAGAATACCGGTATAGATTTTCCCCAAGATTTGCTCGTTTCCAAGGCCCAAGCCTCCTGGAAATTCTGATTGTAAACAAGCAGATCATCTCCATCCTTGATCTTTTTCGTCATTATAGCTCCCATATCGGACATGTCCGGATACAGTACTCTAAGCATGTTCCAGACTGCCACCCTACAGTTATTGAACGGTGCTCCATCGTGAGCAGTGTTAACTGTAGTCATACCAGGGTACCCTGCCCTTTTCCACATGTCTTCAGATCTTTCACCAAGTATGGCGATAAGGAGACCCTTAATGTCCCCTATGGCCAACGTGTTTCCTCCCGTCATTTTCTCTAACTCATGTATCCATTTCCCAGCGCCCGACATTAAACTGGGGAGTTCACATCTTAAGTTATCCTTTTCCATCTGGGGCCACGTTATATACTGTGGTCTGGCCCCTCCTTTCTCTAACAAGGGAAACTGTGACGCCCCAAACTCATTCTCCTCTCTCATAATTTGTCTGTCCACCTCAGGGACGATCTTACCACATCGCCTTCTACCTGGTAGCGATCTTAGTCTGCTCACATAAGGTGGCGATTCTCCTCTTTCACTGTGGAATTGCCCCTTAGGTCGATCTGACTGTGTCAGTGGTTCTGGCGCCCTGGTTAGGGGTGCGTTAAATCTGACCACCTGACTTCTTTCTCCATTGAAAAACATCCCTCAGGACCGCATACGTTCCTTCACTCTTCCCCATGGAAGGTGTCTCTGTCTTCGTCTGACATTTCTTGTGCCCAGCTTGTACAACTTCTCTCCTCGTCATCTCTGCTCTGAGTCAGTCTATCTAGAGACAGCTCTCTTTGCCTCCTACTACATGAGGCTCCCTACAAATGAGTACTCTCAAGTCAATAGTTTTTTCTCTTCCCCTTTCATTCTTTCTGGGCTTTCATGTCATGATATACTTTATCGATCGCCTCCCCAATGCTCCTAGAGTCAAACTCGTCTTCTAGATTTACTCTAGACGGGCCTGGTAATGACTTGTATTCTGGGAAGAATTCCTCTATATACTCCCATGCAGTTATAGGTTAAAGTTTTGAATCAAAAGGTTCGAAATACAATAGGTTCGAGTACATTTGCGCGAAAACAAAAGGTTCTTTTTTTTTATTATTTCTTTGTTTTTTTGGGCCCCCCCAAACCCTGTGTTTGTGGTAAAAAACACTTTTTTTGCCAAAACGAAAACGCCCCAAAAAATATATAATTAAAAAATAAAATTCAAACTTTTTGTTTTCGAGCAAATGTACTTGCAGCATTTGTATTCGAACCTTTTACATTCGATACTTTGACTGGACACCCTCCCATGCTACGTATGGCTCAGGATCTCTCTTTTTCCAGGCGAGCGTGCTCTCTACCTTCTTTTACGTTCCATATCGTCATCAAATTCTCTTTGTTTCCTTGCTTCCTCTCTCACTCTGTCTTCTGTTTTTTCTTCATATCCCTTCTCTCATTTGCCTTGCGTATCTCCTCATTTTTCCGTGTCTGTATTCTGTTATCCCTTAATTTCTGTTTTGTGCTTCTATTCTTTTTCGTTCTAACCTTTCCTGCTCATCGATCACTCTGTTATCGCGTTTTCTTTGCTCTTCTACTCTCTCATGTTTTCTTGACTGCTCTTCTTTGTTAACTGCTCTCGTCTTTGCCTATCTTTCCTTTTCGCCCTTTCATCTTTCAATCGTTCCTCTCTTTCCTTATCTTTTTTATCTTGCTCGTCTTGATCTTCCCATTGTCTTACATCCTCAATGCTTTTACCATCGAGTTTTAATAAAATCTGACCCCCATCCATTTGTTCTGTAAAAGCGCTATCTCATCAGCCTTGTCTCTTTCTCCTTTCCATTGTTTTATCTCTCTTCCTATGTCTAAAGATGTACTTGCTCGATCACTTCTCTCCTTATCGCGTCCCTCCTTGTCCCACGGGATCTTAGAGATTATGGGCCTCATTACACGGTAGGCGGTGGACCAAGGTGCTATTAGCACCTTGGTCCATGCCGGTAAATTACCGGCACCGCCTTGGTGGAAAGGGGAATTACCGCCCTACTCCAAGGTTGGTGGGGCGGTAATTCCCCCTTCCACCATTGCCCTTCCCCATTCCCATTTTTGCCCCATAGGGCATAATGGGAATGGGGATGGTGCTAATTACGTTACTGCAAATTTGCGGTGCCGTAATTAGCACCAAGGTCCCTTTGCGGGTTGGGTTTTAACGCCTGCAAAAAGCAGGCGTTAAATTCCCCAACCCGCAAAGGGACCTCGTAGTACGGCAGTAAGGGTTAACGGTCACCGTTACCATTAACGGTGACGGTTAACCCTTACCGCCGTCCGTGTAATGAGGCCCTATATATTTCTCAGTATTTTTCTCTGTGCTCTCGTCACTGCTTTGCACAGGTGACTGATATGCCAGGTTAATATATCCTGTTGCTGCTTTAAGCTCCCTCAATGGGTATAACCCATCATCTTTCTTGCTCTCGTCTCCTATTTCAGCTGGGGCCGGTGGAGCAGAAGGCTCCTCACCCCCCTCTTTGCATACATTATGTATCCAATCTATAGGAGGCGGTTCATCTCGCTCCTCTTGGTACATTTTCCAAATCTCTAAACTAGCTAATTGCTACTGTAGCTTCTTCCCCGTATATGCTGCATGCAGATATGACGTCATATCCTGCAGGACTGCCTTCGATAGTGACCCTCCTTGAGGCCGCGGCATAAACATTTTATCTCCGGTTCCTTTAACCCATTCCGCACTGTACTGTCTGAGCTTAGGTGTATGCTTCGGCAACTGCTTACAGAGATGCATATGTCGAGTTATAACCTCCATCCTCAACTCATCTACTCTTAACTTTGTATAACACTCGTTTACTTTCAATCAAAGATTTTAAAAGTATGTTTCATAAAAATAATATAATATGAGCGAGTGTTAGGGAGAATTCTCTGTAAAGGCTAATTTCCCAAACCTAGTGAGTCCCCCAGCAGCTTTGCTGGATTTTTTGGGGTTTATTTTTTCTCCTGCTAAGAGTGAGACTCTTTTACTCCCACTCCTAGTCATGATTTGAGGTGTTCCTTTGACTTTGCAATGTGTTTAATGGGCTATGGGGTCTTTTACTCCATAGGGCCTCATGTATTTTTGGTATGTGTGTTACACAGCACCCTCAGTGCAGTAACACAGGGGTGTCATAGTGACCCCCAAACATAGACTCCATACCCTGGGACTGACTACTGTCTCCCTGGGCATGTAAAGTCACCATTGGCTTTACTAGTCTTAAATTGTGAACAGAACCAGTACAAACCATCATAATGTGGAAGTACTGGTAGGGGCAATTAGATTGCCCCTGGGTCTGTTGTTCGAGGGGGTACTGACCCGTCCCCCTTTGTCGAGTTTCTGGCTGGTGGCAGTGGATACCACGGAAATATTCCACCTGAATATTTCCCAATGGGATTTCCCATTGATTTTAACCCTTTAAGTGCCAAGGACGAGGTATCTCGTCCTTGACAGTGCACACGCAGTGCCAAGGACGAGATAGCTCGTCCTTTTCGGCACCTTGTTTTGAGCGATCCCTGCAAAGCAGGGATCGCTCAAAACTGTAATCCAACCCCTGGGCTATGTGAGGGGGAGGTCCCCCCTCACTGCCAGGGGGCTGGATTACCTTCAGTTTCACGTCGGCGTGCGTAACGCACGTCGGCGTGAAACTGAAAGTAAATCCACCGCTGCTGCGGTGGATAAAGAAGGTGAGTGCCCTTCTTTGTCAGCCTCGATTTCCGGCTGTATTTCAAGCCGGAGATCGAGGCAGGTATCGTTGGAAAGGGGAGATTCTCCCCTTTCCAACGATACCAATTGTGTGGCATTGCTGCCCGCGGATCGGGCGCAGGGCGCCTCGATCCGCGGGCAGCAACGTCACGGATCAAATGAAGATCTGTTTGTGACGCGGGGGGAGGGGCGGCTGCTTATTAGGTAAGCGGCCCCCTTCCCCCGTGGCCCCAAAGCATGGGGCCACAGCACCAGGGACCCCTGGGGGCAGATGATCACTGCCCCCAGGGGTGAAATAAAAAAATAAAAACAAAAAAAAAAATCGAGCGATGGAGGGAGGTGGGAGGGGTTTTGGGGCCCTGGGGCCCACTGGACCACCAGGGATGGAACAAAAGTGGTGTCCCTGGAAAGGGGACTTTCTCCCCTTTCCAAGGACACCACATATGAGGCATTGCTGCCCGCGGATCAGGCGCAGGGCGCGCGATCCTCGGGCAGCAATGCCAGTGGATCAATGAAGATCTATTTGTGATGCAGGGGGAGGGGGGGGGGCTGCTTACTAGGTAAGCGGCCCCCCTCCCCCAGTGGCCCCAAGGCATGGGGCCACAGCGCCAGAGACCCCTGGGGGCAGATAATCACTGCCACCAGGGGTGAAAATAAAAATAAAAAAACAACAAAAAATCGGTGGGAGGGGGTTTGGGGCCCTGGGGCCCTGGGGCCCACTGGACCACCAGGGATGGATCAAAAAGTGGTGCCCCTGGAAAGGGGACTTTCTCCCCTTTCCAAGGCCACCACATATGAGGCATTGCTGCCCGCGGATCGGGCGCAGGGCGCGCGATCCGCGGGCAGCAATGCAAAAGGATCAACGCAGATCCGTTTGTGACGCAGGGGGAGGGGGGGCTGCTTACTAGGTAAGCGGCCCCCCTCCCCCTGTGGCCCCAAGGCATGGGGCCACAGCGCCAGAGACCCCTGGGGGCAGATAATCACTGCCCCCAGGGGTGAAAATAAAAATAAATAAAAGCAAAAAAAAATCGAGGGGAGGTGGGAGGGGGTTTGGGGCCCTGGGGCCCACTGGACCACCAGGGATTGATCAAAAAAGTGGTGTCCCTGGAAAGGGGACTTTCTCCCCTTTCCAAGGACACCACATATGAGGCATTGCTGGTCACGGATCGGGCGCAGGGCGCGCGATCCTTGGAAGGGGCATCTGACCCCAGGGAGAGATCCAAGAGGTGGGGCCCCCCTATCTGCCGCCAGGAAGGGGGGCCCCCAGGGAGGGTTGCATGAGGTGGGGCCCTCCATTTGGGGTGGGGAGGGCTGAGGTCCACCCTCCGTTGCAGTACATCATTCGCTGCCAATTTAGGGTGCCCCTCAGCCCCCCCTAAAAGGCAGCCTATGAATTTGTATTTTGTTTTTTGTTTACCCAACTTTGCTTGGTGCAGATGGCCACATTAGTGGGGCTATCTGCCCCCAGGGTGCCCAAACCCTACTGCCCCATCTATTGGGGGTCCTGCCCCACCTTTTGGGGTGGCCCTCTCCCCCCTCACACCAAATGGAGGTGGGGTGTACCTCACGCAGCCGTTAGGAGGAGGCCCAGGGAGGCCTGCATGAGGTGTGTCCCCCAGCCATTGGGGGTGGGGGGGCACCCCAAAAGGTGGGGCAGGACCCCCAATAGATGAGGCAGTAGGGTTTGGGCACCCTGGGGGCAGATAGCCACACTAATGTGGCCATCTGCACCAAGCGAAGTGGGTAAACAAAAAAAATAATACAAATTCATAGGCTGCTTTTTAGGGGGGGCTGAGGGGCACCCTAAATTGGCAGCGAATGATCAACTGCAACGGGGGGTGGCCCTCAGCCCCCCCACCCCAAATGGCGGCAGATAGGGGGGGGCCCACCTCTTGGATCCCTCCCTGGGGTGAGATGCCCCTTCCTAGGAGCAGATATCAGAACATTTCGGACTTTGGGGGGCTGTCTGGGTAGAAAATTCTGGGCCGATGTGCGCAAATCATACCTCTGCGGATTCCCACCGGTGTCCTCTTTTCGGAAATGCATGGGGTTCCCTGTTTTCCTCGGTGGCTTGGACACCCGAGGGCCATATCTGTACGTTGTGCCGGTCGGCAGAATGTCTGAGATTTCGCTCTGAAAACAGACTTGGGGTTACTTGTGTTTTAGGCTTTCCCCCTTGGCGGCCAGGTAGGTGCACCCACACATGTGAGGTACCGTTTTCATCGGGACACCTGTGGGAACGCGTGACGGTAGGCCATGTGTTGTTGGGGGCGTGTTTCGATGGGTGCGTCGAGCGAAATGTGCGGAAAAAGCGTTTATTTCCCCACATTTCGGACTTTGCAGGGCAGTCTGGGTAATAAATTCTGGGGCGATGTGCGCAAATCATACCTCTGCGGATTCCCACAGGTGTCCTCTTTTCGGAAATGCATGGGGTTCCCTGTTTTCCTCGGTGGCTTGGACACCCGAGGGCCATATCTGTACGTTGTGCCGGTCGGCAGAATGTCTGAGATTTCGCTCTGAAAACAGACTTGGGGTTACTTGTGTTTTAGGCTTTCCCCTTGGCGGCCGGGTAGGTGCACCCACACATGTGAGGTACCGTTTTCATCGGGACACCTGTGGGAACGCGTGACGGTAGGCCATGTGTTGTTGGTGGCGTGTTTCGATGGGTGCGTCAAGCGAAATGTGCGGAAAAAGCGTTTTTTTCCCCACATTTCGGACTTTGCAGGGCTGTCTGGGTAATAAATTCTGGGGCGATGTGCGCAAATCATACCTCTGCGGATTCCCACGGGTGTCCTCTTTTCGGAAATGCATGGGGTTCCCTGTTTTCCTCGGTGGCTTGGACACCCGAGGCCCATATCTGTACGTTGTGCCGGTCGGCAGAATGTCTGAGATTTCCCTCTGAAAACAGACTTGGGGTTACTTGTGTTTTAGACTTTCCCCTTGGCGGCCAGGTAGGTGCACCCACACATGTGAGGTACCGTTTTCATCGGGACACCTGTGGGAACGCGTGACGGTAGGCCATGTGTTGTTGGGGGCGTGTTTCGATGGGTGCGTCGAGCGGAAAAAGCGTTTTTTTCCCCACATTTCGGACTTTGCAGGGCTGTCTGGGTAATAAAATCTGGGGCGATGTGTGCAAATCATACCTCTGCGGATTCCCACGGGTGTCCTCTTTTCGGAAATGCATGGGGTTCCCTGTTTTCCTCGGTGGCTTGGACACCCGAGGCCCATATCTGTACGTTGTGCCGGTCGGCAAAATCTCTGATATTTCCCTCTGAAAACAGACTTGGGGTTACTTGTGTTTTAGGCTTTCCCCTTGGCGGCCAGGTAGGTGCACCCACACATGTGAGGTACCGTTTTCATCGGGACACCTGTGGGAACGCGGGACGGTAGGCCATGTGTTGTGTTTGTGTGGTTTTCATAACGTTTTGACCCATTTGCTGGTGCCCTTTGTCTCACAACCCTTTCTTTTCCCAAATGTGACCTACATTTAGTCGCTGCTTTATCCACCATACACTTTTGTAACCTGCACAAGTCACCTACCCTTGAAAAGGTCTGCCTGTGCTCTTTCAAAAAATGCATGGCTGCCGTTCCTCACCACATTGGTTTTCCCAATTTACACATGCTAAGTGCGTCTGGTCAGGCCGTGAGCGTAAAACTCCTGTGTACCATGGCTCAGTGTTTGGCTTGTGGTATTGCTTGTTTTGTAAAAACACTACAAAATGGTATGCTCTCCTAACTGCAAGAGTCGGGGGAATGTAGCGGAGCATTGCTTTTCTCAAAATTCATAGAAGCCATTGCCGTACCATGCCAACCATGTCCAACACATACCTTTTTTTCAGTCATTTTCCCGCTTTTCCCCCATTCGATGGCAGTTTCCCCTACCTAGTTGTTGCCTGACCTATGCAAATCACCCCTTCCTAAACTTGGAATTTTGTCTACTTTTCAGAAATATATGCCTTTCTGTCCTCCAATTTGGCTTCCCTGCCCTTTTCTTCCATTCCGTCCATGCATGTCCAATTGGCAAAAATGGCAAAAATCGCCTACCACTCACAAAACGGTTGATAACCACATCAAAATATTTTTTTTCCATTTCCACTCAACCTGTTCCTTAAAGCCAGGAAATTGGGGAATTCAGCACAGCAAACCATTCGTTCCTAGCTCTTACAAGGAAAAAAACCACAGGCTTCTTTGTACATCATTTTATTGGCATTTTTTGAAAAAACCCAAAATCTTTGCACTTTTTCCTTATTTTCTCTCACCCCCCTACAGCAACCTGGGATTCCTGGGTGGCGTTACGACTGCCTACATGTTGGGAAAAAAGTTACAAGCCATTGAATGGCCACATACCGAAATCACCAAAAAAGGCCCTGGCACTGGGGAGAAATACCCGTGGCACTTAAAGGGTTAATGCACCACTTTTTGGTGCAATGTTAAAGATACCACCGGTTTATTTATTTAATATTAATTCACCGGTCGGGATTTTTTGCCAGAACTCAGTGCCAAAATGGCATCTGTGTTCGCTTCAGTAACCCTGAACCCGAGTTGAGCCTTTGTTCCACTTTTGGCGGGCTTCTGCACAGAAGCCCTCCAAAGTGGTGCCACTATGTCTGGGTCTACAGGATGTGTGGGAGGGGGGTTTAGGCACCCTGGACTGAGTTTCCTTGGCAACTCAAGTCGCACTCTTGTATGATTGGCCCAGTGGTGAGCCCCCCCCCGGCTCACCACTTAGCATGTTTGAGTGACAGCTAGGACTGATGAATGGGGGTTTGCTGCATAAAAGCAGGGCTTTGGGGACTGGAACTTCAGAAGTCGCCACAGGACCTAAGAAGCCAAAGAGGGAGAAGCTGAGCCGACCTGCCACGACGACACCACCGGTGGAGCCCTGCAGATCCGTCTCACCACTTCCCAACGACAGAGGAGATCTCCAGTCCGGAGAGTCTTCTTCCTTTGACTGGTGGGGATAACCAGTCTGCCTTCCTTTTTTCTCTGGATCTTCTCGTGGCCGCCTTGCCTGTGCCAAGCACCCCGGCAACCAGAATACCACGGTTTACCACAACCGCAAATAAAAGGGTCGTACCTTTTAACCGGAAAATTCTGCGGCTGGTTTCTTCCCTGGCAGTGCAACGACCTTCAACCTTCCTCCACGTCTTGCTCCCGCTGCCAGGAACAACTGCCCCCGCTGGAGGATCCTTCCCATTTAAGGTACTGTGCTCCGCCTGGCTTCCCTTGCAACAGATTGCCCGGGGTGTGTTAAATCCTCTGCCTTCTAACCTGGGCTAGCCTGGGGCACCCTAACTAACTTTTCTGACTTGATACAAACCTTTTTCTACCTACCTCCAAAGACTTTGAAGACTTTTGCAACTGTGTGATCTTGGGCATATTTCGCCTTGCTCTCCCTAGAGTGGGCCTGGCACCTGAACTTCCTTGCTCCCCAGTAGACTGTGTCTTCCTAACTTGCTGTGGTTCTCTGAAAAGTGTTTTGTATCGTTGCTCTCTTAATTCTGCTTTTTCCCTCCCTTTTTAACTAACTTGTTGGAGTGCCATCTTACGTTAAGCGCTCACCTCTGTCTGGAAATAAGTGGTGTTAACTAAGACTTGTTCAACAAGTAATCAGGGATGTACATATAGTAATAGTGACTGTGTTTTGAACTTACTTACGTTTGGTGCTAGTGTAATTTACAAGTGTGTCTTTTAAATAAATAACTATATACTTTTACACAAAGCTCTGGTCAGTGTTTGCTTGTGCTACTGTGTCTCTGTACCTATTGTGTATGCTCTATATACTGCCTAACTTTTCTTGAGGGAAGTCTGACTGCTCAGCCACAGCTACCAAGTGAATCTGTGTGGTACAGACTGCTACCAAGTGGGTTTACTGCCAAACACCTGTAGTCTTAAATCTTTTGCAGTGGTCCCAGAGGGACCTGCACAGGTTTCTGCCTAACAGCGAGCACCAATCATCGCAAGCTCCAATCGCACTAAGCACGGTTTTTACTTTAATCTTGCTAAAAACAACCATCAGGTTCAATTCTAAGCAATCAATACATTTTTTCTGCTTATGACCTCATCGTTTACAAAAACCACATAAAACAAACGGACAAACTCAGCCGGTTACATAAATGTTTTACAATCTTTTCTCTAAGACTCGTCTTGCCCTCTAAAAATACTTCAAGTGAAGTGTAAATTAACCCCTTTGAAACCTGTTTCCTAATGTTCCGCTATGGGACTCTGGGTTCAAACTTCTTCTGTTACCTTGTAAAAACGCAGACCAGGGCCTATTCTCTTATCGTGGCCTCTCTCACGATTTATATATGAGTCAATATCTCATTCCCCACATATATTATACTCTTACACTCATGTTATATTTTATCCCGCCACCCTCCGTTACTTTCTATTTTCTTCACTCATCACCCATGCTTTTGTCAACTCACTCAGGTTTTTACTCACCAATGTCATTATTCGTCTTCTGACTCTCAGGATTGTCTGCCTTTTTTACCCCATCTTCAACCTTCCAATCGATCCGTTTCATGTAGAAGTGGGAGGGGATTCTATGGAAACTAGGGGACCCGTCTTGCAAGACCTTTCTTAAAAATTGCACTAACCACTATCTACGGGAAGCTTCATGTCCTTTCAGCTGAATGGCAAAGGTCGTTCGATATTGCCGAAACTCTAAAGTTTGCTCAGATCGATGGCTCTTAAACCATCCTCTCTCTGCTACCAAGTGAACTGGATAGCCCAGCCCCTTTGATGAGTAGCAATTACCCTTGAGATGGATGGGGATGCAGACCTTACTCATACATCAATAATGGAGCCGACTCAGGAAGTTGACAAAAGGAAGACTGTTTTAATGTCAGTTATCTAAAACAGGGAGCATAACCAACATCGACGCAATCGCTCTATCTTCCAACTCAAAGTACTTGCGCCTTGCAAGTCAAGTCGCGCCTTGAAACACTTGTGTATTCGCGCCTTGAAACACTTGTGTATAGGCGCATTACAAATGCCATATCATATCATATCACTTTAAGAAAAAACAGAACTTTTATAAGCAAAATGTGTCATCAATGACATCTAAACCACATGTGTACTAACGTCATCCTACGTGGCAAACTACAAAAATTTATAAGGATGGACTATTGGTTCTGAGTGAACATCTAAGTACATGATCCATACTAGTCTAAAAAGTGTAACTATGTGATTGGTTACTTAACATCAGTTGGGGCAACCAAGCCCTCTCTAAAAAATGACCACTATGTACGTCACTAAATGCACAACGTCCCATTGGTTTACACACTATAGGACCCATAAATACGCAGGTCCTCTACAATTGGTTGGCACTTTATCCTCCTTCAGTACTTTTCCACCTATGTTAGCAGCCTGCAGGCTGGCCATCCAGATGCTGGTGAGGTTGCCTTAACTTTAGCTTCCCACCAATTAGCATTTCAATCCATCATCACCTCAGTGGTCTACTGTCAATTAGGCCTTTGAAATTCATCCCTGAGAGTGTTCTTAGCTCTGAGAAAATTAGGGAGTGAGAAGCACAGTCTGCCTTCATGCGTAGGTGTGACCATCTCCTTCATCCAACTTCATGCTTCCATGTGACTAGAGAACATAAAATCGAACCTTTCCGTGCATTTAATATTATTTCCTACCAAACCTCTGACGTCTTCCTTGTTATGTTCCTTCCTTTTGAACAGGAGGTTTGTTCTTTCACACGATTTTGTATCCAAAGTCAGTTTACCCCAGTTTGATAAGACTTTGGCTTCTTGGCTCGCTTAGCCTCGCCTTTCACTGATACTCTGCTTGTAATTCAATGTCTGCTTTTTAACTGCGACACACCACTGAACGGAGGCCTTTTTTGCTAGTGTCCAATCTGCTATAATACGTTTAGTGGAACCATCCATAATTCTCTCATTCCTATGTATGTATACGTTGGCGCTTGCCACAATCTATTTACTATAAGCTTAGAGCTAGCTTCACGATTACTTTGCTGCTTGCGTTTCTTCTGCATCTGTACACGTGTAAAATGATTTAATATCTTCATCTGTTTCTGTGGCATAAGTTTCTTCACCTTGAGCCGAAGATGTCACTTATCCGTATTGCTTTCGTGATGCCTTATAGAATATCCGCATTCTCTAGTCACTGCATCGTTTCTATGTACTTTATATTCAGCTCCATGTAACATTTCTCCAGCATGGGGTCTGGCATGGTTTCACATGCTCATGAATATTCCCCGTCGTCAGGCTGGGAATCCTCGGTAAAGAAAAAATCAGTATCAGTTTCGTTTCTGATCTGTCTTTCGTAGTAGTAACCAATCACTGATCTCTGCGTCATACTGACCACAGCCAATGACTGCCCTCTACCTAAGCCCCGCCTCTGGCAGCCATCTTCAGATTTTTACCGCACGTTCAAGTGTTGGGATCTTCGTGCTATTGCTCTCGAGCGTTAGTGCTTTTTTTCACGTTTTTTCTCAGAAAAATTTCTCTTTTTTCGGTCAAAAGAGCCTCAAGCTCCACCGTCTCTTCATCCGATTAACGGGGACCCATGTCGGATTCGTCTACGCCCCTCAAGGGTGAAGATTTCGTCGAGCCACGCTTTTGGAGGATTCCAGAAGTTTCTCAGGCCCATCTCGGACATGGCCCAGGAGAAGGGAAGCTCGACGCCCGGAAAGCTGTTCAGGGTCTGCCCTGGATGCCAGCTTCAGAATGTCTTTAAGGAGGACGAACACTCCCTTTGCCTTTACTGCCTACATGAGGACAAGACGCACGTGGAGAAGGACTGTGCGTTTTGCGGCAATATGTCGGAGCGGACCATGAAGGACCGCCATCAACGTCTCGCCAACTGGCTGGAAGGAAAGAGCCTGTCAGGCGAGAAGAAGAAGAAATCCGAGCGGTCTTCTAAGACCTTTGAGGGCGCCCCGGCGACGGGGGTCCAACAGAAGGCCAAGCACCGCGAGTCCGCTGGCACCGGGAGCGCCGAACGGTCGGGCTCTACGGGCGCCAGGCAGGGCGCATCCTCCCCGGCGCCATCAACCACGAGCCAACGCTCTGGCTCGGGTAAGAGGAAGGCCGAGCACCCGGCGAAGCTCCTGGAGAGACCCCGGTCGAGCCCGAAGGCCCCATCGGAGGGGGAGCGAGGCGGTGACCCTCCCCCCAAGGAGAAGGCGGTGAGCGCACCTAAGGTGGTGAAAGCCTTAATCCACCCGGCCAAGGCCTCTATCGAGACAGTCGCGGCGGCCCTGGCTCAGCCTGTGGAGGCTACACCAGTGGTGGCGACCTCGGGGCCCAGAGTCTCCCTGCCACCGCGGAGGGAGTCCTCTTTCTTGCCCATCGACAGGACCCCCGTGAAACCTCCGACGGAGAAGAAAAAGGGGGGGCAGGAGGTCGTCGTGGATTCGGCCTCAACCTCTGAGGAGGAGCTGATCGAAGTCTTAAGCCACGGCGTTGGCGTGGAAGAAGACCAGCCTGTCGGGAGGGACCCCGACGTAGGAGACAACGAGAACGTCGAGGGTGCCGACGGGGCTCCTGACCGCCCGTCGGACTCCCCTCAACCAGTGCCGCAAGACAACTCGGCGGCCATTTTGTTGGCTATACAGTCCTTATGCTCGGAGATAAGGACGAGACTGCCGTTACCACCAACGGAGGAACCGCTCCCGACGGGGGACCCGGAGCCAGGCCCTTCTGGGAGCCCTCCCCCTAAGAGAAGAAGGATTCATCCTCCACCTCCTTTTCAGCCATCGCGCCCTGTTCAGCCCTCCTCCCCGTCCACGACACGTGGGGATGATACGGGACTGACACGGCCGCGACGGGTACAGACGACGAGGTTTACGACGAGGATCTCCCGTCGTCACCTCCCACCCGGGCTTCCCCGCCCGACGAGATTGGATCGTTTCACTCTATGATCGCCAGGGCATCCGAGCTTTTCCAGCTCTGCCCGGAAGAGAAGAAGAAGGAAGGTTTCCTTTATCAACGACGCGAGGCCAAGAGGAAGACGGTCCTCGCTATACCTCTACTGGACGATATTTGGGATGAGGGCCTCGCCCTCCTCAAGAACCCATCCACGACGCCGGCTAGAAGGGATCGGTACGAGAAGAAGTACCGGGTCCCGGACGCGGCCCCCTTGTGCCTTCGGGCACAGCCGACCCCGGACTCGGTCGTCTCCGCGGCGGCCAGGAAGAAAGCGGGGGGGGCGCGGCCTCTACGTCGACCACCCCGCCGGACGGCGAGGGTAAGAAATTAGACACGATGGGACGCAGAGTCATCTCGTCGACGACGATTAAGGCGGCCAACGCCTTGGCTATCGTAGCCCGCTACGACAGGGAGTTGTGGTACAAACTGGCCCCCCTGCTGGACTTCCTACCAGACGACAAGAGGGTCGAAGCCCTAGAGATCTTGCAGGAAGGAGAGGTGGCGTCGGACCACGCCATTACGATTGCGACGGACATCGCTGACACTGGATTCCGCCAGTTGGGCAACGGCGTGTGCCTTAGGCGGCGTGGATGGCTCAAGGCTACTGACTTCCGTCAGGACGTGCAGACCAGAGTCTTGGACATGCCGTTCGACGGAAACAACCTGTTTGGGAAAACAGTGGACGATTCCCTTCAAGCCATCAAGGCGGACACGGAGACGGCCCGGGCTCTTGGGGTTCTCCAGCAACGGTGGCCGCCCTTTCGGAGCGGCGGAGGCAAACAGGGTGCCTCCAAAGGTTCCAGCGGCGGATTTTCCACCTACCGTCAAGCGGCCCATTCGTCGTCACAGGAAGCTTACAGAGGACGAGGCAGGTCAGGCGGACCCCGCCGTCGTCGCCAGGGAGGACAAGGCGGCAAAGCCTCGTCGAAGCAGGACTGAACCGGCCGCGGGGTCGGGCCCCCACCGAAGCACCCCAGTGGGAGGCCGGCTGGCGAGCTTCGTCAGCGTGTGGGAGTCCATCTCCACCGACCGTTGTGTGCTGGACGCCCTAGCTCAGGGTCACGCGCTCGAGTTTCTAAAGAGGTGCCCGCGCGTTCCCCCTGTGGCCAGGAAAGAACATCACGTCCCTCAACTTCTCTTGGAGGTAAAGGCGATGCTCAAGAAGGGCGCCATCGAGCTCGTCCCAAAGAGGCTTCGGGGCTCTAGAGTTTACTCAAGATACTTCCTCGTGAAGAAGAAGACGGGAGGATGGCGTCCCATCCTGGACCTACGACGACTGAACAAATTCATCAAGGCACAGAAGTTCCGGATGGTCACCCTCCAACACGTCCTGGGTCAGCTGGAGGAGGGCGATTTCCTGTCGTCGTTGGATTTGGAGGATGCCTACTTCCATATCCCCATCCTAAAGGGACACCGAAAGTTTCTCAGGTTCCTGGTCCAAGGGCGTCCCTACCAGTTCAAAGCCCTTCCCTTCGGTTTGAGGTCGGCACCCAGGGTGTTCACCAAGTGCCTCGCACCGGTGGCGGCGCAGCTGCGCCGAGAGGGGATTCACGTCTACCCCTACCTGGACGACTGGCTCATCCGTGCAAAGACAAAGGAGCTCGCCGTGGAGCACACGGCAAGGACCGTCCAACTACTCACGGACCTGGGATTCTCCATAAACTACGCCAAGTCCCACCTGATGCCCTCGCAAGACGCACTGTTTCTGGGAGCGAAGCTCGACACAGTGCCGCTTCTGGCCTCTCTGTCGGAGGAGAGGACGAGGGCCATCTTGGGCAAGGTGCAGCGGATGCTGGTTGCGGACGCGGCCAGGGTGAGGTCCATCAAATCCCTCCTCGGAATGATGTCTTCTTGCATTTATCTCATCCGACTGTGCAGGCTTCGGATGCGCCCGTTACAGGAGTTCCTGGACGCGCGTTGGATCCAGACGACGGGCAGCTTCGAGGAGAGGATCACACTCGATGAAAGTTTCCGACGAGCGATCCGGTGGTGGGGCACCCGCGCGCATCTGACGGCGGGCATGGACTTCCAGACCCCCGGCCACCAGGAGACAGTGACCACGGATGCCTCCCTGGAAGGGTGGGGAGCGCACACCGAAAATCTGCACGCGAGAGGCCTTTGGCTCCCGACGGAGAAGTCCCTCCATATCAACATCCTGGAGCTCTGTGCAGTGTTTTGGGCCCTTAGGACCTTCCTTCCATCCCTCAAGGGCAAGGTGGTGAGGATCTTCACCGACAACACTACCACCATGTTCTACATCAGGAAGCAGGGCGGTACCAGATCCCCAGCCCTGTCCAAGGAGGCGCAGGATCTGTGGCATTGGGCCGTCGCCCAAGGGATGTTTCTGGTGCCGTTTCATCTGGCAGGGATAAAAAACACCATCGCCGACTCGCTCAGCAGAGAGCTGCGCTCGTGCCACGAGTGGGAACTACGACAGGATCTAGTGGACCGCCTCTTCCGACGGTGGGGCACTCCCCAGATCGATCTGTTCGCGACGGCGACGAACTCCAAGTGCCGGAGGTTCGCCAGCAGGTTTCCCCAGCCGAGGAGCATGGGCGATGCTTTCTCGTACCCCTGGGAGGGCCTGTTTCTATACGCGTTCCCTCCGTTGCCGTTGCTGCTCCAGCTCATCAACCAGCTCAAAAGGTCACGGTGCAGGATGATCCTCGTCGCACCTGCGTGGCCGAGGCAGATATGGTTCCCGGGCCTTCTGGACTTGTCAGCGTCCCCGTCAATCAAGCTGCCAGTGGACGCGGATCTTCTCTCCAGGGAAGGAGGCGCCATCCTCCATCACGACCCGAAGTCGCTGAACTTGCAGGCCTGGCTCCTGCAGCGTTAGAGTTTGGAGGATACGACATACCGGCCGACTGCAGAGAGGTTCTTGCAAAGGCCAGGGCGTCCTCAACTCTTAAATGCTATGGACACAAATGGAAGAGGTTCTCTGTCTGGTGCCACGCACAGAAGATTAACCCTCTACGGATTACGGCTCCCCAGGTACTGCCGTACCTTCTGACGCTGGCCAAGGCTGGACTGGCTCACGCGTCCATCAAGATTCATCTTGCTGCGATCTCCCGATACACCAGAACCACGGGGCGGACGTCTTTGTGGTCTCATCGTCTGGTGAAGGAATTCATGAAGGGACTGTTCAGATCGTTCCGGCCGGTGAAGGCTCCGGCCCCGGCGTGGGAGCTCAACGTGGTGCTGACCAAGCTCATGGGACCTCCTTTCGAGCCTTTGCACTCGGCCCCGTTGAAGTTCTTGTCATGGAAAACAGCGTTCCTTGTGGCCATCACCTCCGCACGACGAGTGGGAGAGATCCAGGCCCTTTCCTGCAAGCCTCCGTACTTGACTTTTCACGACACGAGGGTAGTGCTCAGGACGCACCCCTCCTTCATGCCCAAGGTGCCGTCGGACTTCCACCTCAACGAACCCTTGGTGTTGCCTGTTTTCTTCCCGTCGCCTTCGTCGCCGGCCGAAAGGACTTTGCACTCGCTGGATGTGGCTAGAGCGCTGAAGTTCTACGTGGACCGCACGAAGTGTTTTCGGAAGACGTCACAACTTTTTGTGAACTTTGGACCTGTCAATCAGGGGAAGGCTCTCTCAAAGGCCTCCATTTCCAGATGGCTCTCCGGCTGTATCATGTACTGTCATCGGTTGGCAAACCGACCGCTGCCTGGCCGTCCGAGAGCCCATTCCACCAGAGTGATCGCAGCTACCACGGCGTTCCTATCTGGTGTGCCCTTGCTGGACATCTGCAGGGCTGCTACGTGGAGGTCGACGCACACCTTCACGAAATTCTACTGCGTCGATCGGGATTCCAGGGAGGAGTCCAGGGTCGGCCAAGCAGTGCTGCGCAACCTGTTCGCCTAAGGTGAGCCTGGTGAGGAGGTAAGAATTGCTTAATGTTGAGTTTGATGTAATGCTTAATGTTGAGCCTTTGCCACCTCCCGTGGTTGTGCATGTGTGTACTGCTATGTATTCTTTATTCATGAGCATGTGAATCCATGCCAGACCCCATGCTGGAGAAGGAACAAGTTACTTACCTGTAACTGTTGTTCTCCAGCATGGGTCTGGCATGGATTCACATGCGAACCCTCCCGCCTACCCCTCTGCGGCTCTTCACTTGGTCATACTGCCACTTCACTTGCTACCAAATCTGAAGATGGCTGCCAGAGGCCGGGCTTAGGTAGAGGGCAGTCATTGGCTGTGGTCAGTATGACGCAGAGATCAGTGATTGGTTACTACTACGAAAGACAGATCAGAAACGAAACTGATACTGATTTTTTCTTTACCGAGGATTCCCAGCCTGACGACGGGGAATATTCATGAGCATGTGAATCCATGCCAGACCCATGCTGGAGAACAACAGTTACAGGTAAGTAACTTGTTCCATACTGGCAATGGTTAGTGACACTACCATTCATCCTTGCCACTTATTGGCTCTGCTTCTTCAGGGATTTCATTCAAATGGCCATCATATTTCTTTGTATGCAGATATGATTTTCGCAATGGGTACCTTGGCTCCCAGATTCCCTTAGGTACTGGCCCTTTCACTGGTACTGGACTGAGTCCATACTCTGCTCTTTGTCGATTCAGTTGTTCTGTATATGTCACATACTCTGGTTTCCAGCATACAGATAAAAGGGGCAAGTCGATTGAGGTGGGGGTACTTGGCTCCTCCTCTACACAGGTCCTGCTGTGAGCTTGGTTATAGGCATTATCCTGCAGTGTTTGCGGATCATGGACAGGGGTCATTAGCCAGGGCAGCTGTGGGTTTCGGAATCACCTGCATGTGGGGAAGCACAGGTATTCGTAACAGTGTAAGGTGTGGGGTGGACTTGCACAATATCAGGGCAATGGACAACTTGTGCATGCAAATTTACCTTCATTTCATGTCATGTGTCGATTCTATGTCTGTGCATGCTGTGCCACTCGTTTCATGCATTGTTTCTGATTTCACTTGCACCCTGTTACCTTGCAGCATATGTTACGTAAGGTGTATGTTGGTGATGTGTGCAGCTGACATAGTGGCTGTCATGTTGCAGTGTATTTCCACTGTGCATGTGGAAAGCTGGGTTTCCCATGGGCCCTCGCTGAGCATCTGGGGCCACTTGGTTGCCATTGTGGGCTGGGCACACATGGGTCCATGGCTGTGGTACTGGCAGGGTTGTTGTATGAGGCGATGTGGCCATTTGTCAGCATTGCTTTGGTAAGTGCATGTTGCATTGTGGTACCTGTAGTCATGTTGGTGTTAATTGTTGCTACTGTATGTGAACATCAGCTTCTCCATGCAGGTAAGTACGACATGCGCATGCTCCCTGGCCTGTACTGTGAATTTGGTGTGGGAGGGTGTCAAGTACGGATTTTGTAAACGCTTGTCATGCCATCCTTTGTATAGTTATTTGCATCCACGCAACCCTCCATTTGGGCATGTGATTCACAGCGCACGTGTGCTGGATTTTCTACTCGCCCACTATCCAGGTCAGTGTCCACTATGCCTCTCCATGTATTCTGGCAGTGTGCTGTTCCGTAGGACCATGGCATCGTGGGTGGAACCAGGGTAGCAGGCACAGCAGGGGGTGATGTACAGGTTGGGGTTGCAGGTCACCTGCACATTCAGGGAGTGGTAGTGCTTGCGGTTACGGTACGCTGCTTCGTGAGCCTGGGCAGGGGGGCACCAGTGCAATATGGGTACAGTCTAAGGTAGCAATCACATTTGGCCAACAACATAGAACTGTACCTTCATGGCATTGACCTGGACTGGGGTGGTAGACAGTGAGATGTGGCATTGCATTTGCTGCAGGAGGGCTTCAAGCACCTGACCCAACACTGCGCAGAATGCAGGCTCTGCCATGCCGTGCATAATGGACACAGAGTGCTGGAAGGAGCCAGTTCCAAGGAATTTTAGGACAGACACTAGCTTCAGCAGTGGGGGCACAGCTGTCTGGAGGTTTATCCTGCTCCCTATGTCGTCCTGTATTGTGGTGAGCAGCTCGGTTATGGTCTCCCTGTTGAGGCGGTGCAGGGTGACCAATTGGCTGTCGGTGAAGGTCCAGGGTGAGTGCCTACCTCTGGGGAACAGTGCACGCCTTGCCTGGTCTCTCCTCCTCCTCCTCCTACCCACAAGCCCCCCCGTACTCCCTGTGCCCTAGCCTGGTTGCCCTGCCACTCTACTTCCAGGTTCAGCATGAGCAGCTGTCTGTCCCAGCTCACAGTGGCTAGTGGCAGCATGGTGTTGGAAACAGTGGTTGGGGTAAGGGTGTGCCTTATGTAGCACTCTGGGGTGGATTGGGATCACTTGTGGCTTAATTTCAGGCACCTGTGTTCATTTACCTCCAGCTGGACGTTGGAGGTAACTGCGCCGTGTTTTCAGTGGTATTAGCGCTGGTTTTTGGTGCTAATACAGCCGAACATGGACTTGTGATGCAGCTGTGTTTACAACTCGTGTGGCCGGCTGTAATAGTGCCGGCTGTAATAGTGCCGGTTGATTTTACAGTCGGCGGTATTTGCGCCGGCTCATCATCCGGCGGAGCAGTATTGGCGGCACTAATTCTGTTAATGGCACTTATAAGGGTTACCGCCAGACTTGTGATGAGGCCCTTTACCTGTTGCGATCCATTGCAGCATGTGTTTATGGAGAGTGAAGAAGGGTCATTTCGATCATAATATTAGTGGGGAATGATTACAGAGAACAGACACATGGCACGCCAGCATAAGAGAATCATAACACATGAGAGGAGGCTGCCAATCTACTTGGGATTGTTCCAGAACCCCAGCAGTAAAGTTGTTATAAAGAATACCATTACCTACGTTACAGCGAGCTGGAGTGTCCGACCCCAATCTTAGTTCTGCATGGTTTAAAGATGGTAGGCCGTGTGTTTGAGCCCTTGGCCGGCACAGACATAATTGCCCAAACTACTGGAGAATGTGCAATTTCTATTTAAAAAAGTGGGGCAACACTTGGAAAGTAGCCTGTTGGAATTTTTGCCAAATAATCTGACCAGAAATTAAGGAGGAGTGCGCCCACCCAACCCCTACCCTTGTTAGGGGGGTTGAATTTCATGCAACAATATAAATGAAAGCAGGGGGCGTTCAGAGGTGTATGAGTTAGGATAGAGTTCCAGAAAGGCAGTGTGTTTGCAAAGAGAAGCTGAAGCAGAGACTAGCAGGTGGATAAGCCTATTATTCAGAACTTGAGAGAACACACACTGCAAGTAGAGAGAGATGCAAGAAGCCTGCTGGGAGCTATAGCCCAGAGGTTGTCAAGAGCCAGAAACTATTCACATTAGAAGGAGCAGCTATATTAGCTGACGGGGGCCTCAAGCCCAGATCCTGGCGAGTGTCCTGAGTCAAACCGTGTTGGAGGGAAGAGGAAGCCTTACTTCCCCTCTGAGGCTGGAGCCTGGTAGGTATTAGATATCTTGAGAAAAAGGAGAGGAGCGTGTAGGGGCTGAAAACCCAGAGGGTGACCTGTCGCTGGTGGGTAATCCTGCCCATATCCACTGACGATGCCAAAGGCATTGGAATGTAAGCACAAGGTCTTGCCCCTTGTGGGAGTGTGTAGGAACTAGAACTATAGATCCCAGAAGGACGTGTTGGCTGAAAAGAATTACCAAAGGCAAGAAAGAAGCACTCCCTGGTGCTTTCAAAACCAATAAACTGTGAGTGAACCGAATGATGCTTTCAGAGTGCAACAGCTCTGAAAACCTCTTGTTAAAATAGGGACTTGGACACCTGACTAGGAAACTAGATGCTTTTAGATTAGACCAGTGGTGCACAACACTTGGCCCGCAGACAGGATATGACCCTTCAAGTCACCGGAGTTGAATGATGAAGTACTGCCTGCATCACACAGGTTGAAACATAGAGCAATACATACAAAATGGCTCCTCAAAACCCACGTCTTCTTTATTTTTTCACTCAACTGTGCGCACCAATGTCCCTATCACCTGCTCATCTCAATAGACCATCTGGCACACGGTGCTTTCGACCCTCCCTCCCCACCCCCCAAGTGAAATCAGTTGTGCACCACTGGATTAGACACTTGCCAGAATATTTACTTCTCCATATTGACACTGTTAATGTAGAACCTCCCCTTTTGTGTTTTCCCTGAAGCCTGTAGAAATGTCTATAATACTTCCCTGTGAGGAGAATAAGGGTATTCAGCTGATAATGGTGTATGAAGCGTTCCACTGTATCCGGCCTGTGACAGAAGTCAGTCGAAGGTCAGAGTGTTGTGAGAAACCTGAGGGCATCCTCACATCTACTCCCCTCGGATCCTCTTCTCAGTCGGCCAGGGAAAGGCCATTGCTCTTGAATCCTGGGGGTGGAGATGCCAGGGAGGATCACCTAGGTGGAGGGAACATGGGATTGGAGACAGGATGTCTTTTGGCGAGACATGGTATCCCCCTTTCCCTTGTGAGAGTAAACATTACCCTCACCTTGCCTTTATAGGTTCTTGCCAATCACTTCCTTTTATTTCCTCTTAGTCACACCACTCTCGTACTAGGATGAGGAAGTGGTGTCTAGGAGTTGTACACACTAACATGCAGTAACACCACTCTGGTACTGAGAGGAGGAAGATGCCTGGAAACTATTGAGGAGAGGACACAGGAGGGAGAGCCCAAAAACAGGGACAGGACAGCGGGCTGGCAAAGGCTATAAACAAAGCAGGGTCCTGCCTGTGGGTACTATTTGGTTGCACATTGATTCATAGTGCAAATTGAATTGTAAGAACAGCACACTGGCAGCATATTAATTACTGACCAGTTGTGCAGTGCTATGTCAAGAAAGCAGTGCACACACTTAGATTGAGTTACAGTTTTGTTTTACTGGTGGTGGACACATTCATTGTTAAGAACAAACAACAACATTTAAAACATTATATGCGTGAGTGTGCATCAGAACCCAAGGGGGTTCATGTAACAAGAAACAAATTATCTCATAATCCACAGAGGGGTACATATATCAGTATGATTCCAATAGACTGATAATTTTTTACATGCAAGGTTGAGTTACCTAAATACATGAATGTTCAAGTCAATCACGTATCAACATTACTTCATGCTCCGTATACGTGTGGCAATGGAATCACAACATTGTTAATTGTACCCACATGGAGTGGACGAGAAGCAAAAGAAGATTACAGCAACAAATGCATTACTTCATGCAAGATTGCAATTTCTTATGAACATTGTGGGTAAAAAGTGTTGGAAATTGAGAAATAGTCCCAGATAGTAGAATCCTATCGGTGCATACAATTCCACACCTAGTGCTTAAGGAATGAGCAACATTGTTGTTTACAGGGATTTGTTCTCCTTGTTAGACCTTAGGAGGGTCTGTTCGAGCCAGGCTGTGAGGTGACCTTGTGAAGTCGACGTCTAGACTTCAAATCAAACCCCCCAAGTGGGGTGGAACCGTTCAGCAACAACAGAAGTTTATGCTGAAGTTCACAGACGTTTCGGCAAATGTCGTAGACAAGCCTTCTTCTGGAGCCAAGGTAGTGATCCCCTTGACGGGGATGGCAACAGATAGGGTTGCCTAGCTGGCTTGTGAGTTTAAAGTTGAATGGCGGATGGCCTGTGCATAGGAAGTCAGTTTCGAATTTTTCACCATCCAAGGGTAGATACTGGGGCACTTAGTGTCCAAGGGGCAGTTCGTGAAAATGTAGGATCATGTCAGTCTCAGCAACCCAATGAAGCCTTGCAGCACCAAAGATAATGCATGCTGCAGGACTTGGGATGCAGGAGGGGCGAACCGTCTGTATTGCGCGTAGTACAGCTCTGCCGGCGGGGAACTGCTGAATGTTTGAAACTATTGAGGGTCAGGCATGTCCAGAGAACACCAGTAATTGTAGTCTGGCGAGTCCACACAAGGGCTTGCACCTGCAACCTGTTAATAGTTCACAGCTGCATCAATGGTGGAGTTGACCCCAAGGAGGGGAAACCAGAAAGAAAGACGCCGGGCCAGGAGAGACGGGCCTGGGGGGGTGAGTTCCTGCAAAGGAGAGCTGCTGAGGAGGGTCCTGCCTGGAGGCCAGGACGCCAGCTTTTGACTGAAGGAAGCTGTGACAGCAAGGCCTGAGCGTGCCATGAAAGGATTAAGGGTGATTGAGTCCCCTTTGCATGGCGCCCCCACTGGAGCTGTTGGGCACAAAGGACTGAAGTTCTGCAGGCCACTGGTAGCATCCGCGAGTGAGAGGCGGAGCTACTGGCAACCCACAGCGGGAATCGTAGCAGGCCTGCGCCGCTCGCAGAAATGCAGAGAAATGTATGCAGAGCCGAGAAAAGAGAGAGAGAGAGACCGAGAGACCGCCCGGTGGAGCTGCCGAGGACCAGTGAGTGAATCAGAGTGAACACTCCTACCTGGGCACACCTGGGGCTACTGCAAGGCATATGGTGATATCGGTTGAATGGAAACGAACGTGCAAGTAACAGTGAACCCAAAGAAAGGGATGTTTTTTTAATACTATGAACAAACGCTAAATTGTAAACTGAAGGACATTAAAAGAGAAACATGTATTATTGAATACCGATTTAAAGGAACGCTTTACAAGGCATTATTGAATACGAACTGAAAGAAATCTTTAAGAAGTCCATTAATGAAATGAGAACAGGTGTGAAACACACGTAATGAACATTTAAAGGCAAAGTTATGAATAAAGTGAAAAGCAATTGATGAACACTTATTTGTGAAAGCAAGGGGTGGAAGAGGGTGAGCACCACAGAATAAGTTGTGTGGAAGAACACATTGTGGCAAAGCCAAAAGACTGGTAAGGAGAATTCAGGGTGAATGCAAACTAAAGCTCAGTTGTGGTGAAAGAGAAACCTGTGTGGGCAAGAAACCTAGGGTTTTCGGTTGCGTGACCTGTAATGGGTGGACTGTGTGGTCCCACCACTGCGCCTAGACTGAGGATACCCTGTCTGGAAAAGTCAAGGAAAGTCTAGATAAATATTCTTCACTTGTGACTAAGATTGCTGAAGTGAATGGGAAAGATGGCAATCTGTATCAACTAAACCTGAAGGATTACATGGCGACCTGGAACTGGTTGTGAGAATCAAGGGACTTGAACGGATTGTATATTGGCAAGCTGGAATAGCTGACTTCGTGGGGAAGAAATGAAGAAGCACATTTTTTTTTTTATTTAGGGGAGGGGGGTGCGTTGTATAAATACAAGCATGCAAGGCTGTGCATGCTTATGTGTGTGTGAGGTAAGCTCATTCTAGATTGTTCTGTGTTGATATTCTCTCTTTGGAATTTAGAGTGTTTACCATGTTATTGCTTAAGGTTTATCAGTTGAGCCTGGGTCATTAAATGTGTTGGGGGTCTTTAATGTATGCTTATGCTTTTACCCAATAAAGTCATACAGTAAACATATTCGGCTTGTTTACTTTGCAACAATGGCGACGAGGATGGGATGGAGTTCCTGAGAAGCAAGATGAACCCCTGCTTGCGTCCCATTCACAACGGCAAGACCCCCAGCACAGGCAGGCTGGAGGAGACGTCTCGCTGCCATAAGTGTGTGCCAGAAGAAGAAGCCAGCATCTAACTGCGGAGGTGTCGATGAGGATATGCGTGTCGCTGTCCAGCTCATCTAAAGCAAAGGAGCGGAGGCGGCGCCACTGTGCGGGTAGCAACAGAGCTGCAACGCCGCATCGTCCTGTGTCGGGTAAGCCTGTGAGTGCCCCGATCCACAGCCAGAGGACAAATCCTCCCGGGAAACGGAGTCTCCCAATTTTGGTTTCGCTTATGCACGTGAAGCGCAGCGTGTACCACGTCACCGTTGCACGCGCGCCTGACCCAGGCGGCTGCTGTCATTCAGCTGAGCCTCGGTGATAGGAGCGCAGGCAATCTGTGATGCGGTACGTGCACGACGTGTGACCTTATCACGTGTCACGGCGTAATGAGGAAGTGAATGCCGCGGGAGTCGGGGATGTCGTTTAGCCTGCCCGCGCAACGGTTTTCATCTCTTTACTGTTTGTGATTACGAAAAGTGAGCGAAAAGTGAGTGAAGGCATTGACCCGCCCTGGGCCCAACTGGGAAGGCGGTTGGAAGAACCTTCTGCAGATTACTGCAGGTGAGCTTGTCAGAGGCCCAGAAGGAGTGTCCGAGCCTTTGTGTGTTTTGGGCAAGGAGTTACATATTGGTGCGGAGCAGGGTAGCGTCCATGGGATAATTCTTTTGTCAGGATCTCAACTGAGGACTCATTGCAGTGGTGACTGGAATCAAGGGAAAAGAGACTCCTTACTGTACCGTTCAACTTTCTTTTTCTGGAGTGTTGTTGGATTTACCCCGTTTGAAAGCATTGTTATTTTTTTTTAGGGTGTGGTTTTAGTTATGGCTCTGTCTGGTATCCCTGGCCCACAGGTATTCATGCCTGCTCCGGGTCCGCCCAGAATCAAGTGGGCCCCCTGGATAAAGGGTTTCTTACACTATGTTAAAGCCACTTGTGGGAATGGGATGGCAGTGGACCGCAAAGTGGCAATGTGAATGCACTTAATTGGCTATTAAGGTCAAAGGATATATGACACTCTTCCTGATTTACCTGAACTAGATTCGGAAGGGCGATCCAATGATTTTGATGAAGCTCTGGCCAAGTTAGATAGACATTTTGAATCCAAGACAAGTACAGTACTGGAACGGTATCATTTTGGTATGCGGTTTCAGCATGATGGAGAATCTGTCGAAGATTAAATTACAGCTCTGAGACATTTGTCTCTAAATTGTAAATTTGGGGATGGTTTAGATGAACATATAAGGGACCAATTTATGCTGCATTGTTCGAATGATAAAATTTGCGGAGAGATTTGGTTAAAAGATGATCCCAATCTAGAAGAGGTTATAAGTATTGCCAAAAAGATTGAGCATACCTTACAGTGCGTAGCCAAATTGTCAGTGAAAGAGAATAAGTCACCCCAAATCAATGAAGTTCTAAGGGTAGGTGATAAAAGAGGCCCCATTACAAAAGAAAAGAAGAAACAGAAAGCCAGACCTAGTAAACGCTTTGAAAGTAATCAAAACAAAACAGAGGGTGGTGAACAAGGAAGTAAACGTTTCCAGAAAGACAATTTGCAAGTTAATACAAAAAGAGATGACAGGTTGTCTTATTGATGTGGCAGTGCACGTCACTTATCCAACTCCCATTTGTCCTGGTAGGTGTGCGGACTGCAGTATTTGTAAGAAATGGGGTCATTTCGAAAATTGTTGTAAAAATTATCGCATTGGTGGTAGTAAAGGGACACTTCTGATTGAAGAATATGAAGGTGCCTCATCCGAGGAAGGGGATATGTCAGAAAACGAAATTGTCACTGGGAACATGGTACGATGCACTGGGTATGATGAATGTGAACACCCCTCTGCTTGGATAGAAGTGAATGGGCACTTAGTAAAAATGCTAGCAGACTCTTGTTCAAAAATCACCCTGATGTCCAGAATTCGAAAATGTGATTAGTGGATCTGTGAAAAACTTTCCCTCAGACAAAATTCCTGGTGGGTATATGGAGACAAGATAGACATTTTGGGTTGTTGTAATGCAGAGTTCAAGTTTAAAGGCAGAGTGACATGTGGCAAAATATACATTACTAATAAGGGAGAAACTTTACTTGGATGGAGAGAGCAGAGGGGGTTGTGTATCAAATTAGACCCTAATAGTAAGGAACAAGTACTCAATGTATCCAATGTACTGGGGTCTAATAGTAATACTGCTAAAAATCATGCGATGATAGCAAAGTTTCCAGATGTTTTTAGTAGAAGTGTGGGATGTCTCAAAGGGATGGTGCATACAATTGTTGTTAAAGAAGGAAGTAGACCAGTTGCAGCGAAACTTAGGCCATTACCCCTATCAATGCGTAAGGCTGTGCGTGAGGAACTTGTGAAATTAGAAAAGGAAGGCATCATTGAGCCTGCCAAGGCAGTGGAGTGGATATCTCCAGTGGTAGTAGTGAAAAAGAGTACTGGAGATTTGAGAGTATGTATTGATTTGAGGGAGCTGAATAGATGTGTTGTAGCTGACCGCCACCCACTTCCCAATATGGGGGAACTGTTAAGTAGAATTGGGAATGCAAAATTCTTTGCTAAACTCAATATGGCAAGTGCTTACCATCAGATCAGTTTGGATGCTGAGTCTCGAAAATTGACTGCTTTCATTACATATGAAGGGATATATCAATTTCGGCGCATGCCATTTGGATTGATATCTGCATCAATTTGGATTGATATCTGCATCGTCCGTGTTTCAAAAAGTCATGGACAAACTGCTAGGAGACATTTGTGGTGTATGGTGTTTCCAGGACGATGTTCTCATTTGTGGGAAGGATGAGTTAGAATTGTCAAAAAGGCTTGATGTAGTTCTGGGAATATTTAAGGCAAGAGGGATAACACTGAGAGCAGAAAAATGTGTCTTCATGACTCAGGTTGTTGAGTATCTCGGTCATGAGATATCTGAGCAAGGTCTCACACCAAAAAGGAATTTAGTGGAGTCCATTATGAAGACACAAACACCAACGACTAAAGCTGAATTAAAGTCATTTCTCGGTACCATTGAGTTCTACCACCGGTTTGTGGAGAACTATGCGGATTGTGTAACCAATTTGAGGGCGTTGTTAAAAAAAGGTGTTGATTTTGAGTGGAGCAAAAAGTGTGAGAGGGAATTTGAAGCAATTAAACAAAAGATTGATATGGCGAGACCTCTGGCGATGTTTGACACAAGAAAGAAAACCATTCTGTCTGTTGATGCCAGCGATACGGGCATAGGTGTTGTGTTGTTACAGCCTGAAAGTGATGGCACGGAAGTGGTTGTGATACACGCTTCTCGAATGTTGAGAGGCGCGGAGCTTAACTATTCGGTTCTGGAAAAGGAAGCCTTGGCATGTCATTGGGGTGTAGAAAAATTGAAGAATTTTGTATGGGGGCAGGATTTTACATTAAGGTCAGATCATAAGCCTCTCAAGTCTATATTTGAAAGTAAAGGTCTTGACAAAGTCTTGAGGAGGGTTGCCTGTTGGGTAACAAGACTACAATGCCATAAGTTTAACATTGAGGTGGTTGCAGGGAAAGAGAATGTACGAGCTGATCATGCTTCTAGAGTAAAGTTGGAAGACTGTGAAAATGGGGAAAGTGACAAAGTGTGTGGTGAGTGTGATATGGTTTTTGCCACTGTAGAAGGCGTTATACAAAGGCAAGAATGGATTTGTGTGTTGGAATCCAATGAGATGTGGAAACGTGTGATCTCTTTTGTAAAAGGTGAATGGTCTGAGAAGAGATTACTATCTGGCGAAGAAAGTTCACTATGGGAAGTGAGGAGCAAATTGTCTGTGAAGGACGGGTTGTTACATCGGTGGGACAAATTGGTTGTTCCGGGATGTCTAAGGGAAAGACTGATAAGATCTGCCCATCAAGGGCATATAGGAGTGAGCATAACAAAAGAAGTAATAAAAGCAGATTATTGGTGGCCAGGGAATGATCGGGAAATTGAGAAAGTGATTGGTGCTTGTGCTGATTGTGTTAAGTCAGGAAATAATTTGGTGGCAGTGTCCCAACCGATGGAGAAGACGAAAGTCCCCGAGTAAGGCAAGATTTGGCAATGGATGTTTTGGGACCGGTTGACCTGGGTGTTGGTCGAGGAAGGTTTATTATTGCTCTAGTTGACACTTTCTCGAGGTGGACAGAGTTCAAGATCATGAGAGAAGTGACATGTCAGTGCATTATAGAATTCCTGGAGGGGGTATTTGAGAGAGAAGGTTTACCCAAGAGTATTCTCACTGATAATGGACCGCAATTTATGGGGAATTTGTTCCAAGAGTATCTGGATAGGTGCGGGATTGGTCATAAGAGGACTCCTTTGTACTATCCCCAGGGAAATGGTATGGTTGAAAGAGTCAATCGATGTATCATGGAGGCTATCCGTGGAGCGTCTGTATGTGGTTTGGATAAGAGAGTGGCTGTGAGAGAAAGATTATATGCGTTGAAGATGGCTCCTTGTCTCGAAACAGGTGTGAGTCCCTTTGAACTTATGAGGGGCCGCAAAGCGAATACATTGGTGTCGCCAGCCTGGTTAGGTAGAGCAAGACAGACAGATATAGTTGTAGATGCTGTGAGAAGAAGAATGGATGCTCGCAAGGACAAATGGGTAAGAAAAATGAATGAAAAGCATCCGAAGAAAAGAACAGTGGTGGAAGATGGAGAATGGGTTCGAATAAGAAGAGCTGTGATTTCAAAGAAAGGCGAGCCTCTGTATTCTGAACCTGTTAGGGTTGTGCGAGTTTTCAAAAATGCTGTGAGGTTAGAGAATGGGCAATTCTGGAATATGTCTAGAGTTGCGAAGGTAAAGAAATAGATTAACCTCTTTGTCTGAAGTATTGTATATCATAAAATTTGTGTGTATTTTTCTTTTTCTTTCTTGCTTGTATTTTTTTTCTCTCTGTTTAGGTTAAAAGAAATGAAGAAGCTAATTCTTTTGTTTATTTAGGGGAGGGGGTGTGTTGTATAAATACAAGCATGCAAGGCTGCGCATGCTTATGTGTGTGTGAGGTAAGCTCATTCTAGATTGTTCTGTGTTGATATTCTCTCTGTGGAATTTAGAGTGTTTACCATGTTATTGCTTAAGGTTTGTCAGTTGAGCCTGGGTCATTAGATGTGTTGGGGGGTCTTTAATGTATGCTTATGCTTTTACCCAATAAAGTCATACAGTAAACATATCTGGCTTGTTTACTTTGCAACAGAAGAGAACCCTAAGACTTTTAGAATTGTGTTGTATCCTTGGGGAAAGGAACCCTGAGGCCTTTTTGGAACTGGAATGAACTTGGGGATGGAGTGCTGAAAAGTAAGCCTAGAGCTGGACGAAGCTCAGAACTTTATTTGAACACTGTTTTCTTTAGGTTACTAACATCCCTACACATAGATCAGCTTTAGCTGTGAGGGCAAGTGTAGGTTTTGGACACAGCCAGATCTTTAAGTTGACTATACAGACTCACACTGTCCTTAGTTTTCTTTAGTTAGGGAAATTCCAACTTAGCATAGGGCATGTTAGGCCTTACACGATCCTGCCATTTTAAGTTAAACATATTTTGTTTGAATTTTGAATCTGTTGTCTGTGTCTTGTTTCATGATGCCATGAGTGTCTTGAGCGGCGTGTGTGAAGGGGTCTGGGAAGCTAGTAGTGACATGAGGGAATTGGGAAGGATGGGTGGATGAGGATTGGTAGGAGGGGGGGTTTGTCATGTGCAATACATATAAATCAAGGTTATCTTGTTTTCACGTATTGCATTTTATGTATTTAGAGTTCAAGAGCAGAAACAAGACACTAAACTAAAAACTGAGTAAAATGGAGCAAAGCTAGGAGCAAAGCTAGGAAACAAGAGAGATAAGAGAAAGGAAGTGAGTATGGAGGGAGGAGGAACACTAGTCTTCCTTTGGTCATCCGGCTGCTTCCAGGCCAATTATCTGTTTGTGTAAGAGAAAGGAAGTGAGGATGGAGGGAGAAGGGACACTGGTCTTCCTGTGATGATCCGGCTGCTTCCGGGCCAATTATCTTTCTGTGTAAGAGAAAGGAAGTGAGGATGGAGGGAGAAGGGACACTGGTCTTCCTGTGATTACCCGGCTGCTTCTGGGTCATTTATCTTTTTGTGAAGACCGTAAAACCCAATGTGTTCTCGGCTGTACTAACATTACTCTGAATAACTCATCTTTTCCTACTTTTCTTTTCCTTTTCCTTGTTTTCCTGTTCTTTTTGTCAGCCAAGGCTCCTGTAACATGTTTTGTTCTGAGTTTTGTTTTTACTTATTTTTTATTTAGTTCACACCAACCTGTCTTCCCAACCCACCTCTTTGGTAAGGTGTGCGTTTTATTAAATGTTTACAAATAAAATAAGTATAGAGAAAAGGAAACTGGAGGAATAAGAAGAATCAAGGGGGGGTGAAAGGGATGAAAAGACGAAATGAGGGAGGGAGAGAAAGCAATAGATGGAGGAAGGAAACCATTTAATAAGGAGAGGTAATGAGAGACGAGAGGCAGAGGACAGCACACAACCAGGTAGAGAGTGAGGGAGGTGGGGGTCTCTAGGGAGTGACAGGAGGAAGAAAACAATTTAATAAGGAGAAGTAGGGAAAGACGCAGAGGGAGAGAAACAGCACACAACCAGGGAGAGAGTGAGGGAGGTGGGGGTCTCTAGGGAGTGACACGAGGAAGAAAATGATTTAATAAGGAAAAGTAGGGAAAGACGCAGAGGGAGAGAAACGGGACACAACCAGGGAGAGAGTGAGGGAGGTGGGAGTCTCTAGGGAGTGACCTGAGGAAGAAAACGATTTAATAAGGAGAAGTAGGGAGAGACGCAGAGGGAGAAAAACGGCACACAAGCAGGGAGAGAGTGAGGGAGGTGGGGGTCTCTAGGGAGTGACATGAGGAAGAAAACGATTTAATAAGGAGAGGTAGGAAAGACGCAGAGGGAGAGAAACAGCACACAACCAGGGAGAGAGTGAGGGAGGTGGGGGTCTCTAGGGAGTGACATGAGGAAGAAAACAATTTAATAAGGAGAAGTAGCGAAAGAGGCAGAGGGAGAGAAACGGCACTCCACCAGGGAGAGAGTGAGGGAGGTGCGGGTCTCTAGGGAGTGACATGAGGAAGAAAACGATTTAATAAGGAGAAGTAGGGAAAGACGCAGAGGGAGAGAAACGGCACACAACCAGGGAGAGAGTGAGTGAGGGTCTCTAGGGAGTGACCTGAGGAAGAAAACAATTTAATATGGAGAAGTAGGGAAAGACGCAGAGGGAGAGAAATGGCACACAACCAGGGACAGAGTGAGGGAGGTGGGGGTCTCTAGGGAGTGACATTAGGAAGAAAACAATTTAATAAGGAGAAGTAGGGAAAGACGCAGAGGGAGAGAAACAGCACACAGCCAGGGAGAGAGTGAGTGAGGTTGTGGTACTCTAGAGAGACATGACATGACTCATTTTAGAGTATAGCCTCACAGGCTGAAAAATCAACTGCTAAACATTTTTGGAGAGAGTTATGGGCTGGAAAGGAATAGTTTCTTACCTGTAACTCCATTTCTCCAGCATTGGTATCTTTCATGGATTGACATGCTTAGAATATTCCCCATCGTCAGGCTGGGAATCCTCAGTAAGTTATATAGACATTTTCCATAGGAAACTTTCGACACTTTTGTGTCCTATCTGCGTCGTTTTGTGCCGCGTACGGCAGCGCCACTAGGACGTAGAGGTATAAATAGCCCCGCCTGCACGGCTCCCTCAGATTTTGACCCCCAAAGTAGTATTGGGGGGATCTCTGGTTTGCATGCGTAGGGGAGGCTGGCGGGCGCATGTGAATCCATGAAAGATACCAATGCTGGAGAAATGGAGTTACAGGTAAGAAACTATTCCCTTCTCCAGCATTGGATCTTTCATGGATTCACATGCTTAGAATAGATTATATAGCAGTACCCCCAACGTTGGAGGTGTGTATGCAAACCAAAATCCCAATAACCACACTAAATAATTATCATGGAAAACATCACCATAGAACATGTGAACAGTGATAAAACCACACTTAAAAGTACAGTAACCGAAGACTGCGACCCCTTCACTGGGGCTTACCTTATTGAAACAGATGACGTAGGACTGCACGACCCATCTGTGTATCCTCAGCATGTTGTTGTTCGAGGCAATAATGCCGGGTAAATGTATGTGGTACCGCCCAGGAAGCCGCCTGACAGATGTCTCCCAGCGGAATTCCGGACCACAATGCCGTCGACGAAGAAGTGGATCTCGTCGAATGGGCTCTCGGACGCTTCTCCAGCGGTTTTCCGGTTTTTGAGTGACTAAAGGAAATGGTAGACGACACTCATCGGGCTAGTCCTTGCTTTGATATCGGTTTTCCTTTAGCCGAAGGGCCATAAGCCACAAATAGCTGTCTCGTGTCTCTGAAGCTTTGAGTGCGATGGAGGTAAAATTTTAAAGCCCTTTTCACGTCCAATGTATGGAGAGTCTTCTCAGCAATCGATGAAGGTGTTGGAAAAAACGTCGGCAGCACTATAGAAGAGTGCTTATGGAACATGGGAGGTACTTTAGGAATGAAATGAGGATTAGTAGCCAACACAACCTTATTACTGAAAAATCTCAAGTACGGTGGGTCGATCACTAAGGCTTGTATTTCTGACAGTCGTCGAGCCGAAGTAATAGCCACCAGAAAAGCCAATTTCCACGACAAAAATTTCAATGATGACGATGACATCGGTTCAAAAGGGGGCTTCATCAGAGCTGCCAGAACCAGGTTCAGACTCCACGTTGGAGGAAACTTCTTCGTGGGAGGAAAGGTTCAGAACAATCCTTTAAGGAAATGTTTAATCAGCCGGTGACTAAATAACGGAGTTGAATGTCTCCTCCGAGTAAATCTCGAAATGGCAGCTAGATGCACCTTAATGGATGAAAAAGACAAGCCTTGCTGAGCTAGGAGTAGCAAGTATGGAAGAAGCTGTTCCGGCGTGATATTCAGCGGGACTATACATGGTTGACCTGCGCACCATATGCAGAATCTCTTCCATTTGTACGAATATGAAGCATTCGTGGACGGCGCCCTCGCCGCTTGCAAAATACAACGACAGTCTGCCCGAATCTCTAACGTACCAAACTCAGAGAAATCAGGAGCCAGGCTGTCAGACTGAGGCTGTCCGGGTCGTGATGCCACACCACCTCTTTCTCTTGGAGACAGAAGGTTCGGAATTTTCTGGAACCTCAATGGTTCTGTCGCTGAAAGATGGAGTAGATCGGAGAACCACACTTGTCTGGCCCAATACGGGGCCTCTAGGATCACCCGACACGGATATCTGTGGATCCATTGCAGCGTCCGACGTATGAGCGGAAACGGGGGAAATGCATACAGAAACTTGTCCGTCCACGGGAAAGAGAACGCTTCCCCTAGTGAACCATGCTGTGGCCACCTGCTCGCGTATTGTGGACATTTCCTGTTGTCTCTCGTCGCAAAGAGATCGAGGGTCGGACGACGCCATTTCTTGAAGACACGGTGCAGTTGTTGGTCGTTTAGTTCCCATTCATGTAGCCGATTCATCTCCCTGCTGAGAGAGTCTGCTTGCACGTTTTTGACTCCTGGCAAGTGGAACGCCAAAAGATATATCTTGTGTTGAAGTGCCCAATGCCAGATCTCCTGGGCTTCGGTCGACTGAGTTCTGGAGCGAGTTCCTCCCTGTTTCCTTAGATAAAACATTGTTGTTGTGTTGTCTGTCATAATGCCTTTATCTGTGGGAGAAAAGATTTCAATGCCCAGCGCACCGCCCTTAACTCCAGCACATTGATATGGAGGCCGGACTCCTCCGATGACCAACGACCCTGAACCTGTAGGGAATCCAAATGAGCTCCCCATCCAGTTAAAGAAGCATCCGTCGCCACTGTCATCTGGGCCACTGGTTCCAGTAAAGGCATTCCCTTTGTCAGATTCTTGGAAACTCTCCACCATTGAAGGGCCTGTAGGAGTTTGCTGTTGATGGTCAATTTGTCCGACCAACACCCTTGACTCTGTGCCCAACGATCCGCCAAGAACTCCTGAATCGGTCTCATGAAGAGACGACAATTGTTGATTAAGGGTATGCAGGACGACATGGTCCCCAGTAGCGACATGTAGTTTCACACTGACAACTTGGTGTTGACCTTCCAATCCAATGCTTTCCGCTGCAGGTTCAAAATCCTTTCGACGGATGGCTTCACCAGTCCCAACTGCGTGTGAAACTCCGCTCCCAGAAAGACCAAGGTCCTTGATGGCGATAAGGAGGACTTTTCGAAGTTTATTGCGAAGCCCAAACGCTGTAGGAGGTTCATGGTGGCTTTCAGACTTTCCCCTTACCGGAGACAAACCCCTCACTAGCCAAGGATACACATGATGACCTTCTTTCCTTAACCAGGCTGCCACTGGAGCCAGACATTTCGTGAACGTCCTGGGAGACGATTTCAGTTCAAATGGAAAGGCCTTGAACGGATAGTGGGTTCGTCCGACGACGAACCGTAGAAATCTTTTGTGTCGTCGACGCATCGGGATATGGAAGTATGCGTCCTGAAGGTCTAGCGACGACAAATAATCTCCCGGCTGTATCGAACGGATCACCTCTTGGAGCGTCAGCATTTTGAATTTTAGATTCTTGAGCCATTTGTTGAGCGCTCGTAGATCTAGAATGGGACGCCATTTTCCATTGGGTTTTTTGACGACAAAGTAACGGGAGTACACTCCCTGTCCTCTTTCCGCCACCGGGACCAGTTCTATAGCCCCTTTCTGCAACATAAGTGCCACCTCCTGCATTAGTATTTGAAGGTGGGGCTGCGTCGAGAACACCGGTGGAATGTGTGGTGGCTTGCCTTTGAACTGTAGAGAATGGCCCAGATGTATAGTGTCCAAAACCCATTGGTCTGTTGTTATGTGCGCCCACTCGTCGAGATGACGAGACACTCTGCCCCCCCAGGACATCCAGTAAGTTGTCATTGCTGGCTTTTGGCCTGTTTATCCTTCGTCGACGAGGAGTAGGCCCCTCGTCGTCTTGAGGTTTGGTAATCTCTGCCTTTACGAGAAGCTTGGGCTGCACGTCTGTAGCCTTGAGAAGCGTAGGAGGGTCTGCTGAAACCTCGGTCTCTGGACGATCCAAACCTGGAGTTACCTGATGCTCCTCTGAAAGGGCAAAAGGAATGAACATTCTTACCACTCTGGAGGGCTCCAAGGGAACGAGCAGTGTCAGAATCTTCTTTCATGCCCTTTAAGGCTTCATCAACTTTCTCCCCAAAAAGGTGTTCCCCTTCGCACGGCATGTCCATTACTTTATATTGCACCTCCGTAATACTACACCATTGTTGATTTGCTTGAAGCCTGATTCTGCCAGGTTGACAGCAATGTTAATGGAATGATTGGAAGCCTCTTCTCCCTCACGTATGAGTAACATGGCAGATTTTCTGTGTTCTTCCGGCAAATGGTCCAAGATAGGGGCCAGCCGATGCCACATTTCCCTATCATATCTGGCCATAATAGCCAAGGAGTTGGCTGCTTTTACTGTAGTCGCTCCAACTGATAGCACTTTCTTCCCAAAAGCATCTTGTCTCCTAGCCTCGTTGTCTGGAGGGGTTTTCTGGCTGCTGCAGCTGACACCACTGATTCTGGTGAAGGTTGAGACGTCAAGCACTTGGGAGTCGATTCCGGAGCTTTAAATTTCTTTTCTAATCGACCTTTCATCGCCGGTTCCGAAAAAGGGTGACGCATGGTTTTTAATCCCTCCTGCCAGACATGGTCTAAAATGGGGATAGCAAATATCGACTTTCTTCTTTTGCCCATATGATCGAAGAGAAAACAATCTTTTTTCTCTTCTTCTGGGACCATGCCAAACTCTGCACATGCCTTACTCATCATGGCGTGGAAAGCCCCCACGTCATCAGGTGGTGACGGCTGCACCGGACTCTTTGGAGCTTCCACCTCCACGTCGGAGTCCCATGTCGGGTCCCTTGAGGGGGTCAACGAGATGTCCGAACCCGACCCTTCATGATCCGACTCTGATAGTTCTCCTTCCTGTGGACGAGAACGATCCTTCTCAACCGGGTAAGCGGCTCTGGATGGAGGGCGAGGAGCCGGACCTGGCTCGTCGACGACTGGCGAAGCCTGTAACACAGTAGGGACACTGGGTTGACGCAACTGTGTGTCCAATCGCTGCAACAGCTTCTGCAATGTGCTCAACACCTCCAGGGACAGAACTGTCTGAGGATTCAGTAAGGAAGAGGTAACCGGAACGGCACTTCCACCCGAAGCAATGGGTTGCAGTCCCAGGTCGGTTGGGTGCGCGACCGGACTACGGTCATCCTCTGCTTGTAGCAAGGTCTCCGGCGGGATGGGATCAAAAACCTCCGGTTGCCATGCCATCGACGGGACCACCGTCGACGATGACATCTGCACCATGGGCGCTGTTTGACTGGACAAAATAGTCGTGGGAAGAGTTGTCGCTGACGACAAAGCCGGCGTCGACGACCGGACCGTCGTCGATGAAGCCTGCGGAGCAGGGCCTTGAGGCGTTCCCGCCTTTTTTGAACTTTTTGACGATAACTCTCGACTCGAGGTAGACTTATGACGGTCTCCTGAGGAGGATTTTGATGAGTCCTTTCCCTTCCTTATTTGATGAGGAGGACGAAGACGAAACCTTATGTGAAGAGGAGGACCTCGCAGGATGTTTCTCTGAGGGGTGCTTTTCCGATGAACGTGATTTCTTCGGCGGAGGCACCGCTGACATTGAGCGACTAGGGGGTGACTTCGATCTCGAGGCTGTAGATCCTACCTCCGATGCCGGGTACACACCCGCTCCGTCATTGAGCCAAGTAACCAAGTGCCTGTTGCGGTCTTTTAGGGTCTTTTGTGAGAAGCCCTGACAGATCTCGCACGTGTCCGCCGAATGATGAGGGTGAAGACAGTAAATACAGTCCATATGTCCGTCTCCCTCATACACCTTCTTAAGACCGCATGTAGCACACGGACGAAATAAAGCCTTTCCAGACATTCTTCGAAAGGAAACAGACGAAGAAAAACGCACAACCTAATAAAATAGTAGATACTCGAGTTAATCCCACTACTTTGGAAGACGGTTGAAATCTGAGGGAGCCGCGGAGGTGGGCTATGTATACCTCTACGTCCCAGTGGCGCTGCCGTACGTGGCCCAAAACGACATAGATAGGACACAAAAGTGTCGCAAGTTTCCTATGGAAAATGTCTATATAACTTACCGATTATTCCCAGCCTGACGACGGGGAATATTCTAAGCATGTGAATCCATGAAAGTTGCAATGCTGGAGAATACTGTTTCCCAGTCTTTGTTTTTTTCACCAACAGATACAACAGTTGTTTTACACCTAGAGGATGTTAGGGAGGGTGTCAAATGCAAGGTGAGCCTGTAATTGGAATTAGTTTCATGTCTAGAAGGTGGAACTCAAGGATTTCTCCTTTATGCGACAGGTAAAACAATAACTCATCCTGAAGATCCAGAAGAGCCGTTCATTATAAAGAGAGAGGAAAGCCTACACCTGATCCACACTCCAGACACCGAAGGAAGCGGAAGGAAGACAGACTGCCTCAGCTCAGGGGAATGTGAAGGTAAAGTGTCTGTGCTACTGAAATTCGAAATATATTACAAGCACTCCATCTTCCCCAAATTCCCAAAGTAAGATCACATCACCAGTAATTATAAAATAATACAAACCTCAGAATTACTAGAAGCGTTTATCATTTTAACTTACTGCCTTGTTTATTTTAACTTTCTTAAATGTTTTACAAGGCTTAGCTGTAGCCTCATGTTTCAGACAGCAATTCTTTCTGTTGGGGTGGTGACCCTTTTGGTGGGTTATCATGGAAAGGACTATGGTGGTTTTGTAGATTGTCTTTCGCGGTCACACTGGTACCCAGTGTAGACGTGACAACAGAATGTGCCACATCAGAGAACCAGTGCGGCACTGTGTGACAAGGTACAATATTGTAAAAACTCAAGACGACCCACAAGAAACGGATCAAGATCTCAAGAGCATCAAGCTTGGCAACTTTAAGCTGATGGATTTCTGTGCTATCTATTCAGTTAAGAATGTCTGAGACACTGTTAACTAAAGAGGGTAAAACCTGTAACATTTACTGCTAGAGTATTAAACTGCTGTTGGAGGATGATGGTGGCATAAATGTTTATTTTTCATTGGTTAAAACTCAGTCTTTACTTTCTAAAACACTGAACCTTTGCTAACGTGTCTGTTGTGTTTTATTTGAGGAAAGATGAAGACCCAGCTTCAATTGTCCTTGTTGCTTGCGACGAGGAAGAGGGAGGAAGGAGCTCAGGCCCAGAATCAGGTAAATTTGCAATGACCCTGAGAACATTTCTGAATGGGGTCATTGCTGGTCTCTCACACTTAAAGTTCTTGATTTGGTCAGTTACTGAGCATCTCCCACCATGTCTATTCCATATTTTGGGTTCAACATTTGATGGTCTCACTCCTCACCATGGTATGGGTGCTCCTGGTTTCCCATGTCCTGGCTTGTACAGCTGCTGCTGTTCTCTCTTCTCACTATGGTATGGGTGCTCCTGGCTTATCCTATGTCCTGGCTTGGACAGCTGCTGATGTTCTCCCTTCTCACTGTGGTATGGACGCTCCTGGTTTGTCCCATGTCCTGGCTTGGACAGCTGCTGATGCTCTCTCTTCACTCTCCGGAAAGGGGCGCTCCTTGTTTGTCCCATGTCCTGGCTTGGACAGCTGCTGATGTTCTCTTTTCTCTGTGGTATGGCCACTCCTGGTTTGTCCCATGTCCTGGCTTGGACAGCTGCTGATGTTCTCTCTTCTCACTATGGTATGTGTGCTCCTGCATTATCCCATGTCCTGGCTTGGTCAGCTACTGATGTTCTCTGTTCTCTCTCTGGAAAGGGGCACTCCTGGTTTGTCCCAAGTTCTGACTTAGACAGCTGCTGATGATCTCTCTCTGGAAAGGGGCGCTCCTTGTTTGTCCCAAGTTCTGGCTTGGGCAGCTGCTGATGTTCTCTCTTCTCACCATGGTATGGACGCTCCTGGTTTGTCTCATGTCCTGGTTGGACAGCTGCTGATGTTCTCTCTTTTCTCTGTGGTATGGGCACTCCTGGTTTGTCCCATGTCCTGGCTTGGACAGGCGCTGAGGTTCTCTCTTCTCACTATGGTATGGGTGCTCCTGGTTTGTCCTGTGTCCTGACTTGGACAGCTGCTGATGTTCTCTCTTCTCACTATGGTATGGGTGCTCCTGGTTTGTCCCATGTCCTGGCTTGGACAGCTGCTGATGCTCTCTCTTCACTCTCCGGAAAGGGGCGCTCCTTGTTTGTCCCATGTCCTGGCTTGGGCAGCTGCTGATGTTCTCTCTTCTCACTATGGTGGGGCACTCCTGGTTTGTCTCATCTCATGTCCTGGCTTGGACAGCTGCTGATGTTCTCTTTTCTCTGTGGTATGGCCACTCCTGGTTTGTCCCATGTCCTGGCTTGGACAGCTGCTGATGTTCTCTCTTCTCACTATGGTATGGGTGCTCCTGGCTTATCCCATGTCCTGGCTTGGACAGCTGCTGATCTCTCTTCTCACTATGGTGTGGGCGCTCCTGCTTTGTCCCATATCCTGGCTTGGGCAGATGCTGATGTTCTCTCTTCTCTCTACGTTATGGGCGCTCATGTCTTATCCCATGTCATGACTTGCACAACTGCTGATGTTCTTTCTTCTCACTATGATGTTGCCACTCCTGGTTTGTCCCATGTCCTGGCTTGGACAGCTGCTGATGCTCTCTCTTCTCACTATGGTCTGGGCACTCCTGGTTTGGTCCATATCCTGGCTTGGACAGCTGCTGATGTTCTCTCTTCTCACCATGGTATGGGCGCCCCTGGTTTGTCTCATATCCTGGCTTGGACAGTTGTTGATGTTCTCTCTTCTCTCTGTGGTATGGGTGCTCCTGGTTTGTCCAATGTCCTGGCTTGGTCAGATGCTGATGCGCTCTCTTCTCACTATGGTATGGGAGCTCCTGGCTTACCCCATGTCCTGGCTTGGACAGCTGCTGATGTTCTCTCTTCTCACCATTGTATGGGCACTCCAGGTTTGTTTCTTGCCTTCTTATAAGCATTTTGTGGTCTGTCGCTTTACTATGGTACAGGCGCCATAGTTTGCTTGCATGTCTTGAGTTGGACAGTTGATTGTCTCTGTTCTCCACCACGGTACGAGTGCTCCTGCTTGCTTGCATGTCTTGGGTTCAGCATTTTGTAGTCTCTATTCTCACCATTGTATGGGTGCTCATGGTTTGAGGCAGGTCTTGGTTTGGACAACTGGTGGTCTATCTCTTTACCATGGTACGTGCACTCCTGGTTTGTTGCATGTCTTTCGTTAGACAGTTTGTAGTCTTTCTTCTCACCATTGGATGGGCGCTCCAGGTTTGTTTCTTGCCTTTGGATGAACAATTGGTGGTCTGGTAGTATGGTACAGGCGCCCCTGCTTGCTTGCTTGCCTGTCTTGGGTTGGACAGTTGGTCGTCTCCCTTCTCACAATGGTATTGAAACTCCATATTTGTCTCATGTTATTCAACCTCCTTCCACAGTTGGGAGAGAAAAATGCATTGAGGCAATCACGGGAGATCCTCAGTGAGTGACAGCCAGGATAGTAGTATGCATTCAGACATTCATGGGACATGCAGAGTGCGTAACGGCCAGGGTACAATGATGCATAGATGGTAATGAGAAATGGCTGATGCTTGTTTCAATACATCCCCCCGCTGTCACTCACTGTGCAATTCCCATTATTGTTTCAATACATCCCCCTGCTGTCACCCACTGGGCAATTCCCATTCTTGTCTTAATACATCCCCCTGCTGTCACCCACTGGGCAATTCCCATGCTTGTCTCTGACAGCCAGGGTAGAACTGATGCATTGAGGTACTCAATAGTGGTGCACAGTAAGTGACATCTCGGGTGGAGGAATGCATTGAGACAATCATGGGAGATGCACAGTGAGTGACTGCAGGGGGATGTATTGAGACAAGGGTGGGAATTGCCAAGTGAGTGACAGCGGGGGATGTATTGAGACAAGCATGGGAATTGCACAGTGAGTGACAGCAGGGGGATGTATTGAGACAATCATGGGAATTGCCCAGTGAGTGACAGCAGGGGGATGTATTGAGACAAGCATGGGAGATGCACAGTGAGTGACTGCAGGGGTATGTATTGAGACAAGCATGGGAATTACACAGTGAGTGACAGCAGGGGGATGTATTGAGACAATCATGGGAATTGCCCAGTGAGTGACAGCAGGGGGATGTATTGAGACAAGCATGGGAATTGCACAGTGAGTGACAGCAGGGGGATGTATTGAGACAATCATGGGAATTGCCCAGTGAGTGACAGCAGGGGGATGTATTGAGACAAGCATGAGAGATGCACAGTGAGTGACTGCAGGGGTATGTATTGAGACAAGCATGGGAATTACACAGTGAGTGACAGTAGGGGGATGTATTGAGACAAGCATGCGAATTGCCCAGTGAGGGAAAGTGGGTGGATGTATTGAGACAAGCATGGGAATTGCCAAGTGAGTGACAGCAGGGGGATGCATTGAGACAATCATGGGAGATGCACAGTGAGTGACTGCAGGGGGATGTATTGAGACAAGGGTGGGAATTGCCAAGTGAGTGACAGCGGGGGATGTATTGAGACAAGCATGGGAATTGCACAGTGAGTGACAGCAGGGGGATGTATTGAGACAATCATGGGAATTGCCCAGTGAGGGAAAGTGGGTGGATGTATTGAGACAAGCATGGGAATTGCCAAGTGAGTGACAGCGGGGGGATGTATTGAGACAAGCATGGGAAATGCACAGTGAGTGACAGCGGGGCATGTATTGAGACAAGCATGGGAATTGCACAGTGAGTGAAATCTGGGGGATATATCGAGACAAGCATGCGAATTGCACAGTGAGTGACAGCGTGGGGATGTATTGAGACAAGAATGGGAATTGCCAAGTGAGTGACAGCGGGGGATGTATTGAGACAAGCATGGTAATTGCAGTGAGTGAAAGCAGGGGGATGTATTGAGACAAGCATGGGAATTGCACAGTGAGTGACAGCAGGGGGATCTATTGAGACAATCATGGGAGATGCACAGTGAGTGACTGCAGGAGTATGTATTGATACAAGCATGGGAATTGCCCAGTGAGTGAAAGTGGGTGGATGTATTGAGACAAGCATGGGAATTGCACAGTGAGTGACAGCGGGGGGGGGGATGTATTGAGACAAGCATGGGAATTGCCCAGTGAGTGACAGCAGGGGGATGTATTGAGACAAGCATGAGAATTGCACAGTGAGTGACAACGGGGGATGTATTGAGGCAGGCATGGGAATTGCCCAGTGAGTGACAGCAGGGGAATGTATTGAGACAAGCATGGGAATTGCAGTGAGTGAAAGCGGGGGGATGTATTGAGACAAGCATGGGAATTGCCAAGTGAGTGACAGCGGGGGATGTATTGACACAAGCATGGGAATTGCACAGTGAGTGACAGCAGGGGGATGTATTGAGAGAAGCATGGGAATTGCACAGTGAGTGACAGCAGGGGGATGTATTGAGACAATCATGGGAGATGCACAGTGAGTGACTGCAGGGGTATGTATTGAGACAAGCATGGGAATTACACAGTGAGTGACAGTAGGGGGATGTATTGAGACAAGCATGGGAATTGCACAGTGAGTGACAGCGGGGGGGGATGTATTGAGACAAGCATGGGAATTGCCCAGTGAGTGACAGCAGGGGGATGTATTGAGACAAGCATGAGAATTGCACAGTGGGTGACAGCGGGGGATGTATTGAGGCAGGCATGGGAATTGCCCAGTGAGTGACAGCAGGGGAATGTATTGAGACAAGCATGGGAATTGCAGTGAGTGAGAGCGGGGGGATGTATTGAGACAAGCATGGGAATTGCCAAGTGAGTGACAGGGGGGATGTATTGACACAAGCATGGGAATTGCACAGTGAGTAACAGCAGGGGGATGTATTGAGAGAAGCATGGGAATTGCACAGTGAGTGACAGCAGGGGGATGTATTGAGAGAAGCATGGGAATTGCACAGTGAGTGACAGCAGGGGGATGTATTGAGACAATCATGGGAGATGCACAGTGAGTGACTGCAGGGGTATGTATTGAGACAAGCATGGGAATTACACAGTGAGTGACAGTAGGGGGATGTATTCAGACAAGCATGGGAATTGCACAGTGAGTGACAGCGGGGGGATATTTTTTTGTTTGTTTGTTTATTTGTAATGCGCAACAGACCCGTAGGTAAAAGGGCGCAACAATAGGAAGGTGCAAAGCTTACAAGGTTACAGATAGAATCACATTCTGACACAATATACATTATATTTACAGCAAAAAGGAAAGTTACTACATGTTACAAATAGATAAGACAATAAAATCGTGTATCACAATATAGAAGCAAATGTACAGGTTCAAGCCAAATTAGGTTCTTTGCTTCACTGGCCTGTGAGGGAATCTACGGGAGCCCTTGGGTGTATACTACAGTGAAGGTTAGCAGTCAGTTAATTTGAGCCACTTGATGTAATTCTTTCTGAGGTGTGTATAGGGTTGGTCTGCTCTAAGCTCGTGGGGCAGAGTTCCACATTTTGGCCGCCTTTACTGGGAAGCTGTTACCACCAATTTTGGAGAGTCTAAATCTAGGTACCAGAAGGCAGTTGGTATTGTTAAGTCTTGTCAGTCTGTTGGAGGTTCTTCGAGTTAGTCTGTCTATTATATATCTAGGGGCCGCATTATTTAATCCTTTATGGGTGAGGGAAACCATTTTTAACAGTATTTTGTTATGGGTCGGCAGCCATTTATGCGGACGTCTGATTGATGAAATGTGTACTCTTTTATTTAAGCATAATGCAGCTCTTAAGGCATTATTTTGAAGGATTTGTAGTCTTTGGATGATGGCTTTGTTAGCACCACTGTAGTGAGCGTTGCAATAGTCTAACCTGTAGAGTATTAGTGCTCTCGCCAGGACCATGCAGCTGTCGTTGGAGAGGATTGGCCTACCAGCTCTGATAAGCTTACAAGTATGAGCAGTGGACGTGGCCAAGGATTTCACTTGTTTATCGAAGGACATCTTTGAATCAAGGTAGAAACCAAGGGTTTTTACCTCTTTTGTGACTCTGATGGTGGTGTCATCGATGATGAATGAGGAATATTCTTGGCCTAGTTTATTGATTTTAGTATGAGTACCCAAGATTATCAATTCGGTCTTATCATTCAGGCATATACCCTGGATAGCCATCCATGCCTGGATGATGAGATAGGCCCTATTCACCAGTGCCAGATCCGCGCTGTGATCCCCTGAAAGAGGGAGGAGAATCTGTGTATCATCAGCATAGAGGGTGTAGGTGATACCCCGAAGGTCCACATCGTCAAATAATGGTTTGGTGAATATATTGTAAAGGGTAGGGGAGACACAAGACCCCTGTGGTACACCACATTGGATGGGAGACGGGTCTGCTGCTGCCGATTGGGAGAACACCCTCATTGTCCTCTCACTCAGGAAGGATTCTATCCATCTGATAGCTTTGGTAGAGAAGTGAACTGCTGAGTCCAGATGTCTGCAAAGGACCTTGGAAGGATGTATTGAGACAACCATGGAAATTGCAGAGCGAGTGACTACGGGGGATGTATTGAGACAAGCATGGGAAATGCACAGTGAGTGACAGCAGGGGATGTATTGAGACAACCATGGAAATTGCAGAGCGAGTGACTACGGGGGATGTATTGAGACAAGCATGGGAAATGCACAGTGAGTGACAGCGGGGGGATGTATTGAGACTAGCATGGGAATTGCACAGCGAGTGACTACGGGGATATATTGAGACAGGCATGGGAATTGCCCAGTGAGTGACAGCAGGGGGATATATTGAGACAAGCATGGGAATTGCCCAGTGAGTGACAGCGGTGGGATGGATTGAGACAAGCATGGGAATTGCACAGTGAGTGACAACGGGGGGATGTATTGAGACAAGCATGTTAATTGCACAGCGAGTGACTACGGGGGATGTATTGAGACAAGCCTGAGAATTGCCCAGTGAGTGACAGCAGGGGGATATATTGAGACAAGCATGGGAATTGCCCAGTGAGTGACAGCGGTGGGATGGATTGAGACAAGCATGGGAATTGCACAGTGAGTGACAGCAGGGGGATGTATTGAGACAAGCATGGGAATTGCACAGTGAGTGACAGCAGGGGGATATATTGAGACAAGCATGGGAATTGCCCAGTGAGTGACAGCGGTGGGATGGATTGAGACAAGCATGGGAATTGCACAGTGAGTGACAACGGGGGGATGTATTGCGACAAGCATGTTAATTGCACAGCGAGTGACTACGGGGGATGTATTGAGACAAGCCTGAGAATTGCCCAGTGAGTGACAGCAGGGGGATATATTGAGACAAGCATGGGAATTGCCCAGTGAGTGACAGCGGTGGGATGGATTGAGACAAGCATGGGAATTGCACAGTGAGTGACAGCAGGGGGATGTATTGAGACAAGCATGGGAATTGCACAGCGAGTGACTACGGGGGATGTATTGAGACAAGCATGGGAATTGCCCAGTGAGTGACTACGGGGGATGTATTGAGACAAACATGGGAATCACACAGTGAGTGACAGCGGGGGGATGGATTGAGAGAAGCATGGGAATAGCACAGTGAGTGACAGCAGGGGGATGTATTGAGAGAAGCATGGGAATTGCACAGTGAGTGATAGCAGGGGGATGTATTGAGACAAACATGGGAATTGCCCAGCGAGTGACTACGGGGGATGTATTGAGACAAGCATGGGAATTGCACAGCGAGTGACTACAGGGGATGTATTGACACAAGCATGGGAATTGCCAAGTGAGTGACAGCAGGGGGATGTATTGAGACCAGCATGCGAATTGCCCAGTGAGTGACAGCGGGGGGATGGATTGAGACAAGCATGGGAATTGCCCAGTGAGTGACAGCGGGGGGATGTATTGAGACAAGCATGGGAATTGCACAGTGAGTGACAGTGGGTGGATGTATTGAGACAAGCATGGGAACTGCACAGCGAGTGACTACGGAAGATGTATTGAGACAAGCATGGGAATTGCCAAGTGAGTGACAGCCGGGGGATGTATTGAGACAAGCATGGGAATTGCCCAGTGAGTGACAGCGGGGGGATGGATTGAGACAAGCATGGGAATTGCCCAGTGAGTGACAGCGGGGGGATGTATTGAGACAAGCATGGGAATTGCACAGTGAGTGACAGCAGGGGGATGGATTGAGACAAGCATGGGAATTGCCAGTGAGTGACAGCGGGGGATGGATTGAGACAAGCATGGGAATTGCACAGCAAGTCACTACAGGGATGTATTGAGACAAGCATGGGAATTGCCCAGTGAGTGACAGCAGGGGGATGGATTGAGACAAGCATGGGATTTGCCCAGTGAGTGACAGCGGGGGGATGTATTGAGACAAGCATGGGAATTGCACAGTGAGTGACAGTGGAGGGATGTATTGAGACAAGCATGGGAATTGCACAGTGAGTGACAGCGGGGGGATGTATTGAGACAAGCATGGGAATTGCACAGCGAGTGACTATGGGGGATGTATTGAGACAAGCATGGGAATTGCACAGCGAGTGACTACGGGGGATGTATTGAGACAAGCATGGGAATTGCACAGTGAGTGACAGCGGGGGGATGTATTGAGACAAGCATGGGAATTGCACAGCGAGTGACTACAGGGGATGTATTGAGACAAGCATGGGAATTGCACAGCGAGTGACTATGGGGGATGTATTGAGACAAGCATGGGAATTGCACAGCGAGTGACTACGGGGGATGTATTGAGACAAGCATGGGAATTGCCCAGTGAGTGGCAGCAGGGGGATGTATTGAGACAAGCATGGGAATTTTGCACAGCAAGTGACTACGGGGGAAAGTATTGAGACAAGCATGGGAATTGCACAGCGAGTGACTACGGAGGATGTATTGAGACATGCATGGGAATTGCCAAGTGAGTGACAGCAGGGGGATGTATTGAGACAAGCACGGGAATTGCCCAGTGAGTGACAGCGGCGGGATGGATTGAGACAAGCATGGGAATTGCCCAGTGAGTGACAGCGGATGGATGTATACAGACAAGCATGGGAATTGCACAGTGAGTGACAGTGGGTGGATGTATTGAGACAAGCATGGGAACTGCACAGTGAGTGACAGTGGGTGGATGTATTGAGACAAGCATGGGAACTGCACAGCGAGTGACTACGGGGATGTATTGAGACAAGCATGGGAATTGCCCAGTGAGTGACAGCGGGGGGATGGATTGAGACAAGCATGGGAATTGCCCAGTGAGTGACAGTGGGGGATGGATTGAGACAAGCATGGGAATTGCACAGCGAGTCACTATGGGGGATGGATTGAGACAAGCATGGGAATTGCACAGCGAGTCACTATGGGGATGTATTGAGACAAGCATGGAATTGCCCAGTGAGTGACAGCAGGGGGATGGATTGAGACAAGCATGGGAATTGCCCAGTGAGTGACAGCAAGGGGATGTATTGAGACAAGCATGGGAATTGCACAGTGAGTGACAGTGGGGGGATGGATTGAGACAAGCATGGGAATTTCCCAGTGAGTGACAGCGGGGGGATGTATTGAGACAAGCATGGGAATTGCAAAGTGAGTGACAGTGGGGGTAGAAAGAAATTGACACAGTGAGAGAAAAGAAGCTGTTGGAGCTTTGCACCTGCAATAGAACACTGTTGGTAAATATGCTGCTGCCAACATTCCCATTTATTCCCTTTTTCCTTGGGGTTACCCCTGTGGACGTCTTATTACCTCCCCCGCCATCTATTATGCTTTCCTTTGGAGAGTAAACTGCTCAGGCCTTGCAAATTCTCAAAAATCTCACTAGTACTGCAGGGCGAGTTCCTTAATGTACATATTCGACCTAAGAGAACTGCACTCGCCCCTTTGTGATGGGTGACAAACCATTTACCAGTGCTTTTTGTAAAGTGGTGTATGTCACAATAGGCAGACCTACATATTTGGTGCAATGCTGCCAACCAAAGGCCAGCTATGCAAAGGGAAACGTATTTGCCTTGTACTGCATTTGTTTGCAGTAAATGTCAAAAGTTTGAAACATCCCCATACTCACCCGAAATGGTAGTTGCCCTTCATAAGATCTCCTTGCCAACGCGAGGGGCTAGTAGATTTTGTAAAATCTGATGCTGCCATCAGCGTATTTGATGCCAGCAAGCGTTTGCTGCCCAGAAGTCCCAGAGCGGAGTAGTTGGGACTGCTACGGTCAGAATGGGGCTTCTTCCATTTATTTAGTTTATATATGTATATATATATTGCTGTTTGTACAGCACCGTAGTTCATTCATTTGCTTTAAAGTGCACACATTGAGCAGCGCTTCAAGTTTTGATTGGATAGAGAGATGCTTTGGTTGAGAGGCGCTAGAGAAGCGGGGGTAGTGCTAGCCTTGGCGCACACCAGAGAGCAGTTCTTTTGAACCCTTAGCAGCCAGGAGATGCATGCGTGAGTTGGTTATTGGCTTTCATTGTATCTTAGCTTTGGTCTCTGCCATTTGATTTCCCATTCTGTTCCATTCTTCTATGACTTCCACTGGCTACTGTCTGGGGACTCTTGAACACACTGGGTTGGGTGTCACGAGACTTTAGTAAGAAGCCCAGGTAGGCTCAGCTTCAGGACTATGTCCGATATTTTCTAAGGTGCACAGAGAGGATGAGGAGGCCAGTATGGTTCCCCAACACTGCATGCTTTGTAAATATGTGGGATTAACTGCTGCAGCTACGGCATCGCAGGGGAAGGAACTCCAGTGGGACAGCACCCTATAAGGAGAAGGGCCATTATTTCCTGTGGGTGGAAATGATGTCAATGTGTCTTTATACCACAGGTGACGGGATCAGCGATCCAGAGGAGTTTTTCTGCATAAAAGTAGAAGATGACCTGAATTTAGAAAGTCCCCCGAAAGCAGAAGGAAGAGAAAGGAATGACGGTTTCAGCACAGCTGAAGAAGCAGGCGAGTGATATCTACATTTGTCACATTTTAAAATCATTAATGACACCTCCTTCTCCCCATTCCCCGCTCCAGAAACCCTAGTAGAGATGTGAATAGCATGGATCCTGCTGAAAAGGATGCAAGACCTAGGGAAGCGCAGATACCCCTTCCTAGACTAGTACGCTTTGTGAATAGCACAGATCCTGCAGAAAAGGGTGCACAACCTAGGGAAGCGCAGATACCCCTTCCTAGACTAGTACGCTTTGTGAATAGCACAGATCCTGCAGAAAAGGGTGCAAGACCCAGGGAAACGCAGATACCGCTTCCTAGACTAGTACGCTTTGTGAATAGCACGGATCCTGCTGAAAAGGGTGCAAGACCTAGCAAAGAGCAGATACTGCTTCCTAGACTAGTACGCTTTGTGAATAGCACAGATCCTGCAGAAAAGGGTGCAAGACCTAGGGAAGCGCAGATACCGCTTCCTAGACTAGTACGCTTTGTGAATAGCACGGATCCTGCTGAAAAGGATACAAGACCTAGGGAAGCGCAGATACTGCTTCCTAGACTAGTACGCTTTGTGAATAGCATGGATCCTGCTGAAAAGGATGCAAGATCTAGGGAAGCGCAGATACCCCTTCCTAGACTAGTACGCTTTGTGAATACCACCGATCCTGCAGAAAAGGATGCAAGACCTAGGGAAGCGCAGATACCCCTTCCTAGACTAGTACTCTTTGTGAATAGCATGGATCCTGCAGAAAAGGATGCAAGACCTAGGGAAGTGTAGATAGCGCTTCCTAGACTAGTACGCTTTGTGAATAGCACAGATCCTGCAGAAAAGGGTGCAAGACCCAGGGAAACGCAGATACCGCTTCCTAGACTAGTACGCTTTGTGAATAGCACGGATCCTGCTGAAAAGGGTGCAAGACCTAGCAAAGAGCAGATACTGCTTCCTAGACTAGTACGCTTTGTGAATAGCACAGATCCTGCAGAAAAGGATGCAAGACCTAGGGAAGCGCAGATACTGCTTCCTAGACTAGTACGCTTTGTGAATAGCACTGATCCTGCTGAAAAGGATGCAAGACCTAGGGAAGCGCAGATACTGCTTCCTAGACTAGTACGCTTTGTGAATAGCATGGATCCTGCTGAAAAGGATGCAAGATCTAGGGAAGCGCAGATACCCCGTCCTAGACTAGTACGCTTTGTGAATAGCACGGATCCTGCAGAAAAGGATGCAAGACCTAGGGAAGCGCAGATACCCCTTCCTAGACTAGTATGCTTTGTGAATAGCACAGATCCTGCAGAAAAAGGTGCAAGACCTAGGGAAGCGCAGATACCCCTTCCTAGACTAATCTGCTTTGTGAATAGCACAGATCCTGCAGAAAAGGGTGCAAGACCTAGGGAAGCGCAGATACCCCTTTGTAGACTAGTACGCTTTGTGAATAGCACAGATCCTGCTGAAAAGGGTGCAAGACCTAGGGAAGTGCAGATACCCCTTCCTAGACTTGTACGCTTTGTGAATAGCACAGATCCTGCTGAAAAGGGTGCAAGACCTAGGGAAGCGCAGATACCCCTTTGTAGACTAGTACGCTTTGTGAATAGCACAGATCCTGCTGAAAAGGATGCAAGATCTAGGGAAGTGCAGATACCCCTTCCTAGACTAGTACGCTTTGTGATTAGCATGTATCCTGCAAAAAAGGGTGCAAGACCTAGGGAAGTGCAGATAACCCTTCCTAGACTAGTACGCTTTGTGAATAGCACAGATCCTCCAGAAAAGGGTGCAAGACCTAGGGAAGTGCAGATACCGCTTCCTACACTAGTACGCTTTGTGAATAGCACGGATCCTGCAGAAAAGGGTGCAAGACCTATGGAAGTGCAGATAGCGCTTCCTAGGCTAGTACGCTTTGTGAATAGCACAGATCCTGCAGAAAAGGATGCAAGACCTAGGGAAGCGCAGATAGCGCTTCCTAGACTAGTACGCTTTGTGAATAGCATGGATCCTGCAGAAAAGGATGCAAGACCTAGGGAAGTGCAGACACCGCTCCCTAGACTAGTACGCTTTGTGAATAGCATGGATCCTGCAGAAAAGGGTGCAAGACCTAGGGAAGCGCAGATACCGCTTCCTAGACTAGTACGCTTTGTGAATAGCACGGATCCTGCTGAAAAGGGTGCAAGACCTAGGGAAGCGCAGATACCGCTTCCTAGACTAGTATGCTTTGTGAATAGCACAGATCCTCCAGAAAAGGGTGCAAGACCTAGGGAAGCGCAGATACCTCTTCCTAGACTAGTAAGATTTGTGAATAGCACAGATCCTGCAGAAAAGGATGCAAGACCTTCGGGAGGCTCAGATAACCCTTCCTAGACTAGTACGCTTTGTGAATAGCACAGATCCTCCAGAAAAGGGTGCAAGACCTAGGGAAGTGCAGATACCGCTTCCTACACTAGTACGCTTTGTGAATAGCACGGATCCTGCAGAAAAGGGTGCAAGACCTATGGAAGTGCAGATAGCGCTTCCTAGACTAGTACGCTTTGTGAACAGCACGGGTCATGTAGAAAAGGATGCAAGACCTAGGGAAGCGCAGATACCGCTTCCTAGACTAGTACGCTTTGTGAATAGCATGGATCCTGCAGAAAAGGATGCAAGACCTAGGGAAGCGCAGATACCCCTTCCTAGACTAGTACGCTTTGTGAATAGCATGGATCCTGCAGAAAGGGGTGCAAGACCTAGGGAAGCGCAGATACCCCTTCCTAGACTAGTACGATTTGTGAATAGCACAGATCCTGCAGAAAAGGGTGCAAGACCTAGGGAAGCACAGATACCCCTTCCTAGACTCATACGCTATGTGAATAGCACAGATCCTGCAGAAAAGGGTGCAAGACCTAGGGAAGTGCAGATAGCGCTTCCCAGACTAGTACGCTTTGTGAACAACATGGATCTTGCAGAAAAGGGTGCAAGACCTAGGGAAGTGCAGATAGCGCTTCCTAGACTAGTACGCTTTGTGAATAGCATGGATCCTGCAGAAAAGGATGCAAGACCAAGGGAAGCGCAGATACCGCTTCCTAGACTAGTACGCTTTGTGAATAGCATGGATCCTGCAGAAAAGGATGCAAGACCTAGGGAAGCGCAGATACCCCTTCCTAGACTAGTACGCTTTGTGAATAGCATGGATCCTGCAGAAAAGGGTGCAAGACCTAGGGAAGCGCAGATACCCCTTCCTAGATTAGTACGCTTTGTGAATAGCATGGATCCTGCAGAAAAGGGTGCAAGACCTAGGGAAGCGCAGATACCCCTTCCTAGACTAGTACGCTTTGTGAATAGCACGGATCGTACTGAAAAGAATGCACGATCTATGCAAGTGCAGATACCCCTTCCTAGACTAGTACGCTTTGTGAATAGCACGGATCCTGCAGAAAAGGGTGCAAGACCTAGGGAAGTGCAGATACCGCTTCCTAGACTAGTACGCTTTGTGAATAGCACAGATCCTGCTGAAAAGGATGCAAGACCTAGGGAAGTGCAGATACCGCTTCCTAGACTAGTACGCTTTGTGAATAGCACAGATCCTGCAGAAAAGGATACAAGACCTAGGGAAGTGCAGATGCCGCTTCCTAGACTAGTACGCTTTGTGAATAGCATGGATCCTGCAGAAAAGGATGCAAGACCTAGGGAAGTGCAGATACCCTTTCCTAGACTAGTGCGCTTTGTGAATAGCACAGATCCTGCAGAAAAGAATGCAAGACCTAGGGAAGCGCAGATACCCCTTCCTAGACTAGTACGTTTTTTGAATAGCATGGATCCTGCAGAAAAGGATGCAAGACCTAGGGAAGCGCAGATACCCCTTCCTGGACTAGTACGCTTTGTGAATAGCACATATCCTGCAGAAAAGGATGCAAGACCTGGGGAAGTTCAGATACCGCTTCCTAGACTAGTACGCTTTGTGAATAGCACATATCCTGCAGAAAAGGATGCAAGACCTTCGGGAAGCGCAGATACCCCTTCCTAGACTAGTACGCATTGTGAATAGCATGGATTCTGCAGAAAAGGATGCAAGACCTAGGGAAGTGCAGATACCCTTCCTAGACTAGTACGCTTTGTGAATAGCAGAGATCCTGCAGAAAAGGGTGCAAGACCTAGAGAAGCGCAGATACCCCTTCCTAGACTAGTACGCTTTGTGAATAGCACAGATCCTGCAGAAAAGGGTGCAAGACCTAGGGAAGCGCAGATACCCCTTCCTAGACTAGTACGATTTGTGAATAGCACAGATCCTGCAGAAAAGGGTGCAAGACCTAGGGAAGTGCAGATAGCGCTTCCTAGACTAGTACGCTTTGTGAATAGCATGGATCCTGCAGAAAAGGATGCAAGACCAAGGGAAGCGCAGATACCGCTTCCTAGACTAGTACGCCTTGTGAATAGCATGGATCCTGCAGAAAAGGATGCAAGACCTAGGGAAGCGCAGATACCACTTCCTAGACTAGTACGCTTTGTGAATAGCAGGGATCCTGCAGAAAAGGGTGCAAGACCTAGGGAAGCGCAGATCCCTTCCTAGACTAGTACGCTTTGTGAAAAGCACAGATCCTGCAGAAAAGGATGCAAGACCTAGGGAAGCGCAGATACCCCATTCTAGACTAGTACGCTTTGTGAATAGCACGGATCCTGCAGAAAAGGATGCCAGACCTAGGGAAGTGCAGATACCCCTTCCTAGACTAGTACGCTTTGTGAATAGCATGGATCCTGCAGAAAAGGATGCAAGACCTAGGGAAGTGCAGATAGCGCTTCCTAGACTAGTACGCTTTGTGAATAGCATGGATCCTGCAGAAAAGGGTGCAAGACCTAGGGAAGTGCAGATAGCGCTTCCTAGACTAGTACGCTTTGTGAATAGCACAGATCCTGCATAAAAGGGTGTAAGACCTAGGGAAGCACAGATACCCCTTCGTAGACTCATACGCTATGTGAATAGAACAGATCCTGCAGAAAAGGGTGCAAGACCTAGGGAAGTGCAGATTGCGCTTCCCAGACTAGTACGCTTTGTGAACAACATGGATCTTGCAGAAAAGGGTGCAAGACCTAGGGAAGTGCAGATAGCGCTTCCTAGACTAGTACGCTTTGTGAATAGCATGGATCCTGCTGAAAAGGATGCAAGACCTAGGGAAGCGCAGACACCGCTTCCTAGACCAGTATGCTTTGTGAATAGCATGGATTCTGCTGAAAGGGTGCAAGACTTAGGGAAGCGCAGATAGCGCTTCCTAGACTTGTACGCTTTATGAATAGCATGGATCCTGCAGAAAAGGGTGCAAGACCTAGGGAAGCGCAGATACCGCTTCCTAGACTAGTACGCTTTGTGAATAGCATGGATCCTGCTGAAAAGGATGCAAGTCCTAGGGAAGTGCAGATACCTCTTTCTAGATTAGTACGCTTTGTGAATAGCACAGATCCTGCAGAAAAGGGTGCAAGACCTAGGGAAGCGCAGATACCGCTTCCTATACTAGTACGCTTTGTGAATAGCATGGATCCTGCAGAAAAGGATGCAAGACCTAGGGAAGCGCAGATACCGCTTCCTAGACTAGTACGCTTTGTGAAGAGCATGGATCCTGCAGAAAAGGATGCAAGACCAGGGAAGCGCAGATACCCCTTCCTAGACTAGTACTCTTTGTGAATAGCATGATCCTGCAGAAAAGGGTGCAAGACCTAGGGAAGCGCAGATACCCCTTCCTAGACTAGTACGCTTTGTGAATAGCACAGATCCTGCTGAAAAGGATGCAAGACCGAGGGAAGTGCAGATACCGCTTCCTAGACTGGTACGCTTTGTGAATAGCAGAGATCCTGCAGAAAAATGTGCAAGACCTAGCGAAGCGCAGATACCCCTTCCTAGACTAGTACCCTTTGTGAATAGCAGAGATCCTGCAGAAAAGGGTGCAAGACCTAGAGAAGCGCAGATACCCCTTCCTAGACTAGTACGATTTGTGAATAGCACAGATCCTGCAGAAAAGGATGCAAGACCTTCGGGAAGCTCAGATAACCCTTCCTAGACTAGTACGCTTTGTGAATACAACAGATCCTCCAGAAAAGGGTGCAAGACCTATGGAAGTGCAGATAGCGCTTCCTAGACTAGTACGCTTTGTGAACAGCACGGGTCCTGTAGAAAAGGATGCAAGACCTAGGGAAGCGCAGATACCGCTTCCTAGACTAGTACGCTTTGTGAATAGCATGGATGCTGCAGAAAAGGATGCAAGACCTAGGGAAGCGCAGATACCCCTTCCTAGACTAGTACGGTTTGTGAATAGCACGTATCCTGAAGAAAAGGGTGCAAGACATAGAGAAGTGCAGATACCCCTTCCTAGACTAGTACGCTTTGTGAATAGCACAGATCCTGCTGAAAAGGATGCAAGAGCTAGGGAAGTGCAGATACCGCTTCCTAGACTAGTACGGTTTGTGAATAGCACAGATCCTGCAGAAAAGGATACAAGACCTAGGGAAGTGCAGATGCCGCTTCCTAGACTAGTACGCTTTGTGAATAGCATGGATCCTGCAGAAAAGGATGCAAGACCTAGGGAAGTGCAGATACCCTAGTACGCTTTGTGAATAGCATGGATCCTGCAGAAAGGGGTGCAAGACCTAGGGAAGCGCAGATACCGCTTCCTAGACTAGTACGCTTTGTGAATAGCAGGGATCCTGCAGAAAAGGGTGCAAGACCTAGGGAAGCGCAGATCCCTTCCTAGACTAGTACGCTTTGTGAAAAGCACAGATCCTGCAGAAAAGGATGCAAGACCTAGGGAAGCGCAGATACCCCTTTCTAGACTAGTACGCTTTATGAATAGCACGGATCCTGCAGAAAAGGATGCCAGACCTAGGGAAGTGCAGATACCCCTTCCTAGACAAGTACGCTTTGTGAATAGCATGGATCCTGCAGAAAAGGATGCAAGACCTAGGGAAGTGCAGATAGCGCTTCCTAGACTAGTACGCTTTGTGAATAGCATGGATCCTGCAGAAAAGGGTGCAAGACCTAGGGAAGTGCAGATAGCGCTTCCTAGACTAGTACGCTTTGTGAATAGCACAGATCCTGCATAAAAGGGTGTAAGACCTAGGGAAGCGCAGATACCACTTCCTAGACTAGTACGCTTTGTGAATAGTATGGATCCTGCTGAAAATGATGCAAGACCTAGGGAAGCGCAGACATCGCTTCCTAGACCAGTACAGTATGCTTTGTGAATAGCATGGATTCTGCTGAAAAGGGTGCAAGACTTAGGGAACCGCAGATATCGCTTCCTAGACTTGTACGCTTTGTGAATAGCATGGATCCTGCAGAAAAGGGTGCAAGACCTAGGGAAGCACAGATACCGCTTCCTAGACTAGTACGCTTTGTGAATAGCATGGATCCTGCTGAAAAGGATGCAAGTCCTAGGAAAGTGCAGATACCTCTTTCTAGATTAGTACGCTTTGTGAATAGCACAGATCCTGCAGAAAAGGGTGCAAGACCTAGGGAAGCGCAGATACCGCTTCCTATACTAGTACGCTTTGTGAATAGCATGGATCCTGCAGAAAAGGATGCAAGACCTAGGGAAGCGCAGATACCGCTTCCTAGACTAGTACGCTTTGTGAATAGCATGGATCCTGCAGAAAAGGATGCAAGACCAGGGAAGCGCAGATACCCCTTCCTAGACTAGTACTCTTTGTGAATAGCATGATCCTGCAGAAAAGGGTGCAAGACCTAGGGAAGCGCAGATACCCCTTCCTAGACTAGTACGCTTTGTGAATAGCACAGATCCTGCTGAAAAGGATGCAAGACCTAGGGAAGTGCAGATACCCCTTCCTAGACTAGTACGATTTGTGAATAGCACAGATCCTGCAGAAAAGGATGCAAGACCTTCGGGAAGCTCAGATAACCCTTCCTAGACTAGTACGCTTTGTGAATACAACAGATCCTCCAGAAAAGGGTGCAAGACCTATGGAAATGCAGATAGCGCTTCCTAGACTGGTACGCTTTGTGAACAGCAGGGGTCCTGTAGAAAAGGATGCAAGACCTAGGGAAGCGCAGATACCGCTTCCTAGACTAGTACGCTTTGTGAATAGCATGGATCCTGCAGAAAAGGATGCAAGACCTAGGGAAACGCAGATACCCCTTCCTAGACTAGTACTCTTTGTGAATAGCATGGATCCTGCAGAAAAGGGTGCAAGACCTAGGGAAGCGCAGATACCCCTTCCTAGACTAGTACGCTTTGTGAATAGCACGTATCCTGAAGAAAAGGGTGCAAGACATAGAGAAGTGCAGATACCCCTTCCTAGACTAGTACGCTTTGTGAATAGCACAGATCCTGCTGAAAAGGATGCAAGACCTAGGGAAGTGCAGATACCGCTTCCTAGACTAGTACGGTTTGTGAATAGCACAGATCCTGCAGAAAAGGATACAAGACCTAGGGAAGTGCAGATGCCACTTCCTAGACTAGTACGCTTTGTGAATAGCATGGATCCTGCAGAAAAGGATGCAAGACCTAGGGAAGTGCAGATACCCTTTCCTAGACTAGTACGCTTTGTGAATAGCACAGATCCTGCAGAAAAGGATGCAAGACCTAGGGAAGTGCAGATACCCCTTCCTAGACTAGTACGCTTTGTGAATAGCACAGATCCTGCAGAAAAGGATGCAAGACCTAGGGAAGTGCAGATACCCCTTCCTAGACTAGTATGCTTTGTGAATAGCAGAGATCCTGCAGAAAAGGATGCAAGACCTAGGGAAGCGCAGACACCGCTTCCTAGACTAGTACGCTTTGTGAATAGCACAGATCCTGCAGAAAAGGATGCAAGACCTAAGGAAGTGCAGATACCCCTTCCTAGACTAGTACGCTTTGTGAATAGCACAGATCCTGCTGAAAAGGATGCAAGACCTAGGGAAGTGCAGATACCGCTTCCTAGACTAGTACGCTTTGTGAATAGCAGAGATCCTGCAGAAAAATGTGCAAGACCTAGGGAAGCGCAGATACCCCTTCCTAGACTAGTACCCTTTGTGAATAGCAGAGATCCTGCAGAAAAGGGTGCAAGACCTAGAGAAGCGCAGATACCCCTTCCTAGACTAGTACACTTTGTGAATAGCACAGATCCTGCAGAAAAGGGTGCAAGACCTAGGGAAGCGCAGATACCTCTTCCTAGACTAGTAAGATTTGTGAATAGCACAGATCCTGCAGAAAAGGATGCAAGACCTTCGGGAAGCTCAGATAACCCTTCCTAGACTAGTACGCTTTGTGAATAGCACAGATCCTCCAGAAAAGGGTGCAAAACCTAGGGAAGTGCATATACCGCTTCCTACACTAGTACGCTTTGTGAATAGCACGGATCCTGCAGAAAAGGGTGCAAGACCTATGGAAGTGCAGATAGCGCTTCCTAGACTAGTACGCTTTGTGAACAGCACGGGTCCTGTAGAAAAGGATGCAAGACCTAGGGAAGCGCAGATACCGCTTCCTAGACTAGTACGCTTTGTGAATAGCATGGATCCTGCAGAAAAGGATGTAAGACCTAGGGAAGCGCAGATACCCCTTCCTAGACTAGTACTCTTTGTGAATAGCATGGATCCTGCAGAAAAGGGTGCAAGACCTAGGGAAGCGCAGATACCCCTTCCTAGACTAGTACGCTTTGTGAATAGCATGGATCCTGCAGAAAAGGGTGCAAGACCTAGGGAAGCGCAGATACCCCTTCCTAGACTAGTACGCTTTGTGAATAGCACGGATCGTACTGAAAAGGATGCACGATCTATGCAAGTGCAGATACCCCTTCCTAGACTAGTACGCTTTGTGAATAGCACGGATCCTGCAGAAAAGGGTACAAGACCTAGGGAAGTGCAGATACCGCTTCCTAGACTAGTACGCTTTGTGAATAGCACGTATCCTGCAGAAAAGGTTGCAAGACCTAGAGAAGTGCAGATACCCCTTCCTAGACTAGTACGCTTTGTGAATAGCACAGATCCTGCTGAAAAGGATGCAAGACCTAGGGAAGTGCAGATACCGCTTCCTAGACTAGTACGCTTTGTGAACAGCAGGGGTCCTGTAGAAAAGGATGCAAGACCTAGGGAAGCGCAGATACCGCTTCCTAGACTAGTACGCTTTGTGAATAGCATGGATCCTGCAGAAAAGGATGCAAGACCTAGGGAAACGCAGATACCCCTTCCTAGACTAGTACTCTTTGTGAATAGCATGGATCCTGCAGAAAAGGGTGCAAGACCTAGGGAAGCGCAGATACCCCTTCCTAGACTAGTACGCTTTGTGAATAGCACGTATCCTGAAGAAAAGGGTGCAAGACATAGAGAAGTGCAGATACCCCTTCCTAGACTAGTACGCTTTGTGAATAGCACAGATCCTGCTGAAAAGGATGCAAGACCTAGGGAAGTGCAGATACCGCTTCCTAGACTAGTACGGTTTGTGAATAGCACAGATCCTGCAGAAAAGGATACAAGACCTAGGGAAGTGCAGATGCCACTTCCTAGACTAGTACGCTTTGTGAATAGCATGGATCCTGCAGAAAAGGATGCAAGACCTAGGGAAGTGCAGATACCCTTTCCTAGACTAGTACGCTTTGTGAATAGCACAGATCCTGCAGAAAAGGATGCAAGACCTAGGGAAGTGCAGATACCCCTTCCTAGACTAGTACGCTTTGTGAATAGCACAGATCCTGCAGAAAAGGATGCAAGACCTAGGGAAGTGCAGATACCCCTTCCTAGACTAGTATGCTTTGTGAATAGCAGAGATCCTGCAGAAAAGGATGCAAGACCTAGGGAAGCGCAGACACCGCTTCCTAGACTAGTACGCTTTGTGAATAGCACAGATCCTGCAGAAAAGGATGCAAGACCTAAGGAAGTGCAGATACCCCTTCCTAGACTAGTACGCTTTGTGAATAGCACAGATCCTGCTGAAAAGGATGCAAGACCTAGGGAAGTGCAGATACCGCTTCCTAGACTAGTACGCTTTGTGAATAGCAGAGATCCTGCAGAAAAATGTGCAAGACCTAGGGAAGCGCAGATACCCCTTCCTAGACTAGTACCCTTTGTGAATAGCAGAGATCCTGCAGAAAAGGGTGCAAGACCTAGAGAAGCGCAGATACCCCTTCCTAGACTAGTACACTTTGTGAATAGCACAGATCCTGCAGAAAAGGGTGCAAGACCTAGGGAAGCGCAGATACCTCTTCCTAGACTAGTAAGATTTGTGAATAGCACAGATCCTGCAGAAAAGGATGCAAGACCTTCGGGAAGCTCAGATAACCCTTCCTAGACTAGTACGCTTTGTGAATAGCACAGATCCTCCAGAAAAGGGTGCAAAACCTAGGGAAGTGCATATACCGCTTCCTACACTAGTACGCTTTGTGAATAGCACGGATCCTGCAGAAAAGGGTGCAAGACCTATGGAAGTGCAGATAGCGCTTCCTAGACTAGTACGCTTTGTGAACAGCACGGGTCCTGTAGAAAAGGATGCAAGACCTAGGGAAGCGCAGATACCGCTTCCTAGACTAGTACGCTTTGTGAATAGCATGGATCCTGCAGAAAAGGATGTAAGACCTAGGGAAGCGCAGATACCCCTTCCTAGACTAGTACTCTTTGTGAATAGCATGGATCCTGCAGAAAAGGGTGCAAGACCTAGGGAAGCGCAGATACCCCTTCCTAGACTAGTACGCTTTGTGAATAGCATGGATCCTGCAGAAAAGGGTGCAAGACCTAGGGAAGCGCAGATACCCCTTCCTAGACTAGTACGCTTTGTGAATAGCACGGATCGTACTGAAAAGGATGCACGATCTATGCAAGTGCAGATACCCCTTCCTAGACTAGTACGCTTTGTGAATAGCACGGATCCTGCAGAAAAGGGTACAAGACCTAGGGAAGTGCAGATACCGCTTCCTAGACTAGTACGCTTTGTGAATAGCACGTATCCTGCAGAAAAGGTTGCAAGACCTAGAGAAGTGCAGATACCCCTTCCTAGACTAGTACGCTTTGTGAATAGCACAGATCCTGCTGAAAAGGATGCAAGACCTAGGGAAGTGCAGATACCGCTTCCTAGACTAGTACGCTTTGTGAATAGCACAGATCCTGCAGAAAAGGATACAAGACCTAGGGAAGTGCAGATGCCGCTTCCTAGACTAGTACGCTTTGTGAATAGCATGGATCCTGCATAAAAGGATGCAAGACCTAGGGAAGTGCAGATACCCTTTCCTAGACTAGTACGCTTTGTGAATAGCACAGATCCTGCAGAAAAGGATGCAAGACCTAGGGAAGCGCAGATACCCTTTCCTAGACTAGTACGCTTTGTGAATAGCACATATCCTGCAGAAAAGGATGCAAGACCTGGGTAAGTTCAGATACCGCTTCCTAGACTAGTACGCTTTGTGAATAGCACCTATCCTGCAGAAAAGGATGCAAGACCTTCGGGAAGCGCAGATACCCCTTCCTAGACTAGTACGCATTGTGAATAGCATGGATTCTGCAGAAAAGGATGCAAGACCTAGGGAAGTGCAGATACCCTTCCTAGACTAGTACGCTTTGTGAATAGCAGAGATCCTGCAGAAAAGGGTGCAAGACCTAGAGAAGCGCAGATACCCCTTCCTAGACTAGTACGCTTTGTGAATAGCACAGATCCTGCAGAAAAGGGTGCAAGACCTAGGGAAGCGCAGATCCCTTCCTAGACTAGTACGCTTTGTGAAAAGCACAGATCCTGCAGAAAAGGATGCAAGACCTAGGGAAGCGCAGATACCCCTTTCTAGACTAGTACGCTTTGTGAATAGCACGTACCCTGCAGAAAAGGATGCCAGACCTAGGGAAGTGCAGATACCCCTTCCTAGACTAGTACGCTTTGTGAATAGCATGGATCCTGCAGAAAAGGGTGCAAGACCTAGGGAAGTGCAGATAGCGCTTCCTAGACTAGTACGCTTTGTGAATAGCATGGATCCTGCAGAAAAGGGTGCAAGACCTAGGGAAGTGCAGATAGCGCTTCCTAGACTAGTACGCTATGTGAATAGCACAGATCTTGCAGAAAAGGGTGCAAGACCTAGGGAAGTGCAGATAGCGCTTCCCAGACTAGTACGCTTTGTGAACAACATGGATCTTGCAGAAAAGGGTGCAAGACCTAGGGAAGTGCAGAAAGCGCGTCCTAGACTAGTACGCTTTGTGAATAGCATGGATCCTGCAGAAAAGGGTGCAAGACCTAGGGAAGCGCAGATACCGCTTCCTAGACTAGTACGCTTTGTGAATAGCACGGATCCTGCTGAAAAGGGTGCAAGACCTAGGGAAGCGCAGATACCGCTTCCTAGACTAGTATGCTTTGTGAATAGCATGGATCTTGCAGAAAAGGGTGCAAGACCTAGGGAAGCGCAGAAAGCGCTTCCTAGACTAGTACTTTTGTGAATAGCACGGATCCTGCTGAAAAGGATGCAAGACCTAGGGAAGTGCAGATACCATTTCCTAGACTAGTACGCTTTGTGAATAGTATGGATCCTGCTGAAAAGGATGCAAGACCTAGGGAAGCGCAGACACCGCTTCCTAGACCAGTATGCTTTGTGAATAGCATGGATTTTGCTGAAAAGGGTGCAAGACCTAGGGAAGTGCAGATAGCGCTTCCTAGACTAGTACGCTTTGTGAATAGCATGGATCCTGCAGAAAAGGGTGCAAGACCTAGGGAAGTGCAGATAGCGCTTCCTAGACTAGTACGCTATGTGAATAGCACAGATCCTGCAGAAAAGGGTGCAAGACCTAGGGAAGTGCAGATAGCGCTTCCCAGACTAGTACGCTTTGTGAACAACATGGATCTTGCAGAAAAGGGTGCAAGACCTAGGGAAGTGCAGAAAGCGCGTCCTAGACTAGTACGCTTTGTGAATAGCATGGATCCTGCAGAAAAGGGTGCAAGACCTAGGGAAGCGCAGATACCGCTTCCTAGACTAGTACGCTTTGTGAATAGCACGGATCCTGCTGAAAAGGGTGCAAGACCTAGGGAAGCGCAGATACCGCTTCCTAGACTAGTATGCTTTGTGAATAGCATGGATCTTGCAGAAAAGGGTGCAAGACCTAGGGAAGCGCAGAAAGCGCTTCCTAGACTAGTACTTTTGTGAATAGCACGGATCCTGCTGAAAAGGATGCAAGACCTAGGGAAGTGCCGATACCATTTCCTAGACTAGTACGCTTTGTGAATAGTATGGATCCTGCTGAAAAGGATGCAAGACCTAGGGAAGCGCAGACACCGCTTCCTAGACCAGTATGCTTTGTGAATAGCATGGATTTTGCTGAAAAGGGTGCAAGACCTAGGGAAGCGCAGATACCGCTTCCTAGACTAGTACGCTTTGTGAATAGTATGGATCCTGCTGAAAAGGATGCAAGTCCTAGGGAAGTGCAGATACCTCTTTCTAGATTAGTAGGCTTTGTGAATAGCACAGATCCTGCAGAAAAGGGTGCAAGACCTGGGGAAGTTCAGATACCGCTTCCTAGACTAGTACGCTTTGTGAATAGCACATATCCTGCAGAAAAGGATGCAAGACCTTCGGGAAGCGCAGATACCCCTTCCTAGACTAGTACGCATTGTGAATAGCATGGATTCTGCAGAAAAGGATGCAAGACCTAGGGAAGTGCAGATACCCTTCCTAGACTAGTACGCTTTGTGAATAGCAGAGATCCTGCAGAAAAGGGTGCAAGACCTAGAGAAGCGCAGATACCCCTTCCTAGACTAGTACGCTTTGTGAATAGCACAGATCAATGGGGCTGCTTCTCTGCCAAGCAGTTACATCTCTGAGTGATGGCCCGTTCCATTGTTTTTTATTTCTTACTCGCTGATATAACCAGTGTTTCCCAGGATTTCATTTTCTCATTGATACTATTTGTTAGAAATTCATTAAGGTAGCTTTGCGCTTTTCACCTTTCTTATGGAGTCTTTCCGAAAAGAATAATTCACTACATTTTTGATTAGTGTTTTTTTTAGAAATGTTTTCTTACAAAGACTACACAACACCATTTTTTGATCTTTTTAAAAACATATCCATGGGAGAAACGTGGAGATTCCAAGTTGATACCAGTGCTCTTGATTGACTGGTCCTGTGCCTTGTTGATACTGTAGGCGCTTGAAACTGAACGGCATGTCTGTCAGAATTTTTGGAATGCAGGGGATGAAGACCTCTTCTCCTTTTCCCTTCCCGGTCAACACTGTTGCTTCAGTTACGTTGGCCAGCTAGCACTGTTCGTAAGAGAGTAACAGAAATGCCTGTCACACCTCTTTATATAGCAACAATTTCAAAGCTTCTGGAATGCTACCTGCCTTCACCTTTTGCCTCTCAGTTTTGCATCTCAGGTCCATTTGCCTCCCATATTCCTCGCTTTGGCCTCCCATATGCCTTTGCCCTTCGCCTCCCATACACCAACCCTGGAATGCCCCCTGCCTTCCCCTTCACCTCTCAGGTCCATATGCCTTGCTTTCGCCTCCCATATGCCTTACCTTTTGCCTCTTATACACCTTTGCCTTCCATACGCCAATGTTGGAATGCTACCTGCCTTCCCCTTCGCCTCTCAGGTCACATCTCGGGTCCATTCGCCTCCCATACTCCTCGCCTACACCTCCCATTTGCCTTCACATTTTGCCTCTCAGATGCCTTTGCCTCCCATACGCCAATGCTGGAATGCTACCTGCTGTCACCTTCGCCTCTCAGGTCGTCTCTCAGGACCATTCGCCTCCCATATGCCTCACATTCGCCTTCCCCTGGGCCTTCACCTTTTGCCTCTCATATGTCTTTGCCTCCGATACGCCAAACCTGGAATGCTTCATGCCTTCACCTTTGCCTCACAGATCGCCTTTCCGGTCCATTCGCCTCCCATACGCCTGCCTATGCCACTCCTACACCTTCGTATTTCGCCTCTCATATGCCTTTGCCTGGTTACCAGTCATTTGGTCGAAAACATTTGGTCGACGAGACAACTGGTTGACACCATTTGGTCGAATGCCAAATGGTCAAATATTTTTTTTTTTTTTTGTACCCCTTTTTTGGTTTTTGGGGGGGGGGGGTCCTCCCCCCCCCCCCCCCCCCAACCCCCTTTTTTTCTTTTTTTTTTTTCTTTCCCCACATGAAAACCCACAAAACACATATATAAATAAAAATAAAAAATGTGACCATTTGGCATTCGACCAAATGGTGTCGACCAAATTGCAGTCGACCAGTTTGTTGTCGACCAATTGACCGGACACCCCTTTGCCTCCCATACACCAAGACCTTGCCAGGCCACAAACCCACAAACATACTTTGAATTTCATATATAAATAGAAAACACCCTTCATGCAATTGGAGCACCCGGTTCTGCTTGTAACAGGACATGGAAGCTTTGCCTGGATGGGGAAGGCAGAATTCCAGATGGAGCGTTTGCAGTTCCGATGCACAGAAGTATTCTACATTATTTGCGGGATGTGGAGCCAGTGATTTCAAAGCACCCGTGATGGGCACCTTGTTTCTTCAGCCCCCGATTATCCAGGCTGCCCTGAATTGGAGAAGTGTAAGGTTGTACATTACTGAGAGTAGATGGTGAGCTGATGTCAAACTTATTTAAAATATTTTGCAAGTGCCCCCTATGTCAGTAGGGTGGAGCGGTGCTTTACGCCATCAGCAATAAAGAAATCAGTTCCGGGATGTACTCAGCGTTATCAGAATGAAAATAAATCTACTGTACACCTGGGTCTTAACTATAAATCTATTATTGTCTCACTTCGAATGTCTGCTTCCGTCTGTTAATTATTGTTTTCTAAGCTGTACATAGGAAAATGAGGTTTTCTGAAGGCACACCTTGGAGTGTTGTGCACCAAATAGGGTGTGGAAGGCAGCAGCTAACAGAAGAATGCTGATTTTAGGAACAAATAGTCACTAACGGACCATTCTGGATTTTGCCACTTGCAAGGATGTTCTAATATGCCATTCCTAAAGACTGTATTTGATATCCACTTATAAATGTCCAAAAATTATATTTGACTATTTAGTAACCATCACTCATGATCATGCACAGCCTACAGAACAGAACAGCTGCAGGCCATGAGCTACGAGTTCTTCTTTATTTGCTTATGACCAATGTCAGCACAGCCTATAGAACAGCATAGCTGCAGGTCATGAGCTAGGAGTTCTTCTTTATTTGCTTATGACAGATGTCGGCACAGTCTATAGAACAGAACAGCTGCAGGTCATGAGCTACAAGTTCTTTATTTGCTTATGACAGATGTCGGCACAGCCAATAGAACAGAACAGCTGCAGGTCATGAGCTACAAGTTCTTCTTTATTTGCTTATGACAGATGTCGGCACAGTCTATAGAACAGAACAGCTGCAGGTCATGAGCTACAAGTTCTTTATTTGCTTATGACAGATGTCGGCACAGCCTATAGAACAGAACAGCTGCAGGTCATGAGCTACGAGTTCTTCTTTATTTGCTTATGACCAATGTCAGCACAGCCTATAGAACAGCACAGCTGCAGGTCATGAGCTAGGAGTTCTTCTTTATTTGCTTATGACAGATGTCGGCACAGCCTATAGAACAGAACAGCTGCAGGTCATGAGCTACAAGTTCTTTATTTGCTTATGACAGATGTCGGCACAGCCTATAGAACAGAACAGCTGCAGGTCATGAGCTACAAGTTCTTTATTTGCTTATGACAGATGTCGGCACAGCCTATAGAACAGAACAGCTGCAGGTCATGAGCTACAAGTTCTTTATTTGCTTATGACAGATGTCGGCACAGCCTATAGAACAGAACAGCTGCAGGTCATGAGCTATGAGTTCTTCCTTATTTGCTTATGACACATTTCAGCACAGCCTATTGTCATGATCTCTGCTTCCAAAAGGTCAGGGTTTTCCCAACTCCCTTGGAAGCAGATCCATAACCCAGGTTCCGAGTGCCAACCAGTCTCAATTGGGACCTTTTGGACCCAGTCCTGGCGCCAGTGGCACCAGGCTCATAAATATGCCCAGTCCCAGCGCTGGAAGCGCCGGGCTCATAATGCTTGGGTGGACTTACCTGCAGCAGACCATGCTGCTTACTTGCCTGCCAGTTGAGCCTCTGATCCTCTTCTGTTTGGAACTACTTTTCCTGTTGGGTGGGGCAGGAGCCACTCCCTAGGTTCAGAACACTGGAACTCTTCTGGAAAGCAGTAACTCTTTTCTTACCTAGGCGTGGCTGTGGAAGGAGACACCTAAGCACTACAGGAGGCGATTTAAACCACACCCGATGGATGAATCTTGCTTTGCGTTATTCTGCATCCCCTGCAGCAGAACGCTCATCGTGTCTTCTGCATCTGATCCTGGACCTAAGGAAAAAGGCTTACCATCCTGAATCCAGTCTTCAGCAACACCTAAAAAGACAAGAAAGAACAGGTTAGCATTACGGTCTTCAGTGACAGCGCTTCACTTACCTGACCCATCGGCTGTCACCAACGCCTCGCGCTGCATTCCGGCATCTGAAAGACAAAGGCTTACCTACTCTTCGTGCTCTCCGGAGGTCTTCGCTCTGCATTCCGGCATCTGAAAGACAAAAGCTTACCAACTCTTCGCACGCTCCGGAGGCCTTCGGCGCTGCATCCCGCATCTGAAAGACAAAACAAGGTGCGTTTAAAGACATTGGGGAACTTTAATACTCACGTGCCATTACTCCGTTCCACATCTAACCCAGTGGGTATTCCGGCACACTGCAGCCGCTCCGAACTTGTACCTGCAAAAGAAAAAGACAGTTAGAGCGCATCATGAAGCAGGCAACAAGCGCTTACTTATGTGCTTCCAGGCGCTTCTATTCATCACACGGGCTCCATCTTCAACTCACTGCAGCCCGTCATCCGCCATCGCCGGAACCCTGCAAAACAAAAGACATCATTACTAAAGACTTTTAAAGACATTAGAATTACTCGAAACCTACTGTTCGTGAAGTAAACGACGGACAGCAGTCCTCTGAAGTCAAGAGGCCTGCTCCCCTTATCCAGTGAAGAAACTGGTTACAGCACCCTGCCCCGAAGCAGATGGAGAGCACAGCGTTCACTTACCTAAGGTGAGTGCGTTAACCTTTCGGGTTCTACAGGAGAGGAGAAAGGGAAGAAGAGAGAGACATTCAATAACCCAGTTCATTAATCCCATATTTTCTATCTGCAGACACCTTACCCTTCGAGTCAGACATACAGTGCACAGGGGTCCAGCCCAAAGAGCAAGCCGTGTGTTACACATCACCTTTGAAGATAAGGTATACGCCCAGTCAAGACCGGCGCCTCTACGGGAATCAGGTGAGCGTTACACCTATAGAACAGCACAGCTGCAGGTAGTAAACTACGGGTTCTTCTTTATTTGATTATGACAGATGTCGGCACAGCCCATAGAACAGAACAGCTGCAGGTCATGAGCTAGGAGTTCTTCTTTATTTGCTTATGACAGATGTCAGCACAGCCAATACAACAGAACAGCTGCAGGTCATGAGCTACGAGTTTGTCTGTATTTTCTTATGACAGATGTCAGCACAACCAATAGAACAGAACAGTTGCAGGTCATGAGTTCTTCTTTATTTGCGTATAACAGATGTCGGCAAAGCCTACAGAACAGCTGCAGGTCATGAGCTACGAGTTCTTTATTTGCTTATGACAGATGTCGGCACAGCCTATAGAACAGAACAGCTGCAGGTCATGAGCTACGAGTTCTTCTTTATTTTCTTATGACAGATGTTGACAAAGCCTACAGAACAGCTGCAGGTCATGAGCTACGAGTTCCTCTTTATTTGCTTATGACCAATGTCAGCACAGAACAGAATAGCTGCAGGTCATGAGCTACAAGCTCTTCTTTATTTGCTTATGACAGATGTCGGCACAGCCAATAGTACAGAACAGCTGCAGGTCATGAGCTACGAGCGCTTCTTTATTTGCTTATGACAGATGTCAGCACAGCCAATACAACAGTACAGCTGCAGGTCATGAGCTACGAGTTTGTCTGTATTTTCTTATGACAGATGTCAGCACAACCAATAGAACAGAACAGCTGCAGGTCATGAGCTACGAGTTCCTCTTTATTTGCTTATGACCAATGACAGCCAATAGTACAGAACAGCTGCAGGTCATGGGCTACGAGTTCTTCTTTATTTGCTTATGACAGATGTCGGCAGCAGTTTTTAACGGGACTGATGTCTCTATCTTTTTACAGGACACCCAATTATCACAACTCTCGACACATTGTTCATTAAAAAAGAGTCCGATGCCTATTCCATGAAGTGCCATGAATCAGAGATAGGAGATGACACCAGAAGTACTACAGGTGGGTAGAAAAAGTTACTAGAGACTGTACCGGCAGTCCTGCGGGTGGGTAGAAAGACACTGGATACTGACAGGGAGTATTGAAGATGGATCGAAAAAGAAACCAGAGATTATATTGGCAGTCATGCGGGTGGGTAGAAAAAGAAACTGGAGACTATACTGGGTGTATTGCATGTGGGTAGTATAAGAGACTTGAGACTGTACCGGTAGTCCTGTGGTAGGTAGAATAAGAGACTGGAGACTGTACCAGGAGTCCTGTGGGTGGGTAGAAAATGAAACTGGAGACTGTACCAGGAGTATTGCCTGTGGGTAGAATAAGAGACTGGAGACAGTGCCGGGAGTCCTGCGGATGGGTAGAAAAAGATGCTGGAGACGGACTGGGAGTATTGAAGGTGGGTAGAAAAGGATACTGGAGATTGTACCAGGAGTATTGCAGGTGGGTAGAATAAGAGACTGGAGACTGTACCGGGAGTATTGCAGGTGGGTAGAATAAGAGACTGGAGACTGTACCGGTAGTCCTCTGATGGGTAGAATAAGAGACTGGAGACTGTACAATGAGTCCTGTGGATGGGTAGAAAAAGCCACTGGATACAGACCGGGAGTGTTGCAGGTGGTTTGAGAAACCTGGAGGTACTCTCACATCTACTCCCCAGGGATCTTCTGTTCAGGTGGCCAGGGAAGGGCCATTGCTTTTGGATCCCGACCCTGCGGGTGGGCTAGCGAGGGAGGATCACCTGGGTGGAGGGTCTTTGAGGAATGAAAAGGGGGTACCTGAAAGCGAGAAATGGGATCCCCCTTTACCAATACTGACTTATCAGACCCTCCCTTTGACTTTATGGGTTATTGTCAATCCTTTCCAACTTTTCGCTGTAATCTTAATTCAAGTACTGCGACGAGGAAGAGATAACTAAGAGTAATTTGTTATATCACTCTTAGTTGTCTCCCCTCCCTTTCGGCACCCCTCTCCCTCACCTTTTGTTTTTCTCTGGCTCTACCAGAAATGTCGTCAGGCCTAGTATGATAGTCGCTTGTTTTGTTCCTCCCCTCCCTTTCTGCACCCCTCTCCCTCACCTTTTGTTTTTCTCTGGCTCTACCAGAAATGTCGTCAGGCCTAGTACGGTAGTCGCCTGTCTGTTTCCATTTCCTTCCCACTCTCCCCCTCCCTTCCTTATCTATGTCTTAGCTCTTGCACTATCTGAAATGTCATCAGGCTGAGTACGATAGTTAATTTCACATCCTTACTGTTCATGGCCTGTAAGAATGTTGTTGTATTTTCCCTTGTTCCCTTCCTTGCCTTGAAGTGCTTTGAAATACATTGTGTATACAGGTGCTATATAAATGAACTATCATATCATATTGTACATAGTTCATCTGCTTCAAGTTTAATGGCATCCTTCGCCAGTGATGTTATATCACTTCTAGTAAGAACCCTATACCTGTGACAGGATTAGAATTGCATTGATATGGACGCTTTATATAGGAACTGTGGGGCAGTTGGTAGCTGAATGAGGGAGAGAGCTGCAGCCCTTTGACATGTATCTTCAATAAAGATATCTACCTTACCTGAGAATGTGGGGCTATCCTGGATTATAATATAATGCACATTTCCTATCGGAAATACCACTATACTACTGGGACGAAGAAGAGGTGTCTTGAACACCATAGAGATAAATGACAGGCATGTCCCTGTAATTGAATTTATTGGAGTCAGGCAAAACCAGCAAAAGAAGCACACCTGAATACCCTTGATGGGTTACAGGTGTATAGAAAGGGAGAAGAAAACAGTAGAGAGAAAGCAGCATGGTAGGCTAGCCCAGCCCGCAAGATGCAAGAGGAGAACAAGACACTGAGATTCTGTGTCTCGGAGGAAGCAGGAGAAGGGAGCCGTGGAAAGTGGCTGTCCCTTCACTATGGCCAAGGAATGCTTGTTACCATGAATGGAAGTATCAATTCAGGGGTGGCCGAAGGGCAGGCGGTGAAACATTAACATCATATCCTAGAACTAATCGTGAAGAAGAAACGGAGGAGAAGGACGCTGCGATCGGTGAGTTTCAGAGGAGTGTGAGAAACACAGTGCACATATGAGAGAACTGATACATTGTATCGGAGTAGTCGCGTGCAATTTGTATGTTCTCGAAAGCCTCTGATTGTTTGTAGAAACCAAATAAAAGAGTGTCAGTCACGCTGGAGCAGTATGTGTTCAAAAGTCTCTGATTAACTAAGAACATTGGGAAAGCAATACACAGCCGAGGGGAGCCAGTGAAGTGTAAGCAAAATGCTGAATGGGCAAAAGCGAGCGAAAAGAACATTGAGAAAGTAACGCGCAGCCGAGGGGAGCCGGTGAAGTGTGAGCAAAATGCCAAACGGGCAAAAGCCAGGGGAATAAAAGTGAAGGTTGTACCTGAAAGCCAGCAAAGACAAAAGGAGTGTGAAAGCCATCCTGCAATAAGATAAAGCTGAAAAGTATAGAACATTGATTTTGTGAAACCATGCTGGACACTTGGGAAGGACCCTGAGCTCTTTTTGGTACATTGATATTGTGAACCAGTACTTTAAACTTTCAGAAGGGAATCCTAAGTCTTGAAAGTACATTTGAAACATGACATTGTTGGAACTGTATATTGAACTTGCTAAGGGAGCTAGAAGCTGCTCCAGACTTTGAGTTACAATAACCCTAGACTATATTTCTGTATTAGGTGAGGGCAAGCATAGATTTTGACACAGACACACTCTTGATTTGGACTTGTAGACACAGAGTTTCTTTAGGTAGATGTGAGTAACCTGAAGGTGTCTCCCTGACTAGTCCCCTGAGATCTGTCATCCAAGTGGCCAGGACACAAGCATCGCTATTGGATCCAGTTCCTGGGGGTGGACCAGCGCAGGAGGATCACCTGGATGGGGGTCCTCGGGGAGTGGAAGTGGGACACAGACAGGTGAGATGCGGTATCCCCTTCCTTGTAACACCTTTTCCCCATCCTACCCTGCAGGATATTTTGAAGCTCTACAACCCCCCCTCCCTTTCTGACACAAATACTTTCTTACACCGTAATGGGATAAAAGATTGCAGCATGAGAGCACACTACAAGCAAAGCTGAATGCATGAAGAGACAGCTACACCAAACCGACAGTTCAAATGAAGGAGAAAGGTGGCCAGACCTGGAAGGATGAAGGGGGAACTGCCCTTGCCCTTTCCAACTCAGAAATGCAAAGTCTCCGAAAAGAGAATTACCAGACTGGGAAATGCAGCCAATATGGGGAGTGAGCGAGGTCAACGGTGCACAAGGGCCTTCTGCATTGATAACACAGGCGGGGAGGCACACTGGCTACCATGGTACTGTCCTTGATTCCAGAAGCAAGCCAAGCCAACAGACCCGACACAATCAGTGTGTCCGAGGGAGCTGCTAGAGAGCCGAATAATATTGAGCCCAATGTTGCAAGTGGCAACATTAGATGAACTTGTGTGTGTTTTAACTTTTACGAGAAGCCCAGAGAAGGGCCAGCTGCAGAGTGGTCAGGCGCTGCAGGGGTGCTCATTCGAAGGTCTCTCACTGGCCCCTTTTGCGTTGAAACTGCAAGTACCAGAAGGCCGTAGGAAAGGGCGGCATGAGGTGTCAGATTGGTCCTACAAGGGGCACGTCAAATCCCTTGTACACTCGAAAGTCTCTGACCCATTGCCAAGAGAAAGCTAAAGGAAGGGAATCGTGACAACGTAAAGTGAACTGTATATTTGGCAAACGTGAAACCCGGTTTGAGGGATGCCTAGGAGTTGGGGTGAAGAGTAATACACCCGTGAACCCTGTGAAGACAAGAGTGAACCCGGCTGAGGGTTGTCCGCAATGGGAAGTAGCAAGCTGCATTTGAAAAGGCTGTAGTGAACCCAACGGTGGGAGGCCCAAGTTGCAAGAAGGATCTGAGTCCGGCAGAGGGAGATCCAAGGGGCGGAGAGCATTCGCCCAAGGTACAAGATTACCAAATGAACTTTTGTGTATTGTTTTGATACATCAGGCCTTCTAAGGCAAGAGACTTTGCGGAGAAGAGACTTGGCCATTGAAGGTTCTGATATCGTTGAGCTGGAATTGTGAGCCTCGTGCTGGAGTGGCCCAGGAGTGTGCTAGCCCAGCCTTGTCCCATGCTAAAAGCGTGGGGAAGGGAGACCCAGCCATACCTACCCTGACTTATCATTTTGTGAACACTTCCTTTCTGGTGAACATTATCCCACGCTCTTTTTGTAACTTAGTGGTAAGGACTAGAAATAGTTTTCTTTTAGTACAGGCCCTTTGTATTTGACAAGACGCCACTAGGACTGCCTTATTATTAGTTGATGGTCGTTGCTTGCTCCCATCTTAGATATAGGTTTAGATTAGGTGTTAATCTCCCCCATTATAATGTTCAATAAACACCCTTGAGCTGTGATCACTTGTGTCTGTCTTTACTGTTGCCACCATGAGTTCCTTTCATAGGGCTATTCCCATCATAGTTATAGGGCAGGTTAGGCATTACATCCATCCTGAAACGTAATAAAGATTCTATTGTTGAATTTAAACTCTGTTGTCTGTGTCATCTCTTGATACCATGCCTAACTCACAGTGGGTAGAAAAGAAACTGGAGACTGACCAGGAGTATTGCAGGTGGGTAGAATAAGAGACTGGAGACTGTACCGGGAGTCCTGCAGGTTGGTAGGATAAGAGACTGGAGACTGACCAGGAGTATTGCAGGTGGGTAGAATAAGAGACTGGAGACTGTACCGGGAATCCTGCAGGTTGGTAAGATAAGGGACTGGAGACTGTACCAGGAGTCCTGCAGGTGGGTAGAATAATAGACTGGAGACTGACCAGGAGTATTGCAGGTGGGTAGAATAAGGGACTGGAGACTGTACCAGGAGTCCTGCAGGTGGGTAGATTAAGAGACTGTAGACTTACCAGGAGTATTGCAGGTGGTAAGAATAAGAGACTGGAGACTGTACCAGGAGCATTGCAGGTGGGTAGAATAAGAGACTGGAGACTGTACCGGGTGTCCTGCCGGTTGGTAGGATAAGAGACTGGAGACTGACCAGGAGTATTGCAGGTGGGTAGAATAAGGGACTGGAGACTGTACTGAGAGTCCTGCAGGTGGGTAGAATAAGAGACTGGAGACTCTGGTTAGAGTCCTGTGGGTAGGTAAAATAAGAGGTTGGGGACTGTACTGGAAGTCCTTAAGGTGGGTACTATAAGAGTTTGGAGCATCCACCAAATGTTCTGCAGGCCAGTGGACTAAAAGATTGAGATTGCACCGGTAGACCTACAGGTGGATAGAATAAGAGATTAGAGATTACACCAGGAGACCTACAGGTGGGAATAATAAGAGATTGGAAATCACACCGGGAGTACTGCAGGTCTCCAATTTAAATCATTTAAAAAGACAAATATGAGGGGTTGTGGGGAACGACCGCCAGGTGGCATACAAAGCATTAGTACTTTCTATTATCTCCTCAAAGCCTCCGTCAAAACAGGGGCCCTATCAGTGCTAAATCGCCCTCTTCCCATGAGCAAAGACAGGGGTTTGCATCTGAATATGTGATGAGGGCACTAAGATTACAGGAACCGGGAAGCATACAGAGGAACTCCCTGAATTCAGATTGAGTGGTTAGCATCAGAGGTGAAACATTTGCAAAATGAAAGACATTTGGATCAGTGTGTGGTTATCCCACTGGACATTGGGAGCCCTTACCACTGTTTGTTGCAGCAGGGGTGCTATTTGTCATGTCCACTGAGTGCAATATCATGTCACAGTAGATACAGAAATACACCAAACCTGGCAACGTTAACATTTCATGACGTGTGACCGGCCGAGGGATCAACGGAAGACTTGCAACAATCCAAGTGGATACAAATCCCGTCTGGAGTGAGGCCTATCAATTCTAACAAGGAAGCACTCTAACGAAACAGGGACAAATCTCTTGGCCCTCTTCCTGCTCCCACCTGCAAGGCTAAAAACCTTGGGGTCATCTTCGACTCCACACTCTCCTTCTCTCCTCACATCTCTGACGTCTCTAAGAAGTCACACTACCAGCTGCACCTCCTCAGAGGTATTCTTCCTTTCCTCTCCTTCCCCCAGAAGCTCACTGTCTCTAGAGCTCTGCTTTTCTCTAGGCTGGACTATTGTAACAGCCTCTTTCTAAATCTGCCTGCTTCTACTCTCCGCCCTCTGCAACTAATCCAGAACAGGACTGCGAGACTTGTCCATGGCCTCAAGCCCAGGGATCGTATCTCTCGAGGACTGAAATCTCTGCACTGGCTCCCAGGGGCTACGAGGATTAAGTTCAAAACCCTCTGCATCATTCGCAAGGCCTTCTGGGGCCAGGGGCCTCAATACCTTCAACTCTCTTTTCCTAAATGTCTGCCTTCTCGAGCTCTTCGCTCATCCGCCTCCAACTCCCTCAGGGTCAGTCGCTTCTCCAAGCAACGAGTTGGTGGTAGATCTCTTTCTTTGGCTGGTGCCTCCCTCTGGAACAGCCTCCCTGCTTCCCTTAAACTTGAGGAGAACCATCTCCGGTTTCGGAAGCACCTCAAAACCTTTCTCTTTGCTTCTGCCTTTCCTCCTCCTCTCCTCTGCTGACCGCCTGTAACCGGAACTTCACTGGCTACCTGTACACTCTCTGATGTCGGGCCCAGGTCCTTCCCCTGCCAGCGTCACACACCTGCACTGCCCACCTGGCAACCCCCACACTTGGGGCCTGTTCTGTATCCCTACAGTCCCCCTACCAGCCCTTGACACCTGATGCCCGCACTTATCCATGCACTTGCCACATGCTGGCCGTTTATTTACTTATTGTTATCATCTTTCCCATGTACTGCACTGTCCCTGCCCCCCTCCCACGCACTTGCACGCTCTGAATGACACCTGACCTAGTAGGATCGTTGTCCATCCTCCCTTTGTTCCCCTCCCTTGCCTCGTTGCGCCTTGAAACACTTGTGTATAGGCGCGTTACATATGCCATATCATATCATATCAATATAACAGCGAGTAGTTCATGGGAAAGGCAATCAAGTGAAAAGGATGTTCAACCCCATGTCCAGTGTAGGACTGTGCTCCTGAGTCCGTGTTTGTGTTCAGAGCAGTATCCCCTTGGGTGGTTCACACAGCCACTTCTAGTTTCTGGGCATTCCAAGGATTGAATGGACCCTCCTTTATAGCCTGTATCAAGTTTGGCCCTCAATGGCTTGCATCACGACACCCAGTGTTGAGTGCCCCACCTTTACTGCTTGCGTGTGCGAAAGGTGACCTGTCTGTCATGGGTCGATTTTCAAGCTGCAGTTATTATGAACATGCCCCCACATCAGAGGGCGGTGGCATAAAAAAAGCATGCCTTCTTTTTGGCTGTCCAGTCCAGGTTCCTAGCCCCTGCAATGCTTGCTCCTCTTTTGCCTCTGGACCTTAACAAGGGCCAGCATCAGGGTCTGAAAGCCCTCAAGGTCATGGAGAAGGATCCTCTGTGAGAACAGTAAGACTGGGCCTCTACCAAGATACCCAATCTGATCTCCTCTCTCCTCCTTGCCACCGTGGCCCTTTCCCTTCCTCCAATTCTCTCTCAGGCCTCTGCTCCCCTCCACCTCCCTTCATCTCACACATCTGCTCCTCTCCACCTCCCTTCCTCTCACACGCCTCTGCTCCTCTCCTCCTCCCTTCCTCTCTCACGCATCTGCTCATTTCCTCCTCCCTTCATCTCATGCCTCTGCTCCTCCAACCCTCTCTTCCTCTCACACATCTGCCCCTCTCCCCCTCCCTTCCTGTCTCACGCCTCTGCTCATATCCTCCTCCCTTCCTCTCTCACGCATCTGCTCATTTCCTCCTCTCTTCCTCTCATGCTTCTGCTCTTCCCACCCTTCCTTCCTCTAACACTGCTACTCCTCTCCTCCTCCCTTCCTCTCTCACACCCCAGCTCTCCTCTCCTCCACTCCCCCTCTTTCCTCTCACACCTCTGCACCTCGCCTCCTCCTTTAGCTTTAATTCCTCCAGCTCCAAAGTCTCCATCACACCTCCTTCTCCTCCAGCTTCAAGCTTTCCCTTGCGCGGCTGCATCCTCTTCTTCCTTGATCCTTACCTTCCCCAGCCTCATTCTCATGTCTCTTCTTTCCGCTTCCCCTTGATTACTTTGTTTATTTTGGTTCTCCCAACTCCTTCTACACTCCCTCATTGCTAGTTCCTACTGGCTCACTTTTATACTCGGTGGTGAGCGGTGAAAGGATTTCTAATGTGGACATTGTGGTCACCTGTGGACTGTGGAGGAGGATGTTTGCACTTGGCCTGCTATTCATCGTTCACCACCGGGCCAAGGGGCGCCATGTACCATAAACATTACTTTTAATGAGGATACTTTGAGGGGTCAGAAATGGAGGCGGACAGCTTGATATAGGTTTTTCATAAGAAGCCATTCTAATAACTTAAAAGGGTATGACAAACGCCTCGCTTTCCCCTAACCTTACGTGGGTTTTTCTACCTATGAAACTAAGGCTAAAGGAAAACACTCAAAAGGTATCTGTGCCTCACATGTGTACATACAACACAATCATAAAGGTAGTTGTATGGCTGTTCAAACTTGACAAAATAATAATTAGAACCAAACACTCTTGTAACCAGGGTCGGATCCCCTTTCCCACGATTAAAAAAGAATTTTCAAATTAAATTTACAATGAATTAAGTTCACTCCAATAATCAGGAACACACAGGTTTCTCCCAATAGCCAGGTTCTGTTTCCAACACAAAGTTCCTTTACTTCTGGAGGGTTTCACTTGGCGTTGTGGTTGTATTATAATCTAACAAAGTTCATCACAAAGTTTCCATAGGCTTTCGTTTATCAAACAAAACGTCTCTTCCAATGAATATTTCAATATGATTTCTCTTCTCTTGAGAAAGACAACTACTACACACTTCTTCCTTATACACAACAATGTTTTAGTTGGGATGGTTTTACCACAGTTCATCAAACACATTAGTGGCTTTGCCACTTTTTTCCACCACAACCTTTCACCACAATGCAGTACTACAATGTCTTCTTCCTGGTTCACTAACCTGCCAGGACTACTACTAACAATCCCTTTCCTGGTGTACTCGCCTGCCAGGATGAGTCTTTTGACTTTCAATAACAGTACAATTTACACGTTCTTCAATAAGGATACAACACCCATTGATGCTGTTTGTTTCATGATTGATTGGCCACATGCAATGCAGGTTATGTTCCTCTCCCCCTTGACACTCTTCCAGAGGAGGGCAACTTTCCTGCCAACTCTGGATTTGCACTATTACACAAGGTAACTGTTGGTGTTTTCTCTCATTCAAGTTTCTCTCTCCAAGAAAGCTGTTTCCCCTTTTACTTCCAATTACCTTGCCTTGGTTTAGGCAATGCTGGTTGTTGGCTGGCTACCATATTGCCTCCTCTTCCCTTTGGCAATACTGAATACAGTTTTGGTTTAATACTGCGCCCTCTTTTTACTTTGCCAGTGGTGGTCACACTATGGGTTTAATACTACCCCCTTTTTCCTTGGGGCATAGTATGTACAGCTTTCTTTAAATATTGCTATTTCATTACTTAGATAGTGACAGTTCTAAACGTTCTCCTTTCACTTTCTCTGTGAATGCATATTAGCCCAAAACCACTTTCTTTCCTTAATTCAATATTCAAAAGATCTATTGGCAGCTACCGGTATACAATGGAGGGCCCAAGAGTCACCTGTCCAAGGCTATCTCACTGGTTTCTCCCTACATGTCTGCGTATCTCGCCTCTGCTGTGTCTTCTTTCCTCGCCAGTGGCACTGCTGTGACTCGTGCCTTTTCCCGACAGGAGCTCACATTGCTCCTTTCATTACTCGGCGCTCGCCAGCCACCGGAGACAGCCACAGTGTGTGGAGAGCTCCTCTCTCCCACAGGGCAACCTGCAACAGCAGCCCTTCCCGCTGCGCGACCTCTGCAGTTTGGGCTTCTCCTGCTCACAACTCTCCCAGCACCATTAACCGCCACAGACAGAGCGGTGGTCCTGGCATCTTCATTCTGCCCCTGCTGCCTACACGGCCGCTAATAATTCTCTTTCTACTACTACTACTGCTACTCCCCTCATCTGCACCTGAGGGGGATTTAAATAGTCAGACAATCAGCAAAGTGTCTATGATAACTTCTTGACCAGCGGGTTGTGGTCGCGGGTTGCAGACAGCAAAGTGAACACGTAGGTACCATGCTATTCCTTGCAGATTCCTTGGGTCTCCTGGCCTCTGTAAAGGAGGAGTCCAGAGGCTATCGAGGATTTCCCATTTATCATCTTCGCGGATTGCATTGCATAGTGGTTGGCTTCCCCCAGACCCCAACCTTTTATCTGCTTAATAGGACTTTGACACAGCAGGTGCGTTATAACCCAGAGGAGTATGCCCATATCGTTGAGGCACTGGGAAGAGAACGTTTCCATATAGGAGTGGTTGAGACCTTAACCACAAGAGACTATTACCAGAGCTAAACAAAGATACAACAACCTGCAACCATTACCATGAAATCCATAGCAGAGTTGTATCTGAACATTATGGTGGCAGTGAAGATCAGAAGACATTGAAAAGAAGAAGACATTGAAAAGAAGAATAATGAAACAGCAACTTTCAGATCGCAGGGTGCAGCTGGAGACTAGCGGATGTTTCTGATAGAAAACCAAGAGGAAGTGGCGAGCTGACAATAGCACATATCTGCATTAAGAGGGTTCTGCAGAAATACTGACGATGACCGTGAGTTGTACATTCAGGATTTAGTAATGACTCTACCTGGCGTATGAGTCATAGTCCATGCATAACTGCATGCACAGGCGTTATTTAGATACCAGAAGAGCAGGGGCTCCGACTGGATGTGCCAACTGGCACACACATCTATAGAGCAAAGCACAACCGTTTGTTGAAGGTACACAATAACACCAAGTTGCCCCTGTTTCAGGATGGTGTACAAGGAAAAAAAACACTAGTGAAACAGCACTGATTACACACAGTGATGTGGCTTAAACACAGGATCATAACATACAGTCTGGGATTCACACAAAGGCAAGAAGAGATCCATGACAACGAAGGAGGAAGAGGGGGGCCTCCTGAGAGCCCAGAGCTTGCTGTGTCAGAATTGCCGGAGCACTGAGAAAACCATGATGGAAAAGAAGACAGATGATGGGGGAAATTAAAGGGTAAGCACAAAGCCCCCTTCATATTGTATTTGATTGAAGAATATAGTTTTCACAAATTGGCCTTCTGTATGCATCTTTCAGCCAGGTATTTGAGGTAATTGACAGAAGCCAGATGTGGCTCAAAAGTCATTTGCCAGAAAGAGAGAAACAACGTATCAATCTATTAAAACACCTGTACAGGCCCTCTGAACTGCAGGTGAGCTGAGGCATGAGAGGGCAATTAACATGATGATTTCAAGCAAACTGAGGGGCGAAACAACAGTGCCTATTATTGCCCTCCCTGTTTAATATCTAGATTAATGACGTGTATCACATCCCGAAAAGAAACTGTGAAGATGCACATAGAGTTAATTGGTTTGTTCTTGGCATGGCAGGAGTCACCTTGCAGCTCCTCCTGGGAGTTTTAAATACATATTGCTCAGATAAAAAAAATCAAAATCAGTCATTAAACAAAATACAATATGATATTGGGTCCAAGGAGCAAGGAATTAAGAAGGCAAACTTTTTATATTGCAAGTGAAACCCAGAATAAATAGAATGTAATTGTTAATGTCTTCCAAGAACTTGCCCTGCGATAGCATGACGAACCACCTAACTGTAAAAATACAAGCAATCCAACTGGGCATTGATGCATCCCACAGGAACACAAACACCCTCCCAGAAACCAGCACCCCAACAACCAACCAGTTCGCACCTATAAGCAAGGAAACGTTGGGCAACCCCATTAAAAAATATCACAGACGGATATCCCTGTGACCCATGCCCACCAGACATCTACAAAAAGATCCCCATAAAAAGAAAACGCCAGCCCTGTACATCCGACTACTATCTCTAACCACAGGAATAGTGCCAACATCATTCAAATCAGCAGACATCAAGCCCCCTTCTCAAACATGAGATGGGAGCTACAGAAGACCCTACCAACCACAGACCTATATGAAATCTACCATACCCATGAAAATCCTAGCGAACACCACGGCTACAAAGAACTAGTCCGTCAGGTAGAAAGCAATTGAATAACGACCATTCCCAAGTCTACTTCAGGCCCATGAGAGGAACTGAGTCAGCACTTCTCTCCATATGGGAAAACCTAAAACGAAATGAGGACAACCACAGCTAATCGGCATCCCATACTACTAGACATATCCGCTGTCTTCAGTACAAAGACACACACAATTCTAATCAAGTAACTGGAAGTTACTGGAATAATCCGGTATTTAAAACTCCACTCTAAAATTGCTGTAATCTTTCCTCACCGACAGAACAGAAAGAACCCACATTCCACCATTTACATCAAACACAAACAATATCACCTTCGGCGTACCACAAGGATCAAGCCTCTCCCCACTGCTTGTTAACATTTATTTAACCCCCTAATGAAGCTGATTCAAACCCATAGACTGACAGCTTACAACTATCCAGATAACACCGAAATAACTACTAATCACGACCCTGACCCTCCCTCAACAAATGCCTCACTAATCTAAACACTGGATGGCAAACAATAACCTCAATCTAAAGCCAACCTAACAGAAAAATGATAACCCCACAAGACGACAATCTTACACAGACATCCCTCACATAGCACATGAGTATCGGAAATCAACCGGAGACGTCAACAGTGATGAAAAACCTGGGAAGCCTCATGGACAGTGGTTTCACTTCAGAACCACAAGTCAACGCAGTATCAAAAAAGCACCTTCGGCTAATAAGAGGGAATCTTCATTATCTCAATTTCCCTCACAGAACCTGTGTGATCCTTTCCTCGATATTATCGAGAATAGATTACGCAAATAGTTTCTACCTACGAACGCCTAACTAAAAAACTACAACACATCCAAAATACTGTTGCAAGACTACACTGGCTACCAGTAAAGAAATGCATCAACTTCAAAGCCCTGTGCAGTGCCGATAAATCATTAAACGGACACAGTGCCAAATTCCTCCACGCAAAAATCATTTGATGTCAACCAGGAAGAAACTTAAGCTCGAGCAACGACTTCCAAATAGAACAAACACACTTCAAGAAATCAAAGTTCAGAGGAACCGCCTCCTCCTATCTGATAGCAAAACTATGGAACTCGATTCTGAAGGAAATCTGAATGATAGAAAACCCACCTAACTTTTTTTTAAGTAGCTAAAAACCTTGTTATTCAACTCACTGAGATAAACATAGGCCAACTATACAACAACCCTCCTCACAAGCTGACCACTCCAACGGCATACAAGGCCCAAACCTCACCTACAAACTTTATGCCTGGAATAAAGAAACCGCACAATTAATGCCTCCAAAAAGAAACAATAATACAACTACACAATACCCAAAGACTGCCCAAAATCCACTAACCATCAAACCTTTTCTCATCCACACCCCCACACCTCTCACTCAATTAGCACAGAGACCCAGAGGACGTGCAAAACAACCTTCCAAAACGCGCAAACATCATATCACTCTCTATTCAAGTTACACACCCAATAACGTCCGACACCAAACAGACACACTGTACACCGCCCATCTGGATTGAAAAAGCCTCAGTCCGCAAAACAAAGCACACCCAGAAAACGCACATGGTCAGATACTGGTTGCTCCTGATTCTGCACACACTAGCAGATGAGCACAATATAGGTCCTATCCCTCTCTCCCTCACTGGCAAAGCACACGCACCTTACCTCATAGAGCCGCTTGAGCGCCTGGAGATCATGACGATATCAGCAGTGCACTGTATGAATCAACCTGGCATACCATAACAGAAGTTCCTTAGCAGAAGCATTTTCTGAATGCAAAGAAGGAGGAGCGGGGACTGCCACTAGTTCTCTATTGAGATTCACAAGGAAAATAGGGAGCCCCATTTCTGGAGGGATGGGGTCAGGTGTCTAGTTTACGAGCAAAAGCAGCAAATATTCTTGTGCATGAAACAGAACTTTAGGGTCTGGAAAGCAGAGTTCTCTGTAGACATCCGCAAGAGGAGAAGGTAACACACACCATAGAACACTATCTTCCTAAAAGACATAAACCGCCCCTTCAGATTGGTGGCGTCCTGGTGTGTCTTGCTCCTTACGTATATGCAACAGTATAGGTTCAGAGAGTCAGTCTGCCCTTGGTTGGCTGTGCACTGCTATTGCTTTTTCTGATCTGATGAAGGTTTATAAGATAGTGATTTATTGGTACAAAGAAAGCATGTTCTACCACAAAAGTACCTTTATTTTTAAATTAAAATGCCTGAGCAGACAGGAGCTATTTTCTTTACTCTGTGAGAAATCTAAGGGCATCCTCACATTTTCTCCCCTCGGATCCTTCGCTCAGGTGGCCAGGGAAGGGCCATCGCTTTTGGATTCCGACCCTGGGGGCGGACAAGCAAGGGAGGATCACCTGAGTAGTGGGTCCTTGGGGAGGGGGAAGAGGCTCCTTTCAGAGCCAGACCAAGTATGCGAGCACACGTTTGTTGCTGGAAACAACCACAGCATAGTGCCGTGCGTTTAATACGCTTTTAGTAGACAACACTTGCCGTTGTATTGCATCTGACATCGGGTTAACAACGCCGTTCGTACCACATGCCGGCATCTCTGTAACAAGCGATCGAAAGGTGTTTCTACTTTTACAGCGACTTGAGGGGGTGCTTTTAGCACTGTAGCACAACTATGTTGCCCGGCAGTTAAGCCCCCCATCCACGTTCAATATTGCAGCCCGTGCAGCCACGCAGCACAACTCTTCATTTAAGAAGGAAGCTGGTAATCACTGACTTCCCGTTGACTTGGATGAATACATGGTCACGAATCTGGCCACAGGACCATTGGCAAGCAACCTCCATTTACAATTGCCACAAGCCATTTTTTTTGACTTGTTCTCTGTCGCACTGGATCCTGTGAAAATAAATTCATGATGTCAGTACTACATCATTCATAAGGCTCACTGTGAAGAAATGACCTGTCCTGAAGATGGCCACAATAATCACCTCTGTATGGACACCTGAGAAAATGTCCAATCCAACTAATGGCCGAAACATGTCGACATTCCACATCTTAATAAATGTCTAAAGTTAGGCATTTACAAAATTATTTTTCAGGATTATAGGGTGTATTTAGTCATCCATTTTACCTGTTTGCTTTTTTCTTTAGTGCCTTGATTGTGTAACAAGGACCAGTAACCTTGTTGTTGTGTACTTGATGGATGTATAATTTTGTTGTTTTTTAATCTTTTTACATATTATTAAAATGTGGTCTCATGTATGTTAACGCGTTTGGCTTTTTGTACCTGCAGACGCCTTGCATTAATGGTGTTATGTAGATAGTCATGTGTGTGACCATAGGTTGTTCAATCTCTTTCCAGGATCGTAGTAAGTGAGGGGTAATTAATCCTCAGTGCCGGTTTCCCCGACACACCTCCTTTATATTACCTGAGGATGAGACACAGTATCCCCCCCTTCCCAATTATCCATCACCCTACTCTCCCTCCACCTTCATGGGCTATTATCAGTCCTATCACGTTCCCCCATCCCCATTTCCAACACATACTGAGACAAGGAAGAGGCGCCCGAGAGTAAGGAATATTACCTATGAGAAAAGTCCCTATAGAACTGTGAGGAAAATGAATGGAGAGGCCTACTACAACACACTACCAGCATGTCCCTTTAATGAGGTCAGGGAGAGTCAGGCACTTGACAACAACTATACACACCTGCACTCTATTGAACACCACTCTAGTACTGAAAAGGAAAAGAAGAGACCTAAGAGCCAGGCATATTATGAGAAATGGCCTGATTGGAGTCAGGCAAGGGGCACCAAGGACTCACACCTGAAACCCCTTGACAGGGCTCAGCTCTATAAAAGGCGGCGCACCCAGCAGGGCAGAGAGCAGCAGTTTGGAGAGCAAAAGGGAGGCTGCATGGCTGAGTCCAGCAGGGGATCCCTTCTTGTTCCTAAGCCAGTTTTTGCTACAGAAGAGCGAGCCGTGGAAGCTGGAGGCCAGGAAGCTGCAGCAGGAGGACCCAGAGGTATCCAGAGGGGAATGGGACATGAGATGCTGACCCAGTAGTGTGTGTGGGTCACAGCGTGGCGAAGGAGCCTTGTCACCAGGCAGCAGTAGCGGGGCCTACTGGGTCCTGTGGGCCGTGGCCAGGCAGATACTTGTTCCCCTGGGAGAGATCCAGGTCCCAAGGCAGTCCGAGGGGCAGGTGGTGAGACCCTGACCTCAGCACTGAAGCCTGAGTGCCTGCCCGACAGCATCACGCTAACAGGTGAGTTTCTGAATGATAAGAAACCCGGTGCACGTGTGAGACTGGAGCGGGAAATTGAAAGGAAAGGAAAAGGAAGCGAGCAGCACGAAGGAAAGGAAAGCAGAGAAAGAAAGTATGCAAGAAGCATAAATAGGAAAACAAACAGCGTGAAATAAACATGGTGCCAGAGGCCTGGGAAGAAAGCAAAGCCCTGTGTTTTAGAGACACAGCATGAGCTATAACAAAGCATAGAAAGACAGAAAGAAGAGGAGGGGACTAAGTATCAAAAGAGGTTTCGCGCAGGGAAAACCAAGGCTATGCGTTCTCGAAAGTCTCTGATACAGACCCAGTGTTGAAAAGAGGATGCAAGCAGCACCACTCGAGAAAAGGTAAAAAAGGGGGAGCTACAGTGAAGGGTGAAGTGGGAGCAATATCCTCAAAGTGTTGTAAGAGTTTGTTTAAACCCAAGAGAAAGAATTGTGTTTTGAAAAGTGAATCCTGAAAAGGTGAACTTTTGTGTTTTGTGAACTTTGGGTGAACCTTTAAATCAGGGGGGCTTAATCTTGGGGAAGGGAACCCTGAGAGGCCCAAAAGAGATTGTTAGCTCAATCTTTGAAACCAGAGAGGCCTACGCTTGGGGAAGAGAACCCTGTGAGGCCTAAAGGGCCTCCCGCCAAAGACTCTCTCACAATGACAGTCTCTTATTTGCAGAGGGCCTGATGTAACAAACAAAACAAAAAAGTCTGTTTCCTTTGTCAGGTTTTTCACTTTCACAAATTCAAGACTGGTCTCCCTCCTTCAGGTTTGGAGTACGGGTCACCCTTGTTTGGGCTCGGACCATGGATCCCCCTCGGATGGGCTCAGATCCTCTTTTCCACAATGTTGCAACTTTGTCTCCCTCGTTCGGACTCGGACCTTGGCTTCCCCTCGTCCAGGCTCAGATCCCTTTTCATACCAGAATCGAAGATTTTCGAATGTGCGATGGGTTTTGCTTAAACCATTGCAGGACCCCTTCGATTCACTACACCATTTACAATTCACATCAGTCTTCTACTTTCGTTTCTCTTGTCAGCTTATGTACAGAGACCTTCGATTGAGCAGATTCACAGTGCCGGACCACTCTGTCAACAGTATTGTATCTTACCTTTCAATGTTCAGATATTCACCAGCAGTTTAGCTTTTCCTTCCAGCACTCTTTTTACCATGTTGCCACTTGCAACCTTGACCTCAAGACAGATCGGTCTGGCATTGGTCTCCCCAACTCATCGGCTTTGTTGTTCTCTGTCCTTTCTTTGTTTTTGGAGCTAATGACGATTCCATAGCGTCTGCTGCTTCTCCCCGCCTTGGTCAGTTTCGCGGGAGGACTCTCTGTATCTCTGACACACAATGCAGGATTCTTCAGTCTGGATTCCTGGTCTTACGTTTTCTGCCTTGAAGGTTTCTTGAAAGTAACGGCTTCCTGCCAACAAGGTCAAGGGTGCGGCCCCTCTCACGAACCTCTCGTGCCTTACCGTCTTTCTCCCCTCATCTGGCTGCCATCTCAAAAATGTTGTACCTTTGTGTGTTTTGCCACGCTCAGAGTGTGCTCTAGTGCCTTTTATCTGTGTGGGAAAGTGTAATAGAAGTCAGGTTGAGTGATTGTCGATCATTGCCTGACCTTGCTGACCATAGTATTGGGACATGCCAGGTTCACAGCTCGGGTGTGAGTCTGTTTTCTTCCAGAGCAAGCTGTCCATGTAAAAGTGTTCATGCAGGAAGGGGGTGGGGGAGATCCTTTTCTAAATATCCCATTGGGTAGGATGGGGTAAAGGAATTATAGGGAACAGAGGGGTACCGCGTCTCACTATTCGGTGGCCCGCTCCTGAGGACCCCTACCCAGGTGATCCTCTTGGACTGGTCGTCCCCTCTCAGGAACTGGATCCAAAAGTGATGGCTGTGTACTGGCCACCTGAATGACAGATCCCCGGGGACTAGCGGGTGAGACACCTCCTGGTTTCTCACACGTTCTCTCTCTTGATACCATGCCTGTCTCATATCTCTGAGAAATCATATATCTCCCAACTTCTTAAAGTAGCGTTCAAAATAAAAGTAGGGTTCAAAATATTCCCACCTCAAATTCTTATCTGGAGCCTGTGGTAAGTCAGACCTAGGCGACCGATACGAAGACGTGTCAAAGTTTAACTTTACATTATTTAAGAAAATAAATGCCTATCCTAGCCCTACTGCTAAAGGTGGTGGTTCTGTATGCAAAGAAAATAATAAAGAAGGTGCTTGTCAGGATGTCTTCAAAATAATAATCGTCGTCTGTCCTAAACCTACTCTATCCCATTGCATGCTCTAACACTAACAATAACGAAACACAAATCAGCCTATGCAAGTCTTTGCTCCCCTCTTGGCCTGGTATGGCTAGCGCTTCACCCTTGCCCCTTTTGTTGTACCGGTTCTCTTGCCCTTTAGGGTTCAGTCTCAGTCTCTGAAGATAGTACAGAATAATTCCTGTTTCTCAGGTATTCCAAAGAAGGGCTCCTGTCCCCCTTATCAAACATGGACACAGTTCCTATTCCTCTCAGCCTCTCGTGGGCTACTGGTCCTTGCTGACCGTGTGCTTATTATACTGATCTCATCCCCTCCCGGGGTCCTATTTCTCTCAGCTTTTCATCGGCTACTGTCCCTTGCTGACCGTGTGCTTATTATACTGATCTCACCCCCTCCAGGGGTCCTAATTCTCGCTACCTCTCCTTGGTTGCTTGGCCTCGTTGGCTGTATCTGAGTTGAAACATCTCTGTCCCCTTCAGAGCTGTTAGTTTTCTCAGCCTCTTGTGGGCTGCTTGGGCTCGTAGTCCATATAGAAGTTGCACTAGATTTGACCCTTTTAGGCCATCTGGTTCTTCCAGCCTCTGGTGGGCTGTTGGGTCTCATCAGCCTTGTGTGTGTTGCAATGTCTCTAACCCCTTCAGCACCTTTGGTTCTTCCATCCTTTCATGGACTGTTTGCCCTTGGTGGCCGTATGCAACTTGCAATGTATCTAGCCCCGTCAGGAGTTCTGGTTCGGTCAACCTGTCATTGGCTGCTTGGCCTCTTCGGCCACATCTGTAACAACTTCAGAGCTTCTCATTCTCCCAGCCCTTCCTGGGTTCTTTGGCATCGTCTGCCGTATGTGGTTGGCAGTGTCTCTAACCGCTTCATGGGTCCCTCGGAGTCCAACCGCTCACCTCCCCTTTCTCTGTGCTGGCTGCGCCCCTGCGTGTTGGCAGCGTTGTTTGTGAAAGGCTGCTGTGACTCTGGTAACTCTAGAAACAAACTAATGTCTGGGCAGAATCTGCTCAGAGCGCGACCTTCACTCCTCCCAAAATTGGGCACCATGTTCCGATATACCTTATATATTATAGTAATGTCTCATAAAAGAAAGTTATTACCATCAACAATATCTCCTTTAATAAGGTAAGTGCGAACATATTTTCCACAAGACATAAGGTCATGTGAGCAGTTAAACAAAACACATTTTTCAAAATCACAATATTTAACTTTAGACAGCAAATATGAGCCATGTAACCGCCATGAATGTTCATCACTCTTCGAAAAGAAACAATTCTACAGAGTCAGAAATACAACTGATTTACAACACAAAAGACATGTGTAGAAACGGAGATGAGAGCAAAAGGTGTTTCAAGATCCTGCACGTTTCGGGGCCTCAATGCCCCATCATCAGGGAAGCACCCTCGACATCTCTGCAAATGATAAAAAGAGATAAGGAAACATTTGCGGATAACTAAAAAGCACATTATCAAAATTATCAATTTACAATGGTAGCAGTTAGGAGAGAAAGGAAACAATACAATTCTCAACCTTAAATCATAGGGCACACCCTTAAAAAAGAGTAAGGAGTTGTGAGTAGCATAGACCAAGCCCGGCATCAGCTACGAGATACAGAGGAAGTGTAGTATGATTGTGAGAGTTAAACGGTACCTTTCTACCGGAGATTGCCTGTACAGTCATACACCGGTGCCGGTGAAGGCACTAGGTCCAGGGTTCAAGAGCACACTGTTAGGTTCAGATAGTGCTGGGGGAGGTCAGGTCATTTAGGGCCGCATAGCATGAAAAAGTGACTAGAACCACACATGTAATCGGGCATCACCCCCAAATGCTGGGCTGCTAAATGTATACCTCGAGCATAAAGCTTGCCGAGCCAAATGAAGAACCCTGCCCATATGAGCAGTTATTTCCAGGATGGCGATCACAAGGACAATGCACTAGATCCTAAAGGGATGAGCCGTGCATTTGGAACACATTGTTAATTGGTGGTGCAACAAAGTGTTATTAAAAACTATGCTACGACACTCAAAACGCATCCTGAATATTATGGGTGGGAAGTTAGTGCTTACCGTAACGGTACTAACAAAGGCAGTCGCTGCTGCGCGTGGAGTAACGAAAATGCTGCCACTATCCAAAAACACACTAGGAATAGTCTGCCGGCCGTAATCAGTTCCAGAAAGCATCTCAAAGACACCTCATCCAGGAAGACGGGACTCTGCTGGTGTGCCGGCATGATAAAAGGAATAAAAGGAGACGAGGGACTATTGTGGCAGGCGTATGCGGCCGCCAAGTTGAATTAGACAGAAGCCTGTTAGCTCAGTTATATCCAGCGACGTCTGTGATCGTTTGGACCATCAACAAAGGATATCATTAAGTGAGATACACTCTATTAAATAAACAAGAAAAGGGAGAGCAATACAAGAATCTAAGGAGATGTAAAACAGATGGTGCGAGAGAACCGCCTAATTTATATAAAAAGGGAAGGATGTGTAAAAAGGGTATAAAGGGGAAAACATTATGAATAAAGTTATATCTTAATGCCATATCAAGAAAGTTGCTCAATCAACCATGTTTCTCGTTGGCGCAGTAGTCTCTCCAGCTCACCTCCTCTTCTGGGCCTTAGCGCTTGTTTCAAGATGATAACTTGTAGCTGTGCAACTGAATGTTTCTTGTCCTTGAAATGCATTCCAACAGGAGAATGTTGGTTTTGAGTCCGAATCTGAGACTTGGGCTCAGTCCATCTGAGTTTGGCCTTCTGTGCTGTCGGTCCCACATAGTATAGCCCACAAGGGCATTTGAGGACATATACAAGCTCCTAGAATCTCATCTACGGAATGATTTCACTCTGATCTTTTTGCCATTATATGGATGGTTGGGTATACCGTCGTTTCATCGTGGGATTCTTCATCGCAGGTTTTTTCATCGCCATTTTTTTTTCGAAAAAACTCATCAAATTTTTTTGGGGGGGTTAAGAAATTAAATAAATGGTTGTGGGTGTAAGGGAATAAAAAATAAAAAAATGAAAATAGGGGCTTGGGGGGGTTACCCCCCCCCCCAAACAAGTTTTTTTGAGAAAAAAACACGGCAGTAAAAAAACCTGTGATTAAAAATCCTGCGGTGAAAGAACGAAGAACCGATGGTTGATGGTAGGTCCCTTGATAATGTTATTGCAATGTTGACTCGCCAAGCAAGGAAAAGTCCCAAGTTGCCTAGGTCTGGACCGAGTAGTGACCTCACATTCTGCATGTACAAGAGATTTCCGTAAAGAGTGTTTATTCTTATAAGCAAAGATAGGTTTATGCTCAAACAGTTTAGCAGTGACTTCATCATGCTGCAAAATATCCAAATGCTTGAAATTCATTTGCTTCACCCTATTACTTTGAGGATACTATGGATATGTGTAGACCAGACTGCAGGATTCACATGTTATTTGATCCAGAAGTAGTGTGTCTCATGTCAGTGAAGAGGCTGTAACCCTGGCAGTAGAGAAAACCTGATCATCGCACTGTCTTGCCTTAAATCATTGAAGCATCGAGGTACATTAGTGTTCATATTCAACAGGGTCAGAGAAGATCCTCCGGAGACTTAATAGTTGGCTAAAGGGTAAGCGTTGCATTGTACTCTTAGCATGTAGTACACTATTTCTATCGGTTGGTTTGGTAAATAGTGATGTTGTGAATTGACCTTCAGTGAATCACACCTAGTGTCCAGAAAATAGATGGCTGATTGATCTGTACAAAACGTGAATTTATTTTGGTCATGCAAAGTGTTCCAATCATTCAAGAATGCAATGAATTCAACTTAACAGCCCCGCCAAATCCCAAAGGTATCATTTATGTAACATTTATAAAAAATGGCATGTGCCTGGTCTGTCATTAATATAAAATGTTTTTCGCGGTGCTACATTGGTGTATCAAGGAGCCGTACTTGCTCCCATAGACGTTAAAAGGAAAAATGTGTTCCTGAAACAAAAGAAGCTGTACTTAAGTTCTAACTTGAGTAGTGAAGGAGGAAAGTAACTGTGGAGCCACACTCTTGCAATTGTGGGCTCTCCTGCAGTGGTCCCTCGCTTTGGCGTCTTGTCTCGGGACAAGACATCAAGTTTCTCCTGTACGGGTCTCACCCTCTAGGAGACCTTGGATTGTCAGGAATCATGCCTCCCAGGCTCGGGAACATTCTGCGGGCTGGGGGGGGGATTCCTCTGCCCACAACATATCGGATGCCTTCCTGCCTCCAGGTTTGATCCACCCAGCATCATGGCCAAGGCGCTGCCTGTACATGGGCTCCTTCAGACTTTCATTTCCAACTCTCCAGGTACGATCCTACTTCCTTTCATGTTCCCTGCATAGTAAGATAGAGAACAGGGTTGGTTCTGTATTTCTTGCATATAGGTCCACAGAGCTATTCAATGTATTCCCCTCGGCAGCCTGTAAGAAAGGCATGTTATCACATGCGCAGGTGATCACAGTTCAAGGGTGTTTATTAAACTGTAAAATCGGTAGGAAAAACACCTAATCTAAACCTAAATCTAAGATGGGAGCAAGCTACGACCATCAAATAATCATAATACAGTCCTGGTAGAGTCTAATCAAATAAAAAGGGCGTATACTAAAAAATAACTATTGCCAAACCTTACCGCTATGCTACAAAATAGTAAGGGATAATGTTCACAAGAAAAGAAAAGAGTGTTCACAAAATAATAAGTCAGGATGTTATGGCTGTGGTCTCCCTTCTCCACGTTTTTTAGCACGGAACAAGGCGGGACTCTTGAGCATCGCACACTCCTGGACTTCTCTGGCACATGGTTACAGTTCCTTTTCTCTAAACCAGGGCCTTCTATACCCAGGTCTCTTTTCATGCAAAGTCTCTTGCTTCAGAGGGCCTGATATGCCGAAACAACAAAACAAAAGTTCCTTCTGTTAATGTTTACGTTGGGTGATTACCCTTCACCCTAGGATCCCCCTCAGGCAGGCTGTGATCCCTTTTCTCAGTCGCTAGCCTCCCTCAGTCAGGTTCAGACTTTCAAAACACTTTCCAATTGTAAACAGAGAATTCCGAAGAGCGATCACGTCTCGACAGGTCACTCTGTTAGTTTACGGCAAGTGTTGGCTTTGCAAAATCACTGTTTGCACGGCGTTCCCCTCAGCCGGGAGCAAATACCTGTTTCACAAATTCCCTCAGTCGGGCTCACAGTCTTACAATCGTCAAAACTTCTGTAACGCATCAAGGACTTTCGATTGTACAAGGGATTTTGACTTAACCCTTGTATGACCACCTTGACACTTCACGCCGGCCTTCCCCATGGCCTCTTGGTATTTGTAGATTCACATTCTCTTTTTTCGGGAGAGGGGTACCAGCTAGAGACCTTCGAATGAGCGCGCACAAGGCGCCGTACCACTCTCTCTCTGGTACCAAGTGCATTCACAAAAAATACTTCTGTGTATTAATCTTCTTAATGATACCACTCAACCTTGAGCCCAACACAGTCCGGTCCCCCATCAGGTTTTTCCAACTCACCGGCTGTGCTGACCTCATTGGCGTTTCTTTTGCCACTGGAGTCAAGGATTGTACCACAATGGCAACCGCATCTCCCCGCCCTGGCTATCTGTGTGGGAAGGTTGCATGTCTGCTGACATCCGTCACACCCTTCGCCAGCTGCGATTCCCGGTCTTGTGTTTTCTTTGCGGGAAGCTTCGCAGGCCTGGGTTGAAAAGGGCAAGGGCAACTCCCTCCTTGACATCTTTTCAGGTCTCACTGCTTTTCTCCTCCATTTGAACTGCCATACTGGAATAGCTGCATCCTCATGCGTTCGGCCTTGCCCAGAGTTTGCTCTTTTGGTCCACTTTTATCCATATGGGGAAGGGAAAGGGCAGTCGGGTGTGTCTAGTTGTCAGTAATTGCCCAACTCTGCCGGACCCTTGTGTTGGGACATGTCAGGTAAATGGCTCGGGTCTTAGTCCGTTGTCGCTCACGGTGTGAGAAAGTGTTCATGTTGGGAAAGGGTGGGGGTAGAGCTTCTAAATATCCTGCTTGGCAGGATGTGGAAAAGGTGTCATAAGGAAGGGGATACTGTGTCTCAACCTGCAGTGTCCCACTTCCACTCCCTGTAGACCCCTCATCCAGGTGATCCTCCCTCACTGGTCCACCCCCAGGAACTGGATCCAATAGCGTTGGCCGTGTCCTGGCCACCTGGACAACAGATCCCCGGAGACTAGTGAGTGAGGCACTTTCAGGATTCTCACACCTCCCACTAATCATGTCTGATTCAAACACCAGGATGCTATGCAGGACGTGTGTATATCTTACATGGTGAATGATCTAAATCACACATCACTCTCACAGTGTGTAGCACGCTACTACAGGGCACTTTTCTTGAGAGCAGGGGTAAGTTAATACCACATGATAACTGCTCTCCTACGAATACTTTTAGCATAATTCGGAAGACTTTTGCAATCACTCGTGTACCTGAAGCATCATAAATGAATAATAAGGCTGTGTGCCACATACTATTTCAGACGTGTTCAGCAAGTAAATAAATCGGATTAAATGGAATAGCAGTTAATATGCAAGGCAGCATTAAATGCATTCATTAAAACGTAGTCAAAGCCTCAGCCATGGACGATTGTTATAGACCAATGCATTCAGAAATGCAAGAAAGCAGGATCCCAATGCAAAACAAATGAATGCAAATCCTTGCATCCAGTGCACCCTGTGCATGCTAGTATATATCTCCAGGAAATATGTAAATATTAGACATGTTATGAGCCATTTATCAATTCAGGAGCTTTTCTAAAATCCAAGACTGAACAGGTGATTCTTGCCCTCATAGCAAGAGTCACAACCAGGCACTGCTTCTCCTAGGATGGGTCCCTCAGGACAGTTCTTATCCCGCCTGCATGCCACTCCTGCCAGCCTCCAGGATGGAGTCTGATGGATCCCTGAAAGGAGGTGACAGCTCCCCAATGCAATCCTATGTGGCAGTTGCTCTAATGTCCTGCTTGTCCAATAAATGCTGGCGTAAGATATAGGTGTGTTGTATAATTCCCCCTCACTGATGTCACACCAGTTGACTCAGCTGTGTCTGCACTTTCAGCCAGAGACGCCGTCAGGGAATGTGCTAAAGAGATGGCTACGAGTCATTTTGGACGGTACATCTCATCACCAAATTGAATTTACTTGAACGAAAGCCCAAAGCCTCTGGCCTTTTTAATAAGAATAAACAGATATTTACCATTCTCCAAGAACATGGCTGCATATTTCACATGTTTTCTTTGCAGTGCAGATTGGGCAGTGTATAAATACTGAACATTAGACTTGGAGCCTAAGCTCTTTCTAGTGTGTTATTTACCCTTCCAGTATATTGTGCTTTCAGGCTTTACCTGTCTATGTAAGGCACCATGCTGCTTGTATCTCCTGGCACTTGATATGTATAAATCATATAACATTGACAAGAATGTAGACACCAGCGTTATAAAAGACTTGCAAGCCAGTCTAGGTGGAATAGAGGAGATGGAGGCCAGTGATGGTTCCTCACTTTCTCATGACCCCTTTCTAGGGTATGACTCAGTCAAAGTTCCCCTGGGTTGGTGGTCTTAGTTATGCCAGGGTGCAGAATGTGCACTCGCCACTAGCCATTGGCTATGAGCAAGAAATGGTCGGGTGTCTGTATGTATAGAATTGAGCTGGTGAGCAACACTTATGGATGACAAGTAGCTTAAAACTTGACACTGTTCCCACTGGTTATAATTATAAAATACCCTGCACATATGACCTGTCCTTTTCTTCCGACGAGTAAAACTGTTTCAGAAGGATTTCTCTTTACCTACATTGTAAATGTGTGAATTCTGCTCCGGATCTGATATCCTGCTTTTCACAGCATTATTCTGATGCAACGGAGACCAGTGCATTCCCTCAGGATCACCCAGAGCATTGCTAGGAAACAGGAACGCAAAGTCAGACTTTCATGCTAGTTATACTGAGGATTAGGTTTTACAATGACATGCAATAATAATACCTGTCATTTGTGCTTGTTATTTACAGAAAAAGGAGCCAGTTGCCTGCAGATGAATCCTGGAAGATGCACGGACTGCGATCAGAGCTTTATTGAGCACTCACAACTTCTGGCACATATGAGGATCCACATGAAAGAAGAAGCGTTTACCTGCAGCATTTGTGGGGAGTGCTTCACTGACAGGCCCAGTCTCATCATACACAAAAGCTTACACATGGGCAATGATCGCTATGCCTGTATGGTGTGCGGGAAAACCTTTCCTCATAGTGCAAATCTGTACCAGCATCGGAAGATCCATACTGGGGAGCGACCGCACCAGTGTACAGAGTGTGGGAAACGCTTCACCCATAGGACAAATTTGTACAGCCATCAGAAGCTCCATACCGGAGAGCGACCATACCAGTGTACTGAGTGTGAGAAAACCTTCACTCGAAGGTCACATCTGTACGGGCATCAGAAGATCCATACAGGGGAGCGACCGTATCAGTGTTCTGAGTGTGACAAAAGTTTCCCTCACATCTCAGCGCTCCACATCCATCAGAGGACCCATACAGGGGAGAAGCCCTATGAGTGCAAAGAATGTGGCAAGCACTTTACACAAGGATCAAATCTGAGGCAACATCAGAGATCCCACACCGGAGAAAGACTTTTCCATTGCACAGAATGTGGGAAAAGCTTCACCCGAAGTTCACACCTCTACAGCCACCAGCGGATCCATAGAGAGGAAAAGCCCTTTGAGTGCACACAGTGCAAACGACGGTTCAACAACTCCTCAACTCTCAGCAGCCATTGGAAAATCCACACGGGCGAGAAGCCCTATGAATGCACAGATTGCAATAAACGCTTCATTCAGTCCTCTGCTCTGAAGAGCCATTGGAGGACCCATACTGGAGAGAAGCCCTATGCATGCACAGGTTGCAATAAAAAGTTCAGTCACTCCTCAGCTATGCGCAAACATCAGAGGATTCATACTGGGGTGAAGCCCTATGAATGTACAGAATGCAAAAAACGCTTCAGAGAATCCTCCTCTTTAAACAGGCATCTGAGTTCCCATGCTGCGGACAAACCTATCTCGACCAAGTCTTTGTCACCCAACAAACCCTCTAGCCTCCATTTGCCCACTCCATCGAACTCCCCTTCTTTGACTTCAACACTGCACTGCCCACCCCCTTTAACCATCCCTATTTTACCCTCTCTTTCACCCCTTGCCCCTCAAACCCTAATACCTGGATCTCCCAAGCCAGCTGACTGCTAAGGACGGCAGTGCACCTCTGCCGCTGATGCAGTATTCACTCTAGCACTCTTCTTATTCACATAACGCTTGGCTCTTATTGCACAGATCGTATAAACTCTTTCCAGTTGTACCCCGACAAGCTATCCATGGCCCTTCTGGCCTTGCTTTCATTGTGTAATAAATGCAGTATCCCCTTGTTGCCTTACTGATGACTCTGCCTCCTACTTCTCCAAAATCACAAAAACATACAAGACATCTCTGTCTACCCTTCTATCTCTGCCACCCTGTTCCACTTCTCATCACTGCACCCTTCCCTTGCTCTATCTGTTCACACTGTCAAAGAGCTTCTCAAAGCCTCTCCACTCTCCGCTCTTTTGAACTGCTCTCTCTCTCTCTCTGTACAGGCACCTTCCCATCCTGATACAAAATAGCCACAGTCCTACGGATCCTGAAAGAAACACTGCTGACTTCCACAATCCCTCATTCAAAAGACTTCTACCCCCAGCCAGATACAAAATAGCCACAGTCCTACGGATCCTGAAAGAAACACTGCTGACCTCCACAATCCCTCATTCAACAGACCTCTACCCCATCCTTATGCAAGTTCTCTTTAACTGAAATTGTGACTTCCTGAAGGTTCAACGACTGTAACTCCTTCAGATCTGGATTTCAGTCAAAACACTCTTGATGAGACTGCTCTGACCCATGTCTCCCAACATATTAGTCACTGCTTACCACTCTCATGTCTCCTCCATCCTAATTCTCCTCTCTTTTCCTACAGCCTTCAATATGGTGGATCACGCCTCCCGTCTCCAAACACTCTTCTCCCTTGGCTTCAAGGGCCCTGTAATGAATTGGGTGACCTCCAATCCCTACAACTGCTCATTCTCCATACCATGGAACTCTAACATCTCCTCCACCTCATCCCTGCTTGTGGGCTTCTCTCAAGGATCAAGTCTGGGCCAACTCTGCCTACCTCCTGCCTGGATAATCCTATTCCTGACTGTGGCTTTCAACATCACCTCTTATGAGACCCAGGTCTGTTTCTATTTCCTCTCCCTAATCCCTGCTGTTTCTGGTCACATTACCACCTGCCTTTGCAGGTGGATGCACTGGCAGGTGCCCCTGGATGGCTGCCTGGAGACTGCCCTCGGGTGGTAGTGGTGCACGGTATAAATCAGCATAACATAGCATGCTCAGCCTATTACTAAGATCCTCTTTCTCCCAACCTTAACACTAACTCACTGGCCGATCTTCTTTCCCCTTGAGCTCCACACGCGTGGCTCACAACCTTGAAATCATCTTCGATAGCGACCTTGGTCTCTGAATTCATCATTGCCACTGACACCGGAGCCCGGCTCACCCTTCTCAATAAAAAAGAACATCCACCCTCGACTCTCAAAAAAACTCTGTTCGCTCCCCTGGTGCTCAGCAGCTTGAGCCCTCTGCCATCCTATTTACTCTTTCACGTCTGTCAACATAATGTTGCTACATGCGTCCTCTTCAACCTACCCATTTCCTTCACCACTTCCAACAACCTTCTCCTGCACTGGATGGATTTCCATGCCACATAACTGTTGCTTTACGTCCATCTACCTTCTCCCGTGCTGTATGGCTTTCCATGCCACATCACTCCTACTTTACGTCCATCTACCTTCTCACGCACTGGTTGGCTTTCCATGCTACATCACTCCTGCTTTACGTCCATCTACCTTCTCCCGCACTGGAGGGATTTCCATGCCACATCACTCCTGCTTTACGTCCATCTACCTTCTCCTGCACTGGATGGCTTTCCATGCCACATAACTCCTGCTTTATGTCCATCTACCTTTTCCCACACTGGATGGCTTTCCATGCCACATCAATCCTGCTTTACGTCCATCTACCTTCTCCCGCACTGGATGGCTTTCCATGCCACATCACTCCTGCTTTACGTCCATCTACCTTCTCCCGCACTGGAGGGATTTCCATGCCACATCACTCCTGCTTTACGTCCATCTACCTTCTTCCGCACTGGATGGCTTTCCATGCCACATCACTCCTGCTTTACAACCATCTACCTTCTCCCGCACTGGATGGCTTTCTCTGCCACATCACTCCTGCTTTACATCCATCTACCTTCTCCCGCACTGGATTTATTTCCATGCCACATCACTCCTGCTTTACGTCCATCTATGGCATTGCCCCTTATTATCCTGAAGACTGCATGTCTCCATACTCTCCCTCTTGCACTCTGGTCGTCTCTAAACAACCTTCTCCCGCACTGTATGGATTTCCATGCCACATCACTTCTGCTTTACATCCATCTACCTTCTCCCGCACTGGATGGATTTCCATGCCACATCACTGGTGCTTTACGTCCATCTTTGGTATTGGCCTCTTATTACCCTGAAGACTGCATGTCTCCCTACTCCCTCTCTTGCACTCTGGTCTTCTCTAAACAACCTTTCTGTCTCCATGCTCCCTCTGCATCCTCCCATGTCTGCTCGTTCGTTCTACTTGCTCCCCACCAACCCTCAAAGCAAGCTTGTTAGTGGAATTGTTCAAGACCCAACTCAAGCTCCACTTGTTAGCATGTGAAGCAGCCAATCCCCAAGCTCTCCCTTCTCAACTGACTGACCAGCCTGCCTCAATTGGTCCTATCTTACAAGGTTGCAGAAATGTATATTGTACCTTTTGTAAATAGTGGCATATTACCCTAAGTGTTATATAATGTATGTGTTGCTCGATGTTCCATTACATGACCTGTTGACTAACACACCTCCTTCTGTCATACACCCATGGCATCTTGTAAAGGTACCCTACCTAAGGATTGCCTCCTCCCTCTCCTGTAATATATTGTTTGTACGTCTGATATGTTTGAAATTACATCCTTGCTTCTAATAAATACAAATTCACCTTCCCAGTGCACAGTGTTAGAGACTCTTCAATCAGAGGTCAATTATGTGCAGTGGAGAAGTCACATGAATACAGAGAGTGCAATAAAAGCTTCAGTGACCCCTCATCCTTGAGCAGACATTGCATGGTCCATACAGGGGGGAAGCCAGCCCCATGAATGCCTAGTGTTCAAGGAACACTTCAGTGACTCCTCAAACCTGAGCAGACTTTGGAGGTCCATACAGGGGAGAAGTCAACCCTATGAATGCCTAGTGTTCAACGAAAACTTTAGTGACCCCTCAAACCTAAGCAGACTTTGGAGGGTCCATACTGAGAAGATGCCCTATGAATACCTAGTGTTCAACGAAAACTTCAGTGACCCCTCAAACCTAAGCAGACTTTGGAGGGTCCATACTGAGGAGATGCCCTATGAATGCCTAGTGTTCAACGAAAACTTCAGTGACCCCTCAAACCTGAGCAGACTTTGGAGGGTCCATACTGAGGAGAAGTCAGCCCTATTAATGCCTAGTGTTCAAGAAAAACTTCAGTGACTCCTCAAACCTGAGCAGACGTTGGAGGGTTCATACTGAGGAGATGCCCTATGAATGCCTAGTGTTCAAGAAAAACTTCAGTGACTCCTCAAACCTGAGCAGACTTTGGAGGGCCCATACAGGGGAGAAGCCAGCCCTATGAATGCCTAGTGTTCAAGGAAACCTTCAATGACTCCTCAAACCTAAGCAGACTTTGGAGGGTCCATATTGAGGAGGTGCCCTATGAATTCCTAGTGTTCAAGGAAAACTTCTGTGACTCCTCAAACCTAAGCAGATGTTGGAGGGTCCATACTGAGGAGGTGCCCTATGAATGCCTAGTGTTCAAGGAAAAGGTCAGTGACTCCACAAACCTAAGCAAACCTTGGAGGGTCCATGAGGGGAGAAGGCAGCCCTATGAATGCCTAGTGTTCAACAAAAACTTCAGTGACTCCTCAATCCTGAGCAGACTTCGGAGGGTCCATACAGGGAGGAAGCCAGCCCTATGAATGCCTAGTGTTCAACGAAAACTTCAGTGACTCCTCAAGCCTGAGCAGACATTGGAGGGTCCACACTGAGGCGATGCCCTATGAATGCCTAGTGTTTAAGGAAAACTTCAGTGACTCATCAAACCTGAGCAGACTTTGGAGGGTCCATACAGGGGAGAGGTCAGCCCCATGAATGCCTAGTGTTCAAGGAACACTTCAGTGACTCCTCAAACCTGAGCAGACTTTGGAGGGTCCATACAGGGGAGAAGTCAGCCCTATGAATGCCTAGTGTTCAACGAAAACTTCAGTGACCCCTCAAACCTAAGCAGACTTTGGAGGGTCCATACTGAGAAGATGCCCTATGAATACCTAGTGTTCAACGAAAACTTCAGTGACCCCTCAAACCTAAGCAGACTTTGGAGGGTCCATACTGAGGAGATGCCCTATGAATGCCTAGTGTTCAACGAAAACTTCAGTGACCCCTCAAACCTGAGCAGACTTTGGAGGGTCCATACTGAGAAGTCAGCCCTATTAATGCCTAGTGTTCAAGAAAAACTTCAGTGACTCCTCAAACCTGAGCAGACGTTGGAGGGTTCATACTGAGGAGATGCCCTATGAATGCCTAGTGTTCAAGAAAAACTTCAGTGACTCCTCAAACCTGAGCAGACTTTGGAGGGCCCATACAGGGGAGAAGCCAGCCCTATGAATGCCTAGTGTTCAAGGAAACCTTCAATGACTCCTCAAACCTAAGCAGACTTTGGAGGGTCCATATTGAGGAGGTGCCCTATGAATTCCTAGTGTTCAAGGAAAACTTCTGTGACTCCTCAAACCTAAGCAGATTTTGGAGGGTCCATACTTAGGAGGTGCCCTATGAATGCCCAGTGTTCAAGGAAAAAGTCAGTGACTCCACAAACCTAAGCAAACCTTGGAGGGTCCATGAGGGGAGAAGCCAGCCCTATGAATGCCTAGTGTTCAACGAAAACTTCAGTGACTCCTCAAGCCTGAGCAGACATTGGAGGGTCCACACTGAGGCGATGCCCTATGAATGCCTAGTGTTTAAGGAAAACTTCAGTGACTCATCAAACCTGAGCAGACTTTGGAGGGTCCATACAGGGGAGAGGTCAGCCCTATGAATGCTTAGTGTTCAAGGAAAACTTCAGTGACCCCTCACACCTAAGCAGACTTTGGAGGCTCCATACATGGGAGAAGCCCTATGAATGCCTACTGTTCAAGAAAAACTTTAGTGACTCCTCAAACCTGAGCAGACTTTGGAAGGTCCATACTGAGGAGATGCCCTATGAATGCCTAGTGTTCAAGGAAAACTTCAGTGACTCCTCAAACCTAACCAGACTGTGGAGGGTCCAGACTGAGGAGATACCCTATGAATGCCTAGTGTTCAAGGAAAACTTCAGTGACTCCTCAAACCTAAGCAGACTTTAGAGGGCCCATACTGAGGAGATGCCCTATGAATGGTGGTGTTCAAGGAAAACCTCATTGACTCCTCAAACCTGAGCAGACTTTGGAGGGTCCATACTGAGGAGATGCCCTATGAATGCCTAGTGTTCAAGAAAAACTTCAGTGACTCCTCAATACTGAGCAGAATTTGAGGGTCCATACAGGGGAGATGCCATGTGGGTGCATGGACCATGGTAAGCAATATAATAAGCGATCAGAGATGCCAAACAGGAGGAAGGCTGTGCCACTGCATGGAGTGTGGTAAAGGTTTCACTCTGAGGTTGCCTCTGTGCAGCAATCAGAAGATCCATACTGGGGGGAAGCTCTAGGGCTGAAGAGGCTGCGATACCCCTGGTTGAATGAGCCCTAAGATTTTGGGGGGGCTCTTTCCCTGCCAGTTTGTAACATTCAAGAATGGCCAAAATGATCCACCTAGAGATGGTTTGTTTTGTTATGGGCAGTCCCAACTTGTGGCCTGAATAGCCTACGAATAGTTGGTCTGCCTGCCTAATCCTAGACAGTCTGCTGATGTAAAAGCTTAGAGCTCGCCTTGGGTCCAGCCTATGTAGCCTTTCTTCCTCTTTCCCTGGATATGGAGGAGGGTAGAACGCAGGCAAGGTAATCTTTTGAGTGATGTGGAAATTAGGCTTCACTTGTAAGACAACTTTGTCCTTATGGAAAATTGTATGAGGGGGTTTACAAGATAGAGCTTGTAATTCGCTCACCCTAGCAGATGTTAGAGCTACCAATAAGACAGTTTTAAGGGTAAGGAACCTCAACAAACAAGAGTGAAGCGGTTCGAAGGGAGTGCCCATTAGGAAATTTAAGACTAAGTTTAAATCCCATAAGGGAACCTGGAAAGGTCTTGGAGGATAGACATTAGTTAATCCTTTTAGAAATTGTAATACCAAGGGTATTTTGAAATACGATGGTTCCTCCGCAGTGCGCTTGAAGATTGATAGTGCTGCGAGGTAGCCTTTGACAGTGCCAACTTGAAGGCCTGAGTTTGCCAAATAGAGTAGAAAGGACAACACCGTTGGCGTACCGCATGAGAAAGGATCGATATTCTCCTCTCTACACCAGCTGCAAAATTTGTTCCAACGGCAGCGGTATAAAGACTTTGTTGCTGGTCTTCTGGCCGGAAGCAACACCTACATAACGTCATCAGGGAGGTCCCAATCCTTGTACCTCAACCTTTCAGAAGCCAAGCGTGAAGGTTGAGGGTGCTGATGTCTGGATGGAGAACCTGACCTCCCTTCTGCGAGAGAAGATTCTCTTTGAGTAGAAGACGGATTGGAGGGCAGATGGACATATGTAGAAGGTCCGGGTACCACGTTCTCCTGGCCCAGTCCGGGGCAATTAGGATCATGGTTTTCCAGAACCTTCTCAACCTCCTGATCATTTGAGGAATAACAGGGACTGGTGGAAATGCGTAAAGGAGTGGAAACTCCCAGTCCACTACGAACGCGTCTCCCAGAGCTCCTCTCGGGGGAAATTCCCTTGAACAGAACAGATCGCACTTCCTGTTGGTACTGGTGGCGAACAGATCCACCTGAGGGGTTCCCCAAAAGGCGAAGATCTCTTGAAGGACTTCCTGAGCTAGCTCCCACTCGTGCCTGCTCAGAGCGTCCGCTGTCAAGTTCTTCTCTCCGGCTAGGTGAACTGCCGATAGAGAGATTCCTTCTTGGATTGCCCAAAACCAGAGCTGCATTGCCTCTCTGCACAGTGGCAGTGATCCTAGGCCTCCTCTTTTGTTGAGGTAATGCATGGCCACTGTATTGTCCGTCATTATCAGGACATTCTTTCCTTGTACAGATGGCAGAAAAGCCTTCAGCGCTAGCCTGATGGCTCTCAGCTCCAACAGGTTGATATGTAGTCTGGACTCCGATGGAGACCAATGACCGCTGATGGTCAAGTCGTTGGCATGGGCTCCCCACCCCGTGAGTGAGGCATCTGTGACTACTGTTATATCCGGCCATGGTTGCCAAAACTGTTCTCCTTTCAAGATGTTCTCTGGACAGGCCCACCATAGAAGATCGTGGGCTACTTTGTCCGGAATCCGAAGGAGATCTGTCATTCTCCCTGAGAATTGCGACCACTGAGTTCTCAGTGCCCACTGAAGAGATCTCATTCTCAGGCGAGCCTCTGGCACAAGGAAAATGCAGGATGCCATGAGGCCTAGCAACCTCAAAAAGTCAAAGGCTGGTAGATGTTGGGCATTTTGAAACTTGTTGGCCATCTGCAGAATATCTTGAGCCCTCACCTCTGGTGGCGAGGCTTTTACCAGGGAAGTGTCCGGGACCGCTCCAATGAACTGGAGTCTCTGTGATGGTATCATCTGTGACTTCTTTAAATTGAGGGAGAAGCCCAGTTTGTGAAGGAAGTGGCAGACATAATCTAGCTGGATCTGAGCTTGTTCCGAAGATATGGCTCTGATCAGCCAATCGTCCAGGTAGGGGTAGACGTGGATCCCTTCCCTCCTTAGACTTGCAGCCACTACCGACATTAGCTTGGTGAAGACCCTCGGGGCGGAGGTCAGTCCAAATGGAAGAACTCGAAATTGATAATGGGAGTCACCAATTGTGAACCTTAGGTATTTCCTGTGTTTGCGATGAATTGGCACATGGAAATAAGCATCCTGAAGGTCCAGAGATACCAGCCAGTCCTGGAGCTGGAGGGCTTGTCCTTCCTGAGGAACAAGCCCTTGTTCAATTCTCGTAAGTCCAGGATGGGTCTCAGTCCTCCGTCCTTCTTAGGTATGAGAAAGTAGGGGGAGTACCAGCCCTTGTTACTGTCCGCTACAGGTACCGGTTCTATGGCACCTTTCTCTAGCAGGTCTACAATTTCCTGCAAGAGGAGCGGATCTGGAACTTTCAGAGAGCTGTTCCCCAGTGGATGACTCTGAGGGATGTGTAGAAAGGGTAGGCAGTAACCTTGGGCAACTGTCACCAATGCCCAAGCATCTGACGTTATAGCCTGCCATTCCGCCAGATGATGAGTTAACCTGCCCCCTACAGGTGTTTTTTGTGGAAAGACCTCAGAGTGGTTTGGGGCGGCTGATGCGGATGCCGAGGATAAAGAGGCACCTGCTGCTGCTGCGGCTCTAGTACTTTTGGTCCATCCACCTCGGTTTGATCTCCTTTGGCCTCTTTGAGCCGGCTGTCCTCTGCCTTTCCGGAATGCGGAATAATAGCGAAAGGACCTTCCTCTCCCAGAGGATCCTGAGGGGCGAAAAGGAGTTTGGTGAATTGCAGCTCCTAACGATTTCGCCGCTGCTTTAGATGTCTGCAACTTTTCCAGACTGTCATCAGTCTTTTTACCGAATAAAGAAGAGCCGTCAAAGGGCATGTTCAAAAGTCTGGCTTGTACATCTGGAGCAAAGCCAGACTTTCGCAACCACGCATGCCTGCGGATTGTCGTACTTGCCGCCATGGCCCTGCTGATACTGTCAGCAAAGTCGATGCCAGTTTGAAGTGACTCGCACATGGCATCCTTGCCATCTTTAATAATGTTAAGGAAGGCTTCCCTTTCCTCTCCTTCAGGTATGCAGTCAGCTGCTGATGAAGCACACTCCCACAGTGTGTGACTGAACCTGGCGAGCGTACAGGTGGCGTTGATGGACTTCAACGCCATACTACAATCAGAAAATACTTTTTTTGCCATAGAATCGTACCTTTTGTCATCTCTATCCTGTGGGACAGTAGGTTAAGCGGACCTGCTGCTTGATGAGGTTGCCGCTTGAACCACCAGGCTCCCCGGAGTCGGGTGTTTCGATAAGTATTCAGGGTCAGCCTCAGCTACCCTATATTTGGCTGACAACCTTTTATTGACTGCAGGGATAACTTCAGGAGTTTCCCAGTTAGATGAAATCTTCCTTTGCAAGGCTGCATGGAAGGGAACCACAGGATCCTCCTGTGGACCTTTGTCTAGTATGTCCGTCAGGTCATCCTGTTGAAAAACGGGTGACGGCGCAGACCAACCCATAAATTCAATGATTCTTGCCATCAGGGTTCTATAGGGTGTTTCGGCATGTTCCCCTGGGTCTAGCCAAGCAAATTCCACTTCTGGGGAAGTGTCCAGCCCACTTGCCTCATGCAATGACTCTTGTAAGGCTTTCAACCTTTTTTCCTCAGAGGAGAAGTCCCCTGAAACAGGTAGAGTGGTCCTCTGCAACTCAAAGGTTTCCTGGTCAGAATCCTCTCCTTCTTCATAGATTGAAGATAATCCGGGATTCTCTGACCTCGAAATGGTGTAAATCCCATTTGTAAGGCAGGAGGGGCCAAACTCGTCATTATTGGACGAGAAAATGTCGATGAAAACTGGAAGAGGCCTCGAGGAACTCGAGAGGATCGGGATCCTACTCGAGGATGTCAACAACGGTCTCGGTGTCGTGTCTGAGGCTCTTGGTATCACCATTGGCTGTGAGGTAGCCGTGGTTTTCTCTTTCATCAGCGTCGATGAAGGTGTCGAGTCGATCGACCGGTGCGTCGAAGAACCCTTCGACAACGGCGTCGAAGACGGTGCCTTCTTCCCCGATTGCTCGTGGCGCTCTCGGGTGGAATGTTTCGCCGGGTGCTGCGACTCACAGCGTTTCGATTTTTTGGGCTTTTCACCCGGGGTATCACCCCCAGCTGTCTTCGAGGGGGTCGAGGCCGCTTTCTCGAAGACGCTTAACATTTTCTTCCTGAATTCCTCCCACTCAGCCTGTCATCCACCCTAGTGAAAACAATAAAAATGGGAAAAGTAGCGAAAAAAGCGTGCGACCGCAAGCGGCAGGTCCACTTCTCCCGTGAGGAACTCACCGTGCTCACAGAGACCCTCCAGGAGAATGCTGCCGTCGTCTTCTCGACGCAAATGACCAGGACGGCACTTGCGAACAAGAAGGCCATATGGGCCCTGGTGGCACAGCGGGTAAGTGCGGTGGGGACCGCACCCCGCAACCCACAGCAATGCAGAAAGCGATGGGACGACTTGCGGATACGCGTACGGAGCATACTATCCGCCAACCGTAACATTGCCACAGCTACCGCGGAGGATCGGAATCACCCATCAAGTTGACCCCCTGGGAAGAAATCTGTGCCTCCACCATTGGAATGGAGAGTATAGAGGGAGTCGGAGGGATGGAGAAAGGAGTGCAGACATCCGAAGAATCAGGTAGGTGGGCCAAATAAAACAATGCTAAATCCACAATGTCCAATCATGTGAAGTACCATGTGTCCACATAGTGCAACAGAAACACATGTCCAGGAGAACGTCCACATACATTGGCCTGATAGCGCACTTTAAAAGTCACATTAAATACATAAATAATTAAAAATCCTAAAAACACCCTCTACACGTGCAGCAGGCACACCCTAACTGCAGGCTGCAAAACAACTGCATCCTCAATCCACACAAAAATGAAACCACCTCCAAGGCCCTGACCCAAATCACCCTCAGGTACCACCCCAATGCATGTGATACATTGCCATTCCAATTTCCACAGACCCATTAATAACGCTCCCCCTCCTTTACTCCACCACAGGGTCCGATTCAAACGACGAGCTCCAGGACACCCCTACCAGCGCACCTGCAAAGAGGGCCAAGACCAACGGCCAAAGACCCTCCACCTCAGCTGCACGGATCAAGACACGGCAGCAGCACAAATCAAGTGGCAGCACACAGGAGGGGACTTCAACAGGCACCCCAGCAGCCAGCATGCCCACAACAGCACCACCACAGGTCCCCCCAATGGATGCCACAGAAGGCACTGCTTCTGGTGGCAGCAGCACCATAGGTGACACTGCATTAATGGCAGCATGCTCCGACACAGAAAACGGTGATGTCGATGTAGGATCCATCCATGACCTGTCTCAATCCCCCTGTTTGTTTCATCCCGTACACCATGAGGATACCACGCACGGGCACCCACAAGACGACGACTGGCCATCCCCCACAAGCCCTGTGTCAAGGCAACATGAGGTGATCAGCCCCTCTGTGACACCACCGCAAATGGCCATGGCCCAGCAGAGGCAACAGTCCCTCGACCAGGTGATCGTGCAACAGCAGCAACTGGCCACGCTCCTCAAGGACCATGCTGATGAATGTGGGGGTACTAAGGCAGCCATAGAAACATCTACTGAGACACTTAGGGCAGAAATGGAGAGAAGTACAGAGACACTAAGGGCACAAATGGAGAGAAGCACCGAGAGCCTGAGGGTACAAATGGAGAGAAGCACCGAGAGCCTGAGAGTACAAATGGAGAGAAGCACCGAGAGCCTGAGGGGGGAACTGCATGCGACGTCCAAAGACGTATGTGCTGAACTTGTCGCTGTGCGCCGTGTGCTCACTGAGCTCTCACAAACCCTTAGGGACATGCATGGACGTGAGCAGGCAGAGACATCATCCGTTGCAAGTTCCGTCCACGGCAGCCCCCAACGTAGATCTGGGAGGAACCTGCGCTCCACAGGCAGGGGTGCCCCTGATACCCGGAGTGGGGGCTTGCAATAGCGTCTGCCCACTGACAATGAGCATCTTTGGACACTGGTGTTCGGGGGGGAGGTAGGAGGGTGGAGGGGGTGTGTTGGGCTTACTTGGGTGGCGGGTCGATGGGGTGTGTAACATAATTTCACATATGCTATAAACATTTCACAATCATCCAATGAGATGTGTGGACATTGATCTTTGTGTACGAGGCCTTTATAGGCGTACAGTCCATATTGTGCATGTTCCAGACACACACAGTGCCACAAGTCCCGTGTCCATGTATCAGCCACCAGGCGTGAGTGCTAGAAGCATGAATCTATGATAATCTGACGAATTTCACGGCCCTCCTGTGCCTCGCGGACTCCTTGAGGTGCTGCCACATCCCCACCCTCATCATGACCATCTTCAGGTGCTTGCAGTTCTGCGTCAGGGGGCATGGGCACATTTCTACGTACGCACATGTTGTGTAGCATGACACATGCCATGACCATCTTTGCAACCTTCTCATGGCGGTACAGGAGTGCCCCGCCAGACCTGCTGAGGCAGCGGAAACGACCCTTCAATAGGCCGAATGCCTGTTCTATGGCTACACGGGTACGTGAGTGGGCATGGTTGTAGTCCTCCTCATGCTGGTTCTGTGGGTTCCGGAGTGGTGTAAGGAGCCATCTCTTCAGTGGATACCCGGCATCACCTGTATGTGGACAATAAAGGATGTTTGTGGAATGACATTGCTACGTACGCATCCCCCCCCCTTCCTGCCAGGTCATTGCCGCATCACATACCCCACATTATCATGCATGAAATGAGACTCACCGAGTAGCCAGGATCTGTTCCCTGCGTGTCGCTCCATGTAGCGTGGTACTGTAGAGTTCCTCAAGACCATAGAATCATGGGTTGATCCAGGAAATCGGGCACAACAATGTGTAATGATCCTGTTGGAGTCACACACCATTTGTACATTAAGAGAATGATATTGTTTTCGGTTGCGGTACTGGGCCTCCATGGCATGTGGGACAACCAATTCCACATGGGTGCAGTCAATGGCACCAATGCAACCCGGTATGCCGGCAAGTGCATGGAATCCCACTTTTGTGTTCGTAATTTCCTGCTCCGAGCGTGGTAGAGAGATGTAGTCGTCTGCGTGCTTCAGGAGGGCATCGAGCACTTGCAATAGTGTCCGTGACAACAGTGGCTGTGAAATGCCATGCAACTGTCGGACTGTGTGCTGGTAGGTGCCTGTGGCCAGGAAGTGGAGTACAGACACCACCTTCAGTAGGGGTGGGATGGCGGTTGGGCTATCTATCATGCTGACAAGGTCAGCGTGTGTCATGTCCACAATGGCGGTTATGGTGTCCCGGTCCAAACGGTAGAGGGTGTGGATCTGCTCATCAGTGAGGTTGAACGGATGTGCTCGGAGGCGTGGGATTGCGGGCTGCCTGCGTGGTGGTAGTGGCTGTGCTGGTGGGCCTTGCTGGCCCTGCCTTGCCCTCCTCCTCCTCCTGCGTCTCCTCTGTGCGGCCGGTTGTTGTAGTAGTTGGTGTTCGTCTTCTTCTTGAAGTTGGAGTACTTGCAGTGCTATCAGGTCCCCCAGGGCCAACATCGCTAGTCCTGCCGGTAGCATTTTGGAGTGGGTGTGGTTGTGGGAGGGGGTTGGGTGTGCAATTTATGTGTTTTCAGGCTGTATAGCCTCCACCTGTGGTGATTCATTCCACCTGTGCAAGCTGCAATCCCCTTTGGGCGAGCACGTCCCGCACACAACGCTGCAATTCGACGCATGGCATCTTGCTATTACAATCATGTATTTAATCCTGATGGCAGTGAAATATTGGTTCATATGTTCATTCTGCTATGGTCCCATTGTTTCACATACTATCTTTGCAGTCGCGAACAAACTTGTGAAGAGTCAGTGGAATGTAGTACTCGATTAACGGTGGACCCTCATGCAGCACTGTACCGCGGTTCACCGACGGGCGGGGCGTCCCATTTGTGAGTGAAGCCAGTTGCCATTTTCACACACTGCCGCACTACATGGATGGATTTGTGATTTCAAGCGGTCACAGATGCCTTTTCGACGTGATGTTGCAAATGAGGAATTCGAAGGACAGCGCTTTCGGTTTTCAGCTAGCGGCGAGGAGACGCTCACAGGTCTGACTGCAGATATAAAGTTCTATTGTTTAATGTCCTTCGGACAGGGGCCATGGCGAGAATGCAATGATTGATATGAATAGTATGGGATGCGCAATAGCGTAGTGGACGATAAGGCCGGACGTTCCCAAATACATGTTACTTCACAACACTGGAATTCCGGGCTGGAGCACAGTGGATTTTGCAGACTGCATTACGCACAGACTCAATGGAAATTTCACATGTTATGTGAGTAAATAATCAGGCGTTTTCATACCGGGATGAGGGAATGATGTATGGATGCATGGACAGATGATTTAATAGAGAGTTTGCCATGTACATGGCTTTTTGGAATCTATCCACTTCCCCTGCGCTATGTGATGCAGGGCTGCCATAGTGGGACCATCGTCTATCTGCCCTTGTTGAACCCTCCCTGTCTCGACGCGCCTTCAAACACTTGTGTCTATGCACGTTACTAATCCCATCTAATGGATTCTGTTTTAACAGACGCATGCACACAAACACTCGTTTGTAATAGTGTTTTCACCTCGATTTATATAGTTATGATTCGCAAGTGATTTTTGGGTGGGAATAATCCTTTTGAGTGGGCTAGCATGCATATGGCTGTGGATTTAGTGTGATCATTGAAGTGAGTAATTCAAATGAAGTTCTGATGCCCATACTATTCTTTTTCATTTCATTTGGGTGACAGGTATCTCCTCCCCTTTTGCCGCTGCCATCTGTATGCCACTCCTGCAGATGGCTTTTACTCCCGACACCTGCTGCTTCGTGTTAATCAGTGGAGCACCATTACGATCTTATGGGACGATCGCCAATGGGCCACATGCCCTTACGCAGTACTAGTGGCTAGGAGCAACATATCGACCTTTCAGCTGGACTAGTGCCTACCTAATGGGACGGCCCTGCGGTTCTAGGCGCTTCCATGTTGCCTTTTTGAACGTGAATGTAGCCCCTGTGTACCATGAAGGAACAGGGCGTCACACAAGAAGAAGCTGGTCATTTATTGCGGATGCAGCCCACAATAATGAAATATATTTTGGAGTTCATGACCTAATAGCTGTATGGGCTTGGTGATTTTGTTGTGCATTAAATTTTGATTATGATATTGACCGTGTAGCGTTATTCTTTGCAAGTAATGTAGCATATTCCTATTTGTGGAGCGATGTATTGTGAGAAGATCTGCATTGGGTTCCGGCTTCTGAGTATAGTTGCGTTGTACTGTACTGGGCGCGTTTGCCTACGAAGCCCAGTGAGGTCAGGGATAGGGGCTGTTTTAATGATGTCATGCTCAGGGGCGGGGGATTAGCTTTTGTGTAACAGATGCCGGTCAGCCAGGTGGATTGGTGGAATGATGTGATTATCAGAATATGGCTGGTCACAGGTGCCTGTGTTTGCGTGCGTTTCTTGGAGGGAGACTGAGGTCATGTCCATTGGAATAGCTTCTGTATTCGTGCCATCTGTGCCCTGCAGCTCCCATTGGCCCCTCTTGAGATGAGCCTGGCTGCTCAGTCACTCTGCCAACTTGTGTGGTACATGCTTATGCTGATGGTTGGTTTGTTTACTGGCAGGAGTACAGGGCTGGTGCAGTCTCACTCAGGATACTGCTTTGAATGTTGCCTTACACTGGTGTCAAGCGATGGGGGGCCTGTTTTTGTTTGTCTCATATTTCAGTTCATGTTGCTGTACTTGAACCTTCACATGCCTGTGCTGCATCAGTACGGCAATGGTGCCATGGCAAATATGGATGGCCACTCACAAGGCACTTGGAGCCCCTACATTCATTTGTTCGTTGGCATGCATGGGTGACTTGTACATTTCACTGGTTGCATTGTGTGACTTCATTGCACCTACGAGGAGTTGTGCAATGTGGCCAGGGAGTGGTGTACAGGCACTCAGTAGGGCCTTTTACGGTTGGTTCGCGATGCCGTACTTCTCACCATGGCGGAATGGTACTTTCCGCCATGCTTGCTGGCGTTAGGTAAATGTCCGCTAGGGTCAGAATTCGCGTACCGTTGCGCCATGGTGGTAATTACGGTTTCGCATGGCACGCGTGCGCGTACTTGGTGCAGTTAGCGTTGGCGTTCACTACGGTGTCCCTAATGGCATCGTACTTTACGGTGACGGGTCATAATCGCACCGAGCGCTATTCGATGGCGGTATTGCATTTCCGCCATCGTTTTTCGATTTCCGCCAGGGTCGTAATGAGGGCCATTGTCTTTCGCCTCGCATCTACCTCTTCAATATTTTTCTACTAAAGACTTGACTGCAGCTACAAGAACATTTTTGCTCCTAAGCTCATGGTCCTGTACCACTGACTCTGGCTCAGGCCCATTGACTCGCCTGATTTGTTAGACCTGCCCTCTCTAGAAATGTGGTGATGCACCTAAAATCTTCTAAACCCCTCTTCCTTCCTACTGTTTTAACTTGTGGAGTGCCATTTTGCTCAGTTTTCATTCACTTATCTTTTGGCTAAAATGTTACTGTGCATTACTTGTTCACAAAACTTCAGGGAAGTGTTGCTAGGAGGTGTCTGAAGATATTTCGGTTTAACTTGTGCTTTCCCTCCCTTTCGTTAAATTGTTAGAGTGCCATTTGTAGTTGGTTTTCACTGTGCCGTTTTGCTCAGTTTTCACTCTACCGCAAACTTGTCTACAATTGAATAGGGAGTTGTATTTACTTTTCCTTGACTGAATTTTACTTGCTTTATCAAATGTGATTATGTGTTGACTTAGAAGTGTATACATAAATATATATTCTCTTTTTGATACAAAGCTTTGGTCAGTGTTTCCTTGCTCCATAGTACTGTGATACCTATTGTGTAAACCCTGAATACTGCTCATCTCCCGCTTGAGATAAGTCTGACTGCTCAGCCACAGCTACCAACTAAATCTTTGTGGTACGGACTGATACCAAAGGGGATTTATTGCTCTCACCTGTAGTCCTAATCTGGTGTAGTGCTCCCTAAAGGAACTGCACTGGATTCTGCCTAACACTGGTGTACAGCGGTGGTATAAAAGTATTGGATTTACATTTTAGTGTGTTACTAGTACCTTGGTGCAACTAACCACAAGGTTAACAATCACAAAAAGTTATTTTAACAAAATCAAGTATGGAAAGTTCTAGTCAGGAGACCCTCCTTACAAAAACTGCTGATTAGCTTAAAGATTTGTGCAGACAGAAAGGTCTTCCTGTCAAAGGCAAGAAAACAGAAATGATTGATAGACTGTTAGAGAAACAAAGTCTGGATAGTGGCGTTGTAGGCCCTACTACTCCAGCAAATGTGACAAACAGTAATGAGGATAATGTTGAAAATGTTATTATTGAGACAGATGAGGAAGAGGAGGATAACTATGTCACCCCCTCTGGTCCTCTGCCTGCTCAAGGACCTCAACCTGTAGCTACTGGACCCTTCCCAGGTCCCACATTAAGTCCTGAATTTATATCCCTAGAAAAATTGAGACTTGAATTCAAATGAATTAGTGCCCAAACTGAACAGAGACATCAAGAACTAAGGCTCAAAGAAATGGAGCTCAACCATGAGCTTGAGATGAAGAAAATGTGTTTGGAAAATGCTTCTCTCCCCGAATCCTCTAGATCTTCCAGTCCCAAAAGACCCCGGATGCCTAAGAATTGGTTGGTATGTATGAGCCTAAGTTGGATGTGTTGGATTGGTTGTCTCTGTTTGAATATAATCATGGGCTCCAGAACATCACAGGAAATGACTTACTCACCTGGTTGTTCTCTAGGCTCCCCCCTGTTGCATCTGATGTGGTAATGGAGATGGGGGAGGTGGATAGGATGGACTATGAATGTGTGAAGCTAGCTTTGATAGCTAGATTTGGGAAGACTCCTTCTCAGTACCTTAAGAGGTTTAGGACCCTCAAAAAGCATGATAGTACCCCTTGGGCTACTTGGGTGAATGAATGTTTGAAGAACGTAAGAGGGATGGATTAAGGGTTTTAGAGTTAACACTTATGAGGGAATGAGAAATCTTGTTATGTTGGAGTCAATTTATGATGCCTGCTCTCCTGAGCTCAGACAGCACTTGGCTGATTCAAAGGAAATAGATTCCAAGAAGCTAGCTAAGGCTGCTGACTTGTGGGTTGCCAACAGGGCCACTCACAAGGATTCAGGGTAACTCAGAAAAAGGATGAGGGAAAGCAGCCTAAGAAAGACACCAAAGAAAATTCAAATAATTCCAATTCCAAAGAGGGCCACAAACAGAATCATAAGGGTAAGCCACCAGGGAAACCTAAGCAGGCTAGTGTACCTTCTGGTCCAAGACCAGAAGGGGGTCAGAACAAGCCACCATTCATAAAGACATTTGGAAAATGTTATGTTTGTGGCTCTACTGATCCTATGAAAGGGGATCCCAGATATAAGGGTAAACCTTCAGGGGTCCACACTGTCTCCTTGGCCTTCGCTCCAGAGGAGAAAGTTCAGATGGCCAGTGGAAACTTTCACCTGCTGGCTGATGACCCCACTGGAGTCTCAGCTAGTGAATCTTTAGTATCTCTTGGATTGTGGGAACAACAGAATTTAGATGTGTATAATTCTATCCCTCCTAATACTAAAGAGTATTATAAAGACAGTGTCCTAGTCATTGGTCAGGAGACTCCTGCCATTAGAGACACTGGGGCCAGCATAACTGTGGTGGATGAATTTTTTTTTCAAGGTGGAGGATGTTGCTAAGGCCCCCAAACGCCTCACCAAGTTAGCTGGAGGACCTGTGCAGATGCTTCCCCAATTACCAGCTCTCATCCAGTGCAATGAAATGACTGTCAGGATACCTGTGAGTGTACAATCTGAAGTACCAGGAAGGGTGCTGTTGGGCAATGATCTGAAAGATCTAGGAGTAGTGTCAAGTACCCCCAGACCTCCTAGTAAGAGATTACAGGAGCTTACCAGACCTGCAAGGGAGAGGACCTTGAGGGGCTCTCCTGAGGAGATGATGAAAAAAGAAATCACTCCTACCCCACTACCACAAAACTATTTGCTATTTGTGACCCTGGCCCACTATTTTCTTTTCCCTGGTGGACTGCCACCCATTGCTACCCAAGATCACTTTATACCCCAGTGGGCTGCCGTAAAATGTGGTGCCCTGTAGAGAAGGTGGATGTGGTGTCTGGGCCCTTGGGTGAATTTCAGGGATTGCTCAGGCGGTGGGTCTCTGGATCCTTGGTTGTCTTGCAGGGAGAGTTAAGGGGGGGGTGCCCTGTGCATCCTGCCGGGCTACGCATAAAGGGCTGAGCGGGGTCCCATCCTGGGGCGCTTTGAAGTGACAGCTGTGTGGGGGGGGTCCCTTTGTATCCTGGGACACTGTGCAGGGAGGGGGTCCCACTGAATCCTGGGTTGCCTTGCAGAGGGAGGGGGTCCTATGGAACCGTGGTTGATTTGCAGGGAGAGCTGGGGGAGGGGGTCTTCTGGATCTTTGGTTGTATTGCAGGGAGGGATGAGGTGGGGGTCTGTCTGGATCCTGGGGTGCTGTACAGGGAGGGCTCCCTTTGGATCCTGGGGCGATGTGCAGGGAGAGCCGTGGGGGTCGGTACTGGGTCCTGGGGGGGCATGCCTTGTGGGGAGCCCCTAGACCTGACGGGAGGCTGAGGGGCGTCTCGGTCCTCTGCCTCCCTATGGGTTTCCATTTCTCCAGGGCCCCATTTCCCTCAGGAAGGCATTAGCCCTGCAGGGACGGAGGGCTGTGGGTCAGTGTGTCGTCATACAGAGGGTCGGAACTTCCTGCTCCCACCTGCATGCGGACGATACCCAGCTCATTTTCAGGCTACCCTCGGCCTCCTCTCCATCCCTCATCTCTGACTGCCTGTCTGCTATCCAGAAGTGGTGTGCCGCCAATGACCTCTGCCTTAATGCCAGTGAATGTAAGCATCCCCCAAAAAGGCACCCCCTTAGTGAGAGGCAATAAGGACACACCCCAGAAGGGAATGAGACCACGACCAAGTGCGGGTGAGTTCAAAAGGGTCTTGATCTAAATCAATATAGGGCATGCAAAGGACTCTGCAAACTCCGAGAGCACTCTGTCTGACAAAAGAAAAGACAGTCATACTTATTACAGAAAAATACGTCATGCCTAAAATAGCTATAGGGGGCACAGAGTCTTTGGGATTGGGTGGTGAATATTAGCTACTATGCTATACGTCCGGTGCTCCAGGATGGGCGGAGGTCCACGTGGTACCAGCGCAGGGTGGACAGGTCAGCTGGGCTCTCTGGGGTGGAGTGCTGGGCCGGACGCAGCTTGTAGTGATGATTAGTGGCTGTGTTACTGCTTTGCCCTTGTGGCCACACACTCAGTCATTCATTATGCTATACAGTTTCAGTTGTCCTGTAAATCCTGTAATACATTGACCTTAGATCGTGCGGGAAGACAGAGACATCGATATGCAATAGGAAGTTCACCAATACATCTTTGTACAACACCCTGGATGAAACAACTTCTGATCCCATGGGTCCAAGGGTGTTGTCTGGGGGCACAGGATGGGCTACTCGATCACTCTGTCTTGATGGGTGCAGTGAGAGACGGTATTATGATATGTTGGTTCAAGGGTGGACGCCCACCTTCGAGGGCCGTTAACTTGGGGTCAATAGAAATACCAATGGGTCATGGGAGACATGTAACGGGTGCCCCGGAGGCAGTGGGATTTATGACCAGGTAACTCATAATTCATGTGGCCAAGCCGCAGAGGCCTCTGGCATGGGGGGCGGGGTGGATGCTTGAAGCGGGTCCAGCAAGATTGGGAGGGGAGGCGAAGCTGTGCTGTTCGAACACAAGCTACCCCTGTTGGGCCTGGGCGGGAGAAGGGGGAGATGGCCTTGCAGCTCTGAGCATCTCCCTGCACAGGGCTGTGCGCCGTACCTTTAGCGAGGGCCGAGTGTTACTGCTAGGGCTTTTAGGATTCTTCACATATATTTACATCGGGGGAATCACACGCTAGGGGCTCGTCAGTTAGCACAAACATTCCATATCAGTTGTTGACATACAAACATGAGGTAGTGTTAGGTTGGGTTATGTGCAGAGAGGGCAATCTGTTTTATTTATCATTTCACTTGTAGCACAACCTGGCTCCATTGCCTTATCTGGTTTACACGTGGTACAGATGTGTTATTATAGCCTAGGCAGATGCTTTACATATTGCTTTGTAACAACTATTTTTACAATAGCAGCAAACGTTAGTCAACACGATATATACATGTATTGCCAGATGGCCATATCAAAATGCACAATGCCTCCCACACAAACTTCACTGCCATAGAGTGAAGCTTTGAAAAAAAAATTCTACCTGCCCAAATTGCTATAGATGTGAAATAATATAGTAGCTTGGGTACTACCGCCATTTTCAAAAAAAGGGATAGCCTACGGTACAGGGACATTGAGAATCTGCCCCATAGAATCAAGGTACAGCCCATGATTGTTTTCACATAGTGTCCGCTGTGTACGGGATGCCATCACTCCCAGGTACCTAAAGCTTGTTGGGGCACATCTAAGTCCCTTAAGATCGCCTGGTACCCTAGTACTGTCCGTGAGTGGAAACAGTTCAGATTTAGTAGCGTTGATTTTACAACCTTAATAATTAGTAAACCTAGCCACTTCTTCCATAACTGGTCCCAGGTGCACATCTGGATTCCGTATATACAGTAAAGTATCATCTGCATACAGGGAAATAATCTGAGGTGGCGCCGCTCTGTGCATCCCTCTATGTGCACGCCGTTCCCTCATCTGTTGTGCCAGTGGTTCTATTGTGAGCGCAAACAACAACGGAGAGAATGGGCATCCCTGTCGAGTTCCCTGTTCAAGTGCAAATGCTTGAGAAAGAGCCCCATTAGTCCGTATTCTAGCTGTTGGGTTCATATATAGAAGTTGCACACATTTGATAAAATAATCCCCAAACCTGAAGCGCTTGAGTACCCCAAACGAGTAGTTCCAAGACAGAGTCAAAAGCATTCCCTGCATCAAGAGATGCAGCCACTGCCTGAGCCTGTTGATCGATTTGTGATAATATACCGAAAAGGCGCTGTAAGCTAAAACCCGATTGGTCAGGGTGTACCAGATACGTCATATGTGGGAGGAGTCTACTTGCTAATACTTTAGCATAAATCTTAGCATCAGTGTTGGTTAATGACAATGGACGATAGGATGCAACTTCATTTGTTGGTCTACCTGGTTTTGGTAACACTGTAATAATTGCCTCAGTGAGCATAGGTGGGAGTTTCCCCGTCGCCAATGCCTCTTCCCAAACCCTCAGCAAGCGTGGTGCAACGATGTCACAGTATATCTTGTCAAGTTCTTTACCCAGTCCATCAGGTCCGGGAGTCTTACCGGAAGACAGCATATTAATTGTGTTAGTTATTTCTTCAACAGTAATAGGGCCATCAAGTGTCACCCTGACCTGCATGGGGTGATCCGGGAGAGCAATCCCTTGTAAATATAATCTATTTCTTCTCCGTGCAAGTATCTGCATTAGCATACAGCTCACTATAGTATCGTAGGAACTCGTCATTGATCACTGCAGTGGTTGTCAAAAACTCCCCAGCTGTTCCCGCAATCCCTGCGATGGGCACCATCCCCTTCTCGCCTTTCACTATTCCTGCCAGTAAGTGCCTGAGCCTATCCTTCTCCCCATAATGCCGTGCCTGGGCAGTTCTGGCCATATAGCGTACCTCTTGGTCTGCCAGGTCTCAGAAACTTCAGCAGGTTACCTTCAATCACCCCAAGGAGCTATCCCATACCATGGAGTAAGTCGGAACCGACCTCACGTTTATCTCAAAGAATCCTTCGATTTTCACCTGCATATCCTCTACCAACGCACAATCCGTGAACATGGACCATGGTATTGTCCACAAGAGATGGGGCAGTGATGTGTTACCAAGTTCCAGTGATATCACCACCGGGAAGTGATCCAATGGGGTACAGGGTAAAATTCTACTGCCACGCAAGCGTTGCGCCCACATTGCCGAGAACAGCCAGAAATTGATCCGTGGCTTAGCATCATGGACCGTAGAGTAATATGTGCATTTGGCCGCTGTCGGGTGTTCGTCCCTCCATAAGTCAACGAGCCCCAGTTGGCTCATCATTTGCTTGATCATTTTTGCTGCACCAGATAAAACACGTTGTGTGGTGCTAGACCGGTCCATATGTAGATCTAAAATCATATTAAAGTCTCCTCCCCATATGATGGGATCGTTTCCCACCCTGTTAGGCAGAAACCTGTGCAGTTCCCTCTGGGACCACTGCAAAAGATTTAAGACTACAGGTGTTTGGCAGTAAACCCACTTGGTAGCAGTCTGTACCACCCAGATTTACCTGGTAGCTGTGGCTGAGCAGTCAGACTTCCCTCAAGAAGAGTTAGGCAGTATATAGAGCATACATAATAGGTACAGAGGAACAGTAGTACAAGCAAACACTGACCAGAGCTAGGTGTAAAAGTATATAATTATTTATTTAAAAGACACACTCATAAATTACACTAGCACAGAAAAGGTAAGTAAGTCAAAACACAGTCACTATTACTTATATGTACATCCCTAGTTATTTGTTGGACAAGTCTAAGTTAACACCACTTATTTCCAAACAGAGGTGAGCGCTTAAAGTTAGATGGCACTCCAACAAGTTAGTTAAAAAGGGAGGGAAAAGGCAGAAGTAATGAAAACAGCAAGGTAAAACACTTTTCAGAGATTCACAGTAAGTTTAGAAAGGCAGTCTATTGTGGAGCAAGGAAGTTCGGTTGCCAGGCCGGCTCTAGGGAAAGCCAGGCGGAAAGATGGCCAAGATCACACAATGTCACAAGTCTTTACCGGTGAGTAGGAAAGGTTTTACCAAGTTTTTAGAAAAGTTTAGTTAGGGTGTCCCAGGCTTACCCAGGTTTGAGAGCCGAGGGCTAAATCTACCCCGTACAATCGGTGGCAAGGGAAGCCGGGTGGAACACGGTACCTTTAAAATGGAAAGGATCCTCCAGCGGTGGCAGTTGTTCCTGGTAGTGGGTGCAAGTCGCGGCGTCGTCCAGAGGAAGAGAAGATCTCGACGTGGAGGAAAGCTGAAGGTCGTTGCACTACCAGGGAAGAAACCAGCCGTGGAGTTTTCCGGTTAAAAGGATGTTACCCCTCTTTCGCGGTTGAGGTAAAAAGTGGTATCCTGGTTGCCGGGGTGCTTGGCACAGGCAAGGCGGCCACGAGATGCTTCAGGGCGGCGAAAAGAAGGCAGAAACTGGTTGTCCCCACCAGTCAAGGGAAGAAGACTCTCCAGGCGGGAGATCTCCTCTGTCGTTGGGAAAAGTGGTGAGACGGTTCCGCAGGGCTCCACCGGTGGTGTCGTCTTGGCAAGTCGGCTCGGCTTCTCCCTCTTCGGCTTCTTAGGTCCTGTGGCGACTTCTGAAGAACCAGTCCCAAAAACCCTGCTTTTATGCAGCAAACCCCCATTCATACAGCCTAGCTGTCACTCAAGCATGCTAAGTGGTGAGCGGGGCGGCTCACCACTTGGGCCAATCACACCAGAGTGCGACATGAGTTGGCAAGGCAACTCAGTCCAGGGTGCCTAAACCCCCCCCCACACCCCCTGTGGTACCCAGACAGAATGGCACCACTTGGGAGGGCTTCTGTGCAGAAGCCCGCCAAAAGTGGAACAAAGGCTCGACTCGGGTTCAGGGTTACTGAAGTGAACCTAGACGCCATTTTGGCGGCGAGTTCTGGCAAAAAATCCCAACCGGTGAATTTATATTAAATAAATAAACCGGCGGTATCTTTAACATTGCACCAAAAAAGTGGTGCATTAAAATCAATGGGAAATCCCATTGGGAAATATTCCGGCGGAATATTTCCGTGGTATCCACTGCCACCAGCCAGAAACTCGGCGAGGGGGGACGGGACAGTACCCCCTCGACAACAGACCCAGGGGCAATCTAATTGCCCCTACCAGTACTTCCACAGTATGATGGTTTGTACTGGTTAAGTTCCTAAATTAAGACTAGTAAAGTCAATGGTGACTTTACAGACCCAGGGAGACAGTAGTCAGTCCCAGGGTGTGGAGTCTATGTTTGGGGGTCGCTATGACACCCCTGTGTTACTGCACTGAGGGTGCTGTGTAACACACATTCAAAAACCAATGATAGCCTATGGGGAAAAAATACCCCATAGCCCATAAGCACATAGCAAGTCACAGCAACACTCTCAAGTCATGTCCAAGAGTGAGGGTAAAAGAGTCTCACTCTTGGCAGGAGAAAAAAATAAACCCCAAAAGTCCAGCAAAGCTGCTGGGGGACTCACTAGGTTAGGAAATTCAGCCTAAACAGAGAATTCTCCCTAACACTCGCCCCCCCAGACTAAGGGACAGGAGGATTTAATCCACTCCTGGATGAACCTCATACCTCTAGTCGATGACATACATCCTAGAGAGTCCATCAGCATTTTGATGGTGACACCCTGACCTGTGCTCAATGGTGAAATCAAACCCTTGGAGGCAGATTGACCATCTCAATAGTTTTGGATTTTCCCCTTTCATTTGCATTAACCATCTCAAGGGTTGGTGGTCAGTCTGAATGACAAAAGTAGAACCATACAAGTATGGCCTAAACTTCTTCAGTGCCCACACAATAACAAAGCATTCTCTTTCTATTGTTGCCCACCTTGTTTCAGGATCCTTCAGTTTTCTACTGATGAAGCAAATGGGGTGTTCCCTACCCTTCTCATCCAGTTGGCTAAGAACTGCACCTATATCTACATTGGAAGCATCAGTTTGTACAATGAAAGTTTGGTGGTAGTCAGGAGCTCGGAGTACTGGAGCTTGGCAAAGAGCTTTCTTCAGGTTTTCAAAGGCCTGATTGCATTCCTCATTCCATTTGACCTTCTTAGGGAATTTTGGAGAGGGGATCACATTCAGAGGAGAAGCTATGGTCCCATAGTTCTCAATGAAATTCCTGTAATACCCAGTGAGGCCTAAGAAGGCTCTCACCTGGGTCTGAGTAGTAGGTGTTGTCCAATTTTGCACAGCTTCAATCTTGCTGAGCAATGGCCTTATCTCTCCACCTCCTACCTCATGTCCAAGGTAGACCACTTTACTCTGTCCAATTTGGCATTTGCTTGCCTTTATGGTCAGATTGGCCTGCTCAAGAGCCTGCAAAACATGTCCTAAGTGGGTCACATGTTCCTCCCAGGAGTGGCTGAAGACTGCAATGTCATCCAAGTATGCCATGCAGAAGTCCTCGATCCCAGCTAGAACTTGGTTCACCATCCTTTGGAATGTTGCAGGTGCATTTTTTAGTCCAAAAGGCATAACCTTGAATTGGTATAGGCCAACTGGGGTAGAAAATGCAGTTTTCTCCTTGGCATGGTCTGTCAGGGCTATTTGCCAATAGCCTGACGTAAGGTCCAGTGTGCTGAGGTACTTGGCTGCACCATGTTTATCCACCAACTCATCTGTCCTTGGCAAAGGGTGGGCATCAGTCTTGGTGACTGCATTAAGAGCTCTATAGTCCACACAGAATCTCAACTCTTTTGATCCTGCCTTTGGTACTAACACCACTGGGCTAGACCATGGACTAGTAGAGGGCTCTATTACCTCGAGATCAAGCATCTTCTTGACCTCACCTTTGATGTGGGTTCTGACATGTTCTGACATTCTGTATCCTCTGCTTTCGACTGGCAGACAGTCACCAGTGAGTATATCATGCTGTCCCCAAGGGGTCAAGCCTGGTGAAAGTGAGAACAGAGAGGCAAACTGATTTAACATAGCTTTGCACTCCTCCTGTTGCTCAGGGGTCAGATCTGAAGAGAGATTAACTCCTTCAACCTTTTCGTCCAAAGGTAAGCCTCTTAAGTCAGGTAGAGCTTCACTCTCCTCCTCCTCTTCTGATGAAGCTAGAAGCAAGGCTCCTACTTCTGGTCTAGAGACATAGGCTTTGAGGCGGTTGGTGTGGAAGACTCTGGGAGCTTCCCTGGGTTTGCCCAGATCCACCAGATAGTTGACCTCTCCAAGTTTTCCCACAACCTTGAAGGGTCCCATCCATTTGTCTTACAAGGCCCTCTGCCTTGTTGGAAGCATAACTAGAACTAGCTGGTCTTGAGTAAACTCAACTATGTTAGCCTTCTGATCATGCCAATGTTTGATCAGAGCTTGTCCAGCTTTCAAGTTGTCACTTGCTTCTGCCATCATGTGTGACATTCTCCTTCGGAGACCTATCACATAGTCAGTCACTCTGACTGGCTTGGGGGAAGGAGCACTCTCCAACCCCTCCTTAATCAGGGCCAAGGGGCCTCTGACTGGATGGCCATAGAGAAGTTCAAAGGCAGAGTAACCTACTCCCTCCTGAGGGACTTCTCTATAAGCGAAGAGAAGGCATGGCAGTAGAAGGTCCCACTTCTTTTTAAGGGGTTCTTCTAAAGCACCTATCATGCTCTTCATGGTTCTGTTAAACCTTTCTACCAACCCGTTTGTCTGAGGGTGGTATGCGGTTGAGAACTTGTAGGTAACTCCGCAGGTTTTCCACATGGCTTTCATGTAGTGGGACATAAAATTTGACCCCCTGTCAGAGATCACCTCCTTAGGAAACCCAACCCTGGTAAAAATACCAAGGAGGGCCTTAGCTACAGCCGGAGCTGTAACAGTCCTCATAGGAATTGCCTCAGGGTACCTAGTAGCATGGTCTACTACAACAAGGATAAACCTGTTGCCTGAGGAGGTTGGAGGATCAAGGGGACCAACAATGTCAATCCCTACCCTCTCAAATGGGACTCCCACAACTGGGAGAGGCACTAAAGGTGCCACATTCTTGGAACCAACCTTACCAGAAGTCTGGCAGGTATGGCAGCTCCTGCAATATCTATCTACTTCAGCCCCCATCTTTGGCCAATAGAAGTGGAGAGAGAGCCTTTCCTTGGTCTTCTTGAAACTCAAGTGACCAGCCAAAGGAATCTCATGGGCTAGTTGCAAGAACTGTTGTCTGTTCTCTTGGGGCACTACCAGGCGTTGGTAGGCTCCAGGTTCAGATCCAGTTGGTTCACTGTAGAAGAGGCCATCTTCCCAGTGTAACCTATACTTCCCAGGTTCTTGCCCATCAGCCTGAGAAGCTGCCTGTTGGCGAAGGCCCTCCAGAGTTGGACATTCTCTTTGTCCCTTACGAAAAGCTGACCTGCTGGGTCCACCTTCTGCCAGTAAAGACTGCAGCTCAGGATGGTCAGCCGGGTCCAGCTCCCCAATAAGTTCTGGGCCTCCTACTAGCTCTTCTTCAGAGACTAGTTCAACCAGACAGGGTTGTACCTCCCTCTCAGCCTCAGCTGGAGGTGGAGTTACAGGTGTAACTTTGGACAACCTCTGGGAAGTCCTTTTTGGAAGCACTGGAGTGCCTACTGTAGGCTTTTTCCTCGGAGTCTTGGGTTGCCCCTTTGCTCCTGATCTGGTAGTCACTGCAGTAAGTTGCTCCAGTGGGAGAGGAGTGATTTCTGTCATCATCTCCTGAGATAAACCTCGCAGGGTTTTCTCTCTTGCAGGTTTTGTGAGCTCCTGTAACCTTTTACTAGGAGGTCTGGGGGTATGTGACACAACTCCAAGAGCTTTCTGGTCATTACCCAACAGAACCCTTCCTGGTACTTCACATTGTATACTGACAGGTATCTTCACAGCCATATTACACTGGATGAGAACTGGTAACTGGGGACACATCTGCACAGGCCCTCCAGCTAACTTGGTGAGGCATTTGGGTGCCTTAGCAACATCCTCTGCCTTGAAAAATGATTCATCCACCACAGTTATGCTGGCCCCAGTTTCCCTGATGGCAGGAGTCTCCTGACCATTCACGTGGACACTGTCCTTATAATACTCTTTAGTATTATCTGGGATAGAATTATATACATCTAAATTCTGTTGTTCCCACAACCCCAGAGAGACTAAAGAAACACTGGCTGAGACTCCAGTGGGTTCATCAGCCAGTAGTAGAACGTTTCCACTTGCCATAGGGACTTCCTCCTCTGGAGCGAAGGCTAAGGAGACAAGCTGGATCCCTGAAGGTTTACCCTTACATCTGGGATCTCCTTTCACATGGTCAGTAGCCTTACAAACATAACAGGATCCAAAGGTCCTTTGGAATGGAGGCTTGTTCTGACCTCCTTCTGGTTTGGCACCAGAAGGTATACTACTCTGCTGTGGTTTCCCAGGTGGCTTACCCTTATGGTTTTGTTTGGGGCCCTCTTTGGAATTAGGATTATTAGAATTCTCTTTGGAGTCTTTCTTAGGCTGTCTCCCCTCATCCTTCTTCTGAGTTACCCCAGAACCCTTGTGAGTAGCCCTGTTGACAACCCACAAGTCAGCAGCCTTAGCTAGCTTTCTAGGATCTAATTCCTGTGAATCAGCCAAGTGCTGTCTGAGCTCAGGAGAGCAGGCATCATACATTGACTCCATCATTACAAGATTTCTCATTCCTTCATAAGTGTTCACTTTGTAACCCTTAATCCATCCCTCTAAGTTTTTCAACCCTTTACACACCCAGGTAGACTAAGGGGTACCATCATGCTTTTTGAGGCTTCTAAACCTCCTAAGATACTGGGAAGGGGTCTTCCCAAACCTAGCTATCAGAGCTAGTTTCACACATTCATACTCTTTCCTATCCTCCTCCCCCAACTCCATTACCGCATCAGTTGCAACAGGGGGGAGCCTAGAGAACAACCAGGTGAGTAACTCATTACCTGTGATGTTCTGGAGCCCATGATTATACTCAAACATAGACAACCAATCCAACACATCCAACTTAGGCTCATACATACCAATCAATTCTTTAGGCATCCGGGGTCTTTTAGGACTGGAACCCCTAGAGGAGCCAGAGAGAGAAGCATTCTCAACAGACAATTTCTTCATTTCTAGCTCATACTTGAGCTCCATTTCTCGTAGCCTTAGTTCTTTGTCAGTTTGAGTATTAAGTTTCTTGTACTCTAATTCCAGTTTCATTTTCTCTAGTTCATAGTATTGAGGACTAAATATGGGACCTGGCAAAGGTCCAGTAGGTACAGCTGGTAAGGCAGAGAGAGGCCTAGAGGGAACATCTATAGCAGTTTCATCTTCCTCTTCTGGTTCTGACCCAAGATCATCAATACTTTGTTCAATATCAATATCATTGCTGTTCTCTACATTTGCTGGAGTGGTAGGTTCCTCTGAACCATCATCCAGACTTTGGTTTTCTAACAACCTTTCTATTAGCTCTATTTTCTTGCCTTTAGTCATGAGATTCTTATGCTTACAGAGAACTCTTAAACAATCAGCAGTTTTTGTAGCAAGGGACTCTTGACTATAACTTTCCATAGCAGACATGTGAGAAAATGACTTTTTCTTTTTGCGCTTAAGCTTTGTGGTTAGTTGCACTAAGGTATCTCAAAAGTACACTAAAGTGTATACTCAATACAAATCCCACCGCTGTACACCAGTGTTAGGCAGAAACCTGTGGAGTTCCCTCTGGGACCACTGCAAAAGATTTAAGACTACAGGTGTTTGGCAGTAAACCCACTTGGTAGCAGTCTGTACCACCCAGATTTACCTGGTAGCTGTGGCTGAGCAGTCAGACTTCCCTCAAGAAGAGTTAGGCAGTATATAGAGCATACATAATAGGTACAGAGGAACAGTAGTACAAGCAAACACTGACCAGAGCTAGGTGTAAAAGTATATAATTATTTATTTAAAAGACACACTCATAAGTTACACTAGCACAGAAAAGGTAAGTAAGTCAAAACACAGTCACTATTACTTATATGTACATCCCTAGTTATTTGTTGGACAAGTCTAAGTTAACACCACTTATTTCCAAACAGAGGTGAGCGCTTAACGTTAGATGGCACTCCAACAAGTTAGTTAAAAAGGGAGGAAAAAGGCAGAAGTAATGAAAACAGCAAGGTAAAACACTTTTCAGAGATTCACAGTAAGTTTAGAAAGGCAGTCTATTGTGGAGCAAGGAAGTTCGGTTGCCAGGCCCACTCTAGGGAAAGCCAGGCGGAAAGATGCCCAAGATCACACAATGTCACAAGTCTTTACCGGTGAGTAGGAAAGGTTTTACCAAGTTTTTAGAAAAGTTTAGTTAGGGTGTCCCAGGATTACCCAGGTTCGAGAGCCGAGGGCTAAATCTACACCGTACAATCGGTGGCAAGGGAAGCCGGGCGGAACACGGTACCTTTAAAATGGAAAGGATCCTCCAGCGGTGGCAGTTAATCCTGGTAGTGGGTGCAAGTCGCGGCGTCGTCCAGAGGAAGAGAAGATCTCGACGTGGAGGAAAACTGAAGGTCGTTGCACTACCAGGGAAGAAACCAGCCGTGGAGTTTTCCGGTTAAAAGGATGTTACCCCTCTTTCGCGGTTGAGGTAAAAAGTGGTATCCTGGTTGCCGGGGTGCTTGGCACAGGCAAGGCGGCCACGAGATGCTTCAGGGCGGCGAAAAGAAGGCAGAAACTGGTTGTCCCCACCAGTCAAGGGAAGAAGACTCTCCAGGCCGGAGATCTCCTCTGTCGTTGGGAAAAGTGGTGAGACGGTTCCACAGGGCTCCACCGGTGGTGTCGTCTTGGCAGGTCGGCTCGGCTTCTCCCTCTTCGACTACTTAGGTCCTGTGGCGACTTCTGAAGAACCAGTCCCAAAAACCCTGCTTTTATGCAGCAAACCCCCATTCATACAGCCTAGCTGTCACTCAAACATGCTAAGTGGTGAGCGGGGCGGCTCACCACTTGGGCCAATCACACCAGAGTGCGACATGAGTTGGCAAGGCAACTCAGTCCAGGGTGCCTAAACCCCCTCCCACACCCCCTGTGGTACCCAGACAGAATGGCACCACTTGGGAGGGCTTCTGTGCAGAAGCCCGCCAAAAGTGGAACAAAGGCTCGACTCGGGTTCAGGGTTACTGAAGTGAACCTAGACGCCATTTTGGCAGCGAGTTCTGGCAAAAAATCCCAACCGGTGAATTTATATTAAATAAATAAACCGGCGGTATCTTTAACATTGCACCAAAAAGTGGTGCATTAAAATCAATGGGAAATCCCATTGGGAAATATTCCGGTGGAATATTTCTGTGGTATCCACTGCCACCACCCAGAAACTCAGCGAGGGGGGACGGGACAGTACCCCCTCGACAACAGACCCAGGGGCAATCTAATTGCCCCTACCAGTACTTCCACAGTATGATGGTTTGTACTGGTTAAGTTCCTAAGTTAAGACTAGTAAAGTCAATGGTGACTTTACAGACCCAGGGAGACAGTAGTCAGTCCCAGGGTGTGGAGTCTATGTTTGGGGGTCGCTATGACACCCCTCTGTTACTGCACTGAGGGTGCTGTGTAACACACATTCAAAAACCAATGATGGCCTATGGGGAAAAAATACCCCAAAGCCCATAAGCACACTACAAGTCACAGGAATACACACAAATCATGTCCAAGAGTGAGGGTAAAAGAGTCTCACTCTTGGCAGGAGAAAAAAATAAACCCCAAAAGTCCAGCAAAGCTGCTGGGGGACTCACTAGGTTAGGAAATTCAGCCTAAACAGAGAATTCTCCCTAACACACCCGTACCAATATCTCGGACATTGGGGAGTAGAACCCTGCATCATCTATGTTCGGACCATATGTGTTTACCAATATAACTCTCCTGTGTGATAGCACCCCTCGTACAATCACATATCGGCCTTGTGGTCCACCTGCATCTCCTCTACTTGAAATGGCAATGAACGATTTACCATAATTAGCACTACTCTAGCTTGAGATGAGTAGGTTGTATAATATCTCTGTCGGCCCCACTTGAGTGTGAACCCGTCATTTACTGGGCCTAATGCGTGTGTTTCTTGCACCATTACTATTTTAGTAGAGTGTCTATCCAGGTATGCTATAACCATCCTGGCTTTAATGGGGTTGTTCAGACCCCGAATGTTCCATGATACCAAACGAATCACTTCACCCAGCATTTAGTTTTACACAAAAACAATAATGGAGCATCACTTTACATAAACTAATCGAGGCCTGGTGCCACCCAAGTCCAACCATCCACCCGCTGCCGTCTGATTTTAAATCGATGCCTCAATATAGGCTGTAGCGAGAGCGGGATTTTCGAAAAAATGTGCTCTCTCCCTGTGCTGAATGTGTAATTTTGCGGGGAACACATGAGCGTATTGGACGTGGCTGGCTCTCAGTAATCTCTTCAGTAGATCATATGATTCTCTTTGGTATTGAACCCCAGCCACAAAATCGGGATAGAAATGAATGTTGGTAGCCTCGTAGTGAAGCATCCCACGTTCTCTCAAAAGCCTTAGGATGAGGTCCATGTTCCTATAGTTGAGCATTTTTGCAATAATGGTGCGTGGAGGGACTGCTGGTCTGGGAATCGGTGCCAGAGCATGGTGTGCTCACTCAACCAGAAAGTGTGTGGAGAACTGATCTGCACCGAATAAAGATTTCAGGACGTCTTCAATAGATGGGTCCATACGTCCCCTGCATGCGGCCTTGGGTACCTGACAATACGTACATTATTTTTCTTGATCGTGATTCAAGATCGTCGCACTTCCCTCAGGTCTTACTGAGTTCAGTTTTAAGTAGTGCGATATCGCAGCCATGTTGGCTCACTGTGTCCTCCACCGTACGTATTCTGACCTCAGCTTTGTTGATGTGGCAACATTCTTTTTCTAGCTTAGATTTCAAAGACCCAATGGTTGCTACAATGTCATCTACGTTGATGTTAACAGCCATGAATCCTCTTTGCATCACTGTCACAGAGTCTCCCTATTCTAGGCGCTGGAGGTTCCCGTCTGCTCCGGAGTCCCTGGCCTAGAGTCTGGGGCACAATTGGTGGTAAATGAGGCCATTGGGCCATGCTTCGTCCTGGCTCCTTGTTAGGCAGAATCCTGTGCAGTTCCCTTGGGGAACACTGCAAGAAGATTAAGACTACAGGAGTAAGCAGTAAACCCAGTTGGTAGCAGTCTGTACCACCCAGATTTACCTGGTAGCTGTGGCTGAGCAGTCAGACTTCTTTCAAGATGAGTAGGGCAGTATACAGAGGATACACAATAGGGCCAAAAACACAGTGGAGCAAACAAACACTGACCAGAGCTTGGTACCAAAAGTATATCATTATTTATTTAAAACACACTTTAGGAAATACACTAGCACTATAGAGCAAAGCAAGTTCAAACACAATCAGCAAAAGTATACACACCTCCCTTAATAATTATTAGACAAGTCTAGGTCAAAACACCACTATTTGTAAAAACAGATGCGAGCGCTTAACTTAGATGGCACTCCAATAATTAAGTTAGAGGGAGAGAAAAAGACAGGTCATAAAACAGAACAGTTCCCAACACTTTTCTAAGACCAGAGCAAGCTAGTGAAGGCAGAGTCTACTGTAGAGCCAAAGTTCATAGGCCAGAGCCACTTTAAATGGAGCAAGGCGAAATGTGCCCAAGATCACACAGTTTAAAAATGCACTCAAGTCTTTGCAAAACGTGCAAAAGAGGTTGGTTTGATGTGAAAGGTAAAGTTAGGTCTGGGGGCCAACCCAGTTGGAAAGCCAAGGATTTAAGGGTCACCTTTAGCAATCTGTAGAAAGGGAGGCCAGGTGGAACACAGTACCTTTTTAAAAGTGAGGAAGCTCCAGCGGTGGCAGTTGTTCCTGGCAGCGAGTGCAGTTTGTGGTTTCGACCAGGGAAGGAGAAGATCTCGTCGAGGAGGAGACTTGGAGTCGTTGCACTGCCCAGGGATGGAACCAGCCGCAGAGTTGCTCGATGGTTTAAAAGGTGCGTTCCTTTTATTCGTGGTCTCAGTGAACTGAAGCTTGGCTATCCGGCGCCGGGTGCTTGGCACTGGTGATTTTACCAAGGGGCGTCCTGGAAGGCGAATGTCGAACTGTTTGATCCCACCAGCTCAGAGGGAGAAGACTCTTACAGCAGAAGATCTTTTCTTGTCGTTGGGGAAGTGGTGAGGTCGTTGCAGCAGGGCTTCACCGGTGGTGTCGTTGTTGCAGATGGCTCAGCTTCTCCCCTCTTCGGATTTCTTAGGTCCTGTGGCGACATCTGAAGTTCCAGTCCCAAAAGCCCTGCTTTTATGCAGAAAAACCCCATTCAACAGTCTAGCTGTCACTCATTCATGTTAAGCGGTGAGCCGGGCGGCTCACCACTGGGCCAATCAGAACAGAGTGCAACTTGGGTTGCTAAGGCAATGCAGTCCAGGGTGCCAATTCCCCCACCCACACATCCTGTGAATCCCAGACAGAGTGGCACCAGTTGGAGGGCTTCTGTGGAGAAGCGCGCCAGAAAGTGGAACAAAGGGCCTGACCTTGGTTGGAGTTACAGAGACGGACACATACACCATTTTGCAAAAGAGTTCTGGCAAAAAGACCCAACCGGTGATTTTATATTAATTAAATAAATCAGCGGTATCTTTACAATGCACCAAAAAAGTGGTGCGTTTAAAATGAATGGGAAAATCCCATAGGAAATATTCCGGTGGAATATTTCGCGTGATAACCACTGCCACCATCGAGAAACTCGACAAGGGGGGACTGGCCAGTGCCCCCTTGGAAACAGACCCGGGGGCAATTTAATTAACCCCTTGCAGTACTTCCACAATATGATGGTTGGTACTGGTTCTGTTCACAATTTTGGACTAATAAAGCCAACGGTGACTTTACATGCCCTGGGAGACAGTAGTCAGTCCCAGGGTATGGAGTCTATGTTTGGGGGTCACTATGACACCCCTGTGTTACGGCACTGAGGTTGCTGTGTAACACACATCACAAAAACACATGAAGCCCTATGGAGTAAAAAAGAAAACCCCATAGCCCATGAACACATACAAAGTCAAAGGTACATCTCAAATCATGTCTAAGAGTGGGAGGAAAAGAGTCTCACTCTTAGCAGGAGAAAAAAACAAACCCCAAAAATCCAGCAAAGCTGCTGGGGGACTCACTAGGTTTGGGAAATTAGTCTTATAAGAGAATTCTCCCTAACACGCCTTTAATTATATTGCTCTACCTGACTCTTCCCAATCCCCACTATTCAGTCAGAGGGAGTCGGCACCAATTGTTTCTTCATGCAACTGTATCTGCATAGGATTGGATACTCGCTACAGAATGTTCCGGAGCACCCAACGTCACCCCAGGACGAGTGGTGGGGTGAGTCACCGTTCTCCTACTATGGACACAGGCTTCTCAGTCCGCTGCAGGGTGCCACCAAAACTTCCACCTCACCCCACAGATTTCAGGCCCGGCCAGCACTATCGGCATTCACCAGCGCCTTTATGGCTATTCAATACTCCACAGCACTTCTTCTGTCTTCTCCCCCCACCAGTAGGGGATAGCTGCCTCGCTTTGCCCTCCAATTCCTTGTCCTACCATGACAGGTCTTACATTGCACGCAGCTGGAGCTGGGGACCCCACCTGCACCTCCTGAAATGGCTGTTCCACATCGTGCCGGTCTTACTGTCCGCGAGGCCCGGCCTGGGTCCCAGCACACCCTCCACTGCGGGGTGTTAGTCTGATGGCGCAGGGCGCTTTTTCTGTTTCCTCCACGACCCGTGGCGCGGGGAGTTTGTGTCTCAGTGCATCGAGTATTGCAGGACCGGGCCATATAATGGCAGCAGGGACATTGCGTACGTTGTTGCGGGCTGTATTGCATCGGGAGTGCCTCACCAGTTATCTCCGAGCAGCCGTCCACCTGTGCTAATTGTATTTTTATTCAAGCCTTTCCCAGTCCGGCATCGCACTCACATGCAGGGATCTTGATCTTTGTTTCCCGCCTGTGCTCTGTTGCTCCTCCCGCGTACAGGCCTCTCCGCACCGGGCTCACGTTGGAATTGCTGCCCTGCTCCGGGACACCTCCACCAGCGTGCATCAGCGCGTCATGCCATCGGTTCTGCTAATCTATCGTAACAGCACAGATCTCAAAAGCGGGCCAGTTGTCGCCCCACACCAGCATTCATCTTTTCAGCGGGCGAGAGTTCATATGGCAGGCACTTTCCAGGATGTATTTTGTTCAGGATTCTTGCCGGGGCCGGAGATCGCAACTAAACCGCCATTCCTGCAGCTGCTCAACAGATCCCCGTCCTACTCACTTTTTAACCGATAAGGCCAAGATAAGGTACATTATCAGTCTCTTCTCCGGCAAAGCACTAGCCTGGGCTGCCCCTTATGTATCCGCCCATAGCCCCTTATTGGGAGACTTTGCTGAATTTTAAGATACTTTTTTGATGTTCTCAAGTCCCCTGAGCAAACAGCTGCTGCCGAGAATCAGTTAAGACAAGGATCTCTTTGATTGCACATATTGGGTGGTTCAAGCAACTTGCTACTGAATCCTTGTTGCCCGAAGTAACACATCTAACGTTATTATGCTGAGGCCTATGTGAAGAATAGAAGGACGATCTAGTCCACATACCAGAGGCAACATGCTTTCAAGGCCTGATTGATCAAACCATTTGGATCGACCACCGTCTGGCAGAAAGATGCAGAGAACGTCAAAGCCTGGACCCCTCGAACTTCCGTCTGCTCCATGGCTTCTCCAATGTTGTACCATCGGTAGGGACTGGAGAAACTGCCATTACCCATGATGCAAAGTAATGTGTAACAATGGGAGGGAGGCCAAGCAGGCCTAGCACGTGCTTGAAACATCTCAATGTGCTGGCTCCATGCCCGGCCCTTCATGGACACACATGTCTCCTGCCCTGCCTGTGGCTCCGGCGTGCTGTATCTGCCCAACCAGAGAAGCCCACCTCCAACCCCATGCAGGTCCTTGGTGTGCCTGCCATGTTGCAACCCGATTCCCATCCAAATCCAGGGTGTGAATGCTAGCTCCTTACCTCTTCCAGGGTGTGAATGTTAGCTCCGTACCTCTTCCAGGGTGTGAATACTAGCTCCTTACCTCTTCCAGGGTGTGAATACTAGCTCCTTACCTCTTCCAGGGTGTGAATACTAGCTCCTTACCTCTTCCAGGGTGTGAATGCTAGCTCCTTACCTCTTCCAGGGTGTGAATACTAGCTCCTTACCTCTTCCAGGTTGTGAATGTTAGCTCCTTAGCTCTTCCAGGGTGTGAATGCTAGCTCCTTACCTCTTCCAGGATGTGAATGCTAGCTCCTTACCTCTTCCAGGATGTGAATGCTAGCTCCTTACCTCTTCCAGGATGTGAATGCTAGCTCCTTACCTCTTCCAGGGTGTGAATACTAGCTCCTTACCTCTTCCAGGTTGTGAATGCTAGCTCCTTACCTGGTTCAGGGTGTGAATGTAGCTCCTTACCTGGTTCAGGGTGTGAATGCTAGCTCCTTACCTCTTCCAGGATGTGAATACTAGCTCCTTAGCTCTTCCAGGGTGTGAATGCTAGCTCCTTACCTGGTTCAGGGTGTGAATGCTAGCTCCTTACCTCTTCCAGGATGTGAATGCTAGCTCCTTACCTCTTCCAGGGTGTGAATGCTAGCTCCTTAATCCTTCCAGGGCGTGAATATAGCTCCTTACCTCTTCCAGGGTGTGAATGCTAGCTCCTGACCTCTTCCAGGGTGTGAATGCTAGCTCCTGACCTCTTCCAGGGTGTGAATGCTAGCTCCTTACCTGTTTCAGGGTGTGAATGCTAGCTCCTTACCTGTTTCAGGGTGTGAATGCTAGCTCCTTACCTCTTCCAGGGTGTGAATGCTAGCTCCTTACCTGGTTCAGGGTGTGAATGCTAGCTCCTTACCTCTTTCAGATTGTGAATGCTAGCTCCTTACCTCTTCCAGGGTGTGAATGTAGCTCCTTACCTGGTTCAGGGTGTGAATGCTAGCTCCTTACCTCTTCCAGGGTGTGAATGCTAGCTCCTTACCTGGTTCAGGGTGTGAATGCTAGCTCCTTACCTCTTCCAGGTTGTGAATGCTAGCTCCTTACCTCTTCCAGGGTGTGAATGTAGCTCCTTACCTGGTTCAGGGTGTGAATGTTAGCTCCTTACCTCTTCCAGGATGTGAATACTAGCTCCTGACCTCTTCCAGGGTGTGAATGTAGCTCCTTACCTGTTTCAGAGCAAGACTGATAGCTCCTTACATCTTAACTGTTTTGGCAGCTTGGGACAGCCTTGGCACGTCACATGGCTGAGACTATTCTGGAACGGGTATCACACAAATCCTGATGGCACCCTGCAGCCCTTCAGCCCCAAAGATGCCCGGCTCCAGTCTAGCAAGGTTTTGGTGTCCATGGTGCATCAGCGCAGCACTGATGCACATGACATAGTGAGAGCCAACCTCCTAGTTGCTCTCACAGCTGCCAGCCTACTGGTGCCGCCCTCTCAGCTGGAGGGCTCCTCTCCCCAGGTCAGCTCAGTCTCTCCTACAATGAGCCACTGTAGTGATGCCCAAAACCTGTTGGCAGCTCCCTGGGACCTCAGATTTCTCTCAACTGCCCTCTGGAAGAGCCATTCTCGCAATGCACCATTTTGGGACACAGTCCATACTTCTCACGTTACATTATAAAGCCCCTCCCCTGTCCACATGACCATGAACCACCCTTTTATTAGTCCTCACTTATACTTCCATTTTACACCATGCACAGTATCAGTACATTAGATGTATGTGTGCTGTTTGGGTGAGATATGATGCGTAACCTCAGGCTTAGAGCGCTCAAGTTGGGCCAGGGGCAACAGGATCATCTTATCAGACCCCAATGTGATGAATCCAATGGAGTCATCACAGCTTCCCTGGCAGTGACCTCCTCCCATGTGGCCAGGTGACCGCAGCCGCTACCTGATCCTGACACTGGGGGAGGTTATATGAGGGAGGAGACCACTACCAGGGAGATGGATTGACTCCATTGGAGGAGTCACAGTGCTCCCCCATATCCCATGAGAAAGACCCTCTAATACCTGAGATCTTGATGGCCTTTTGTCATTCTAGTCAGGCCACCACCTCCCTCACAAACACCCACAACTCACATATAACACCTTATGTGCCTTTATGAGGAGTTCATGAGAAAAACAATCCCAGAGTTAAAAGATTCAATATGGACTTCAACTCCCATAACCACGCAGGAACTGAGACAAGGAGGAGGAGAAAGGGGGTTTGTGCAAAGTGACCGGAGCTCGAAATACAACATGCGGACTAGTTGTTTTCCCAAACCTTCATCGAGCGAGAAATTTAAAGATGGCAACCACACTGGTGAGAGGGGAAGTGCAGGGATGAGCAGTGCAGAAGGAGACATTGCCATCCACACCGGGGCTCCTGAACGCGAAGCACACTGTGATGAATCGGGTGAGACCTTGATGAATTGGCACTATTTATATGTATATTTATAAATTCATGTGAAGGGATATAAGGGTTCCCCATCCAGGGTCAACAAAGTGATTTTAGTTAGTTATTTGAACATGCTTAAAATATAAAAGTGACTTCTCAGTGTCTACCCACAAAGGAGTAATGTCTTTATTTCATGCAGGTGGTTTTCTGCCATGGTCACGCTCTTTTGCTAGTGGCTGTTCAGCACAGCTCTAGGGGCCCTGGTTAAGGTTAATAGAAAATAGAAAAGCTCTTGTTTTCGCCCATGTTGTGGTAAGGGGTGTGCCTATGGTTTCTTCTCCTGATCCTTGCAGTTTGCTAATCGAGTGTGCGCAAATCCCGATTGATTTAAATATTTATTTATTTGTGTTAATGGTTAATACAAACCTTTACACGTGTTAAAATACAAATACAATTCCTTCAAACATTAGTAGAAAACATAATATTACAAAGTAAATGATTGTAATATTTAAATTATTTAATATTTATTTACAATTTAAAACGATGACATTTTTATGATTATTTTTGTAAACAAGATATTTCTTATGTGTATGAAGGCATGGTATGGGAGAAAAGGTCTTTACGGCCCCCCTCCCCTCCATTTCTCACCAACGTGCAGCCTATGACTCGCCCAGCAGCCATCTATGCACCTGGGGCCCGGGATGCGAGATAGCCGCGGGTCGACACATGGGGCTGCATGGCCATTCTGTAGTATGGTACAGACCCCATTTTGTGACACACTTAGACTCCATTTTGAAAATAACAAACTTAGGCTCCACTAACACAAGCAGTCTGCAGGGCTGCAGCTCTCCCCTCCTGACCGCGCACAGCGAGCCCGGCGCTTCCCTTGCCGGCCCTGCTGCAGTCCTGTTCTCACGAGACTAGGCGCAAACTAGTTACATGACAAACACTGTGGGCCTCATTACGACCCTGGCGTAATTCGCGGTGCAAAATGCACCGCGGAGCATGGCGGAAAGCCGCCGATAGCGCCATGGGGGTTGGCGGATTTACCACCCCATGCCGACCTTGGCGGAGCGGTAAATCCCCAATCCCCATTTTACCCTTCCCCATTCTCATTCTTGCCCCATAGGGTATAATGGGAGTGGGGAAGGAGTTAATTACGCCGCCGTAAAGTACGGCGGCGTAATTAACAACGAGGTCCCTTAGCGCCATGGTTTTCTCCGCCCGGTAAAACCAGGCGGAGAAAACCTCCATGGCGCTAAGGGAACTCGTAGTAGGGCGGACGGGTCCGCCGCGATTACCGCTGGCGGTATCCCACTCCGCCAGGGTCGTAATGAGGCCCTGTATCTTTCACCTTCCGCAGTCCATCATTGACCTGTAGATGACCAGGCTGGAGCTGGGGTTTGAGAAAAACAAGCTGCCTCCATAAAACATATCCTGTCCTCTCGCAGCCCCCCACATTCATGACATATGGTGTGGATAACCCCCAACCCTGTTCCCTGTTTGAAGTGCCAGACATGTATACTAAGCCTGTGTGCCACCCTGTTTCTTTTTTTTTATTTTTTTTATTTCATTTAGTTTTTACAAACTTTTCGAAATGTATAACTATAAGAACACATTGCGTGTGAGAGACAAAAGAAAAACTTAGAATACAAAAAAAAAGAAAAAAATCTTAATAAGACATAACTATATAGGATAGAAAAACTAACAACATTTCCAATTCCACATTTAGACTACTACTAAAACTCAACGTTTTGCTTCTGTACATTCGTTTTCCGCTATTCAAGATAGTCCGTGGCTTTACTTATTTAATAGTCTATTCATTCTTGTGTTTTTTTTCATTCTTTCACTTTCTTCTGTCAATCGATAACATCACCTATATTTATGGCGGCTCCCCGTCAGCTGATTCTATTGGATTGGTCTCTAAACATATTTGGATTTGGTCTAGGAATCTCATTGTGGCGATCTTTAGGGTTTTGCTCTCGCCAGTGTGTAGATGCCTCCACCATTCTTCTGCATTGTATGTCAGAACTCGGTTCCTCTCACGCCTTAAAAATAGTTCGCGCTGATCCTTTAATTCAGCACAAAACAATATCAAATGCTTTAGGTTTTCATCTTCTCCAGCACACAACCTGCACTTGGAGTTGCTTGTTTCAATTGACCATCTCCAAATCAGCACTTCTTTTGTTTCGAAGATATTTAATCTGAACTTCAGGTATAATTTTCTCAGTCGTTTGCACGGTGATAGCATTAAATAGTTTGCAAGTATGTTACGTTTTTTGGCTTCTGATGGTACATTGTTCATACATTTTTGTGCCGCTCTTTTCTCACAAACTTGGATCCAGTCTAGATCTAATAATTTCTTTTTCACCAGGTCGGGGTTCTACCATAGCGTTTGCTCGTCCGACCCCACCTGTGCAAGAATCTCTTTGCACTGGCTCTTCCATTCATCTAATGCAGATTGCCTTATACTCTTCTTTTGACTTAAAATTTTAACAGATGGTAAGTTTGCTTCTGCGTTCGTTTTTCTAAACAGGGCCAACTTGTTCCAGGCAATCCGTGCATCGAGTGATGAAACCCCTACTTCGTACAGTACACAGGCCGTTGGCGTTCCTTGAGGAATTTGCAGTTTTTTCTTCCAAAAGACTCCTTCACATCGTGACCATACCTTATGATCAACCCCGAACATATTTTCAGCTCCATATGTGAGGATTGGGGTCACTTTTCCTTGATAGAATCTTCTTACGGGATCGTACGTAAATTTCCCGTATTTTTTCTGTATGATGTTACCTTGCGTTGTGAGCTGTTTGCAACTATGTAATAGCTTTCTCAACATTGGCTCATCGTTTATGCTGGAATTAATGATGGTTCCTAGATATCTCGTATAGGGTACCTTATGTATCTTTTTTGGTCCTACATACCATGATAACTTCTGATTTTTGGATTTCCATCCTCTTAAGTTTTCCAACACCAGAATTTTGGATTTCGCAGCATTGATCTCTAGCCCCAGGTCTTCAGTAAATGTTCTGAGAGCCGTTAGTTTTCGTTGTAAACCAATGGGGGTGCGGTCCAAAATTACCATGTCATCTGCGTATAGAATATGATTTATCTCAACTCCATTTATAGATGGTGGAAACGACACCACCGATGCTAGTGCGGGTCCAACATCAGCAATGTAAAAATTGAAAAGTGTAGCTCCTAGTGGGCATCCTTGTTTGACACCCCTCTCGGTCGGTATCGGTCTTGTTAGATTTCCTTCTTTGTCTAACCTCACTTGGATCGAAGTTTCAGAGTAAAGATCTTTTATCGCCTGGAGCAGACATATATTTCACCCTTTTTTTTCTAGTTTCGACCATAGGCTTTCTCTATCGACTCTATCAAAGGCATTTGCCATATCGATAAATGCAAGATATATCTTTTGGCCAGTTCTTATCGCATCGATTTTCAGGAGATTTAACATAAGTAAGTTAACACTACAGCCGACTCCCTTGACAAATCCCGACTGGCGTTTGTCAAAGATTTCTTGTTGCCGAATCCACGCACTTAGGTGTTGTAATAATAACGATGCAAACACTTTTCCTAGTACATCGAGTAGTGCTATTGGCCTGTAATTCGCCAGATCGGATCGAATGCCTTTCTTAAAGATCGGCACTATGATCCCCTGTTTCCAATTTGTTGGGATTCTGCCTTCTTTTGTTATCGCAGTGAACAGGCTATAGCTGAACTCTGTCCATTCATCTACATTTCGTTTTAAGTCTGCATTTGACAAGCCATCTGGGCCTGCTGAGCGTGACGCATTATTTTTTTGGTTTAATTGTTCTAATGTCGTCTCTCGCTATTTCTAATGTCCAGGGTTGGCTTGTGTCCATCTTTGTCAGACTTCCCTTTTTCCTTTTTTGAATAGCTCAGTGTAGTGCTTTCCCCACTCTTTTCCTTGTACTGCGCTTGTCAATAGTGCTTTTTCAGTGCTCTGTGTATCATTTAGTATGGCCCAAAAGCCTCTCGAATTCTTTTGATTTAGAGCTTTCAGGATCACCTCAGCATCTCTTTGTTCCAATCTCGATCTATGTTGTTTACACCAGTTGTTATATCGGTTTTTTATCCTTTTTATTTGACTTTTTTCATCGCTGGTTTTTGATGACAGGATTATCATTATTGCCTTCCTTAATTCTCTTTTTCTTTTAGTCACCTCGGGATCATATTGATGTTTTTGAAATCCCGGTCTGTTCAAGGAGGGCCACTTTTTCGTTTTGTAAACCTCAAGGAACTGTTGGTATTCGATTGAAACGGATGAGCTCAGCTCTTGGTATTGTTGTAGCTGATTGGTTACTGACACAATGTCCTTCTTTCCCATTCGCAATCTATTTCGGCCTGGGACTACCGATATTTCGTGTCTCCATTGTTCCCTTTTCTCTAATTTACTTTTGTTCCATTCAACTGCTACAATATGATGTTCACTTTGTTCCGTTGTGTGTACATTCAATGAGATCATTTCTGCCAGAAGATTCTCCGATATAAAGATGTAGTCTAGAATAGATCTTTGGGTACCTCTTTCCCAAGTCGGTTGCGCCGGTATATCACCACCAGTTACTCCATTCATCATTATGAGGTTTCTATGAGCTGTTTCTTCTAGCCAGCGGTCACATTTTATCCTCTCTCTGCATTTTTGTACCGCCGTCGACTGCGAGATCTCAATCAGTTTCATATTGAAGTCTCCACACATTATCATTCTTGCTTTTGGATCTTCTGTTAGGATATTATCAATTACATCTAGTAGATCATCTTCAAATTTTTGATGGAATTTTGTTGTTGAATTCCAATACACATTAATAAGATGAAAGGCTTTGTGGAGCCCTGATGATTGGAACTCAGATACAATGTAACTCCATTGTATATAGGGTGATATGTTTTTTGATGACGTAATTCGCAGCCCACATTTCCTGTTGACTAACGTGAGTTGACCTGTCATAGGGCGGCCTTTTGTTTTTTTAATGGCTGAGTTAAACGCCATTTCGAACCCCTCAATGCATGGTATCTCCGTTATCCACGTTTCCTGCAATACGATAAGATCTGCCTTTGTCATCATTTCTGGAATTTGGTTCACCAAATGTGAGAAGCCTCTCGTATTCCAAGAGGTTATCACCAAGTTGGTTCTTTCATCTAGCCATTAGCTCTTCTTTGCTCCATTCAGGGCTGGGGCTAGCCATTTCCAGGCTAAGCCCTCTTCACTATTATCTAACAAGTCTTCTATTAGTGCAGCATTGTCTTCTTGTGGGTTCTCTATTGTTATTTTAATCTTTTTCAGCTGTATCTCTTCACTTAACCACTGCTGCCTCGTTTCCTCTTCATCCTCTAATCTTCTCGACGCTTCTTCTCCTTTACTTTTTTTGGGCCTTTTGGATAATTCGTTCAGTTGATCTTTTGGTTCAATACCGGGCTGATTGATTTTGCCAATTGAATCTTCTCTCTCCGATTCCACCAGTGCATTATCGACTTCATAAACCTGGTAGCCTGCATCCAAAAGTTGTCTTTCACACATTATAACTTGCTCAGCCACCTTTTTCTCGTTAATATGGAGCAACACGAATTTCTGCAGGGCATCTGGTATCAATTCGACGCGGTCTATTCGTTAGCTGTTCATTGTTCTTAGTACCGGGATCTTTTGGAATAGTTGCAGAATCGTGTATCTATTTAACTGCGCATCGCTCTTCTTATTTTCTATTTTCTCAACCAGCACCCTGTATGACTTTTCTTTATGAACCTTATCCGTTCTCTTAGTTGTTATATTATTCTTCGGGGCAGTATCTGGTGTTTTTGTTTCTCCTAAACTTATTTTCTTAGCCCCCATCATTTGTTTCATCTCAGACTGGACCACACTTTGAGAGTCCATGGATGTTGTGTCTCTTTGTTGTTCAAGTTTCCGCTGATGCAAACTCAAGACCCGTTTCTCTTCAAGTGTAAGGAAAACTTGACCGATTGTCTCATTTAGATCTTTATTCTTTTTAGGCGGCTCCTCTTTCCCCAGTGATTTCGGCCAAGTAATCGTTCTTTTTCCTTTATTCAACTTCATTTTCGCCATTTCCATATCTTTTGGAGGCGAGCATCTTTTAAGTCCTGCCTCTTTATTCCCAGTTTGAATTTCCTTATCCGTCTTTTGCTCTTTTGCCGCCTTTTGTTGAGTTTTCTCATCTGACGACTCATCCTCTTGTTCATCTACATCTTGGTCACTATATGTTGACAAGTTTACCAACTCTTCGTCATCAGCTTCTTCCTCAACTTCTTCATCTATAATCCTCTCTTCAGACGTTGGATTTTTCTCAATTATGTTTAGTTTAGCTGGAGGCTTGCTACTTATGGATTGCCGTTCTGGCTTCTGCTTTTCCACTTCTTCGATGACACCATGATCTCCTTTTTTATTTTTTGATACCATCGACTCTGGATTATTCACGGTTATATTTAGGGCTTTAATATTTCGAAAGAAATTCGTTGAGCTTTTTGGATTTTGAAACTTTTGTTTCTGTTGATTTTTAGTTTTTTTCTTGCTCGTGTTCACTTTTGCATTAACAGACTTGTTTTGCGAGTTTTTCTCCGGTCGCTCTTTTCTTTTGTCTTTCTCAAATATGTCGAACCACTCAGCTTCTGTCTTCTTTTCATTTTCCAAGGTGCTCATCTCAATCCCTGTAAAAATCTCGTCAACTTTTTCTTTCTTTCGTGGGCGTGTCTTCTATGACCTCAATGTCTTCCTTGTCATTAGCCTTTCCTTTTTTTATGGAGACGTCTTCTGTCGCATCAGTATTTATTCCCTCTGTTTTTTTTTCTGATCTCTTTATTCTCTGGACTTTTAACTGGATAGTCACAGATCTCTGTCGTAATGTCCACCACTACATTGGAACAGCAGTTCTGTGTTCTCTTCGATTCCTGATTCACTACTTTTGTACTTTTATTAGGCTCTCCAATGACTGTGTTGGTAGCGGCATGACGTCTCTCGGTCACATGTATCTCATTTAAATGAGGTTTTTGAAAGGCTCTGTGTACTGTAGGTGATCTTCTATCAAGATGTTCTCTTTGTAGGAGTACCAGGGCTTGTTTTCGCAACCTCAGCTAGAAGTCTCTTGTTGTCATGATCTCTGCTTCCAAAAGGTCAGGGTTTTCCCAACTCCCTTGGAAGCAGATCCATAACCCAAGTTCCGAGTGCCAACCAGTCCCAATTGGGACCTTTTGGACCCAGCCCTGGCGCCAGTGGCACCAGGCTCATAAATATGCCCAGTCCCAGCGCTGGAAGCGCCGGGCTCATAATGCTTGGGTGGACTTACCTGCAGCAGACCATGCTGCTTACTTGCCTGCCAGTTGAGCCTCTGATCCTCTTCTGTTTGGAACTACTTTTCCTGTTGGGTGGGGCAGGAGCCACTCCCTAGATTCAGAACACTGGAACTCTTCTGGAAAGCAGGAACTCTTTTTTTACCTAGGCGTGGCTGTGGAAGCAGACACCTAAGCACTACAGGAGGCTATTTAAACCACACCCGATGGATGAATCTTGCTTTGCGTTATTCTGCATCCTCTGCAGCAGAACGCTCATCGTGTCTTCTGCATCTGATCCTGGGCCTAAGGAAAAAAGCTTACCAACTCTTTGCACGCTCCGGAGGCCTTCGGCGCTGCATCCCGCATCTGAAAGACAAAACAAGGTGCGTTTAAAGACATTGGGGAACTTTAATACTCACGTGCCATTACTCCTTTCCACATCTAACCCAGTGGGTATTCCGGCACCCTGCAGCCGCTCCGAATTTGTACCTACTATAAAGATAGTTAGAGCGCATCGTGAAGCAGGCAACAAGCGCTTACTTACGTGCTTCCAGGCGCTTCTATTCATCACACGGGCTCCATCTTCAACTCACTTCAGCCCGTCATCCGCCATCGCCGGAACCCTGCAAAACAAGAAACATCATTACTAAAGACTTTAAAGACATTAGAATTACTCGAAACTTACCGTTCGTGCAGTAAACGACGGACAGCAGTCCTCTGAAGTCAAGAGGCCTGCTCCCCTTATCCAGTGAAGAAACTGGTTACAGCACCCTGCCCCGAGGCAGATGGAGAGCACGGCGTTCACTTACCTAAGGTGAGAGCGTTAACCTTTGGGGTTCTACAGGAGAAGAGAAAGGGAAGAAGAGAGAGACATTCAATAACCCAGTTCCTTAATCCCATATTTTCTATCTGCAGACATCTTACCCTTCGAGTCAGACATACAGTGCACAGAGGTCCAGCCCAAAGAGCCAGCCGTGTGTTACACATCACCTTTGAAGATACGGTATACGCCCAGTCAAGACCGGCGCCTCTACGGGAATCAGGTGAGCGTTACACTTGTGCTCAGCTGTATTTTTTAGAGACTCCCTTAAGGCTGTTAAGGTGATGTCATTGCCATTTCTCGTCGCGCGGACTTGGGCTGTCATCTCTGTCAGGTCCATCTCTAGTTTAACAATTTTCGAATTCAAAAGAGCAATCAGCGTTGTTTGATCTTTGAGGCTCTCGTTTAGATTTTCGTATAATTTCACTAGCGGAGCCACCGCTATTGTTGTTGATGACATCAGTAGCGGACTTATTTTTGCTACAATCGTCTCAACACTTAAACTAAGCAAATGTCGAAATTCCAGTTCTTTCTGCTCGACCTGGCTTTCGCTTGGGTGATTATCAGTTAACACTGTTGTTGACGTATCCTCGTCTTCTGACTCTGAAGATCCAGCGCCTTGACGGTATTCGCTCAAATGATTTGGAGTGATAGATGCTCTCTGGTTTGTTGTACCCTTAGACCGTTCGGGCATCCCTTCCATGTCTCTGTCCGAGCTTAGCCTTCTTCTATTCCTTTTTTGGGAGATCGCAATCTCCTCGTTTCTTAATTCAAAGTGTGGAGTGTTGACCTCCAAATTCATCACTTCCTGTAGGTTTCTATCCTTGGGCTGTTGCCGGGCGGTTTGAGGCACTATTCTTTCGCAATTTTCTCTATTCTGGTCAGTTCTTGTTTTCGCACATTTGGCGTTCATCTCCACCAGATTTTTTAGGACTTGATCGGCAATCCCTAGGGAGTCTCTTCTGCCAGGCAGTTCTTGTCTTTTTTCTGGTGGTCCTTTTCCGTTCCACCTTGCCACAGAAGAGCCTATTTCGTTTGCTTCACCTTCCTCTGCTTCTGACCACACATTCTTAGACCATGTAGGACGGGGTGTATTTGACACTACACCCTGGCTCGTGTGTTTTCCCAGTGAGTCTTCTTCGCATGTGTTGGTTGTTTATTTTCCTGTTTTAATATTTAATTTTAACATTTCGGTGACTTTTGTCCATGCCAGCATCTTCAGAGACGCCTCTGCTCTTTTTGAGGAATCATCTATTTTGGCCTTATCCTCGTCGTCTGTATTGGATAATGATTCGCTTAGTTTTCTCCTTCGCCGTGCACTCCTTTTGGTTGTTGCATTCGCATTTTGTGAAACTTGATCTTCAGGGTTCGAGCGTTTGTTTTTATAACGCGGTGAATCAATTCTGCACAGGCAATCGTCTTAGGTATATTAATCAAGCCCACATCTTCATTTGCAACTAAATAATTTGTTCTGTTATTCTCTAAGAGGCAGTCTTTATTAGGTTTGATTTCTATTTGATTTGTTTCCTTTGGCGTAAGCCGCCTCTTTATCTTAGTTACTGTTCTGTTCAAGACTCCCACCGGTTTCTTGTTCACCTGCAACTCCTGTGACTCAAGTTCGCCCTTTCGTGCATCGTCTGTTTTTTCTAGTCCATCATCGTCTTCTTCATTGTCCAACCCGCACTCCCTTTCACTTTCACTCTCACTTTTGGCCAAATTGTGCTAACTCAAATGCACAGTGACAAACACTGTCCAATTGCTTATTAGAATGCAGCATTAGATCCGGTGGCTGCAGGATTACATTCTTGTTTCCGAGCTCTGGCGGGTGCTGCATTGCAAGTTGGAAAAACTGATGTTTTGGTTCAGGGACACGCAGTCAGTGTTGCAGTACAGCTGTTTTGGCATTACTTCTAAAGGGAACAGCTCAGCACATATCAAATTCCCAATTAGCCAAGTTTGAGCAATTGCTCATTTCGGCAGGTCATATAACCTTCAGCAGGTGGTCTGTTTTGGACCCAGCCTCTCTGCTTTTAACTCCCTCAGATGGGGAGCACTATCCCTGCCTGATGGTGGTCAGGAAACTCATGATTCTTAGAGCTGGTCTTAGAGAAGATTTTCCTCTGCATAACCCTGACATGATAAGGGCGGCGCTTCGATGGTTTATATAGTATCTAGACCCCATGAGGTTCTGAAGGCCTATTAGTTACCTGATATACAACCTACCCATCTGGCTGGACTGGTTGCAATCACCTGAACTTGAGTTTTGGCTAAAGGTAAAACTGCCACAATCTATATGGATTCTAGATACGCACACAATGTTGTGTACGATTTTGGTATTCTTTGGAAGCAGAGGGGTTACTAAAAGGCCCTCTGGCACTGGTCTGAGTTTCAGTAGAAGAGTCATCGATTGCACCTCTTTCAAGTCTGGCTGTGCTACAAGATCGGGCACCAGAGTGTGAGAAGGAGATGTGGTCCAAAAAACACTGCACATTATAGTCTGACCCTCTATGGTGCTCTCTGGATGGCTGCCTAGTAGCACCTAGACTGCATATTCCTCATCTTGCCAGATGGGCACATTCCATAGCACATTCTGTAAAGGAGCAATGATCACTGTCGTGATCAGCGGCAAGTTCGCTCTCTGGTTCCCACCCAGAAGAACGTTAGGATGACATATTTTGTAAACTGAAGAGGGTACAAAATGATGAAAATATTGTATTTTAAAAAAATGTTTTATTGGTTAGTTTTCTTTCAACCTTTAACATATAACAAACAATCATCAATGGAAAGAATACGAAGACAAGAACTCCAGTTCATATAACCCTTGCCCTTTAGATATCAATAATTCCTTTTACTATCTCCCAACCTTGGTATCAGTCAGAAATACCTCTACAAATTTCAAAGCATCAATTATTTGACCAAGTCGGTCCGCAGTTAATAGCCTCTCCCGCAGTTGCTCTTCCAGAGTGGGATGAAACTATTGCATTACTCCAAGATTAGGCCACATAACCTTGCACAGGCCTAGTCTAGTGAGAATAATCCATTTTAAGTGTGTATTTCTACATATAGGGATTTCTTTTTTGGCACAAAGAAATGTGTATCTGGTCGTTCCCTCATTAGTTGTTGCACAATAGTTTATCTAACCGTGATCACGCTGCTTAATTTAGTCCAGCACAAGGAGGCTCCACTTCAAAAGGAGGCCCAGCACGTGCTGCAAATACATTTATAACGAGCACCCAGCTATACTTATGTTTAAACAAATAAGAGAGTATCTGGACTAACTTGAATGGATAGCTTGTAAGTGGAGACACTTTGAAGATAATTGTGCAGCCAGAGGAACCTCCTTAAATTGAGTTGAACATTCCTTGTGTCACAGATAAGGTTCAATGCACTGGGACATCTACATAAGCTGAGACCTGGAGGGAGGGGAGGCGACTCCGGGATTTGGACGCTGGTCTGATGAGTGCGTTACTGTGTAAATCCTCTGCTTTACTGCTGTTAAAGTTTACCAAACAAACCTCATCCAAAACGTCAAGTCTTGAGTGTTTCCTCATCAATGCATTGAGGCAATATGTTGCAAACGTAAACCCTTGTTGCTTTAGTGATAAGAACGTGTAGTAAAGTTATTGATAACATTTACTGCTAATCATTTACACAAGGGCAATGAGCATTGATTCCTGGATGTTCTGGGGACAGGCCTGCACCTATATCACTGCCCAATAGTAAACATGTCACGTGATCCGGGAAAGTTATTTCTCTAGCACTAAGCACAGAGCTCCAACTCTCTTGCATCAGATATAGGGCTACTATCTGCAGCAAAAATATACAATCAAGAATTACATTAGAATTTGGAAGCTCCAACTCTCTTGCACCAGGTATAGCGCTACTATCTGCAGAAGAAATATAGAAGCAAGAATTACATTAGAATCTGGAAGCACCAAGTTTCTTGCATCAGGTATAGCGCTACTATCTGCATCAAAAATATAGAAGCAAGAATTGAATTAGAATTTGGAAGCTCCAACTCTCTTGAATCGGGTATAGCGCTACTATCTACAGCAGAAATATAGAAGCAAGAATTAAATTGGAATTTGGAAGCTCAAACTCTCTTGCATCAGGTACAGCGCTACTATCTGCAGCAGAAATATAGAAGCAAGAATTAAATTAGAATTTGGAAGCTCCAACTCTCTTGCATCAGGTACAGCACTACTATCTGCAGCAGAAATATAGAAGCAAGAATTAAATTAGAATTCTGAAGCTCCAACTTTCTTGCATCGGGTATAGCACTACTATTTGCAGCAGAAATATAACATAGGCCGCAGGTGAGTACACCATTGGTCATGGCAAAGCCACGGGCAATGGGTCCTGGGCAGACAAGCATTACTCGAAGCGCTCAGCTACAGCAGTGGGCTGGAGAAATGTTGCAAGCTGACCATTGACAGGAGACTACAGTCACTGGGAAGTAGGGCCAGCAGATAGGGATTTAGCAAATAGGAATACAACCACAGTAAGTTGAGCGGTTTCAAATTGCCCTGTGGCAGACGGGTCTTGGAAGAGGGTTGTGGGGCAAGGTGGTGGGCCGTGAGGGGACCAACCATCTGGAGAGTTTCAGTGTCCCTAGGGTGCAACACTGTTTTGTGTCCTTGCCGATGGCCACGGGACACTGCATTTGTTGGATGCCATGTGAATGTCTTCGCTTTGCCAAGCTCAGGGTGTCCTGTGTGTTTGTGAGAACTGGCCAATGGCAAGATAATAAAGTTCCAGCGTTCAGCACAATCATGTAATGCTAATAAATGTCATGATGAGGCGGTGTGGGAAGGTTCATGACTTCACGAGGGGTGATGATGGACAGCGAGGACAGGATGGCCTGTCCAATCATGAGCAGGTAATGTTTGTTTAGCTATAGGGGACTGACATAATCCCAGGATGATTAACAATGGCTACAATTTGTGTTCATGCTAATTGTGTGAGAATATATAAAAAGTGTGGCCGCAGTAGGCGGCGTCGACAGATCTGTTCAATCAGTTACGTACCACCGTGCTGTTTGAACCTTGCTCTTCCAGCTGCGCCTGGGCCTACAATAAACAGATATACGTGAATTTTCCATCACGGAAAAAGTCTGCAATGGAAAGGTTTGCATGAGAAATGTACACACCACAAAAGGTTCGTACATTTCCCATGCGAACATACACTTAAAAACCCTACAAACTCACACCCCCACCCACAACACACCCCAACACACCCCCACCCACACTCACAACATACACCCACGCACACCCTACTTACCTTTAAGACACGCTGGGCCTCATTACACGGTAGGCGGTAAGGGTTTACCGGTAGCGCTAAGGGCACCGGTACCGGAAAACCCTTACCGCCTTACTACCAGGTCCCTTTGCGGGACCCGACCTCAACGGCTGGTTTCACCAGCCGTTAAGTAACGGGCCCGCAAAGGGACCTTGGTGCAAATTACGGTACCACAAATTAATTACCTCCTTCCCCATTCCCATTGAGCCCTATGGGGGCAAAAATGGGAATGGGGAAGTGCCTTGGTGAATGGGGAATTACCGCCCCCGCTCACCTTGGAGTAGGGCGGTAATTCCGCCATCCACCAAGTCGGACACGGTAAAATACCGGCGGCAACCATGGCGCTAATAGCACCATGGTTACCGCCTAGCATGTAATGAGGCCTGCTGTGTCCCTGCAGTGCCAGTCCCCTTTCACTTCCGTGATCGGGATCCGGCGCTGCAGGGTCCTTTTCTTTTTTGTTTTCTTTTTTTGGCCAGATGCAGGGGTTTCCCCCGGAAACCCTGCTCACTATACTGTGTAGTATAGTAAACAAGGTGTTGCGGGGGGACACTCCCTGTTTCTTTTTTGTTTTTTTTCTCGGGTGTGCTGCGGGGGTGTCTCCCACAACCCCCACTCACTATACTGTATAGTCTGGTGAGCGGGGTGTTGCGGGGGACACCCCTGCAGTCTTTTATTTTTACCTACCTAAAATGCATGCCACCAAAGGTTCGAACTTTTGGTGTTCGAACCTTTGGTGGCATGCATTTACGAACTTTTTGCATAGGTCAGACCTTTTTTTGTGGTAATTTCTACCTATGCCCAATAAACGGGGTTACTTCGGTGTACCAGTCGTTACTTGCCTTTGGAGGACCCCTTATAGAGTGCCCTAAGGGCATGTATCTCTTTCCTAAACAGTGGCCTTTTAAATAGATTTGAGGCAGGGCTAGGAGGATGTGTGCCACCTCGAATCCTGGGAAACTCTAAGGATATTTTTTATACCAGCAGTACAGGAGCCTTTCTGTGGTTTGAGCAGTCAAAGGGTTAAAGTAATTGCTGCACACCGTGTCCTCTGGCACTTGTTCCCAGAATGGATGTTCTGATGGTGGTGAAGATGCAACCTCTGAGCGTTTCCTCGTGTGGCACCTCTGACGTAACCTAGGATTTGATCTTTTATGCAACGTTACTACATCCTGGCATGAACCCTCCAAAGCCTGCTCAGGGTTGAGCGTTTACTGAAGCTTTAATTTCACTCTGTGCACTCAAATGTGTTCTCACAGTGTGAATTCTCTGATGCCCGTTCCTGGTTGAGGATTTACTAAATCTTTTCTTGCACTCCGAGCATTCATAGGGCTTCTACCCTGTATGGATTCTCTGATGGTGGCACAGGGTTGAGGAGTGACTGAAACTTTTCTTGCACTCTGTGAATTCATAGGGCTTGATATGATATGATATGATATGGCATTCATAATGCACCTATACACTAGTGTTTCAAGGTGCAACCAGGGAAGGGAGGGGAAACAGAGGAAGGACAAAGACAACGATTTTACTAGGCCTAGTGACACTGAGATCACGCAAGTTCAGGGGAGAGGGGAGGGGAAAAGTGCCTGGGAGAGTGCCATACAAGGGATCATAAAACAAGTAGTCCACCAAGCAGGAGGCAAGTGTGAGGGTTAAGTGCAGACAGCAGGTGACCAATAAATGCAGGTAAGGGGACTGTAGGGTTGGAGATACAGACCCAAGTGCAAGGGTTGCCAGGAGGCAGTGCAGTTGTGCAACTGGGTGGGCAGGGACCTGGGCCTGAATTCAGAGTGTAGCCAGGTGACCAGTGCAGTGTCAGACAGGAGATCAGCAGGGGAGAGGAAGAGATAAGGTAGAAGTAAAGAGGAAGGTCTTGAGGTTCTTCCAGAACCAGAGATGGTTCTGCTCAAGTTTCAGAGAGGGGGGAGGCTGTTCCAGACGGAGGCGCCAGCCGAAGAAAGAGATCTAACCCCAACTCGTTGCTTGGAGAAGCAACTGACCCTGAGGGAGTTGGAAGTGAAGGAGCAAAGAGCTTGAGTACGAAGATATTTCCAAAGACAGAGTTGGAGGTATTGAGGTCCCAGGTCCCAGAAGGCCTTGTGGACCCTGTGTGGATTTTCTGATGGTAGATCAAGGTTGAGGAGTGACTGAAACTTGTTTTCCACTCTTGCATTCATATGGCTTTGCCCTATATGGATTCTATGATGATGGCTCAGGGTTAAGGAATGACTGAAGCTTTTCTTGCATTCTGTGCATTCATAGGGCGTCTGCCCTGTATGGATTCTCTGATGGCAGATCAGGGTTGAGGAGCGACCGAAACATTTTTTGCACTCTATGATACACACTCATGATACTATCTTGAAAAGGCAGGTGAGTGCAGCGTCCTTTGTGCCCCGATTTGGCTGCGTTTTGCAGAATTCTGGCCTTAGGCCTGTGTGCCTGCTCCCCCGCACGCCCCGCGGCTCTCTTCCTGGTCTCTGCCCTATGCCCGCCTCCCGTCCACCCAACGGCCCTGATTGGAGGATTTCTCGATGGTTTCTGGAGTCTACCGACTCGCACTCTCCCTGCCTGCCTCCATACTATCATGAAAAGGCAGGTGAGTGCAGTATCCTTAGTGCCCCGATTTGGCCGCGTTTTGCAGCATTCTGGCCTTAGGCCCGTGTGCCTGCTCCCCTGCACGCCCCGCAGCTCTCTTCATGGTCTCTCCCTATGCCCGCCACCCGCCCGCTCAACGGCCCTGATTGGAGGATTTCTCCTGAACATTAGTGACCTTCGCAGGACAGCCCTCTGCCCGTGCAGCCCCTGCGGCTAAGGGCCCCAAGGCAAAGGGCGGCTCCTTCACTGTCAGCAGGGAAGCAAAGGAAGCCAGCAGCCAACAGACACCAACAAAACTGTGAGTGTGGCATGGGCAGGGTGTAGAGCAATTACTCTACTCCAGGAAGCCCGCGCCACTCTACCTTACCTCTCCATAATGTAGACTGACATGGTTTTTACATCATGCATACTTAGAGAGATTAGTGACCACCAGCCCAAATCCATTCTTGACTGGACTGTAAATGTTGCATTGCATCACGCACTAACATACTAGCCAATGTTAACTAGTGCTACACCTATAGAGAACGGTCAAGATTAGCCTGCGTCACCTTTAGACAGGTGTAATAATGTTAAACATGTGCCACACTCAGTTGGAATGCTTTACCTTAGCTCGTGTCACATCTAGACAGGATTATGAATGTTAGCATGTGCCACACTTAGATGGAATTCTTAACCTTGGCTTTGGTGACATCAGATAGAAATGTGAATGGGTACATGTGCCACACTTAGATGGACTTCTTAACCTTAACCTGCGCCACATCCAGATAGAAATGTGATTGTTAACATGTGCCACACTTAGATGGAATTCTTAACCCTAGCCTGCGTCACATCTAGACAGGATTATGAATGTTAGCATGCGCCACACTTAGTTGGAATTCTTAACCTTAGCCTGCGTCACATCTAGACAGGATTATGAATATTAGCATGCGCCACATCCAGTTGGAATTCTTAACCTTAGCCTGCATCACATCTAGACAGAATTATGAATGTTAAGCATGCGCCACACTTAGATGGAATTCTTCACCTTAGCCTGCGTCGCATCTAGATAGAAATGTGAATGTTAGCATACACCACACTTAGATGGAATTCTTAACCCTAGCTTGCCTCGCATCTAGACAGGATTATGAATGTTAGCACGCGCCACATCTAGATGGAGTTCTTAACCTTAGCCTGCGTCACATCTAGACAGAAATGTGAATGTTAGAACACTTAAATAAAACTGTGAATGATGACAAGAGCAACACTAGAATGGAATTGTGATCACTAGCCTGCCTCACACCTAGACAGAATATTGAAAATTAGCAAGCACCACACTCCGATGGAATAGTGAATGATAGCAAGCATCACACCTAGACATAATTGCAAGGACAGCAATGCCAACTAACCAATCCACTAACAATTCCATCCCTCTGCATACACCTCTCAAACTATAACCAAACACAACCACAAGCCTTATACGCAGCAAACAGCACACATTTCACTACATTGCAACAATAAAACAAGCCACACATAGACCTGCACAACAGCACACAACGACTACCGACCGTAATACACCCCAAGCTCAGCCAACGGACCCACCGGGCTGAGACTGCCAACAGCACATCACTTCTCTCTTGCACTTTTCCAGCTCATTCCCACTAACTCACCCCCCTCCCTCTCCCTTTTTCAGAGCCACCAGAGTGCCAGGGGACCACTCGGGTGGTGATAGTGCGCGGTACAAATATCCTTTAACATTAACTTTAACTATTGCATTCACTGGGCTTTCCCCCCTGTATGGATTCTCTGATGATAGATCAAGGTTGAGGATTGTCTGAAACTTTTGTTGCATTCTGTGCATTCATAAGGCTTCTCCCCTGTATGGATTCTCTGATGCCTGTACAGATCTGAACTCTTGGCAAAGCTTTTGCCACACTCTGTACACTGGCACGGTCGCTCCCCAGTATGGATTCTCTGGTGCCTTCTTCGGGTAGAGGGGTCACTGAAGCATTTCTTGCACTCTGTGCATTCATAGGGCTTTTCCCCTGTATGGATTCTCTGATGGAGGAGCAGGCTTGAGGAGTGACTGAAGCTTTTCTTGCACTCTGTACAGTCATAGGGCTTCACCCCTGTATGGATTCTCTGATGCTTGTACAGATATGAGCTCTTAGCAAAGCTTTTCCCACACTCTGTACACTGGTAAGGTTGCCCCCCAGTATGGATTGTCTGATGCCGGTACAGATCTGAACTCTTAACAAAGGTTTTCCCACACTCTGTACAGCGGTACGGTCGTGCCCCAGTATGGATTCTCTGATGCCCGCATATATGTGAGCTGTCTGTGAAGCTCTTATCACACTCTGCACATTTATTGCGTTTCTCACTTGTGTGAGCTTTCTGGTGCACGATTAGAGCAGGCCTCTCAGTGAAACGCTCGCTGCAGATCCTGCAGGTAAAGGAGTTCTCAATGACGTGGGTCTCCATGTGTGTCATGAGTTCGGAGCGCTCCATAAAGCTCTGATCGCAGTATGTACAGTCTCTAGGAAACTCGGGTTTGGTGAGGATTCCATTTTCTGAAAAAAAGCAGAGGTTCTAGTTATTATTTGAAAACCTAAAAATCAACATTCCCAGTGCAGAGCTGTGGCTTCTTGCCCCATTTGCCATTAACACACTGCGGGATCCTAAGGAATCAATTTCCCTCCGGCACACCAGATTACATTTCTTCATAAAAAATGCAATTTTGAAACCTGAATACAGTTCATAGGTTAATAGTCTAAAATAAATATTTATAAAATAAACTCTTTTCAGTGTTCTCATATCTTTGGAACTCAGACTTGCTGAGCAATTGTGTAAAATATAATAATGAGAACAAACCTAGTAGTATGCGTCTTTCCCCTGCTTAATGAGGAATTGCAATTTGGAATTAATAGCAAATACCTTGGTATGAATCCCGCTTAACCACAAGTTTATCATAGTAAATTCACAAGAAACATATGCTAAGCAAATGTAAAAGATATAGCGTGTTCCCTCCTGTCGGCTATCAAACATTATTACATTTATGACGTGTACAAAACTTTTTAAGCCTTAATCTCAAATACATTTTGGACACAATAAACTCAAATCAAATTCAAATGTACAGTAACAAAAATTCTCTGGAGAGGACCATAGATTAGGGGGTGGATCTGGGGAGAACCGTAGATTGGGGGGTGGCTCTGGGAAGAACCGTAGATTGGGGTGGATCTGGAGAGAACCGTAGATTGGGGGTGGAACTGGAGAGAACCGTAGATTGGGGGGTGGCTCTGGAGAGAACCGTAGATTGGGGGGTGGCTCTGGAGAGAACCGTAGAATGGGGGTTGGCTCTGGATAGAAGAGAGACTCCTTGAAGATGTGGGTCTTGAGTGATTTTCTGAATTGTCGGACCATGTGGGGGGGAGATGCTGATGGGGAGGAGTATCCATAGTCTTGGGGCGTAAGCAGAGAAGGCTTGTTTTCTGGTCCTTTCCTTTTTGCAGAAGTGGATTTCAAGTATGCATGTGTCCTGGCGTCTGGTAGTGCGCTGTCTGCCGTAGATGCTGAGTTTCTACATGAGCTAACGGGGTGACTTGAGGGTGACTGCCTTATAGATAATCCAGCAAGACTTGAAGGTTATTTTTGCGTGCAATGAAGGTCGACAAGGGCCTGGGTGATGTGGTCGTATTTATGTAGACCCTTGATGAGGCGTGCAGCCGTGTGTAGGACATTTCTCAGGGGCACAAGGGCAGACGATGGAAGGCCTTCGAGGAGGGCATTGCCCCATCCAGGGAAGAAAGGACCAAGGCTTGAACAGTGGATCTAAAGCTGTCTGGAGGGAGGAAGATCTTAACTTTTCACAGGTGGTACAGCTGCTACCAGGCTGTCTGAGTTTTCTTAGCTATGTGTGTCTTGAAGGAGAGGTGTTTGTCGATGTGGAACCCGAGGTACTTGGCGCTGGGGGTGAGCTCGGATGAGAAGTTCTCAATATTCATGGTTGATAGCAGGTGTTGAGCCTGAGCATAATCGTGGAACAGACACAATGTATCATGAAACTGCCAGAGCTCATAGACAACAGGAGTTTAATTACAGTGGCTACCACTGGCCTTACTGGACACAACGAACATCAATTGTTCATGTTGTGGCAAACACTGGCCTTGTTTGTTTATTTATTTATAGTGCGCGCCTCACGCTTAGGTATCTGGGCGCATTACAAGAAAATGCAGCTTCATAGTCACATACAATGATAATAAAAGGCAGTACAGGATATAATATATGTACATGATACACAGTCAGCAATAAACAGAATATGGAAGTTATTTACAGGTAGAGATGCAGAACAGAGTTCCAAAGGCGGAGGGCTGGGGACTCTAGTAGGGAGCATCATTCGTAATGAGCCAGTTCTTCATGTTCTTTCTAAACCAGTGGAAGGATTGGTTATTTCTTAGAGCAGAGGGGAGAGAGTTCCAAAGTGGGGCAGCTAGGAGCGGGAAGCTGCTGCCGCCTGCTTTAAGTTTGTATCTAGGGATTAGTAGGCATCCACAGTTAGCAGATCTAGTAAGTCAGGCACAGTGGTTTAGAGAGAATTTATCAGTGAGATATTGTGGGGCTGAGTTATTGAGGAATTTGTAGGTTAAAGATGCTGTTTTCAGTTGAATTCTTTGTTTGATGGAGAGCCAGTTGTTATCTCTTCTGGTAGTGGAGATGTGTTGTCTGCGAGGAATGCTCAAGGCTGTCCTGAGAGCGTTGTTTTTCAGGATCTGCAGTTTCTTGGTGATGTGTTTATTGGATCCTAGATATAACGCAGTGCAGTAGTCTATTTTGGATAAAAACCAAGGCTGTAGCCAGAGTGATGCAGCTTTTAGAGGAAAGGAAAGCTTTACAGGCCCGAAAGACCTTGCACATATATCCAGTTGCAGAGGCTGTTGCACTGACCTGTTTGCACATGTTTAATGAGGAATCTAGATAAAAACTCAGTGTTTTTACCTCGCTGGCGACTTTGATGTTGTTTCCATCAATATAAAAAGAATGGTATCGGTCACCCAGTTTGGTGATATTGATAGGGGTGGCTAGGAGGAGGAGCTCCGTTTTCTCATCATTCAGGAAGAGACCGTGTGTGGCCATCCATTCCTGAATGATGAGCTAGATTCTGTTTATCATGGCTAAGTCCCTGTCATAGTCACCTGTCAGTGGGATAAGGATCTGGGTGTCAGCTGCATAGTTTGTGTAGGTGACACCCAGATGTTCCAAGTCATCAAACAGTGGTTTGGTAAATGCATTGTACATAGTGGGTGATACACACGATCCCTGGGGGACTCCACATGTTATGGGGATGGGGTCAGCTGCGGCCGATGCTGAGAACACTCATCGACCTATTGCTTAAGAAGGACTTGATCCATGCTGTAGGTTCTGGTGAGAAGTGTGCCGTTGTGGAAAGGTGATTACATAGGATCTTGTGGTCAACCAAATCAAAGGCAGCCGATGGATCCAGCAGGAGCAAGAGGGCTGAGTTTCCTTTATCTTTAAGGTCGTCAATTTGCATTTTAAGTTCAATCAAGGCTGTATCTTTCCGTGTTGCGGCCTGAAGCCTGATTGACAAAGACCTAGTAATTTGTTGGACTCCAGGAAGCTTTGTATTTCATTCTAGGCTGCTTTGTCTATAATCTTCAACAAAAAAGGGACTGTGGTGATAGGTCTAAAATATGTGGGTATATTGGGGTCAAGAGAAGGTTTTTTTTTGGAAAGGGAGCATCCATGAGTTCTTCAGGTTAGTCGGTACAGTACAAGTACGGAAGGAGGCATTAATCTGCGATGTAATCAAGGGAGCGAGGATACTCGCTGCATCCTTCATAATAGAGGCTGGGCATGAATCCCCTTGGCAGTTTGATGGTTTGAGGGAGGCTATAATTTTTAGCACCTCTTGGTGTGAAACTGGTAAAAATGTAAATCGTTGGGTCGAGGTAGGAATGTTGAGACATTGTTTTTGGGTGTTATCTTGCGGTGGCAAGTTGCGTTTTTTTGTCAATGATTTTCTTTTGGAGCAACGTAATTTTATTGGCCAAGGCCTCCTGGATTTTAGTGCACCAGGATTGGTCTTTGGAACAAAGATCTGTGGGTGGGGTGGGTGATTCGAGTTCTCTCAGGATCGTAAAGTGTTCTCTTGTACTAGAACTAGCTTAATCAATCCGTTCATTATAAGTGTCACGTTTAGCTATGAGAATTTCATTTTTGTAGTTGGCAGTGATTTTTAAGAGGATCTCTTTATTAATGGTAGTAGTTTTTTTTTCTCCATTTTTCCTTGACACAAGCCAAATGATTGTTCTTTTGGCAAATAGTGGGCTTTGCTGTGCACAGCCAGTGTCATCTTTCTTAATGTGGCATATACATGCCTCATTGGTCACAGCCAAAACAAGTGTTCCTGTTCTGCCAAAGACTGACCTTACTGTACGCAGTCAAGCAAATGTTCTTATTGTGGTATATGCTAGCCATACTATGCACAGCCAAAACGGGTGTTCTTACTGTGCCAAAGACTGGCCTTACTGGAACCAGCCAAACAAATGTTCTTGTTGTGGTACATGCTAGCCATACTCTGCACAGCTGAAATGAGTGTAATTAGTGAAGATTTATATAGCGCTTCATGCCAGATTCTCCAGCTCATAAGTGCTTGTAATAATCTGTGTCACTATTATTACCAGCAACATGCAACTCTATTACTCCACCTGGTGTCATGGGGTGGGTGACAGTCTGAGTCTGCCTGACAGGGTATCAGACCCATGACAATGCAAGTATGTTATGCTTGAGTATCTGTGCAGCTAATTATGGCAACTTTTGGCATTATTGGACCCACCCAACAATGGCAATACTGATATATATGGTCACAGAAAGCATTAAAATGTCTTCTTTCAGTGGTAAGATTATGACATGTATTTTTATATGTATTGTGAGTGTAGGAACCATGACGTGTGTTTTGCAGTGGCAATGCTGGCATACGTTTTGGGCAAAAGCAGCATGAAAATGTGTTGGAAAATGGTACTCTTGGTGACTTGAAATCTGTTGGATTTCTTCATGTGTTACCCCGCAGAACCAATTATAAATTGCTTGGCTATTTTTTCTCAAGTAATCAGATGAAATGCAGCATTTAGCCATTATTTTAACACATTTCTCACAAGGAAGCCTCTGCCCTGCCTTGTTTGGAGATTCCCGTCTGCGCTTGGTCTTGTGAACTCTTTAGTGATAAATATTTGCGCCCCTCCAGAGAAAGAATGCCACCAGCCGCCACCGAAGGAACAGCTAATTACACACCTGCAAATACAGCCAAATAGAATTTACAGGTGTTCCCCGGGTGACGTGTTGAGCCTATCAGATCTTGCTCTTTTGAGAGTTTCCTGCAACCTCAGCCTGGCTACATGCTAAAGCCTGTCAAATTACTGACCTCTGAGAGCCGTGTAATTACATAACGTTTAAACAATCATGAATGTGATGGCAGCACCAACCCTAAAGTGGCAGAGGATACAAGCGGTGTCCGGTCAAAGGTTTGACACCAAAAGGATCGAATGACCAAAGGGTCGAGGTAATAGGACGGAAAACCAAAGGGTCGAATTTAAAAAATATATATATTTTTTTTGGTTTAGTATAGTAAAAAAAAGTGTTTTTTTGCACCAAAAAACAGGGGTTTTGGGGGGGGGATTCGGTCCTTTTGTTTCGACCCTTTGGTCATTCGATCCTTTGCATTCGAGACTTTGACCTAGAACCGATAAAAGCCTGTCCAGACAATATCAAGTGCCCCCTTCCATGAAGCCAAAGACTTCAGTTACAGACCCTTTAGGTAGATTTTCATGTTTTGTGTGAAATCTCCACTAAATGTGAGTCCCCTCCCCTCCCTCGCACATCTTGTCAGTTCTCCTGAGTGGGAACCTTTTCCCCTCCCCCCTCAAGCACTCCATTGTACACCCACTCCTAAAAAAACCATCCTCTGACCCTATCTGCCCTGCCAGCTATCTCCCTATTTCCATCACCCCCTTCCCGGAGAAGCTGCTGGCGAAGATGGCATTGCCCCAACTCAACACTCACAGCATCCAGAGGTACGGAAACTGCTCTTCTGAATACACGTGAAGAACTGCTCGCATCTCTGGTCTCCAGCTGTCCTCATCCATCTCAATCTCTCTTCTGCATTTGACACAGTAAACCATTCAATCCTCATACAAAGGCTCCATGATACACTTGGTATTTCGGATCGGGCACTGGATTGGCTGTCCTCTTTCCTCACTAACCGCTCCTCCCAAGTCATCCTTGGCCCCTTTTCATCTCCTACTTCCAGCTCCACCTTTGGTGTCCCCCAGGGTTCTATACTCTCCCCCGGCTCTTTAACATCTACCTTGCTCTCCTTGAACGCATCATCTCCTCTTTCTCCTCCAACTTCCAGTGTGATGCAGATGACACACTGCTCGTCTTCAGACTCCCTGATGACCCTCTTTCACCCTCCATCATCCCTGACTGCCTATGTGCCATCCAGCCCTGGTGCACCTCCAATGAGCTCTGCCTCACTGCCTGTAAAACTGAGATCTTTCCCATTGGGACCCCTGTTCCCTCCTTCTTCCCCTCACTCTGGCCATCCTCCTTGGGGTCACCCCCTTCGCCTTCAACTGAAGCTAGAAACCTTGGAGTCATCTTCGACTCCTCTCTCCTTCCTCCCTCACACTTAGGACATTGCCAAGAAGTCCAGCTATCAGCTCTTCCTTCTCAAAGGAATTTTACCTTTTCTCACTTTCCCTCAGAGGCTCAATGCGATCCAAGCCCTGGTTCTCTCTAGACTTGTCTACTGTAACAGCCTCCTCCTGAACCTTCCCTCTTCAACCCTGCGACCCCTCCACCTTATCCAGAATAGGGCAGCAAGACTTATCCTTTGCCCTAAGCCCAGGGGCGCATCTCTCCTGCACTATAAAGGCTTCACTGGCTCCCTGTTGCTGCAGGGAATACATTCAAATCCCTCTGCATCATCCACAAGGCGTTCTGGGCCCGAGGACCACACTATCTTCAACATTTTATCTGGCTAAATACTCCCTCTCTAGAACACTTCGCTACTCTGGCACCAACTCTTTGTGTGCAAAGCATTTAGCTAAACAGAAGGAAGGGAGTCGCTCACTTTTCTCTGCTGGCTCCCTCCTCTGGAATATCCTCCCCCCTCTGAGCCTTGAGCAGGATCTCCTCAAATTCCGGAATCTCCTTAAGACCTTGCCCTTTTCCTCCTCTTTCCCTCCTTCTCTCCTCTGCTAATCCCACAGTTGCTGAATCGGTGTTCTTGGACCTTATGCATCCTCAGGCCTTGACCTCCCACACCAATTCTGTCCAGCTCCTGTCTATCCACAGCACTTAGCAAATTCACACCTTCCGCTCTGGAGGCTGGCACTTACACCTCCCGCAGCCCAGGCTGTCTCGCACTCAACATTCCTAGCACTTTGTCTATGGCTCTCCCTCCAGCTAAGATCCCCCAGCACTTACCACCTCTTCCCTCTTCCTTTCTGCACTTGCATGTTATGAATACTCACAAGGCATAGTAGGTTTGCCCCCCCTCTGTTTTTAAATATTGTGTTGTAATGCATTTCCCTCCCCTATTCCCTCCCTGCCTGTGGGCGCTTTCAAACAGTATTGTCTTATTGGATAAGCACCTAAAAAGCCAACAATAAATCAATACATCTGTAATGTACTTTTGCAGCACGCAGCACTCTCTATGCAGTGTGGCTGGACACACCGCACTCTCTGTGCAGTGTGGCTGGACACACATCACTTTCTGTGCAGTGTGCACTCTCTGAGCAGCGTGGCTGGACACACAGCACTCTCTGAGCAGCGTGGCTGGACACACAGCGCTCTCTGTGCGGCGTGGCTGCGCACACATCACTCTCTGTGCAGCGTGGCTGGACAAACAGAACTCTCTGGGCAGCGTGACTGGACACACAGCACTCTGTGCAGTGTGGCTGGATACACATCACTCTCTGTGCAGTGTACACAGCACTCTTTGTGCGGCGTGGCTGGACTCTGTGCAGCGTGGCTGGGCACACAGCACTCTCTAGGCAGCGTGGCTGGACACACAGCACTCAATGTGTGGCGTGGCTGGACACACAGCACTCTCTGCAGCGTGGCTGGACATAAAGCACTCTCTGTGCAGCGTGGCTGGACACACAGCACTCTATGCAGTGTGCACTCTCTGAGCAGTGTGACTGGACACACAGGACTCTGTGCGGCGTACAGCACTCTCTCGGCAGCGTGGCTGGACACAGAGCACTCTCTGTGCAGCGTGGCTGGACACACAGCACTCTATGCAGTGTGCACTCTCTGAGCAGCGTGGCTGGACACACATCACTCTCTGTGCGGCATACAGCACTCTTTGGGCAGCGTGGCTGGACACAGAGCACTCTCTGTGCAGCGTGGCTGGACACACAGCACTCTCTGTGCAGTGTAGCTGGGAGCCCTTTGGGCTTCCCTTTTTATTTTCTGTTATTTTCCTTCAGAGTACGCATGTTCCCAAGGGCAGGGGGATATTTTTTGTCCTACCTATCTTTTCTTTTGTGAGATCAGCACACCCACCTTATGTGGAGTGCTGTTATGTTATGTTAATTGATTTTATAAAGCGCACGCACGCTGAAGCATCTTGGCGCTAAGAATGAACCAGTGAGTTTTAAAAACTAGCTGACAGAGAAAGCTTTTTATAACAGATAAGTTTTCAGCAGCCGACGAAAGGCAAGGCGATTTCTAGTAGCCCTCAATGAGACAGGCAGGGAATTCCACAATTCTGGAGCCGCCACAGAAAAAGAGCGGCCGCCCACCCGCTCAAGCTGGTAGCGAGGAACCAAGAGAAGACAGGAGCCCTTAGACCGCAATTCCCGAGAAGGTACATAGGTGCAGAACTTTTCCTGGAGATATTCAGCACTAGATCCATAGAAAGCCCAGTGAACGATCACCAGGGATTTAAAGCGAACCCACTGATGAACAGGGAGCCAATGCAGCGACCAGAGAACATGAGAAATATGGGCACCGTATGGCGTACCAGTACAGAAAAAAGAGAATTACAATAATCCAGCCGACTGGAGAGGCCGTAACCATGGGCCTAAGTCGCGTAGGAACAGACAGCAGGACCTTGCGAAGAACTCGGAGTTGGAAAAAACCTGCCTTGCAGATGGCCCCAATGTGGGCAGCCATAGACAGGGCAGAAGAAAATATTACTCCCAAGTTTTGTACCTTCAAGACTGGAGAAGGGCAAAGGCCAAGTTCCATTGGCCAAAAGGCCAAACACCAAGACAAATCCGACGAGGGGTTGACCAAGTGGGGGCCATGTGGGGTGTACACCACCAGGACCTCCATCTTGTCCCCATTAAGCTTCAGCCAATTGCTGCCCATCCACTCACTCACGGCCAACAGACAACTTCTAAGCTGAGGTGCGAGGCCCGGCTGGGTAGAGTCCAACCGGACGATGATTTGCATATCATCAGATTTGAGACAGACATCATTGATGGCCCATACATTAAGGACAAAGTAGAAAAATCAAATGATTGGTGCTGGCTGCTGAAGCCCTGAGTAGAAACTCTTGCAGCTAATGCCAGGCAGGGAAAGACCAGACTGTGCACACTTTTGGGTCATGGAACACTAGAGGATTCTCATATCTCTTCCAGGATCATTGGCTTGATGGGCTAGAAGTGGCTTGCCTTCAGGAAGCCTGGCTGGAAGACTGTCCCCTTTCTGAGGACTATGAAGTGGCTATCAATCCAGCCATTAAAAGATCTAAGGGAGACCAATGGCTGGCCTCCTAACCTTCGTTAAAAAAACCTCAGGCTACCGAATGACTAAATCAACTAATATATCCACATGCATACAGGCAACAGCCATCACAACAACAAGGAAACAAATTGTGAAAGCGGAGACAATCTACATCATCAACCTATATTGGAACCACATATCGGCTGGCACAACAACCTTTATAGATCAAGTTACGGCATTAATAGATGAAATACTCAAAGAAGTTGGAACATCAGGTATTACGGTATGCGGAGACCTAAACATCAACTGCACAACCATAAAGCACGGAAAGAACAATGGTAAGCAGGACATTGATCAACTTGCGGCACAATGTTGCCTGGAGATGGAGCTAAGGCATTTGTTTATGCTAAATGGGAATACGGTTGGGGACATTCCGGCCAACCCAACATGGAACAGACTCGGGCAGAAATCTGTTACAGATTACTTCTCTGTGTCTGAGAATATACATCAAAAAACAATATCCTGACAGGTGACTCCCATGCTCCACAGCGACCACGACATGGTGAAGTTGATGTTAAGAGCGCCTGATGAGAAAAACCACATATCCTGGAACTACCCTATTATAGTGGAATCAAACAGAGTCAGACTAAAACTTCAGGAAGTAGAGGTGCACCAAATAGCAAGATCATACATCGAAGAACAAGACAAGGTTGAATACTGCCACCTGTTAACCCAATATGTGGAGAAAAAACACGGACCAAGGAAATGTGCTTTTGTCCCTAAACACAAATTTGATCTTGAAGTCTTGAAGAAGAAACAAGAAATGTGCACTGAAATCAGACAAACATCAAGAAGGGATGTCAAATGCTATTTACTGGTCAAACACGCAGCAAAACAAAAATACAAGAACTGGATTAAAGCACATAAAGCACTCATGCTACAAAGAGATTCAGAACTAATAATGCAGAAGATGGAAAACAAAAACTCATCCGAATTTTGGAAAATAATAAACGACGAGGGTGCATCACAATCGGCACTGTTGACTAACATGGTATCAGAAACAACAGGGACAACTTACTACACCGAACTATATAGCAAAAAGGGGAACTGGAAGGATCCCGCCTTGCCAAAACTCGATCAATGGAACCTTACATTTGACAGCGATGACATTTTGAACATCATTAAGAGGGCTAGTACCTCGTGGGCTCCTGGACCAGAAGGCCTAATTACACCCTAAAGAAAAATCCAGAGAAATGGGCTGACATATGTAATGTGCTGTTTAGCAGAATTTCCATCAAACGTGCAACCCCGAAATGCGCAATCACTGTCCCGATATTCAAGAAAGGGAACCGAGCGAACCCCAAAGACTATCGTCTGATAGCTCTCTTGGATGTTTTGGGGAAAGTATACGCAACACACCTGCAACAAAAACAACTAAAATGGATCATGGATAGTGATCACGTGGACCCGAGACAGTCCGGCTTTGTGAGGGGTGTTGGTTGTGGCCTGAACCTCCTAATAATAAATCTTCTAATAATTGAGGCACTAAGAACCGGGAGAAAGGTGTACTTAGTCTTCATTGATTTCTCACATGCTTTGACAGCATAGATCTGGTATTACTCTGGACTAAGATGAAGAACTGAGACTGCCCACCAGGTTTGCTAGCAGCAATCAAGGAACTGCATAACAAACATCAGGATTCGGTTAGATCAGGTGGGCACACTAACAGCTGAGCTCAACACCTTCTGCAGCGTCAAACAAGGATGCCCCCTGGCACAACCATAGTTTAATCTTTTTCTTTCCGACATTGGTGAAGCAATTGAAGGTGTCTGTTCTTTTTCACCAAAAGTACATGGGTCCTTGGTAAATTGGTTGTTGTATGCCGACGACCTGATACTCCTCGATGTAACCCCGATTGGGCTGCAGCGAAAAATGGACGCAATGTAAAATTATGTGAGAATAAATGGCTTGCACATAAAAAGAGAAGAGCGAGATACTATCCCTGCAAAACCTGAGGACCACTAAGAAATGTAACAACAAAAAATGTGAATGGCACTTGGGAAAGGAGATATTAAGCACTGTAACTAACACCAGATACCTAGGCATGCAAATTAGCGCAAACATAAATGATGGGACATGGGCAGAGACAGCCAAAACAAAGTGCCGGCAATTTGCATGCCAAGCAAGTATCCTGAACACAAAATATGGCAAACATTCTCTGAAACCTGTGGTGAATTTTTTCCAACAAAAAGTGGTCCCAGCACTAATATTGAGAGCGGAAAATGCTTTTGGGTGCTCAGACGAGCTATGGTCTACCCTTAAGAATATATTCTGGGTAAAAGTGCTCTTTCTACCCAAGGGAACACCTACGGCATGCATACGTTATGAGCTGAACTTAACATCCATAAATGCACGCATTAGCTGAAACACCTTAACATTGTTTCGGAAAACAACTATGAGAGACGTCGCTCCACAGTTCAAATCCTGCATAATCCTGGCAACAGCAATCCAGAATGTTTGCTCACACTGTGGAACAACTGATGTGAAGCCATCTTAAAAGAATACGAAATAGACGTAAAAACTTTGAATGAAAATCCAAACTTGGCTAAGATGAAATTATGGAGACTGGACTGGATTCTAACTGGGGACAAAAGGAGGAACAGCAGAGTCATGAAAGATGTGCCTAGTGAAGCCAGAGACCTCAATAAAATACAAAGATACATGGCTCTATTTCCTTCCAGAATAGAAGAGCCCTGTACATGAGCTTCTGCCTTAACGCATTTAAAACTAAAGGCAGAACAAGGACCTGGTCACACCTTGGCAATATGAACTTAAGTTGTCGATTTTGTGCGCAGCAAGAGGAGACATTAAAACATCTGATGCTCTTCTCTACCACTTTATGACCTCAAAGGACAAAACATCTGGGGCCTCTCATCACAAAACAGCAGTCCCTGAGCGCTGAAAACTGGTGGCAGGTGATGTTTGATGGTCTGGACTGGAAATTAATCTTCGCCCTAACCTTTTTTTTGGAAGAAGTAAAAGCGCTCTTAGCTGCCACAAACATGGAATTGAACATACATGAAAGTCTTGGCCCTACCATTGGTGACGACGATGAATTAAAAACTGATTTGACGATGATTTCTAACCAATTGTTAGATTCTAACTTTGTATCTGTATTTGTATTTTATTTATTTATATAGCGCAGCCAGGCCCAATGGCAACTGGGCGCATATCTTGACAGAGTCAGTATAGTACAATAATGGTTACACTTTGGATAGAGAGTTAGCGCAGTATATACATACAGTGAAGTTATACATAGTATATAAAATAGTGTGCAGCAGTATCTGCGGTTACCGTGTAATTATACATAATTTACAATGTGCAGTGCACAATATATACAGTTTAGGAGAATCATCAGTACAGGCGAAGGCTAACAGACCAAAAAGATGTTCTGTGGTGAGATTTAGTCATTTAGGCCTCAGTGTTAGCTAGCCACACTTTAGATCTTTGTTTGAAGAGGGTCGGAGAGTGTTCTTATCTAATTGCTATAGGAATCGAGTTCCAAAGTTTGGAGGCAAGGACAGGGAAGCTGTTTCCCCCTGCTTTATGCATTTTGTATCTGGGGATGGTCCGGCAGTGTGCTTGAGCCGATCAGAGTAGTCAGGTGGGCGTGTAGTGAGAGAAGCGAGAGGAGAGATAGATGGGGGCCTGATTGTTCAGACATTTATGTGTGAGGGTGAGAGATTTCAGAGAAATTCTTTGTTTTACTGAAAGCCAATGTAGGCTTCTCCTTGTTTCAGAGATGTGTGAGGATCTGGTGATGTTGAGGGCAGCTCTAATGGCGTTATTTTGGGTAACCTGTAGTTTGTTCAAGTTACGTTCGCTGGTCCCTAGATATAAGGCATTGCAATAGTCCAGTTTGGCCATGACCAAAGTCCTGGCCAATATAGTACAGTTCTGTACGGTCAGGAAGGGGCGGCATGCAGTGATGAGTTTACATGTGTAGGCGGATGCCGAGACAACTGCGTTGGTTTGTCTATTAAGTGATAAAGTGGAATCTAGGTAGATTCCTAGTGTTTTGGTGTCTGAGGAGACTTTGATAGAATTGCCATCAATATTGAAGGCTTTGAAGGCAGGGTCAAGTCTATTCAGTCGTTGTTGGGGACCCAGGATGAGGAGCTCTGTCTTGTCATCATTAAGACAGAGCTCATGCTGGGCCATCCAGGCTTGGATGACCTGATAGATGTCGTTCAAGGCTTTTGTGTCCTCTATGTAGTCACCTGTGATAGGGATGAGTATCTTGGTGTCGTCAGCATAGTTGGTTTATGTGACACCCAGATAATCAAGTACGTCAAACAGTGGTTTCGTGAAGACGTTATAAAGCGTTGGTGAGGTGCATGATCCCTGAGGTACGCCATATGGTACAGGGGTAGGCTCTGCTGAGGCAGTAGGTGAGAATACCCTCATCTGCCTGTTATCCAGGAAGGAACTGATCCATTTGGTAGCTTTTGTAGAAAAGTGGACAGTGCTATGTGTGTTCTAGGCTATTTGTTTGTGTTTAATGTCTATGGGGTTTTCCTCACCCTCATAGGAACCATCTTTATCCACATGTGTTACACAGCACCCTCCGTGTAGTGACACAGGGGTGTCGTAGCGACCCCCAAACATAGACTCCATACCCTGGGACTGACTACTGTCTCCCAGGGCATGTAAAGTCACCATTGACTTTACTAGTCTTAAATTCTGAACAGAACTAGTACAAACCATCATATTGTGGAAGTACTGGGTAGGGGTAATTCGATTGCCCCTGGGTCTGTTTTCAAGGGGGCACTGTCCAGTCCCCCCTTGTCGAGTTTCTGGCTGGTGGCAGTGGTTACCGCGCGAAATATTCCACAGGAATATTCTCTATGGGATTTTCCCATTGATTTTAAACGCACCACTTTTTGGTGCAATGTTAAAGATACCGCAGGTTTATTTATTTTATATTAAATCCCCGGTTGGGTCTTTTTGCCAGAACTCTTTTCTAAAATGGTGTTTGTGTCCGTCTCTGTAACTCTGACCGAGCTCGAGCCCTTTGTTCCACTATTTTGGCGGGCTTCTCCAAAGAAGCCTTCCAAATGGTGCCACTCTGTCTGGGTTCCACAGGAGCGGTGGAGGGGGGAATAGGCACCCTGGACTGCGTTGTCTCGGCAACCCAAGTCGCACTCTACTCTGATTGGCCCAGTGGTGAGCCACCCGGCTCACCACTTAGCATGTGTGATTGACAGCTAGGCTGATGAATGGGGGGTTTTCTGCATAAAAGCAGGGCCTTTGGGACTGGAACTTCAGAAGTCGCCACAGGACCTGAGAATCCGAAGAGGGAAGAAGCTGAGCCATCTGCAACCGACGACACCACCGGTGGAGCCCTGCTGCAACAAACTCACCACTTTCCCAACAACAAGAGAAGATCTTCTGCTGGAGAGTCTTCCTTTGAGCTGGTAGGATCAACCAGTTCGCCCTTTTCACCTTCCAAAAACGTCTCTTGGTTGAATCGCCTGTGCCAAGCACCTCGGTGGCCGGATAGCCAAGCTCACCACTTTTGACCACGAAAAAAAGGACTGCAACTTTTAATCGGGAACTCCGCGGCTGGTTTCATCCCTGTGCAGTGCAACAACTCCACGTTTCCTCCTCGACGAGATCTTTGCTTCCCCCTGGTCGGAACCACGAACTTCAACCACTGCCAGGAACAACTGCCACCGCTGGAGTGTCCTCTCTCTTTTTTTTTTTTGAATATATTTTTATTTTATTTTTAAGGTCAAACAAACACACTACAACCGTTTCAAAACATAGAAAGCATCATATTTCAACACATTTTCAAACTCCCCAACCCCCCTCCCCCCTTAAACTAGAGCCAGTTCTCACATATCATTTACGGGAACATCACTGGGTGGCACACTACCTAGACTGCCATCAACCGGGTCCTCCGTCTTGTTGTCACCCGGGTGAGGGTTTGCCAACGAGGCCACCAATTGCCGCCAGGCCAACAAGGGCCCTACTTCTTCTTCGCCCCCCATGGTGACCGCTTCAAACCAGACTACGGATTCAACTTCCGCCCACCTCAAGAGGTCTTTCCACCACAACTCCACCCTGGGTCTATGGGCCGCCTCCCAGTCCATGGCGATCCTACGTTTGGCCAAGACATAGGCCAGGTCCTTCATCTTGCTTATGTGTTTCAAATGCCGGGGTCTAGGGAATAGTCCAAGCAAGCATGACCAGGCCGATTCCACATCCAGCACTAGCCCCCCGCCTGCCAGTTTCGTCTTGACCTCATTCCAAAATCTATGCACCTCCGGGCAAGCCCAAAACATATGTAGCAATCCCGCGTTCACCTCCCCACACCTGGGGCATTGCTGCATAGCTGATCCCCCAAACTTTGCAATCTTCCCGGGGGTTAAATAAGCCCTGTGGGTAACATACAACTGAAGCTGTTGGAATCTCGCATTGCGGGACACCTTTTTGTGGTACCTCTGGGCCCGCTCCCACTGCCCATCCGTCATGGGTCCTCCCACCTCCTCCTCCCAATCTTGTCTCAATTTGAGCAGCTCCTTCCCTGCCCTTGCCCGCAGGAGCTCATATATCCTCGATATTTCGTGCCCGCCCTCCGATACATCGATCATGGTTTCCAGGGTGGCATCTGGATCCTCCGCGAGCACTGTCTCCGGCCATCTTTCTCTAGTCTTTTTCACCAGCCTAGTGTAGGTTATATATTGGCCACCATGTACTCCCGTCTGTTCCTGCAGCTGCTGAAAGTCCACCGCCTCCCCTTCCTGCCATATGTCCCCGAGGGTGGCTAGGCCTACCTGTTCCCAGTATCTGCGGACCGATTCAAGTAGTTGGGAGTCGCTTCCACACAGAGCCGCCAAGGGGGCTTGTTGGGAGTATGGATCCGAGTCCCCCCCCATCTTCCAAGTCCTGTGCCAGATCTCCCAGCCCAACCTCAGTAACCGCCCCTTGCCCACCAGTTTATCTCTACTCAACCACACCACTTCCATCAGGAAGTATGGGGCTGTATCTTCGCGCAGGAGCCTGGCTTCCGCCGAATCTTCAGTCGAGAGCCACCTGGCCACGTACTGCAGCTGCCCCGCCAGGTAATAGAGTTCTAAGTTAGGCAGGCCTATCCCCCCCCTGTCGCACGAGTTCTGGAGCTTCCACAAAGCCACCCTATTCCTAGAGCTGCCCCACACAAAACCCCTACACATGCTGTGAAGTTTCACAAATAGGCTTCGGGTTATCAGAAACGGGACGTTTGTAAAAAAGTGCAAGAGTCTAGGCAGGACCACCATCTTGAGCAAGGCCGCCCTCCCCATCATGGTCAGGGGCAGTCTGGACCAAAATACCATACTGTTCCTAATCCCCTCTATCGCCTTTTCCGTGTTGTGCTTGTGTTCTGTCTCGATCTTGTGGTAAATGTTTATTCCCAGATACCTAAATGTTACGGGCTGCCATGGTATTGGCAGAATAGGCAGCCTCTGCACCGGGACGTTCCTATATCTACCCAAAGGGAACAGGCTGGACTTTCCAGGGTTCACCGATATACCGGAGAGGATGGCGTACCGTTCTATCACCTCTAGGACGTACTGTAGGTTTTCTTCTGGATAGCGTAAATAAAGGAGCATATCATCCGCGTATAATGATATCAAATGCTCTCCACTGGTCGTGTTTATGCCCACCTCCCCATATTGTTGATGCAGGCATATTGCCAGCGGCTCCAATGGCAGTATATATAGCATCGGTGACCAGGGACATCCCTGTCTGGTCCCCCTGCCCAGTTGCCAAGAATCTGAGACCGTGGACCCTGTCTTGACCCTCGCCATCGGGGTGCTGTAAAACAACTGTACCCATCTGAGGTATCCGGGTCCCACTCCATACCCCTTCAGGACCGCTTTCAGCCAGGGCCATCGTACCGAGTCGAAGGCCTTGACCGCGTCTAACGACACTATGGCCAGCTCGCCCGTGTCCTCCTCAGTTTGGTCCATGACATGGTGTAGCCTCCGGTGGTTGTCGGTGATGTTCCTGCCCGGAACATATCCCGTCTGATCTGGGTGTATCAGTTTCTTAAACACCCTTTTCAGTCTATTAGCCAGCACCGCCGTGAGTATTTTGCTGTCCTGGTTGAGCATGGACAGCGGTCTGTAAGACCCGCACTCCACGGCCGGCTTGCCTGGTTTCAAGAGTGGGATGATTACGGCCTCGCGGAGAGACAACGGGAGTTCCCCCTTCTCATAGGCCTCATTGAAAGTGGCAAGCAGTGGCTGGAGCAACTCTTGCTGGTATTTTTTGTAAAACTCGCTGGGCAGCCCATCCGAACCTGGCGCCTTGCCAGTGGGCAAGTTCCGAATCACTACCTCCAGCTCATCCGAGGTGACGGGGGCGTCCAACTCGGAGCGTTCTCGATCATCTAAGGTGGGCAGTCCAATGTCCTCCAATGTGTCTAGTATGTATTGACATGTGTCCTCCCCCGTGTCCTCATACAAGTGTCTGTAGAACTTAAGAAATTCCTCATTTAGCTCTTTCTGGGTGTTGCGAATGCTACCATCTTCGCCCTGAATCTCGCTAATCACCGAGCGGGGGGTCTCACTCTTGTACAACCAAGCCAACAATCTGCCCGGCTTATCGCCCCCCGCGTGTATCCGCTCTGTATATTTCCTGTAGCTGAGTCTGCACAGTCTATCCCAGAGTGCACCACAGGACAACTGTAGCTCCTCTACTTTAGTTCTGTTATCCTCTAGCTCTCTTTCCGCCTCCCGGAGCTCCCTTTCAACCCCTCCCTGTAGCCATTTGACTTGGGAAATAGCTACCCCACGCACCACCACCTTAAACGCTTCCCACAGTGTGCCCACGGAGCTTACGCTTCCCGTGTTTTTGTCAAAATATTCTTCAATAGCGTCTCTCAGGCCCTCCCGAAACCCCTCATCCTGTAGAGCCTCGGTCCTAAGTCTCCAAGTAGGGATCTGCGGGCGTGGGGGCTGGTGTCTCCAGTCTACCACCAAGGGCGAGTGGTCCGACAGCACTCAGGCCTTGTATTCTGCTCCTTCTATTTCTCTCACTATCCTGGCTGTTACAAACATGTAGTCCAACCTTGTGTACAGATCATGTGGTGCTGTGTAGTGTGAGTACTGTCTATCCGTGGGATGCAGCCTCCTCCACGCATCCTCTAGGCCTAGGTCTTTCAGTAGGGTATTCAGCGCTTTAGCCGCCGGTGCCATTTTCCCTGTCCTATCCCTGGACCTATCCATACTGGGGTCTGCGGTACAGTTAAAGTCCCCCCCCACACTACCGTACCCCCCGCCAGGGGGCCAAGTTTACCATAGAGGGTCCTAAAGTAAGCTGCTGTATCGTTATTGGGGGCGTACAAATTTATGATGTGTATTTCTCTGTTTTCCAAGAGACCCGTTACCACCACCATTCTACCCTCCGGGTCCACCGAAGTAGCAAGCACTCGAAACGGCACATGGGGCGCCACCCAAGTGACAACCCCTCTGGCATACGCTGAGTACGCCGCCCCCACAACGGTGCCCTTCCATTTCCTCCCGACCACCTCCAGCCTTTCCCTAGTGAGGTGGGTCTCTTGCAACAGGGCTATGTCTATGCGCATCCTCTTTAAGTACATCATCACTTTGTTGCGTTTAAGGTAGCTGTTGAGGCCCCGTACATTCCAGGTCACAATTCTAAGATTACCCGATGCCATCTAGTCGGTCTATCTCCGTCCCATCTCTCCCCATAATGTTCCCCATATAGGGTCGTTTCCTGGCTTCTTCCCTACTATTAAGAAACCGTGCCCCCCTCCCCCCTTCTCCAACCTCACACCACTGCACACAACTCCCCCCCCCCGCCCTCCTTACCAACCCCCAACAATAGCCCAGCTCCATCCCTGGATCTCAGGCCTACCCACGTCTGGACCCGTCTCGTAACCAAGAACAAGGACCCCGCGGGGTGTCACCAATCTAACAGTGACCTAACTAAGTGTACTACTATCGGGTGCAGAGGTTGCTCCCCAGGAGCTCCCAGTTATCTATTTAGGAGAAGTGAATTCAACGGGACCCGTCGGCAGATGCCAAGACTTCCCCCTCACAGGCACAATATCAAACTATATTCTAGTCCCAATGTTATAGCCATGGCCTCACGGATGCCTCCGCAGCGTGCTACTTATCTCCGTCCGCTTCTGTCTGGGCGTCCGATTCCTGTGGTCGACCTTGCATATCGAGCCATTCCATTGCGTCGCTCGGCGTCTCAAAGAAGAGGGATCTGTTCTTATGGATCACCTTTAACCTGGCGGGGTAAAGCAACATGTAGCGGTGGCCTGCCTCTCTGAGCCTCCTCTTCACCGTTCCAAAGTTCATTCGACTCCGTTGCACAAGCAGCGTGTAATCCGGATACGCTGTTATATTCGCTGACCCCCTTTCTATCGTGCCCCCTTTCCGGAAAAATTCGAGAATCTTCTTGCGGTCACGATAGTTCAAGATCTTAGCAATCAACGGCCGCGGGGGGCTCCTGGGGCCGGTCTCCTGGTCAGGGCCCTGTGCGCCCTTTCGACCGCAAACCCCTGGGTCAGGTGTCGGCCTGTGATCTCCTGCAAAAGCATGTTTTCGACAAAATCCGTGGGGTTCGATCCTTCCATTCCCTCCGGTACCCCCACTATGTGAATGTTGTTGCGCCTGGCATGCCCCTCCGCCTGCTCTGTCCTCCAAATTGCCCACTCGCTGCACGAGGGCAAGAAGTTCCTTGGCGTGTGTGTTGCACGCCTCCACAGTCGGGGCCAACTCCTGCTCCAGTTCCCCAGTACGCTCTGCGATCGTTCGCACATCCTGGCGCAACGGATTCACTTCTTCTTGGACCGCTCCTATCTTAAGGTTTAGGCCCTCTTGCAACTCTTTCATGGCCAGGCCCAGCTTCGTCTCCCAGGCCACCTTCAGGTCAGCAATTGCTGCCAGCACCTCCTGGATGGTATCCGGTGGGTCCGTCACCGCCGCTGGGGTTTCCTTGCTCTTGCCCCCTTCCGCGCCCGAGGGCGACCTAGCATAGGTCTCCATCGTAGGCTGCTTGATCCGGGGTCGCACCACCTTGGAAGACATCTTGTTGCGTCGATTGGGCCCACACGCCCAGCTGTATCCAGAGGGTTCAATCTGCTAGTCCGCCACAACCCATGGTTGCTGCAGTAGGGGCTCGTCCTTATGTGCTTGCTTTCGGCCCGAGGCACTTGCGACCCGTCTATCTAGTTGGGCTTGCCCACGTTTTGACCAACCTTCTCTTCCTCAGCGCGTCGGACCTTTTATGGCCCTTTGTCCACAGGCGGCCATCTTGGGTGCTCCCCTTCCTTTGCGCGACCGCCAACTTTTTCGGGGTCTAGTTCCGTGAATATGCAGTCCCGCCATTGGGGAGGGCACGCACCGTGTGCCCCCCACTTTCATACGCCTTTAGATGCACCGTGGGCTCGGAAGTCTGCCAAAAACCATCACTTTTTCCCAGGATCAGATCATCGGGAGCTCCTCCAGGGAACGTCCTCTCACGTAGCCATCAAGCCACGCCCCCGGAGCGTCCTCTCTCTTTAAGGTACTGTGTCCTGCCGGGCCTCCTTTTCTACAGATTGCTAAAGGTGACCCTTAAATCCTTGGCTTTCTAAACTGGGTTGGCTCCAGACCTTCTAACTATATCTTTTGAATCACTCCAACCTCTTTTGAACATTCTGCAAAGACTTTTAGTGCAACTTAAACTGTGTGATCTTGGGCACATTTTGCCTTGCCCCATTTAAGGTGGGCATGGCCTATGAACCTTGGCTCTCCAGTGTACACTGGCTTTATTCCCTTGCTCTGAACTCTTAAAAGTGTTGGGAACTGTTTTATTCTATGCTCTGCCTTTTCTCTCCCTTTGAAACTTAACTATTGGAGTGCCATCTAGGTTACGCGCTCACATCTGTCTTAACAAATAGTCGTGCTTTAACCCTGACTTGTCTGATAGTTATCAAGGGAGGTGTTTATACTTTACCTGACTGTGTTTTAACTTGCTTTTCATTGAGAGTGCTAGTGTATTGCCTAAAGTGTGTTTTAAATAAATAACTCTATACTTTTGATACAAAGCTCTGGTCAGTGTTTGTTTGCTCTACTATCTTTTTTGCCCTATTGTGTATACTCTACATACTGCCCTACTCTTCTTGAGAGAAGTCTGACTTCTCAGCCACAGCTACCAGGTAAATCTGGGTGGTACAGACTGCTACCAATTGGGTTTACTGCTTACTCCTCCGCTCAACCTCTTCCAACTCTTTGCAGGTGAGACGTTTTGCCAAACAGAGATTTGGAGGTAGGTCTTTATCCTCTACAGGTGTCTGCCTGTGGAACAGCGTCCCTGCCTCTCTCCGTCTTGAGCCGGGTCTCCTTAAGTTGCAGAAACTCCTCAAGACCGTTCTCTTCTCTTCCTTTTCTCTCTCCCGCTCCCCTGTGACCCCCCCTTCTCTTCACTACTGCTTCCCCCCTTCTCTCTCCTTCTCAACTGCTCAGTTTACTGGCTGGTCGTCTGGTGAACCTCCAGAGCCTCACAGGTCCCAGTTTCCCCCGGCGGTCCTGCACTTGCCTCTGGGCCTCTGCACTCTGCTTGGCACTACTGCACTCGGAATATGTTCCATGAGAAGGGGCAACCACCCTGCACTTAACCCATGCCCCCGCTGGACTAAGCGCCTTTGTCCCCCTCCCCCTTCCTCGCACTTCTTTTCTGCGCATTTGCACGACCTTGAATGTACTAGGCCTAGCATGTTTGTCTGTCCTGTTCTCCCTCTGTCTCCCCTTTCCTAGCTTGGTTGTGCCTGAAACACTTGTGTATAGACGCGTTAGTGATGACCAACCATCAATCATTCTGAATGTCGCTGGCCTAGTACGGTAGGTTATTCTGCATGTCCTTTTCCGTTGCCTCCCCCTCCCTTTATCTCCCCACTCTTTGTCATGCACTTGCACTATCTGACAGTAGTTTATTGATTGCTTGCTCATTTCCTTCTCTCCCCACCTCTTCTCTCGTTCCTTCCTGTCATGCACTTGCACTATCTGACAGTAGTTTATTGATTGCTTGCTCATTTCCTTCTCTCCCTACCTCTTCTCTCGTTCCTTCCTGTCATGCACTTGCACTATCTGACAGTAGTTTATTGATTGCTTGCTCATTTCCTTCTCTCCCCACCTCTTCTCTCGTTCCTTCCTGTCATGCACTTGCACTATCTGACAGTAGTTTATTGATTGCTTGCTCATTTCCTTCTCTCCCCACCTCTTCTCTCGTTCCTTCCTGTCATGCACTTGCACTATCTGACAGTAGTTTATTGATTGTATGCTCATTTCCTTCTCTCCCCACCTCTTCTCTCCTTCCTTCCTGTTATGCACTTGCACTATCCGACAGTAGTTTATTGATTGTATGCTCATTTCCTTCTCTCCCCACCTCTTCTCTCGTTCCTTCCTGTCATGCACTTGCACTATCTGACAGTAGTTTATTGATTGCTTGCTCATTTCCTTCTCTCCCTACCTCTTCTCTCGTTCCTTCCTGTCATGCACTTGCACTATCTGACAGTAGTTTATTGATTGCTTGCTCATTTCCTTCTCTCCCCACCTCTTCTCTCGTTCCTTCCTGTCATGCACTTGCACTATCTGACAGTAGTTTATTGATTGCTTGCTCATTTCCTTCTCTCCCCACCTCTTCTCTCGTTCCTTCCTGTCATGCACTTGCACTATCTGACAGTAGTTTATTGATTGCTTGCTCATTTCCTTCTCTCCCCACCTCTTCTCTCGTTCCTTCCTGTCATGCACTTGCACTATCCGACAGTAGTTTATTGATTGTATGCTCATTTCCTTCTCTCCCCACCTCTTCTCTCGTTCCTTCCTGTCATGCACTTGCACTATCTGACAGTAGTTTATTGATTGCTTGCTCATTTCCTTCTCTCCCTACCTCTTCTCTCGTTCCTTCCTGTCATGCACTTGCACTATCTGACAGTAGTTTATTGATTGCTTGCTCATTTCCTTCTCTCCCCACCTCTTCTCTCGTTCCTTCCTGTCATGCACTTGCACTATCTGACAGTAGTTTATTGATTGCTTGCTCATTTCCTTCTCTCCCCACCTCTTCTCTCGTTCCTTCCTGTCATGCACTTGCACTATCTGACAGTAGTTTATTGATTGTATGCTCATTTCCTTCTCTCCCCACCTCTTCTCTCGTTCCTTCCTGTCATGCACTTGCACTATCCGACAGTAGTTTATTGATTGTATGCTCATTTCCTTCTCTCCCCACCTCTTCTCTCGTTCCTTCCTGTCATGCACTTGCACTATCTGACAGTAGTTTATTGATTGCTTGCTCATTTCCTTCTCTCCCTACCTCTTCTCTCGTTCCTTCCTGTCATGCACTTGCACTATCTGACAGTAGTTTATTGATTGCTTGCTCATTTCCTTCTCTCCCCACCTCTTCTCTCGTTCCTTCCTGTCATGCACTTGCACTATCTGACAGTAGTTTATTGATTGCTTGCTCATTTCCTTCTCTCCCCACCTCTTCTCTCGTTCCTTCCTGTCATGCACTTGCACTATCTGACAGTAGTTTATTGATTGCTTGCTCATTTCCTTCTCTCCCCACCTCTTCTCTCGTTCCTTCCTGTCATGCACTTGCACTATCTGACAGTAGTTTATTGATTGCTTGCTCATTTCCTTCTCTCCCCACCTCTTCTCTCGTTCCTTCCTGTCATGCACTTGCACTATCTGACAGTAGTTTATTGATTGCTTGCTCATTTCCTTCTCTCCCTACCTCTTCTCTCGTTCCTTCCTGTCATGCACTTGCACTATCTGACAGTAGTTTATTGATTGCTTGCTCATTTCCTTCTCTCCCCACCTCTTCTCTCGTGCCTTCCTGTCATGCACTTGCACTATCTGACAGTAGTTTATTGATTGTATGCTCATTTCCTTCTCTCCCCACCTCTTCTCTCGTTCCTTCCTGTCATGCACTTGCACTATCTGACAGTAGTTTATTGATTGCTTGCTCATTTCCTTCTCTCCCCACCTCTTCTCTCGTTCCTTCCTGTCATGCACTTGCACTATCTGACAGTAGTTCATTGATTGCTTGCTCATTTCCTTCTCTCCCCACCTCTTCTTTCGTTCCTTCCTGTCATGCACTTGCACTATCTGACAGTAGTTTATTGATTGCTTGCTCATTTCCTTCTCTCCCCACCTCTTCTCTCGTTCCTTCCTGTCATGCACTTGCACTATCTGACAGTAGTTTATTGATTGCTTGCTCATTTCCTTCTCTCCCCACCTCTTCTCTCGTTCCTTCCTGTCATGCACTTGCACTAGTAGAAACTTCAAGGCCTAAGAATGATGACTATATTCCCTTGTTCCCTTTCCGCCTTGAAGCACTCCACTTGTGTATAAGCGCTTTACAAATAAACAATTACAATTACAATGCCCTGGGGCCTGTGACCTTTGTGCAGTGCATTGTCTTCTGAAGATCGAACACTCCCGAAACTTTGGTGGACTCCTTCCGGACCTCTAGAGGCAAGATTCCACTCCTTGAAGTCCCCTCACCAGAGTGATGGACAGAGAAAGCGAGGCAATAACCTTTCTTCACTGGTGCCTTGAAAAGGGTGTCAAAATCTCAGTGCCATGAAGAATCCTTTGCTGGACGCCCCTGCACTCAACCACTGCTGTGAAATCCACTTCAGTGTCACTTCCTTCATCTCCACGACCAAGAATCTAGTGACCGGGGCGGCTGCTGCTGCACCACGAGGGCATCCTGCTGCATCAGTGTTTTGCTCCAAAGGTTCTGTAAGACTCAAGGTAGAACTTACATAGAGTTCCTTCACTGCTTCTATGTTGCTGGAGTACTGATTCCTGTATTTGGGTGTTCGCCCAGACACGTTCGCCCAGGCCTAACGCTTGTGCGCCTTTAGGGAGCCTTCTCCGAAGTCTCTGAACCCCTTTTCCAGCCAAATATGTAACTTCCTTGCTGCTGAAGATTTGCTCTGGAACTCTTGACTTTCTACAGCTTGTGCCTTACCTGTATTGACCTCCAATCTGACCCTGAAAGACATTCAGCACTAGATAGGGATGGACTACTGAAGCCTAGGCCTCTGTAAAAGAATTGCAATGAAATGACTTACCTTGAGTTGGTGATGTTTCATATCTTCTTTCCTGAAACAAAGTATTACAAGTTCATTACAAATGTGGATTTACTTACCTGCAATATTGCTCATAGCGATTATGAAGTCACTACAAAAGTAATTTACTTACTGTATACAATCTATTGGTTTTGCATTGTGTCTACTGAAATTATAGTATTTACCTTACTGAAGATTTATCTTTCCCTTAGTTTATATATAAAATAAACCTATATAACCTTTTCGTGTGTCAGTGTTTCTTTGGATTAAGTGTATGCTCGAAATTCTTTGTACCTTCCTACAGCCCCCCTCCCTCCTAAAATAAGCCTGGCTGTTCGACCATTGCTACCAACATACTTGTGTGGTTCAGCCATATACTTGACGTTGGAGCCCTGTGGCCCAAGTGTGTGAGTTTCTAAAGTCGTATCATAGGTGGACATTTGCAAAACTACCTAAAAGCCCCCCAAAAGTTCCTGGTCAAGCTCATCATCGTTCTACCCACCTGTAGGACTTCCGGTCTCCGATTCAAGGGTCTCCATGGAACAGGCATCAGTCGTGTCTTCAACAGGCATCGTGTCGATGGCTGTAGTATGTGCATGTCCTGTAATCCCATGAAGAGAACAGTCTAATGAAAACCGGTGCATGTCTGCTAAAATCCTGTATGCTAACATGTATCATCAGCAAAAAGGGAACTTGTAGGAACACAGGGAGAAGAGTGACTGCCAATTGTCCAACCTAAGACGTGCAACAAACCAGGATATACTGTAACACGATGGGAAGAGATAGGTAACCGAGCGAGCCCTGCAATGTCTCATGCCGGGATCATACACCACTTATAATGATATGATATGGCATTTATAACGCACCTATACCCAAGTGTTTCAAGGCGACATGAAGCATGGCAGGGGAAACGGAGGGAAGACCGAGGCAACGATCTTACTTAGCCATGTGACATTGAGATTGTGCAAGTGCAGGGGGGGTGAAAGGGAAAGTGCAGGGGTGAAAGGGGAGGGGGCAGTGCAATGCATAGTATCAACAGTAAGAATACATAAAATAAATAAAAACAATAGTTAAAAGTGCTGCCAGCTTGTGGCAAGTGCAGGGGTAAGTGCAGATATCAAGTGGCAAGAGCTGGGGGGACTGTATGGATACAGAAAACAGTCCCAAAGTGCAGGGGTTGCCCAGGAGGCAGTGCAGGAGTGCAGCTCGCGGGGGAGGGGACCTGGGCACGAGATCAGAGGGTAGCCAAGTGACCAGTGCATTTTCAGTCAGGAGTTCAGCAGGGGAAAGGAGGAGAGAAAGCAGAAGCAAAGAGGAAGGTCTTGAGCTGCTTCCGGAATCAGAGATGGTTCTCTTCAAGTTTCAGGGAGGCTATTCCAGAGGGAGGCCCCAGCCGAAGAAAGAGATCTACCACCAACCCGTTGCTTAGAGAAGCGACTGACCCTGAGGGAGTTGGAGGCGGATGAGCGAAAAGCTCAGGAAGGAAGATATTTAGGAAGAGAGAGTTGTAGGTATTGGGGCCTCAGGCCCCAGAAGGCCTTGTGGACAATGCAGAGGGTTTTGAACTTAATCCTCGCTGCCACTGGGAGCCAGTGCAGAGATTTCAGTCCTGGAGAGACACGATCCCTGGGCTTGAGGCCAATGACAAGTCTTGCAGTCCTATTCTGGATAAGTTGCAGAGGGCGGAGAGTGGAGGCAGGCAGATTTAAAAAGAGGCTGTTGCAGTAGTCCAGCATAGAGAGAACCAGAGCTCTGGAGACAGTGAGCTTCTGGGGAAAGGAGAGGAAAGGAAGAATACCTCTGAGGAGGTGCAGCTGGTAGTGTGAATTCTTAGAGACATCAGAGATGTGAGGAGAGAAGGAGAGTGTGGAGTCGAAGATGACCCAAGGTTTTTAGCCTCACAGGTGGGAGCAGGGAGAGGGTCAAGAGAGGCCGGCAAGAGAGTGACAGGAAAGGAGCGAGCAGGTGTACTGATGAGGAGAATCTCAGTCTTACTGGCATTAAGGCAGAGATCGTTGGCGGCACACCACTCCTGGATAGCGGACAGACAGTCAGAGATGAGAGAAGGAGAAGAGGTGGCGGAAGGGAGCCTGAAAATCATCTGCATAGCACTGAAAGTTGGAGCAGAGAGCTGCAATGCGGTGGGCAAGAAGTGCCAGGTATTGGTTGAACAGCCAGGGAGAGAGGTTAGACCCCTGGAGAACACCACAGGTAGAGGTAGAGATAGAGATAGAAGAGAGGAAGGACCCAAGGTGGACCTGGCAGGGTCGATGGGAGAGGAAATAGGTCAGCCAAACCAGGGCCTGATCGGTGATACCCAGGTTATCACGTAGACGGTTAAGCAGGATGGCATGGTTGACTGTGTCAAATGCAGATGAGAGATCAAGTAAGATGACGACACAGGGGGTATTGGAGTCAAGGTTGGAAAGCAGGTCTTCACGGATGTACAGGAGAACAGTTTCCATGCTTCTGGCAGCTTTGAAGCCAGACTGATGGTCATGGAGACAACCAACCAATTCAGTGTGAAGATTAAGCTGGGAGATGGCCAGATTTTCCAGGAGATTGCCCAGGAAAGGAGTGATGGAGATTAGGTGGTAGTTAGCAGGGTAGGAGGGGTTGGCTGAGGGTTTCTTAAGAAGAACAAGTTACTTACCAACTGTAAAATTCTTTCGACTGGATGTTCCTCCCACATATTCCTCATCTTAGATATATTCACCAGCTTGCTTCTTCTTTCGGCAAAAAAAAAAAATCGCCAGAGGGCGCTGTGCTCGAGGCCACGTAGCTTGGTCCCTCGAAGGCCGCCGTCGAGCTTCGACGTCATCTGTCGTATAAAGGGCTCAAGCAGCGCCTGTTGGTTCAGTTCTGTTTTTTCGATGTTAAAGGTCGCATCAGTTGTATTTTGTGCTGGCAGATGTCACGCTCTTAAGGAAGTACAAGTGCAAAACAGCGTAAAAACTGTACGGAGGGGTAGGTTGGGAGAGTCGATGAGGAATACGTGGGAGAACCATCCAGTCGAAAGAACGTTACAGTTGGTAAGTAACTTGTTCTTCGAATGGATTGTGTCCTCCCACATATTCCTCATCTTAGACTCCCACAGCAGTTGTAATTTAGAGGAGGAGGGAGTACTATAGTTCTTCAATTATGCACAGAATGAAGGACGGCTTTTGCAAAAAGGCCTCCTCGGTAAGAAGTGGTGTCTAAACAATGTTTTGTAAAAGTGTGCATTGATGATCAAGTGGCCGCAGCACAAATGTCTTGCACTGGAACACCCCTCTGAAGAGCCGTGAAAGTTGCTATGCCCCTGGTTGAATGAGCCCTTAAACCACCTGGAGGCTCCTACCCAGACAATTTGTAACATTCAGATATTGCTAGGATAATCCATCTGGATATAGTTTGCGTGGACACCCCAAGGCCCAATTTGTGTCCAGTGTAACCGACAAATAACTGATCAGTTTGTCTAAATCTTTCCAGTCTAGATATGTAGAAACTGAGAGCCCTTTTAGGGTCTAGTCTGTGGAATCTTTCCTCCTCTTTACTTGCGTGCGGAGGAGGATAAAAGGACGGTAATGTGATCTTCTGTGACAGATGGAAATCTGATACTATTTTAGGTAGGAAAAAAGGCTTAACCTTTAAAACAACTTTATCCTTACAAGAGAGCGCCTGCAAATCACTCCCCCTGCGGGCTGAAGTTAAAGCCACTAGTAGAACAGTTTTTAAAGTTAGGAGCCTTAAAGGACAATAATGCAAAGGCTCAAAAGGGGCACACATAAGAAACTTTAAAACTAAATTTAAATCCCAAATGGGAACTTGGAACGGTGTAAGAGGGAACACATTTGTTAACCCTTTAAGAAATTGGATAACTAAAGGCATTTTGAAATGCTCTGAGGATCGCTTGAAGATGGATAGCGCTGCCAAATATGCTTTAATAGTTCCAACTTGTAGCCCCGAGTTGGCTAAATGTAATAGAAAGGAAAGCACCATGGGAGTGGTACATTGAAAAGGATCCACATTCTTATCCCTGCACCAGTTACTGAATGTCTTCCAACGACACCGGTATAAGGATTTTGTTGCTGGCCTTCGGGCCGAAAGCAAAATCTCCATAACGTCATCCGGGAGGGCCCAACCCTTATATCTCAACCTCTCAGAAGCCAAGCGTGAAGAAGGTTGAGTGTCTTCACCTCTGGATGGAGAACCCGACCTTCCTCTTGCGAGAGAAGATCCTCTTTGTGGAAGACGTGTTGGCAGGCAGATGGACATGTCCAGAAGGTCCGGGTGCCACGTCCTCCTGGCCCAATCCGGGGCAATTAGGATCATGGTTTTCCTGAACTTTCTCAACCTTCTGATTACTTGAGGAATCACGGGGACTGGAGGAAACGTGTAAAGGAGTGGAAATATCCAGTCCACTACGAACGCGTCCCCTAGAGCTCCTCTCGGGGGAAATTCCCTTGAGCAATACAGTTCGCACTTCCTGTTGGCACCGGTAGTGAACAGATCCACTTGAGGGGTTCCCCAAAGGGCAAAGATCTCATGAAGGACTTCCTGAGCTAGCTCCCACTCGTGGGAGACTGCGCTCTGCCTGCTCAGAGCATCCGCCACCGTGTTCAGCTCTCCGGCTAGGTCAACTGCCGATAGAGAGATTCCTTCTTGTATTGCCCAGAACCAGAGCTGCATCACCTCTCTGCACAGTGGGAGCGATCCTACGACTCCTCTTTTGTTGAGGCAGTACATGGCCACTATGTTGTCCGTCATTATCAGGACATTCTTTCCCTGTACAGAGGGCAGAAAAGCCTTCAGCGCTAGTCTGATTGCCCTCAGCTCCAAAAGGTTGATGTGTAGTTTGGACTCCGATGGAGATCAACGACCACTGATTGTCAGATCGTTGATGTGGGCCCCCCACCCTGTGAGTGAGGCATCCGTCACTACAGTTATCTCCGGCCATGGTTGCCAAAAAGGTTCCCGTCTGAGGATATTCTCCTTGCGAGCCCACCCTAGCAGATCTTGAGGCACCATGGATGGGACTTGTAGAAGATCTGACATCTCCCCCGAAAACTGGGTCCATTGAATCCTCAGAGCCCATTGCAGGGATCTCATCCTCAGTCGAGCCTCTGGCACCAGAAAAATGCCGGATGTCATGAGGCCCAGCAACCTTAGGAAATCGAACGCCGGTAGATGTTGGGCATTCTGAAATTTTGTTACCATATGCAGAATGTGGTGAGCTCTTTCCTCGAGAGGCGAGGCTTTCCCTGAGGTGGTGTCCACGACTGCTCCGATGAATTGGAGTCTTTGGCTCGGAATCATTTGTGACTTCTTGTAATTGAGGGAGAAGCCCAGTTTGTGTAGGAAGTGACAGGTCATGGCTAGATGTCCCTGGGCCCGTTCGGGAGAACTTGCCCTGATTAGCCAATCATCCAGGTAAGGGTAGATGTGGATCCCCTCCCTCCTGAGACACGCTGCCACCACTGCCATTAGCTTGGTGAAGACCCTCGGGGCGGAGGTCAACCCGTATGGCAGAACTCGAAAATGATAGTGAGAATTGCCAATCGCAAACCTCAGGTACTTTCTGTGCTTGAGATGGATTGGCACATGAAAGTAAGCATCCTAAAGGTCCAATGAAACCAACCAGTCCTGAAGCTGAAGAGCCTGAAGGATCTGAAAAAGGGTAACCATCTTGAACTTGTCCTTCCTGAGGAATTTGTTCAAATTTCTCGAGTCCAAGATGGGTCTCAATCTTACGTCCTTTTTGGGAATGAGAAAATAAGGGGAGTACCAACCCTTGTTCCTCTCCGCTACAGGTACATGTTCTATTGCACCTTTCTTTAGCAGTGTTAAAATCTCCTGCAGAAACAGCGTGTCTGGAATTTTGACAGAGTTGGCTCCCGGTGGATGATCTTGAGGTCTTTGATGAAAAGGAAGACAATAACCATGGGTCACTATCTCTAGTGCCCAGGCATCTGACATAATACCCGCCAACCGTCCAAATATTGAGTGATTCTGCCTCCCATCGGGTTCTTGTGGGTTAAGACCTCAAAGAGCCTTTGCAGCGGCTGTAGCAGTGGCTGAGGAGGTAGTAGCCGCTGCTGGGGCTGATCTAGCACCGATCCCTTATCCACCACAAAAAGGTTTTCTTTGTTGTCCTCTCTGACTGGCCTGCCCTCTCCCTTTTCCAAAAGAGGAATAGAAGCGAAACGGACGACTCTTCCAGGAAGATGAGCCTGCGTAAGAGTGTTGGTGAGGTTGCCTTATAGCGGCGCTGAGTGATTTTGCTGCCGCTTTCGAGGTCTGCAGCTTCTCCAAGCTCTCGTCGGCCTTGCTGCCAAACAACCTCAAGCCGTCAAAGGGCATATTGAGTAATCTGGATTGTACATCAGATGCAAAACCAGATTTCCTTAGCCATGCGAATCTACGCAAGACTGCGCTTGATGCCATGGATCTGCTTATACTCTCTGCAGTATCCAGTCCTGACTTGAGGTATTCCTCCATAGCCTCCTTCACATCCTTTACTATCGCCAGGAAACCATCCCGCTCCTCACCCTCTGGAATGTGATCCGCCGCTGCATCTAAACAGCTCCACAGGGTGTAAGTAAACCTAGCTAATGTACAAGTCACATTAGAAGATTTAAGGGCCATACTACCAGAAGTAAAAGCTTTCCTCGCCCAGGCGTCAATCTTTTTGTCGTCCCTGTCAGGGGGCATGGAGGGATAAGCCAATTGTCTATTTGCAGTCGCAGCTTGAATCACCAAACTTTCAGGTTAAGGGTGTTTTGACAAATACTCCGGATCCGAGGGAGCAGGTCTATACTTTCCTACAAATTTCTTGTTTACAGCTGGTAAAGACTCAGGGGTCTCCCAATTTGTCATAACTCTCTTTTGAAGAGCTTTTTGGAAAGGAAGGACTGGGTCTTTCTGATGTCCTTCATCAATAATATTAGTTAAGTCGTCCTGGTCATATCTTGGAGACACTGACTTCCACCCCATAAAATCTATCACTCTTCCCATAAGGTTCCTATACCCCGGTTCAGCATGATCAGTGGGATCAGATCTTTCAAATTCTACCTCAGGGGAGGTATCTAGGCCACTGGCTGATTGTAGGCAGTCATAAAGGTCTGTCATTTCTGAATTAGGATCTACTAGTTCCTCAGGGACTTCTCTTGTCCCAAATGGAACACCAGCTGATGTAATCTCTTCATCAGAGGTTTGTTCCTCAAAAATAGCAGACATAGATTTAAAAAATTCCTGTCTGGGCTGAGGGTGGACATTTGTTTCTGGTAAAGGTGGAATAGACCTAGTTTTAGCCATAGTTGTCATCTTGGGAACCGGTATAAAAGATATCCCCGACAAAGGCGTCGAAGGCGGTGACAGAATCAACAATGGCTTCGATATGCTCGAAGGAATCCCTGAGGTCATCGAGGAGGGCTTCGATGTCGAGTAAGGCTTCGACGCCGAGGCCGAAGGTATCAACGCCATTTTTGGCTTTGACGGAGTCGTCGAAGGACGCGTCGAGTCGATAGCTGACTTCGACGATGAGGACGCCATTTTGTCTTCTGGCAACCTCGATTCATGCCCCAAAGGTTTTTGTATAGTCTCATGAGGCGCTGGAGAATCATCATCCGAGGATGCCCTCGACTTTTTGTCGGATTTATTGTGAGACGTTTTAGATTTCCCTCTGTCATTTTTAGAGTGGAAAGGGGCATGCTCTTCAAGCAACTTTTTTGAGGGGGTCAGGCTGCCTTCTCAAAAATGTTTAACATTGAAGCCCTAAAGGCCTCCCATTTTTTGGGGGAATCATGTTTAGAAGGACAACCAATTAACCTTCTGTCGGGCGAGGAAGAAGAAGAGGATGAAGATCTATGACGTTGCTTTTTTGATTTTTTTCGATGAAGAGGACCTCTACTTTTCGACCTCGATCGCGACTCATGACAAGATTGTTTTCTCGATTCGCCCGAGTCTTTTAGTCTTTTTGCAGACTTGAAAGACTTTTCCCCCACCGCTAGCTTACCTTGGGGTTCCTTAAGAGCCTTGTTCGACATCGAATGACACGACCCGCACTCGTCGACTCAGTGATCAGGACTAAGGCACCAAAGTCAGTTGTGGTGAGGATCCGTAATGGACATCTTTCTTCCCCATTTCAGACACTTTTTAAAACCCATTTTGGGTGTTGTCGGAGTTGAGGAAGAAGACATTTCTCGATGAGAAAACTGACGCGCCGTTTTGATACACAAAGCAGAAGTTCGGAAAAACAGAACTGAACCAACGGGTGCGGCTTGAGCCCTTTATACGACGGATGACGTCGACGCTCGACAGCGGCCTTTGAGCGACCAAGCTACACGGCCTCGAGCACAGCGCCCTCTTTGCGAATTTTTTTTCCGAAAGAAGCAGTAAGCTGGCGAATATATCTAAGATGAGGAATACGTGGGAGGACACAATCCATTCGAAGAGGGTGCACAAAGGAGTGCTTCAGGGGGGAAGGGAAGACTCTAGTGATGGTGAAGGAATGGTTGCAGAAGTCAGCCAAAGCAGGAGCCAAGGTGTCAATGTGGTCCTTGATGGTTTTAGAGGAACAGGGGAGTAACCTGTTTTGACAAGACTTTCATAGATCGGACTTGTCTAGATGGAAAGGCAGAGAAGGGGGAGGAGAGGTGGCCGCAGAAGGGCCAGAGGAAGAGAGGGGAGTAGAGGGAGGAGTAGGAGTGGAAGAGAGAGAGGACAGGATGTCCTGAGTTTTAGAGATTAAATGAGAAGCCATGGCCGTGCAGAGGACCTGGGAGGGGACAGGAGAGGTAGAGACTGCAGCAGGATTGGCTAGCTCCTTGCAGATTTTAAAGAGTTCAGCCGAGTTGTTGGATTCCGCAGAGACAGAGGCTTGGATGAGGGCTCTCTTCTTGGTGCGGTCAGAGAGCCGGTATTGCCTTTGGAGCAGGCAGCGGCCAGTTTGTCAATGGGTGTATCAGAAGCACGCCATTTCCTCTCAGCCACCCTGCACTTGCTTTTAAGGGTGACGAGGTCTGAGTCGTACCAGGAGTTGCACTTAGCTTTGGGCTTCAAGTGGATCCTTATGACAGGGGCAAGAACATCAAGAATATCAGATATAGCAGAGTGGAGCATAGAAAGGGCTGTGTCAGGGTGTGAGTCAGCCGAAGGAGGAGGGGGGGTAAGAAAGTGGCAGAAAAAGCCTCAACTGACACATGCTTCATGGGCCGAGAAGGTAGGTGGCAGTGCTGGAGTTGGCTTGGCTGAGGATTGGAGAGAGTGAGCTGTTAGGAAAGGAGAAAGTAATCACTCCAGGAGAGAGGAGTGGTGGGAGGTGTTAGGGAGAATTCTCTGTAAAGGCTAATTACCCAAACCTAGTGAGTCCCCCAGCAGCTTTGCTGGATTTTTGCGGTTTATTTTTTTCTCCTGCTGAGTGAGACTCTTTTACTCCCACTCTCAGGCATGATTTGAGTGTGTTCCTTTGATTTAGATGTGTTTAATGGGCTATGGTGTCTTTTACTCCATAGGGTTTCATTTGTTTTTGGTATGTGTGTTACACAGCACCCTCAGTGCAGTAACACAGGGGTGTCATAGTGACTCCCCAACATAGACTCCATACCCTGGGACTGACTACTGTCTCCCAGGGCATGTAAAGTCACCATACACCATTGACTTTACTAGTCTCAAATTCTGAACAGAACCAGTACAAACCATCATATTGTGGGCGTACTGGTCGGGGCAATTCGATTGCCCCGGGGTCCGTTAGTCGAGGGGGCACATCTCCGTCCCCCCTGATCGAGTTTTGGTTGGTGGCAGTGGATACTACTTTTTATATTCAACCGCGAATATATCTCTATGGGATTTTCCCATTGTTCGAGGCTACCAACTTTAATTATTTAATTCTTATAGCCTCGAACATACCGCCGGTTTATTTATTTAATAATAATTCACCGGTTGGTATTTTTCACCAGAACTCTGTTCTAAAATGGCGTTTGTGTTCGCTTCTGTGACTCCAACCCAAGTTGAGCCCTTTATTCCACTTTTTGGCGGGCTTCTCCACAGAAGCCCTCCAAAGTGGTGCCACTCCCACACACACCATGGGTTAGCAGGATGTATGGGAGGGGGGTTTAGGCACCCTGGACTGAGTTGCCTTGGCAACTCAATTCGCACTCTAGTGATTGGCCCAGGTGGTGAGCCGGACGGCTCACCACTTAGCATGTTTGAGTGACAGCTAGGCTGAGTGAATGGGGGTTTTCTGCATAAAAGCAGGGCCTTTGGGGACTGGAACTTCAGAAGTCGCCACAGGACCAAAGAATCCGACGAGGGAGAAGCTGAGCCGACCCGCAACGACGACACCACCGGCGGAGCCCTGCTGAACCGTCTCACCACTTTTCCCAACGACAGAGGAGATCTCCAGTCCGGAGAGTCTTCTTCCTTCGACTGGTGGGGATAACCAGTCTGCTTCCTTTTTCGCCTTCCTGGAGCATCTCGTGGCCGCCTTGCCTGTGCCAAGCACCCCGGCAACCGGGATACCACGTTTTCACCACTACCGGGAATTGAAAGGGTAGTACCTTTGTACCGGAGAACTCCGCGGCTGGTTTCTTCCCTGGCAGTGCAACGACCTTCAGCTTTCCTCCACGACGAGATCTTCTCTTCCTTTGGATGAAGCCGCGACTTGCACCCGCTGCCAGGAACAACTGCCCCCGCTGGAGGATCCTCTCCACTTAAACTACTGTGTTCCGCCTGGCTTCCCTTGCAACCGACTGCACGGGGTACATTTAATACTCGGCTTTCGAACCTAGGTTAGCCTGGTACACTTTAGCTAACTTTTCCTGAACTGATCCTGTCCTTTTCTGAACTATCTTCAAAGACTTATGGGCATAACCCCACTGTGTGACCTTGGACACTTGCGCCTGTCTCTCTCTAAGAGTGGGCCTGGCAATTGAACTTCCTTGCTATCCAGTAGACCCTGCCTATACTTGACTTACTGTGGTTCTTTTGAAAAGTATTAAGATTGCTTGCTTCATAAATTCTGTCTTTTCCCTCCCTTTTTCTATAAGTATTTAGAGTGCCATCTTAGGTTAAGCGCTCACCTCTGTCTGAAAATAAGTGGTGTTTCTCACTAAGACTTGTCTGAATACTGAATCAGGGTGTATATATATAATAGTAACAGTGTGCTGAATTTACTTACTTTCTACTGCTAGTGTGATTTTGAAGCGTGCCTTTTTAAAATAAATAAGTATATACTTTCACATCAAAACTCTGGTCAGTGTTTGCTTGTGCTACTGTAACTCTGTGCCTATTGTGTATACTTTATATACTGCCTAACTCTTCTTGAGGGAAGTCTCACTGCTCAGCCATAGCTACCAAGTGAATCTGTGTGGTGCAGACTACTACCAAGTGGGTTTACTGCTAATACCTGTAGTCCTAAATCTTTTGCAGTGGTCCCTAAGGGAACTGCACAGGTTTCTGCCTAACACTGGTGTACAGCGGTGGGATTTGTATTGAGTATACATTTTAGAGTGCTTATAGATACGTTAGTGCAACTAACCACAAAGCTTAGCACTGAAAAAGTAATTTTCTAACATGTCAACTATGGAAAGTTATAGTCAAGAGTCCTTTGCTACAAAAACTGCTGATTATTTAAGAGTTCTCTGTAAGCATAAGAATCTCCTGACTAAAGGCAAAAAATGGAGCTAATAGAAAGGTTGTTAGCTAACCAAAGTCTGGATGGTGGTTCAGAGGAACCTACCACTCCAGCAACTGTAGATAACAGTATTGAGATTGAAATTGATCAAAGTGTTGATAATCTTGAGGAAGAGTCAGAAGAGGAGGGTGAGGCTGCTGTGACTGTCCCCCCTAGGCCTCTGTCTGCTCTGCCAGCTGTACCTACTGGACCTTTGCCAGGTCCCACACTTAGTCCTCAATATCTTGAACTAGAGAAAATGAAACTGGAGTTAGAGTTCAAACGAATTAGTGCTCAAACAGAACAAAAGCATCAAGAACTAGGGCTACAAGAAATGGAGCTCAAGCATGAGCTAGAAATGAAGAAATTGTCTGTTGAGAATGCTTCTCTCTCTGGCTCCTCTAGAAGTTCCAGTCCTAAAAGACCCCGGATGCCTAAGGAATTGGTTGGTATGTATGAGCCTAAGTTGGATGTGTTGGATTGGTTGTCTCTGTTTGAATATAATCATGGGCTCCAGAACATCACAGGAAATGACTTACTCACCTGGTTGTTCTCTAGCCTTCTCCCTGATGCAACTGATGTGGTAATGGAAATGGGGGAGGAGGATAAGAAGGATTATGAATGTGTGAAACTAGCTTTAATAGCTAGATTTGGGAAGACCCCTTCCCAGTATCTTAAGAGGTTTAGAACCCTCAAAAAGCATGATGGTACCCCTTGGGCTACCTGGGTGAGTGAAGGGTTGAAAAACTTAGAGGGATGGATTAAGGGTTACAAAGTGAACACTTATGAAGGTATGAGGAATCTTGTAATGTTGGAGTCAATTTATGATGCCTGCTCTCCTGAGCTCAGACAACACTTGGCTGATTCAAAGGAATTAGATTCCAGAAGACTAGCTAAGGCCGCTGACTTGTGGGTTGCCAACAGGGCCACTCACAAGGATTCAGGGGTCACTCCGAAAAAGGATGAGGGGAAACAGCCTGAAAAGGACTCCAAAGAGAATTCTAATGCTGCAAATTCTAAAGAGGGCCCCAAACAAAACCATAAGGGTAAGCCACAAGGGAAACCGAATCAGGCTAGTGTACCTTCTGGTCCCAGACCAGAAGTAGGTCAGAAAAAGCCTCCATTCCAAAGAGCATTTGGATCATGCTATGTTTGTAAGGCTACTGACCATGTGAAAGGAGATCCCAGATGCAAAGGTAAACTTCCAGGGATCTAACTTGCCTCCTTAGCCTTCGCTCAGGAAGAGGAAGTCCAAATGGCAAGTGGAAACTTTCTACTACTGGCTGATGAACCCACTGGTGTCTCAGCCAGTGTTTCTTTAGTCTCTCTGGGGTTGTGGGAACAACAGAATTTAGATGTGTATAATTCTATCCCAGATAATACTAAAGAGTATTATAAGGACAGTGTCCAGGTGAATGGCCAGGAGACTCCTGCCATTAGGGACACTGGGGCCAGCATAACTGTGGTGGATGAATCATTTTTCAAGGCAGAGGATGTTGCTAAGGCACCCAAATGCCTCACCAAGTTAGCTGGAGGGCCTGTGCAGATGTGTCCCCAGTTACCCGTTCTCATCCAGTGTAATGCTATGGCTGTGAAGATACCTGTCAGTATACAATGTGAAGTACCAGGTAGGGTTCTGTTGGGTAATGGCCTGAAAGCTCTTGGAGTTGTGTCACACACCCCCAGACCTACTAGTAAAAGGTTACAGGAGCTCACTAAACCTGCAAGAGAGAAAACCCTGCGAGGTCTTTCTCGGGAGATGATGACAAATATCACTCCTACTCCGCTGGAGCAAACTACTGCAGTCTCTACCAGATCAGGAGCAAAGGGGCAACCCAAGTCTCCAAGAAAAAAGCCAGCAGCAAGCACTCCAGTGCTTCCAACAAGGACTTCCCCTGGGTTGTCCAAAGTTACACCTGTAACTCCACCTCCAGCTGAGGCTGAGAGGGAGGTACCACCCTATGTGGTTAAACTAGACTCTGAAGAAGAGCTAGTAGGAGGCCCTGAACTTATTGGAGATTTGGATCCAGCTGACGATCCTGAGCTGCAGTCTTTACTGGCAGAAGGTGGGCCCAGCAGATCAGCTTTCCGTAAGGGACAGAGGGAATGTCCAACACCGGAAGGTCTCCGCCACCAGGCAGCTTCTCAGGCTGATCGGCAAGAGCCTGGGAAGTACAGGTTGCACTGGGAAGATGGCCTCTTCTACAGTGAACCAACTGAGTATGAACCTGGAGACTACAAACGACTTGTACTGCCTCAAGAAAACAGACAACAGTTCTTGCACTTAGCCCATGAGATTCCTTTGGCTGGTCACTTGAGCTTCAAGAAGACCAAGGAAAGGCTCTCACTCTACTTCTATTGGCCAAAGATGGGGGCTGAAGTAGATAAGTTTTGCAAGAGCTGCCATACCTGCCAAACTTCTGGTAAGGTTGGCTCCAAGAATGTGGCACCTTTAGTGCCTCTCCCAGTCGTGGGAGTCCCATTTGAGAGGGTAGGGATTGACATTGTTGGTCCCTTTGATCCCCCAACCTCCTCAGGCAACAGGTTTATCCTTGTTGTAGTAGACCATGCTACTAGGTACCCTGAGGCAATTCATATGAGGACTTTTACAGCTCTGGCTGTGGCTAAGGCCCTCCTTGGTATTTTTACCAGGGTTGGGTTTCCTAAGGAAGTAATCTCCGACAGAGGATCAAATTTTATGTCCAACTACATGAAAGCCATGTGGAAAACCTGTGGAGTTACTTACAAGTTCTCAACCGCATACCACCCTCAGACAAATGGGTTGGTAGAAAGGTTCAACAGAACCATGAAGAGCATGATAGGTGCTTTAGAAGAACCCCTTAAAAGAAAGTGGGACCTTCTACTGCCATGCCTTCTCTTTGCTTATAGAGAAGTCCCTCAGGAGGGAGTAGGTTATTCTTCCTTTGAACTTCTCTATGGCCATCCAGTCAGAGGTCCTTTGGCCCTGATTCAGGAGGGATTGGAAGGTGCTCCTCCCCTCAAGCTAGTCAGAGTGACTGACTATGTAATAGGTCTCCGGAGGAGAATGTCACACATGATGGCAGAAGCAAGTGATAACCTGAAAGCTGGACAAGCTTTGGTCAAGCATTGGCATGATCAAAAGGCTAACATGGTTGAGTTTACTCAAGACCAGCTAGTTCTAGTTATGCTTCCAACAAGGCAGAGGGCCTTGCAAGACAAATGGATGGGACCCTTCAAGGTTCTGGGAACACTTGGAGAGGTCAACTATCTGGTGGATCTGGGCAGACCCAGGGAAGCTCCTAGAGTCTTCCACACCAACCGATTAAAAGCGTATGTCTCCAGACCTGAAGTAGGAGCCTTGCTTCTAGCTTCAGCAGCAGAGGAAGAAGAGAGTGAATCTCTCCCTGATCTCCTCAGAGGCTTACCTTTGGACGAAAAGATTGAAGGAGTTAATCTCTCTTCAGATCTGACACCTGAGTAACAGGAGGAGTGCAAATCTATGTTGAATCAGTTTGCCCCTCTGTTCTCACTTTCACCAGGCTTGACCCCTTGGGGACAGCATGATATTCTCACTGGTGACTGTCTGCCAGTCAAAAGCAGAGGGTACAGAATGTCAGAACATGTCAGAACCCACATCAAAGGTGAGGTCAAGAAGATGCTTGATCTCGGGGTAATAGAGCCCTCTACTAGTCCATGGTCTAGCCCAGTTGTGTTAGTACCAAAGGCAGGATCCAAAGAATTAAGATTCTGTGTGGACTATAGAGCTCTTAATGCAGTCACTAAGACTGATGCCCACCCTTTGCCAAGGACAGATGAGTTGGTGGATAGGCTTGGCTCAGCCAAGTACCTCAGCACATTTGACCTTACGTCAGGCTATTGGTAAATAGCCCTGACAGACCATGCCAAGGAGAAAACTGTTTTTTCTACCCTGGTTGGCCTATACCAACTTAAGGTTATGCCTTTTGGGCTGAGAAAGGCACCTGCCACATTCCAAAGGATGGTAAACCAAGTTCTAGCTGGGATGGAGGACTTCTGCATGGCATACTTGGATGACATTGCAGTCTTCAGCCGCTCCTGGGAGGAACATGTGAACCACCTAGGACATGTGTTGCAGGCTCTTGAGCAGGCCAATCTGACCATAAAGGCTAGTAAATGCCAGATTGGACAGAGTAAAGTGGTCTACCTTGGGCATGAGGTAGGAGGTGGAGAAATAAGGCCTCTGCTCAGCAAAATTGAAGCTGTGCAGAATTGGACAACACCGACTACTCAAACCCAGGTGAGAGCTTTTTTAGGCCTCACTGGGTACTATAGGAATTTCATAGAGAACTATGGGACCATAGCTTCTCCACTGAATGTAATCTCCTCTCCAAAATTCCCTAAAAAGGTCAAATGGAATGAGGAATGCAATCAGGCATTTGAAAGCCTAAAGAAAGCTCTGTGCCAAGTACCAGTACTGAGAGCTCCTGACTACCACCAAACTTTCATTGTTCAAACTGATGCTTCCAATGTAGGTATAGGTGCAGTTCTTAGCCAACTGGATGAGAAGGGTAGGGAGCACCCCATTTGCTTCATCAGCCGTAAGCTGAAGGATCCTGAGACAAGGTGGGCAACAATTGAAAGAGAATGTTTTGCTATTGTGTGGGCACTGAAGAAGTATAGGCCATACTTGTATGGTTCTACTTTTGTCATTCAGACTGACCACCAACCCTTGCGATGGTTAATGCAAATGAAGGGAGAAAATCCAAAACTATTGAGATGGTCAATCTGCCTACAAGGGTTTGATTTCACCATTGAGCACAGATCAGGGTGTCACCACCGAAATGCTGATGGTCTCTCTAGGATGTATGTCATCGACTAGAGGTATGAGATTCATCCAGGAGTGGATTCAATCCTCCTGTCCCTTAGTCTGGGGGGGGGGGGCGAGTGTTAGGGAGAATACTCTGTAAAGGCTAATTTCCCAAACCTAGTGAGTCCCCCAGCAGCTTTGCTGGATTTTTGGGGTTTATTTTTTTCTCCTGCTGAGAGTGAGACTCTTTTACTCCCACTCTCAGGCATGATTTGAGTGTGTTCCTTTGACTTAGATGTGTTTTATGGGCTATGGGGTCTTTTACTCCATAGGGTTTCATGTGTTTTTGTGATGTGTGTTACCCAGCACCCTCAGTGCAGTAACACAGGGGTGTCATAGTGACTCCCCAACATAGACTCCATACCCTGGGACTGACTACTATCTCCCAGGGCATGTAAAGTCACCATTGACTTTACGAGTCTCAAATTCTGAACAGAACCAGTACAAACCATCATATTGTGGGCATACTGGTCGGGGCAATTTGATTGCCCCGGGGTCTGTTAGTCGAGGGGGCACGTCTCCGTCCCCCCTGATCGAGTTTTGGTTGGTGGCAGTGGATACTACTTTCTATATTCAACCGCGAATATATCTCTATGGGATTTTCCCATTGTTCGAGGCTACCAACTTTAATTATTTAATTTCTATAGCCTCGAACATACCGCCGGTTTATTTATTTAATAATAATTCACCGGTTGGTATTTTTTGCCAGAACTCGGTTCTAAAATGGCGTTTGTGTTCGCTTCTGTGACTCCAACCCAAGTTGAGCCCTTTGTTCCACATTTTGGCGGGCTTCTCCACAGAAGCCGTACAAAGTGGTGCCACTCTGTCTGGGTTAGCAGGATGTGTGGGAGGGGGGTTTAGGCACCCTGGACTGAGTTGCCTGGGCAACTCAAGTCGCACTCTAGTGATTGGCCCAAGTGGTGAGCCGGACGGCTCACCACTTAGCATGTTTGAGTGACAGCTAGGCTGAGTGAATGGGGGTTTGCTGCATAAAAGCAGGGCTTTGGGGACTGGAACTTGAGAAGTCGCCACAGGACCAAAGAATCCGACGAGGGAGAAGCTGAGCTGACCTGCAACGACAAGACCACCGGTGGAGCCCTGCTGAACCGTCTCACCACTTTTCCCAACGACAGAGGAGATCTCCAGTCCGGAGAGTCTTCTTCCTTCGACTGGTGGGGATAACCAGTCTGCTTCCTTTTTCGCCTTCCTTGAGCATCTCTTGGCCGCCTTGCCTGTGCCAAGCACCCTGGCAACCGGGACACCACGTTTTCACCACTACTGCGAATTGAAAGGGTAGTACCTTTGTACCGGAGAACTCTGCGGCTGGTTTCTTCCCTGGCAGTGCAACGACCTACAGATTTCCTCCACGGCGAGATCTTCTCTTCCTCTGGACGACGCCGCGACTTGCACCCGCTGCCAGGAACAACTGCCCCCGCTGGAGGATCCTCTCCACTTAAGCTACTGTGTTCCGCCTGGCTTCCCTTGCAACCGACTGCACGGGGTACATTTAATACTCGGCTTTCGAACCTAGGTTAGCCTCGGACACTTTAGCTAACTTTTCCTGAACTGATCCTGTCCTTTTCTGAACTATCTTCAAAGACTTATGGGCATAACCCCACTGTGTGACCTTGGACACTTGCGCCTGTCTCTCTCTAAGAGTGGGCCTGGCAATTGAACTTCCTTGCTATCCAGTAGACCCTGCCTATACTTGACTTACTGTGGTTCTTTTGAAAAGTATTAAGATTGCTTGCTTCATAAATTCTGTCTTTTCCCTCCCTTTTTCTATAAGTATTTAGAGTGCCATCTTAGGTTAAGCGCTCACCTCTGTCTGAAAATAAGTGGTGTTTCTCACTAAGACTTGTCTGAATACTGAATCAGGGTGTATATACATAATAGTAACAGTGTGCTGAATTTACTTACTTTCTACTGCTAGTGTGATTTTGAAGTGTGCCTTTTTAAAATAAATAAGTATATACTTTCACATCAAAGCTCTGATCAGTGTTTGCTTGTGCTACTGTATCTCTGTGCCTATTGTGTATACATTATATACTGCCTAACTCTTCTTGAGGGAATTCTGACTGCTCAGCCACAGCTACCAAGTGAATCTGTGTGGTGCAGACTACTACCAAGTGGGTTTAATGCTAATACCTGTAGTCCTAAATCTTTTGCAGTGGTCCCTAAGGGAACTGCACAGGTTTCTGCCTAACAGGAGGGATATAAAGGGGAAGGTATGTAGAGATCAGAGCATCCAGAGTGTGCTCTGCAGAGTGAGTCGGGCCAGAGGGGATAGAGAATGAGATAGTCGCAGAGGTTGCGAAAGAGTCCAGAGGAAGGACAGGAAGTATCCAGGTGGATGTTAAGTCTCCAAGAAGGAGGAGTTGAGTGGTTGAGACCAGGAGGGAAGAGGGGAGGTCCGCCCACTCGGAGAGTAAGGAGGAGATCTGACCAGGTGGCCGACAGATGGTAGCCACACTGAGGGAATAGCTAGGAGAGAGAGCCTGCAGACGAGGCATTCGAAAAAGGAGTAGGCCTGCGTAGGAATGAAAGAGGCAATAATCCACTCAGGGAAGATCAAGGCTACACCCCCTCCGGAACGATTGGACCTGGGCGTAGAGAGGATCTTGTAGCCGTCAGGGGGGAGAGTGTCAAAGCTAGTGACAGAGCTAGCCGTGAACCATGTCTCAGTGAGACTGAGAACGTCAAGTTCTTCGAGGAGGCGGCAGACGTCAGAGGAGTGTTTGACAGCTGAGCGAGAGTTGAGAGTGGCAATGAGGAGAAGGTTACTGTTCTTGAAAGACTTCCGGGTAGGGGTACAAATCCGAGGTATGCCCTGAGGAGGTGTAGAAGAAGCCAGAGGGGGGCAGAGGAGGAAGGAGGTACATTCAATGCAAGTACTGGAGGCTCCCAGGAGCATGTGTGACACTCACCCAACTCTTGGCCTGGACTCCTTCCTCCCACTTCCTCTCCAAGATGAGAAGCAAACACTGAACCTGAGGCTTCATCTTTCCTCAAAGAAACAACAAAGAACACGTTACAACGTCATGTGAAAATGCCCTTTAAAGCAACATGATCTTTCCAAAGCAATGCTCAGGTAATAGCAGTATTTAGTAAATATGCTTTATTCCGGTGACATTGAACAACAAAAGCCAAATTCAGAATAAAATATTACAGAATATATAAGAGTACAATCTTCATGCAAATGGCACAAGAACTACAGTGTATTCGCTGCATTTCCATGTCTTAATGTGTGTGGCCGACTGTATTATGCTGCACAAAAATACATATTCATTAAAAGTCTTCCTTAGACCTTGGGGAGGAGGTAGACAGTAAAACAGCAACATCCGTAAATAAGAGAATGTTAATACGTTCATTTCCTGTCAAAGGGGCGTCAGTTTGAGACCCCAATAAAGATCTTGCAATGACATCAATAACAAGTGTAAATAATTAAGGGGCCATTACGCATCCCTGTGTCGCCCCTTTTGTGACAGGGGTGCTTCGGTTTGTTCACCCCGCTGTCCCTGTCTAACTGTAGCTATATCAGAAGTGTAAAGTGCCTTGATGCAGGTCACTAACTGGAATGGAAGTCTAGACTCGTGCAAGATATCCCATAAAGGTTGCGTTCGACATTGTCGCCGGCAGCTTTTATGCCGATAAATGCCATGCAAAGGGGTATGGCCTTTTGACTGACATATTTTTGTACGATCAAGGATAATCGGCAGGCTTATTCAACCGTACCTATGACTCTACATGAGCCGGCTTGTGACTGGTGAAGACATTTTAAATCATCAATATATGAGAGTACGCGATTAGCAAGGATCTCAGGGTACGCTTTTCCCAAACCTTCTAAAAGTGCAATGGGCCTATGATTTCATGGGACTATACTGACCCCCTTCTAAAAATAGGAACTATCACAGCTGAACGCCATGTCATTGGCGGCTCTTGGTATTTGTTGACCAAGTTAAACAATTTTAATAAAACTGAGACTTGTGGCCTATTGGGGGACTATTGTCGGACTTGTGATCTATTGGGGGACCGGCAGGGTTTAGCCGACCCCTCATCAAAGGCCCATGTTTCAGCTAATTGACCCTTCTACTTGTTGTGTTACCAAGCAGAAGGGTACATTGGTGGGAAGAATTCGTCAGTGACTAGGTTCCAGGCGGACTCTTCCTCCGTGCCAAGAGGCTGCGTCCTTGGTGAGCCTAACAATGTGCCTCAGATCACACACTCTGGAATTGACCTTTGCTGTAGCAGGCTCTCATTGTGAGACACTGGTGGCCCAGAGTTCTAAAAGGGGGTGGGGCTTAAGAGGTACTTCATGGTTTCTTATCTCTGTAATTGAACCCCTGGGCAGGGCAGGACAGGGATTGACCTAGGGAACTGTTACGACGGTAAAAGACCCCCAACAACAACATAGGCTCCTTACTGAAACACAGAACAGGATCAACTGACAAACTTGGAATACTCAAAGCAGTGTAATCACTTACAGCCTCTATGACCTCATCAGAGCCTGAGGTAAAGAACATTCCATGCCACCTAGCTTTACCATGCTAGGTGGCTCAAGCTGCAATGTAATCAAGAACATCATAACACATCTCCCTTTCTTTTTTCAACAAAAACTTCTTCATGAACATTGCATCTCACACATCACCTCTTTTCACTGTGGCAACTCTATTTTTATTCCAAACCTGGCCACCAGCCACACGCACCGCACCCTTCAACACAGCAACAACCTTAACTGGGTCGGAGTATAGCAGATCTCCCTTTTTTTTCACCACTCCTTCCTTTATTCTTACCCAGTCACCACACTCCACACGCAATTCCTTCCTTCCTCTCCTCTTGTTTTCCCACATGACCCATTCACTCTTCTTCTTCTTGAGAGACCTTTTCACCTCATCAACAACCACATCAGACTCCCTGCTCCTACCTAACCACGGTGGACACGCCACGGAATAAGGTTTTCGACCTCTCATGAGTTCGAACGGACATAATCCGGTGGTGGCATGGGGGGCCATGCGCAACGCCCACATCCTATTTTGAATAGCCGCTACTTTGTCAAATCCACACTCTTCCCCCATGCGAATGCTCTCCATCACACATCTATTGAGTCTTTCAACCACTCCATTTGTTTCAGGATGGTAAAGGGCTGACCTCTTATGACTCACACCACATTTCTCTAAATACTTAAGAAAACATCCACCGATAAATTGCGTGCCATTGTCTGTGAGAAAACTTCCTGGGAGATCCTCACTCGCAAAAATCTCTTGCAGTACTTTAACCATGCTTTCCCCTGATATTTTTCTCACAATTTTGAAATCTGCCCACCTGGAAAATAGATCAGCTACCACAACAATAAATCTTCCCCGACCATATCCCAAATCGACAGGTCCCAGTATGTCCATGGCTACATCGCTCCAAACCCTGGACGGAACTCCAACATCAACCAGGGGTTGCTTCTTAGCTTCAACTCCCTTCCCGCTTCTCATGCAAAATTGGCACTCACCCAAACGAACTTCAAATTCCTTGTCAAAGCCTGGCCACCAGTAATCTGTTCTCAATACCCCCTTGGTTTTTGCAATACCAATATGACCACTGTGCGCCAGATCGATAATCCTTCCTCGAATCCCCACTGGAGCCACTGCCCTTTCCCATCTAAACAATATCTCATCAGCAATTGACAGTTCATCTTTTACCTCCCAGAAGGGTTTTTCTCTAGCAACGTTGATTTATTTGGCCAAACTGCAGAGACAACATACGAGATGACTTTTCTCAATACAGCATCCTTCCTTATCTCATCCAACCACTCTTGCTTGGATACAATGCCTTCCGTACTCACAAACACCATCTCCATATTATCATCCTCTATCCCATCCTGAGAATGAACCTTTACCCTTGACAAGCTGTCCGCTAACGTGTTCTCTTTCCAAGGGATCACTTCCATAACAAATTTGTGGGCTTGCATCCTGGTGACCCATCCAGCTACTCTGCGTGAAATCTTGTTCAGACCCTTGCTCTCAAAAATAGCTTTCAAAGGTCTGTGATCCGTACGGATCACACATTCCACACCCCAGATAACATTTTCAAACCTCTCTACCGCCCAATAACATGCGAGAGCTTACTTTTCAAGAACCGAATAACGTACTTCCGCACCCTTCAAACCACGTGATGCATGGGCTATTATAGCTTCTGATCCATCATCTTGTTTCTGAGCCAGAACAGCACCCAGGCTGCCTTCACTGGCATCCACCGTAATAATCGTCAACTTCCTAGTATCAAAACATCCCAGAGGCTTAGCCATATCTATCTCCTCTTTGATTCTGGCAAACTCTACATCACATTCACAACTCCATACAAAATCTGCACCTTTCCTCAATATTTTCCTCATCTCCATAACCTTAGCTGCATAGTTCTCTACAAACTTTTGATAAAACTCCGTCATACCTAAAAATGAACGAAGTTCACTTTTGGACGTCGGCCTCTCAATTTCTTTTATGGAGTTGATAATGCTTTCCTTCGGTTTCACCCCTTCAGATGATACCTCATGACCCAAGTAATCTACCTTGGACACTGCAAATTTACATTTCTCTTCCCTCAAAGTAATTCCTCTCTCTTCAAAAATCTTCAACACCGCCCGCATTCAGACTTCTGTCATGCTCCTCCAAAGTCTCACCACATATTAGCACATCGTCTTGGAAACAAAACACACCCTTTACACATCCAAGCAACTGATCCATGATCTTTTGAAATACCGACAAAGCTGATGCCAGCCCGAACGGCATTCTTCTGAAATGAAACACGCCCTCATGAGTTATGAAAGCTGTAACCTTCCTACATTCTTCCGTCAACTCAGGATATCAAGTTTTGAGAATATCTTCCCCTTGCCCACCATAGTTAACATCTCACCCATGTTTGGCAAGGGATTCTTGTCAACCATCACACACTTGTTGAGCTCGCGCATGTCTATGCACAACCTCAGATCACCAGAACTTTTTTTTACCACAACAACCGGTGACACCCATTCAACAACTCCTGCTCTTTCAATCACACCCATTTGCAATAACTTCTTAAGCTCATTTCTCACCCCTTCTCTTAAAGAGAATGGTACAGGCCTAAGTTTCGCCACCACGGGTAAGATACCCCTTTTTAAAACAATCTGGTGTTGAAACCCCTTCACTTTCCCCAAACTTTTCTCAAAAACTCTTTTATGTTTTGTCACATACTTGCTTGACTCTGTGCACGGCAATGACACTTAGAGCACTTGTTCGGGATGATTGGGATCTAATCGGATGCCCAGGCTCTTCTGTTCTCTCCACCCCAGCAATGACTGCCCCTTCCTGGTAACATATACCTTGCCTTTACACCTCCTTCTCTTGAATTCGAATTCACTCCACTCGTAGCCCAGCAACTCAATTCTATCCTGATTGTACCCCCCGGGATTGATATCCGGCTCTGTCAAGCGATCTACCACTCCACTCATCTCCTTCTCAAACACACTCCTAGATACTAAAGTGATCTTTGAGCCCGAATCCGCCATCATGGAAACTTCATGACCATTTACATTCACAATAGCATACGGTCGCTCACAATCATCTCCATCACCGTCCATCACAACATTTATGGTATTGACAATGACGTTCTGCACTGGAAATATCACTTCCTCATCTGACGATCTGCCGTCCTCTTCTTCATTGACATAAAGGACTTTTCTTTGATTGGATTGTCCAAACTGGTAGTTCTTACAACAGTTCGCAAAATGACCTCTCCTTTTGCACTTTGCACATGACGCTTTACGGCCCGGACAGACGATGGATGAGGCAAAATGTGTGCTACTCGCACATCAAAAACATTGTCTATCCTCTCTGTTCTCAGTTCTCTGCACTAGCTCTTGGATTTTCTTCTCATCCCCGCCAACCTTATTCGACTGCTTGCTCTTTCCCTTTCTTCTGCCTTTGTTATCTCCTACATTTAATACTTCACTCTTGACTTCCTTGGAATCATTTGTTTCACTCTTTGACAACTTTGCGACACATGCTAATGAGTGTTCCACGCATTTCGCCAGATCCAAAACTTCATCCAGGTTAGGGTCATCCCTCAACCACAACTCTTCACGTATCTTGTTGGATCTACAATGCATCATAAATTGGTCACAAATCTGTTTGTCGAATGTTCCTTGGAACTTGCAAGGCAATGCTAAATGTCGCAAAGCTGTTACATATTCTTCAACTGACTCACCCTGGGCTTGCATCCGCATGCGAAAATTATATCGCTCTAGTATTGTGCTGGTCTTGGGATTGAAATGTTTGTCCAGCTTCAACAGAGCCACATCAAATTCATTCCCAGCATCACCTTCACTACCATCTCCTGCTGGTTGGGGAAGAGTCTCATAAACTCTCTGGCCTTCATATCCCAAAAAATGCAATAGGAGTGCCAACTTCCTCTCGCTAGAATATGACGTTCCGCCGGCAGCCTTTATATAATGTGCAAATCCTTTGCGCCACTGGGCCCATGGTATCTTTGCAGCTCCTGGTATCGGCATAAATATCAGTGGTCCAGCTATCCCTGGTAAACCCGCCATGCTTAATCTTCAGGTTGAGCACGACTTGTGCTATTATTCCTTGGGAACTCTTAAGACAAGCTCCTCTGATCTCCTTCCTCGCAACGGTTTGTCACAAGTTCTCCCTTTCAGTGCACAAGTTCTCACTTCATCACAGTGCTCTTCGCCCCCTCCTTTTTCTTTATTTTCCTACCCACGGTGCATGTTGTGTGCCCTCTGTCCTCTGTAACTCCTGTCTTATACAACGCCTGAGAAAGTTCAAGATGGACTCACACAAAATGGAATAAAATGGCAAGTGCTATTTATCTTGTCCGTGGGTTACTTCCCAGTGTACCCCGTGCATTCACAATTCCATGAATGGCCTTTGCTGGGGCTTGTGATGCGCATAAACCAGTTCAAAATTTCATGAATAGCCCTTTTTCTGGGGCTTGTGATGCACATAAACCAGCAACAGTGAGATGATTCCTCCTTATGGATATTTGCATGCGCCTCTGCTCAATGTTATACGGTAGCTTTTCCTTTCCATCACCATGCAATGCGCATCAACCCGAAGCTTCGTGGTGATTCCCACTACGAGATTCAGATGCGTCTTTGCTCGGGTCATACGGTAGCCTTTCCTTTCTTTCACCGTTGTTCTCCGTTCCTTTCAGTGATTCCGCGTCCGGGTTGGGGATAGCCTCAGTGAACGCTGCGGAACGGTGCGAAGAATCCTTATAACACTGTCCTCTCCAACGAACGGCTCCCTCCCACAAGCAACGTTGCAGCAGCAGTGGGCTGAATGCCAGCGGCGGGCGCGTCGCAAGCGTTCCAACAACAGAGCAGGGCCTGAGCGCGAGCGAAAGCAGGGCCTGGGGGCTTGTATGATTAGACACGCACACTTACTTGATGAATTGGCTGCGGACTTGGTGGCCGCTCGACGCTGTAGCAGAGCGGAGCGGCCAGCACAGGGTGGGGCTTCTGTCCAAACTGCCGCTACTACGCTTGGGGGCAGCGCAGCGGCAGTGTCTTCACGATCCTTGTTGGGGGTCTTCTGTCAATATCCCATCCTCGTCGCCATTGTTACGAAGACATCAACAGGCACAGGTAAGTCTTCATATGCGAGTTTATTTAGGAACCAGCTACGAATGAGAGCTATTGAAAGGTGGAGGTGGAGGATAAAAAGGGGTGGCAACAAGGAAGTGTGGTTTCTTCGGATGAGGGCAAGGGAGGAGGAGAAAGTGGACAGAGAGCCCAAGCAGAGAGAGGACGGTGGAGCAGGGTGTCAGGAAAGATGTTCTTTTTGCTCCTGCCCTTTGTGATGCGACCTCCGTCTAGTGGCCATAAATCAAAAGACGTGAGGAGCCTGGTACTCAAGACAAACCGATATTGAAAAATACAATTCCCACAATGCACCTCAGAAACAGAGGCAAAACCCAAAAGGGATTCAAGAAGCAGAATTAGGGGCTGTGGAGACATTAAGCCCCCAGTCCTTTCACTGAAGACAAGCAGAATACCAGAGAGACGGTCACAGGAGTCAAACATCGAAACCAAGCAGATAAACCACCCTGAGAGGGACTACTCTCCCACAATGCCCTTCTTTCCCAATTAAAAAACCTGGGACGGGTCAAGGACGTTACAATCTCCCTTCAAAGGGCCGGAAGTCATAGGGAAACTTTTCAAAACCCGGGAGACCCTGGGAGAAACCTAAACACTGCTAAAGAGTCCTTAGGCCACTTGCCTGCCCAGCAGCAGACCAGCATGTGGTCTGTCACACAAGCTGCCTCCTCACCCTTTCCCTGTATACAGAATTTCAAAATGGCCATCAGGATTTTTATAGAGTCGGCCCAACCCTCCAAACCTCAATCTGGATATCAGGAAGTCAGAGAGACTGGCCAATCCAAACACTCACACCCTTTAAGCTCACAGCTGCAGACTATCAGCCTTAATTCCAATCATGGGGGGAGGAGGAGGAGTGTTGCTATATAAGCACAGCAGCACAGTCTAGTGTGAGAGCCGACAGGAGCAGTTTGGAGATGTTTGGAAAAAGGAGATTTCTGCAAGAAGAGGTGCCAGAGAGACTTTAAAGACTGGGGACAGGAGTCTGCCAGAGAGAGGAGCTGCAGAAGGTGCAGCAGAAGAGAGGAAGAGGTGATCCTTATAGGAGAGAAGAAAGTGGTGAGATTTAAAGGTGAGGCAAACCCACAAGTGGCTTGTGAGCTAATATTTGAAGTAGAAGAAACGATGGGTTGAGGCAGACCCAGGTTGGGCTTGTGATCTAATATATAAAGTAGAGAAAAGAAAGGGCGAAGCAAACCCAGGAGGGGCTTGTAAACAGGTATCCGAAGAAGAGTAAAGAAGGGGTGAATCAAACCCAGGAGGGACTTGTGAACTAATACTGGAAGCAGAGAAAAGAAGGGGTGAAACAAACGCAGGAGGGGCTTGTAAACCAGTACCCAAACAAGAGTAAAGAAGGGGTGAAACAAACCCAGGAGGGGCTTGTACAGCAATACCCGAAAAAGAGGAAAGAAGGGGTGAATCAAACCCAGGAGGGGCCTGTAAGCCAGTAACCGAAATAGAGAAAAGAAGGGGTAATGTAAACCCAGAAGGGGCTTGTAAACAAGTAGCCGAAAAAGAGTAAAGAAGGGGTAATGCAAACCCAGGAGGGGTTGGTAAACCAGTACCCGAAAAAGAGGAAAGAAGGGGTGAAGCAAATCCAGGTGGGGTTTGTAAACCTGTACACCAAGTAGAGAAAAGAAGGGGTGAATCAAACCCAGGAAGGGTTTGTAAACCAGTACCCGAAAAAGAGGAAAGAATGGGTGAATCAAACCCAGAAGGGGCCTGTAAGCCAGTACCCGAAAAAGAGTAAAGAGGGGGTGATGCAAACCCAGGAGGGGCTTGTAAACCTGTACACCATTTAGAGAAAAGAAGGGGTGAATCAAACCCAGGAACGGTTTGTAAACCAGTACCCAAAAAAGAGGAAAGAAGGGGTGAGGCAAACCCATGAGGGGCTTGTAAACCAGTACCTGAAAAAGAGGAAACAAGCAGTGAATCAACCCCAGGAGGGGCTTGTAAGTCAGTACCCGAAATAGAGAAATGAAGGGGTGAGGCAAACCCATGAGGGGCTTGCAAGCCAGTAACCGAAAAAGAGGAAAGAAGGGGTGATGCAAACCCAGAAGGGGCTTGTAAACCAGTACTCCAACTAGCGAAAAGAAGGGGTGAGGCAAACCCAGGAAGGGCTTGTAAACCAGTACCCGAAAAAAGAGGAAAGAAGGGGTGAGGCAAACCCAGGAGGGGCTTGTAAACCAGTACTACAAGTAGAGAAAAGAAGGGGTGAAGCAAACCCAGGAGGTGCTTGTAAACCAGTACTCCCAGTAGAGAAAATAAGGGGTGATGCAAACCCAGGAGGGGCTTGTAAACCAGTACCTGAAAAAGAGGAAAGAAGGGGTGAATCAAACCCAGGAGGGGTTTGTAAACCAGTACCCGAAAAAGAGGAAAGAAGGGGTGATGTAAACCCAGAAGGGGCTTGTAAACCAGTACCCGAAAAAGAGTAAAGAAGGGTTGATGCAAAGCCAGGAGGGGCTTGTGAACCAGTACCTGAAAAAGAGTAAAGAAGGGGTGAATCAAACCCAGGAGGGGCCTGTAAGCCAGCACCCGAAAAAGAGTAAAGAAGGGGTGATGCAAACCCAGGAGGGGCTTGTAAACCTGTACACCAAGTAGAGAAAAGAAGGGGTGAATCAAACCCAGGAAGGGTTTGTAAACCAGTACCCAAAAAAGAGGAAAGAATGGGTGAATCAAACCCAGAAGGGGCTTGTAAACCAGTACCCGAAAAAGAGTAAAGAAGGGGTGATGCAAACCCAGGAAGGGCTTGTAAACCAGCATCCGAAAAAGAGGAAAGAAGTAGTGAATCAACCCCAGGAGGGGCTTGCAAGCCAGTACCTGAAAAAGAGGAAAGAAGGGGTGATGCAAACCCAGAAGGGGCTTGTAAACCAGTACCCGAAAAAAAGTAAAGAAGGGGTGTATCCAACCCAGAAGGGGCTTGTGAACTAATACTTGAAGTAGAGAAAATAAGGGGTGAAACAAACACCGGAGGGGCCTGTAAACCAGTACCCGAAATAGAGAAAAGAAGGGGTGATGTAAACCCAGAAGGGGCTTGAAAACCAGTACCGAAAAAGAGTAAAGAAGGGGTGATGCAAACCCAGGAGGGGCTTGTAAACCTGTACTCTAAGCAGAGAAAAGAAGGAGTGAAGCAAATCCAGATGGAGCTTGTAAACCAGTACCCGAAAAAGAGTAAAGAAGGGGTGACGTAAGCCCAGGAAGGGCTTTTAAACCAGTACTAGAAGTAGAGAAAAGAAGGGGCGATGCAAACCCAGGAGGGGCTTGTAAACCAGTACCCGAAAATGAGGAAAGAAGCAGTGAATCAACCCCAGGAGGGGCTTGTAAGTCAGTACCCGAAATAGAGAAAAGAAGGGGTGAGGCAAACCCAGGAGGGGCTTGCAAGCCAGTACCCGAAAAAGCGAAAAGAAGGGGTGATGCAAACCCAGAAGGGGCTTGTAAACCAGTACCCGAAAATGAGGAAAGAAGCAGTGAATCAACCCCAGGAGGGGCTTGCAAGCCAGTACCCGAAAAAGCGAAAAGAAGGGGTGATGCAAACCCAGAAGGGGCTTGTAAACCAGTACTCCAAGTAGCGAAAAGAAGGGGTGAGGCAAACCCAGGAGGGGTGTAACGCTCACCTGATTCTCGCAGAGGCGCCGGTCTTGACTGGGCGACTACCGTATCTTCAAAGGTGATGTGTAGCACCCGGTTGGCTCTTTGGGCTGGACCTCTGTGCACTGTATGCCTGACGTGTAGAGTAAGATGTCTGCAGATAGAAAATATGGGGTTAATGAACTGGGGCTATTGGGGTGTCCCTATCTCTTTCCTCTTCTCCTCTCCTGTAGACCCCCAAAGGTTAACGCTCTCACCTTAGGTAAGTGAATGCCGAGCTCTCCATCTGCCTCGGGGCAGGGTGCTGTAACCAGTTTCTTCACTGGATAGGTAGCGCAGGCCTCTTGACTTCAGAGGACTGCTGTCCGTCGTTTACTGCACGAACGGTAAGTTTCGAGTCATTCAAATGTCTTTAAAGTCTTTAGTAATGATGTCTCTTGTTTTGCAGGGTTCCGGCGATGGCGGATGACGGGCTGAAGTGAGTTGAAGATGGAGCCCGTGTGATGAATAGAAGCGCCTGGAAGCACGTAAGTAAGCGCCTGCTTACTATGCGCTCTAACTGTCTTTTTATTTTGCAGGTACGAGTTCGGAGCGGCTGCAGGGTGCCGGAATACCCACTGGATTAGATGTGGAAAGGAGTAATGGCACGTGAGTATTAAAGTTCCCCAATGTCTTTAAACGCACCTTGTTTTGTCTTTCAGATGCGGGATGCAGTGCCGAAGGCCTCCGGAGCGTGCAAAGAGTTGGTAAACTTTTGTCTTTCAGATGCCGGAATGCAGTGTGAAGACCTCCGGAGCGCACGAAGAGTAGGTAAGCCTTTGCCTTTCAGATGCCGGAATGCTAACCTGTTCTTTCTTGTCTTTATAGGTGTTGCTGAAGACTGGATTCAGGATGGTAAGCCTTTGCCTTTCAGATGCCGGAATGCTAACCTGTTCTTTCTTGTCTTTATAGGTGTTGCTGAAGACTGGATTCAGGATGGTAAGCCTTTTTCCTTAGGCCCAGGACCGGATGCAGAAGACACGATGAGCGTTCTGCTGCAGAGGTTGCAGAATAACGCAAAGCAAGATTCATCCACCGGGTGTGGTTTAAATAGCCTCTTGTAGTGCTTAGGTGTCTCCTTCCACAGCCACGCCTAAGTAAGAAAAGAGTTCCTGGTAAGAAAAGAGTTCCTGCCTTCCAGAAGAGTTCCAGTGTTCTGAATCTAGGGAGTGGCTCCAGCCCCACCCAACGGGAAAAGTAGTTCCAAACAGAAGAGGATCAGAGGCTCAACTGGCAGGCAAGTAAGCAGCATGGTCTGCTGAAGGTAAGTCCACCCAAGCATTATGAGCCCGGCGCTTCCAGCGCTGGGACTGGGCATATTTATGAGCCTGGTGCCACTGGCGCCAGGACTGGGTCCAAAAGGTCCCAATTGGGACTGGTTGGCACTCGGAACCTGGGTTATGGATCTGCTTCCAAGGGAGTTGGGAAAACCCTGACCTTTTGGAAGCAGAGATCATGACAAGGGGCTTGTAAACCAGTACCTGAAAAAGAGTAAAGAAGGGGCGAATCAAACCCAGGATGGGCTTGTAAACCAGTACCCACAAAAGAGGAAAGAAGGGGTGATGCAAACCCAGAAGGGGCCTGTAAACTAATACTTGAAGTAGAGAAAAGAAGGGGTGAAACAAACACCGGAGGGGCCTGTAAGCCAGTACCCGAAATAGAGAAAAGAAGGGGTGATGTAAACCCTGAAGGGGCTTGAAAACCAGTACCAAAAAAGAGTAAAGAAGGGGTGATGCAAACCCAGGAGGGGCTTGTAAACCTGTACTCCAAGCAGAGAAAAGAAGGAGTGAAGCAAATCCCGATGGAGCTTGTAAACCAGTACCCGAAAAAGAGTAAAGAAGGGGTGATGTAAACCCAGGAAGGACTTTTAAACCAGTACTAGAAGTAGAGAAAAGAAGGGGCGATGCAAACCCAGGAGGGGCTTGTAAACTAGTACCGAAAATGAGGAAAGAAGTAGTGAATCAACCCCAGGAGGGGCTTGCAAGCCAGTACCCGAAAAAGAGAAAAGAAGGGGTGATGTAAACCCAGAAGTGGCTTTTAAACCATTCCTAGAAGTAGAGAAAAGAAGGGGCGATGCAAACCCAGGAGGGGCTTGTAAACCAGTACCCGAAAATGAGGAAAGAAGCAGTGAATCAACCCCAGGAGGGGCTTGTAAATCAGTACCCGAAATAGAGAAAAGAAGGGGTGAGGCAAACCCAAGAGGGGCTTGCAAGCCAGTACCCGAAAAAGAGAAAAGAAGGGGTGATGCAAACCCAGAAGGTGCTTGTAAACCAGTACTCCCAGTAGAGAAAAAAAGGGGTGATGCAAACCCAGGAGGGGATTGTAAACCAGTACCTGAAAAAGAGGAAAGAAGGGGTGAATCAAACCCAGGAGGGGTTTGTAAACCAGTACCCGAAAAAGAGGAAAGAAGGGGTGATGTAAACCCAGAAGGGGCTTGTAAACCAGTACCCGAAAAAGAGTAAAGACGGGTTGATGCAAAGCCAGGAGGGGCTTGTGAACCAGTACCTGAAAAAGAGTAAAGAAGGGGTGAATCAAACCCAGGAGGGGCTTGTAAACCTGTACACCAAGTAGAGAAAAGAAGGGGTGAAACAAATACAGGAGGGGCTTGTAAACCAGTAACCGAAAAAGAGTAAAGAATGGGTGAAACAAACCCAGGAGGGGCTTGTAAAGCAGTACCCGAAAAAGAGGAAAGAAGGGGTGATGCAAACCCAGGAGGGGTTTGTAAACCAGTACCCGAAAAAGAGGAAAGAAGGGGTGATGCAAACCCAGGAGGGGTTTGTAAACCAGTACCCGAAAAAGAGGAAAGAAGGGGTAAATCAAACCCAGGACGGGTTTGTAAACCAGTACCCGAAAAAGAGGAAAGAAGGGGTGAATCAAACCCAGGAGGGGCCTGTTAGCCAGTACCGAAAAAGAGTAAAGAAGGGGTGATGCAAACCCAGGAGGGGCTTGTAAACCTGTACTCCAAGCAGAGAAAAGAAGGAGTGAAGCAAATCCAGATGGAGCTTGTAAACCAGTACCCGAAAAAGAGTAAAGAAGGGGTGATGTAAGCCCAGGAAGGGCTTTTAAACCAGTACTAGAAGTAGAGAAAAGAAGGGGCGATGCAAACCCAGGAGGGGCTTGTAAACCAGTACCCGAAAATGAGGGAAGAAGCAGTGAATCAACCCCAGGAGGGGCTTGTAATTCAGTACTGGAAATAGAGAAAAGAATGGGTGAGGCAAACCCAGGAGGGGCTTGCAAGCCAGTACCCGAAAAAGAGAAAAGAAGGGGTGATGCAAACCCAGAAGAGGCTTGTAAACCAGTACTCCAAGTAGCGAAAAGAAGGGGTGAGGCAAACCCAGGAGGGGCGTGTAAACCAGTACCTGAAAAAGAGTAAAGGGGCGAATCAAACCCAGGATGGGCTTGTAAACCAGTACCCACAAAAGAGGAAAGAAGGGGTGATGCAAACCCAGGAGGGGCCTGTAAACTAATACTTGAAGTAGAGAAAAGAAGGGGTGAAACAAACACCGGAGGGGCCTGTAAACCAGTACCCGAAATAGAGAAAAGAAGGGGCGATGTAAACCCAGAAGGGGCTTGAAAACCAGTACCGAAAAAGAGTAAAGAAGGGGTGATGCAAACTCAGGAGGGGCTTGTAAACCTGTACTCCAAGCAGAGAAAAGAAGGGGCGATGCAAACCCAGGAGGGGCTTGTAAACCAGTACCCGAAAATGTGGAAAGAAGCAGTGAATCAACCCCAGGAGGGGCTTGTAAGTCAGTACCCGAAACAGAGAAAAGAAGGGGTGAGGCAAACCCAGGAGGGGCTTGCAAGCCAGTACCCGAAAAAGAGAAAAGAAGGGGTGATGCAAACCCAGAAGGGGCTTGTAAACCAGTAATCCAAGTAGCGAAAGGAAGGGGTGAGGCCAACCCAGGAGGGGCTTGTAAACCAGTACCTGAAAAAGAGTAAAGGGGCGAATCAAACCCATGATGGGCTTGTAAACCAGTACCCACAAAAGAGGAAAGAAGGGGTGATGCAAACCCAGGAGGGGCCTGTAAACCAGTACCTGAAAAAGAGGAAAGAAGGGGCGATGCAGACCCAGGAGGGGCTTGTAAAGTGATACTCCAAATAGAGAAAAGAAGGTGTGAATCAAACCCAGGAGGGACTTGTGAACTAATACTTGAAGTAGAGAAAAGAAGGGGTGAAACAAATACAGGAGGGGCTTGTAAACCAGTAACCGAAAAAGAGGAAAGAAGGGGTAAATCAAACCCAGGAAAGGCTTGTAAACCAGTACTCTTAGTAGAGAAAAGAAGGGGCGATGCAAACCCAGGAGGGGCTTGTAAACCAGTACTCATAAAAGAGGAAAGAAGGGGCGACGCAAACCCAGAAAGGGCTTGCAAACCAGTACCCGAAAAAGAAGAAAGAAGGGGTGAATCAAACCCAAAAGGGGATTGTAAACTAGTACTCCTAGTAGAGAAAAGAAGGGGTGAGGCAAACCCACGTGAGGGGATTGTGAACCAGTACCCGGAAAAGAGGAAAGAAGGGGTGAATCAAACCCAAGAGGGGCTTTTAAACCAGTACTCCAAGTAGAGAAAAGAAGGGGTGAGGCAAACCCAGAAGGGGCCTGTAAACCAGTACTCCAAGTAGAGAAAGAAGGGGTGAAGCAAACCCAGGAGAGACTGAAGAGATGCAGTCCCAGGGCTTGAGGCCAAGGATAAGGCTTGCAGTTCTGTTCTGGATGAGTTGTAGATGACGGAAAGTAGAAGTAGGAAGATTGAGAAAGAGGCTGTTGCAATAGTCCAGCCTAGAGAGAAACAGGGCTCTGGAGATGGCGTGCCTTTGAGGGAAAGTGAGAAAAGGTAGAATACCTCTGATGAGGTGCAGTTAGTAGTTGGACTTTTTGGAAATGTCTGAGATGTGAGAAGAGAAGGAGAGAGTGGAGTTGAAGATCACTGCAAGATTCTTTGCCTCGTTGGTAGGTGAGGGCACAGGGCCAAGGGAGGCAGGCCAGTGAAAAAGCGGGAGCAGGGGTTCCAGTGAGGACGGTCTCTGTCTTACTGGTGATTGGGGGGCGTCACTTGCAGGGGGCATCAACCACGGCAGTAGCGGATAACCTGAATCACCTGCAAGGGATTGGACACAAGCTGAGCCATTACATGCATGTGGCTGGACAGTGTTTTGATCAATGAATGTCTGTGTGTCTGACTGTTAGGGAGAATTCTCTGTTTAGGCTGAATTTCCTAACCTAGTGAGTCCCCCAGCAGCTTTGCTGCATTTTTGGGGTTTATTTTTTTCTCCTGCCAAGAGTGAGACTCTTTTACCCTCACTCTTGGACATGATTTGAGTGTGTTTCTTTGACTCTAGATGTGTTTAATGGGCTATGGGGTCTTTTACTCCATAGGGCTTCATGTGTTTTTGTGATGTGTGTTACACAGCACCCTCAGTGCAGTAACACAGGGGTGTCATAGTGACCCCCCCAACATAGACTCCATACCCTGGGACTGACTACTGTCTCCCAGGGCATGTAAAGTCACCATTGACTTTACGAGTCTCAAATTCTGAACAGAACCAGTACAAACCATCATAATGTGGACGTACTGGCCGGGGCAATTCGATTGCCCCGGGGTCTGTTAGTCGAGGGGGCACGTCTCCGTCCCCCCTGATCGAGTTTTGGCTGGTGGCAGTGGATACTACTTTTTACATTCAACCGCGAATATATCTCTATGGGATTTTCCCATTGTTCGAGGCTAATACCTTTAATTATTTAATTCCGATAGCCTCGAACATACCGCCGGTTTATTTATTTAATATTAATTCACCGGTTGGTATTTTGTTCCAGAACCCGATTCTAAAATGGCGTTTGTGTTCTCTTCTGTGACTCCAACCCAAGTCGAGCCCTTTGCTCCACTTTTTGGCGGGCTTCTCCACAGAAGCCCTCCAAAGTGGTACCACACTGTCTGGGTTAGCAGGATGTGCGGGAGGGTGGTTTAGGCACCCTGGACTGAGTTGCCTAGGCAACTGAAGTCGCACTCTTGTGTGATTGGCCCAAGTGGTGAGCCGGACGGCTCACCACTTAGCATGTTTGAGTGACAGCTAGGCTGAGTGAATGGGGGTTTGCTGCATAAAAGCAGGGCTTTGGGGACTGGAACTTTAGAAGTTGCCACAGGACCTAAGAATCCGACGAGGGAGAAGCTAAGCCGACCTGCTACAACGACACCACCGGTGGAGCCCTGCTGAACCGTCTCACCACTTCCCAACGACAGAGGAGATCTCCAGTCCGGAGAGTCTTCTTCCTTCGACTGGTGGTGATAACCAGTCTGCTTCCTTTTTCGGTTCTTGGAGCATCTCGTGGCCGCCTTGCCTGTGCCAAGCACCCCAGCAACCGGGATACCACGTTTTACCACTACCTCGAATCAAAGGGTAGTACCTTTAACCGGAAAACTCTGCGGCTGGTTTCTTCCCTGGCAATGCAACGACCTTCATCTTTCCTCCAAGTCGAGATCTCCTCTTCCTCTGGACGACGCCGAGACTTGCACTCGCTGCCAGGAACAACTGCCCCTGCTGGAGGATCCTTCCCACTTAAGGTACCGTGTTCCGCCTGGCTTCCCTTGCAACCGACTGTACGGGGTAGATTTAGCCCCTGGCTTTCGAACCTGGGTTAGCCTGAGACACCCTGGCTAAACTTTTCTGAGCCTCTCTAAATCCTGTTTGAACTCCCTGCAAGACTTTTTAAGCCTATTGTAATTGTGTGATCTTGGGTGCATTTGTGCCCTGCTCTCTCTAAGAGTGGGCCCGGCCTATGGACTTTGGCTCACAAGTAACTTTTGACTTTCCTGCCTTGCTAAAGTGTTCCAAAATATTAGTGTGATGTATCTTCCTACATTATGCCTTTTTCCCTTCTTTTTTCGTTAAGTGGAGTGCCATCTATAGTTAAGCGCTCACCTCTGTCTGGAAATAAGTGGTGTTAACTAAGACTTGTCTGATAAGGAATAACGGATGTATATATATTAATAGTAACTGTGTTTAGAGTGATTTACAATAATAGTGCTGGAGTGTTTCAATAAGTGTGTTTTTAAATAAATAATTATATACCTTAATACCAAAGCTCTGGTCAGTGTTTGCTTGTGCTATTGTATCTGAGTGCCTATTGTGTATACTTTGCATACTGCCTAACTCTTCTTGAGGGAAGTCTGACTGCTCAACCACAGCTACCAAAGTGAATCTTTGTGGTACAGACTGCTACCAAGTGGGTTTACTGCTAACACCTGTAGTCCTAAATCTTTTGCAGTGTTCCCAAAGGGAACTGCACAGGTTTCTGCCTAACACTGACACATGCAACTGGGACTGTGAACTATCTGATCCTCACGTGCCCTGCTGCACCCTGAGACCAACACTGCTGGACATGCTGTTTGTGCAGTGTTTGGTAACTGTAAGAAAGTCATGGTGGCAACAGTAAACACAGACACAAGTGATCACAGTGCAAGGGTGTTTATTAAACTGAATAATGGGTGAGAATAACGCCTGATCTAAACCTAAATCTAAGATGGGAGCAAGCTACCACCATCAAATAATAATAACACTGTCCAAGTGGCGTCTTGTCAAATAAAAAGGGCCTATACTAAAAAATAACTATTGCCAATCCTTACAACTAAATTACAAAGCATTGTGGGATAATGTTCACAAGAAAAGAAAGAAGTGTTGACCAAATGATAAGTCAGGATTGTATGGCTGGGGTCTCTCCACACGTTTTTAGCACGGGACAAGTCAGGACCTTTTGAGCACAGCACACTCCTGGGAATCGCCAGCACATGGTTACAGTTCCCTCTCAATGAGACCAGGACCTTCTGGCCAAATCTCTTTCGTGCAAAGTCTCTTTCCTTAGAAGGCCGGCTGAACGATAAACAAACAAAACAAAAGCTCATTGGATAATCCTTCATGTTGGGCGATTGCTCTTTGCCCCTTGGATACCCCTCAACTGGGCTCTGATCCTTCTTGTAAAGTTAGCCTCCCTCAATCGGGTTCACTATGGCCTTTTACTGAAAATTGTAGCATTCAAACAATCTCAGTGTCCTTTTGAACAACTATCCATTGTGGACATCCCTCAGCCGGGTCCACACTTGTCGTCACAATGTTCAAGGGTATATCCCTGTTTACCCTCAATTTGCAGGCATTCCTCTGTCGGGTTCACATTTGTCGCCACAATACTCAAAGGAGTTTTTACACTATGCAGAATTCACTTCCCTTGGGTTTTCAGCCCACAGTCAGGCTTTCTCTTAACATCCAGTCAGGCTTCACCCCATCACAGTTCGAACAGTTTTCTCCAATGTGTCAAAGACTTTCAAGTGTACAAAGGGTTTTGCGCAACCCTCGTAGGACCACTTTGACAGTCCCCACCAGCCTCTTCTATGGCCTCTTGGCTCTTGTAATTCCAACAAAACAATATAACCCAAAAAGGCTTTAGGCAGAATCCTACGAATGAGCGCCCCATGATGCCGGACCACTCTGCTTCTGAGCCTTTTACTGGGATTTCTTTATATTTCAATTTAACAAGTTCTTTGTTCAACAAGGTTGCCACCTGCAACCTTGGGCCCAGCACAGTTTGGTTTTTACTAGCTGTCTTCTGTGACTCACTGGCTGTGCTGAACTGTTGGAGTTTCGTGTCTCGGGAGTCAAGGCCGGCAAAACAGCGGCAATCGCTTCTTCCCGCTTTGGCTATCAGCGCGAGCGGGCCCTGTGTGTCATTGACACCTGTCACACTACACGCCAGCTGGACTTCCATGTCTTATGATTTCCCTCTTGGAAGCTTTGCAGGTCTGAATTGAAAAGGGCAAAGGCAGTACCCCCTTTGTCGTCCCTCCAATTTCGCAGCGTTTCTCCTCCGTTTGAACTGTCGTTCCGGTGTAGCTGTTTCCTCATGCGTTTGGCCTTGCTCAAAGTGTGCTCTCGTGCTATACCTGTTATCCCTGTGGGGAAGGCAAAGGGACATCAGGTGTGCATAGTTAAAAAAAGTCCGGAAAAAGTGCAGGTAACCAGAATTAACAGCACTTTATTTACACACCTGCACACTTGTAATGATCCCCTATGTCTTATCTTTGTGAATTTCTTGTATTGTCACAATTGCAGACATCACCTTACAGTGCCATTAGGAAACATTGGAACAGTAACCAAGAAGCCAACAGAGAAAAGTTTATAAGGATACGATGTGCCTAGGATATACCAGCTGCAGTTGTCACCGTTCTGAGTTCAACCTTAACACTTGGGAGATCTTCAACTTCTGTAACAAGATGCCTGCTCCTGCATTTTCAGCCTTCTGGCATCAACCGAAGCTGTGCTGGGTGTGCTCTTTTGTTCATCCTTTGAAGAAGCGACTGACTGTGGTGACAACCTTTGAAATCCATCTCCTTCACCTCCTGAAGGTTTCTTGGGGTAATTTGCCCTGCATATCTCGTCTCCTTCCTCCTTTGGGTGTTCTACTGAAAGCTATCTAGAACCGATGCCTAAGCACCACGACCAACCAAAACTAAATCCTTTGTCCAAAAGTGACCATTGCAACCCACGACCCCTGGGCCTTCTTCGCCGGGACCAAGCACAGAAGATTGTGTCCCCAATGCATTCTGGAACACCAGCAGTGGTCTGTAGAGAAATCGGAGTCAGAGGGGTACATTTACATGCTTGCTTCTGTCCCCACCCCCTCAGTCCTCCAGAACATGCCTTCCAGGTGCTGCCACTGTTTCATCAGGAACTGTATCAGTGCATCTGCGCCGTACATTGGTGCCGCCACCTTACCTTTCTAGAACTCTATCAGTGGGAGTAGCGAGTAGCAACAACATCTTCGTTTTAGATCTTAGGGTAAGGATGTTCTCTGTTTCCACTGGGCTTTTGCTAACTATCATCCCCAGACATTTAAATTGATTTACTTTTTCTAGTGACCGACCTCCTAGGTTCCAATGGAATGCCTTTGATCTCTTCCACCCTTCAGAAACAGGATTTTCGTTTTGCTGGCGTTGATTTGAAGGCCGTTTTCGGCTGCGTATTGCTCCAGTCTGCTCAGTTGTCTCGGCAGCCCTATCTCTGTGTGGACCATGAGCACTAAGTCGTCTGCATAGAGAAGGCGGCTCACGTGCTCGCCGCCTATCTTTGGTGGAAAACTTTTGCAGCATTCCATGAATTGCCCCAGGTCAGAGAGGTTGAAAAGGACCGGTGCTAAAACACAGTCTTGTTTCTCTTCCCTAGCTGTTTCGATCTCTTCTGTCAGTTGCCCTTCCAGGTTTAGGCGCACTCTCATACTGGTGTCTGTATATAGGGCCTCGACTTGTGCCACCAAGTCTTCAGGGCAATTACATGCTCTCATCTTGTTCCATAGCTGCTGTCTGTTTATCGCAGATAATCCCCTGTAATCCCCTGTTTTCCGCAGACGAGATTTCTAGACAAGTCCGATCTATGAAAGTCTTGTCGAAACAGGTTCACCCCTGTTCCTCCAAAACTATCAAGGACCACATTGACTCCATGGCTCCTAGCCTGGCTGATTTCTGTAATCACTCCTTCACCACTGGAGTCTTCCCATCCCCGCTGAAGCACTCCCTTGTGTACCCTCTTCTTAAGAAACCCTCTTCCGATCCCTCGTGCCCGGCTAACTATCATCTCCATCACTCCCTTCCTGGGCAAGCTCCTGGAGAACCTGGCCATCTCCCAGCTTAATCTCCACTCTGAATCTGTTGGTTGTCTTCATGACCATCAGTGTGGCTTCAGAGCAGCCAGAAGCACGGAAACTGCTCTCCTGAACATCCTTGACGCTAACACCCCCTGCGTTCTCATTCTGCTTGATCTCTCTTCTGCCTTTGATACTGTCTACCATGCCATCCTGCTCAACCGTCTCCATGATAACCTGGGTATCACTGGTCAGGCTCTGGCGTGGCTGTCTTCTTTCCTCTCTGACCGACCCTCCCAGGTCCAACTTGGGGCCTTCCTTTCCGCTATCTTTTTCTCTACTTGTGGTGTAGCCCAGGGGTCTAACCTCTCTCCCTGGCTGTTCAACCAATACCTGACACTCCTTGCCCACCGCATCGCCGCACTCTGTCCCAACTTTCAGCGCTATGCAGAGGATACCCAGCTCATTTTCAGGCTACCCTCGGCCTCCTCCTCTCCTTCCCTCATCTCTGACTGTCTTTCTGCTATCCAGGAGTGGTGTGCCGCCAATGACCTCTGCCTTAATGCCAGTAAGACTGAGATTCTCTTCATCAGCATCCCCCCTCCTTCCTTTCCTGCAGCTCTCTGGCCGGCCATCTTGGCTCTCTTCCTGCTCCCACCTGTGACGCTAAAAACCTTGGGGTCATCTTCGACTCCACACTCTCCTTCTACCCTCACATCTCTGACATCTCTAAGAAGTCACACTACCTGCTGCGACTCCTCAGAGGTATTCTTCCTTTCCTCTCCTTCCCCCAGAAGCTCACTGTCTCCAGAGCTCTGGTTCTCTCTAGGCTGGACTATTGCAACAGCCTCTTTCTAAATCTGCCTGGTTCTACTCTCCGCCCTCTGCAACTTATCCAGAACAGGGCTGCAAGACTTGTCCTTGGCCTCAAGCCCAGGGATCGTATCTCTCCAGGACTGAAATCTCTGCACTGGCTCCCAGTGGCTGCGAGGATTAAGTTCAAAACCCTCTGCATCGTCCACAAAGCCTTCTAGGGCCTGGGGCCTCAATACCTTTAACTCTCTCTCCCTAAATATCTTCCTTCTCGAGCTCTCCGCTCATCCGCCTCCAACTCCCTCAGAGTCAGTCGCTTCTCTAAGCAACAAGTTGGTTGTAGATCTCTTTCTTCGGCTGGGGCCTCCCTCTGGAATAGCCTCCCTTAAACTTGAGGTGAACCATCTCCGGTTCCGGAAGCACCTCAAAACCTTTCTCTTTGCTTTTGCTTTTTCTCTTCCACTCCTCTGCTGACCTCCTTGGTGTTACCGGAATTGCACTGACTACCTGGACACCCTCTGATCTCAGGCCCAGGTCCCTCCCCCGCCAGCGCCACACACCTGCACTGCCCACCTGGTAACCCCCGCACTTGGGTACTGTTTCTGTATTCCTACAGTCCCCCTACCAGCCCTTGGCACCTGATGTCTGCACTTACCCATGCACTTGCCACATGATGGCCGTTACTTTACTTATTATTTTATCTATTACCATGTACTGCACTGTCCCTGCCCCTTTCCCCCGCACTTGCGCGATCTGAATGACACCTGGCCTAGTAGGATCATTGTCTGTCCTCGCTTTGTTCCCCTCCCTTGCCTCGTCGCGCCTTGAAACACTTGTGTATAGGTGCTTTACAAATGCCATATCATATCATATCGTATCTAAGGCTTTTGCTGCCATCGACAAACGCTAGGAAAATGTTGGTCTTCTTTCTTCTTACTTGCTCCTTTACCATTGATGGCAGTAAGGTTGGTGACCAGGTACCCAGGCCCTTTACAAAACCGTACTGGAACATGTCCTGCTGCTTTTTGGTATATGCCCACTCATTCACCCTCCTCAGTAGTAGGGTTGCATATATTTTCCCCATAAGATCCGGGAGGGATGGGGCGGTAGTTATTTGGATCGTCCCTGCTGCCGCTCTTAAAGATCGGGATCACGTTCACTGTTCTTCATGATGCTGGAACTCCCTTAGTTTTTTAAATCAAGTTTTCTATTAATTGTCATATTAATTCTGCCCATTGTTCTGGGTGTTCTTTCAACATATGGTTAGATACGCCATCCGGGCCCGGCGTGCATGAAGAGCTTGCTCGTTTTATCAGGTTTACAACATCCTCCTGGTCGTATGTCAAGTGCCACGCCGATTGTGTGCGGGTTGTCTGGGAGTCCTCTGAGGTAGGCTTGTTGTATAGTTCTTTAAAGTGTTTTATCCATTTCTCTTCTGGTACCCTATTCATCTGTTGGGTCTTCAGGTGGTTTTCCTGTGAATTGATACAACCCCAGATCTCTGCAGAGTTTTTATTTGAGATGGCTCTCATCATTGTTTCTGTATCTTGTTGCACTAGCGTGCTTTTATACCATTTCAACCAGTTCTTATATTGGTTCTGTAGGTTTTTAGCATTTACTTTGTAATTTCGGCTTCTCTGACTTTTTTCATGCTTAAGTGCCACTTTCAGTTCACTCCTTTTCATCGCCAATTGTTTATCAAAGGTATGTGCGTGATTTTTTGTGTTATTTCTGTTTCCATTTTTCTTGTGCATCATGAACTGGGTGAGGATTGCAGTATAGTCAGGTGCCCCTGAAGGGCCTTGCGATTCTGTCTCCTTTCTGATTTTTTAATACATGGCATTCGTAAATTCCAGTTTATTTTTTGTAATTTATAGCCTGCAGGCATTATTGATACACTCTACTGAACCGGTCATTTTATTTACTTCCCTTTTCCCATCCTCTTGCCACGTAGCTTTTGGAATGTTATGGTCACTTACCTTTGTGTGTAGGACTTCGAATGTTATTATGTCATCGATTAGATTTCTTGCAACGACATAATTTCTATTGCACCTGTAGACACATGCACCAAAGATAAAGCTTGGTGCAGAAACATTCAAAATGCCCCATGCAACAGAATCGCCATGCTTCAAGACAAAATATCTGCCAAAAGAACCTCCCTCCATAACATTGCGCTCTCCACTCAATAAGCCATCTTACAAGAACTTGCTATCAACCAAACCAAACCAAACCAAACCACATAACCAATTCAATTTTAGGTCTATGTCCATTGTGGAAGCTAAGAACATCATCACATCACTTAAACCTTCTCGATGTCTTGGTGATACCTGCCAGCCCCCATTATTAAAGATGCTGCTCAAAACCTAGCTCCTTTTCGTTACCACCTTTATCAACTCATCCTTTAAATTCTGTTCTATGCCGACCAACCTTAATGATGCTTGGATACTACCCCTCCTAAAAAAACCTAACCTAGATCCAAGTGTCCCAACGAACTATAGGCCTATTACGGCAGTTCCGTTTCTCCTTAAAATCTTAGATAAAGCGGCCTATCTACAGATTCAATCCTACTTGTAGATTAATAACCTACTAGGCACCAGACAATTGGGATTCAGACCAAGACATGGAACTGAGACGGCCCTCCTCGATCTCAAGAACCAACTAGATGAGCGTAAAGATAGAGGAGAAACCTCCATTCTCTTACTCCTAGAATTGTCAGCCGCTTTTGATTTGGTCGACCATAAAGTACTATGCACCCACCTAAAATCGGCTGCAAACTTCTCCACAAAGGCCATTGCGTGGATAAACTTCTTAGTGGACAATAGAACTATAAGAGTCTTTTCATCTTCCTCAGCTCCAGACCCAGTACCCATCACTTGTGGCGTGTCACAGGGATCTTGTGTCTCCCCTACTTTGTACAATATTTTTACAAAGCAGCTCTTCACTATATTGGACAAACTGGGTGTCTCATACACTAATTATGCAGACGACACCCAGATCCTCATTTCAATCCAGGGAGACCATGACAAAGACACTAACCTCATAAACAAAATCTATCAAATCATACAAACCTGGATGGCCACCCACGGTCTATGTCTGAACGACGAAAAAACAGAGCTGTTAATCATTGGGACCACCAGTAAACTAAACAAACTCTCCCACCTGTACAAATCCATCACTATCGATGGTATCAAAATCAATGTAGCCGAGGAAGTTAAAACCTTAGGCTTCTATTTAGACTCAGCTCCTAACCTTAACACACAAGTAAATGCCACAGCATCAGCAACAAGCTACACATGCAAACTAATCCATGCATGTAAACCATTTCTAAACACTAACAGTTGTATCACTATTGCTCAAGCCCTAATCATATCAAAACTTGATTACTGTAATGCACTTTACCTTGGCACTAGTAAACACAACACTAACAAACTTCAAACCCTTCAAAACAATGCCCTTAGAACAGGCCTAGGCATTCCTAAAGGACAGTACATATCTGACCAAAGGAGATCCACCAGCTGGTTGGCCATTAAAGACAGAATCAAACGGCAATCTCTGAACATCACATACAACTGCCTCAACAACAAAGCACCTACATACCTCATAGAGAAATTTCCTAAGCATACTTCTGAACGCCCCATCAGAAAAGCTCAAACCAACAGTATGAGAATCCCTAACTTCAATCTGAAAAGAACAGGAGGCTCAAGCTTCCCAGTACTGGCAGCTCATGTATGGAATTCTATCCAGGACCCACTAAGAGCCTCACCTTCCTTCCACTCCTTCAAAACCAATGTCAAACTCTGGCTACACTCCAATGACAACTGACGCATATCCCTATGACTGGTCTCTCTGCACCCACTATCCTGCAAGACCAGCATAAAAATCTAGTATTACTAAACATTTCTTATATATTGTTTACAAGGCACCTATGTTGCACATTGACACACTAATGTGAACCCTCCTCTCTGTATGCCTCTGCTACTCCTATATGCTATTTTAAGCTGCAAATGTATAACCCTAAGCATGTAAACATACCTTACCTGTGTTGCACAAGTCCATACTAATGTAAACTCTGTCCTTTGTATACTTTGCCTATTTGCTGTTTTTAAGCTGTATATGTAACCTAAGATGTAACTGTGACCTAAGACTTCACAAACGCCCAGATGCCTAACGGCCTGGTGCGCTCTACAAATAAATAAACAATACAATACAATACAATACAATGTAATCTATCACTCATGCTTGTTCTCCTCTCTTCCAGGTTGGTTTGTTCTGTTTGTTGGCTTCGAAGTGGCCATTCAGGACGTGAAGGTCTCTGCTTTCCAGTAGCGCCGTCCACAATAATCCTTTTTGTTTTTGAGGGTTTGAGCCCCTGTTGTCTCTTTCATCTTGGTCCTTCTTACTTGCTGCACCTTATGAGTTGAAGTTTCTGCATACTATGAACAATGTTTCTTCCTGGCTGTAAGCAACGTCAATTGACATAGCTACATTTTCCATCATACCTTGAATCTTTATAGCTGTGGGTTTCCAGTATATATTTATTATAGCAAAGTGTTTTCTTGGTCCCTTCGGTTAATTTTGCACTAGCCCTCTCGGTCTGAGAAGGGTCAGTTAGACATAAGGGCAGATGTTTTTAGATTATGTTACTTCGTAGCTCATACCATTTTTGACTAGAGTCAACAATCCGGCAGATGGCCAGCCTCTTTTCCCTGTTAGGGCCGGGTTTAGGAAGGTGTTATATCCGTCCACGGTCGGCTTCAAAGTCAGCCAAGTTTCCTGTAGGCATATCAAATGGTAAACTTGGTCTTCCCTCCTTTTAGGAGGTGTTCGTATCCTCTGGTGTTCAACGAAATCATTGAAACTAATGTTTTCCCAGATTTGTTTAGATCTAGTTATTTATTTGTGTTCTTCTCTAATGCTGAGGGTAGCCAAGACCAGTGGTCGTCATCTTGTGTTTCCACGCGGACTTGATGTTGTATTCTGCTTTTCTGTTTGGTGGGTTTTCGTCCTGTGTTGTTAATTGTAAATGTTAGGTTCTTCATGGGTTTCTCCACAGCTTCCACCTGGTTAGCCATGTCCTGATGAGTCCCTTTTTCGTGTGTGCCCGACTGGGCTCTTGTTACCCACTTCAGCCCTGCGTGCTTGTCCTGTAGGGATAGTGTTGGTTCTGGGTTCCTTGCTTTAGCAGTCTGTAGGTTGGTTGACGGGTCCACTCTTCGGTCTATTGGTCTCGTCTCATCCATTATTGTTAGGTCAAAGCCCAGTATTTGGAAGCTTGTGATGGAGTCCAGTAGTAATTGCTTTACCACTATTGAGCTTAGGTGTACCTTTGTACCACAATGTTTACTCTTGGTCTCCCTCGTTCAGGCTCGGAGCCTGGATCTCCCCAGTTCGAACTTGGATCGTCTTGATATCAAAATCGAAGACTTTACAATGTGCGATGGGTTTTGCTTTAAACTATTGCAGGAGAGCTTTGATTCACTTCACACAATATTCTCATCAATCTTTGGGCTTTCGTTTCTCTTGGCGGGATAACACACCGAGAACTTCAACTGAGCACATTCACAATGCTGGACCACTCTGTTAATGGTATCGTATCTTTCGTTCTCAAGCTCATACATTCATTAGCAGTTTAGCTTTACTCGCGTCTTTCATCACACACGTTTACCAATGTTTGTTCCAGCGCTCATTATACAATGTTGTAGTTTGTAACCTTGACTGCAACACAGACCAGTCTTGAATCGGTCTCCCCAACTCCCTGGCTGTGTTGAACTCTCTGATACTTCTTTGTTCTTTGAGCCAAGGCTGATATCCCGGCAGCTGCTGCTCCTCCCCACCTTGGTTGGTTGCGCGGGAGGGTCTTCGGTATCTCCGACACACAATGGAGGCCTTCTGCTTTCTGCTTTGAAAGTTTCTTGAAAGTAGCGTTTTCTTGCCAAAAATGTCAAGGGTATCTCCCGCCTTGCAAACCCTTCTTGGTTTCCAGTCTTTCTCCCCTCGTTCAGCTGCTGACCTGAAACTGCTATTCTTTCATGTGCTTTGCCTTGCTCAAAGTGTGCTCTCGTGCTCCGCCTTTTATCTGTGTGGGGAGGTTTAATGGAAGTCAGGTATGAGCGATTGTCAGTAATTGCCTGACTTCGCCCGACCATAGTAGAGGCACATGTCAGGTACACTGCTCGGATGTGAGTCTGTTTTTTTCCAGAGCTGACTGTCAGTGTGGAGGTGTTTGTGAAGGGAAAGAGGGGATTTGGGGGGGTAGGGGGCCCCATGTACCCTACCTGGTAGGATGGGGTAAAGGTGTTACAGGGGGAGGGATACCACGTCTCGCCGTCCGGTGCCCCACTCCCTGAAGACCACTCACGCCAGTGATCCGCCCGCACAACCCACCCCGAGGGTCTGGATCCAAAGGCAATGGTCGTGCCCTGGCAACCTGAGAGGGAGATCCGCGGGGACTAGCGGGTGAGACACCTTCTGGTTTCTCACATACCCCTCCCCTATGCAATGTAGCCGTATCTGTTTCACAGGGGAAAAAAGGAAAGTAAATTAACGTTCCACTGGTCTTTGCCTTTTCGGTGTTCCACAGTGAAACAGTAGGGTTGCAGGTCTAAGAACCATTGCATGATTCAAGGGCTAGAATCCTTTCATTGGCTTAGCCATACTAAAGGTGAGTGTTCTGTGAAAAGGGCGAACTTCCTTCCTAAAAGGATATCTTAGATGGGTGATTGCCCATTTGATGTCAAGGGTCTCTAACTCAATACGGAGTAGTTCTTTTAACGTGGGAAGAGTTTTCTACTAGTGAATAGGATAGGGTGTTCTAATCCATCACAAATATGCGATAAGACTGCTCCTAACCCTATGAGAGAGGCATCGGTGTAATACAAACTCCTTTGAGAAGTCAACCACCTTTAGGATTGTGTTCTGGCGCAAGCTTTGTTTTAAGTTGTTGTAACATATGTCGTACTCATCAGTCCAATGAATCTTCTGGTGTTCATCGTTCTTTAATTTGTCGGTTAACCTAGCTGTTTTATCTGAATAATTAGGAATAAACCTACGGTAATAACCAATCAATCCTAGGAAAGCCCTGAGGTCTCTCTTGGTCTTAGGCGTGGGGATATCTAGGACAGCTATCACTTTTTTTTGTTGGGGCTCAACGCTGCCATTCCCTACAAAGAAGCGAAAGGTATTTCATGGCTGATTGGGCCAGCTTACATTTGGATGGATCGGCAGTTTAGCCGGCTTCCCTGAGGGCTCTCATAATAGTAAAGAGATGGAAAAGATGTTCTTCCCAAGTCTTACTGTAAATTACTATGTCGTTAATATAAACCCCACAGAAATCGGAGTAGGGCTGTAATATCCTGTCCATAAGCCGTTGGAAAGTGGCTGGGGCCCCATGCAGGCCAAAAGGGAGGACTTTAAACTGGAATAGTCCCAGGGATGTCGAGAAAGCTGCCTTTTCCTTATCAGGTCCATGCACGGGGACCTGCCAATATCCCTTGGTTAAGTCTAAAGTTGATAGAAAGATGGCACTTCCGAGTGCATATATTAACTCATCAATGCGCGGCATAGGATAGGCATCGAAGGCGGAGATGGGGTTAACCTGTCTGAAGTCTATACAAAACCTCCAAGAATTTTGGGCTAGAAGAAGGCGCGATAATGTTTGCCTTCAGCATTTTTTCACTTCCTCTACCACTATTTGTTTCCGGGCTTCTGGAAGTCTATAGGGTTTTAAATGGAACACTTTTTCCTTTGGAGTTTCAGAGCCTAGTTGCCTTTGGGCATTGTGCGTGACACAAATAATTCAATAAATAAAATAAATAAAAAATAAATATAATGATAAGTACCATGTACTCTCCCTGGTTTTTCGCAGAATACATCAGGGAATCCCATGACCAGGTTGTTTAAATCTTCTTGCTTTTGTCTAGATAGTTCTTGGGGAATGAGCTCTGAATTGTCTATCTCCTCTGGTATCAAATGAGACAATATCGAGGTTGAGGCAGTGGAAGGATTTTCTTTCCACTCCTTTAAGAGATTTACATTTTAAAGGTGGTTTATTTGCTTCTTATCAGGTTGGGCTATTTTATAGGTACAGGTCCAGGTTTGCTCTAGTACCTCATATGACCCATGCCACTTTGAGACACGTTTATTTTCAGAGGCAGGTAAGAGGACTAATACCTTTTGTCCTACTGAAAAGGTTCTTAAATTTACTTTCTTGACATAGGTGGACTTTTGTTGGGCTTGAGCTTTTTCCATTTAAGTGTAGACTAGATTTCAAACAAAGTTCATATGCTCTCTTAATCGGCTGGCCGTTTGGGAAAAGGGGAATAGGTGCCTCTTCCCTTTCTTCACAGGTCTCTCTGAGCATGTCTAAGACATCTCTTGGTTCTCTACCATAAAGTAGTTCAAAAGGAGTAAAACCGGTGAATGCCCGAGGTGTCTTTCTTACTGCAAATAGGGCCCAGGGGATGATGCTTTCCCAGTCCTTTCCATCCTGATCTACCAATTTCTGCAAAATCATCTTACAGGTTTTATTAAATCTCTCGAACAATCCGTCCATTTGGGGGTGGTAAACGGAGGTTCTTAAGGTAGAGATATGTAGTAATTCCTTGACTTCACTCATCAATTTGCTCATAAAATTGGATGCCTGATCCTTTAGAATTTCCTTGGGGAAACCAACGCTAGAAAAGAATGTTAAAGAATTTGTTAAGATTTGTTGGGTTGTATTGTTCTGCATGGGGAACACCTATGGGTATCGGGTAGCGTAATCAGCGATTACGAGGACATATTTATTACCCAGTCTAGAGGTCTCCAATGGCCCAATGATATCCATCCCAATTTGGGAAAAAGGGACTTCTATGATTGATAAGGGATTTAGAAGGACAGGTAAGGGAATATACACACTGGTTTTCTGGCATATTTTGCATGTCAGAATGAAGTTCTTTATGTCCACATGGATATCGGGCCAGTAGAATTTCCTACTGATGTGAGCTTGGGTCTCAGATTGTCCTAAATGTCCCCCTCTCAAATGAGAATGTGCAATCTCTAACACGATCTTACGATGATTTTTGGGGATTACTAATTGTACTTTACTTAGGCCTTCTCTGGAGGTTTCCTTTCTATATCGTAATCCCTGTTTCAGGAAGAAAAGAGGACTCCCCTTTACTTGTTCTTCTCCCTCAGGAATTACCTGTATGAAAGCCTCTGCGAGTGCTGGATAATTTTGCTGGGTGAAGGCTAAATCTGGAAGGATGGTAGGTTCTTTTTACCTCTTTGCCTCAAACGCCAAAGCTACCTCTCTCAAGTTTCTTTTTGTTCAAGCTCTTCCTTAAAAAGGGGAAATTGAGCCTTCTCAAGAATTCTCTGTGATATGTTGTCCCCACAGTGTATTTCAAGTGAAGTTTCACCATGATTCTGTAGGAGAAACTTTACGTCCCCCTGGAAGTCAGGATCTATGACGCCTGCTACGACATCCAGACCAAACTTCCAGGCTAGGCCAGATTTCAGGGCCAGTCCTACAAAACAACCCTCAGGGGGCATTAGGGCTAAGTCCGTGGGAACCGTACCTCTTTTCCCTGGAGGGATAGTAGTGTCTCTGCTACTTCAGATGCCAAAGCCTATGGATTCTTTTGTGGCGGAAGAGGGATCTGAGGCTCTGTGATTACGTTTCTGGAATTTTAGGCTTCCCCAATTTGTCTCAATTGAGTCACATCCCACTTCTCACACCACATGTAAGGAATACATAGTATCAAACAGTGACGACAGACACAACTGAGTTCAGTTCAAGGGTGTTTATTGAACTTCAGTGAGTTGGTTGAATGCCTATCTAACCTAAATCTAAGGATAGGAGCAAGCTACGACCATCAAATAATCATAAAGCAGTCCGAGTCGAGTCTCTGTCAAAATAAAAGGGACTATACTAATAAACATATTGCCAATCCTTACTTCTAAATACAAAAGGGTGTGGGATAATAATGTATGCAACAAAGAAAAGTGTTGAAGAAATAATATGCCAGGATGGTTGAGCAGTTGGCTTCCCTTCCCCACGTTTTCAGCACGGGGCAAGATGGCACATTCAAGCTTTGCACACACTATTGCTTCTCTGCCACGAGGAGACAGTTCAAAGCATAAATATCAGAGTCTTCTGCCAAAGTCTCTTTTCCAATAACAGTCTCTTACTGCAGAGGCCTGTCATAAAAAACAAATATCAAAGTTTAATTTCGATCAGGATCTTCATAGGTACAAGTTCTCAATTCCAGTATTTATCATGGGTCTCCCTCCTTCAGTCTTGGACCCCTTTGTACCACAATGTTTACTCTTGGCCTCCCTCGTTCAGGCTCAGACCCTTGATATCCCTCGTTCAGGCTCGGAATCTCTTGATATAAAAATCAAAGCTTTTTGAATGTGCAATGGTTTCGCTAAAACTGTCGCAGGACCACTTCGATTCACTTCACACAATATTCTCATCACTCTTTTGGTTTTCGTTTCTCTTGGCGGGATATCTTACAGAGACCTTCCATTGAGTACATTCACTGTGCCGGACCACTCTGTTAATGCTATTGTATCTTTCCTTCTCGTCTTTCATCTTTCGTCTTTCCTTCTCAAGTTCAGCAGTTTAACTTTACTTGCGTCTTTCATCACACGTGTTTAACAATGTTTGTTCCAGCTATCGTAATTCAATGTTGCTGTTTGCAACCTTGACTTCAACACAAACTGGTCTTGCATCTGTATCCCTAACTCACCGGCTGTGTTGATCTATCTGATGCTTATTTTGTTTTTGAAGCCAAGGACGATACCCTGGCAGCTGCTGCTCCTCTCCACCGTGGTTGGTTACGAGGGAGGGCCTTCGGTATCTCTGACACACAATGGAGGATTCTCCATTCTGGTTTCCTGGCCTTATGCTTTCTGCTTCGAAGGTTTCTTGAAAGTAACGGTTTCTTGCCAAAAAAGACAAGGTTATTTCCCTCCTTGCAAACCCTTCTTGGTTTCCCATCTTTCTCCCCTCGTTCAGCTGCCGACTCTAACTGCTGGTCCTTAGTGTGCTTTGCCTCGCTCAGAGTGTGCTCTCGTGCTCTGCCTTTTATCTGTGTGGGGAAGTTTAATGGAAGTCAGGTGTGAGTGATTGTCAGTAATAGCCTGACTTTGCCTGACCATAGTAGTGGGACATGTCAGGTACAGTGCTCATGTGTGAGTGTGTTTTCTCACAGAGCGGGCTGTCGGTGTGGAAGTGCTTGTGAAGGGAAGGGGGGGTAAAGTTCCCACATATCCTACCTGGTAGGATGGGATAAAGGTGTTACATGGGGAGGGATAGCGCATGTCGCCATCCGGTGTCCCACTTCCACAAGACCCCTCACCCAGGTGATCCTCCTGCAGTGGTCCACCTCCAGGGTCTGGATCCAAAGGCAATGGCCGTGTCATGGCCACCTGAGAGAGAGATCACCTTCTGGTTTCTCACAGCATCTCCCTTGACTGTCCCAGTGCATTATCTACCCTTGGTAGCCTTCCAGTGTGTTTGTATCAAGTGGCGTTAGTTCTGGATCATCATAATAGGGGTAGCCGAACCCAAGACATGCAACCAATCAGGAGTGCCTGTACCATAGTAAGAAAGGAACCACCACCAGTCTACCATTGGAAATGCAGCACAACGAAAGCACACCTACCACGCTGAGAGGAGGAAGGACTACCTGCCAAACCCAAGACATGCAAACAATCAGGATGCCTGTACCTAGGTAAGAAGAGACCACCTCCAGTCTAACATAGGAAAAGCAGCAAACCGAAAGCACCTCTACCACGGTGAGAGGAAAAATGAACACCTGCCAAACCCAAGACATGCAACCAATCAGGATGCCTGTACCAAGGTAAGAAAGGAGACCACCACCAGTCTAACATAGGAAATGCAGCACACCGAAAGCACCTCTACCACGGTGAGAGAAATGACCACCTGCCAAACCCAAGACATGCAACCAATCAGGTTGCCTGTACCATGGTAAGAAAAGAGACCACCACCAGTCCAACATAGGAAATGCAGCACACAGGAAGCACCTCTACCATGGTGAGAGGAGAAATGACCACCTGCCGAACCCAAGACATGCAACCAATCAGGATGCCTGTACCACGGTAAGAAAAGAGACCACCAACAGTCTAAAAGGATATGCAGCACACCAAAAGCATCTCTACCACGGTGAGAGGAGAAATGACCAACCCCAATACTGCAACACAGCAGATGTTCTTGACCATGAAGAGGTGAAAAAGTCAACCCAGCAAGGCCATAAAGTCACACATTCAGGATAATATATGATATGATAGTTTATTTATTGTTGCTATCATACTAGGTTCAGGGACAATTCTGATACAGTAAGTGCATAGAAGAAGTAAGGGAGGGGAGAGACAGAGAGGGGAAATGGAGAGTAGAAGAGAACAGAGAATAAAACAGTGAAAAAAGAGCAGAGAAGCAGAGGGGAGAATGAATACATTTGCAGAGATTGGCAGAGCACATGATGTTGCAAGGGAACAGAAAATGTAGGCAAGGATTCACAGTGACGAAGGGCGCAGCATGATTAAGGGCCAACCCGAGTACGAGATCCAGGAGAGGGCCAGCATGAGAGTTGAGGGGGTGAAGCACCAAGAGTCAATGTGTCCACATGTCAAATCCAAGCGTTGGCAAAAGTCATTGATGGTGAACCCTTCGTGTGTCAGACAACTCCTGCAATGGAGGGGAGGATGGAGAAGAGAACAGGGAAAGCAGAGGGAAGAGAAGGTCCAAATGGGGGGCAATAAAATAGCTTGTGAGGGCCCAGGGGGGACACCAGGGGGGCCAAAGGAGACATCACAGCGGAACAGAGGGGGGTGGTGGGCCAACAGAGACACCAGGGGGAACAGAGAGGGTTAGGGGGCTAACAGAGACATCATGGGGAACAGGGTGCATGGGGGCCAACAGAGACATCATAGGGGATCAGAGGGGGTGGGGGGCCAACGGAGACATCATGGGGAAACAGAGGGGGGAGGGAAACAGAGGGGCGAGGGGATTCAACAGACATTACAGGGGAACAGAGGGTGGTGGGGGGCCAACAGAGACATCACAGGGGAACGGGGGTGGGGGGCCAACAGAGACATCAAAGGGGAACAGAAGGGTCTGGGGGGCCAACAGAGACATCATAGGGGAACACAGGGGGTGGGGGACCAACAGAGGCAACACAGGGGAACAGAGGAAGGGTGGGGAGCCAACAGAGACATCACGGGGGAAGAGAAGGGGGTGAGGGCCAATGGAGACATCAGGGGGAACAGAGGGGGCTGGAGGGCCAACAGAGACATCACCGGGGAACAGAGTGGGTTGGGGGGCCAACGAGACATCACGGGGGAACAGAGGAGGTGGGGGGCCAACGGAGACTACACGGGGAACAGAGTGGGGTGGGGGGCCAACGGAGACATCACGGGGGAAGAAAGAGGGGTGGGGGCCAATGGAGACATCAGGGGGAACAGGGGGGGCTGGAGGGCCAACAGAGACATCACCGGGGAACAGAGTGGGTTGGGGGGCCAACGAGACATCACGGGGGAACAGAGGAGGTGGGGGGCCAACAGAGACTACACGGGGGAACAGAGTGGGGTGGAGGGCCAACGGAGACTACACGGGGGAACAGAGTGGGGTTGGGGCCAACAGAGATATCACGGGGGAACAGAGGGGGGCGGGGGTCAACAGAGACATCACAGGGGAACAGAGGGGGGTGAGGGGCGAACAGAGAATCGGGAAGCATTTCGGAAGCGGAAAGGGAGCAGACAGGGGGCTTACAAATGGGCCTTGCGGCAGGCCGGCATTCACCTGCCGGCTCGCCTGATTGGTGGAGATAAGAGGGAAATGCACCAATCACAGACAGCCAGGGAGAGCACAGGTAGGCAAGCAGACCCGCGAGGAAGGGATCAGCTATGTGGAAAGGCCTGATCGTCAAGCCTGGCAATGGGCAATAAATACAATTACAGCCCAATATGGTAAATGCTGTGGGGTGCATCATGGCAGCAGACACATGATGAATTATGAAGGCGCTTGGTGTGGAGAATGTTATTCGGAGCGCGTACATCACAGCATAGCGTTCGTTGTAATTAAACCCCAGAGGGCTTACCTTCATATGATAATCACAGGGTGAGGGATCCCAGGATCAGATAAACTTTAAGCAAACGAAAGTCCCCTTCCCACAAAGAATTTCCATGGGACATTGTTAACTCACCAGACTCTGGATTCAAGGCCCTTCCTCCTGCTTCCTCGGCACAAGGACCAACGATAATAGAAGCTGGGTCTTCATCTTTACTCAAATAAATCACGAAGAACAAATGTGTCAGAAAGAAAGGATTGTGAGCTTTAACCAATTAAAAAGAAACATTTGAACCAATATCATCCTCCAAAAGCATTCACTGCAAATGTTATAGGTATAATCATTTGTAATTTAGTTAGTGTTTAAAACAAGAGCCGAGTGTCTCATATAAAGCACTGAATGTCCCAGTGAGTAGCGCTCTTCAAATTCAGCTATTGCTTGCAGTAAAAGGCTACAGCTGTGTTTGGTTATCAATTTTCTATTGAGATTAAATAACATAACAGAGTAAGTTAAACTGATAAACACTTTGCTGGTATAATTCTTAGGTTTGTATGCGATCCCCCGTTGGGGACTGGAGCAGAGGAGGGTGGGGTACTTGTTATATATGTTGAATGTCAATGTCAGTAGTATAGAGACTGTACCTTTGCATTCTCCTGAGCTGACACCGTCTTCCTTTCTCTCTCTCTCTTCTGTATCCGGAGGCTGGATTAAGTGGAGGTCTTCCTCTCTCTTTATGCTGAATGACTCTTCAGGATTGGTGATCGTGCCACCTGTCATATAAAGTAAATATCTATGATTTCCACTTGCAGGGCATGAATATAAATCTGTTGTCAGACCTACCAAGCACTTGGGCCTTTACCTAACTTCCCATGGCTGTAAGAACATCTGGTGTTCAGACTGGTCAGCATTCAAGACCATTGGACAATATGGAACATCACTCCGTACGGTGGATTGTGTGCCTCACCCACGCCTGTCCTCTCTTGTGTGGGGGGGTGAGGGGCTGCTTCCCCTCTGGATCACCTGCATGAAAGGGCTTGGCCCACACCTTCATTTTTGTTTTTTTACTCCTCACCCCTCTACAGTGACCACACTTTTTGTTCTGGACTGCCTGCTTAAAGCCACAGATTGGCGTTTTGGCTGTTGGATTATGCAACTATAACAGAACTTGGACCGGTTATTCCTTTCTCTGGGGAACTTGTGTTTAGCTACTTGCTCTGGAATTTTTGTTGTGCCTCCTTTTATATGCATGCACTTTGGTATTGAACACTGTGATTCTGTATTTCCATAGGCTTCAATCCCTTCGATCTGGAAACCTTTATTTTGTTGTCTCTCTGTCAGGGAGCTTGCTTTCTTTGTGTCGCCACAGATTCTGTTGCATTGCATTGGTGGTGTTCCTCACCCTTTGGATATCTAGGAGATCTGTGAGGGCTTTTATGGGACCACATGTTTCCGACAAAACTAAATATCTATAGTAGATCTTCTGCTGGCAACAGACATAGGGCCTCATTACACGGACGGCGGTAAGGGTTAACGGTCACCGTTAATGGTACCGGTGACCGTTAACCCTTACCGCCTTACTACGAAGTCCCTTTGCGGGTTGGAGTCCTTAACGCCTGCTTTTTACAGGCGTTAAAAACCAACCCGCAAATGGACCAGGGTGCTAATTACGGTACCGCAATTTGCGGCACCGTAATTAGCGCCTTCCCCATTCCCATAGAGCCCTGTGGGGCAAAAATGGGAATGGGGAAGGGGAATGGGGGAAAGGGGAATTACCGCCCTGCCAACCTTGGAATAGGGCGGTAATTCCCCTTTCCACCAAGGCGGTGCCGGTATTTTACCGGCATGGACCAAGGTGCTAATAGCTAATAGCACCTTGGTCCTCCGCCTACCGTGTAATGAGGCCCATAGACTGGGCTTCAGGGAACATAGCAGGAAAATATACCAGTTCATATGACGCTATGAATTGTTTAGGAATTGTTTTTTAAACCTTTGAGGCCAGACCCGAAATGAGGCCCTGTCGCCGTGTTTCTATGCAACACCCCTGCCTACAGCAATCTCTTCCTGGTTCTCTGGCGTTCCCCTCCCTCTCTCTCCTTGCTATTTTTTTTTTTTTTTTTTAATTTTATTGGTTTGAAAATCAAACCTTTAAAATGTTTTCACAACGATTCCGCATTCATACTTTTACAGTTATCACGGTTTTACTTAAAAATGCCCCTGTAGCCTTCGTCCATTTCCCTGTCTTTTTCTCTGGCTTAAATGACAAATCGTATTTTCTTACTAATCACAAATCTAAAAATCACACAAATTCATTTACATTTTTGGCATAGATTTCTTTAGCAACTCTTCGATTACTGTCAAAAATGAGGTCAGGGGCATGATTAATTTCCGGTCCTTTCCGTTCCACATTTTCTGCCACCAATCTTCGGCACTCAATGCTTGGTGATTTGAAGCCCATTCTCCCAGATGAATAGATCTTTCGTTTTTTAGAGCCGAACAGAATAAGACGAGGTGTTTCAGGGATTCCATATCTTTACCACGGATACGACAGATTACACTTAAGTCAGTTTCTCCTGCTTTCAGTTTGATTCGATCCTTCGTTAAGAAGGCGTTCAGCCTAAATAGCATGTAAAGTCTTCGTGCATTTGGATTTGGGAATAGACTTATGTAGGGAAGCAACGAATTATAACTTCTGGCTTCAGCCGGCGCATCTTTCATCGCACTTGCGGAAAGGCGCTCGTTACTTGTTGTTATCCAATCTGCGCGCCAGATCTTTACTTTGGCACCAGCTGGGTTGACGCAGAGAGATTGTGCATTGATGTTAAACCCAGACAACAAGTCTTCACCTCGTTTTGTCCATTGCGACCATATGTCGGTATCACCATCGCTTGCGTTATGGAAGATCTTGAATTGGGGAATTCCAACTTCGGGTTTAGATTTTCGTAACAACACCAGTTGGTTCCAACAGATCCGTGCGTGTAGTGACACGAGAGCAAGTTCGTATCTTATACACGATGTAGAAATGCCTATTGGCAGAGGCCCAATGAGATGGAGGGCAGCCAAAAGCATTTTCTGCACCGTAAGACAAGATGGGGACCACTTTTTGTTCATAAAAATTCCTCACTGGACGTATGGAAAGGCAGCCATATTTATTGTGGATTATTAGAGCTTGACATGCCAGCTGCCCGCATTTCCTCTTGGAGTCAATTACCCACGGGTCATCACAAATGCTAGAGTTAAGGATCATTCCCAGATATTTTCCGGAGGTCGATGACTCTAGCTTGACCTGGTTTAAACTCCACCGATATTTTAGTCTCTTTTGATTCCGACTAGATCGTAGATTTTCAAACACCAGAATTTCTGTTTTTGACGGGTTGATTTTTAAACGGTTCTGGTCTACGTATTGTTGGACCACGTCCAATTTACGTTGAAGCCCGATCGGTGTACGATCCAGAAGGACAAGGTCATCGGCATACAATAACCAGCTTACAGGAGCTGAGTTAAGTTTAGGTGAAAAAGCTCTAACAGATTGGATTGCCTCACCTATATCAAAAATAAATAAACTAAAGATTGCTGCTGCTAATTGGCAACCTTGTTTGACTCCTTTATAGGTGTTGATGTTGGACGATAAAGCACCTTTTTGATCAAGGCGAATGGCGATCGAAGTGTCAGTATGAAGTTCTTTGATCGCTGCGAGAAGATCTTCTGGACACCCCCAGGTTTCCAATTTCTGCCACAGCACATTGCAATCAATCATGTCGAACGCCATCGAGAAATCGACAAAGGCCACATAGACTCTTGTGTTTGTCCTCAGAGCTTCCATCTTTAGCAGATTCAAGATCAGCAAGTTCAATGAGCACCCTACTTGTTTCACAAACCCCGCTTGTCTCTCATCGACTTTTTGCGCCGATTGAGCCCATTTAATCAATTTCTTTTGCAATAACGATGCATATATTTTACCTAACACATCGAGCAGTGCCACAGGGCGATAGTTGTTTGGTAACGCTCTGTTCCCCTTCTTGAATATTGGAACTATGATACTAGTTTTCCAGGAAGTCGGCACTCGTTTCTCTAGATTTATTCGTGTAAACAAGTCGGAGCACAAATCCGTCCATTGGTCAGGGAACTGTTTAATCATAAGATTCGTCAGCCCATCTGGCCCCGGTGCTCTTGAGTTTTTTGCGTTCATTATGACTTCCCGGATTTCAGCTTTTGAAAAAGTCAGGTTCCACTTTAATAGTGTGGATAGTGATTGCCTTTCTGGAGTGCGAGGTTTATCATATAACATGGTAAAATGCTTGATCCAGTCTTCTTCCGTTACTTGACATGTAACTAACGCCTTCTGTGGTGCTTCCAATTCGTTTATTACTCGCCAGAAATCCCCGCTGTTCTTGGATAATAACGTGCGTAACATTGCCTCAGCGTCATTTTGATATAGAATGGCTCGGTGGGATTTAATCCAGTTTTTTTAGCGCTGTCTAGTTGCCTTGTTTTTTAGCGATTTTTCTTCTGCTGGACCTTTATTGTTCTTCCAGATTTCTGCTTGCATTGATCTCTTTCGTAGTAACACTGCTAAATCAAAGGAGTGCATTCTTTGGAAACTGCGGTTTTTCATTCCATTGATCTTAGATTTGAATTGCATCAAAATCGGAGCGTATTCGATGTCTGTTGGGTGCGATTTAAACTGAGTATAAATCTTGGCGACGTCCTGTTCTTCTAGTCTTAAGCGTAGTCTGTTCGGTTCGACTAAAGTGTTAAATCCCCATTTTTGTCCTTGTGTTGCAAGTTTGTTGACGAATTTTGTTACCAACATGTCATGGTCACAGTTCATCATTTTACAGACCTTCAAAGATTTTATTCGATCCTGAAGTTTATTAGAGACAAAAATGTAATCGATGATTGAACATTGAGTTCCATTTTGCCACGTGGCTTTAGGTGGCGTATCTCCCTGTATGTGTCCGTTTAACATCTCCAACCCTCTTATATTCAGTTCTTCCAACCAAGATTGGGCGAGGCGTCTTTTAGCTTCGCTCTGCGGTGTGAAAAAGTCGATGTTTAAGTCACCGCAGAGCATAGTGCCTGAACCACTTGAAGTTTCCCGCAAGTTGTCGATTATTACGGAAACTTGATCGATAAAAGAATGAGTCCCCGCCGCTTGATGATTCCAATAAATATTAATTATATTTAATGTGTCATCTGACGAAGGTTTGTCAGTGGATTTCTTTAACTCGCATACTTGGATGTAGGGCATGTGATTTGTTGATTTAATTAGGCGGTAACCGGACGATCGTTTGATCAGGGTTAATAACCCTGCTACCGGGCGCCCTTTTTCACCCTTCGAGGCTGGATTCAGTGCAACTTCAAAATCAGGTAGCAATGGAGATTCGCGCAACCAAGTTTCTTGCAGGCATATCACCTGTAGGTCGTCAGACCATGGGGTGTTAAACAGATGAAAAAAGCCGCGAGTGTTCCAAGATGTAAACGAACATTCTTGAGCCTGATTCAGGGTCGAACGTTAGCTGTTCTTTTTAATATGCAGGGCTGAAGCTAACCAAGACCATTCCTGCGGGGCCTCATTTTCTACCTGTTTATTTGTATTCACAGCCATTACCCCAGGTACTGGAGTTCTGTTTGCTATTGTTATTTTGATTTTCTCCATCGGGGTCATTCTCTTTGGCTCACCCTCCTCGAGGAGCTCGTCGTTCAGGTTTATGACTTCCTTGTGGCAAACATTTCGAAGTTCTTCATTTTGCCTCTGCAGCTGCAGTTTTTCGTTTTGCTTCTGCGGCAGCCGTTGAGAGTAATTAGATACCTTTGCATTTCGTGCTATTGGACTGGGCCGTTGTGTATCTGTCTGAGGGGCCCGTGCATCTCGGGGGCCTTTCAGTCTCTGTTCCTTTGCACTGCTTTCAACGTCCTCCACTTTATATGAATCAAAACCCATCGATAGCAGATCTTCTTCAGCCTCCAAAATTTCATTCGCTATTATGTGGGAATTTAAATGAAGGATCACTAGGTCTGTACGGGTCTCATCTGGAAATTCTACCGTTTGTATGTCCTTTGAATCAAGTGACCGAAGACGGGGAATATGATGTAATAATTTTAATACGTTAGATCTATTCAAAATTAAGTCATCTCCTCTAGATAGACTATCCAACGTTAGTTTGACTAGAATCGATGATTCTTTCTCACCCATTTGTTCTTGCCTTTGTTCAGCCATAGAGTCGCTTTTTTTTTTTTTGGCAATGGAAGGTGATCGAAGGACATTTCCAGTTGAGGACATCGGAATTCAGTGACGAAAGTAGGGAGGGAGACACCGCTTCTTTCCATTTTGATGACTCCATTCGTGTCAATGCGGTTTATTTTGCTAGGCACGAACGTATTCTGCGGTTTATTCATACGCTGACCTTCCCGTCTCTCTTGAAGTGTTTTAAAGACCGGACTTCTGGGTACACTGGCCCTTACCCCGTCTCCAGTTATGTTAGGAATAATCTCGCATCGCCTCAGTTTGGAGAGGTCAAATGGACACGACAGCGGGTTACTGCTCACAGGGACAGCGCAACTTTTGTGCGGTATTTGAATATCGTTTTGTCGCTGAGGAACGTCACATTTTGGAGCAATCGTTAAACCAGTGATACTACCTTTCTGTGGAACTTCAATGCCGGGCGGCTCACTTGGACCGGAATCACTTGTTGGATCAGTCTCCTCATATGTGGAAAGATCCAATAACTCAATCTGAATTGAGTGGTCCTCTTGGCATGATAAGCTTTCGATAGTACCAGGTTCCTTTACCGTTTCGATTGAGCGTACGGGTACCTTCTCATTAATCGTATCGGCTAATTTCAAGCTTGAGGTAATAGCCTTTTCCACCAGTTGGAACATGTTTAGGTTACGTAGGAATTTGCGAGCACCCTTTTGTTGCCCTTTTTTCCGTGCCGGCAAATTCTTCTGTTTTTTCTCCAAACAAGCTTGTGGTTTTTTTGCGGTCACATAGGATTTCAAGTTCGTTTCTGCATCCTGACTCCCAAAAATTGGAAAGAGCACGCCTGGCATCACAACGGACGGAGGTTGAATACATGGGTCACTGGCTTGTGACACCTCAGACGCAGGCTGCGTGGAACTGGAAGCTTGTTGGGCGTCCAGTAACGCTGGATTCGTAATATTTTTAGATTGTAGAAAAGCAGTGTTAAAGGACATATCCAGGGTATTAGCATCGTCCGGCTTATCTCTTGTCAATGTAATGCAGTTGGCTAGGGGCCCAGCCAACGGTTCCACTAGGAAACAACCTACATCACGCGAAGGGGGCAAGGCTGTTTTCTCTTTTTCTCCAGATCCTTCTGCTTGGTTTTCGGAGTCTTGCCTTTTAGAAGTCGGCTTTTTGGATAACTTGTCACAATTGAATTTATCCTTTTCACGGGAGCCTTCCTTTGACTTTGTTGATTGTGTTATATCTCTTCCCGGAATTTGCACTTCCCAGGTTTGTTCACTTTCCGGTTTTCGAAAGAGAGACAAGGCTTCCCTTGCAACTTCTGCAAAGAGTTTTTTATCGATTTTGTCATTTAGTTTGACTTCATTTAAGGACTTTAGACCCACTAATATGGTGTGATTTTGTTCTTCGTATTTAGATTTTTGGGCGGACTGTAATGACTCCAAGTGCATCACTTTTGAGTTCAGCATGGCTGTTAGGGTCGAAATATCTTTTATATTTTCATTTAGTGATTCATATAACTTTGTAAAGGGTGTTAAGGAAATCGCCATTGCCGAAGTTAGGGCAATTAAAAGCTCATTTGCTGGTACATGCACGCATGGGGCTGGCTGATTCTCCCTGCCTTTCCCTTGTATGTTATGTTTTACGTGTCCATGGCGATTCCTTTCCCGTCTAATTTTCGGAAACGGGCGTTCAATAAATGAGGAGTCTTTTGTGGTCGAATCATTCACAGAACCTTCATTATTTGACTCGTTTGTGATTTGTTGCTGGGAGTTCTGTCCGGGATTAGGATTTAATCCACCATGCATCGGGAGTCTTTTTTGTGAGTCTGCCATTATATTTTGCATAGGCGAGACTGACTCATCTGGGGTTACAGGGTCAAGGACTTTGTGATTCATATTCTTACCATACTCCCAACTACGACTATTTAAAGTCGTGATGTTCGGACGACTCCTTTCCTGGGGAGTCTCCGACCTTGCAACAAACTTAGGAGTGGATGTGACAGAATGTTTATTTGAGTACGATTTGTTCATTAATATCAGGTTTTTTAACACTGTGGATACCACCTCCAGCGAGTTTCTCCTCTCTGAGGTGGCAGACACCGATTCGCCGACCCATAGTTTGTCACCTGATAGGACGTCATCAGTCAAAGCTTGAACATCAGTCAATCCAACATCATTCGGATTGATTGCGGGTGGGTGTATTAGCGAGAGTGTTGGTGTGTTCAATTGTAGTTGGTTATACTTTATGGGCAGTATGCCTTCATGATTAAGCACCGACACGTCGTTACCACGATGTGCCTCCGCGACAGAAAGGCTTTCGCCTTCATTGAAGCAGTTCGAACACTTACTAGGCTCCGCAACGACCCGACTGCCGGGACTCGCCTCCGCTAGATCAGCAAGTCGCTGTGCAGAATCCACAGCCTCCGCTAGGGAGTCACGGCCCACGACATCCTCTGCTTCCTCCTCCGGAGCCATCAAACAGCACCGCCCCTCATCCACGGCGAACTCACCGGAAGCAACCGCCGGCGCCCGCGAGCGCGCATCCAGGGAGGGGGCCGCCTCGCATCAGCTCCACCACTGGACTCCGCGACTCGTTCGTCTCATCGTAGCCTACAAGGGAGGGATCCGATCCCACCGGTAAGTCCACCGTGGCGTGGTTGCATTTTTCAAGCGAATCACACGTCGGTAGTAGTTCGTGGCTCGACATACGGCGAGTCTTAGATCTTTTCTGAGCCAATTTGGGTATATGATGTGTAACCTGCATGATATCCAACGTAACGTCAGGGTTTAAGTGGGAGTTGGATCCAGGGGAGTTGGGTCCAGGGGACTTCGAATATGACTTTACTTCGGCTGGGCCAATGAACACGTTGTCATTATCATATGAATGGGGAATGGATTCTCTCACGTGACCAAAATTGTCTGTGGGCGAGTTACATGAAAAATATTGGCTCACCTGCTTCTGACGGCATTTTTTCGCCGGGGGCTCTGGAGGTTCAAGCGGGGCCACACGCTTGAGTTGAGCTTGAGTCCTTAGTGTTGTTGAGGCAACCAAAAATGATGGATCCATCGCGTCACTCGCCACAGCCAAACAGCGTCTCCTCAGCCCTTATACCTCAGGGCTTAACGCCACAAGGGTGGGGGAGGCGGCCTTTTATGCCTTGAGACCCAGTCAGGTGACTGATGACTGGGTAAAAGTCTAAAAGGCACAGCCACACGCACCTCTCAGGACACTGTTTAGCTGCTCCTGGGGTCTCTCTCCTCTGCTGGTTTCTCTGCTGGATACTACTGTCACTCGCCACAGCCAAACAGCGTCTCCTCAGCCCTTATACCTCAGGGCTTAACGCCACAAGGGTGGGGGAGGCGGCCTTTTATGCCTTGAGACCCAGTCAGGTGACTGATGACTGGGTAAAAGTCTAAAAGGCACAGGCACACGCACCTCTCAGGACACTGTTTAGCTGCTCCTGGGGTCTCTCTCCTCTGCTGGTTTCTCTGCTGGATACTACTGTCACTCGCCACAGCCAAACAGCGTCTCCTCAGCCCTTATACCGCAGGGCTTATTGCTATTGATCCTCCATTTATGCCTGTTTTCCTTCATCTCTTAGCATCTCTCCTTCCCTCATTCTTTCTCTTCCTCCCTACCACCTTACCCCTTTTTCCTTCTTGTTCCTCCAGTTTCCTTGCCCCATTATTTATTTATGTATTGCTTACTTATCTAGTAAAGTGCACATCTTCCCTTCACCGATTGGGAATAGAGCATTAGCAGAGAGAAAGAACAGAAATACAAGCAAAAAAAAGGAAGGAAAATGGCACACCAATTATTGAAATCCAATGGGTTTTAAGGTCTTGCAAAAGGATAAAGGGTCCCAAAGCATCAGGATCATCAGACAGACTAGTGCCCTCGCCCCCTCCATCCTTCCTTTCTCTTAGAAGTCTTTTTTCCCAGCAATGCACTTTTTAACTCTGCCTCCATCGTCTTCCTTTTGCTCTCAATGCTGTCAACCCGTAATAGACAAAAGCTTCAAACTGCATCATATTAACCTTTCACCCGTCCTTCCCAATTCTCTTATTGCGCCCCTATGTTCCCTGCCCCTCCTCGATCATGGTGGCAGGCACACCATTCAAGACACACTGGCCTTCAACTGACCTCTGACACAGGCCAGATACACCAGAACGCTTCAGACACCATTCTCCTCACAGGGAAGGATTGTAGGAATCTCTGCAGGGCCTCTGGGAAACCACCAAATGGGAGGCTCTATAGTAAGAGTGTCAGGAGAGAGAGGAAGAAATGATCTGCTGTGAGGGTCGAATCTACAAGCCCTTAAGATGAGGGGCCAGATATTGAGAGGGTCCTTCTCAGTAACATTAGAAACACTGTGAGGCCATGCGCATGATGGGGAGGATAAGGAGGGGGAAATCAGCAAAAGGGAGGCTCTATAGTGACAGTGTCAGGAGAGAGAGGAAGAAATGATCTGCTGTGAGGGTCTAATCTACAATCCCTGCAAGATGAGGGGCCAGATATTGAGAGGGTCCTTCTCAGTGACGTTAGAAACACTGTGAGGCCATGCGCATGATGGGGAGGATTAGGAGGGGGAAATCACCACTGACATGATGCTGAGGATAAGGAGCGGGAAATGACCACAGACATGATGCTGAGGATAAGGAGGGGAAATGACCCCGGACATGATGCGGAGGATAAGGAGGGGGAAATGACCACAGATATGATGCTGAGGATAAGGAAGGGAAATTAGCAAAGAGGAGGCGCTATAGTGACAGTGTCAGGAGATAGAGGGAGAAATGATCTGCTGTGAGGGTCTAATCTACAATCCCTGCAAGATGAGGGGCCAGATATTGAGAGGGTCCTTCTCAGTGACGTTAGAAACACTGTGAGGCCATGCGCATGATGGGGAAGATGAGGAGGGGGAAATGACCCCGGACATGATGTGGAGAAGCAGGAGGAAATGACCACAGACATGATGCGGAGGATGAGGAGGGGGAAATGACCCCGGACATGAAGTGGAGGATAAAGAGGGGAAATTACCCTGGACATGATGCTGAGGATTAGGAGGGGGAAATTACTAATAACATGATGTGGAGGATAAGGAGGGGAAATTACCCCATACACGATGTGGAGGATAAGGAGGGGAAATTACCACAGACATGATGCTGAGGATAAGGAGGGGGAAATGACCCCGGACATGTTAATGTTAAAGGATATTTGTACCGCGCACCATCACCACCGGAGTGGTCCCCTGGCGGCTCTGAAAAAACGTAAGGGGGGTGAGTTAGTGATGTGCTGTTGGCAACCTCAGCCCAATGGGTCAGTTGGCTGGGCTTGGGGTGTTTTACAGTCGGTAGTCGTTGTGTGCTGTTGTGCGAGCCTGTGTGGTTTGTTTTGTTGTTGCAGTGTAGTGAAGTTAGTGCAGATTGTTGTGTTGTAGACTTGTGGTTGTGTTTGGTTGGAGTTTGAGAGGTATATGTAGAGGGGTGAAATTGTTAGTGGATTGGTTAATTGGCATTGCTGTCCTTGTAATTATTTCTAGGAGGGATGCTTGCTATCATTCACTATTCCATCCGAGTGTGGCACTTGCTAATCTTCAATATCCTATCTAGATGTGAGGCAGGCTAGTGATCACGGTTCCGTCTAAGTGTGGCACTGGGTACATTCACATTTCTGTCTAGATGTGACGCAGGCTAAGGTTAAGAATTCCATCTAAGTGTGGCACTTGCTATCGTTCATATGATGGGGAGGAAAAGGAGGCAAAATTACCCCGGACATGATGCTGAGGATAAGGAGGAGACATGACCACTGGCTTGATGATGAGGATAAGCAGGGGGAAATTACCACTGACATGATGCTGGGGACTAGGAGGAGGAAATCAACAATGACATGATACTTGGGGCAAGGAGGGGGAATCACCAATACCATGATGCTGAAGATAAGGAGGGGAAATTACCAATGACATGATGCTGGGGATTAGGAGGGGAAATCACCAATGACATGATGCTGAGGATAAGGAGGGGGAAATCACCAATGACAGGATGATGAGGATAAGGAGGGGGGAATGACAACTGGCATGATGCTGAGGATAAGGAGGGGGAAATCACCAATGACATGATACTGAGGATAAGGAGGGGAAATCAACATAGCCATGATACTGAGGATAAGGGGGGGAAATTACCACTGATGTGATGCTGGGGATTAGGAGGGGGAAATCACCAATGACATGATGCTGAGGATAAGGAGAGGGAAATGACCACTGTCATGATGCTGAGGATAAGGAGGGGAAATCATCAATGGCATGATGCTGACGATAAGGAGGGGGAAATAACCACTGCCATGATTCTGGAGATAAAGAGGGGGAAATGGCGATTGGCATGATGATGATGAGGATAAGGAGGGGAAACAACCACTGACATGATACTGGGTATTAGGAGGGGGAACTCAACAGTGACATGATGCTGATGATAAGGAGGGGAAATCACCAATAACATGATGCTGGGGATAAGGAGGGGGACATCACCACTGGCCTGATGCTGAGGATAAGGAGGGGGACATCACCACTGGCCTGATGCTGAGGATAAGGAGGGGGAAATCACCACAGACATGATGTTGAGGATAAGGAGGGGGAAATTACCACAGACAAGATGCTGAGGATAAGGAGGGGGAAATGACCACTGACATGATGCTGAGGATAAGGAGGGGGAAATCACCAATGACATGATGCTGAGGATAAGGAGGGGGAAATGACCACTGGCATGATGCTGAGGATAAGGAGGGGGAAACCATTAATTACATGTTGCTGAGGATAAGGAGGGGGAAATCGCCACTGACATGATGCTGAGGAAAAGGAGGGGAAATTACCACTGACATGATGCTGGGGATTAGGAGGGGGAAATCACCACAGACATGATGCTGAGGATAAGGAGGGGGAACCCACCAGTGACATGATTCTGTGGACAAGGAGTGGGAAATAACCACTGCCATGATTCTGGAGATAAAGAGGGGGAAATGGCTATTGGAATGATGATGATGAGGATAAGGAGGGGCAAATTACAACTGACATGATGCTGATGATAAGGAGGGGAAATCACCAATAACAGGATGCTGGGGATAAGGAGGGGGACATCACCACTGGCCTGATGCTGAGGATAAGGAGGGGGAAATGACCACTGACATGATGTTGAGGATAAGGAGGGGGAAATCACCACCAACATGATGCTGATGATAAGGAGGGGAAATCATCAATGACATGATGCTGAGGATAAGGAGGGGGAATCACCACAGACATGATGCTGAGGATAAGGAGGGGGAATCACCAATAACGTGATGCTGGGGATAAGGAGGGGGACATCACCACTGGCCTGATGCTGAGGATAAGGAGGGGGAAATCACCACAGACATGATGTTGAGGATAAGGAGGGGGAAATTACCACAGACATGATGCTGAGGATAAGGAAGGGGAAATGACCACTGGCATGATGCTGAGGATAAGGAGGGGAAATGACCCCTGACATGATGCTGAGGATAAGGAGGGGAAATGACCCCTGACATGATGCTGAGGATAAGGGGGGGGGAAATCACCACTGGCATGATGCTGAGGATAAGGAGGGGGAAACCATTAATTACATGTTTCTGAGGATAAGGAGGGGCAAATCACCAATGACATGATGCAGAGGATAAGGAGGGGGAAATTACCACTGGCATGATGCTGAGGATAAGGAGAGGGAAATGACCCCGGACATGATGCTGAGGATAAGGAGGGGTAAATCACCAAAGGGGAGGCGCTATAGTAAAAGTGTCAGGAGAGAGAGGAAGAAATGATCTGCTGTGAGGGTCTAATCTACAAGCCCTACAAGATGAGGGGCCTGATATTGAGAGGGTCCTTCTCAGTGACATTAGAAACACTGTGAGGCCATGCACATGATGGGGAGGATAAGGAGGGGGAAATGACCCCGGACATGATGCTGAGGATAAGGAGGGGGCAATGACTAATGACATGATGCTAATGATAAGGAGGGGGAAAGGACCTCTGACATGATGCTGGGGATTAGGAGGGGGAAATCACCACAGACATGTTGCTGAGGATAAGGAGGGGGAAATGACCACTGGCATGATGCTGAGGATAAGGAGGGGACATCACCAATGACATGATGCTGAGGATAAGGAGTGGGAAATCACCAATGACATGAGGCTGAGGATAAGGAGGGGGAAATCACCACAGACATGATGCTGAGGATAAGGAGGGGGAAATTACCACAGACATGATGCTGAGGATAAGGAGGGGGAAATGACCACTGGCATGATGCTGAGGATAAGGAGGGGGAAATCACCAATGACATGATGCTGAGGATAAGGAGGGGGAAATCACCAATGACATGATGCTGAGGATAAGGAGGGGGAAATTACCACTGACATGATGCTCAGGATAAGGAGGGTGAAATGACCACTGGGATGATTCTGGGGATAATGAGGGGGAAATCACCACAGACATGATGCTGAGGATAAGGAGGGGGAAATTACCACTGACATGATGCTGAGGATAAGGAGGGTGAAATGACCACTGGCATGATTCTGGGGATAATGAGGGGGAAATCACCACAGACATGATGCTGAGGATAAGGAGGGGGAAACCATTAATTACAATTTGCTGAGGATAAGGAGGGGGAAATCGCCACTGACATGATGCTGGGGATTAGGAGGGGAAATCACCACAGACATGATGCTGAGGATAAGGAGGGGGAATCACCACAGACATGTTGCTAAGGATAAGGAGGGGGAAATTACCACTGGCATGATGCTGAGGATAAGGAGGGGGAAATCACCAATGACATGATGCTGAGGATAAGGAGGGGGAAATCACCACAGACATGATGCTGAAGATAAGGAGGGGGAATCACCACAGACATGTTGCTGCGGATAAGGAGGGGGAAATGACCACTGGCATGATGCTGAGGATAAGGAGGGGGAAATCACCAATGACATGATGCTGAGGATAAGGAGGGGGAAATCACCACAGAACTAATGCTGAGGGTAAGGAGGGGGAAATCACCAATGACATGATGCTGAGGATAAGGAGGGGGAAATGACCACAGACATGATGCTGAGGATAAGGAGGGCTAAATGACCACTGGCATGATGCTGAGGATAAGGAGGGGGAAATTACCACTGACATTATGCTGGGGATTAGGAGGGGGAAATCACCACAGACATGATGCTGAGGATAAGGAGGGGGAATCACCACAGACATGTTGCTGAGGATAAGGAGGGGAAATGATCACTGGCATGATGCTGAGGATAAGGAAGAGGAAAGGACCACTGACATGATGCTGAGGATAAGGAGGGGGAAATCACCAATGACATGTTGCTGAGGATAAGGAGGGGGAAATGACCCCGGACATGATGCTGAGGATAAGGAGGGGGAAATGACCCCGGACATGATTTTGAGGATAAGGAGGGGAAATGACCCCGGACATGATGCTGAGGATAAGGAGGGGGAAATCACCACTTGCATGATGCTGAGGATAAGGAGGGGAAATGACCCCTAACATGATGCTGAGGATAAGGAGGGGAAATGACCCCTGACATGATGCTGAGGATAAGGAGGGGAAATGACCCCTGACATGATGCTGAGGATAAGGAGGAGGAAATCACCAATGACATGAGGCTGAGGATAAGGAGGGGGAAATCACCACAGACATGATGCTGAGGATAAGGAGGGAGAAATCACCACAGACATGATGTTGAGGATAAGGAGGGGGAAATGACCACTGACATGATGCCGAGGATAAGGAGTGGGAAATCACCAATGACATGATGCTGAGGATAAGGAGGGGGAAATGACCACTGACATGATGCCGAGGATAAGGAGGGGGAAATGACCACAGACATGATGCTGAGGATAAGGAGGGCTAAATGACCACTGGCATGATGCTGAGGATAAGGAGGGGGAAATTACCACTGACATTATGCTGGGGATTAGGAGGGGGAAATCACCACAGACATGATGCTGAGGATAAGGAGGGGGAATCACCACAGACTTGTTGCTGAGGATAAGGAGGGGAAATGACCACTGGCATGATGCTGAGGATAAGGAGGAGGAAAGGACCACTGACATGATGCTGAGGATAAGGAGGGGGAAATCACCAATGACATGTTGCTGAGGATAAGGAGGGGGAAATGACCCCGGACATGATGCTGAGGATAAGGAGGGGGAAATGACCCCGGACATGATTTTGAGGATAAGTTGGGGAAATGACCCCGGACATGATGCTGACGATAAGGAGGGGGAAATCACCATTTGCATGATGCTGAGGATAAGGAGGGGAAATGACCCCTAACATGATGCTGAGGATAAGGAGGGGAAATGACCCCTGACATGATGTTGAGGATAAGGAGGGGAAATGACCCCTGGCATGATGCTGAGGATAAGAAGGAGGAAATCACCAATGACATGAGGCTGAGGATAAGGAGCAGGAAATCACCACAGACATGATGCTGAGGATAAGGAGGGGGAATCACCAATGACATGATGCTGAGGATAAGGAGGGGGAAATGACCACTGACATGATGCCGAGGATAAGGAGTGGGAAATCACCAATGACATGATGCCGAGGATTGGAACGGGGAAGTGACCACTGACATGATGCTAAGGATAAATAGGGGGAAATCACCACAGACACGATTTTGAGGATAAGGAGCAGGAAATTACCACTGAAATGATACTGAGGATAAGGAGCAGGAAATTAAGATAATTATTTATAAGAAAGCAGCAGAGGACTAAACTTGCAGGAACGAACACAATAATAATTTACATGCATATTGTCCTTGCATACAATTTTGAATTTTAGAAAAGGAAAAGCTCATAGTTGTACCCTATTAACTATATGTTTAGTAAACACTCTGAGCCCTCCAACAAATGGTTTAATTGGGTTCAAAGTCTTCTCTATTCCTACATATTTTTAACATAAGTCAAAATATCTTTTTTGCATTTAAGAACATGACAGAATAGCTAAATTATAACAGGGAACCAATGAACATCAAAGTCTTCAAAAACACTATAACCCAATAAACATCAAAGTAGTGAAAATATTCTATAAGCCTACACGTGCTTCGCTCTTGTATGGTAATATTTATAACCGTTACATTGAGCTTCTTCAGGGCTAATAACATATAACGATATTTATTTTAGTGCAGTACACCAATTGCTTTCTTATCTATAATTAGTGGAGGTAAAGAGAACAGACAAAGGGCAGAAGTAAGAGAGAAAAATAGATTGGGTTACAGATGTATTTCATCACACATATTTTCACTAAATATAGTTACATCTAATTGTAAATAATATGGTTACTTACTTCAATGATAGTTAGTATACATGTCCAAAAATGGGGGTTCCCCATTCTTACAGAGTACAATTCTGGCCAAATGGCTGCAAAAATAGAGGCAGATACACTCTGCCTCTATGATCCCTTACTTTTGTAAAGTATTTTCACATTAAGTAAAACCTACATGACATAATATCATAAAGATGAACATCATTATCCTTATTAATGTTTTATCGTCTCAATGTTCTTTAAATTCTGTTAGGCTAGATCAATGAATGTTTCTCTTTCGTTCTGTGTCAATTACTAGGTATACCATGAAGATAAAACAAAAAGGAAATTCCATCATGAACGTTGCATGGACGGCACTACCAGTACATTGTTTCCTTCCCACTATTAAATAAAGGCTCCCCTCATCACTTACTTTTGAAATGGCTCATAAGCTTTAGATCCAGGATGTTACTCCACGTGTTAACAGCGTCTTGCACAATGCAGGCACCATTTTGCTGTTTAAACTTATATGTCCCTGGTCATAGAAACAAGACTGCTGTCTTCCCTTGTTATAAGGCTTGGGTGCCATTTTGTTGTGAATATCCATGTACCAAGTCATAAAAACAAGACTTTTGAGTTTGTACGATAAAACATATTACAAATGGCTGCATTTTGAGGTAAGAAATGGTAAATAAGAGGAGAATATCTAAATTGTGTGATGTGTGCTGCCTGCCATGATCACTATTGTTAAGTTGATGCCTTATAAATAAATATTCATGTGAGATCCGGGTGCCATTTTCAGAAACAATAGAGGCAGGACTGGTACCCTGTCATATAGAAGCAGATGGATAAAATGGATAAAAAGGCAAAAGAATAATATTGACCTTTTTGGGGGGGGTGTAAGGGTGCAGAAGTAAGACTCTGACATGGTGGTGACATTCATTGGGCCATAAACCTTTATTAAATGAAAAAGTTTGGAAAACAGCCTCTATGTCTGATATTTCGAAGAGGGTTTCCCTGCCTCGGGACAAACTAAGGAATGTCAGGACGTCAAATATCTGTCACTGTCATGTTCAAAATGCCTACTTCGGACCGTAACATTAATAACTTACATCTAATGTGAAAGGATGTTTTCCTCTCAAAGCGATGATGAAAGTTCTTTACCAATTGAAAGTTCCAAATGTCTCTAGTTATTGATAAACAAAGCAAATGTTCCTTTTCAATGATACCATGTTCCAATATCCAGGGAATAGCTCCTTTCCCCTGGAATCCTTCTTGTTTCACCTGTCAAGCTAGGATCGTGTTTCCTTATTCTACTGTTCTCTTCCCTTTTCAGAACAAAACCGAAACAAAAGTGTCTTATGCCAGTGGAAATACTTCCCAGTCCCTGGTTTCTTTCCAGCTTTTACCAATTCCAGAAGAAAGTTCATTTGGACAGGGGATTCCTCTCCCTTTTCCCAGGCCTTTTAAGCTTGTACAATGATGCACTCTCAAAGTTTCCAGGCCTCTCATGAAGCCCCTCCTCTAAGTCACCAATGGAGTACGCTTGGTCCACTCTCCTGCCAAATGGTACCCAGTAAGTTATTTCTGCCAGCCTCCGAGTAATTCCTCTTCTTTCTCTTGCTGGATGCCAGACCCCATATTCTCTCAAAATATTGTCTTCTATTATATTGTATTTGCCATTTATATAGCGCCCTTCCCCATTTGTATGGCTTCAATGTGCTTTGTGGTTGGAATGCAGTCCTTGTGTAGAAGGTTCTAAGAGTTTAAAAGATGCATGTGTGCATTTTGCCGCAACAGGATTTAGGGGGGCTGGCTAGGCTCCAGTAAGCAGCCCGGAGATCAGGCATGTGGGCGGGTGTTGTTGGTGGTTTAGGATAGAGTGCTAGTGCCGAAGATTCAATGGGTGTCCAGCTAGACCAATAATCTTTTGTAGGTTGTCGCTGTATACTAATGGCGGCGGTGTGGAGGTACGTCAGGGGTTTCAGTGTGGACGGCTATGTGAGCTGCTAGACCAGATTAGCATAGCCATAGCTGCATTCTAGGGTGCATGGATGGGTGGCCATGCCTGTGGCCTGTGACCACAGATGTGGTTTAAGGTATACGTACCTTACGCTTGCATGGAGTTCAACTGCAATGTTTTTTTCTTGGTCCAATGAGATTGGCTGGTCTCGCCATTTGTTGTCTCCCTAGAGCAAAAGTCTGAGAAGTGGGAGAGGGGTCCTGAGAGACGGGGGTGTGAGGGGAGGATGATAGTTTGTCACGGTGTGCCGCTACGAACGCTGCCAGCATCCGTGAGGTACTGGTGGATAGGAGTGTTGTTTTTGGGTCGGCGTTTCTGTGCGCCTATTGACAGTGTAGAGAGCAAGAGGGAGGGAAAAGACAGGTTTTGAGGGCCTTTCTGAATGCTAAGTGACTGTAAATGTTACGGATGTGCAAGGGCAGAGTTCCAGACGATCGGAGCTTGGACAGTGAAGGAGGATACGCTCAGTCTGGTGCAGTTGTAATGTGGGACCAGTAGGAGAGATGCTGTGCCAGATCTGAGTGTCCTCGAGGGGTGGTAGTGGGTGACTGTCTTGAAGGAATTCCGGGGCGGTGTTGTGAGTGGCCCGGTGGGTGGTGCACATGGCTTTAAAGGTAGTGCGTTGACCAATAGGGAACCAATGGAGGACTCTTAGTGGAAGGCTCGTCTTGTGCTCTGGTGTTCCACTTTTTATCCCTGTGGGGAAGGGAAAGGGCTGTCAGGGTGTGTGTTTCTGGTCAATTGCCCAACTCTGCCTGACCCTTGTGTTGGAACATGTCAGATAAACGGATCTAGTGTTAGTCTGTTGTCTTTTGTGGTGTAAGAAAGTGTTCGTGTCGGAAAAGGGGGTAGGGGGGTCGAGTGTGTGAGTATCCTACATGGTAGGCTGGGGAAATGGTGTTATAAGAAGGGGGATATTGTGTCTCACCCGTCGGTGTCCTGCTTCCACTCCCCAAAGAACCATCATCCAGGTGATCCTCCCTCACCGGTCCACCCCCAGGAACTGGATCCAATAGCGGTGGACGTGTCCTAACCACCTGGATGACAGATCCCCGGGGACTAGTCAGGGAAACAACTTCAGGTTTCTCACACGGTTGAATGAGCAAACGGGCTACAGCATTTTGGATTCTTTGCAGTGCCCCTTACCTTAAACGCTGGTTCACCTAGGTAATGGAAGTTTGCGTAGTCTAAATGGGAGAAGATGATGGTGATGATGGCAGAGAAATCATGAGGATAGGTGAGGTAAGGGAAGATACACCTGAGGATGCCGTGTGCCTGTGTGCACTTGCTGAATCTGTGTCTCCCCGTGCATATTTGTGGAATACCGGGCCTCTATAACATATATCTAAAAAGACTTTGTGATCCGACCCGAGGCCTGCACCTAAGATGGCCGCCGCCATGGGTGTTTACAAGGGTTGCTAGGCAAGCTGATCCGCTGTTGTTAGCCCACCGTGATTGGCGGAAATATCCTTCTTTACCCAGCCTGCAACACCGGAAAGGCGCAAGCCAGACCACCCACATAAGGACCACTATATAAGGATAATTCCCTGTCTGGTCCCCCATCTGACTTCAGCTGCACTGTGGGAGGGCAGGAGCCCACTCCCTCTCCACGCTACGCATCTACCCGAAGAGACTTCATCAACAGAGGAGCTGCATTACAAGGTAGCTGTCCACAAATCAGCCGTGCTGTGTGTCTGTGTGCACTTGCTGAATCTGTGTCTCACCGTGCATATTTGTGCAATACCGGGCCTCTACAACATATATCTAAAAAGAGTTTGTGATCCGACACGAGGCCTGCACCTAAAATGGCCACCGCCATGGGTGTTTACAAGGGTTGCTAGGCAACCTAATACGCTGGTGTTAGCCCGCCGCGATTGGCAGAAATATCCTTCTTTACCTGGCCTGCAACACCGGAAAGGCGCAAGCCGGACCACCACATAAGGACCACTATATAAGGATAATTCCCTGTCTGGGCCTGTCCGGGCCGAAGGGACGTGGGCCACTCCTCTCTCCTCAGTGTACGTGCCGACATCAAACTTTTCATCTCAGTCACTGTAAGTACATTATTGCGGTATACCTAGATAAGATTACGAATGCCTCATACTGGCCCAGCTATCAGTATCTACAAAATACTGCAATACTTGTTATTGTCCCTAAATGGACGCAGAATAATTGCCACAAATCTAAACTATCGCTACAGCTACTACCGCCGTCTGTGTATGTTGTTTACCTGTGCTCTTCCTGCCAATTCACCTTGTATGGTCATATTCATCCTCTACTGATTATTACGATAATCTTATCTCAAATACAAGAAGATTACCGAAATCTGTTTGTATTGTATTGTGTTTGCACACCCATATGGCATGGCTGCTCCCTTGTTGAACTTTATGATCTGTCTTACCCGAAACGAACTTTATACTCCGGACGCTGTCCACCGCCTGCAATGATCTGAAATTAATCAGGGAATGATAATTCTATCGGTCTACCAGCCAGGCACTGTATTGGTCTACCCTTCCGTACCCCTAGTGAATTTGCCTATTGCTCTACAATATCCTGCTGTACAATGCTGTAATGATGATGCTCAAGACGTGATTAACATATTACGTGTGCCGCTGCATTGTTTGTACGGATGGTATCCATGTGCATGTATGCTTTTATGGGTTTATAGTGATAATTGCGAAAACAACAATTTCGAAAGTCATAATTTCGAAAAAAAAATATCGAAGAATTATTTTTTAATTACGCTTTTTATTCGAAATGGGGGGGTTTCCCCCCAACCTCCCCCTTTTTTTTTTTTGGTTTTACCCATTTCTATTTATTCCCGGACCCCAAAATAAATATATAATTTAAAAAAAATGGATCTTTTTTTTTCGATATTATTGATTCGACTTTATTGTCTTTCGAAATTATTTTTTAAAAATTATGACTGCACACCCTTTTATGAACCATATCTATATGCCTGACAAGGCACACTAATAAGGCTGTAGCATTGTCACTCCGGTAGTCCTATACTCTGCCAGTATATATGCTGATAATGCCCCTCATTATTAATAATAATAATAATAATAATAATAATAATAATAATAATGATGTTGACTGGCGAGACTAGCCACCAACTACCATGCCTCTGCATATGTGACTAGCCTACCATCCTTATTGATTGCGCCCTGTGAGACTAGTTATCAATCACGATGCCTACACCTAGGTGTTCAGCCTACTGTACCTATTGAATGCGCCCTCATGACCAGCCTATTAGTACCATGCCTATTGATCCAGCCTCTGAACCTCTGTTTCCAGCCATAGGCAGCTCTCCACCTGATTGCTGCATTCAGTTCATATGTTGCTCACCTTTTGATTGTTGCATTTAGCCCTAGGTGGCTCCCCATTTATTGTTGCTTTAGCTCGTATGCTGCTCACCATCTGATTGTTGCATTCAGCCCTAGGTGGCTCCCCATTTATTGTTGCTTTAGCTCATATGCTGCTCACCTTTTGATTGTTGCATTTAGCCCTAGGTGGCTCCCCATTTATTGTTGATTTAGCTCCTATGCTGCTCACCATCTGATTGTTGCATTTAGCCCTAGGTGGCTCCCCATTTATTGTTGATTTAGCTCATATGCTGCTCACCATTTGATTGTTGCATTTAGCCCTAGGTGGCTCCCCATTTATTGTTGATTTAGCTCCTATGCTGCTCACCATCTGATTGTTGCATTTAGCCCTAGGTGGCTCCCCATGTATTGCTGCACTTAGCTCATATGCTGCTCACCTTTTGATTGTTGCATTTAGCCCTAGGTGGCTCCCCATTTATTGTTG